>NC_140588.1:566680180-567880180 GCF_964204655.1 Triturus cristatus
AAGAGAGAAAGAGAGAAAGAAGAGGAGAAAGAGAGAAAGATGAGAAAGGAGGGAGAAAGAGAAAGAGAGAAAGAGAAAGAGAAAAGAGAGAAAGAGAGAAGAGAAAGCGAGAAAGAGAGAAAGCGAGAAAGAGAGAGAGAGAGAGAGAGAGAAAGAGAGAGAGAAAGAGAAAGAGAAAGAGAGAGAAAGAGAGAGAGAGAGAGAGAGAGAGAGAGAGAGAGGAGAGAGAGAGAGAGAGAGAGAGACAGAGAGAGAGAGAGAGAGAGAGAAAATATGTATGTATATATAAAATATATTGCTTTAGCTTACAAATACTTCCCTATTAACACGTTTTATTAGGGTGATGGAGCTAGTTCCTTTTTCTAAATAAAAATGTTGGGAGGAAGAATCAGATAGTCATTTGGTGAACTCTAAAGATATACAAAGAATGTAGGTGTAGTAGCAGTGGACATTCCAAGGGGGTAAATGTTTGAATCTATGATATTTGAAGCCACAGGTGATGATTCTTGAGGGGAAGTGTGACAAACTGAGGGTTCTCAAGAGACAGCAGATCCAAAGCAAAAGGAAATGTATTCTTTCCAGAATGTCTAATCCAACCGGTGCCCAGTCTCCCTCTGTTCTCCAGCCTTTCCACTACATTCAAAACTGACCCAACACCATTCTATGTCCCAACTAACTAGCATATTATATCACAGGAAGCTTAGGTGTAGTGGTTGTACCTATTGCAGGGAGGTGTGCTTACAATCAGAATTCAAATAGATTGCAAGCCACCTTGAATACCGTTAAACTGGAACTGGGCTTTAGGTGTATAATCCCAAACAAATCCCCTTGGCTGTTGAAGATCCTCGAGGACCAACTACCCCTCCTGTTACCTCCAGTAAGTCCCACACAGCAGGATTGCTGAGAGGTTGTCGGAGGTCACGCCCCCTTTCTCCACCGCTCTGCTAACAAGACTACTAGTTTAAAAAAACCATAGGAATTCACTTAAAAAAACATCGGTTATAGGGACATTATGGGTAGGAAATAGAAATTGAAAAACCTTACAAATTCACAGAAAAACGAAGGTTACAGGAGCTTTATAGTTGGGCTCATATTTAATTCGTACAAAACCAGTGAAATTCAGCTGTTCTAGTTATCGGAGTTAACTAGAACGTATGCCCTCGCATTGCACTGCTTATGACCTCCCATATTACATTACTCAGGACCTGGTCAGTGACATCACTGACGACAGCTCAAACTTTGGCGCTGTTTGACATATTTTAACGACATTTTTATAACTAATTTGCCTCTCACTTCAGCTGCTGTCTGGAAAGTTTCGGGATTATTAGTCAAACAGGGGGCGAGGAGTGTCCCAAAACACGTTTTCCCCATGCAATTTCCCATAGGGATTTTAGACACAACTACAGCTCAAACTGCTGAACGAAAGGACACCAAATTTGGTAGAAAGCTAGATCTTAGTCCAGAAAGAGTGCTTTTTGTAATTTGGTGTAAGTCTGTTCAGTAATTTTCGAGTTAATAAAGAAAAAAGCTTAAAATACATCTAGAGATCTGCAGATCCATGCGCCAACAGTAATGCCGTGATTGGCTGGCCGCAACCCGAGAGAAAAGTTGCAGCAGTCATTTTGTCAATCTGGACACAGTTCACAGGTGGAGGGGGCTTAAGTGTAAATAGGATATAAGGGGTTAGGATAGAGGTATCCTGATCTCGTGGGACTGATGGAGGGGTCTGTGAGGACCCTCATGGTAAGAAATTGTCCAAAAATATTTTTTGGGGGCATGCGCGGATCTACTGCAGCGCTCAGTGCTAACCTCAAACTGTAAACTCCGCCCCCCCGGGAATCTGCGACTGATCTGCAAATTCAGGTCCCAATAAAAAAAATACACGCACTCCCAGACCCACTCACTCTCAGACCCACTTGCTCACTTAGAAAACCACTCACGCATCCATTCAGCCACACACACGCCCACTCGGAGACCCAGAGCACCACTCACACACCCATACAGCCACTCACATATGCCACTCAAAGACGAGAGAAGCCCTCACACACTCATTTACAGACCCACATAGGCACTCACACACCCACGCACGCAGCCAGTGACACACCTACTCACACACCTATGGGTTCTGGAGTAGCGTGCTAGCTTCCAAGAACGTGCGCAAACACCCCATCAGGGGTAACAAGCGCTATATAAATGCAAACTCTTTTTCCCTCCTCTATCCCTCCGCTATCCTTCTGAATCCAAAAAACTGACTAACCTATCCACCACTCAAATTACTTTCATATTGAACTATACTAATTCAACACTAATCCTGTATGAGTTCTGGAGTAGCGTGCTACTTGCCAAAAAAACGCTTTGAAGCCTCGTCAGGGGTAGTAAGCGCTATATAAATGCAATTACAATACTTGCATTGTGTGACTAAGAGAGTACATGATACAGTGCACTCTATTTTCCCAACCTTCTGTAGATTCAGTCGTGGATAGGTACATTTTCACTCCCCTCTGTGGATAAAATACCTCGAAGATAAAAATATACCCAGCGTTATGCTTCGGTAGAAGATAAAGAACACCGAGTCCGGCACTGTGTGTCCTTAATGGACTGGAAACCATGTCAATGCCACTATCACTATCAGCCCTGCAGACTCCAGTACACAAAAAACTAGCAGAGCAAGTCTTTCACGGTAATTGCCAAGTATGCAGAATCACAAGACATGAACTCACATCAGACTAGAGCAGGGGTTTGAGCACAGGTCTTTCAAATTCTCGGTCTCACACTCTCGCAACCCGGCTGTTCTCCAACTCTGCCCAAAAGGAAACTTGGGCGCTAACTCTCCCGATTATGAACTGCAGATTTAAAATGTAATCTCGGATCAACCAACAATAGCCTCTGCCAACTTTATCAGTGAACAAGGAGACTCGTGATTTCACTCTCAACTGAACATGCATGACGAAAAACTGACGTGTATTGTGGCCAGCAAGGCTGACTTGTAGATCACGCCACATATAGCCAAACCTGTATTTCCAGTAGGACGCATCTCCACCTGCCCAGGAGGGAAACAACCTCCCCTTGCAATGGTATGGCCCACTGCACACGAGTAACTAACAATTCACGATGTCTCGTTCTAGGAGAATTTCAGAGCGCCTCATGTGTTCGCTCCAAGTTTGGAGAAGTCGCCCATTTAAACATGCTGTCCTTTTCCGTTTGAAGCCAGGCTCTGAGGCCACCATGATAGCTTTAGGCCATGTGCGCCGAACATGCTGTTTACCATGATGAGCAGGCACCCTCATACTGATGTGCGCCGAACATGCTGTTACCATGATGAGCAGGCACCCTCATACTGAAATAGGGAGCCCTGCATGCAGTACATGCGAACAAGTAGAACACCTGATGGAGAAAAAAAATGAAACTTTTCGCACAACAGAAACTAAAGATAAAATTCCAATATTTACTTCTGTAAAAAATAATGGTTTTTTGTGTGCATGTTGCGCATTTCGCAATTATTCAAATGCCACTTTCAATGGCATCTTCTCATAAATTGATGATGCTTATATATCGGCCTTTAGGACAGTGAAAGAATCACCAAGGCATACTACAGGTTAAGGCCTTTTCATTCTATAATTTTTGGGGCAGATTTACCAAACAGGGAGAAACACAAGAAATCCCCGAAATATCTAAGACTATTTTAACGGTTAAAACAACTCAATAGCACCGATTTCATCACCTTCACAAACACGAAAAGATGAGTTAGTAGCCCTGCTAAACTGACGAGTTACAAGTTATACATACACTAAGGGCACACGAACACAGGCTGTAACAGCCACCTTGCGCGCCTACAGGCCCCTCACAATGTCTCGGCCAGGCTGGCTACAGTAAGCACGCTGATCTCTTGCAATGGGAAAAAGTTCAACTAGCTTCCAGTTAGTTAGCAAACATTTGACATTCAAAATATTTTGGATTACCAATAAATATTCAGGCCCACTATAATATCGCACTTCTACCGTGGTTACCACAGAAATATATATTACCGGACTTGCCACATACGTCATCAATGACTGCACAATTTGCACATTTTGTCCAAAAATATTTTGTTTATACTTCAAATGGATCAGTTGTTACTAAAGCACGGCTGACCAGGCACGCCGCTGCCGCAGACTTTTTGAATACCTCAAATGGTCATCTTTCATTCTTTGACAGTTCTATTTAGGCATTTAAAGAGGTAATCAGTTTATCCAGATGCTGTCATTGTTAATGGATTAACGGAAGGGTCTTTGTTGGCAGCAGTGAACAAACAGCGTACATACTCAAATACATTTCAATCAGGCTGGAAAACGTGAATCCGTTATCAAACAAATGTTTTGATTCACTATTCAAGCATACGCGTGCCTGCATCAGACACTCTGTTTTCAACACACCAGTTATTTCACACAGACAGTGTGGGAGCCAAACCAGAATAATCTGAACCTCAATATTTGGATACCCCAAAACTTACCTAAATGATACGGCTCTAGAGTCTCCAGTAGATCTAGTGTTTAGAGACTACACTCCTCATCAGAACACAATTTAATATAGAAATTACCATTGTAAGCGTCAAGGCTGAGTAATAGGCCAAAATAAATCAAAAAGTTATTTTTTTAATACAGGAAAAGTTAAACGCGCTACAGTGAAAACGTGTGTTCAGTGCCATGAAGGCTCAAAATACATAATAAATGCAAATCATAAAACATTTCAGTCCCTAGTTAGCAAATTAAAGAACGTTTTTTGAGTAGACACATCCCATAAAAAAAGAGTCTAAGGCAAAGGGACATTAAAAAAACAAAGTATCCAACAGCAGCAGTCTTAATGATAGCTGTGAAATTCCACATAACCCAAGCCTGATCGATATCTAAGCCCAGAATAAACATGAATAGCCTAAGTCCAAGAACTTTTATACACAAATCACACTTCCTAAAAATAGATTCTGCAAATTCAGCCTCACATGATCATGATTAACGTTGCACTGGCAAATCAGGAACATTTACATAATTATAAGAACATTAACACTAACCCACTTCTTAAAGAAGTAGAAATATTCCCTCTTCTCCCAAAGCAACCACTCTCTGGAGATGATCAACACAAAATGAGATATCCCACTAACAATAGTTCATATTCTGCACGTCTACACCCAAGTTTCTACACGATGCTTAGGGTACATGGTGGAATTTACATTCACACTACAGTCTTTGTAATAATGTACATTACTATCATATTTACATCTTTAACTTGGTTTTCTGCAGAGACAAGGGGAGCGATGGCTTTTCATTGGGACACTGATGGAAGGAGCAGGTTGAACAGATCAGAAACTAAGTATATTAAAAATAATGGTGTTTCACACAAAAATGTAAATACAAGGACATGATGGATGGAGCGCTGAAACTTTTCAGACACTCACCCCCATTCACAGATCTGGGTTGATTCCATCATCATTCTTTAGCTCACTTTGCCACCTCATTTCAGACCCAGCTATATGCAAATCAGTCTTGACCCAGTGCCTCATGGGAACAGTCCAGCCCGAACGGCCAAGCCAGACCTTCCCTGAACCAGAAACAAGCATCCGGGGAAAGGTATCTGGGTAACACCCTTCATCAGCCAGGCTAGCTTGAATCCAGTGGCAAAGGGAGCAAGGGACCCACGTCTGGGCATACCCTGCCAACTTAGGGCGAACAAAGCAAACACAAGGAGATGACGGACGGAGCGCTGAAACATTTCAGACACTCACCCCCAGTCACAGATCTGGGTTGAATCCAGCATCGTTCTTTAGCTCACTTCGCCACCTCAGTTCAGACCCAGCTATATGCAAATCAGTCTTGGCCCTGTGCCTCATGGGAACAGTCCAGCCCGAACTGCCATGAGGCACAGGGTCAAGACTGATTTGCCTGTCTGAAAAGTTGCAGCGCTCCGTCCATCATCTCCTTGGGTTTGCTTTGTTCGCCCTAGTTTGGCAGGCAAGTGTTCCAAGATGGCCGATAGGTGAGGAGCTCCGGCCGGGAGCTTCCTAACTAGGGACTGCCTTTTTGGCTCTTATCCCCTGGAATCTACCCCCTCCCTGGACCTTCTTCACCCCTGGGGAATTCTAAGCGTGCTTCAGCAACGTCTGAAGAACCTTTAAATTACTCCGTCATCAGAGCCCTAGCAACATGGCCGATGCCCGGTGGAGCTTCCTAGGTAGCTATAGAGGAGATCGGCTGTGGATTAACCCCTCGGCCGTCACCCACCCTCCGGACATGGTCACAGTTTCTCGTCTCTCCGCTTCGTCATCCTACCTCCCTTGCCTTCTGCTGAATCTCCAAAAATCTGCCGAATAGTGGAGCCAATTTCAACTCGGTCAACGCCCGGTGGAGCTGCCTAGGTAACCGTTGAGGAGCTGGGCTGGGGGATCACCCCTCCGGCCGCCATCTGCCTTCCGGGCTTGAAAACGGTTTATTGACCTCCTATTTCGCCTTCTGGAATCGGCGGCTGAGACACACGAGTCTTGTTCTCCCCCGACAATGCAACAACGAGAATGCCACGACGCTGCTGCCCTGTGCCCCCGAGCTTGTTTTCACTTTGAGTGTGAGGAAGCGCGCCCTCCAGACCCCACTGCTGCCTCCCTCTTCCGGGGCTGCTACCTGGGCGCCCGAAACGACTTCCCCTGACAGACTCTGCGGTCCCTGTAGCCCAGAGTGCCTGTACGTGAGGACCCGATTGAGATCGGTGATCTCCAGCCTTCCTCTCTCATTGATCCTGTGGCTGCCTCCCCCTTGAAGCCCTGCTCCGTGGAGTCTGTTTCCTTGTGGATTGTGTTTTTTTTGTTTATCTGAAATCCCACCATCTTGTGATGATGTGACTGGTGTATGCGACTTGGGTCCTCCATCTTGGGGGTTTCAAATGATTCTTAGACTGATGCATGCTGCTGGTCCGCTCCCTGTATCGCCTGACTGACCTTTGCCTCAAGTCGACCCCTCCCTGGGATGCCTACACCCCTCTCATCTTGCTTAGTCACCGCGAGGTACCCTTTTGCCCCCACCCTCAGACCCGCTCCATATCCTTTATGATCCGACGCAATGTGGGAGTCCAGCACTGGATGTTTGTACCTTCTTGACCCCAACCGGTTTGTTGACTGTTTAACTCTGTCTTTTTTGGTGTTTCCCCTTAAGTTCTATCTTACATTGCCGGTCTACCAACCCACCACACTATTTTACACCAGCATGGCAGAATCTGAAACAAATATATTGTTTTTGAGAGGTGGTTATAATAGGATACAACCTCTGCCATTTGCATGGCCCGTTGCCACGGAAGGCTGTCTAGGGGTGTTTGCACAGCTTTACTACCCCCTGACTGCAACCCCAGTGTTGTGCGCCCATGTTTGTATCCTTATCCAAGAATACATATGGAGTGGAAAAAATAAACAAAACATAGCAACTGTTACATCATTCTACATTCCATTTTCCAAAATCTGTACAACTGGATGTTTGTTTTCTGTTCCTACTTTAAGAATTTTACACTTTCCGCAGCTCAAATAAATTATTACGCTCACCTTTGAATTAAGTAAATTCCTTTTCAATGTGCAAGCTAGTTATCACAGTCCACGTGGCAGAATTCCCTGGCAGGAGAACAGCTACCCATCAAAATGTAATTTTATAAGACATTTTTGGAACAAACCAGCAAGATGAGTGCTGCGGATTTGTCATGAGTAAATAATTTAGAGTCCAG
The DNA here is from genome assembly GCF_964204655.1 of Triturus cristatus. Lineage (NCBI taxonomy): Eukaryota > Metazoa > Chordata > Amphibia > Caudata > Salamandridae > Triturus > Triturus cristatus. Next base: position 566,687,909 of record NC_140588.1, read on the forward strand.
TTTTAACATTTGGCTTCAGAAATGCCAACCGTGGCATTCATGTACCAAATGCTTCTGGACAGATAGGAAAAGTAGATTAGTGCATGTGAAACTGCTGACTCTGCAATTTGTCAAGCAAGCATGATGCAGCTACAATTTAGCTTTCTCACCATGTTAGTTTTGTATCAGACCCCATTCGGGGGGCCAAGGTGCAGACAGAGGCTACTGGGCCTCAACCATGGGGGTTGAAGATGTGTGCACTGATGTCCCGGGGTCCATCTCCACTATGGCTCTGCAAACTGGGTCAAGTACATCCCTTTTCACACTTGTCTATCAACCAACACACTAATGTCAACGTACGGCTCAGTGCCTGTCTTTTCAAGAAAGAAAGCACGTTAATCACGCAGTTGTACTATATACTACACATTCCCGATAGGCACTCAAGTCAGTATTGCTGAGTGTAATTCTTCAGAGTGCCGCAACCTCTCCACTCCCAGTATTATTCTATCTCTGGTGGCTACCACTCACTAGCAATGGTCTGCCCAGTTTGAGATGACAAAAAAAATGTGTGATTTGAGCACAGGTGCATTCAGGCCCACAGTCAAATATGCACTCCGCCTCTTAGCCTGACCATCTCGATATACGGTGGCACATTTGAGTCCTCAATCACCTTCAATTGCAGTGGAGGCACTCCCAAATTTCATCTGCAGTGAGCGGATAGCTTGCTCATTTGCAAAGGAAGCCAGGCGTGGGTGACTTTTGATGGCACACCGGCCCAGCCTCAGTCTATGGAGTCCGCAGCACCAGTGCAGTTCTGCAGCATCGTCTGAGCACAGGGCAGATGCAGCCCAGTTTGGGCAGAGGTGATCGTTGCAGTACTGATCAAATCAGAGGTAGGTGCAGCCCAGTCAGGCCTTTATCAGTCCCAGTAATTGCAGACCCCGTCTGTCCGGCGTCAATAATAAAGGTGCATCCCTCCTTCGAGCCTATGGAAAACACGTAACTGTTGCTTCGAATGGGCTCAACATGATCAAGGCACTGTGGCTCCCACCAGGAACCAGGATGAGAGATCAGGAGGGCCAACAGAGAACACTAGTCCCCCCTAGCTTACTTTTGTGCAGTCAGCTCTCCCTGGATGTCCCAAAGCCACCAAACAGTTGCTGTCCCTGCAGGGCCAGGTAAACACCTTTCCTCTCTCAGCAGACAGACAGGCTTCTAGGAGTTTCAGGGAAGATCCACAGCTCCTCCCATAGAAAGTACAGACTTTAAGTGATGCCCTTCCCATCTGCAAGACTAGCTGTCAGGCAGACACCAGATGTGGTTGCACAGCAATCCTTTGAGTACTCTGCTGACTACATTAAAAGACATCAAACTGAAATAAAGTGGGGTGGTTTATCTTTCAAGTGTTTCCCTCAGGCTGCTGTCCAGACCCAGCCTTCAAATAAAGTGATGCTTCTCACAATAGAATCAGGGTAAATGATGATTAAACGCAAAGGAATTGATATTTCTTTCTAAGAGAGCTAAGATTTGGTACATAATTTGGGAGGAGAAGTTTGGCAATGTGGTGCTCCAGGAAACTAACTAGCAGAAATTAGAGGAAACAAGCCTCGGGCACAAACATTATACATTAGCCTACTATGCATTGGCCATCACGAAACAGAAGACTGTGGCATCGTTTTTCCATAGATCAATGGCCTTTACACTTAAGGCTCAAAAAAATAGACAACGGTGGTAAATACTTAATAAAAAGGCACAATTGGCGGCAAACCTATCACTTTATGGATGGTACATTCTCCCAAAGTAGGGAAGGTTGGCATCTTGATATCCTTCCTTAATACCTTAGCGTTGTTTGCTGAAGGAAACATTGTATTACTTGGAGACTTCAGTTTAGTTTGGAACCCAGCGAGGACAGAGCAGGATCAGGTAACTCCATTACTGGTGCTTTCTACAAAGGTTTTTTTTAAATCTGTTTTTTCTCATGTGCATAAAACATTCATTAATAGAATATGCCTAGGCGAAGAGACTCTTACTCCATCTCATCAGAGATGCTGAAATACTCCTTATACAATTTCAGATTGATCATGCCCAATTAGTGTTCAGGTAGGATGGGATAAAGGCAGGTGGATTCTCCATCCCACTTTGCTGTGGGTGGAGACCTTGCATATCCAGATTGTAGAGTGGTTCCAATACAATAAAAATGGGCGAGATCTCAGCAACAGTATGGGACGCGTTTAAAACTGTCTTACGAGGTATATGCTCTGGGTTAAAGGCCAATGTCAAAAGATATATAAAGAAAGATCAGTTAGGATTGGAGCTACGCAAAGCTGAGTCCTAATGCAGTGACAATTCTTCACATCATCTCCCGAGGACAGTTACCGCCATTATGAGTTGGCTCAATGCCATTGCTACTAATCAGGAAGAAATGTCCCTACTACTATTACAACACATGCACTATACACAGGGTAACAAGACTGGCCCGCACTTAGCAAGGCTACTGTGGGCTAAGAGAAAAAGGGATGTTTAGGAGAAATCCAACTGCCGGATGTCAGGAAAGGAGGTGAGGAAGAAGATAAAAGGAAGGTCTTCTGGGATTTTTACAGGGACCTCTATTTCCGAGACCTATTCAGAGGCAGACCAGAGAAACTATTTAGAGACCTGTCTGCTTCCCCAAGTGACGCTAGAGCAGCAAGAATCACTGGAAGCCCCAATTACCACTGAGGAGGGAGAGCTGCCATAAAAACCCTGAAGCTCAATGAAGCTCCGGGCACAGACATGATTTACAAAACATTTTCGGCTATGTTAACGCCCATCTTTCGAAACCATTCGATACTTTAACTCAAGCTGATGGCGTCACACCATTGATGGTAGATGCCTCTCTCTCATTAATAGTAAAACATAGTAAAGACCCCATACTCTGTTCTTCATATCAACCTATTGCACTCCTGAATATTAATGTAAAAATGTATGCAAGTATTCAGACCACAAGGTTAGAGCCTGCCCAACCAAACATTATTCAGCCAAACCAGCCGGGATTCATCAAACAAAAGGCAGACACGTGACAACACTAGATGTGGTATCCACCTGATCGAAAAAGCCAAAAAGAAAAGTGTTCTGGCATCCCTAGTTACTTTGGATGCTGAAAAGGCATTTGATCGGATGGATTGGCACTTCCTGCTCAAAGTGTCAGAAAGGATGGGATTTGGATCAAGAATTAGAGTGATTGTCATGGCAAGATATAGAGCGCCCACATTACAAATAGTTATAAATTAGGTAACCTCTGAAGCCTTTTCACTCGCTAGAGTGTCTCCTTTCACCCCTCTTATTTTCGCCTAGCATTGAATACTTATGCTAGCAAGGTGAGAGAGGATGCACCAGTATTGGGTCTCAAATTTAGTCCAACTGTCCATAAAACCATGCTGAAAACTTCTAATGCTCACCTCTCCATCTGAATTGTTCCCAGACTCCATTAGTTGTTAGAGGAGTATGAGAAAGTGAATCTGAATCTACCCCAGGTGCAACGGCTTAAGGAGCGAGTCCCTTTCAAAGGGAATGGAAAAATATCAAATATTCGTGGGTAAACTTCCCTCCAACTTCATTGACATTTCTGTACTGTAAGAAACTGGATTAGTATTTGGATGGGTGACTACCTACCTTAAGAAATAATCGAAACCCTGGTCAAGGTGAACTCTCAAAGACACAAAATGAACCCGAGCTGATCCCCCATGGTAGTTGTAGCACATAACAGACAGGCATAACTTAGGGCAATGTGTAAAGTACTTATGCAGTACCAAAACAAGAATAAAGTTGAAATGCAAAACAACAAAAAAAATCCCAAACCGAATTAGAAAAATAGAGTAAAATATAAATTTCAAAAATGGACACCAAAATAACAAAAATCCAACAAGGAGTATCAGAGATATTACTTTTTAAAGTCTGAAGTAGGAATAGCACCAAGAAGCTTAAGGGCAATTGGGCCTGGGCGGTAAATTTCGTTCCGCTCGCGGAATTTGCGATATTTTGACATTTTCGCGGTGCGCGGAGTGCGCGAAAATGTCAAAACTTTCGCAACCTGCCGCGAAACTGAAGTATTTTTCTTGTTCGCGCTTTAAAAATGCATTCTCGCGCGACTTACAGGGTCCCTGCGTTCTCCGATGAGTTTTCCTATCCGTTCACGCGCGCCACAAGATGTTGGATTGTTGGTAGCCGGTCGCGCTATCCCGCAAGAGTTTGCGATCACGAACACGTCATTGCGATCATGTACAGGAAATGAGCATCGCGAGCAAGAAAGCCGCGCCCATTAGCGACCTCATGGGAAAGTTGGAGATATATTTCCCTGCGAGCACGCAAAAACAAATCGCGAACGGGCGGGAAAAGCAATCTCCGCATCTTCGTGAAAGTTTCGCATGCTCGTGGAGATTTTGCCAATTTCGCGATAATTTGCGAAAGTCAATTTCGCAAATTCCACCCACCCTTAGTGCCAATGACCGTCAATGTTCAGGGTAGACCGAAACGTAGGCATAATCTGATGCAGACGGCGATGGAGTGCAGATCAGACACATTAACCAGGTTCACCCTGGTTAAAGAATTTACCCGCTGACTTTAGTCCTTTAAGTACCAATCCACCACTAGAGCACACTTCTAAGGCCCTCAGGAGAGGCATTTAGAGCACAACATGTTGTCAAGCATTGGTCAATCAGCAGAGTACAGTCCAGGCCCAGTTCCCACTGATCAGCTGGGCAGTTGCATCTTATATTGGTGTATCCCTGTAGATTTAACAGGAGGTCAGACTTATGACCCTTGGAGTCAAGTTCCTTGTCCTGGATACAAGAGAGCAGGTCCAGTCCTTCACAGGTCGCATTTCAGTCATTTTCTGATTTTTCCCAGGTATAGGAGTGAACTGGAGTTTGTGCCTACTAAAGATCATAAGGCCAGACTCTTCTTTGAGCTAGCCCGTTAAGTTAGCCTGTCTACTTTTGACCCACATTCCATATACCATTATCTTTCGAGGAACTCATTAAAGTGTCAAGTCATTCAAACAATAACCTTGATATACACTCAAGGTGACATAGATCTGATACAAGTTCAGACAGTAAATGCACAAAGTAAACTTGTAGTTTGAATTGACATACTTTTGCCATACTAGTTTAGACCGGTTATGTCTTGAGCTATCATGCAGGTTGATATCCGTTATGTCTAAAATAAAGTGGAAAGTCCCCAATGTAGGGTAACGGTCAGTGGTCAATCCTATAAAAATCCCCATGTAGTAGGCAACAATTCAGAGAGGTCTTCGCCTCAGGTTATCGCAAGAAGTCCTACCAGGCTGCAATACTGCTGCAGCATCCATTTATATGCTGAACGCTGATATTGAGCCAATACTGAGAGGAGAGGAACTGAACGGAGCTGATGTGTTTTTTCTTTTGATGGAGGAAACTCTTTCCTGGCTGACGCCTGATAACCCCAGCTTCTACACTGTGCACATGTATGCAGTGCGTTGAATCCCAATAAACTCTAGAGGCAAGTTAACTACCCAATGCTCTGATAGTATAATGCATACAAGTAGTCTTTAGGGTGTTGGTTTGCCCAAGACATTCCAACCATGTTAGAAATGTTCATATTATTCTCACTGTTAGAGGCATGCATTAGTGCGGTTTTAATTATATTATGTGTGGTTATTACTCATGGACTAAGAAACAAGGGGGGACCGTTGAAATAAACACTTAAATATATAGCGTTTTTCTTACAGAAGTACTTCCGCGTAATATTCTAAAGAACGAAATTGACTTTGAATTACCACTCCACCCCTGACTCCCTCACAGGGCTATTAGTAACCCAGAAAGCACAGACACCACAACAACAAGTATGTCAAGTGGGGTTGTGTGAAGCTACAACAACCGGGACATTCAAGCGCAAGCGTTGGTGTGCTGAACCAAGCCGTACCTGGCTGATGAGCACATAATTAGGGCAAAACTGGCCCTGGGTTGCTTGTGTTCCGGTTCAGGATCACCTAGTTTGGCAGTTCAGGTTCGTCTGTTCCAACTGGAGCAAGATCAAGACTGATTTGCATAAAGATGGGTCCAAACTGAGGCGACTTGCTGTGTAAAATAACAATGGATTGGGATGTGGCCCAAGTAATTACCAGTGGCTGAGATTAATTCAAGCAATCCATCCATCACTTTTTTGTATACTTTAGTCTGACCTAAGTTCAAGTACCTATGAATGGGAAAGCCAAAGTTTGTAGAACTTGGCCAGAGCCCTAGTTTACCTAACAGCCTGGAGGTGCCAGATTTATGCCTGGCACAAGCGAGTGGATTAGGAATGACTCCTGGGCACTCCCTAACCAATGGGGTGAAAGCTGCAAAGTCAACCCATAACACTTTAGAAACCATCAAGATGGCAAAAGCCTTCTGCCATACTTAATTGGTTGTGTGTATGGAGAGCGTAGTATGCCAATCTTAGACTCCTTCCGCATCTTACACCAAAATCCATTTTGGGGCAGTCACTGTACCCAGTGGGAGATGCCCAAGATTAGCATACATGACTATGTGCAAGCCCAGACGAGAGATGGAGTGGCCTTTCCAAACTAAAAGTTCACTACTGGGTTGCCCAATCACGTGTGATAACAGAGTTGAGTATGAAAGTCATGGACAAACTATGGCCTCCTATCTCTTGGGCAGTTACTGGACAAATAATATGGGACCGTATCTGGAAACCCCGGAGCGACAGGCCTCTTGACACTTACATCAGCCGCCATACTGGTACCATGCTCAGAACATGGGATTATGCAAAGTCCCATTTAACTATGGATGGAACAGCAACTTAGTCTCTCACAGAGGTGGTGTGCTAATCAGTCAATCAGCATCCAATAAACTTTAACTTGGAGGAATCTGAAAGGTCCGTTATGCCCATATCAGACACTGTATCTCACACTCTCTAATTAAGGACGCTGCCACTACAGACATTGAAAAATGTGTATGATTATTCCTGGCACTAGAGGGATAGTTTCCACATTATAGTCTACTATTGGAGGCAACTCAACACACTGCTAATCCAAATAGAGATATGTGGCCAACAACTATAGAAAAGAGAAATCTCCGCACCCCAGAGGATACACCCAAGAGATGCAACAAAGAACACCATCTGCATTTTAGGCAGAGAGGCACAATATAAGGTGATATATGAATGGTAGTGGCACCTAGTGAGACCACATAGATTCCACCCACCGAGTAGCCCACTTTTCTGGAGCAACTGTGGCACACATGTTAATTTGGTGGTATTGTCGATACATAAAACCCTTTGAGCAAAAGTATTAACTGAATTGGGCAAAATTCTGAGTTACTAATTCCCAACAATGTAATCACAATTTTATTAGATACACAACCAGCCCAGCCCAACTGGACTACTAAATCAAGGAGATAACATAACGTTGAACTTCTTGCGGTCAGCTAAAGTGACAACAGCTGCACACTGATAAAACTCATCCACTGGCATGCTCGACTGTGGAAGATAATGGCGGTGGAAAAGCATATCCATTATATAAGGGAGTTTCCTACAGAGTTCTAGGTCATACAGGAACCTTTGGTGACATCTCTCTCAGAGGGCCACCCATCTCTGACGCATTCACCTAGACTGACGGCACTCAACCTAGACTGACGGCACTCAATCTCTTTACCTACCGATTCCACTGGGGAGCCCTCTGGCAGGGTGTATGCTTTAATCACACTGCCAGTGTGGTTGTAAAATTGCATGTTTATCACTGGATGGCTCACATCTTGATATCAACTACGTAGAATACACTATATATATTTTCTAATATTGAAGTGGAACTGGTAAAATAGTTGGGAGGGTCTGAAACGATTGAAGGGAAGATCTTTTGCTTTACTAACTGGGGATTTTTTTTTCTTTTTATAAGAATTATGCAGAACTTCCTGTTGTGCCGAGACGCTACTTCAAAATATATTGTGTAGTAACTATCCTCCTTCTATGGGAATATATGCCATATGCAAATGTTAGTTTAAATAGAAACGTATTTTCTGACGCTTTTTTTGCAGCGTGCGTTTCCAAGATCATCCTGCACGTGTCGCTATACCCGAAATAACTTAAACAATCCATACCAGATGCCTGCTGTTGCCAGCCCCAAACTACTTCACGGGGTAAGAATGGTCACTGCGAAATCCGCGCCGGTGTTGGTTCCCTGCAGCCAAGTAAGGCAACCATGCTCAGAGCCCTCTGCTGTTCCACTCAGTGTCACAGTCAGATCCGTTCTTTCTCCCGGCTTAGTTATTTCCTGTTCTATGGGAAGACCCACAATGCCTTCCTCGTCTATGTCACTTCCTGCACTGGTTGGCAAATTTCAACCTTGACTTCACATTTGCCATCCTATTGTGTGGTTCAAGTGTCTCCCTCCGGCTCTTAATCTCAGAACGAAAAAGCTAGTTTAAATCATAATCAAAATGTCGAATTGTTTCACCTCTCGTTTTACCAATGGAGTAAATATTGTGTTCGTTACGAACACTGTATTTTTACGTGTTTCTTTGAATGTTAATGTCGAATTAGTTAAATTTGGAATGAAATCTTGCGAGCAAAAATGCATTTGCTTCATAGTACAGCAGCATGAGCGGGAATTGCGTTACTAGTAAGGGTTGCTAACTTTGTTAGAAAAAATACCAGCTATTTGTTTACGTTTTTGCTATTCTGGAACTGTCAAGAGGTGGCAGATAAAAAATAATTTGTGAAAAAATGTCAGGATTTCTCTGGTTGCTCAATAATCATTCTGAAACGATTTAGACAGTTAGAATTACTTTTTTAAAACTGATTTCTTCATGTGTTTGCCGTTTTAGATGTAGTTTCAGAAGGGGGAAGTACTGGGTTTTATTGTTTTTCCAAAATTTTTACCAGCCTGGACTTAAAATACAGTCAGATGCCAAGCCTAGCCGTACACAGTTTTTTTTTCTTTCTTTGAATTCTGGGACTAGTAGTCTGTGGTGTCGCGGTCTAGTTGCCGGACACAACGTGACAGGCGTGAGGCCTGATGGGAAGCGCGAGTGCGTGTGCAGGCATTACGGGGACGGAAAGCAATGCAAGGACGAGTCTCCCTCTCTGACGGAATAAAGTGAATGCAACCCTCTACTACAGACTCCGTGTCTCTTTGGCCGTGCAGCCGTACATTACAGAGTGGCGACGAGCCGATCCCAACCCCGCGATCTTCACCAACCCACCCGCCGCTGCACCACGCTGTCCTCGCGGCGAACAGTGGGCCCGGTTCTCCGCATGAGAGAGAGAGTGGCCGAATTCGAGCCGGCAATCGCCCCCCTGCAGCGCCTCCAGCTGGGCTTCAATAATCAGCCAAACAACAAAAAAAAGGTACAGCTCCAGCACGTCTGCTACTGCGCGCTCTACTGTCCCCAATCCACATTGGCAAAACGCTACCACGTTAGGGCGCTCCCAGCAGCCTTTGCTCGCACAACACTGAAAGTGCACAAGCCAGGAGCACCAGCCACATCATCCGCCCACTGCAAGAGGTCTGAGGCCCCTGTGTTCGCAGCGCCTGCAGAGGAGGGCTGCTTCTTCGCCCTACAGCCGCCTTGTTCACAGCATGTCCTGTACAAAGCTCCTCAGTGACACGCACCCTCACGTCTGCCTGGGCAATCAACCTCTACGCTTTTCCCCAACATCACGACACAAGGTCCACGACATCCTGAGCCACCTCCGCAACCCACGGCCTCTGTGCACTCCACGAAGCATGCCAGCACCACACCCAAGAGCACCCTGCAACGCCTTCCTCCTACCGCCTGCAGTAAACTCCTTGTTTAAAGCCAACCGGTGCGATCTCACCCTGTTGGCACCATGTGTGCCCAAACCTTGTCTTTAACAAATCCGGTACAATTTCTCCCAAAACCTGGGGAACCAGCTATGAAATGGGCGGATTGGAAGTGATACTTCCTCAACTATATGTCCGCCCTGGAGGATGAAGGGGAAGAAGTGTTCTCCAGCAAACGCAGGAAAAAGATACTGTTGCACAACCTTGGTCCTGAAGGATTGCGAGTTTATGAAAATATGGTGAAGAAAACGAGGGCCCCCAAAGGATTGGACATATTCCAACATGCATAGACAGTCATTATCAACCGGTCATCTGCATAGCCATAGACAGATACAATTTCTTCCAAAGGAAACAAAAACGAAACTGAGACTGTAGAGAACTATGTCGCTGCACTTAAGAAACTAGCCGTGAACTGTAAATTTGGTCATCTCAACGACGAACTGGTGCGCGGCCAGATCATAATGCACACAGTCAACACCAACGTACAGGAAAAACTAGGGGTGAGCAGGGAAGCACCCCTGCAGGAAATCATAGCGATTGTTAAAAAGGCCGAACTGTCCAAAAGGTGTGCCGCGGCAGCCAAGAAGGACAATGAGAGTACACCCCGGTATGCCGAGTGAGTGACAAAACAGCTTCCCCCGACAAGCCAGCCCCCTATGCAGGAAACAAGACTGGCCGACGATCAACGAGGCCCGCTGCAGGAACCACTAAAACCCCTCCTGAGAGAAAAGGTTCTTGCTACAGGTGCGGGAGCCAGGCACACATGGCCAATGACAAACGATGTCCTGCCTTCCATGTGAAATGTTCCTTTTGTGGGGTGGTAGGACATTTTGGTAAAGTCTGCAGACGCAAACCCCACGGTAACTCTGTAAAATGCGTCATGTACGACTCTGAACCTGAAGCGGGGAGGGGGATGGTGAGGACGATTGTATTTTGTGTATTGAAGAACAAGTATTGGGCGTAGATCGCATCACACGAAAAAAAACGTCATGTATCTTGAGCGTGGGAGGAATTCAGATTTCCATTGTGGCTGACTCAGGGTCCCCATTCACAATCATACAAAGGGAGGTCTGGGACAGCAAATTTGCCGACATCATAGGGCATCACCTTCACCCCACAGACGTACACCCTGTCACCTTCACAGGGGAAAGGATTCCGATGGTAGGGTTCCGACCTTTCAAGTTTGAGTTCAAGGGGCGGAAGACCACGGGCAAACTGTACGTGGCAGAAAAAGGACCCTCAGATCTCGGATGGACTGACCAAGGTGCGCTAGGCATACAAATGAACCCCTGTGGGAACATACAAGTACTCATGACAAATGAAGCCCCCACACTGGACGTGGCCATCTTGAAAAACGGATTCCGGAGGCACTATTGGCAAATTGCCGAAGTTCACACACAAAATCCAGCTAAAAGAGGGAGCCACGCCGGTAAGCCACAAAGTACGCAACATCCCGTTCAACTGCAGGGAAGCAGTCCAGCTCAAACTGCAGCATCTGGAAGACAACGGCATCATTGAACTGATCGAAAGTGCAGAATGGTTGGCGTCCTTGGTAGTGGCACGAAAACCTAATGGGAAAGTGCGCCTTTGCATCGACCTTAGAGAACTAAACAAAAAAGTACTTGTGGACAAGTTCCCCCTGCCCAGAATCAACGAATTGTTGGCCCAAACCGAAGGGATCAAGTGGTTTTCCACAATCGACCCCACAGCAGCATACCATCAGATCCTGTTCTACCCCACATCCAGGAAGTTGACCTCCTTCATTACCCCCTTCGGCTGCTACCGGTTCCGGCGATTAACATTTGGCCTGGCGTCCTCTGCATCCGTATTTCAGAAATTGATGCACAAGCTCTTCAAAGACAGCCGTGACGTCTTATATTTCCAGGACGACATACTCGTCATGGGACGCACGAAGACTGAGCACGCTGTCAACCTCAGGACAGTCTTACAGACACTCTTTTTTTTTTAATAAACATTTTTATTGGCATTTTTGATTTTCTTCGAAGCACAACATAAAACAACCTAACAAACAGGTCCGCACTGATCACCACACCCACCTTGCCCGCCTTCCACCCCCCCCCTCTCTCTCATTACACAAGAAGTCTGCTCCGTACTTATTCCGCGGGTGGCATCATCATCGTCAGTATACATCACCGCTCGTGCCCCAAGGCTGTACACACCGTCCTTGAACCTAGAGGCCCCCCTCTAGTCCATGATATCTCCTCCACCGGGACCACACCTTGCTGAATTTTTTGGGGCAGCCCCGCGCTTTGTACGTGACCCTTTCGGCCGCCATGTATACGTCAAGACCCCTCCTCCATTCCTCCAGGCGGGGTGGCGAGGGCGCCCCCCAATATTTTGCCACGTCCCTCTTTGCCACCACCAGTGCCAGTACCAGGAAGGTCAGCAACGGGCGGGGGAGGTCCACATCGTGTGTCATACCCAGTAATACTAACTTGGGGTCCTCCTGCAGTGGCACCTCCAGCACCTTGCTCAGTTCCCCTAGGATCCCCCGCCAGTACCCCTGAATCTGCGGGCAGAGCCAAAGTACGTGATAGAAGTTCCCTCCTTCCCTCCCGCACCTCAAACACGACGTGTCCCCTATCCGTCCCATTTTGTACAGTCGGAGTCTATCAAAGTATGTTCGATGCAGAATATTGAATTGGATCAGCCGCAGCCTGGACTTAATCGCCACCTCTCGCGGATGCATGAGAACGGTATACCAATCCACCTGGTCCATCTCCCCCACGTCTGCCTCCCAAGTTGCCCGAAGCGCCCCCAGGGTATCGGGCATGTTGTTCATGAGGGTCCGATATGTGAGGGACACCGCCCGTTCCACCATGTGTTCCTGCAGCAGTCTCCCCTCCAGTGGTGCGTATTCGGGAAGAGAGACCGTCTGTAACCCCTCCGCCTGCCAGGCATGTTTCAGCTGTGCGTACTTATAGTACTGCGTGGGGAGCAGGCCAAATTCCATGCGGAGCACCGAAAAGGATTTCAGTTCCCCCCTCACTAGCACGTCTCCCAGTGTCGACACCTCGATGTTGTCCCAGTGCGTGAACCCCCTCAACTTGTTCAGTTCTGATAGCCACGTGCAGCGCCATAGGGGCGTCTGTCTACTTAGTTTCCTGTCCCAGCCAATCTCCCGGGTCGCCCTTTTCCATATCGCCAAGGTGATTTTAGTGGCCGTCAGTAACCTCCCGTACCCTTCCCACCATATAAGTAATAATGATACGAGTGGGCGCTCATGACATGCCTCTCCAGAGCATACGTTGGGTGCATTGCTGGGGCATGGAGCCAGTCATTTATGTACACCAGGTGTTCCGCCCAGTAGTAGGCCTCAATGTTGGGAAGCGAGATCCCCCCACTATATTGGTGCCGCTGCAGGGTCTTTAGCGCCACCCTGGGTTGTCTACCTAACCAGAGAAAGCTACGTATTTCCGAGTCAATCTCGCGAAAGACCCACCTAAGAACCGGATAGTATTCATTCTGAAACGCATACAGGAACCTGGGCAGCGTTATCATTTTAAACATGGCTGCACGCCCCAGTATTGTGAGCGGCAGCCGACGCCATCTGTGTGCGTCCTCCACGAAGTTAGTCAGAACCCTCCCAACATTCCTTTCGTAGGAGACAGTCCGGTCCAGTGTGATAAACACTCCAAGATATTGAAACCCATCCATCGTCGTCTGGAGCCTGTCCGGGAGACAGGGCCAGTCCTCCCGCCCCTCCGGGGCATATAACACCGACTTATGCCAGTTCACCCTATAACCCGAGTGGGCACCATACCGTTCTAGCTCTGAGAAAATTATCGGGATCGTCGTGTCGGGGTGGGTAACATAAAGAAGGACATCATCTTAATAGAGGGATATTTTTTCCTCCAGTTCGTCTAGCGGGCCTTTCCGAAAACCCCGAATCCCCGGATGTTGTCTGACCCGCGCCGCCAACACTTCTATCGTCAACGTGAAGAGCAGGGGGGACAGCGGGCATCCCTGCCGCGTACCCCTGCATATAGGGAATTCCCCCGACGTGACCCCATTTACCCTCACCCGTGCCCTCGGGTCCATATACAGTAATCGCACCCATTGGCGGAAGACAGGTCCGAAACCCATTCGCCCCAGAACTCCCTCCATGAAGGGCCAATGCACCGCATCGAACGCCTTTTCCGCGTCTAAGGAGAGAAACCAGTGGGGGTCCCGTCGGCCACTCACCGCCTGCAGCCAGTTGTGCGATCGCCGCAGGTTCAGTCTCGTCGCCCTGCTGGGGAGGAAGCCCGTCTGATCCAGATGAACCAAATCTGGGATCACCCTTCTCAGCCGGAGGGCCAGCACTGTCGCCAGTAATTTCACCTCGGTGTTAAGCAGTGAGATTGGGTGATATGACGTGCACTCCTCCGGCGGTTTCCCCTCCTTGAAAATTGGAACGATCGTGGCCAGCCTGAGATCCGGGGGGAGGCGCCCCTCTCCTCGTGCCCCCTCAAATAAGGCCAACAGATGGCGAGCCAACAGATCCGCCGTTTTTTTAAAGAATTCCGCCGGGAACCCGTTCGGGCCCGGCGCTTTCCCTACCCGCAGCCTGGCTAGCGCCTTTTTAACCTCGTCCAACGTAAGGGGGGCCTCCAGCTCTTTGATGTCCCCATCCGCGAGCGTCGGTAGGTCTAGATCCGCCATGTACTGTAGCGCGTCATCTTGCGAGCACAGGTCTCGAGCAGCATAGAATGTCCGAAAGTGCCCTGCAAAGGCTTCCGAGATCTGTGCATCGGAATTGACCAGATTCCCCCTTTCGTCTCGCACCTGTTCTACCCATCTCGCATCCCTCTCTTTTCTACTGAGCCACGCCAGTAGCTTGCCTGACTTATCCCCGACGTCATACAAACGGTGGAGTGTCGCCAACGCCTGCTTTTTGGCTTCTCCCGTAGCCAAATCCCTATACTGCCGCTGAACGTCAAGCAACCGGCGCAGTGTCTCCCGTGCCTGATCCGCGAGGTATTCCCTGTCCAACTGAAGTACTTGACTCTCCAGCGCCTGTAGCTCTCTTTGCCGTTCCCTATTTTCCTCCGCAATCCTAACCTGGACCCTACCCCTCATGACTGCCTTCACGGATTCCCAGAGGGTCACCGGCGACGACACCGAGCCTACATTTTCGGCGAGGCAGACTCTAACATCTGCCCGGATGCCCTTCAGCACCTTCGAGTTCTGGAGGTCCCATGCTGATACTCGCCACTGCCCCCGCCCCGGTACCCGGGGGGCCATTGTCACCAGAAGGGGAGAATGATCCGACAAGCCCCTTGCTCTATATTCGGCTAGAACCCCCCTATTTAACATGTGTCGCGCCATGAAGATATAATCCAATCTGGAATACACCTTCTGGGCCCCTGAGAAAAAGGAGTACTCCCGCCGTGTCGGGTGTAACCAGCGCCATACGTCTGTCAGACCTAGAGTCTCCATCGTGGCGGCGAGGGCCGTCAGAGGCCGGTCCCTCCCCCTATCTCCCGTCCTGTCCAGCGCCGGGTCCAGTACATCGTTAAAATCACCCCCAAGCACTTGCATCGTGTCTGACGTGGCAAGCAGTATTTCCGCCACTCCTTTTAATATGGACGCCTGTAGCTTAGGTGGAGCATAGACCGACACTAATGTGTATTCCTTCCGCCGCCACACTCCCCGGACCCCCACGTAAGTCCCCAGTGAGTCCGTCCATGTCTGTGTCACTCTAAACGGGTGTGTTTTCCGTATCAGTATGGCCACCCCTCTCGAACCTTGGGTAAAGCCCGCATGCGCTAGGACCGTGTATTGACCTCGAGCTAGGAATCCACATTTAGTCCCCATAAGGTGTGTTTCCTGCAATAACGCTACGTCTGGGCCTGCCGTCTTAAGGTATGCGTTTATCAGGCCTCTCTTAATTTTACTACCAAGCCCGTTGACGTTCCACGTTAGGATCGAGAATCCTTCCCCGGCTACTCCCTGTGTTACCTGTGTGTCTGGCATTGCATCTCCATCTGTTTGGACTTCTGTGGGGGGACCCCACTGAGGTCAAGCCCCGTGTTGTGTCGAGCGTACCTGTAGTGACCCGTCCCCACCCCTTCCCCACCCAACCAGCCCCAACTGTCCCGTCCCCCCCTCCCATCCCCCAACATCCCCAAACTGGAAACCCCCAACACTCCCCCGCTCCCACCCCCTCCCCACCTCCCCCCCCACCAGTCCCATTCTCCACAAACACAGGACTGCTGGCGGAGTAGGCCTGTCACCCTCCCTCTCTATCCCACCCGTCGTTAACCTATCAGGTGCCCTCTATGTGAACAACACGAGAACAGTCCCAGTCTGCCCAACCCGGGGGCACCATACATTAACGACCAAATGAGAAGACTAACAAAGAATATGAAACAAAAAAAGGGGGGGAGGGTATGTGACCACTTGCGTGCTCCATCAGGCAAGCTGCATTCAAGATTGTCCAGTCCAGTCTCTCTCAGGAGTGGGAGTCTTGGGTATCGGGCCTCCGCTCCTCCGTAGGATCGGGTGCGTCCCGCTCTAGATCCCGGATCGCTACTTCCAGCGGGTGTATGGAACTCTGCGCCGTCCCTCCCTTTCCTGACCCGTGTGCCGTCTCCCCATCGTCCTCCTCCGAACTGCCACTACCCGCCAGGCAGCTAAAGCGAGATCCCGGCACTCTAGTCCCTCCGGGTGAAAGGGAGTCCCTCTTTTGACGTCGCGGCGAGCCACCTTCTGAGCAGGGCGTCTTACGCTGCCTCTTCCCCGTTCCCCGCCCCGACTGTCCCCGAGTCTGCCTTATTGCCAGCTCCTTCGGTCGTGCGCCACTGCCATATGGTCGCTCCCGGCCTTCCTCCCGATCGGCGGTCCGGCGGCTCGTCGTTGGTCGTGCCTCCAGCCACTGCCAGGCCTCCTCCGGATGGGTGAAGAAATGCGTACCGCCATCATATATTACCTTTAGCTTCGCCGGGAAGAGCAACATGTAGGTTAGGCGGAGATCTCTTAGTTTCGCTTTGACCGCGTCAAAGGCTCTCCTCTGTTTTTGCACTTCCTGACTATAGTCCGGGAAGATCATAATGTTCGTATTTTCTAGTCGGAGCGCCCCCTTCTTCCGGGCCTCCCGCAGGATCAGATCCCTGTCTGCAAAATTGAGGAACCGGGCAATGACGGGACACGGTCGCGCGCCCACCGGCGGCTTCACCAAGAGCGCCCTATGTGCCCTTTCAATCACAAAGCAGTTCGAGAATGGGGCCTGTGGGAACGTGTTCATCAGCCAGGTTCGGAGAAACAGCGCCATGTCCGATCCCTCAATGCCTTCCCTAAAGCCCACAAATCGGAGGTTGTTTCGTCTCACCCTGTTTTCCGCATCGTCCACCTTCCAGAGCAGTTGTCGGTGCGATGCCTGCAGTTCCGCCACATCTCTACGGAGATGGGTGATGGTATCCTCGGCCTCACTGATCCTGGTTTCGGCCGTCTGCACCCTCTCCGACAGGTTGCGGAAGTCCTGCCTCAGTAGCGTGACTTCAGAGCCCACCTCACCGATCATGACCTCCAGCGCCGCCCTTGACTCATGAATGTCCGTCCTGGAGGCTTGTATGGCCTCCATCAGCAGTTCCGTGTCAGATCGTGTAGCGGGGGGGAGAGGCGGCGCCCCCGTCTGTGTCCGAGTGCGAGTATAGTCGTCCATGGTCCCCTGCCGGGCAGGCTTCTCCGGCGGGGCCTTCTTCCCCATGTCCGGCCTCGAGATCAGGTCCCCGACGGGGCCCCAGTCAGCCCTCCGCCTCTAACTCCTGGGGGGGCTGCGCCGTCGTCTCCCGTCCCCGCAGGGTCTTGCCGCAGTGGCTACTCCGCCCAGGGGGGGGGTGGGAGGGAGGGGAAGCAGGGGCCCAGTCCAGCTACACCGCCCCCGGCCTGGCAGAGATGCGCCCAGGGCCTACCAAGGCCCGCTCCTCCGGTTCGCGGCCCCTCCGGCGGCCGCAGCCTCAGAAGACCGTAAGGCCGGATGTCCCTCCGTGTGGCCCCGCCCGTGCAGCTCCAAGGGCGTCGCGCCTGCGGCGTCTGTTGTGGGACGATGGTGCGCCGTACGGATGGATTGCCCCGCACCTCCCTGGCCGGCTGTGTCCCCCCGCAGCCGTATACCGGTGCGGACGAAGTCTGGGTCTCGCCGGAGCACCGAGGGGAGGCGACACGCGTCCCAGCTCCCCCGCTCCAGCCCGTCACCTCCTACCAGCGTTAGGCGAGCCCCAGCCAGTCCATTCGGGGCACCCAGGCGGCCTCTCGCTTTTCGGCGCCGCCCTCCGTCCAGCCGCCACGTCGTCCCCTAAGTCTCAGGGGCCGCCGCCATCTTGCCGCCGCCTGGCCTCGCTCGACCCTCAGGTGGCACCTCGCTGGATCCGGCGTCGTTGCGTTCCGCGGGTCTTCCCCTCGCCTCCGTGAGCGCCTCCGGTCCCGGAGCATGTGAGTCCCGTTTCCAGCGGACTGCCAGATTCATGTAGATCGCCGGATTCAGAGCAGCTCTGCCGGAGCTGTCGCGAAGCACGTCTTAGTCTGCCATGTCGCTGGCCACGCCCCCCGTCTTACAGACACTCTTGGTGCACGGTCTCATGGTAGAACCGCAAGTTTGGCCTACGATCCATTACCTACCTGGGGCACAAGATCTGCGAAAACGGGATCTCTCCCAAGAAAGCAAACGTGGAAGCCATCAAATCAGCGCCCAGACCACAGACCAAAGACAAAGTTCGCTCCTTCCTGGGGTTAGCGGAATTCTATAGCAAATTCTTCAAGAACTTTGCGACCAAGACACACATGCTGCGTCAGCTACTAAAGGAAAAGACCGCGTTCAGCTGGACATCGGATGCAGACTTCGAATTTGAGATTATCAAAAAGGACATTTGTGAGGCTGCACCCCTGCAAGGTTTCGACAGCCATGCTCCCAGCATTTTGATGACAGATGCCAGTGAGAAGGGCTTGGGAGTGGTCTTGACTCAACGATCCACAGACGGCACAGTAACCACCATAGGATTCTGTCACAAGGGGCAGGCAGAGACGTGACACCAGGTAGGTTGAGTCAAGGGTTTTTATTAAGGGGGCAAAAGAAACAAGAACATAAGGTCCTCCAGGTGACGTCGTCTTCAGGCGGATGGGGCTTCTCCTCCTTGGCGTCTTCGCTGGAATGAGGTAGGGCGGTTACTCCGATGTAGAAGGGGCAAGAAAACAAGAAGGTGCACTCGGATTAGTGCTACCATTGTTCTGAACAGTGACAAGGGAGGGTGTGAGGGGAGGCAACATCCGGTCTGTACCTAGGAAGGTGTGGGAGAAGGGGCCATCACCAGAGTGGATGGGGTTTTACAAAGCGCGTTAACCTCAAGGTCTTCCTACAGGAGGGCTATTTCCCCTGCTCTCTCCCGTCTCCCAGTAACACA
This sequence comes from Triturus cristatus, assembly GCF_964204655.1. Taxonomy (NCBI): domain Eukaryota; kingdom Metazoa; phylum Chordata; class Amphibia; order Caudata; family Salamandridae; genus Triturus; species Triturus cristatus. The sequence goes on from NC_140588.1 coordinate 566,707,106, forward strand.
GCCTCCCAGATCCCCTGAATCTGTCGCACACCTGTTCTAGCCACGTTCCTCCGAGAACGTGGCGGGGCGCTGCGTGGAGCCGTTGGCCTCCTGGCTCTTCGTCCGCGAGTTCTTCGGTGGTGTTTCTCCTTTTTTCGTGCTGCTCTCTTGTTCTCCGGTTCCCGATGTGCTCGTCCGTCTTCCTCCTTCCGGGTCTCGAATCCCTCCTCATAGGCTCCAGGTCTCTTATCTCCCGAAGACGCTCCGTGGTCCCACCTCCAAGGGGCGGGGTCGGCATCCTCCTCGTTCGGAACATTAAATGGCCAGACATGCGAGGCGCAGGAAGCCTCCAGCCCAGGAAGACACCTCCGATTCCGGCAGCTGGAGGGGAGAAAAAGGGGGGGTTCCATCAGGTAGACAGGTACGTTTGGGGACCGAGGGAGGATCCCGACATACCCCTCCCCCAGAATCTTCCCATTTGGGGATGATGGGAAACCGGGAAAGAAAGTCAGCATTGGCATTCAGAACCCCCTTTTGGTGCCGGACCGCAAAGGGCTTGAGGGACAGGACCCAACGCATCACGCGTGGGTTGTTGCCTTTGTTCCTGCTCATCCAGACCAGGGGAGCATGATCAGTATACAGGGAAAAACGACTCCCCTCTAGGTAATACCTGAGCTTTTTGATGGCCTATTTAATCGCCAGGCATTCCTTTTCCACCACCGGATAATTCTGTTCACGGGGAAGAGCTTCCGGCTGAGGAACAGAAAGGGTCTTTCTGAACCGTCCCTTGTAATTTGTGACAGGAATGCACCCAGACCTACTTCAGAGGCGTCTGTCTGTAGAATAAAGGGACGACTGTAGTCCGGGTACACCAAGAGAGGGCTGCTGGTGATTGCTGTTTTTAGTCTGTGGAAGACCTCTAAGACAGAGGGGGAAGGGGAAGCTATGGCATATTTGGGGGGGGGGGGGGGGTCCTTTTTCAAAAGATCCAAAAGGGGGACAGCTATTTCTGAGAACTGAGGGATGAACCTCCTATAGTAGCCTAAAAGACCCAGGAATGCCCTAACTTCTTTCTTAGTGGTGGGTCTAGGTGTCTTGGTGATGGTTTGGATCTCTTCTTTCTTGGGCTCTATGCACCCGTTCCCTAACAGATAGCCAAGGTTTCTCACTTTTTGAAACCCCATTCGAGACTTCTTCGCGTTTATGTGTAGGACGGCTTTCCGTAGTTCTTAGAATACCGGACGGCAGTGCTCTAGATTTGTTTCACAGGTGGGACTGCAAATCACAATGTTGTCCAGGTATGCTGACGAAAACGCCTGGTAGGGTTGCAGCACTCAATTCATTAGTCTTTGGAATGTTGCGGGGGCCCCGTGCAGGCCAAAGGGTAAGACCGGGAATTCAAAAAGACCGTTGGGAGTGGAGAAGGTGGTCTTTACCTCGTCAGAACATCGGAGGGGCACCTGCCAGTAGCCCTAGGGTGGATATGTAACTGGCGACTCAGAGTTGTTCTATAAGCTCGTCTACACAGGGAAGGGGGTAGGCGTCCAGTTTGGGAATTGCGTTCACTTGGCGAAAGTCAATACAAAATCGAACCGATCCATCAGGTTTAGGCACCATGATGATGTCACTTTGAGACGGATGAATCACTCCCATTTGTAACATCTTCCTGACCTCGTCAGACATTGCCTCTCTTCTAGCGGCTGGGATCTTGTTGGGTCGTTGTCGGACTACTTTCCCAGGGGTTTCTATGTGGTATTCGGCCAGGGTGATCCTGCCTGGGAGATCGGAAAATAGGGGAGCGAAGGGATCTAGCGTGTCTAATAGTTATTTTTGTTGTACCTCTCAACCACCCCGTTGGTCTGGGGATGGTAAACTGAGGTCTTGATATAGTTCACATCCAGCAGTTTGCATACCTGCGTCATGAGTCGGGTCACAAATGGGGTGCCCTGATCTGTAAGGATCTGGCGAGGAAATACAACATGCAAGATGTACTCCAGTAGTTTGTCCGCTATGTTGGCAGTAGTCGGGGCCCTAAGAGGGAAGATCCTGGGAAAACGGGTACAATAGTCTACTAGGACCAGGACATATTGGAACCCTTTGGTGGACTTTGGTAGGGGGCCAATGAGATCCATCCCTACCCTTTCAAAGGGCTTCCCTATGATTGGCAAAGGCTGTACGGGTTCTTCTTTTGACATACGGGGCACTCTTGGCAATATTTCTTTGTGTGGGCGTAGGTTCTATACAAAATGTCACTTACATAGAGTTCACAAAAAGTGACTATTGTACTAAAAAAGTTTATGCTAAAAAACGTTTTTGAGATGAGAGCGAGCAAGAGACCTGAATTTTAACAAAAGGAAAAGAAAAAGTGAAGACCACACAAGTGTCTATAACCTCTAGATAAAGAGATCCGGAAGATTTAAGAAAAGTAGGTAAACATTTTAGAAAAAGAATTTTAGAGAAAGAATAACGAAATTTAGACCCACTGCCACGTGATATATTAACAAGCAAAAAGAGACCCTTAGTGAGAAATAAATATTGTGCTCAGAATCCAAAGTGATTGGGATCATAGAACACTGACCTTATAACTAAAGGTGGTGTTATCAACGACTTATTGATGTCTGTAAGTAGATAGTTGAAGCTGAGGATGACCACTTAACAAGCGATGTTCTATAATGTAAGTGTCCAAAACAGAGAAACAGAAAAGTTTAAGTGAGCAGTTCTAACCCTATCTGGGTCCAAGTTGTAATCAAGGTTAAAAACAGACGCAGCTCACTTCTCAAATCTCAATTATGAAGGCAAAGTTTGTCTAACTTATGACCTCGAAGTCCGATCGGCCACCTGATTACTACTTCAACGGGTATATTTGAGAAAGAATCCTGTTAAACAAAAGAGACAGACAATGTAAAGGTTGACTAGAGAAGGCTATCTCACTATTCATTATGTGGTAGTGTAACGACCCAGACTTACTTGATGTTTTCAATGTATTCAGTTAGGAAGAATCTATGTATTTCTCCTAACTTGGTCATCCAAGTTGCACAAAAGACTACATCCCTATTTTGGAATTTTCATTTGGAAGGGTCTGTTTCACAACAGAGCCTTGGGATTTAGGTTATTTTTGTAGAACGAACTTGACCTTTAAAACCCCCATATGGGCTGTGATAGGCCCCTGTGGACGAAACGTATGAATCAGCAATTATTTGTATTATAAAAATAATATATAATTAGCTTCACGTTATAGAACAAACAGATCAAAAGCACAAAAGTACGGCTTGCTAATAACAGAAATATTTAAAGACTAGTTAAATGGCGGCCCAAAAAATAGCTGCCAATAAGCTGCGTACAACGGAGGTATTGTTCCATAAGTCAAAGGGACACGTTACTAGCTTCGATACACAGATATTAATCTTAGCTAGTGCGGAATTGCCAAAACCTTTTTTTTTGTTATGCATGAAAGCCCTAATGGGGGCCCTCATCTCAATGAGAAGCATAAATTACTTTTATAAAGCAAAGTGCGAAAGGCTAGTCTGCCCCCATATAAGTTAGTGTTTAACATGTTCAACAAAATTGTTTGTGAACATATGATAAAATTACGAGTAGGGTGCCTCCGCATGGTAACCCATGTAACTCACCGCATAGGATTTCTAGAGTCCCGCGACGTGGATTTCAGCTTCTTCGCATGTTGAGAGAAGGTTAGAAAATCACTAACCTCTATTGTACTGCATGAGTCAAGTCGGAAGTTGTCACTTCCGGCAGCGAGTGGAGATAGAGTCCTCTTTCTATCTTCAAGACTCTCAATCTGAAACGTCAAGTCAGGCTATGACTCGCAGTCATATTTGAATGGATAAAATGAATTGCACGTATTGAAAGGATAAACGTATTTATAGGTACAGGAACCGCAACCAATTAAAGTTTTGGTTGTTTTCCTCAGTTAAGAATTAGTGTAATCTATCATCACTGTTGATAAAATAGTTACGGTATTAATTAAAAATTCATGCGCAAAGTCCACAGTTAAGAATTCTTGTAATCTATCGTCACTGTTAATAAAATCGTGACGATTTAGATTATTAATCATGTACAAAGTTGAATAAGAGAATGAGTTATAAATCTAATTCACTCCAGTTGGGTGTATACCTACATTAGGAAATTAGTACTGTAGGTATGATTGTATAAGTACATCCACCAATACGACCGAAACTCGGAGAGACAATTCTAGACCCCAAATAGTTATGTGCCTGAAAGCAAGTACCAACACCAATTTTAGATATAAAGGACAGGAGATAATCAGAAGAGGGAACATAGTTAAAATACAAAACACTTCAACCATTGTAGACAATAATCTCAAATAATCTCCGATGCTATTGTACAGTTTTCTTTCACTACCAGATGTAGAGAAATGGCAAATGGTATTTATATATTTATCATGTATGATACAGTATGCCATGTAAACACAGAAACACAGGTTATGGTTTTCATCATTTTAGAAAAACATGCAGTTCTTTATCAAAATTGAGCCCCAACTCCACGGCCGGCAATTTAATAATCCACTGTGTCTCTGTTCTTCTCAATATTGATGTTCTGTCTGCCCCTCGAGGGCCACTCTGTATATGTACAATTCCATGAAACCTTATTTTTCTGATATCATCCAAAGTATGACTTTGATTGAAATGGACGGCAAAAGGGTAACTGCATATGTTGTTCCTGACTGCCCTTATGTGTTCCTGTATCCTCTCTTTTAGGGGACGAATAGTACTGCCTACATATATAAGTCCGCAACAACAAATGATGCAGTAGACTACATAGTTGGTATTGCAGTTAATGAATTGTTTAATGTTGTATTTGATAGCCGTATTGTATTGGAAAGTAAAGATCTTATTTTCTGCAAAGTGGCAGATACTACAACCAGTACATTTGAAAAAGCCCAAAGGTTTGGGCAGAAACCAAGTGGTTCCTTGTTTTTTGGAGGGCAGGTAACTGGGACTTAAGAGTACCCTCAACGTAGTGCCTCTTCTATGTAATACTGTTGGTTTTTGGGCGATGTATTTTTCTACTGTTTTGTCCAATTTTAGAATATGCCAATGTTTCAGAAAAATATTATAAATTTGGTGGCTGTGTGTGTTGTAGTCTGTCACTAAAGCAATTTTACGTTCTTTAGTATTTCGTCTGCCCTTGTTGTCTGATTTTAATAGGCAAGACCTTGTTTTCTTCTGTATTTTATTCCTTGCACAATCTAATGTTGCTTTGGAATAACCTCTACTCATAAATCTAGCCTCCAAATTTTCCAGTTCCATATGGAAAACTGAGTCTTCACTACAAATCCTTTTAAGTCTCGTCATCTCCCCATAGGGAATTGCATTTATTTGGGACTTGGGATGAGCACTACTTGCATGTAACACAGAGTTACACGCTGTAGGTTTTCTAAACAGTCTAAATACAATCTTATTTGCTTTTGTATACAGAATTACATCAAGGAATTCTATTTCTGATTTACTGATCTTGTAGGTAGATTCTAGGTTATATTAGTTATTATTGAGATGTTTAAACAGGTCCAAAAAACATGATTCACAGCCCGACCAGATGATAAAAATATCATCTATGTAACGGCCCCAATACATTATGTGTTCAGTAAGCCTAGTGTCCGACATTTTCCATAGGTGTTGTTGTTCAAAGACACCCATATAAAGATTGGCATAGGACGGTGAAAATTTTGATCCCATAGCAACTCCTATATCTTGTCTGTACCAAGTATCCTGATGTAAGAATACATTATTCTCCAAGGTTAAACGTATAAGATCTAGTAACATCTGAGTGTGTTCATAAAAAGTAGCATCTCTATATGCAAGACATTCTGCTAAAGCCTGTATACCCCTTTCCTTTACTGTGTATAAAATATGGGATCCCTTTACTGCCTTGAGAAAGTCACGGATGTGACGAAACACGTGTCGGCTGTTGCGCATTTTGGATCAAGACTACAGAACCCAAGACACCCCTCACAATTTAATCTTTAATTGTCTAGCTTATGAAAAAACAAGGGTGTCTGCATGGCTTTTTGTTTTTGAAACTATGTTGTTAGAATACTTTGTCTGGATTTAATGTTTTGACAGAATTAAATATACCTCTATTTTGCACGAATCTATCTCTGCTTACAATCAGTTTTATATTGATATGCAGTTTTTGCTTATTAGGGCCTTGGGTATGGTGGTTTTGGGGTTAGGTCCAGCAGGGGTTTTTTTCTTTATCAGGTCGGAAAACAGGGACAGGAAGTTGGGGTTATTTGTACCGAGCATGAGATCCTCGGGTAGGGTTGAGAGAACACCCACTGTGACTAGCGAGAGGGAACCCCAGGGCATTGGAGGGGTATACGGGTTGTGGGATAGGGACGGACATCCCCGTGTACACAGCGTATCAGGACTTGTTTTCCCCCGGGACCAGGTGCTCAGGTCTGTCTAGCCCACCCTTAATCACAGACTGGCGACACCCTGAATCAAGGAGGGTGTCAGACATCGGCGCTAATGCGTACCCCTGCTGGGCATATGATGTACCTAGATTAAGGTGGTTACGTGTGTAAGGACTTCAATTCCCATAATTCCTAGGAACCTAGCGGAAGCCCTTTCTGCGGCTGCTATAAAAGCTCCAACGGATTAAGATCAGGTGCTTGTCAATCTTGAATTGCCTGGCGTCTGACGAGTCTCCTAGAACTCGCAGAGATCGTTAGCCTGCATCGCCGTGCTGGAGCACGGCTCAGCATCACAGACTCACGCATCGTTGATCGTGTGAAACGCACTAGAGTGCACGTCTAAGACACTCAACTTATTTTCACCGCGACGGAGGAGGATTCCTGGGAGCTTTGACCCGACTGCACCTCACTGAAGCACTGAGCTACGTCTCAGAGCATTGCGCTGGAGACCGTCGTGAAGTGAGCGTAAGCGCGCATAGCTGCCGCGAGGACACCTATCTCAGCATCTCTTGCGTGAAAGCTTGTTATTTGTTAACCGCCGAGACCTAGTATTCCTTGATGCTTGGAGCCGCATGAAAGGCTCGGAGAGCGACACCGACTTCTGAAGATTATTATTGTTTGCCGCTCCGTCACAGTTTCCTGCCGCTTGGAGCCGCTTGAAAGGCTCGGAGAACGACGCCTGTGGATCCTACCCTGCTGCCAAGAGCACAGAGAACTTCTGTGAGAACACCCACTGAGATAAGTACCTCTGCATGGGGCTACAGGAACATTGGGAATACCAGGGCTAATTATTTTAGTTTGGGCTGCAACAGAAAAGGACATTTGTTAAACACATGTAAGTGTTCACTGCTTTAACGCTATATCTATATATATGTTTCTACGCATTATATATATGTATAGAGAGGATACTACAGCGTGGTGTGTTCTTTCTCTTCCTGCAGTGACACGTGGTTAGACAGCCTGAGTGAAGCTACCAACTCTAGGCCAGCCTTTCGGAGGGAGTCGTGCAGCCACATCTTTTCTTCCCACTCCCTGTTTTCTTTTCCCTTTTCCCCGGTGGTGGAGTTGTCTGTTGAGTGGTATTTGGTTGCTCTTAGGCGATTCCATCGTGGGGATAGGGTAACTAAGCTACAGAGATCGCTCCTGCTGTATCCAGCTTCTAAGGTTAGTGAGAACCTGTCTGTACCCTGACAGATTGACAAGCCCACGGATAACTACAGCCTGAGCGATGGATACTAATACCGTCCTCGCCACGGTGTTGGAAACCTTAACCGTGCTAAGGGTGGAGGTGGATGCCTTCAGGGGGGAGAACTTGGAACTTAAGAACGAAATGGGCACCATGAGGAGAGAGGTGGCATGTCTGTCACGTCAGAATCCGGCAGAGCCGAAGGGGGGCTCCTACATCAAAGATTGGACCCTACCTCCTCCACCTAAGTCACAGGCACCTGTAGCTGAGTGGGGAACCCAGGCTTCTGGAGGGGGTCAACCAGGCACTGGGGTCTTCCCACATACCTCTTTCTCCACACCCGTTCATTCTGGCCCTTCATCGATACAGGTCATCCAACCTATGCAGTTACCCCTCGCCCCTCCTGAATGGTTCTTCGGGGATCCGAAGAAATATGGTATCTTTATGGGACAATGTAGATTACATTTCCTATGTAAGCCAACCGTGTTCCCTAACTGTCAAGCCAAAAAGCCTTTGTAATGTCCTACTTAGGAGGCAACGCCGTTAGCTGGTCCTTCCCCCTGATAGAACGAGATTACCCCGTTCTGTATAACTTTCCGAACTTCTGTGTCGAGATGCGCAGGTTGTTCGACCGTAAGGCACATCAGCTGTCTCTGGATAAGGAACTCCTTTCTCTTAAACAAGGTTCACAGGATCTACTCACCTATATAACCTTTTTTAACAGACTACTGGTGGAAACCGACTGGCCAATGGAGAAAAGAACATCATTGTTCTACCAGGGCTTGAGAGGCGAGCTTAAGGATGTATTGGCCAAGTGGTACAGATGCCTGCAACCTGTGATGAGCTAATTGATCTAACAGTACAGTTGGATCATCGACTTCAGGAAAGGAAAGGGGACAAGCACCGAATCGACACCAGGTTCCTTCCTCTACGTTTACGACCAGCACAAGACAATCAACCGTCCCACAACGAAGGGACCGAGCCCATGCATATCGGTGGAATCAGAGGGCCCCTTAGTCAAGCCGAAAGAGAAAAAAGGAGAAGCCAGAAGCTCTGCTAATATTGTGGGAAACCAGGCCACTTCATTAGAGACTGCAGAAGCAAAACGAAGACCGCGAATCAAGGAAGCCCAGGACCTAAGAACCTGTCGGTTGTGGATCATACCTCTGAGGATCAGGAAAAATGACACGCCCAAATAAGACAGAGACCCCTTGTTTGGGGCCTAGTGATAAAGAGGTCTTCCCGGCAGCGGCCAATACAATACAAACCTCTGTAGCTCACATGAACGTGTGCGTTTTGTTGGACTTGCCCAACAACATATCGGTGGTGGTCCATGCCCTGTTCGATTCTGGAGCCACAGGCAACATTATTGATCAGCAGTATGCCAAAGAACTTAGTATCCCTTGCGAACAAAAAGAGACGCCAGAAAAGGTGAAGGCAGTGGATGTGCGTTTCCACACAAGGCCTATATTGATGCAAGTTGGTGTGAGCCACTTCGAGTACATACAGTTTGATATGATCGACACCCCTCACTTCAAGCTTATATTGGGAATGCCCTGGCTAACGCTTCATGACCCTTTGGTACGATGGGCAGCACGTACCGTCTCCATGAACTCTTCCTTCTGCCAAGAACACTGCACAGTGGAGAAAGCAAGAATCACACACACTGAGATTAGTTCTGCGGGTCAGCTCGCTAGTGTCTACAGTGAGCGATTCGTGTGTTATGCTTCGGCGTTACCGGTTGTTTACGAACGGTTCCATGCCATCTTCAATAAGCAAGAAGCAGGAAGACTGCCCCCACATAGAGACTATGATTGTGTAATCGAACTGGAGGCAGGAGCCAGCATACCATGCAGCAGAATATATGCCCTCACGGAGGCTGAGACAACGTATCTACAGCAATACCTTGATGAAATGCTTTCCTCTGGTTCATACGTCCTTCCTCTTCACCTGCCTTCTCTCCGATCTTTTTCATACCGAAGAAGGAGGGTGGCTTAAGGGCCTGCATAGACTACAGGGCAATAAACAGAGTGACCATAAAAAATAGATATCCTCTGCCCTTGATCCCTGTTCTCTTGGACCAGTTAATAACAGCTAAGGTGTTCACCAAACTGGACCTCCAGGGTGCCTATCATTTGGTAAGAGTACGACGAGGAGACGAGTGGAAAATCGCCTTCAGGACTAAGTTTGGGTTGTATGAGTATAGGGTCTTGCCCTTTGGTCTCTGTAACGCCCCCGCCGCATTCCAGTTCTTCATGGACAAAGTATTGAGGGGCCTATTGGATGTATCGTGCATAGTATATATAGACGATATACTGGTTTACTCCGCCTCCATGGAAGAACATGTTCAGCACGTTTCTGCTGTAATGGAGCGCTTGCAGAAGTACGCACTCTATGCCAAGCTGGAGAAGTGCCTATTTCACGCCTCAGAGGTAGAGTTTTTGGGATATGTCATAGGACCCGACGGCTTATGTATGGACAACAAGAAAACACGAGCCATCACCCAGTGGGAATCTCCCTCCAGTGTAAAGGCCTTGCAGAGCTTCCTAGGCTTCGCAAATTTCTATTGGCGCTTTATAAAGAACTTCTCCAGCATAATATAACCCCTGACCCATCTCCCACGGAAAGGAGCGACCTTTCTCTGGACTGACTCCGCTGAATTGGCCTTCCAGACATTAAAGACCTGCTTCACGATGGCCCCCCTTGCTGAGACATCCTGACGGCACTCGTCCGTTTGTGGTAGAAACGGACGCTTCCCACTACGCAATAGGGGGCATTCTATCTCAACGACACCCCGATACGGGACAAATGCATCCCGTTGCCTTCTTTTCCAAGAAACTGTCGTCCTTTGAGGTGAACTATAGCATTACGGATAAGGAGCTCCTGGCTATAAAAAGAGGGTGTGAAGAATGGAGGTATTACCTGTTGGGGGCGAGGCACACCGTGGAGATCTATACAGACCATCGGAACCTGCTGTTCTTGAAGACCGCCAGAGCCTTGACCCCCAGACAACTTCGTTGGTCGTTATTCTTCTCTGATTACGACTTTGTGATCAAGTATCGCCCAGGGCCATAAAATGGAAAGGCTGACGCTCTGTCCGGGACACAGCTCCGCCTCGATGTACGTCCGGCGCCAGACGAGGATAACCCACTCATTCTGAAGAACGCCTCCTTTCCGGAAGGGCTGCAGGCGTCAGCGGCTACGCACAACTTCCTAGAAGAAGTGAGGAACCAAACCACAAAGACAAATGAGCTAGCTTGGGTGGCTGAAGACCCTCAACGCCGTTCATCCCTGCATCACCTTTTGTATCAGGATAAACGATTGTACCTACCAACCGAGTCACTACGACAACAAGCTCTGCGATGGGTTCACGATTCCACACTGGGTGGCCATCTGGGGATACAAAAAACTACACAGGCGATGAGGCGTCACTTCTGGTGGGCCACGTTACGAGCAGACACCGCGGCTTATGTGTCAGAGTGTGCCATATGTACCCAAGGAAAGGCACAGTACAAGAGACCAAGCAGACTGGTCCAACCCATTCCTATCCCTCTGGCTCCTTGGCACACACTGTCTATGGGCTTTATAGTAGACATGACCCCCAGTCTGGGTAAGAACACCATTTTGGTTGTAATAGACCATTTAACCAAGATGGGTCACTTCATCGTCATGGAGAAGCTACCTTCCGCCGTAGGATTGGCCCAAACGTTCCTGCCACACGTAGTGCGAACTCATGGAATTTCAGCGGTTATCATTACCGATAGGGGAATGCAATTCACTTCGCGATTCTGGAGGGCTCTGTGTGACGTGATGAAGGTGGAAGCCCGTCTCTCCACTAGCTGCCACCCGCAGACGGATGGTAAAACAGAAAGGCTGAACCAGACATTGGAGCAATACCTCAGGTGCTTCACGTTGCTCGATGAGGAGGAATGGAGTACGCTTCTGTGGATGGCTGAGTTCGTCTATAACAACGCCGAACACTCCTCTCTGGGTTGTTCCCCCTTCTTTTGTTTAACAGGTTACCATCCAAACATGTTAACCTTTGAGTGGCCTGTACACACCAAACACCCTACCATTCAAGAACACCATGCACACTTGAGGAGAGTATTGCAAACAGCAAGAGGGCAACTGGCTACAGCACAGGAGCGAGACAAACACTTTGCTGATAGAAAGCGATCCCCAGGGCCTTCCTATAGCCTAGGCGATAGAGTGTGGCTGGATACGAAACACCTGAGATGAAGAGGGAATATGCGTCTTAAACCTAAATTTGTGGGTCCCTATCTCATTATAAGTGTGGTGAACCCAGTAGCGATGAAGCTGTCACTCCCCTCCTCCTGGCACATACACCCTGTATTCCATGTATCTCTGTTGCGGCCATGCCTCCCTCACACTAGATTACTCCCGAAACCTCAGCCCCTGGTTATAGATGGCGGGAAGGAGTACGAAGTCAGAGAAGTGCTCGATTCCAAACGTGTCAGGGGAAGGGTGCATTACCTTATCGATTGGAAAGGGTATGGTCCCGAGGACTGGTCGTGGGAGCCGGCATCCAATCTGCATTGCCCTGGCCTGCTCCGATGCTTCCACACGAACTATCCTTCTAAACCTGGCGGATCGTCGTGGCGCCGGTCCTTGGTAGGGGGTTCTGTCAGACATCGGCGCTAATGCGTACCCCCGCTGGGCATACGATGTACCTAGATTAAGGTGGTTACGTGTGTAAGGACTTCAATACCTATAATTCCTAGGAACCTAGCGGAAGCCCTCCCTGCAACTGCTATAAGAGCTCCAACGGATTAAGATCAGGTGCTTGTCAATCTTGAATTGCCTGGTGTCTGACGAGTCTCCTAGAACTCACGGAGATCGTTAACCTGCATCGCCGTGCTGGAGTGCGGCTCAGCATCACAGACTCACACGCATTGGTGATCGTGTGAAACGCGCTAGAGTGCGTGTCTAAGACACTTGACTTATTTTCACTGCGACGGAGGAGGATTCCCGGGAGCTTTGACCCGACGGCACCGCACTGAAGCGCTGACCTACGTCTCAGAGCATTGCACTGGAGAACATCGTGAAGTGAGCGTACGCGCGCATAGCTGCCGCGAGGACACCTATCTCGGCATCTCTTGCGTGAAAGCTTGTTATTTGTTAACCGCCGAGACCTAGTATTCCTTGACGCTTGGAGCCGCATGAAAGGCTTGGAGAGCGACACCGACTTGTGAAGATTATTATTGTTTGCCGCTCCGTCACAGTTTCCTGACGCTTGGAGCTGCTTGAAAGGCTCGGAGAGCGACACCCGTGGATCCTACCCTGCTGCCAAGAGCACAGAGAACTTCTGTGAGAACACCCACTGAGATAAGTACCTGTGCATGGGGCTACAGGAACATTGGGAATACCAGGGCTAATTATTTTTGTTTGGGCTGCAACATAAAAGGACATTTGTTGTACACATGTAAGTGTTCACTGCTTTAACCCTATATCTATATATATGTTTCTACGCATTATATATATGTATAGAGAGGATACTACAACGTGGTGTGTTCTTTCTCTTCCTGCAGTGACACGGGGTTAGACAGCCTGAGTGAAGCTACCAACTCTAGGCCAGCCTTTCGGAGGGAGTCGTGCAGCCACATCTTTTCTTCCCACTCCCTGTTTTCTTTTCCCCGGTGGTGGAGTTGCCTGTTGAGCAGTATTTGGTTGCTCTTAGGCAATTCCATCGTGGGGCTAGGGTAACTAAGCTACAGAGATCGCTACTGCTGTATCCGGCTTCTAAGGTTAGTGAGTAACCTGTCTGTACCCTGACAGAGGGCCATTATGGGAAAATCATTAATGCTGAGACTTACATAGAAACAGGTCCCCATCTCTTCTGTTTACATAAGGTTCCTAGGGACATAGCTGACATCCATGGGCTCGTCTACTTTCTTCCGGGAACAGGCTCGGGCGATGTGGCCCCACTCCCCACAGTCAAAACACTGAGGCCCACGATGCAGGGGAGCTTCTGTTTTCTGGATCCACACTCTCTCCGGTTCCTTGATGGGTCTGAGGGCCTTCCTGGGGGTAGGTACTGAGCGTGTAGGTTTTTCTGGTTCCCAGGGATTGAGACGAGGCTGTGCCCTAGCGAAGGAAGTGGCCATGTCCACCGCCTCCTCCGCAGTAAGGTTAGCGTGCTGCCTCAGCCAGCGCTGGGTGTTGTAAGGAAGGGAGTCCAGAAATTGTTTTAGGTAGATCGACTTCATAATTTTGTCCTTAGACCTATCGTTAGGCCTAAGCCATTTGTCTGCTGCTAGTTTCAGCTTGACATAGATGGTTTTAGGGCTGTCCCCAGGTGCGCCCTTCTCTCTCCGGAATCTAAGCCTGACCGCTTCTGCGTCCAAGCCCAGGTGGTCCAGGATTACTGCCTTGATTTCCTCACAAGGCGTGACACCACCAGAATTGGCGACCTGGTAGGCCGCCTGGGCTTCACCCGCAGGGGAGCGAGGAAAAAGGGCCATTTCACTAGGGGCCAGCCGGCTGCCCTAGCCGCCCTTTCGAAGTTAAGCAAAAATGCATCTGGGTCCTCTCCAGGAATGTACTTCTGCAGTGATATGTTGGGGGCAGCCAAAGCACTCCTGTTTTTTTTTGGCCAGCTGCCTCCTGGGGTGGGTCATCAGATGCTCGTCGTAGGGCGTTGATTTGAGACTTCATGAGCTCCTTGAGTGTTTCACGGTCGGCATGGACGGAGTTCATCCGCCGTTCCACCGCCCACTCCAACTTCTTCTGCCCCTCTACAATATGCTGAATCAACGCTTCCGTTTTGGGCTCCCAATGGTCTCACGCTGCCCGCATTCTCCACCACGTGTCACATGGGGCAGGCAGAGACGTGACACCAGGTAGGTTGAGTCAAGGGTTTTTATTAAGGGGCAAAAGAAACATGAACATAAGGGCCTCCAGGTGACGTCATCTTCAGGCGGATGGGGCTTCTCCTTGGCGTCTTCGCTGGAATGAGGTTGGGTCGGTACTCCGATGTAGAAGGATAAAGAAAACAAGAAGGTGCACTCAGATTAGTGCTACAGTTGTTCTGAACAGTGATAAGGGAGGGTGCGAGGGGAGACAACACCTGGTCTGTTCCTAGGAAGGTGTGGGAGAAGGGGCCATCACGCAGCACGTTAACCTCAAAGACTTCCTACAGGAGGGCAAGTTCCCCTGCTCTCTCCCGCCTCCCGGTATCACAGCCTCCAGCCTCCCAGATCCCCTGAATCTGGCACGCATCTGTTCTAGCCACATTCCTCCGAGAACGTGGCGGGGCGCTGCGGGGAGCCGTTGGCCTCCTGGCTCTTCCTCCGCTTTATCCGCGAGTTGTTCGGTGGCGTTTCTCCTTTCTTCGTGCTGCTCTCTGTTCTCCGGTTCCCGATGTGCTCGTCCGTCTTCCTCCTTCCGGGTCTTGACTCCCTCCTCATAGATTCCAGGTCTCTTATCTCCCGATGACGCTCCGTGGTCCCACCTCCAAGGGGCGGGGTCGGCATCCTCCTCATTCGGAACGTTAAAGGGCCAGACATGCGAGGCGCAGGAAGTCTCCAACCCAGGATGACACACTTCCAATTCCGGCAGCTGGAGGGGAGAAAAAGGGGCAGTTCCATCAGGTAGACAGGTACATTCGGGGTTAGAGGGAGGTTCCCGACAGATTTGCATCCCGATCCCTTGCTCCTAATGAGGAAAAATTCAGTGTCATCGAAAAAGAAATGCTAGCATCCATCTGGGCCATGGAGAAATTTTGATAGTACCTCTGGGGCTCCCGGTTCACCCTCAGAACAGACCACAAACCGCTGATCCAGTGGTCACGCCAAAGCCACCCCGCGCATCGCCAAGGTGACGCTTCGCTTACTGGATTTCGTATACGACGTGGAATACTTGCCAGGCCAAAGGAACAAAGTGGCCTGAGCCGCTCCGCCGCCATGGAAGAAGCGACACACCACAGTGAATGGGACGAGTACCAGGTGGCGCTCACTGCGGACCACGAGACCCTCATCAGTGCGCAGGACTAGAAATTGGCCAACAACAATGACCCGACACTGTCCGAGGTGAAGGCGTTCGTCACTCAGGGGTGGCCCGAGAAGAGGCACTTGAAGGACGAGGCCAGGAAGTATTGGGAGGTGCGCGATGAGCTGTCCCTCAGTAACAACGCCACCTTCTTACTCAGAGGAGACAAGGTCATCCCCCCGAAAGAATTAATAGACCGCATCCTTACCATAAGGCATGAAGGCCATCTAGGGATCATAAAATCAAAACAAAGGATGAAACAGTCGTACTGGTGGCCAGCCATTGACAACCGCGTTGAAAGGTTAGTCTGTGCGAATTCACCACTCCCACCAACCCCTGGGAAGAATTGTCAGTCGACATCTTGGGCCCCATCCTGGACTCATGGGGAGTGCACAAATGTGTCCTCGTCGACAGGTATTGCAAGTGGCCGGAAGTGAAAATATGCGAAAAAGTAGACACCGAAACTGTCATTGCATTGCTGACCAATGCATTCTTGAGAGAAGGGATTCCGAAAGTTCTCACGAGCGACAATGGTCCCCAATTCACTTCGGAGAAATGGACAGCCTTTATCACGAGAAATGGCATCAAGAACATACACACTACGGTATACCACCCTGCTGGAAATGCCCTAGCCGAAAGGTTCAACCGAGTCCTCATGGGCTCCGTCCAAGCTGCCATCAGTGCAGGCAAGAACTGGGAAACCGAGATCAGACACACGGTATGGGCCTATCGCATCACACCCACACTAACCGGCTACAGCCCTTTCAAGATACTGCGTGGAAGAGAACTGTTTACGAGGGACAACGTAGCATGGATGAAAATGAAACTCCAAAGTAAATGGTCTCCAGCGGTGGTCAGACGCAACATTGAGAAGGCGCAACAGATCTACAAAGCCAACTCTGACAGGAGGCATGGTGTGCGAGAGGTCTCCTTAGCCCAAGGGGATTGAGTCAGTGTGAAACTAGGCCACTTAGGAAAAAAACGAGACGGCAAATTCAGCAAACCCCTACAAATCAAGGAACTCTACACCCGCTCGGTCCGGCTTAGTGACAGCAAAGTATGGTCCCACAGCAGAATGGCTAAGTGAAACAAAGTCATCCAGTGGCACATCCCAGGCACCACCAAGACAACGGGAAACAATGGGGGGGATTGTGATCTCGAAGACGTCTCATCTCCAGTCAGCACCGCATCTGAAGCCACAATGAGGGGAACGGGGGGTGATGATGAGACCGCCAGAGTACAGAATAATGAGAGTTCCACTCAGCACACATCACCTCCAGTAACAATTGCCACTGGCATCCCAGACGTAGGGCAACAGGTTTCAACCTCACACGACATGAGCCAGGAAGAGAACACCACAAACACCAATTTACACACAAGGGAACCGCTTGAAGAGCAGGCCTCCCTCACACGCACCCGCAGAGCCAGGATGGTGGTGCGACCAAAGAAATATAGCGAGTTTGCCATGTAGACTTGCACCCAGTGTTACATCTCTCTTTCTCTCTCTCTCTTTTTCTCTCTCTCTTTTTCTCTCTCTCTCTCTCCCCTCACCTTTCCTCTGTTGCCCAAGTTGAATCAGCACCGCACTTAGAAGCGGCACAACAGTTCATATAACAAAACGTAGGCAAAGCCAATGCAATGTTCTAGTTGTTATTTTATTGTTGTTAAGGGGGAAGATGTGTGGTATTGCGGTCTAGTTGCCGGACACCACGTGACAGGCGTGAGGCCTTACGGAGACGGAAAGCAATGCAAGGACGAGTCTCCCTCTCGGAAGGAATAGAGTGAATGCAACCCTCTACTACAGACTCCGTCTCTCTTTGGGCGTGCAGCCCTACATTACATAGTCTTATGTAATAAAACCAAGACTACAAACCACAGAACTCAAAGAAAAAACCAACATTGGAGCAGCTCATCACGCATGCACTTGGGAAACTTGGTAGCTATGTAATTAGCATAAGCAAAGCACAATCACATCGTATGAAGTTACAGGAAGTGACGTCACAACCTACCAGATTCTTATTTTTAAAGGGAATGTGTTATTTTCCCCTTTCCTTATTTACAACGGCCACTTCCTTAGGCAGTTACCTAAACTTCACCAACCTGAAGCTTGCAATCTCAGTGGTGGCTCACAATAAGTTCAAGATGTGCAACAACAACGCTGGGATTGTGTAGCGCATGTGCATTCAAAACGTTTCAAAGCAGTTGGCAGGTATGTGTCTGACTTGAGGGAAATTACTTAGGAGGTGAATGGGTTCTCACAAGTAACACTGACAAACATGGCTATAGCTGTATAAGTAAAACTCTTTAACACCTGAAAAACTAAAGAATGCACACAAGTCCAACAGTTTAAAAATGTCCCAAACCTTTTTTTATTTCTTTTTCACACCTAAATACTCATGTTTTTTCTTGAAATTATCACTGCATTGATTTAAATCTGCAGCCCTGCGAAAGAACTTCTGGAATGACATCATCAGTAAGGCCTCTTGGGAGGGCATACCACACGCCTAGTAAAATTGCTGAGTATTTTGGGGGGTCGGCCACTTGTCCCCGTTGTGACCAAGATGGGGCGAATTTTCTCCACATGTTCTGGGACTGCCCGCAGGTGGGAGGCTTCTGGCGGGAGGTGACGACTGCTCTGCTAACTGTGACAGAGAGGGAGCTAACGGTGACACCAGGGGCCTGCTTGTTGCATTGGTTCCCGCACACTGCCAAGACTAAGGTCACCAGCCGGTTCATTGACCTGGAGTTGGTCTTAGCTAATCGAGTAATTACTTCCCATTGGAAGACGAGGCAGGGGCCTAGCCTAGGGCGCTAGAATAGGGAGATGGTGAAATGGGCAGAAAGGGAAGGAAACTATAGATTACGTTTGGCTCAACGTAATGGAAGTGAGAAATCACAAGAAATGGCCCGGCCATGGGTGGCACTCCTGGAGCTGTTCAAACATCCGACTGTAGAAGACGAAGAGGATCTTGAGGAGAGGGACATGGTACAGGGCCCTTGAGAGACCCTTCCCACCTGTGGGAGTACAGGGTGAGGGGAGGACACTGGGACCATGATAGGCAGCTTCCCCCTGTGCTTTTGATCCACTCACTGCTGCGCCCTGCGGGATGGGGAGTCTGACAGGTGGTACAGGAGGCTTCTTTGCCCTCTTGAACAACTTAGAGGCTGGCGACATGCTTGGGAGGGTGGTTGAGGTGGGAGGTTCTGTTGGGGGAGTTTAGAAAGGGAGAGGGGTGGGGTGTCTTCTTATTGCATCACACCATTGATCTGGATCAACCATGTGGACGGACTGCGCTGTATCACGGACGCCTTATGGGACGATGGGTGTGACTTTGTAATCAGATTGGCGTGTTGTCCGTTATACTTCATCTTGGTTTCCTCTGTTGACCAGTCAGTGGGCGGAGGGATTGAATGTGTAATGTCATGAAAATCCTTAAAAGTCTGTGTAAAAAAAAATCAGTAAGGCCTCTTGGTCGATATTGACTAATTGTGAAGATCAGGTTTTTCACCAGTGCTGTTTGTAAAACTATCGTTCAGCACTTGCCCCAGAGAAAACATAAGAAACAGGGCCGTTCTGAGAAGATGTATCTGTCAGAATAAAAGTGCACATGAGACATAGGGCATGAAAACAAAATAAAAAGGGTCAAAAAAGAGAGATGCTGGTTTCAAGGGAAGTTAAAGACCTGTGAGAATAGCGGGTGGAAGAAGGGGATATGAGAAGGGTTTTTTGAGGAAAAGCTGCATTTGAGAGAATGTAGGGGCGGTGTGAAAGAGAAAGGGGACATTTTAGTGAGAGATACGTGTTAGATAGTAGATTGTGTGTGTGACCCAGGCCGAGGTTGGTAAGAGGAGTGAACCAGAGAAAAGAGGATATTAGAATGGTGTGAGAAGGCAGTAATAGAAGATGGGGCAAAGTATGTTTTGATAAACGGAAAGTGAGGAAGAGGGTGAGGTATGTGTTTGCAGTAATCCAGTGGAAAGTGTGGCAGAAGAGTTCATCAGGGTGTCAGAAAATGGAGATAGTGGTGGCATGTGAAAAGAAATATTAGATGGAGGTTTGTGGAAGATATACAAAAAACGTCAATTGGGGTTGTGAGAAGGTAAGGGTTTGGAGGGACTGCATTTAAGAGGAGGATGGAGGGTGTTCAAGAGATAGGCGGTGTGGGAGAGATAGTATGATGTGTGATGCCAACTTTTTAGAACAGGAATGTGGGAGATTTTGAAAATAAAATCGGTGGAATGTATTTACTTCATTGACTTCTACTGAAGCAGAGACAATTTTAAGCGGAAGACAGCTAAATTAAATCTATTTTGGGCTTTTAGAATCGGGGGTCTCCAGCCTGAATCGGGTCTGTTGGCATGCATGCATCTGCATATTCTTCAACTGAATAGTGGGACCTGTGAAATACTGTGTTTGCGGTTCATTGATTCAGAAGAGCTGTACATGGTTTCCAGTACAGTTGACTGACGATGCAGGTGTCATCATAGGTCAGGGCTAAGGTACCTTGGCAAACTAACTTGAAAATACAGTTTTGGCATTCCACACCAGGGACATACCATATTCAGTGTACGTTTCTTCTGACCTGCAACATGAACTGCTATCCCAGTACTGAGGCATCCACAGGCATGACTTGCACCCCAGAGTATCATGAACAATCCCCTACTCTAACAGCAAAAGGGAAGGGTTGCCTATAGGCCTGTCAGATGCGTAGCTGGATCACACTAATACATTGACTAGTTCTTTATTGCCATCTTCTGCTTGCATGCATGCAGACAACAGTTCTCTACCAGACAAAGGAGGAAAATGGAGTAAAAGAGACACAGGCAGAGAAGCACAAATGGAATGAGTTGGTGATGTAGAGAAAGGGGGGAAACAGTAAGGAGGAGTGAAAAAGAAAGAAAGGATGTGAGAAAATGGAAAAAAGGAAAGACTGAAGGGGAAAAGAAAGAAACAAAGGTAGAAGAAAGGAGGAATGTTGAAGGAAGGAAAGTCTGGTGGAGAGAAAGTGGACAAGGAAAAAAGGAAGGGTGAACAAATTGAGGGTTAAAGGAAGGAAGAAAGTATGGGTCTAAGGGTAAAGGAAACTCTTCTAGGAAGGGCTGGGCTTCACTCTTATAGAGCCATTAGATATATGGTTCAAAGTGGACTGTTTTAATGTTCATGCTACTCACTAGGTGCACTCTTATCTGACATCCTGGTACAAATACAAGCACAAGACTCTCAAATGACACATTGCATTGACCTGAAACATGCACAACCACATCCTTAAATAACACTCTCTCTTTGTGCTATGTAAAAAGTCTGCTCCCTCCCACCTTGTAGATAGAAAATTACTTACGTACAACTTGGACTTTTTTGTCACTGAAACTTGGTTCATTAGGGGTTCATACCACACTTGATGACTGCAATCCATAAAGCCTCCAGACATAGTAATTATCATTAAATAACAACTTAGGTGCACATGCATCAACATTCAGAAAAGCGAATCCTTATTAGCGATAAATAAGGAATCGTTATTAAGGAATCGCTTTTCAGAATGCATCAACAGATTCGCTAAAAAATAGCGATTCTGTAAAAATCGCTAATATTTACCGAATACACATTTGCGAGTAGTGAAAACACCGAATAGCAATTACCGATATCGGTATTTGCGATTTCGCAAATACCGAAATCGGTAATAGCGATTTCGGTAATAGCGTTTTCTAAATAAAACGGGTCGCTCGGGACCGTTCTGATGACATCACCACCAGGAAGTACAGCTGCCCCACCCTCATTCACACGCCAGAGGAGCACACAGGAGGAACAACAGGAGCAAGCCTGATCCCACAGATTGACCACTGACAGGACTGTGACCCCACCCTCACCAGGATGGAGAAAGAAGCACCATCCAGCGCAGAAGCTGCACGCAAGAGGAAACGCAAGTTTTCCGACCGGGAGCTGGAGCACCTGATCGAGAGGGTGAGCAGCAAGCACGATCGGCTGTTTGGGAAGCTGTCCCTGAAGGTGCCAGAGTCTGAGAAGCGGCGCATATGGCTGCGCATCCGAGAAAGGGTAAATGCAGTTGGAGTGACGCCCCGCAGCATTGACGATCTTAAAAAGCGGTGGTACGACCTGAGGAAGCGTGCGAAGGAGAGGATTGCGGAGAGGCTCCGGGAGGCATCCAGAACGGGAGGCGGACCTTCCACAGTGCAAGCTAACACCGCCCTGGAGGAGCTGGTGAAAGGGACCATCGAGCCTGAGGCCGTCGTGGGAGTGACCCAGATGGATACCTCCGGCGCAGCCACGAGTGCCCAAGGTAAGATGCATGCCTGTGGCCATACCCAGCATTGCGTAAATCCATTCCCAAGCCCCCAGCACGATCAGAGTGTGCATGCAGCTATGCCCCACACAACTTTACTCTTAACACTAGTGCATCATGGGAGTTGTAGTCAAGTCAGCCCGGTGTGCATGCACAGGAAAAAATAGATGTAAAAATCCCCACATCAGTAGAAGCTGGATATAGACTGTTTATTTAGTGGATCACAGAGGGACATGTATGTTACCAATACTACGTAGGTGTAACTATCCCACTTACCATGCACTGTTTCACACACAGATGCATCTCCTGGGGATTCCGACGACAGCGGGCGGCTGATCATTTCGGAGACACCAGCCGATTCTGATGTGGATACAGCGCAAGATACGCATTCACCACCTCCTCCAGCAACCACACCACCACCACCACCACCACCAGCACCAGCAACACCTGCTGCCACAACAACTGCAACTAAAGAGCGGAGGCGCAGGTCACAAGTTCCACCCATGCAGGTGATGGAAACATGCCAAACACCTGCTACACCATCGGGTCAAAGTCTGCAAAGCATCCCACCGCCTGCTGCACCACCAGCACGTGTCAGCCCCCACAGCGCCGCAGGTCTCTGCGCAGTTCACAATCCTCAGGCGACGTTGCAATCTCCCCAAATGGTGGCATTGAGGAAAGGATGCTGCGTGTCCAGCGCCTGCAGGGGAGACACATGGCTACAATCAGCTCTAACATAGCGCGCCTTGCCAAAGATATGCGTGCCATGACAGCGGCAGTGAGGGACATGACCACTGTGGTGGCAGAGGGAAATGGGTACCCGAGGGAGGACATACATGAGCTCACCCGTGCCATGAGGGAAGGCCATGAGAGCGAGAGGAGGAGGCACCGGCAGAACTTGGTCAGGTCCGCAGCCTCTACAAAGGCCATCACCAGGCTGAGCAACAGCACCGCAGTGTTGGCACGCCGCTCGGTGTCACTGCAGGTGGACCTTGGACACTTTTGCGGGGATGTAGCCAGGGCTCTAGGACCGGTCACCGCTGCAGTAGAACACCTGCAGAGCGGCACATTCAGTGCTAGCGCATTGGGAGAGGAGGACGGCAGTGAGGCTGCCTCAAGTGTGAGCAGTGTTTCGGTAGCAGAGGCCAGCACCAGGCGGCGCAGTTCCCGTTGCTCCACAGGGACAGGCCGTGGTGAGGTGGAGGAGACACCTGAGAGGAGGCTTGGCGTTCGTGGCAAGCGCCACTAGACTAACTGACAGTCATACTTGACCGTGGTGGGGCAACCATGGTCCTCCCCTATTTGACGCTGCACAGCCGTGACAAAAACAGCCTTTTGCTGTAACAGTTTGTTTGGGGATATATTATTGTATTGCTTGTTTGGTCGCACATGCCTCAGTGCTCCTGTGCATTAAACAGTAGCACCACCAATAATTTGTCATCTTTCATTCTTACCTGGTTCAGAAATGATGTTGCATGATGTATGTCCGCCTCCTATGGCCCTCTGCTGTGTTAGGGACGTGTGCCTGTCGGTGTTGGGCGGGTGGTTGGTCATCCCGGTAGTCGTGATCCCTGTCCACCTCTATGGGTATCCCCCTTCTGGTCGCAATGTTGTGCAGCATAGCACATACAGCTACAATCCTGCAGCAGGTATCAGGTTTGTATAGCAAGGCACCGCCAGTTTTATGTAGGATTCTAAAGCGACTCTTCAGAATCCCAAAGGTCCTCTCGATGACATTCCTTGTGCTTATATTGGCCGCGTTGTATCGTTGCTCCTGTGGTGTTGCTGGATTGAGGTAGGGGGTGAGTATATATTCCCGCAGGGCGTATGAACTGTCACCTACAAGATAGAAGCAAAGACTTAGCAACGGTGATGTTTATACATGTGTGGTGCTCATGTGTGGAAGAGGTATGTGTACGTACCAAGCAGGAGTCCCTCTCCAAATTCTCCGTTGAGTAGACGCCTGTGTCGGAATATGTAGGAGTCGTGTGTGCTCCCAGGAAATTGTGCCACTAGGTCCGTGATGATGTGCTTGGCATCGCACACAACCTGCACGTTGATAGAGTGGTAGGACTTGCGGTTCCGGAATATGTACTCATTGGCAGAGGGTGAACAGATGGGGATATGCGTACAGTCGATGCATCCAATGACATGGGGGAAATGGGCCACCTGGTAGAATGCCTGTTTGTTGCGGTCCAACTGCTGTGGGGTTGTGGGGAAGCTGATGTGGGTGTGTATCATCGTCAGCATGGCATCTATGAATTTCTGGAAGAAGCGTGAGAGTGCGCTTTGCGATACGCCTCCGGCTACGGCGATTACCCCCTGAAAACTTCCTGAGGCCAGTAGGTGCAGGCTGCATAGGACCTGGACGTGCGCAGGGATTGCATTGGTCCGATGTGTCTGGTGCTGCAGGAGTGGTTCGAGGTCTGCAATGAGGCGCATGATCATGGCACGATTCAGTCGATACTTGTCATACACCTCGTCCTCATTCTGTCCCAGCAAGGTGATGCGCACTCGGAATACTCTCTCCTGTACCCTTCTCCTGCGCTGTCCTGCTGCATTTATTCGCATCCTCCTTGCAAGCACGTAGAGGGCTGCCATTTTGTGCTAGCCAACAGGGTCTCCTGGGCCACATTTAAGGGTTTGCTGATTGGTACGATCTGTTGCACATGTGGTAATTTTTTTTTTTTTTGTTACTTTACCTCCAGGTTCTGATTCCCCTTAATCTGCTCATGCTAAATAGCGAATTTTGGGATTTTCGGTATTTGCGAGTTTTGTTGCATTGTGTAGCGATTCGTTATTAGCCATTGGCACTTGCCGGGAGCAATTTGTGAATTCGGTGATTGCGACTTCGGTAATTTGCGCTTCGGTATTTTTGCGGGTTTGTTATTTGCGATTCGTTATATTTCCGGTATTTTTTTAGCGAATCTTTATTTTCTCACGATTTGGGTTGATGCATTGGGATTCGGTTTTTGACACTCGCTAACGGGTGATTTTACCGATTCGGTATTTTAGCGACTGGATTTTTGCTTGATGCATGTGCCAGTTAATTGTGAAACTGAGTAAATCAGGAGAGCCAACAGAAAAAGAGGTGCTTACCTGCCATAGCCTAATCACCTCATATTACGTTTTAATTCATCATGAACTATTGCCCTCACAATCCCATTCACCAAAGCTTTGAGTGATTTTATGATATGTTGGAACAGGTAGTTTTGTGCTCCGCTAAGACTTTCAGAATCAGAGACTTCACATTGATTAAACGTGGAAGTTCCATAGGATGCTGTAGCATCTGATATTCTTTGCTCACTGGAATCATACGACCAGGTACAGCTGGTCAAAGGTTGGATGCATTTAAAAGATCATACACTCCACCTAATGTTTTAACCTCCCCACCAATCAGCAGTAAAAAAAATTGCTCATTTTATGGCAAGGCCCGGAGGCCAATATTATGCAATAATCCTTTATTGCTCCTCACACAGCAGCAACATGAATAACTTAGAATTAGAACATTAACAAAAGTCTAGAACATAGAACATGCATATAAACCAAACACTGGCAGCCATCTTCCTTCTTTTGTTGCTGCTCATACAGAGATAAGTACATATTTAATTATGTCCTTTTATTTTTTTGAAAGAGTCTTTCTTTAAAGATTTTAAATAAGCGCGTGATGAAATAGTTATGAGCTGTAGAAGTTAGTATGTTTTTAGGATAATTAAAAGGATATTAAAATGTAATTTTAAATATTAAAAGGAAAGTAATATGTTTATGAGTTAAGGAATATTTTATTTATTTTGTAGGGTTGTTCTTTGGCTACATATTTTATTTAGCAGTACCAGCTGTGGTTCTATCTAAAGCCTTAGTACATTAGGCTTTTAAAAAGAAGCAGGCATACCGTTGGTTTTTGAGTAATTTTATGATATGTTGGAACAGGTAGTTTTGTGCTCCGCAAAGACTTTCAGAATCAGAGACTTCACATTGATTAAACGTGGAAAATCCATAGGATGCTGTAGCATCTGATATTCTTTGCTCTCTGGAATCATACGACCAGGTACAGCTGGTCAAAGGTTGGATGCATTTAAAAGATCATACACTCCACCTAATGTGTTAACCTCCCCACCAATCAGCAGTAAAAAAAATTGCTCATTTTATGGCAAGGCCCGGAGGCCAATATCATGCAATAATCCTTTATTGCTCCTCACACAGCAGCAACATGAATAACTTAGAATTAGAACATTAACAAAAGTCTAGAACATAGAACATGCATATAAACCAAACACTGGCAGCCATCTTCCTTCTTTTGTTGCTGCTCATACAGAGATAAGTACATATTTAATTATGTCCTTTTATTTTTTTGAAAGAGTCTTTCTTTAAAGATTTTAAATAAGCGCGTGATGAAATAGTTATGAGCTGTAGAAGTTAGTATGTTTTTTAGGATAATTAAAAGGATATTAAAATGTAATTTTAAATATTAAAAGGAAAGTAATATGTTTATGAGTTAAGGAATATTTTATTTATTTCGTAGGGTTGTTCTTTGGCTACATATTTTATTTAGCAGTACTAGTTGTGGTTCTATGTAAAGCTTTAGTACATTAGGCTTTTAAAAAGAAGCAGGCGTACCGTTGGTTTTTTCAGTTGAGGTTGCACATGCTGGAGTGAGGCTGTGGCACGAGGGTTAATTAGCTGGCAGAATATTCAGGATATCGTCTGTGGGCTCGTGAGCGGGGCGAGCTTTCTCTTTCATGCGCACGGCTTGCCTGCCTGTACTGCTCGATTTTCCCGGCCTTTTCGTGTTAAAGGGCAACTGGTGTGACTTCAGTCTCTTTCCATCCAAGTCTAAGGGTTAGAGTAGTGAATGGAGTCTATTTGTTAGGCATTTTGACATGATCCTGTGCTCTTCCCCATAGATCAGGGCTTGCACACATAGCCTAGGGGATAGATTTGTTAGTATTAGGGGTACCATGTCCTGTAGTGAGGGTATTTCAGGGAGCCGTGCTGAATTCAGGCCTGGTAGGCCTCAAACAGGAGAGACTCCATCTTTCTTTCTGCTCCGGCAGCTTGGGAAGCTTCTAGGTCGAGGGTGATGTTTTAGTTATGAGGTGTTATTCGCTTGGAGAGAACCGGTTCAGGCCGGCCCTTATCGAAGGATTGTATTTTTCTTCATGCCGAAGACACTACATCAGGCCGGCCGGCTGGGAACGTGTCCTTGGTACGGGGAGGTACAAGAATTTGGTGGGCGGCAGGTTACGGGCTGGAATTTTCCATGAGGAAATGCACCTCTATATTAGTGAAAGTCTGAGGCAGATACGGGCACTTATTCTTTCAATCCATAGGCGGCACCTAGCCGTTAGCAGTAAAGCTACTACTTATTCCAGGGAAGACAGATGATAAACTTAAGGATGGAGAAAAACCGAGGAGCAGATACTCTCCTAGCAGAATAGCCAGAGAGGAGAGAGTAGCCGATGAGGAAGAGGTCCCAGTGACTCGGAGAAGGGAGAAGGGAACAGACCCGTGATTGCGGAGGTGTTACTTCCAAGCGAGCCGAGGCACAGACGAGGAGGGAACCTAGATGACCATTGAGTGCAGGCTACACACGACTAAGGTGATGTCGACCCCTTTCTTATTAGAGTATACAATCTAATCTTTCACTTTTCTTTGCAGGATATGTGTCATATAGTACTGTTATGTGATTGCGTATGTAATTGGTAATAAAGTACTCAGTTTGTAGTGAATCAACATGTGCTGCGTGTTCTTGTATAAGGGGGTAGCCTATTCTTCTAGTCAGCTGTGACTTGACATGAACAGATGTTAACACTGATCAGGTAAGTGGTAACTGAATAAAGGAGGGAGAAGCCTCTCAAACCAGAGAACAGGTTGTGCTCAAACTGGCAGTTCTTGTGTGATCCGATGAATAGTAAAACTGATTCCCTTGTTGTATGTTATGGTAATTATAGGATGAACTTGTACTGAGTCTGCCGTCTGGGTAGGAAGTCCTGGGTCCGTTTGGGACCGCGAGGCTAAGGCTGCCGTCTGGGTAGGAAGTCCTGGGTCCGTTTGGGACCGCGAGGCTAAGGCTGCCGTCTGGGTAGGTGTAGCGATCACTCGGAGGGCCACAGTTAGACAGGCACGAGTTATATACCCTTCAGGCAGCCGGTGGAGGAAGAGTCCGGGACACTACATGTCCCAGCATGCCCGGGACCGCCTCCAAAGGAAGCAGGGAACACCCTATATAAGCACCTCCTCCTCCAGAGGAAAGTGCTTGACAATCGAGGACCGAGAGGAGTTGGCGGAAGGTGTTCCCCGCCGGATTCCAGCGAGAAGAATTTGCTGCGTCATTCCTGTCGTCGAAGCCAGCCGAGTCTGAGGAACCGCGGAGCGAAGTCAAGACCGAGGTAATTGAGGGACGGACTGAGAGCGCGCTGCTTGCTCTGTTTCCCGGCTAATCTTCCGATAGCTGTGCCTGCCGTCTCTCTCCAGAACGCTCCGAATAAGCGTCCTCAAGCTGAGTTCCGTTCTTGGAACCCTCCGATACCCTTGCCGATACCGGGACCGAATTCAAGGGCGAAATAGCAGCGAAGCGGTGACTGTAACCGCTTCGTTGATTCCTGACGCCTGGTTCCTTCCTATGCCTAGCGAGCCTTAAAGGGACCATTACCCGTTTAATAGGAAACCTTCCTTGGTGTTTGTTACGAGACTTTCTGCAGGAGTTTCCCGACCCGGAGGGCTACTGCAGACATCGTTCATTTTCCTTTTTGTTACGAGACACTTACAGGTGTTATCAGACCACGGCCTCCTAGGCGCTTGTCTTAGAACCTAGGCCTTGTATCCGGGGTGCAGGGGAATTCCGGTGAGTGGGGTGAACCACTTAGGGTGAGAGCATAAGGGGGCATTAGCGTTCAGAACAGTAGGAGAATTAGTTATCCTTGTTGTTTTGTTCCCACTCCAGAGAACTCCATTCACGGGAAATCAGGTCCTTGCGACAGCTCAGGGGGACGCTTCACCTGTCAGAACTACCCTTGTTGTTTTTCCCTTATTTTCCCCTTCTCCCCTGGGGGTCTCCTCATGCAGTCGAGTGTAATGTCGCTGTGAGTGGGGGCGCCTTTTGGGAGAAGGGGAGCACACGACTGCCTTCGTTCCTGCTGAGTTCCGCAATCAAGGTTAGTGCCTGTAATTCCTTCAGGTCGCTGACCTTGTACCTGACAGATTGTCAAGCCCACGTTGGTCACTCAGCCCGGACGATGGACACTAATGTGATGCTGACCTCGCTGTTGGAGAGCATTACTGCTCTACAGCAGGAGGTTCACACATCTCGCTTAGAGAACCAGAACCTACAAAAGGAGATGGGTACACTGCGTAGAGAGGTAGCCGGCCTCACCCGTAAGGGACCGGGGGGGTATATTCGAGAAGCGACCCTGCCTCCTCTGGTTCGTACCATACCTACCCAGTCTCTTGGCGCGCAAGGGGGAGGGTTCTTTGCCACTACCCCATCCCCTTCACAACCAACGGACACCACCCCTACGGTCCATGTCATACAGAACAGTGGCATCCCACTAGCACCCCCAGAACGGTTTTATGGGGAACCGAAGAAGTTCGAGACCTTCCTGAACCAGTGCCGGCTCCATTTCCTCTGTAAACCGGCGGTGTTTCATGAGGACACGGCCAAAACGGCCTTCATGATGTCCTACATGGGGGGTAACGCAGCCAGCTGGACCATCCCACTCATGGAACGAAATGATCCTGTTTTGCATCGGTTCATAGACTTTTGCACGGAGATGAGGAAGCTCTTCGACCGTAAGTCACATATGATGTCAATAGACCGGGAGCTGCTCACGCTGCGGCAAGGGTCCCTTGATTTGTTATCCTACATCACGGCCTTTAACCGACTAGTAGTGGAGACGGAGTGGCCACCAGAGAAGAGGACTACATTATTCTACCAAGGACTTCGTGGGGAGCTAAAGGATGTCCTAGCCCAAGTAGTTCAACTCCCCCAAACCTGTGAGGAACTGATCGATTTAACGGTCCAGCTGGACCACCGCCTTCTGGAACGCAGAGGGGATAGGAGCAAAGGGGACTCCCGGTTCCTTCCCGCTCGTCCACGGAACATACCCGAGGAGCGGCCCAAGACCACCAACGAACCTGAACCTATGCAGATAGGGGGTTTACGGGGGCCTCTTACCACGGAAGAAAAGGAGAAGCGAAGGAGACTGAAGTTATGCCTATACTGTGGCAAAGGAGGGCATTTCATTCGGGAATGTCGAGCCCGGACGCCGCTCACAGGACGAAACCCCAACCCCGTCCCACAGATTCATACCCTACTGCAGCAGGAAGAAACGACGGAAAACTAACCAGCCCAAATCAGAAAGAGGTCCGTGGTTTGGGCAAACAGAATCTAGCGATCTCCCCAGTATTGGCTGACACCCTACAACCAGCTGTGGCTCACATGAATGTAAGGGTGTCCCTCAAGATTACCACCAGAGGCGCGGTGGAGGTAGACGCCTTACTAGACTCCGGGGCAACAGGCAACTACATCGACCAGACATTTGCTTTCCAGATAGGAGTGGACAGGGAAAAGAAAGATGCACCCGAACATGTGCTGGCGGTCGATGGCACCGCCCTGTCTTCAGGCCCCGTGCAGTACCGCACCATACCTCTCTTGATGACGTGCGGCCAGGATCCTCGTGAGTACATTCAATTCGATATCATCGACGCGCCCCAACTCCGGCTCATTTTAGGCATGCCGTGGTTGACGCTACATGATCCGGTGGTTTGTTGGGCAGCATGCACAGTCGCCTTGAGTTCGTCGTATTGCAGGACGTATTGCACGCAGACGGAGGGTCCGCGAACAAATCAAGAACCAACTGTGGCAGTACTCCTGGCGTCCGCTTGCAGTCAACCTCTGCAAGACAAAGCCACCACCTTACCGGAGATCTATAACGAATATCACGCTTTGTTCAATAAACAAAAGGCAACCCAGTTACCACCTCATAGGGTGTATGATTGCTGCATTGAACTGGTACCAGGAGCCACTGTTCCTTGTAGTAGGGTCTATGCATTGACGGAGCCAGAAACACGTTATCTGAAGAACTACCTCGACGAAAATCTTGCTTCAGGGTTCATTACTCATTCCTCGTCCCCTGCCTCGTCTCCTCTTTTCTTCATTCCGAAGAAAGACTGTGACGATCTCCGCACATGCATCGATTACCGTGCTCTGAACAGAATTACCGTAAAAAATCGGTATCCGTTGCCCCTCATTCCGGTGCTCCTGGACCAATTGAAAGGAGCTCGGTACTTCACCAAACTTGATCTCAGAGGGGCCTACCATCTGGTACGGGTAAAAAAGGGGGACGAGTGGAAGACCGCATTCCGGACGAAGTTCGGTCTTTTTGAGTACAGGGTGATGCCCTTTGGACTATGCAACGCCCCTGCTGCCTTCCAATATTTTATGGATGAGGTGTTGCGGGGCTACCTGGACCGCTTTTGTATCGTCTACATAGACGATATTTTAATTTACTCACCAACGTTCCAGGAACATGTGGAGCATGTAAAGGCCATCCTGGACCGCCTGACACATCATTCGTTGTACGCCAAGCTGGAGAAATGTCTCTTTCATGCTCGAGAAGTGACCTTTTTGGGATATGTCATCAACGCCCAGGGGTTTCAAATGGACACCAGTAAAGTCGAAGCCATTACCAATTGGGAAACCCCGCGGAACGTGAAATCAGTACAGAGTTTCCTTGGTTTCGCCAATTACTATCGGCGGTTCATTCCCTCCTTCTCGAAGATCATTCATCCCATTTCCAGCCTACTCCGAAAAAACACTCCTTTCTTATGGGGTCCAGAGGCAGCTCAGGCCTTCCAGCTTTTGAAAAACAAATTCACTCAGGCGCCGATTCTGCGTCATCCAGACCCACAGCTCCCATATATTCTGGAAGCCGACGCATCATCGTATGCCGTGGGAGGAGTGCTGTCTCAACGTCATCCAGAGACAGGGCAGGTACACCCGATCGCATACTACTCAAAGAAACTTACTCCCTGTGAAGTCAACTACACCATAACCGACAAGGAATTGTTAGCCATCAAGAGAGCCTGCGAAGAGTGGCGACATTACCTATTAGGGGCGCTTCATACAGTGGAAATTTACACTGACCATCGGAATTTGTTGTTTCTAAAGACGGCCAAGGCCTTGACCCCCCGGCAACTACGTTGGACATTGTTCTTCTCCGATTATGATTTCATAATAAAATACAGACCTGGATCACAGAACGGAAAGGCGGATGCCTTGTCACGCAGAGAAGAACCAGAGAACCCACCAACAGAAGAAGAAGCGGAGCCGCCTTTCATCTTGTCGGAAGCAATATTCCGGGAACCAACCATTGCCCTAATCACCTCTCAAGATTTTCTTGAAGACCTGCGCGTAGCAGTAGCCGAGGAAGACGTCCAAGCCTGGCTAACTGAGGAACCAGAACACCGATCACTCGTCGGAGATTTGGCGTACCATTACCATGCACTGTACGTTCCGGACACACAGCTACAACAACGAGTACTAGCCTGGGAACATGACTCCACACTGGGGGGACATGCCGGTATCTATAAGACCATAGCAGGAGTGGAAAGATCTTTTTGGTGGCCTTCACTGAGAAAAGACGTAAAAACCTATGTAGGCTCATGTGCAACATGTGCGCAGGGAAAGGCCAGTCACACCAAACCCCCAGGTTTGCTACAAAACCTCCCTATCCCTCCACGACCCTGGCATACCATTTCAATGGATTTTATAGTGGACATGCCCCCCTGTGAGGGGAACACCGTAGTGCTAGTCATCGTTGATCACCTAACGAAAATGGGGCATTTTATAGCACTGGCTCATCTACCTACCTCAGCTGAATTAGCCAGAGTGTTCCTCCAACATGTCGTGAGGGCTCACGGCATACCCAGCGCATTAATCACAGACAGAGGAACGCAATTTACGTCCCGTTTTTGGAAGGCCCTCTGCAAGACACTGACCATCGAGGCCCGGCTTTCCTCCAGTTACCACCCTCAGACGGACGGGAAGACGGAGCGCCTAAATCAGACCCTGGAGCAATATCTGCGCTGTTTTACCTTACAGAACACCCTGAACTGGTCTACCTTGTTATGGATGGCCGAATTTGCCTACAACAACGCTACGCATACAACACTGGGATGTTCTCCTTTCTTCTGTAGTTATGGCTATCATCCGAACATGCTCCCTTTTGAATGGCCCACCACCTCGCGACTGCCCAGCATCCAGGAACACCATGCCCATCTGCGGGCGGTATTGATTGAAGCCAAAGTACAACTGAAAGCGGCACAAGCCGCTCAAAAACGTAACGCAGACAACAGACGTATGCCTGAACCCCAGTATCAAGTGGGGGATAAAGTGTGGTTGTCCACAAAATACTTGCATCTGAAGGGCATAACCAGGTTAAAACCCAAGTACGTGGGGCCGTATTCGATCGAACAAATCATCAATCCAGTTGCCATGAGACTATCGTTGCCCACGTCATGGCACATTCACCCTGTATTCCATGTGTCCCTGCTTCGCCCATGCCCCTTAACAATGAGACTCCCCGAAAAACCACTCCCTGTAGAGATAGAGGGGCCGGAGGAGTACGAGGTGAGGGAGCTCCTGGACTCCAGATTGGTCAGAGGGAGGGTGCAATACTTGGTGGATTGGAAAGGGTTCGGGGTGGAGGACAGAACATGGGAACCCATCAGCAACCTCCATTGTCCCGAATTGTTGGAACAGTTTCATGCTGCTCATCCGGGCAAACCAGGACGCCCGCCGAGTCGGCGGTCCTTGAGAGGGGGTACTGTAGCGATCACTCGGAGGGCCACAGTTAGACAGGCACGAGTTATATACCCTTCAGGCAGCCGGTGGAGGAAGAGTCCGGGACACTACATGTCCCAGCATGCCCGGGACCGCCTCCAAAGGAAGCAGGGAACACCCTATATAAGCACCTCCTCCTCCAGAGGAAAGTGCTTGACAATCGAGGACCGAGAGGAGTTGGCGGAAGGTGTTCCCCGCCGGATTCCAGCGAGAAGAATTTGCTGCGTCGTTCCTGTCGTCGAAGCCAGCCGAGTCTGAGGAACCGCGGAGCGAAGTCAAGACCGAGGTAATTGAGGGACGGACTGAGAGCGCGCTGCTTGCTCTGTTTCCCGGCTAATCTTCCGATAGCTGTGCCTGCCGTCTCTCTCCAGAACGCTCCGAATAAGCGTCCTCAAGCTGAGTTCCGTTCTTGGAACCCTCCGATACCCTTGCCGATACCGGGACCGAATTCAAGGGCGAAATAGCAGAGAAGCGGTGACTGTAACCGCTTCGTTGATTCCTGACGCCTGGTTCCTTCCTATGCCTAGCGAGCCTTAAAGGGACCATTACCCGTTTAATAGGAAACCTTCCTTGGTGTTTGTTACGAGACTTTCTGCAGGAGTTTCCCGACCCGGAGGGCTACTGCAGACATCGTTCATTTTCCTTTTTGTTACGAGACACTTACAGGTGTTATCAGACCACGGCCTCCTAGGCGCTTGTCTTAGAACCTAGGCCTTGTATCCGGGGTGCAGGGGAATTCCGGTGAGTGGGGTGAACCACTTAGGGTGAGAGCATAAGGGGGCATTAGCGTTCAGAACAGTAGGAGAATTAGTAATCCTTGTTGTTTTGTTCCCACTCCAGAGAACTCCATTCACGGGAAATCAGGTCCTTGCGACAGCTCAGGGGGACGCTTCACCTGTCAGAACTACCCTTGTTGTTTTTCCCTTATTTTCCCCTTCTCCCCTGGGGGTCTCCTCATGCAGTCGAGTGTAATGTCGCTGTGAGTGGGGGCGCCTTTTGGGAGAAGGG
The DNA here is from genome assembly GCF_964204655.1 of Triturus cristatus. Taxonomy (NCBI): domain Eukaryota; kingdom Metazoa; phylum Chordata; class Amphibia; order Caudata; family Salamandridae; genus Triturus; species Triturus cristatus. The sequence goes on from NC_140588.1 coordinate 566,741,881, forward strand.
GAGCACACGACTGCCTTCGTTCCTGCTGAGTTCCGCAATCAAGGTTAGTGCCTGTAATTCCTTCAGGTCGCTGACCTTGTACCTGACAGTAGGAAGCCCTGGGTCCGTTTGGGATCGCGAGGCTAAGGCTGCCGTCTGGGTAGGAAGTCCTGGGTCCGTTTGGGACCGCGAGGCTAAGGCTGCCGTCTGGGTAGGAAGTCCTGAGTCCGTTTGGGACCGCGAGGCTAAGGCTGCCGTCTGGGTAGGAAGTCCTGGGTCCGTTTGGGGCCGCGAGGCTAAGGCTGCCGTCTGGGTAGGAAGTCCTGGGTCCGTTTGGGACCGCGAGGCTAAGGCTGCCGTCTGGGTAGGAAGTCCTGGGTCCGTTTGGGACCGCGAGGCTAAGGCTGCCGTCTGGGTAGGAAGCCCTGGGTCCGTCTGGGACCGCGAGGCTAAGGCTGCCGTCTGGGTAGGAAGTCCTGGGTCCGTCTGGGATCGCGAGGCCGCCACTTGTATTATAAGAGGTCTAGATATATATATATGTATGTATATATATATATATATGGATATATATATATATATATATATATATAATAGGAATTCCCTGTCCTTAGGTGGTATGTACATGTGGTTACTTGTTGTGAATAGGCCCTAGGGAGGGAGTAACGTTCTGGCTGGGTTAGAGAGGCTCTGGTGAGCGGGTTCCATCTGATCCGAAAACCCAAGCAGAACATTTGGCGTCACGAACCGTTTTCGAAACCTGTGTGCGTCGTGTTGTCTCGTGTTTGCTTTCGGCGTGTGCGTGGTTTTGTTTGTATATTATTTGTGGTATAATTGTGTGTATAGTTTTTCTTCTTCTTTCTTTTCTTCTTTCTTTTTCACGATGTTTTCTAGAAAATCTAAATCTACTTTTAAGTTGCCCGTTGATATTCCCGGATGGGATTCAACGCCTTATGAAGCCTTAGCCCGTGAGTGGGCTGATTCTACTGGTTTGAGTGAGAATTGGAATTCTTCTTTGGAGCTGGCGGAGCCGGCTAATGTGATTACTTGTTTACAGAAGGCACCCGTATCGAAGGGTGAGGAGATTCCCATTTTGGGGCGCAGAGGGTGGATTGTTCTGTCTGCGTACAGGATTCTACATGAGAGATTGCTGAAGTTACAGATATCTCTTAAGGATGTGGAAGCGCACTTTGTTGAGGTTCAGAATTCTCATACTTTGTTGAGGTGTCAAAATAAGTTGCTTGCTGACAAACTTGAGACTTACCAGACTATTGCCGAGAGGGCGGCTGTGCGAATTGCTCGTTATAAATACAAGAATCGGCGTGGTCGGGTTTCGACGCGAAAGGTGCGTCTGGTCGTGGCGAAAGCCGGACTAGATTGGAATCCTGATGAATGGGATGGTAATATCTGGAACTCGAGTGATTCTTGTTCCTCGGGTGAGGACTCTGCCAAGCGCGAGTCCTCTCGCTCCCGCCATGATTGTAAGTCTGCTTCTCGCTCCTCTGATCATGCACCCCGTGTTTGCGCTCGCTCTTCGAGTGGGGTCGATGCCTCGTACACTGATTGTCCCTCTACGAGTACTGATCGAGCTCCTTGTGCTACTCGTCCCGCGGTCTCGGCGCACCCGGTTTTTCGACGGAAGCTGCAGCATGGTCCCAATGCTCCGAATGGTATTTCTTTAGACTCTTTGGAGGATTTTACTCAACAGGAAATTAGTGATATTTTGCAGCGCTTTCGGCAGCGTGCTGGTGAGACCTTGCTCACATGGATGGTGCGCCTTTATGAACTGGGCGCTGCTGGCATTATGTTGGATAATGGCGATTGTTTGAAGTTTTGTTCCTTGAGTTCGGATTCTACTGTACAGGATCATTTTCGTAACTATAATGGTGGTGGTCAGATTTCTTTGCTTCAGTTAGCGACTGAGGGTTGTAATCAAAAGTATCCTACTGAGTCTGACTGGCCTGTGACTGATAAACCATGGTATACTCTGCGCGACGCTGCACAACGTCTCAAAGAGGAGGTGATGAAAACGGCGATTTTTCTGGGTACTGCTGACAGGTTGCTTGATGGTTCGTTGACTTCTTCTGTGCGGAATCGTATTATTCGTTCTTCTCCTGTTGCCTACAAGCAGGTCATGATGACTTTATTGATTAATCAGACTGGTAACGTGTTATCTACGGTTCTGGAGTCGGTGCGCCAACTCGGTGAGTTGGGTGAGTGGTTTAAACCTGAACGTCAGTCCCGGCCTGACACTCGTACCCCTGGTGACAATAAACTTACTAGACGTGATATCTTTTCTGCTCTTCTGGCCGATGGTGTGCGGAGGGAGGACATTGACGGTGAGACTACTGCTCGTTTGTGGGAGTTGTTTCGCAAACGTGGCTTGGATCGGAAGGAGGGTGCCCGCCGTGTTCGGACGACTGAGTGTGATCGTGGTGGTTCTGACGGTAGCGGTGATGACGACCGCCGTGGGCGCTCTCTTCGTCGTGATGATCGACGTTATGTGCGTGAGATGTCCCCCCGTCGTGAGAGAGACAGAGAGAGAGAGGAGGACCGAGACAGGGGGAGAAATGATTATGTTCACAGCAGACGTAGAGATGATAGGGATCAATCCCCTGAGTTGAGGAGGAGAGAGGATCGTCACAGTTTGGCCGATCGAAACCCGCAGTACAATGCTGAAGACTCGAATCCGTTCCGTACTGGGAATGGATATGAACAGGAGGTACCGATACCTAAGAAACGTGAGAGTCTTTATCCTGATTTATCCTGGTACACGGAATGCAGTAAGAATGACTAGGAAATAGGTCAAGCTCCGGTACACAGATGGGCTCACAGAGATAATAGACCCTATGTAGATATTGATATTTATTGGAGACATCGTAATATCCAAAGGGCCCGAGCATTGGTAGATACAGGAGCGGAGGCCACTCTTATTCATGGAAAATCAAAGAAGTTTACAGGTCAGCCTTTTACAATTACCGGATTAGGTGGGAAAGAAACTCCTGCAGTTCAAACTTTGCTTGAAATGAGAATAGGTAGAATCCCTAGAAAAGAATACTCTGTACTAGTGGTGCCACTCTTAGAATTCATAATTGGAATTGATATTTTGAAAGGAATGACTTTGCATTTAGCTGATGGATGTTACCAATTTGGAACTACGCATTATATATCGTCCAGGCCTATACGGGTTGGTCGTTTAAGAATGCCCCCCATAAAAGTTCCCCAGGCGACAAAAGTGGTTTGTCAGAAGCAGTATCGTATTCCAGGTGGTCATGAAGAGATTAGTACCACTATTCAGGAGTTGGTGGATGCAGGTGTTATAACCCCAGTTACTTCTGCTTGGAATAATCCTGTTTGGCCTGTACGTAAGAGTGATAATTCTTGGCGCATGACTGTTGATTATCGAGAATTGAACAAACACACACCCTCTTTGACTGTTGCAGTACCGGATGTTATTACTCTAATTGAAAGAATCCAAAAACATCCAGGTACATGGTATGCATCCATTGATATTGCTAATGCTTTCTTTTCGATTCCGATTGCCCCTGAGTGTCAGGAACAATTCAGTTTTACGTGGAACGGGCGTCAGATGACGTTTAGAAGTCTTCCCCAGGGCTATGTGCATAGTCCTACGATATGTCACCGGCTGGTGGCAGAGCATTTGGCTGAGGTACCGATTCATCCCCAAATTCAGATGTGTCATTATATTGATGATGTTTTGATCCAAGGTGAAACACAAGAGGAAGTTCAGACCCAATTGGACAGGGTCATTGAGTGCCTGCGTGAGAAAGGTTGGGAAGACAACCCGGATAAATTACAAGGTCCGTCCCAGGCTGTAAAATTTTTGGGTATTAATTGGCATGAAGGGCACCGTGAAGTGATCCCTCAGGTTAAACAGAAGATTCTTGATTTTGCAGTTCCGAGGAATAGGAAAGAAGCCCAAAGCTTCATTGGTCTGTTTGGTTTTTGGCGCCAGCATATTCCTCATTTGAGTCAAATATTGGCCCCTTTGTACCGTGTCACGCGTAAAAAGAATGCATTTGAATGGGATAAACCACAGCAAGATGCGTTTAGTCTGGCAAAAGAAGCAATTCAGCATGCTCTGGATTTATGGCCTGTATGTGATGGTGATGTGGATTTGAATGTGTCTGTACAGGGCCTTTATGCGAATTGGAGTTTGTGGCAGAAACAAGGCAAGAGTAGAGTTCCGTTAGGTTTTTGGACCAAAAAGTTACCTGATGCTGGTGAGCGTTATACACCTTTTGAGAAACAGTTACTTGCTTGTTATTGGGCTCTGGTGGATACCGAGCAATTGACTTTGGGACATGATATAGTTTTGCGACCTGAAATTCCTATCATGCAGTGGGTTCTGAGTTCGCCGAAAACTCACCGAATTGGACATGCTCAAGAGGCGAGTGTGATTAAATGGAAATGGTATATACAAGACAGGGCACGTGTGGGACCGAAAGGAGTTGCATCTTTACATGAGCAGGTGGCGCGAGCGCCATCGACTGAGATTGAGAGTGAATGTTCCGTGCCTTTAGTACAGGAGTCTCCTGTCAAGTGGGGTAGACCTTTTGATGATTTGTCCGCAGCGGACAGAAACCATGTCTGGTTTACGGATGGTTCAGCGAGGTTCATAGGGACGAAACGGCACTGGAAGGCGGTGTCCTGTAATCCGATCACACAAAAACTGCTGAGCACAACTGGTGAAGGTAAAAGCAGTCAATTTGCTGAGCTTTATGCTGTTTATCAAGTTTTGAAACAAGAGTTACCTGGTACATGTCATATTTTCACCGATTCTTGGTCTACTGCCAATGGACTGGCAGTTTGGTTGCCGACTTGGCATTCCCATAATTGGAAATTGCATTCCAAAGAATTGTGGGGAAAAGAATTATGGCAAGAGATTTGGGAGATGCTCCCACAGAGTACTGTTACAATCTTCCATGTGGATGCTCACACCCCGATAGATTCTCTTGACAAATTTTTTCATAACATTGCAGATGAAAAATCTAAAATTGCTGAGGCAGTGGTGGACAGGCAAGATTCTGATATTGCGGGATTGGCGAAATGGGCACACCAGAAGGCAGGACATTTTGGAGAGAAGGCCACTAGCAGGTGGGCTGCTGATCGAGGAATTTATATTCCCCTAGATTTAATCAAAAATGTTATTTTACATTGTCCCGTTTGTCAGCATATCAGACAGCGCAAGGTGCCCCAAATTGTTAAAGGTCATTTACATCGCGGGAAACTGCCCGCTCAAATTTGGCAGATTGATTACATTGGTCCACTTCCTATGAGTAGGAATTGTCAATATGTTTGCACTATTGTTGATACATACAGTGGCCTGCTGGTAGCCCTTCCCTGTAAGCAAGCTACCCAATTGAATACCATTAAAACATTGGAATTGATTATGATGTATTATGGTGTGCCATTCCAAATTCAATCTGATAATGCATCCCATTTTCGTGGAAGATTGGTACAGGAATTCTGTGTGGAAAACAATATTGAATGGATATTTCATATTCCTTACTATCCACAGGCCTCGGGTCTTGTGGAGAGGTTAAATGGCCTGCTGAAGGAGCAACTCCGTAAATTGACTGATGACAAGTATAAGAATTGGCGAGATTTTTTGCCCCAAGCGATATTGATTTTGAATAATCGTCCTTTTCTAAATGCTGAATCTCCACTTATGCGTTTGTTTCCTCCGAATGTTAATGCTATGCCCAATGAAATCAGAGAGACTGTGATGTACTGGGAAATTACTCCCGGAGCTTTGGCTCCATGTAGAGCGACCCCAGGGTCGGCAGGTTTAGACTTGCATGCCATGGATGACACCGTTCTAAAAAGTAAGGATCGGGTCATCATTGCTACCGGTGTTGGTGTTCATATACCACCTGGGAATTTCGGATTGATCGCCCCTAGATCGGGGCTGGCTGTAAAAGGCATTCAGGTGCTTGGAGGAATCATTGACAGTGATTATCAGGGAGAGATTAAGGTGCTCCTGCTGAATAGCAGTGAGGTTGACTTATTGATACACCGAACTGACCGAGTGGCTCAATTACTCATAATGCCGGTTTTCAGTGGTGAGATCACAAAAGGCACTGCCCCAACGTTGCTAACTGTACGAGGCCAGAAAGGTTTTGGCTCCACAGACAATCCCGGGGCCAGAGTTTGGGTGCAGTCGCCTAAGAATCCCCCTGAACAAGCAGAGGTCATTGCCACCGGTCATGACAATACCATTTTAGTTATGAGACCAGGGAAAGATAGCTGGGAAGCGGTCCCGGCTGACAAATGTTACTTACGAGAATGATTAATGCCTGTATTTGATTCTCTTTCAGATCATTCTTTGGACTGTTGCTGCAGGATGTGTCGGCGTCGTACTGTATTTGGGATGGTTCGACGAGAGAGGAGGGATCCCGTCAACCCGGGATGAATTGAGAACCCGAGTGTTGCGTTCCTTCGCTGCGTGGGATTCATCATCGAACTTTTGGACCTCACTGGCAAAAAGGGTGACTGATGCCCCTCACTTCTGTTTGACACCGATGAGATCTGTGCACGACATCTTGGCGACCTGCCTGGTTGCTGTCCCTGCTTCACTTGAAACTCTGACTCATATTTTCAACGTTTCAAAGGCTCGCCCCAATGTTCTTCTGGGTGATTTCGCTACCCATGTGTATTGCCCCTTATGTACTGAAATGCCAAACGAGACACCCCCCATCCAGTCCCAAATAGTTACCTATAATATCACACAAGGAGATTTGTGTTTTTTCCTTACGTGTACTCCTAGTGCGATCTCTGAATGTCTGCGTCTAAAATTGAAAGGTGCCACTTCATTCACCGCTCATGAACGGACTTTGTGCTTTCAAAGGACACCGACCACATGTGTTTCGGTTCAGAACAATATGACTTGCAAGAGTTTGGTAGTTACCCCCAGTCATTATCGCACGATGTTACTACCTGCCGGATGGCTTTTCTCATGTGGTAATACTTCTTGGCCATATGTCCCCGCAAATATTTCTGGAGGCCCTTGTGCCATTACGAGACTCAGTTTACTGATGTTCTCGTCACATCCGAATGCCAACTCTCGTGTGATTCGAGATACAGTGATGTTACAGGAGGATTGTGACTCATCTTTACATTTATATTCCAAGTCTGAATACCTTAGCCTAGCTATTTCAATTATTGGTGTTCCTGCTTTGGCAGTTTATAATGCTAAATCTATTGGGAAAATGGCCTGCTGGATGGTGAAATCCATTAATCATACTTCTACAGTCCTGTCCGACATGCTATTAGACGCCCAGGGTGAACGTAGGGCGATTTTGCAAAATCGAGCGGCCATTGATTATCTTTTGCTTAAACATGGACACGATTGTTCTGATTTTGAGGGTCTTTGTTGTTTTAACTTGTCCGATCATACACAATCCATTCGCGCTCATATTGACAAGTTACGTGACTTGACGGAAGAAGTTAGAAAACACATTGACCAGGGCTGGTTTGACTGGCTCTTTAATTGGTTGCCTGATTTACACATGTTACGTCAAATATTAGGAGGTATTCTGATTACTATCGCTGTTTTGATTTCTATCTGTTGCTTTATTCAGTGTATTCCTTCACTACTTCAATTCTGCACACTTGGTACTAGACATAGATCAGTTAGCTTTGTTTCGTATTATTCTTCCACAGATGTTAGTTCTGTTTAATGAATGTATAATAGACTGAAGTCAAGGGTGAAATGTACTGCTCGATTTTCCCGGCCTTTTCGTGTTAAAGGGCAACTGGTGTGACTTCAGTCTCTTTCCATCCAAGTCTAAGGGTTAGAGTAGTGAATGGAGTCTATTTGTTAGGCATTTTGACATGATCCTGTGCTCTTCCCCATAGATCAGGGCTTGCACACATAGCCTAGGGGATAGATTCGTTAGTATTAGGGGTACCATGTCCTGTAGTGAGGGTATTTCAGGGAGCCGTGCTGAATTCAGGCCTGGTAGGCCTCAAACAGGAGAGACTCCATCTTTCTTTCTGCTCCGGCAGCTTGGGAAGCTTCTAGGTCGAGGGTGATGTTTTAGTTATGAGGTGTTATTCGCTTGGAGAGAACCGGTTCAGGCCGGCCCTTATCGAAGGATTGTATTTTTCTTCATGCCGAAGACACTACATCAGGCCGGCCGGCTGGGAACGTGTCCTTGGTACGGGGAGGTACAAGAATTTGGTGGGCGGCAGGTTACGGGCTGGAATTTTCCATGAGGAAATGCACCTCTATATTAGTGAAAGTCTGAGGCAGATACGGGCACTTATTCTTTCAATCCATAGGCGGCACCTAGCCGTTAGCAGTAAAGCTACTACTTATTCCAGGGAAGACAGATGATAAACTTAAGGATGGAGAAAAACCGAGGAGCAGATACTCTCCTAGCAGAATAGCCAGAGAGGAGAGAGTAGCCGATGAGGAAGAGGTCCCAGTGACTCGGAGAAGGGAGAAGGGAACAGACCTGTGATTGCGGAGGTGTTACTTCCAAGCGAGCCGAGGCACAGACGAGGAGGGAACCTAGATGACCATTGAGTGCAGGCTACACACGACTAAGGTGATGTCGACCCCTTTCTTATTAGAGTATACAATCTAATCTTTCACTTTTCTTTGCAGGATATGTGTCATACAGTACTGTTATGTGATTGCGTATGTAATTGGTAATAAAGTACTCAGTTTGTAGTGAATCAACATGTGCTGCGTGTTCTTGTATAAGGGGGTAGCCTATTCTTCTAGTCAGCTGTGACTTGACATGAACAGATGTTAACACTGATCAGGTAAGTGGTAACTGAATAAAGGAGGGAGAAGCCTCTCAAACCAGAGAACAGGTTGTGCTCAAACTGGCAGTTCTTGTGTGATCCGATGAATAGTAAAACTGATTCCCTTGTTGTATGTTATGGTAATTATAGGATGAACTTGTACTGAGTCTGCCGTCTGGGTAGGAAGTCCTGGGTCCTTTTCGGACCCCGAGGCTAAGGCTGCCGTCTGGGTAGGAAGTCCTGGGTCCGTTTGGGACCGCGAGGCTAAGGCTGCCGTCTGGGTAGGAAGCCCTGGGTCCGTTTGGGATCGCGAGGCTAAGGCTGCCGTCTGGGTAGGAAGTCCTGGGTCCGTTTGGGACCGCGAGGCTAAGGCTGCCGTCTGGGTAGGAAGTCCTGGGTCCGTTTGGGACCGCGAGGCTAAGGCTGCCGTCTGGGTAGGAAGTCCTGGGTCCGTTTGGGACCGCGAGGCTAAGGCTGCCGTCTGGGTAGGAAGTCCTGGGTCCGTTTGGGACCGCGAGGCTAAGGCTGCCGTCTGGGTAGGAAGCCCTGGGTCCGTTTGGGACCGCGAGGCTAAGGCTGCCGTCTGGGTAGGAAGTCCTGGGTCCGTCTGGGACCGCGAGGCCGCCACTTGTATTATAAGAGGTCTAGATATATATATATATATATATATATATATATATATATATATATATATATATAATAGGAATTCCCTGTCCTTAGGTGGTATGTACATGTGGTTACTTGTTGTGAATAGGCCCTAGGGAGGGAGTAACGTTCTGGCTGGGTTAGAGAGGCTCTGGTGAGCGGGTTCCATCTGATCCGAAAACCCAAGCAGAACACTGCCTTTCTTGTGTGGATTGCGCTGCTTTTCTCAGCGGGAGTGGAGCGTTCGGCCCTGCTCCTGCTGAGGTAATTGACGTTTGATCAATTTCAGCCTCCGTACGTAGCATACATCGGCCATTTTGTTGAGTTGGGAAGTGAGCATAGTTTTCTCTTGTACACAGGATCCCCATATTTAGGGAATGATTTGACCGGGTGACAGGCTGTTGAGTTCAGTAGGAGGTCAATCAGAGAGTTGGTAGGAGCGTTTTTTACGAGGACGAAAGAAGAGAAAGGTGATAATACGAGAGTATTTACTTAGAAGGAAAATACATTTAAGGTGGTTCTTTTTTGTGAAGAGGTGTAAGGGAAAGCTGTTTATTATGGAGCAGAATGAGGGATCTGGATTTGAGGACAGATTTAAACAGTATATGGATAAAATGTTTGGGGCGTTAACTGCTTCATCAGACAAAACATTTTAGGGTACTGTGGAGAAGAGATTAATTGAGCAAGGTAACAGGAAAAAGCCTGTAGATGAGGAGGTATACTGGTCCACTGAGGAGGTGGAAGTTGTGGCAAGTGGGTCAAAGCAGGGAAGCGTTAAAAGAACGCAAAAGAAAAATAATGTTGAAACAAGAAGAAAGGATAAAGGTTCTGAACGTAAGGTTAAGGAATAAAGGAGGGCTATAAAGGCAAAAGGGGTTGTCATAAAGGTGGAAAAGAGAAGCCACAGTGTGGTGGCATGTGATTCCTCCTCTACAAGTGGGGATGTTGAGTTAACATGTTCCACAAGTTTTGAGGACACTGATGATGAGGAGATTGTGCGGAAGAGGAGGAAATGGATGACAAAAAGATTAAATTGGAGTTAGGGGATTTTTTGGATCCTCTTGGCGAGCAGATGTTTGATCCCTTGGTAATTCAGCATCCTTTATCTCCGCAATGGATGCCATTGGAGCATGTAGCTAAATATATTTCTTACTGGATTCGGAGGGAAATCCCTACGGAGGTGAGGACTCGGCTTAGATAGGAGTGTCCGAGGCCGAGCTTATATAATAAGGTGGCTTATACTCCTGAGCTCGATCCTAAGATGATGAGCTTTCAAAATGAATCCGGCCGCGACCCAATGAGGAGTTTGGATAAGTGCCTAAAAGGGTGTCAAGACAGATTGCTTGACATACTTGGACCTCTCACAAAGGTGTTCAATATGTGTGAAGAGGCACTTACGAGTAACTCAGGAGTGGATGTGGAAGAGATGCCCCAATGGGTGCAGAGCGCTATCTGTCTTTTGGGTAATACCAATGCTGCATTGTGCATTGAAAGGTGGAAAAGCATTTTAATGAAAATTGACCCAAAGTTAGCGGAGTTGGCCAGTAAAGAATTTGGTGAACGGAGCGAGGGAATGCTCTTTGGAGAGGAGTTTGTTAGGGACATATCAAGGTACGTGGGTACCTTTAATTAGTTACAAAAAGCCCAAAAAGATATCAAGAAGGTTTTTGGTTCGGCCGGGAGGCTGTAGGGTCGATACCCTGGCCGAGGACAGGTAATCACTCGAGGTTCTTTTAAGATAAGATTCAGACCCTACAGTTATGGTTATGGATACGGATTCAACTCACGATCTGATCAGGGTGGGTTCTTCCCACAAAGACAGGTCGAGATCCCGTGGGATGCGTTCTGAAAGGAGATGAAGAGGTTCCTCAGGTAAGACAATGCAAAGACCCTATTTCTACCCTTGTAAAATTGAGCGGCAGACTAGCCCAATTTGTTTTAAGGTGGAAGGAAATAACTCAAGACCCGTGGGCTTTGCAGACAGTAGAGGGATATCATGTAGCTTTCAAGGGTGTTCCAGTACAGGAAAGGTGTCCGAGCATGTTGAGGTTTGCAAAGGATCAGGAGGAGTTAGTGTCTCAAGAGGTAAAAGCTTTAGAGGAAAAAGGTGCAATAGAGGTTGCAAAAGATGCTCCAGGGTGTTTTCTGAGCAATATTTTTCTGGTAGAAAAAAGGACAAACAAATGAGACCGGTTATAAATTTGAGGGAGCTCAACGATTGGGTGTGTAACAATCATTTAAAAATGAACGGCATACACATGTTGAGATATATTAAGAAAAGGAGACTGGATGATAAGGTTAGATCTGAAGGATGCATATCTGACGGTTACAATGTGTGTCAAGCACATGGATTATCTCCAATTCAGGTGGAACAGAAAGTGGTGGAGATTCAGGAGTCTCCCATTCGGTCTGACATCGGCTCCGTGGTGTTTTATGAAGGTGAGGAGACCAGTTGTGGGTCGTTTGAGGTCCAGGGGTATTCGGTTGATAGTGTACCTGGACAATATTCTGATTATGGCAGAGGAGATGTGTTTGGCTTTGGAGCAAAGAGAGTTTGCAATGAAGGTTTTGGAGGACTTGGGTTTCGTGGTGAACAGGGAGAAATTGTGTGTGGTACCAGCACAGGGGATTCAATTTTTAGGCTTCCAGATTCAGACCTTGGAATGTGTGTTGAAATTGCCTATGGACAAAGTTAAGAAGATTCGCAGAGAGGTGAAGAGAGTAAAGGAGGCAGAATGGATAACTTTGCATCAGCTAGCAAGGTTGCTTGGTCTGCTATCAGCGTCAACTCAGGTGCTTTTTCCAGCGTCTCTTCATTACAGAGCGTTACAAAGATTGAAGGCGTATCATTTGAGACAGGGAGCAAAGTATTCTCAGAGAGTGAGAATGACTCAGGAGACTCGGGAAGAGTTGGAGTGGTGGTTGATAAGCTTGGAAGCTTGGAATGGGAGAGCAAATTTTGGGTAGAGAGACCAGATATGGTGATAGCGTTGGATGTGAGTCTTCATGGTTGGGGAGCGAGTTGTGGTTCAATAACGACTGGAGGTCTTTGGTCCCTGGAGGAGAAAAAATTGCATATAAATTGTCTGGAGCTTCTAGCAGGGTCCTTTGCAATCAAGAGTTTTCTGAAGGGTCAAGCGAAATGTTGAGCATTGTTGAAGATGGACAACGTTTTGGCAGTTCGTTATGTCAACAAATTGGGAGGTCCATGTTCAAGGGGACTAGTGGAGTTAGAAAAGGAGTTTTGGAGGTTTTGCATGGACAGGGAGATAATGGTTCAGGCTCAGTATATTCCAGGGAAGACCAATGTGGAGGCAGACTGGAATTCAAGGTATCTGATGGATGTGAGCAATTGGAAGTTGAACAGGGATATGTTTCTGAATTTACAGGCGAAGTGGGGTCCTCTGCAGGTGGATTTGTTTGCAGACAGATTGAATACGCAGTTGAAGTTTTACAGCTGGAGACCGGACCCGGAGGCCAAAGGGGTAGATGCCTTCTGGCAGGATTGGGGAACGGGGAGGCTGTATGCTTTTCCTAAATTCTCTATGATTCAGAGAGTGTTGTTGAAGGTGAGGAAGGAGAAGGCGAATTCGGTGTTAATTGTGCCATTTTGGCTGGCACAGGTTTGGTTCCCAGACGTAATGAGCCTGTTGGTGGAAGATCCTGTGTTAATTTCGAGTTTCCCACTGGTATTGTTGGATGCCCTGGGGAACGTTCCCAATCTAGGGATAATGGGGCGATTGAGACTTTTGTGGTGTCTGAGACTTTTGTGGTGTCTGATTTCAGGAGAGTATGGCAGGTGTCTGGACTATCTATGAATGCTTCAGAGCTCATCAATGGTTCCTGTGCTCCAGGAACAACCAAGGTCTATAGGACTGCTTGGTGAAGGTGGTGTAATTGGTGTGTTGAGAGGGACTTGGATCCCGTTTCAGCGGTTGTAGTGGAGGTTGTGAATTCTTTGTCGAGTTTGTTTAGAAGGGTTTTTGCATACAGGTCAGTGAATTTGACCAGGTCAGCAATTTCTGCTGGTCATCTGCTGGTTGAAGGTGTGTCAGTTAGACAGCATGCTTTGGTTAAAAGAGTAGTTAAGAGTATTCGCTTGGAGTTGCCTCCTAAGGCTAAGTATGCTTTCTTTTGGGATGTGTCAGTTGTTTTGAAGGAATTGGATAGTTGGGGTCCCAATTCAGGTTTAAGTTTAAAGATGTTGTCTTGGAAGTGTGCAGTGCTTTTGTGTTTGGTCTCTTTTAGAAGAGTGTCAGACATTAGAGCTTTGGAGGTGTCTTTGCGGAGTTATCAGCTGGAAGGTGTGTGTTCTGAGTTGAGGAGAAGGACTAAGATTATTTCAAGGACAATGTTTTACCCGCATATGGAGGGACATAGTAATTTGCGTGTAGTGCGTTGTTTAAAGGAGTACGAAGGGAGAACGGTAGGTTTGAGAGAGTGTGGCTGTTCACAGCTTCTGATTTCTTTTAGGAAGAGTTTAGGGCTGTTTCGGCACCTACTTTAGCGAGGTGTGTGAGTGTTTTGGTGCTCATTCAGTTAGAGGGGCTATGGCTAGTAAAGTTTTTATGAGGGGATCTAGCTTAAGTGGTATTTTGAAGGCGGCAGATTGGTCTACTGACACAACGTTTAAGAAGTTCTACTTTAAACCTGTGGAAAATGTTTTGCAGAATGTTTTAGATGGGCTTTGAACATGCCTAATATTGGCCTCTGGGCCTGGCCATAAAATTCAGATTTTCCACAGTTTTATGGGAAGAAAATCATGATTTTATTAAAGGCAGGGAGGCTAATATTATCCCTCCCATGTTTTGCCCTACCCTTTTGACCTATTGTTTTTTTCTTATCTAGGTCAGAATTCAGACGGGGAATGAAGATATGGGATTCAGGAGCAATGGAGAATGGATTTATGGATTGGAGTCTCGCAGTTCATGAAAATGGGACTTTGTTTTTACTCACAGAGGTTAAAAGAAGGAAGATGGCTGCAAGAGTTCGGTTTATATGCATGTTCTATGTTCTAGACTTTTGTTAATGTTCTAATTCTAAGTTATTCATGTTGCTGCTGTGTGAGGAGCAATAAAGGATTATTGCATAATATTAGCCTCCGTGCCATTAATAAAATCATGATTTTCTTCCCATTAAAACTGTGGAAAATCTGCATTTTTCAGGCCAATCTTGGCAAAATCAACTTTTCTGTAGCAGGTGAACATTTAGATGCCTCTTTTACTCGGGCAAAGGAATCTTCTAATGTTAATGTTACTACTAGAGTCTATAACACAGGCATGCGTGACATTTCTGATAGGAGAACACCTCTCAGACTGGTTTGCAAAAGATTTCAATAAATATTTTATTCAGAATCCTCCTAAAAAACAACTATTAGCCTCCTAATTAGAGCGGAAATGACATAGGTCCTATTCTGAAGGGAATGTGATCCACTTTAAGGAACAATTGAATATTAATTAGAACAAATAGCACAGTTTGAAATCAAATTCGAGTATCTCCTCCTATTAAGTAGGCTGACAGTTCGGCACAAGTCCTATGCTTGGTTGCGTGGGCCAAGCATTTATGGCAGAGAACGCTGAATTAGGTGTATATGCAGTGGCGTCTCCTCCTTAGGGGCGTTTGGGCACCGCCCCACTTCTTTCTCGCAGTGTGAGAAGGCAGAAACCTAAATGGTAATAACTACCATTTTATGTCTCTGCTTCTCGCACTGCAAGAAGCAGAAGTGCCTGGTTGGGGGTGGGCGGTCCTGCCCGAGGGCAGGGGGGGAGGGGCTTACCCACTGTTGAGCATACTGACTGTTTGGTCAGCCCTGGGGCTGACCAAACAGTCAGTATGCACAACAGTGGGTAAGCCACTCCCCCCGTGCCCTTCAGCAGGACCACCCACTCTCCCTCTTTCTCTATGTAGGCTGCTGCATGCAGCAGCCTACAGAGAAAATGGCCCGGCTGAGGCGCGCTCCGATGTGCCTCACCAATCACAATGCTGCCATTGCAGAGTTGTGATTGGTGGAGGGGAGGGAGGGAGGTTGCCTTTCCTTATGACGAGGAGAGCTGCTGCAGCCGGCCGGAATTCGAAAACGCAGGAGTCAGGACTGGACGGCGGGAGTCGGGACCGATCCAGAAGCTGGTGCGGGACAGTAAGTTTTATTTGATATACTTTATCATTAAACCCCTCCCGCCTCCCTCCACCCCCCCCGCGACGACCCCATTTCCATTCCCCCCACCCGCCCGTCATGCCGGCCTTCAAAAACATCTAAGAGCAGGTAGGAATATGTTGTACCTTAACTCCCTTAAGTGCATTTCCCTCTTAGCTGCTCAGCCAGAATGAATGTGATGGATGCGTGGAATGTTGGAATGCCTGATGAGAGAGAGAGTGGAATGTTGGTGTGCCTGCTTGCGTGGAGAGAGTGACAGTTGGAGAGAGTGGGCTGAGCAGCCACCATGCTGCTCCTGGTGGGGCCATCATCTTGACTAATCTTATCATCTACTGAACTACCTTGTACCATCTGGTAACCAACTAATAAATCTACTTAAAATATACCTCAAGGCTACGTCTGGTATTTACTACCATTTGTCCTTTCTACATTGGCGACGAGAGTGGGATGAAACCCTGCGTGACAAGACTACTGAAGGTGAAGAAATTTACATTTATCCAGGATTTTATTGGTACATGAAACTACGTAAAGCAAAACAACTTTAAAAACAAAGCAAGGAAAAGAACGCCCTCGCAGGTCCCACCAGTGTCCTTCACCATCTGGACAGCCTACCCAGGGCGCTTCACATTCCTCATACTTATGGATTTATACTTCAAAAGAAATTAGATACAGCGTTAATCAATATATGTTTAAGACTGGCTTGCTTTCAGAATCCTGCCTACCGAACCGTGAACTTAAAAGGAAAAAAAAAAGAAAGAAAATGTTCCACGATCTTTAAACTACTGGCTTCAGCAGAGTCTATCAACGTGTTCAAACATTTTGAGATGCTCTCATCTGCAATCTTTTGAAATGAAAATGGCAATCTGTATTATCTATTGGTGTGATGGGACTATCATCCACTCGGAAACTTGATGTCATTTATCTGATGTCAGAAGACACCGTTCATCTTCGTTCTAGCAGGGCTGCGGCTATCACCATGGACATTAGTGTGGCATTGGATAATTAGTTTACGGTGTTTGGAGACACGCGCTCCTTGACTGACACGATGGGCTCCGTCTACTATAGCTGCTTGTGTAATTCAACTGTCTTAACAGCATTTGTCTTCTACCAGATTTACAGCTACTGGACAAGTGTTACGTGTCTTGAGGCATGGGCAAGTATGGCGCTCTACCTGTCTTAGGTGAGTTTTTGTCCGTGTTAGTTTCTAAACTTTGAGCCTTGTTGAGGGGGTGAGCCGTTAGTAATGCGTGTTGCCGTTTGAAAATGTTGCGCGTGGCTTCCTCAGCGCGCTCGAGCTCACCTGCATTTCCTTGTAAAGCGTCTCTGCTTCCATGCCTGTCAGAGCTGCTCCTTGACGCTTGTGTGCACGGACGTACAGTGAGCCATCCGGCACTGCGTCATGCAGCGTGCCGCCATATTGCGTTTCCACCAGTGCTGTTCACCTTAGCCACGCTGTCTCCTGCGGTTCATTCAGCGGTGCTCCGTCTGCCAACCACGTTTGGAGGACAATAACGGTTTTTTTTTCCTGAGAAAACACCAGGACATCGTATCCTGTTAATTCTCCTAATGCCTGTAAGCTCAGATGTTCGGCGGAAATCGAGTAGTGCGGATTAATGAACAGTCGCTTTGGTTAAAAGAAAAAAAATCTTCTGAACTGACCTAATTATTTTTCAATGAGAAAGCAGAGAGCCAACAATTGAAGCACACAATGCCGAATGTTTCCAGTCTGAATGATTTGGTATCATTGCAGTGAAGTATCCTTAAAAGTGGAACTACGGTGACAACTTTATTTGTTTTAGTTTATTGTGTTTCAATGGACAGTGTTTCATGACATGTGTTTTGCACTGTGGTTACTTCATATGTTTTCATGCTTTCTTTTGAATGACAACTTTATTTGTTTTAGTTTATTGTGTTTCAATGGACAGTGTTTCATGACATGTGTTATGCACTGTGGTTACTTCATATGTTTTCATGCTTTTCTTATGTGTTATGCATGCGTTATTAGTTATATTACAATGTTAGTGACATCTCACATTTGGGAGATGTTCATCCTTCATAATATTTACATTATGATTTCTGTTGACACTTCATCGAGAGTTACGCTTCGCCTTATTTGTTTCCGGACTTAGATACTTTCAGGGTATCTGGCATTTTTTTTTTTTTGTAGGGTATTTGTTGTTTAGGAGCTGGTCTCCTTACACTAGTTTCATTCTTCAGTGGGGGTAGTGCGCACACCCTTCACACTGATTTCACCCTACACAGTCTTTGGTGCCTAGCAGCAGTGTTACGCTTGCATTACCCTTTAGATTGTTATCCATCAGTGGTTACTTGCGCAGTGGGCGGTGTACCCATCTTTAGTTAAAATGCGCAGTGGGCAGTGTACCCACATTTTATTAAGTAATATGTAACAGGCGGTGTACTCATCTGTAGTTTAGTTGAAACACACAATGGGCAGTGTACCCATCTTTAATTTAGTTAAAACGCGCAATGGGCAGTGTACCCATCTTTATTTAAAATGCGCAATGGGCGGTGTACCCATCTTTTCTTGTAATAAGCAATGGGCACGTACCCACTCTTGTGATCATTATACTCAGTGGGGCTTTAGTATATTAGTACATGAGGTGTACAAAACAGGATGAGTGTATAGGTATTTACATCTCCCGGGGTTCTTATTTAATATATTAGTATATGAGGTGTGCAAAACATCTCCCGGGGTTCTTCACTATTCCAGTTCTGCACTATTTCCTCCATTGTGCTGTGTGTAGAAATGTAGTTGGGGTGTCAGACCTTTTGGTTTCCTTTTCCCCAGCTGTCAGTTACGCTACTGCTTTGCACCTTTTTACCCACTTTACTTGTTCTGCCTTCTCTAATCTCTGTTATTATCTCCTTACATTCTGTTTTTCTCTTTACTTTAATCACACTTGAATGTTTTACATGCAAGGTTCCAACCTGTTCTATTGTTTTTCCCAAGGGAAGGGGAAGTGCTATTTGTATCTTTTGAACTTGAATTCTTGCTTACTACCACTCTTCTTTCATTCTTGTTGCTTTTTGCTATTTACTCATCCGTTACTTCTATCTCACTGCATTTTCATATTTATTCTTATTTATTGTGTGCGATGTTACATGCATACTTATTCTTATTTTTGCTGCAATGTCGCAATTGTTGTTATTTATTGTTGCCAAGGGAAGGGGATATGTTGTACCTTAATTCCCTTAAGTGCATTTCCCTCTTAGCTGCTCAGCCAGAATGAATGTGATGGATGCGTGGAATGTTGGAATGCCTGATGAGAGAGAGAGTGGAATGTTGGTGTGCCTGCTTGCGTGGAGAGAGTGACAGTTGGAGAGAGTGGTTTTGCTTTGTTCGCCATAAGTTGGCAGGGTATGCTCAGACGTGAGTCCCTTGCTCACTTTGCCACTGGATTCAAGCAAGCCTGGCTGAAGACGGCTGAAATGCCAGAAACCCGTCCTAGGAAGCTTGTTTCCGGTCCAGGGAAGACATGGCTTGGCAGTTCGGGCTGGACTGTTCCCATGAGGCACAGTGTCAGACTGATTTGCATATGGCCCTGTCTGAACTGGGGTGGCAGAGTGGGCTAAAGAACGGTGATGGATTAAACCCAGATCAGTTGACTGGGGGTGAGTGCTTGCAATGTTCAACACTCCGTCCATCATTTCCTTTGGTTTCTGCTTTGTTCGCCATAAGTTGGCAGGGTATGCTCAGACGTGAGTCCTTTGCTCACTTTGCCACTGGATTCAAGCAAGCCTGGCTGAAGACGGCTGAAATGCCAGAAACCGGTCCTAGGAAGCTTGTTTCCGGTCCAGGGAAGACATGGCTTGGCAGTTCGGGCTGTACTGTTCCCATGAGGCACAGGGTCAGACTGATTTGCATATGGCCATGTCTGAACTGGGGTGGCAGAGTGGGCTAAAGAACGGTGATGGATTAAACCCAGATCAGTTGACTGGGGGTGAGTGCTTGCAATGTTCAACACTCCGTCCATCATTTCCTTTGGTTTTGCTTTGTTCGCCATAAGTTGGCAGGGTATGCTCAGACGTGAGTCCCTTGCTCACTTTGTCACTGGATTGAAGCAAGCCTGGCTGAAGACGGCTGAAATGCCAGAAACCGGTCCTAGGAAGCTTGTTTCCGGTCCAGGGAAGACATGGCTTGGCAGTTCGGGCTGGACTGTTCCCATGAGGCACAGGGTCAGACTGATTTGCATATGGCCATGTCTGAACTGGGGTGGCAGAGTGGGCTAAGGAACGGTGATGGATTAAACCCAGATCAGTTGACTGGGGGTGAGTGCTTGCAATGTTCAACACTCCGTCCATCATTTCCTTTGGTTTCTGCAAGGTCCACACACACCACCAGCAAAATGCCAGCCAAAGGTCAGTACATGCAGACAGTCAGCCAAAACTCCAGTTTACACATTCACAAGCTCTCCCTAGTTTCTAGTGGTTTTCTGCCCCCACTTGGGGGCAGATTAGAATAAAAATATCTCTAAAACAGCCAAAATGTGTGCCTAAAAAAATAGAGCAACCCTTGCCTATGGGGCATCTCACTGGCATGCCCATAAACATATCCCTGGTGCCCACTGGGCTTTAAAGGGGCTATTGCCCCGGTCTGCTTTCCTTGAGTGGGCAGAAAGCCTTTTTTGGCAGTGGGGGCATTAGCATGCCCATTCTCGGCAGCCCCCACCCCTATGTATAAAAAAGAAAAACATCCCTGGTGCCTAGGGGGCGCTCTGCCCCTCTGGGGGGGCAGATTAGGGACTATTGTCCCCATCTGCCTCATGGGGGCGGCAGAAAGGTGGTGGCAATCTTTTGGGGGGGTGGGAATGGGGGAATCTGCATGCCCATTTTTGGCAGCCCCCACCTCTAGGTCTAAAAAAAAATTCCTGGTGCCTAGTGGACTTTGACCCCGGGGGGCAGATCAGGGGCTATTGCTCCAATCTGCCTTGGGGGGGCTGAAAGACTGGGATTTATTTTTTGGGTGGGTGCATTGGCATGCCCATTTTGGACAGCACCCCTATATACATAAAAAAATAAAATCCGGTGCCTAATGTGCTTTCTGCCCTCCCCCTCACCCCCCGGGGCCAGATCGGGGGCTATTGCCCCCATCTGCCTCCAGGTGAGGCAGAACGGCTGTGGAATTGTTTTGGGTGGTTTGGGGACATTGCCATGCCCATTTTGGGCAGCCCCCAACCCTATATACATAAAAATAAATCCCTGGTGCCTAGTGTGCTAATGCTCCCATTGCCTTCGGGGCGGGGCCAGAAAAACTGTGGCCAGCCCCCACTGCTAAATCCAACTTTAACAAGCATTGGCACAGGGTCAGACTGATTTGCATATGGCCATGTCTGAACTGGGGTGGCAGAGTGGGCTAAAGAACGGTGATGGATTAAACCCCAGATCAGTTGACTGGGGGTGAGTGCTTGAAATGTTCAACACTCCGTCCATCATTTCCTTTGGTTTTGGTGTGTGTGGACCTGCACTTGGCTAATGGTGTGGGTGGACTCACGCTTGATGACGGTGTGTGTAGATTGGCGCTTGTCTGGCGGTATACGCTGGCTGTGTGCATGGATGGTGCTTGGCTGCAGGTCCGACTGGCTGTAGCGGGCACTGGATGTTTCCCCAGTGGGCTGGAGGGGTGAGGGCAGGTTCTCTGGTCGTTGGGTGGTGGTTTTGTCACTGGGGGTCATTTTTGCAACAGTGGGCCCCAGGTAACAAAAGCGGGAGCAGTGCTTCTTACTAGCACCCCCCCCCCTCTCAGGGCCCGTTGAGCAGCAATCTGCCAGGGCTGGTTGCTGTTCCCAGTCCGGACCGGATTGGTTGGTGATGTGCGGGGAGGGCACTTGGCTGGCAGAGTGCATGGGTGGTGCTTCGCTGGCAGTGTGCGTGGATATTGCTTGGCTGACTGTGTGCATTGATAGCATTTGGCTGGCGGTGTACGTGGATGGCTCTTGGCCAGCGGTGTGCATGGATGGCACTTGGCTGGCGTTGTGTGTGGTTGGCACTTGGCTGGTGGTGTGTGTGGATGGTGGTGTGTGTGTACTGACTCTTGGCTGGCGGTGTGACTTGCATGAATCCCTCAGCGTTTTCTTACCTAGAATCCCATCCAAACTTCAAATTGACTAAGACACAATTTCCTCACATTTATATGTGGGGAAATTGTAAAATCACCGCACAGGCACAAATTTCCTACCACACAGCTTCTCCTTGGTCTCCCGAGAAAAATGATACCTCACTTGTGTGGGTGCCCAAAGAAGCATCAACCTAAAAACATCAGACAGATGTTAGAGGAAAATGTGACTTTTTAGCTAAATTTGAGGTTTGCAGCGAATTCTTGGAAGGAAAATGTTGGGGGATCAATGCAAGCCACACCTCCCTGGAAATGTCTGGGTTTTTTTGGTTCCCCTAGATTTCTGCAAACCCGGAACCAAAAACACAGGTGGCCAACAATCACAAAACAACCTGTTTTTTTCAAAAAGGTCACCATTTTTGGTCCCAGGCTCAGCGACCATCTAGGGAAATCTACCAAACCCAGACATTTCTGAAAACTAGACACTCTGGGGAGTCCAGGGAGATATGGCTTGCGTAGATCCCCCAACGTTTTCCTAGCCAGAATCCCCTGTACACCTCAAATTTTACTGGAAAAAAAATCACTTGTTTCACACATTTTTGTGTTGGATCATCGTGTTGGCACAAATGTCCTACCACCCAGCGTTCCCCTCGGTCTGCCAAGTAAAATGTTACCTCACTTGGGGTAGAAAGTAGGTATTTTCTTGTCTAACCATCCAAACCTGCTGCCTCTGCTAGGTTGTGTATTCCTTGTCTGGAGTTTGAGTGTCAGGGGCTGGGGGATTCCAGGAGACAGGGTGAGTCAGCACAAGGCTGAATAGACAGATCTGCATCTAGATGGGTGGGTCTTCATCTCAGAATAAGTATAATGTGAAGCGGCCTAATATATGATGCACTATGGCCTGGAAATTTTGTGTTACAGTGTAGAATGTAAGATGAGTACTATTTATGCGCCAATGCATAACGATTGGCAGCAATTTGTAAGAACTTGCAACATTCGACACTTGAAGCCTTACACAAGCGGTTATCTGTCTAGAATGTGATCCTGTATGAAACTGAATTATTTCTGCTACTCTAAACAAAACATTTTGACTACGTGGAATATAATAGTTTTTACCTTTCCTGCTTTTACAAACTTGGTGTGCTTTTTTCCTTAAAAATAGACACTTCCTTCCCCCTTCACTCCTACTTGTACCTACTACTGTACACTTTTTAAAAAAAATAATCAGATCGGATATTTGAAATTATTGTGGCCACATTTGTATAATGTTGATGCAACAGTTGAATGACTTACCCGATTTCGTATAAAGCCCAGCTGAGTAGCTCGGTATATTTTACACAGTAGGCACTTAATATAAATTCATAGGGGACCTAGAGGATAAGATTTTATTAATGAAAACTGTTATATCTAGATGTTGCAATGAAAACATGAATACAAATTATTATTTCTCATTCCATCTGTCAGTCTGTTGACATGCCAAATGAATGGAACACTTCGGAAAAAATGCAAGACGTCTTCAATAGAAAATTTATTTTGCTAATATTAATTAATATTGAAACAAGCAGAAGTAAAGAAATGTGATGCAGGCACAGAAGACATTGACAATACCAATACTTTGTTTTCTTCTATTGTGTGGTTGCTCAGCAAGGGCAAGAGTTTTTATTATTGGATTGTTGTGAAAGGGGCAGCTTCCTTTCCTGTCTCTCCATATCCCGATAGAACAAGGACTTCTGTGCCTTCAACTTGCAGGCCAGGCACATGAATATCGACTCAACATTTTGGCTCTCTTTAGGGTCCTTGGCAGAAGTTTCAAACAATAGCATGTTGTGAGCATCAGCAAATTTTAGTGCTAAATTGGATGGAACTTGAATATGTTCTCTTAAGTCACATTTGTTTCCCACAAGAACTTTGGGTACCGATGGAGAAACTGAGTGTCCATTGCATTCCTGTATCCAGGTTTTCAGGTTCTCAAAGGATGCCATCTTCGTGACATCATATACAAAAACTACTGCATGCACGTTCCGGTAGTAGTGCTCCACCATGCTTTTTCTGAAGCGTTCTTGGCCAGCCGTATCCCAGACCTGCACCTGTACAGAAAGACAGAAAAGAAGGATGGTTAGAAGGCATGAAGATGTGGAAAGTCAACTTGAAATGCAAACTGCGCTTTTCATCTGATAGGATATGGATTTTGAAATAAATTTTACGTTGTGACGTTTATCACTTTCACTATTTTGTGGCTAACCAAGTTAACCACCAATTATTTCAGTCCAACCAGTGGAAATCCACAGCATGCCTCCTTGTATTTCTCTGCATTACCTCCGTGTCAGTCCTACTCGTCCATGTCCTTACATTATGAGGTTTGCCTAATTACACAGATACCTACTTTAGCCCTGAAATAAAGTAAAGCTGTACTGCTTCAGACAATGCTTGTTTCAATTATATAACGAATGTATTAATCTTTAGCCTTCAGGTAGTGCATCTTGTGGGTGACGAGCTCTCCTTTCAGAAGCTTTTACTCCTGTGCTATCCAGACTCAACACATGCTCCAAATATTACACTATATAACCCTTTTTAGACACCTGTGCGTCTCTTGCTGTCCAGAGTACCCCTTTGGGTCTGTCTCTACTGGGCTTTTTGGGCAGGTATTCTGTCTTCACTCCAGGTTAGAGTGCTTTTCTTAGAGTTTCTTTCTTCCACTTACTCCACCCTGTGCCAAGATCGATCCTCAAGGGTCTCGTGTGATTTCTTTTTGGTGGAGTTTCACCAGTTGCAGGAGGGGTGGGGGGCTCGTGTACTCTTAGGTGGTTATGGAGCCGCCCTTTTATCTGGCTTGCTTGGTCTTCCCATCCAAACTCTGTTCTCTTCCGTTGGTAGATTCAAGTTGGATTTTGGCTGCGTCCACTTTATTTTAGTGAGTTTGTTCCTAATCTTTCCTTCTGGGTCTGTCTGGGGCAGCATTCGCCTAGGGGTTTTTCCTGATTTATGTGGGAATTATAATCTCCTGGGCATTCCTGTGTCCCCCTCTCCCATTATTCTATTTTAGTGGCCGGTAGAAGCAGAAACTCTCTCCTTTGGTGAGTCCTGGAATCCTGGCCTCTAGCTGCTGCTGTATTTAGGCTTCTGGTAAAAAAAAATATAAACATTTATTGGCTTCAAAACAAATTTTTGTGTCTGGGTTTTTTGTTATTTTTTTTACTCGTTATCCCTGCAGTTTGGTTTCTTTGCCTTGATATCCCCTTCCCTGCCCGGCTAGTTTTGACCACAGGGCCGCAAAGGTGCTTGATGTTTCCAGAAGAGTGCAAGGTGGAGTTCCTCTTTATTACTGCCAGGGAGGGACTGGAGCCTAAGTTAGGGACTGGAAAGAAGTATTGGTTTCGAAGTCTGTTTTTAGGGCTAGTTGGCTAATACTGGCTATGTAATGAGGCAAACCTCACAATGTAAGGAGAGTCAGGAAAGACAAGTACTTGAGCAAAATGAGGTAGCGTGAAAAGGGAGGAAAATATAAAAAGGCAACAAATGCACAAAGGCTTCGGCTAATGACCCGATTACTTATGCGTAATCTTTATTACTCCATTGACTTTCATGCTACTTCTCCTTGCTCACTTACACCGAGTTTAAGTAGTGATGAGCAGAGGTTAGCCTGTTTTCTATGTGCTTTCACACAAGCCAGATTAGGTAACTGAGGCACATGGAGGTGGAACATATCTTTAAATGCATATATAATAAAGCACAGTTAATGCTGGGTTCAAATAATGTAACTAAGATGGCAAAACAGCATTAAACAATTAGCAGAAAGAATAATCAAAAGCCAATCCTATCAATAAAGGAAATACCACCCTGCGTTACGGGGTTTCCTGTGATAAAAACCCACACCACAAGGTATGGGTTCACAAACATCACAGGATGGGAAGAAGTCCGAATTTCACTGTAAAATTCGACAAATGAAAATGTGACAAATCACGGCTGATATGGTTCTAGTTCTGGCCTTTCCACAACCCCTGTCCTACTTACAAGCTGAAGAACTATTTTCAGCTAGAGAAGTTTGGTAACCTAGAATGCAAGAAAATCGTATGCTTAAATTTTATTTACATATGACTCTATATGTAAATTGTGCAAAAAAATGTCAAACAAATAATAAAACTGCCTTAGAGACATGCCATCATGCTTGTACTCGGGCTGAGAAGCAGGGAACTTACATGTGACTTAATGGTCTAAGCCACTTTACCAAACATGTTGATTCTCGTGGTATAATATTCATTTTATAATATTTTCCAATCCAAAGAGAAACGTGATTATGCATGTAAAATAAATCTGACAACTCAGATGTAGGCGTCAAGCAGCAACAATACAGACGAGGTATGGAAATCGTGTAATGATAAAGCCAGGAGAAAGTTATATATATTGTCAATTTATATTGATATATTTTTCCACTATTTATTTTTATTTTGAGTTCTGGAACAGCAGATCACAGAAAATGCTCTAAATTTAGAATGTTGTTCTTCATATCCCTTTATTAGCTCTTCCCAGAAAGCATGTTTTAATGCAAATGCAAAATGAGAACCGGACATTTATTTCTAAAAGTAAGGTTAGGTCTGGAATTAATAATATAAGCTATGCTCAGCGCATCGAAGGGTTGCTGGCTTTTTCTCACAGTGGCACGATTCTTGACGGTCTCTCTCTTATCTAGATGTTCCCCCCTTTTGTGTTTTGCTATGCACTAAAGTGAATCTTTATTTACCGAGCTGGATATTTCCTGGAGTGTCTCTTTCTTCTTTGTTCTCAAACAGCATAAACCCAAACCCCTGTTCTCAATTTCCGGCAGACCGCGGGCTCCAATTCACCTGGTGCTTCCTTCTTTACAGGCTGCGAACCTGACTAAATATAAAATACTCACAAGTGGCTGTAACAAAAAGCAGCCAGGAGGAGTAAAATACATAACTAGTTACGCATTTAAATGTCACCGACCGGTGAGCACCTGGCACTCCAGATGCATCTGGTTGTAGCATCTCATAAAAGGGCTCACCGGTGGGGGCGTGATGCTGCCCTGCCTCGTTCTGCGAGGAGAAGGGAACGCACGTTTGCTTCCGGCACCGGCCATGTGGTGGGAGGTTTACCTTCACTCCACTTGGTCAGTGTCTCCATGGTTGCAGCTGCTCATCAGGGTGTTCCGTGGGTGTTAAGTACAGTTAATTAATAGTGGGGTATAGGATTTTTCAGCCGAGTATGGAAGGTGTCTCTCGGATTCCACCTGGGATTTTTAAATAGAGAACAATACACACACACACACTCGAGTTTTGAAGGTCTTAAAACATGGTTGTTTTGCTAAATACTGTGTTTTAAGTATCCCCTCACAATCATCACTCCTTTCCTTTTCCACTGGCCATTAGGCCCCTCATGCGCTGCTTCTCATATAATGATTGACATGACTTGCCAACGTGAAAATCTGAAGCCCCCAGCCTTAACCAAGCTACGCCCCTGGTAATGCAGTGCTGGAGATCGGAGCCAGTTGGCAGAGTGCATGCAAACATGGCTTCTGCCATTCTGGGGGAAATATTCTCCTGAAAGAGTAAGTAGGACTATGCACCTTTGCCGGTCCAAGATGGTCGGCTTTTCAATGTTTTAAGCCTGAAGTTCCAAATCCAATATGGCGTCAGGTGATCTCATTTCTTGTGTAGATCATATAGAGGAACCTGGCTTGGGCTAAGGAACGAAGCATCACAACTCATTGCTCACTCAATTTCCTTTTTGACACTGGTTTTTCTCTCTATTCGTAGCAGGATTTATTTGGGATTTTTTCTTCTAGAAAACCTTATGCTAGGTTCTTTCTCAAGACCCATTTTGGGGTGGTTTTGATGCTTTGCTTTTCAAATTCTACATCAATCTCCAGCTGTAGTACAGAATTATCAATATTGCCAAGGAGTTTTGTTCAGCCCTTGGTGGCATTTTAATTCCTAACTTGGAGTAGTCATCCTTTCTTTGGGTGATCAAGAGGAAAACTAGAGAGGTCTTCACTCCACCCAGTCTTTGACAATACTGGATGCCCAAAATGTCTTGGCCTGACTACTTGTTAATGCGGCCCTGGTAATTAAATACAGACTTCAAAAAAGACTTAAGGAAAAGAAGTCTACAGAGTCACATTTTCTGGTATGCTAGAATTCAACTTCTTCAACGGCCAGAGATTCACACGGATTCCTGTAGGAAAACAGGAATAGTCAGAGAGCTAATCATAGAGGACAAGGAACATTGGAAAAAGGATTTTGTCTTTACTGCAGTGATTATGGATAGATGATCCCTGCCTTTCCTATATTCCCTGAACAGGGATTGAGTAAATACCAAGTCCCTGAGAAAGCATGAACGAGATAGCTTCCATTGGACCTTCAATAAGTACCCCTGAAAGTCAAATCCTTTCTCTTATTAATTGCTTTGAAAATTGAAGATGGAGGGACGATGAAAGTTAAAGGACTGCTGGATAGAGGAATACGTGGAATGTTTATTGACCACCATTGGTCCCTTAAAGCAATATTTCTAAGAACACAGATTTTATCATGATTTTGAGGACTTGCTTTTCAACTTCTATATTGACTACCAACTGCTATCAAGAATCAACATGAAGCTAAGGAGATCTTTTCCTGCCCGCTTTGACTTTTTCCTCCTAAGTGGCACTCACTTAAGGGGACACTTTTCATGTTTCTCAGGTGATCAAGAAGGTACCTAGAAAGACAGTCACTTAACCTAGTTCATGCACTGGTGAACTTTGCCTGCAGCTAATTTATGGTAATTCAACTTTTTAGCATGTGCCCTCAGATTATGTTGTTGATGTCTGGTATTTTTACATTTTCTGCAGCTGCAGCCAGCTGAATAGACCCATCCTCATATGATCTGTTAGAAGGTTTATGCTTTTTAGGTACAGCCTACCAGACAGCACAGCTTTCTGGCTTTGAAAGACCTACAGAGGCCTTACCAAGAACATAGAGGAGCTTGCAGCCTGCCCAATATTTATCATTGGTTGGCTTTACTGTTACTCTCATATTTGTCTGCTTATTCGATGACGTGCCTTGTCCATCGTGAGTCTGTCCCTCCACTAGACCAAGTTACTTGTGTTCTTCCACTGATCACTTTTAGGGAACTATTTTTTTAAATTTAGCATAAGCATTCCACAAAAGCAGGTGTTTTACAGACGACCCCTTAGTGCGTTTCTCTTTTCCCTCTACTCTCCATATTGCTCTCAACAGTATGCATCTCCTCATGCACTCGCTACGATACTCTTACCCTCATATCATCACCCAAGTTGCCTTCTCCCCGTGTGCTTTTCTCCAGCTCCGCATTGCTCTCCCTCACCCATTTGCTTTTCCACCCCGCCTGTGCCTTGCATGTTGCTTTCCCTGCCCACGCCCCTTGTTCCTTCCCACACCTGTGTCACCATGTTGCTTCTGCCCCCCCCAAGAATTTGTTTTGCTTCCGACCGACGTGATGCTTCCCCATCACCTGCTTTAAAAAAAATGCTTATGTACACATTTTTTTCCTTTTCATTTACCAATTCAAATCAGTAAATATAAAGAAAGTGCTAGTGTCATTTCTTGGCACATGTGGGTGTAGTGTTCATGCATACAAACTGGCACGTGCGTCTGCCTCATAGGCAGATTGTTTTTGTATTCTTTTTAAGCCATGCTGCACAGCATCGAGAATTTTGTAAAGCATTGCTAAAAACCACCAGCACAGGCAATAGGTCCCAAAGGCTACACTTATTGACTTTGCCAATGCTTTCCCATGCTTTTTTCCCCTCTGCCTCCCTTGTAAGTTAAACATCTCCTAATATGTTCCCGGAAAAGCTGCCCTGGGGAAAAATTCTGGAAACTGAAAGTAAAGGATTGATACACCCAAAAGGTTTCTAAAACTTCAACCCTTAGTTTAGACTGGATAGTCTCCTGGTAGCACTTGCTTCAGGAATAGAGCAAGTTGTATGTAAGGCACAATTACACATTCAAAGTGTAACTTTTGATTGGAAGAAGTTATTAAAATCAATTATAAAGCATACAGTAACCTGGGCTAAAAAAATCTAAAGGTGAAGTGAAATGTCAGTACTTTGTAGCAGTTATGTAAGATTGTCCATATTTGCCCTGCGCTCCTCTAGACAGCATTTCAACGAGATACACATTTCTTTCAAGAATCACTCTCATTTCACACTTGGCCATTGCTGCTCTCATGCTGGAACTCACGCACAAAGCACTGGATGGGTGGGAGGGGGCTTCAGAGCCCAGAGAAGCACATACGAGAGTGAATAGGTTCAATAAACCCTTTTCTTTTATAGTGCAAATCCAAAGGGACTTGTTAATGGAATGTCCCCGTAGGAGACCTAGGTCAGGGTTTGACCCCGGAATTGGTTTCCCTTTGTAGTTTAGTGGGACATGGGGAGCTGAGAGGTAGGGAAGGCATCTTCACAACGAAGACAAGGGTTACCATCTTGGGTGTTAGATGCATGGAGCGGTCAAGGTTGTGATGCCACAAGAGGTACTCCTACAACAGGAAGCACATTAGTCAGCTGAAAACATGGGAGAGGAAGGTGGGCCATAGTATTAAGACTGGTTTAGGGACCATCACCATTGATAAACACAATTACTGAATACAAACCATCCCCTCTGAGCCACAGCAGGGAGAGCACCTAACGGAGACTGAACCACACGACTTTAATGCTTGCCTTCCGAGAAGAATTCAGGACTACCTTACACTGTCCTGAACATCTCTCTCCAGCAGCATTAGATTTTGCCTCCAGCACTCTTCACAACCAAGGGTGGCAGCTTCCCACTTAGGAGTCCTCGGGTCATTGGGAATGATCCCCTGGTAAGAGCCCACCAGCTGCAGGAACTTGCTCAGAGAAACCTGGTTGTTGAGGAGCTGTGAATATGGCTGTCTGGTAGAAAGGAATGCCTATCATTATTCACTAAATGTGGCTATCCAAACACAAACAACATTTAAAATGCGACCTAAACAACCACTGAAGTCGGGTAACATTGAAAATGTAATACAATATTACATAGCTAAGGTTATAAAATTACAGAGTTAAAGCATATTTTAAGTAAAAAGATAAAATTGACCAATCGAGTAGAATAAAGGAAGACCATTAATAAAGGAAGACCATTACCGCCTACGCTGTTCCAATTCGCCTTTCTAATGCTTTTATAAATTCACATCTTTGTATGTGAACTGAGGTGCGTACAAATATTGTGCAAGGTAGATCCTGCTCCCCGTTTTTTCAGGAGCACAGTCTGCATCTTAAATCCTGCCCCATCCACATTCTCCAGTCACGCTAATGGAAGGCCTTCTTGTTTTGGATAGTATCACCACAACATTAGCCTCAAAATTAGCCCTGTGATAAAATTGGGGAATATCATTAAACAGCAATCAGGCAGATTAAATGTGAATGTTAAACAATAAATCAGATCGTGAAAGCTGTGCGACACCCACTTTGAGACATTTAATTAAATAACCTTGTAAAATGCAACCTAGAACTTCCTGCCTAGTGACATTTACATCCGTCAAACTAAAAATAACTAGGTGTAGAATCAAAAGTTCCCTTGGATCCACTTCTAACTATGCACAAAAGGTGACATATTAGGCCTACCAGGGCCACAGTAGGAAGTTATATGAATCTTGTGATTTAGGCATATCCTCTATAGTCCAATTCAGACAGGCCGACCTAAAGGCACATGTTTTCTATGGACATCCCCTCAGCAGCGGCCGGCATAGGTAAGCCCGATGGGGCAGGGCGCGTAAGGGGTGAGGGGGAGCCGACAGACACTGGAATATGTATTTTTTTATTTGATAATTATTTATTTAATAATACCCATTTTGTCATCTGTCGACTCCCTCCCCCCTCCCGACTGCATTTACCTGTGCCAGCCGCCGCTGCATCCCAGCCACATAGCTAAAACCCTCTTCCACATCTTACCTTCCAGAGCATTTAAGAATGAGAGGTAGTATGCGTGAATATGTTCAGTGCCATATAAATGTTCTTGCTATCCCTTTAGACATGCAAAACCAGTAGGCCTCCACCTACAGGACTTATCACTTCAATTTGTTACTGCAGTTGAAGAAAGGCTATTGGCAAACAAGAGACACAAATATTTAGAGTAGTTTACCACCTCTAGCTATGATTCATGCAGATACCACCTGTATTTCAGTACCCACCTCTCTATTTTGCTTTTAGCAGCGTTACATTTTAGGTGGTTACTACTGGCACAGTTATGTAGATAGTTGATTTTCAGCCAGAGAAAGTTGGGCGTAAGGTCCACAAGAGTAACACATAAGGAGAGACCATTGACAACCTTCCTGTTAGGGGGGCGGGGTGGGGGGGTAAAGAACAGCACTGCCCCACTACTTTAGGCAGTTCCAACGCCTAGAAGTAAAGCAGTAACATAGCCAGCAGCCTGCGCTGTTTTAAGCAGTTCACCACAATGAATTTGAATACTCATTATGGCATCTGAGCTAAATTTGAACCAAAGTTGGAGTCTGGGATTCTACAGCCAATGCTAACAACTGTCAGGAATGCTTAAATTGGACAACTTTACCAAGGTGCTGCTTTACCTGGGACCCACTTGCTCTGAGGAGACAGAATATTAGAGTAATGAGAATTGCCTGTACGTACAGAGAGAAAAAGACTACAAACGTTGGCTTTGTTCCGCAAGTTCTGACCTTAGACAGCGAATTTTGCATCTTGTGCGTAAAAAGTGTGAATCTGCTACATGTGGAGATCCACTGAATGAACAAGGTGTTCTGCAGGAGCGGCTTGTGTCAGGGAAAAGAAGTGGGGTGGGTGTTTTGGTCAGGCAGGGAAGAGTAGGGAACAACGGAGAAAAATAAAAAATAACTTACTTGCCGCCCTCCAGCATTGCACTCTTCTGCTCCTCCACACTGCAGGCTCCCAGACTGCCCAGCAGCCAATCCTGACGGAGCTCTCATGCATGGGAGCAGCTTCAGGATTGGCCTGAGCGCCATGCATTTGCGCTTCCACAGAGCATGGGAGGCTGTGCCTGCTCTCTCCAACCTGGCAACGCAGCTTGGTTTGGAGAGAGCTTCAGTGAGCATGACGGTTTGGCCATCCTGAGATGGCCGGCCAAACCGTCATGCGCACTGATAACAGTGCCTACCACTCTCCCTCCAGTACTGTCACCTTCTTGGCCCCGCCCCCTAGACTCAGCACACAGTCACATAGAAAAAAAGTAGAAAACAAATACAAAAGAAATCGATAATAAAACTGGTTTTAAACCAGTTTTATTTTTTTAAACATTTTTTATGGTGCTGGCGCCGCTGCTGGTATTCTGGGTAAATCCAACCCACCAAATTCTCATTGAGCCACAATAATTACGTACACTTAGTCGCAGATTTCTATGCAAAATCTTGAAGGGGGCCAAGTTTTAGAACCACCTGTACCCGTGATGAAACCCACCTTGAAAAGCCATCTCATGAGTTTGCCTAGTTGTTCTTAACGGCACTGCTCATATGAGCTTCACCCCTTCGAGACCACCCTGGCTGGAGTTTAGCCGCTGTGACAAGGGCTTCATTCTGTAGCTTACAGCCAAGTGAGTCAAACCTTGGTGCTCTGGGTAGAACAAGTTGAACAGCCAATTTCAATGCCGCAGCCTTCTAGCGGTCTATGAACTCCACATTACTTCTAAGAGTTAAATCTGTGGATTCAAATTCAAACTGTACTTTTAATTGAAATTGAACTCCAACTGTACCTATTTAATACTTTTACAGCATCCCTTTCACTTCGTTTTTACCTCATTACTCCCCTATTTCGTGGCTTGATTTGATTTATTGAATTTTTATCTTTATGTTTATCTTTCCTTCCATATTTTGATTATTTCTATCTTCAATAAACTGCTCGATTTTTTTTGCATGCATACCACATCCATTTCCCCGGAGGAAAGCCTCGCTTCTGGAGACAGGCTACCGAGTAGGCATAACCTTCTCACAGGAGCCACGTTAATCTGCCAGACAGGCCGGTCGGGCCTTGAAGGAGCCGAGTCGCCGTTCGCATGATGGCTCCGACCCCCCTCCGCCTCAGCTCAACAGTCTGAGTCCCTACAGTCACTTTCTATAAATCTCTCGGAATCGACAGGGCCTTGCCGTACACGGTCAACTTTCTGTTTAATTACCTGCCCTGCGGACACAGAACACACTGACAATCCTGGTAACAAGTTGATGTTCTGCAAGTTGACAAGTCCTCTGAAGCAGCCGCAGTGGAGCATGAGGATGCTTTAGGGCACTTCAAATAAAAATAAAAAAAAAACAACACGTGCCGGAAGCGCAAGGTCTAGTTAATCTGTGGGGGATTTCTAAACCACCGTCTTTCTCTTGGTGAACGCGAGATGCCTACCCTCGGTCTCGGTTTTAGATTTTGTGTCCTCTGGAACCATCTGGAGTTCCAAAACTATCTACAATCGCCAAAGACATCTCTTGGTGACTCGATGCCTGTCACGCCCATCGGGGCAGCGCGGATCCAGAGAGGCCAGATGAATGTGGGCTGTGTTAAATACCGTATAGCTTTAAATAATCGGATGAAGGTTTGAACCCTGTAGCCCTGTACCAACATTATCCTCTTCAAACAAATCTTTAGCAATAAAATATCTCAAAGTAGCTAAGCCTAACTTCCAGTGTAACGTCTCACGTTTAAAAGAGTAGAATTAAAGACAAAGTGATGCTGGGACCTTATTTTATACTAAAGCAGGACTTGCTGCGTTTGTCAGTTTACTGCACCAAAGACACTGTGCTCTAAAAGGAGTCTGAGACCTGGGACTTTTTCTTCTACTTCTATGTAAACTGCCTGATGGCCCTTCGCCATTCCCATGTATTGTCCAAATGCATTTCATTAAATTCCAACTCATCACTATCCCAGACTGCATATACAGTTGTAATGAAGCCAACAGAAGTGATCTCTGCATAGATCGATGGAAACTTAATGACAGCATAATCGCTGGACAACCAATTATCATCACCTCTACCCATGTTGTTCCAGACAGCTCTAGCATATTTAATGTGGTGGCATGGTTCTCTTTTTCTTGGAAACTGATTTCAGAATTGTGTAGGACAACACAGAGTTTGGCTCCGATTAGAATAGATGGATGCAAGTAATCCATGGGTTTCTGATAACTTGTATTGGGCCGAGGGTCATTCAGCCGCAGCTGCTGCGGTGGGGGGGGGGGGGGGAGAGGTGGAGTGGGGGAATTCGAATGACACCCACGAGGGGAAATTTAAAAATTAATTTGCCCTCGTCGTTGTCTCTTGAAATCCCCCCCCCCCCCCCCCCTCTGCTGTTACCTGCAGTGGCCGCAGCTGGGGTCATGGAAGGGAAAACACAGGTCTCGATACAACCAGGTGATGTCCTGTCACTCATGGGAAACAAGCCGCCATTGGCATTATGGGTTCATCTCATGAGAGGATCGCCTCCTTTAAGTGGTTTTCAAGGTATTAGTGGATGCTGGTGGACTTAGTAGTTTACTCTGTTGGGGGTCCGAGGAGTTCCAAAGGCAAATGGCTCATATGATGATGTTTCCACATTCCCTACCTCATGATTTCTGCATTTATTTAATCTGGAATGGTCTTGGTGGAACTTGAGCTGAGAGGTGTGGTAATGTCAGGTTAAGTGCCAATTTCAGTATATACATTGCATGGTACCCCCTTAGACATGAGGCACATGATCTCAGATTCTAGGCTTCATTGGGAAACAAGGCAAAGTAATCCTTAAGTCTGCATACAACTAGTTAGCTGGCTTCACTCTCAGCTCGGCCAAGCGCTGATTTGTGATCCTCTAGAAGGTAAATTCCACTAGCTCTTAATTCTATTTAGTATTTACATGAGACCCCTTTGCAATTAACAGGCCTACAGTGTCTGCTTTTTAACATCTGAAAAGGATCCACCGGGACACCTTCAATACTTTTTTGGCTATTAAAGGCTGAAGGATTTCAAACTGCTTGAATCTAAATGTTAGAAGAACCGTTTTGCGAAATTTCACAAAGAATTATATAATCTGTGGTGCAACTCAATCCGAAAATGCTACTATTATTTATCAATTTAGTTTGAAACGTGTTTTCTTAAGTCACAAAGGATTAACAATGCATGTGCGGCCTCAAGAAATGAATGCTTTTAGTTCAGCAAGAATTACATAATTTCAATGAACTGTCACTCAAATTTCAATTATTGCATCTCAAAAAGTATAGAAGCTGAACAAGAAAACGCACTACACCCCTCCTCCCTCCAAATGAAGAACAGATGAGGAACACGTAAGGGGGGGATGCATAGAAAGGGATGGAGGAAACATTAAAGCACGGGGGTCAACCACAAGGACGAGACCGCTCCTCAATAAAACACTTTGGCAACAGGCAGGGTCAAACCTCACCCTGCTAGGGGTTTACCAGACATTTTCCAAAGACACAGCTCCCACCTTCTGCATCGGTCCAATCAAGTCTTATCCCCAAGAAACCTCTCCTGCAACCTAGTCTCCACTGCCGACATTTTACGATGAATGCTACCCGATGACCCACCCCAAAGTAGACAAAGATTAAATATACTAATTAAAACCCACATTCAAATGTATGTCACTATATTGTGACAACCACACCGGGTTCATTCACTACATATGGAGTGCCACTTTATTCCAAAAGTCATCACACCGCAGGTAAGTTTTATATTTTTCAAGTGTATATATGTGTGCTTTGCAACGGGACTGTGATGTAATGATTCTTGCAATGAAATGGAAGTATTTATCCAAGGACCACGATAAAGGTACTCCCAACCAAGTGGCAGACATGCCCCTACAGCAGTGTGAGGCAAAACCCCTATCCTGCACCATTCACCCCAGCAGCGGTCACACACCGAGGCTCCTTAGACAGGTCCCACCTCAGGCCCTTCAGCGCTGGAGGTTGCCATACAGGATAGGTGATGGAGGATAATACCTGTGGCTCCGGAATTGAGGGGGTGGGGGTCCAACTTTTATGCCGTGCCCCTGTGGGAGGGTCGGATAGCTCAGCTACCCCCTTTTCAACTCTAGCGATGCCACGGTCACACGTTCCAAGGCACCAGGCATAATCTTGGATTTTGTCTGGCAGACCAGGGACTCAGCACTACAGAGTATGGTCTGATGGGTTAAAAAGGGAGTGTGGGGGATGGGGTCGGAGGGAAATCTGCCAGTAAAACGGGAGCCATCGGGTGCCCCTCCGAGTCCAATACAAAATCACTGCCTAGCGAAACATTTGCTCATCTCCATGTCCTTCCACAACATCCGCCCTCATGAAATGGAGCCTAGCCATTGCATTACCAAGACATCCTCTTGCCAACCTGGCTCGCTTCGACCTTCCATTCATCCATTTAGAAAACGAAGTTCAAACATTAGGTTTCTGATATCACTTGAAGTTAGTCTCAGAGTGACAAAGGGACATTGGTGAGTAATGTGCCAGCCTCCTCAAAAATGCTCTAAGTGAAAAAAAGTGAGAGCTACAGTAGTGCGTACAATGGTGAAAGTTGGTGGTGGGGGAAGGGGGTGTCAGAGAAATTAGGTTGTTATGTTGAGACGTTCATGAGGCAGGCAATTCTCTACACCAGTTTCGACATGCATTGCGTTTTTTCTCTCCATATTCTACAGTTTACTTTTAAAGTGCACATGGATTTTCCTGCTCACATTTTTAGATCAAGTTACTAGACCCACTTGCATCTTACAATGGGCTTACAGGTCGTCCATTGCTTACCACTGGTTGGCCTTATTGTCGCTCTCATTTGCTTGCTTCTTGCTTAATGGCTTGTCTCGTCCATCTGGCGTTTGTCCCTCCTCTGAAGCATACCATCTTTTATTATGTCCTTCCACTCCACACTTTAGAAAACTACTTTTTTAGGTCGAGTCTAGCACAGCGCACATGCGCTGCGCTATGGGAGGCTTATGGTAAGCACTCCAAACTTCTCCATGTGGGTTTGACTCCTCCCACACATTGGATTGGCCTTTGCGTGTGTCTTTCAATAATGAAAGCACGCAAATGGGCAAAAGGCGGGTGCATGTCACACCTCCTTTCCAATGTGTCACTCCCACGGTGTTTTGCTTTCGGGAGCGAGCAGCGGTGCGCAGGGTGGCAGCTGCATTCCTCGTCGTGCATCAGGTTACTAATTGAACAGTACGCGCCGCCATGCTTTTTTTTTCAAATGCTTGTTTCATTTGCCTTGGTTGTGTTCTCGGATTGTTGTGTTCTTCGGCTGTTTGAACCAAACACGCTTATACGATGGCATTTTTTACTTTTAAACAAAGTTTGCCAAGATATTTTTAAGTTAACGTGTAAATATAGCGCAAAATCGACCCGAAGGCTATCAGAGCGCTGAGTTGCATTCCACATGGACTCGTTCATTTTGTTAGGCAGGCGAGAATAAGTGATTTGCCCATTCACACTCTGA
This sequence comes from Triturus cristatus, assembly GCF_964204655.1. Taxonomy (NCBI): domain Eukaryota; kingdom Metazoa; phylum Chordata; class Amphibia; order Caudata; family Salamandridae; genus Triturus; species Triturus cristatus. Next base: position 566,779,938 of record NC_140588.1, read on the forward strand.
TCTGCCTTGGAAGGATGAAAGGTGCAGTCAGGGTGACTGGTTTAGTATTGCACAGATTTCTTGGATGGGCGGAGTTGCCAGAGAGAGGATTCCTGTTTCAAACCAGCGCAGACACAAATTTGTTTTTGAAATTAACATAGGTTACAGAAGTGGCCCGTTTTTGCGGCTGAACCCGCACCTCATACAGGCAGCAGTGCATTTCTTCAAGAGCCCTTCACAAGCTGAAGCTTCCAGGCTCGCTCTTCGGGTTATGTGTGTGTGTGTGCTAAAGTGAACTTTTACTTGGGTTCCTCTAACAGTTTCCGACCAGGGTGCCTGCTGCTGCAGAAGAAAGTACAAGTCATAACTAAAACAGCAAATAATAGAATAGCATAGTGTGTATTTGTAAAGCGCACCTTTGCCCTCACCCCTAGGTGTCTTGGTGCTGATATGACAAACATTTTTTGCCAACTAAGTGGTACTGATTTTATTGACCTCGTAAGGATGAAAGGCTCAGTGGATCCGGCTTCATTGGAACCAGTGACAATGCGGTGCGCAGGGTGGCAGCTGCATTCCTCGTCGTGGATCAGGTTACTAATTGAACAGAACGCGCCGCCGTGCTTTTTTTCAAATGCTTGCTTCATTTGCCTTGGTTGTGTTCTCAGATTGTTGTGTTCTTCGGCTGTTTGAACCAAACACGCATATCTGATAGTACTTTTAACTTTTAAACACAGTTTGCCAAGATATTTTTAAGTTAACGTGTAAATAGAGCACAAATTCAACCGAAGGCTATCAGAGCGCTGAGTTGCGTTTCACACGGACTCCTTCATTTTGTTAGGCCGGGGAGAATAAGTGATTTCCTCAGAATCACATGATTTTGAGGATTTATTTATATTTATGCATTTGTGCGGTTCTGCAGGAACCTGAGAAGTGCATCTAACTCCAGTCACCCAGCTACTTATGTGAAAGGAGTGTGTGCTGCTGTTAATATTTCTTCTTCACTCTCCACTCTCAAACTTTCTGCTGCCTGGACTCGCGACAGAAAGGATCACACTGCAGCAGGTATTTTTATGGGCCCCGAAGGTGGCCTTTGCTTGTCATCTATAAATGTACATTAAAACTACTAGTTTTTTCAGCTCAACTAAATTCATACAAATAAAAATGTTACAGACAAACATCATGCAATAAAATTTGCAAAAGAAAAACGGTGTCAGTTATTCAAGTAAATATATAAGAACACATTGCTCTACAACATACCTTAAAGACATTGCTAATACCTCTTGCTAAACACTTATAACGTCCCAAAGGCAAGACCTATTGCCTATGCCAATTCTTGTTCTTTTTTGCTTATGCACTGTACAAGAATGAAAGTGTTTTCCAACTGTCTCCCTCGTGCGCTTCTCTCCATCCCCGCTGTGTGTAGCACTCTCTTGCACATGTGCTTCTCTTTCCACTGTGCTGCTCGCTCGTAACTGTATGCTTCTCTCTTCCCACCCAGTGCCATGTGTGCTTCCGTGGTGTTCTCTCTCTCTTGTAGTTCTATCGCTCCGCCCTCTCTGTGTTGCCTTTACCCTTTTTCCACCCCACCCACTCCTGTTTCCCCTGAACACCTGAATTTTTCTTGTTTTGTATTTTAAATTGGCGCTTTTGTGGGCAAACATCTTAATTTTTAATTCACTAGATTAGTAAATAATAAATTTAAGCAAAAGGCGCCAGAGTCATTTCACTGCCACATGCATACGTTCTGACAAACGCGGGCATCAGTGGAATAACGTGACAGTCATTGTGTCTTGTTTTTAATTATTTATTTTTGATGATGCTACTGAGTCCCAACGCAGTGGAGCACCACTAAAAGCAGTTTGCAAAGCTGATAGATTCCCAAAGGCCGGATGTATTGGCTTTGCCAGTGCTTGTTTTTATTTCTAGGTTTATCTTTATTTATCCCCTACCTTTACCTCCTTCTCTGGCTCATATCTTCCTCCTGTCCCTTTCTCCGTTCCACACTTGTTTTTTCATCTCTCTCCCTGCTTACTAAAGACCAGAATAGCTTTTCTACCGCCCACCTACTCGATCATACTTCCCTCCTAACCCTTTCAATCCACATGCCCTCCCTTTAAAAAAAAAATGCTGTAACTTCTCTTTTACTTGAAAAGGCAGGCAGCACACGTGATCACAGTTTCATTTCTTTACCTTTTCACCCTGTGAATATACACCTGACAACGCTTTCTTTTATTTCTATTTTAGATATTCCACTGTTGCACTAGTGTGTCCAGCTCTTTTCTATCTGAGCCGCATCTTTGCCTCTGCACAGGGTCCAGCAAGTGGGAAACTTATTAGCTGAACTGACTAAAAAGCACCAAATATTCATCTACTGAAACCTGCATCTGACACAGCTGTTAGACCCACAAAAACGTGCTCAGGTGTTGTTCGTTAATAAGACATATCAAATTGTTGATGCTACATTCCAAACCCAAAAACCTAACAAAAAACAATCTTTTATTAAAAGATTTAAATTATGCACCACCAACAGTCACTTCCACCCCTGGCTCTATATTGATGGATGTAATCGGTTTCACAATTTCAGAAGGACTGTGGAGGTCAATCAAGCGCTTATGCATCTGGAAACTGTCCCAAGTCTTTGAATCTTCACCACAAGGTGTTTTTAGGTCTCGCCTGACCCAGCGCATGCGCTGGTCTGGCGAGACTTATTGAGAGGGCTCCAAAAAGTGCTACCAGGCCATCCTGGAGCGACAGTGCATGTGCGCGGGCGCGCGCCGCACTTTACCGCGATTACTTTCACTTTCGCGGCCGTACTGATGTTTGATCGCGATCACTTTCACTTTCGCGGCCGCATTGCATAGCCAATAGGTCTCGCTTTTGGGACCTTATAAGTATTTAGTTATGCAACTGTTGCATAGCTAAACACTTATAAGGTCCCAAAGGCGAGACCTATTGGCTATGCCAATGCTTGTTTAAATTGGTAATAATACTCATAGTCTTGGTAGACATGTGAACCGGCCCATGTACCTTTAGGTTTTACTCCCTCATCTCTAATGAGATCAGCACACACTTTTTCAAGTGATTTCACATTGCGAACAATCATGGCGATTCTAATGCGGTGGATAGCTACTTCCTGTTCCACCGGTGCTTTGCCAGGGTCTTTAAATGCTATGGCTAATGTGCTTTTTCTGACCGACTTATTCGTCCTAAAATTAAGAAAAGAACGAACAGCGGTGAGTCAGGGAAGAAGATCAGTAGACCTCGCTGTCTGAGTTCGAAAGAAACCTAACAAAATATTGCACTGCTAATCTAAAAGTAAGAGCCCCTTACATTAAACCAACTAAAAAAAACTACTCTTAAAACAAGCAATGACATAGCCAATAGGTCTCGCCTTTGGGACCTTATAAGTATTTAGCCATGCAGCACATTATGCTAGGGGCTACAACATCTACTGTCACTTCACCTGCCACTGGTGAACGGCCGCACATCCAACGATGGGCTGCGGTGCTATTTAATAACAATATGATAAATCTCTTCAAAATTCAAAAAAGTGCATTTCTTTAACAAAGAAGCTTTAACACGAATCAGTACATTATAGCACTGCATTGAGAAGTACTTATTTAAAGCGTTTGTACAACTGGTAGTCTGAATTTATATATCTGGAAGTGCTTTTATACACTATAATGAAGAAAAAAATGTTTGTTGTGAAATAAGGTACAACAGAATCGCGTTACACCAGGACATATTAAATACCCAAAATCCTAATGCATTAAAAACGAAATAAACCTGTGACCTTTGGCAACCCCCTAAAAAATTAAATGGTGATAATCTTGGCTTCGCCACATGTCTCTGATTTGATCTTGGGCATTCACTCCACCTCTCCAAGTCTCATATAAAATATTTAACACTGGACAGGCATGCTTAGAAACCGGGTAAATGCTGATAAAAAGGGCTTTAGAAGTATCTGGACATTTACACAAAATATTTAGGAACCAATTAGAACAGGGGCTGGTAAAAACAGCAAAAAAGGCCAAGTCGGTAAAGACAATACTGGCAGCCCATTTCACCATATTTATACTTTGCCACAGTAGATTGGTGTCACTGGCGGAAACATTGTTGCTACCACTCATTCAGCCAGATTTCATTCCAGCAAAAATACGTAGAATTTTTCAATTGCCAGGTGAAGTGTATACATCCCGGAATTAGGACTACAGCATCTGTTAATACGCGAGAAGTTTTTATAACTGTGCAGAACAAGTTTGTTACCCAACCACCAGCCAATACCTCCATTCTGGACAAGTGTATGATCTGGGCCTAATCATTTTAGGCTAGACAATTTTTAGGAAAGCCTGTTTAATGGACTTCAATTTTTTTCTCTCTGGTGTGTGCCATTTGACCACCAATGGTGGTGGTGCGAGTAGGGGCTTGAAACAGAAAAGAAAGTGCCGAGTGGCACATCTGGAGCCAGGGACCCTAGTCGAAGTCAGGCCAAGGAGATGCATCACTTCCAACAAATCTGAAAGGAATGATAAAATGTTTGACTCAGACCATTAACGTTTGCTTTTCCACAGCTGGACAACATAAATACAATCTTTTAAAGTATTTGACGTCAGGCACTGTAATTGTTAAGTACCTCATATTTAATATACCCCAAAACATGACATATTCCAAGGCATGTGAGGTCATACACACCCATGTATAGGTCTATCACATTAAATATACCAACATGGAATAAAAGAATTTCACAATGAATGGAAGATCCTGAACAATAATTAATGTGCGTCTTATATTATATTTACTTTAAAAACAATGACCCTGAGTGAGGGACCCGATACCACAGTTAATACAAAGAACATTTGAGAGTAGATCGTTGTACTGTGTTTCATCTCATGGTTCATCTGTAGGCAATAGCCGCAAGACTGTAACCCTGCACCCACAGCGCTCTGAAGCAACCTCATTGTGGAATGCAGCGCTGCAACAAGGACCCCAAATATGCATGGGTCAGACAAACCTAACAGTGACGTAGATCTATTTAAAAACATGGGCACGTGCGGGAATCACGATATTGCACTTATTTCACTTCTTGGTGTAAAGAAGGAGCTGCGCGACTCACTGACGCGCCACTGCCGAAATAAATGTGATATTTATTGCACGGTGCACTCGCACATATACTGTCCGGGTTACCAACCCGCCTGCTTGTGGGTGTCTTACAGGCACACTTTACAGCATAGGACTATAAATAAGAAACAGCCCTGGCCTGTGCCCTAATGTGCACACTGCACAGTTCTTTGCTAGAGGTATGTTGGCCACAAGAATGCTATATGCGTTTTGCTGTAAAGAAACACTGCATATATATCGATTACTGTGTTCTTGCTCCCTTTAACAATGAACTGTTTCGGTAAAAAAAAAAAAATGCTAATTGTTGTACAGTGCTCTGCTGCCTTTGAGGCCCCGCGCATGCTGTGGAAAACCATAAAAATGTACATAAAGAAAGGGGGAGCGGGGGAAGGAAGGGAAGCACAGACAGCCCCCCCCCCCCCCAACACACACAAGCAGGGCAATAGTTTACCTGAATGTCAACAGGGCGGTGCCAAGAGCCATCACTCAGTACAGGCGCGGGCATTATAAGCCCGCGGCAGAGCCCAGGGAGGGAGACTCTGCTCGGAGCCTTAAAAGGGACGTTTTGAAGCAATAAATAGAAATTAGCCCTGGAGTGGACACGTTATACCGACACAGCAAGGCGCAGACTCAAGTTACACCGATAACAAGCATTTGCAATGCAATAGGTCTCGCATTAGGAAAGTTTGAGCTTTTGGTATTGGAAATGCCAAATTTTTTATTTATGTGTTGGTTTTGAAAATAGCTAAATTAATAGCTTTGTCATTTCCAATTCCAATAGTTTTAACTTTCGCACCAAGTACATAGCACCGACAAACATTGACCGAAAACAAAAAAAAATGCTTAAAATGCGTTTTGGAAACGTTTTGTTCCTGTAACGTTTGTGACTTTTAAAAAAAAGTGAAAATGCACCTACTGACATCGTACAAAATAAGGGGCAGTGTGTAAGAGGGCAGTGTGTGAGGGGGCATTGTATGAGGGCAAAGTGTGAGTGTGTAAGGGTGCGGGCTGTAAGGGTGCAGTGTGTGTGTGGCCTAAAGTAGTGTAAGTGGGTAATGTGTGAGGGTGCAGAGTGTATAGGGGCAGTGAGGCAGTGTGAGGGGGGTGCAGAGTGAGGGGGGTGCAGAGTGAGGGGGGTGCAGAGTGTGAGGGGGTGCAGAGTGTGAGGGGGGTGCAGAGTGTGGGAGGGTGCAGAGTGTGGGAGGGTGCAGAGTGTGTGGTCTGTGTGAGAGGGGGCAGTGTGTGTGTGGTCTGTGTGAGAAGGGGCCAGTGTGTGTGTGGTCTGTGTGAGAGGGGGGCAGTGTGTGGTCTGCGTGAGAGGGGGGCAGTGTGCCGGCTGTGTGCGAGGGGGGCAGTGTGTGGGCAATGCCAATAGCTCAACTTGCACGCCACCCGCTCCTCCAGGGAGCTGGTCCGACAAATTTGCCCGCCAGCTTTGGGTTCCCAGTGCCTGAAATACTGTGAGATAGCTCCAACTTGAAATGGGGGTACATTTTAAGTGTCCCTATCTGTTCACAGTAAATCATGCCGCAGAACAGTGGAAGTCAACTTTGGGGAGGTGGCGGGGGGAGTGTCACTATAGACGAGGGGACCTCTATTCCGATGAATTCTTGATGTGAGGCCCTTAGCACCCTTTCCTGACAACATCTTGCTAATACCACCGCTCCCCCAACACCTCATTATATTGTCGGATGCAGTGACTGTGTAATTGCCCTTTGGTCTCACTTTTCCATCAGAAGGCAGCCTGGGTTGGGTAATAAAAGGGCCATAATTTGACAGCACGAGCGGGAGTTAAAGCGGAATCCAAAAAGTTGCGTTTTACGGTACCACTCTAAGTGCAATATGAATTGTATCTACCCGCATATGGAAAATGAGAAGGTGGGGCGAAAGAGGAGGAGAGATGGATCGAGCGTTAGAGGAAATGTGAGAGAGAGAAAAGCAGAGGGAGGAGAGACAAATTTAGAGGAAGAAAGAGAAAGGGAGTGACAGAGTATGTATGAGTGAGAGAAAGTGGCAGAGAAAGGAGAAGAGGGAGCGATTAAAAGGGAGGCTGTGAAGTAGTGATAGGGCTCGTGAACAAAGACGCAGCCATATGGTGAGGCCGTTGGATAATTGGGAGACCCAGGGTGGCTCGGCGATGGATTCACAGAGGGGCTGCCAGTCGGGTGAGAGAGAGAGGCCCAAGCCTACGGCCTCTCTAATTATTTTTGAACTGGAGGTCACCGTAGGGTGGACGAGGGTTAGGGCTTAGGCACATGCGGATGGCAGAGGAGCACGCACGGAGGATGCCACTGTGAGGGATGGGCTGTAGCACGGCTCTCGTGCTCGGGGAGGAGGGGGCAGGAGAGGCAGACGGGTCCCAAGGCAGCAAGACTCCGTGGGCAGAAGTCAAGCAGACGAATCGCTCTTTCTGCCTGGCTGCTCGGGCGGAAGAGACGCTCCATGGCCTGGAGTACCAGTGTGTGCTAGTCTTACCTGCCGGGTGCACGCAGAGCGGCTGAGAAGAGGTTGCTGTTGTGGGAGCTATTAGGTTTTGAGCGCTAGGCTGAGAAGATGCATGGGGTCCACAGGTAAGGCGGTGGCGACTATTGACCACCACTGTATGGGGCAAGGTGCATATGTTGCAGCAGTCTGGTCAGACTACTCATTGCAACGCCTGCTTACCTGCTGCAGGGGAAAGTAGAAAGATAATAGATCGGCCCTGCCTCTTCCAGGTGGGCGGAGGCACGGCAGGCTTTGCTCCCTTGTTGCCTGGTAATCGCACTTCGTGCCTGTATTCCCTCAGCTGTGAGAGGTCGGCACATGATAACACAGCATGCAGGTTATGTGCGCGCTGAGTTTATCGATTGTGATATCCTGCGTGATCCCGGTTACAGTGGAACTGGTTTTTAATGCATTTTTTTTGTTGCTGTCCATTAATTTCACTGGGGATTCTTGTTAAATCAGTAAAATATCTCATTTCTTCTACTGGTTATGTGCAGTCCGTTATTCAAAATTCCTTATGCCACAGTTAAATTAACTAGAATCAGTTTAACTGATCAGTGCAGTGTAAATTAGCGAAGGCTGTTCCCCATAGTGCACCTCCGTAGTGGTAGTAGTACAGACATTGGAAGCAGCTAATCTCCACCACAGATCTATCCTCTGCTACTTCCAAGCAGAGCACAATTTATAAGAAAAAAAACAAGCAGGGAGGGGGGTGGCAAATGGTGATCACTTTCGCGGGCGCTTTGATGTTCTCAGTGGCCGCGCGGCTCACTGAGAACATCAAAGCTGCCGCAAAAGTGATCAGCAGGCAGACAAATGGTGCGCGCGCCCGGCGCACATGCACTGTAGTTGGCGGCCTGTTTGCACTTCCAAATCTCGCTTTCTTTAGCTCTCGCCAGAGCAGCGCTAAAGCGCTGGCTCAGGCGAGACCTAAAAAGCAGAGGGTTTGAAATTAAAACATATTAAGACATTGCATGGGGGAACCTTGGATACAGCAGTAATAAAGATAGTGTATTCTGAAAGGAGATGCATTGTTTTAGGAAAAGAGCTGGTGTGTGTCAAATAAAACGCTATCCGGAGTGTTCAGAAAAGAAATACGCTATTAAGAAAAGGGGTTTCAAATGCATGCTGTTTGGTGCGCATGCGCGAAATGCTCTCACATGCCAACTGTAGAGTTGGCGGGCACTAGGCCCACATACTCCTGAAATGATTGCACAGACACAGATAGTGTGGGTGGATAACTGGCCCAGAGCACGTGCGCTCGGCCCCTTTTTATGCCAGGGTCACCTGACTGGTGACGCCCGTGGCGGTGGTTGTTCAGTGTATGTTACAGCAAGGGGAAACACTAGAATGTATCCAGCCGGATACTACATCCCTCCCAAACTTTAATAAAGGTCAAAACAATGAAGTCCGAACCTGTGGTAGAGAATATAATTTGCAAAAAAAACATAACACAATGATAACTACTTCCGCGTAGTCTCTTTCGCTGCTGGTCAACCACCGACGCGGGTATCATTGCAGCCGGGACCACTAGTTCTCCTTGGCACGATGTCCGGGTGCTCTGTGGATGTAGTCATATCTTGGACTCACAGCGTGCTCTACAGTCTCTCTCTTCCTGTTCCACATAGTGAAGGTCCTGGTGGATTATGCCTGTGTTATTTTCCTCCACGCAGTCCTGGTTGGTGTATTTCTCCATCTGGTGATTCACTATCTCCAACGGGATAAGCAGTTGCAGGACATCCCTCTCACGGATGCCCCTCTCTCATGGGTGTCCTCTCTCACCGGACACCCCGGAGGCCCTTTGCTGCCAGGCTTCCACTGGACCGGTGGACTTCCGCCTTGTTGTTACACGCACGTTGGAGGAATCGCTACGGATCCTTTCTCCGTGTCCCAAGCTCCACCTGAAAAGGGGTGTTGTTGGCACTTGATCCTTTGCATGCTACCTTTGTCCTCCGAGGATTTCCAGAGCGAGCTTCAACAGTCCAGCTCTCGTGTCGGGACCCACTGCCACCAGTGTCCCTGAGACCTCTGCCCCTTTGATATCCACGGTCCTGTGTCCGTTCCATCCCAGAGGTGGTGGTTACCACTGGACCGGCCTGCTCGCCTCTGTCGTCACCGGGTGACCTTCAGATTCGCATGTAGATATGCATTCCCAGTGGTGCTGATGTTTTCCCGACACCGTGTTCCGTTGTTCTTGCACCTTCTTCTTCAGGTGTTTTCCTTTCTGGTGTGTGAGTTGACTAGTCCCGCACACCTCTTTGCTCTTCTCTTCTGCTTTCTTCCTTCGTCATGGCGTCTTGCCACTCAAGATCTGTCTTCTCTTTTCTTCCTACGCGATGCGGTCCGGTCGTCTCTCATGCTGGTCTGCCCTAACCAGGACTCTACGTGTAGCGTGCACTCCACATGCGTCTCCCTGGTCTTGTCCTCACCTAGGACACTGCCTTCACATTAATCTGTGACTGGACCGGTCATCGTGACCTTCTTTCATACGACTACTTCTGACTTCAAGTTAATGTTGTTTGACTTCTCGTCCGTCTGTTCCTGGTCCTCTTCACGGACATCTCCTCGGTCGTTCTCTTCACGGACCCCTTCTCCATTCTTTTGTCGGACCTCTTGTCAGATCACTTCACTCTCTGACCTCTTGTAGGTCAGCGTCATCCTTGCGACCATCTGGCGGGTCGGATTCTTCCTGCTTGCGACCATTTGGTAGGTAGGTCGGCTTCTTCCACCTTGCGACCAACTGACAGGTCGGCTTCTTCCACCTTGCGACCAACTGACAGGTCGGCTTCTTCCTCCTTGCGACCATCTGGTAGGCCGGCTTCTTCCTCCTTGCGACCATCTGGTAGGCCGGTTTCTTCCTCCTTGCCACCATCTGGTAGGCCGGCTTCTTCCTCCTTGCCACCATATCTGGTAGGCCGGCTTCTTCCTCCTTGCCACCATATCTGGTAGGCCGGCTTCTTCCTCCTTGCCACCATATCTGGTAGGCCGGCTTCTTCCTCCTTGCCACCATATCTGGTAGGCTGGCTTCTTCCTCCTTGCCACCATCTGGTAGGCCGGCTTCTTCCTCCTTGCCACCATCTCTGGTAGGCTGGCTTCTTCCTCCTTGCCACCATATCTGGTAGGCCGGCTTCTTCCTCCTTGCGACCATATCTGGTAGGCCGGCTTCTTCCTCCTTGCGACCAACTGGCAGGTCGGCTTCTTCCTCCTTGCGACCAACTGGTAGGTCGGCTTCTTCCTCCTTGCGACCAACTGGCAGGTCGGCTTCTTCCTCCTTGCGACCAACTGGCAGGTCGGCTTCTTCCTCCTTGCGACCAACTGGCAGGTCGGCTTCTTCCTCCTTGCGACCAACTGTCAGGTTGACTTCTTCCTCCTTGCGACCATCTGGTAGGACGGCTTCTTCCTCCTGGCAGGTCTTCGTGCTTCTGGCAGTCTGCGTAACCACTTCTTCGTCTTCTCTGCGGTCGCATTGCTTTGACGCGCTTCTGACTGCGCCCTCTGGTTGCTGAATTGGACGCACTTACTGCGCATTCTTTTTAGTCCTTGCATTCCTGGAGCTGTAGCCGCTGTCTCTGTGCTGCTGCGCACTTGCTTGGTGCTGGGTTCCTGAATCACCCTTGTCTTTCTGGTGGTGCTCCTGGCTTTTCCTGCTGCGACAACCTGTGGCCACCAGGTACCGCTGCACCTTCGTTCTCACTATGTTCAGGGCTCCCTTCTCGCCGATACCCTGCTCGTCGTCGGTGGGTTCTGCAGCTCCTGTTCCTGCACTGCTTTTCACCTTAGACGCTCTCAAGGGATTTCTTGGCACCATGGGCTTGCTCCTCGTGCTCTACCTCCTGCGTATATCCGTCTTCCCTTCCTCCCGACTTACTTGACTCGGCATTCAGAGCGTGTGCATTGCCTTACCACTGGTTGTGGGTTACAAACAGCTGTCCCTGTTGTGCGTTCACGTGCTACTGACGCTTTCCTGCGCACTCGCTTCATGGATTTGACAGTCCTCACTGTCCAGTGATGCCTTTCTTCTCTTTCTGCTGCCTTCCCGTATGCCTTACATTTTGGTGTCCTCCTGCACTTGTAGCTGTAATTATGAGGTGGTTTCAGTTGCACCTTACTGACGTTCGTTGGGTGCTGGCCTGTTCCTTCACTGAAGGCTTTTGCACTTCCCTCCACCTCACATGTAGGCTGCAGCAGCTCTCCCTGTGCTCACTTCCTGGCATAACGTTGCCTCCAAACTCCATAGCCCATGTCAGTTCATTGCATGCAACCTAGCTGCCACAGTTTTTTTCCAGTGTGTGCAATAATGCACTTTGACCACTAGATGGCAGTGTCTCCTTATATGAGGTCCTTCATTCCCACAGTGTTTCAGCTATGCGGGGCTCGTGCTCACACTCTCTTGGTGCTCATTCAATGGACACCTCTGCTGCAGACGTTCTCCTGCTGCCAGGCACATGGACCACGGTAGCTGCTTTTGTTCATCTTTTTTTTCCGCTCCGTCGGCCATGCGCTCATTCTTCCGCAGACTGGGCTCAGACACCTCCGGCTGCTTTTCTTTGCACATACAGCCAGAGGCTCGCTCAACGGCCGCACAAACGGCAGGTTCTTGGGGCCCACGCCGGTACTCTGACACCACCGGGGGACTCCGCTTCACCACGGTGAGTGTCTTTACTTTATTTGAGGCCGTGCAGTGGGGCACAATGCACGTTTAGTACTTGGAGAGGGAAACTTCATGCCCCTCCCGCCAGTGCAGCTCACCTCTCGGCCGCACAGTATTTTTGTGCACATGGCCCCTAGCAGCAGACCCTCTTGCTTTCCAGGCTGTGTAGGGGATTCTTGTCGCTGCGGGTGGGCTCCGCTTTATTTATTCATGACTGGCAGCCCATGTCATTGAGGGCTGCCTGGGCCGAACTGCTCTCGGCATTGGTCTGCCAGGCCTCGGCAGCTCTACACACGCTACAGGCCTCCTCTCACGCCTGCCGGCCGGCCTGCCTGCTCAGTCTCTTCTCAGACGGGGCACCATTACTCCCGGCTGCTCTCCTGCACTCACACCGCTGACCCGGCGCTGTCTCCTCTTCCTCCACCCCGCCCCCGCAGCCTTCACACGCTGCGCGGGGGGGGGGGCTGGAGCTGGTGTCGGAGTCTCTTCCACTTCCACAGGGTGCGTGCTAGAGTTACCACCAGAGACTCTCAGGATACTTTGGCACTGCACCCACGCGGGCTCACCTTATGCCCCGTGGGCTTTCACGTTGTTCATACGTGGGGTGGGCTCCCGCTCTGTTTCCTGGACAGGGCCGCGGCAGGTCGATGGCACCGGTCACGCCACGGCTTCGCTGCTGCTACGGTCGCCCACACCTGAGGCAGTCGCCACAGCCTCTTTTCTCACCGGGCTTGCCGCCTGCCTGGCGGGTCGTCGCGGCCGATGCGGGTGGGATCCGATCGGTTCGCACTTTTTCCCCACAGCTCTTCCACGCAGGGGGCGGATTCAACCAGGCACATGAGGTGCGGGGTGGGCTCCCGATCACCTTCTTCGTCATGCAGGCCCGGGGCTCTTGACATGCCCAGCGGGCCTTTAGGCGGACGGCGCGCCTTCTCACGGGGGTGCCTTTCACACGGCAGCTCTCTCCCCCTTTTCCTCCATCCGCTGGGCTGCTGCACGCACGGGCACAGCCCCCTCGTCACCAATGTAGAGTTGGTGGGCACTAGGCCCACATACTCCTGAAATGATTGCACAGACACAGATAGTGTGGGTGGATAACTGGCCCAGAGCACGTGCGCTCGGCCCTTTTTATTGCCAGGGTCACCTGACTGGTGACGCCCGTGGTGGGTGGTTGTTCAGTGTATGTTACAGCAAGGGGAAACACTAGAATGTATCCAGCCGGATACTCCACCAACCAGAACCTGAGGGGCGTAGACATGCGTGAATTTTAAAGAAAATGTACACTGGCACCACGGCATAGCTGCCAAGGTTTCAGATAGCTATGTGTGACATTTAAATAATTTCAGTGCAATTACGAGTGACATTTCAACTACTATGAGTGACATTTTCTTGCGAGCAAAACCAAGCAATGTATACGACGGAAACCTATAAATATCAGAATTTACACCCATTTGAGCATTAAGAAACTCCAAGAAGATTTTAAAACTGCTGCAAAGCACCAGAAATGGTCTCTGTCCACATGGCACCCGGCCCAACAGGAAGGATATGCGAGGGCCCAACATGAACATGTTACACACGGAGGCATCTGAGCTGGCTAAGAGTCACACAGTCTCAGCTGACAAGCAGAAGACAGGCTGTCAAACACCATTTTGCATTATCCTCACAGGCTGAGGCCGGTGCAGTAATTTCTCATACAACATAGCAAACCACTTAGGACTGTCAGAAACATGTTTGAAATTAACCCCAGCGATTTTGAGAAATAAACCGCAAACGTAAAGGAGGGGACAGAAACAAACACTTGGTCACTATGCAGCAAAGCCCTTCCTCATTCACGCAAGCCTCTTAAATCACGTCCAGCTGTGGCCAATGTGTGGAGTGAATCACTGAAAAGCAAAGCCTCTAGAAGTGTCGCCTCCTCCCACTACTCGCACACCTGACCCATACCTAACCGTCACCCATGGCCCCTATATTCCCACACCATACTCTACCTGTCCCCACTCTCTACCTGTACCTGAGCCCAGCCTTTCCAAGATGATAGGAGTTAGTCCCCAGATGTCTTGTTTCAGGGTGGCGGGGCTCCCAAGACTGGTCGCGGGGTCGGTCCTGCCATTAGTCAGCGCAAATGCGGCGAAGAGCCGAGGCCACACATGGAGAAGTGAACTGGGAGCTAGGCCACTTGCTGGGACCAAAAGCTGGTGTACAAGCGATAGCTACTGACCATAACACCATGGCTTAGCAAGGGACCTTGGGATGGCAAGTTGACTGTTAGGCACAAGATTCAAAGCGCGAGATGGGTGGGGGATCAAGAAGGGTGAAGGAGGAAGACAGGGATCAGCAAAACCGCCCGGATCGGTTGAAGGAGGAAGACAGGGTGCGGCAAGCGCTATATAGTGAAAGCATATTTATAAAATCAGAGTAAGAGAGTGTTCACACTCCAGGCTGCACTCACTTTGCCGAGGCCTCAACGACTCCGCCTTCTGATGTTCAGCAGCTGCGTGGAGAGACTGGTGTGTATGTGCTGAACAACTCCAGCGCAAGGCCTGCCCCGGACTGTCCACTCAACCGCCAGCACCCCGGTGCGGTGAGTCGGCTCCCTCAGGTGCTAGAGCAAACATTTGTATTAATTTAAATTAACCGCGGTGCGAGCCTGACGAAACTTTAACTTCGGCCACTGGCGGCAGCAGGTCGCTTGTGCTGGTACAAAACTCGTCCCGACCTCCTGACTCTGAGTCACGGAAATAGAAATGTAGCAAATATGCCCTGCTGCTGCCGGTGGTGAATCCTAGTATAAATGTTACATTGTAACATTTAGCAGCCATAGCTGCAGACTCCGAGACGGCCCCGGGAGCAGAGTGCAGGGCGCACTGCCACTTCTCCCTCCAGCGTTAGTTTCAGTACAGCTCAGTGGTGCATGGTTACTAGCGCTCCTGCTTAACAGCTCAGTAGGCGCTATATATGCGTGACAATGAATTTCAGTGCGGTGATGCGGATCACCACACTGAAATGCGTTAGTGTCACACGTGATGCGTGATACTTGGCAGGACTGCTACGGCAAAGAGTGCGTTTATGAGACCACAACACTAGCTCACTACTCCTGTGGCACCATAAAAATACTGAAATACTGAATGTAAGACGGTACTACGCATTACAATACCATGCGTACCATTACAACGCAGCTATTACTATGCTAGTACACTTACAACAACCTATCAGGCATGCGTGCTAAAGGACTACACTTGGTAAAAGTGTCTAAGGTAAGTTAGACTATCCTGCCCTACCCTACCTTAAACCCTAAATCAGACCCCTGCACGCCCCCAACCTTTGCCCTTGCTTTTTCCTAAATCCCTACGCTTGCACGACCCCCAATCCTTTCCCTACCCTAAATCACTAAACCTGCATGACCCTCCAACCCCCAATCCTCTCCCTACACTAAACCCTAAAACACTACCCTGCACGACTCCCTCCCTCTCCCCCCACACCCTTTTACCCTAAAATAGCAACCCTCATCCTAGGCCCAATCCCCCTTACATCTATCTCTCTTCTTGTGGTTCCTTGTTCCTGTGGCCTGAGGGGCGGTGCATGTCATTGTGATGAAACAAAAGAGCCTCAGTTTCCTCACAACGACGTGGTTCGCCTATTTCTTTTTCACAACGTATGTGCTTTTCCCATACGTACCTCTACAACGAAATTCGGTATGCACGGTGAAAGCACATGCCTTGTAAAAAAATGCGTAGTAAAGACTATACATTCTTACAATGTATGCATGGTAATGCTGAAGTTGTAATGGCATGCGGGGTAACAGCAACGATGTAATGGCTGTTCCCCAAAAATACTTCAAGAAAGAAAAATGTAATCACACATTGCCAACATTCTCTGTCACCTAAGCACACCCTCGGATGCTGAAAGTGAATCCTGCAAGATGACAACGAGGGAGCACTGTTTCAAAGTTTAGCAGTCAGTACGGAGAAAGATCTGCCACCCTGACTGGCTTTGGCAAACCGGGGAATGCACATAAGTCAGAGGTGGTTTGTTCTCAGCGATCTCTCCTGTTGGTACCTACCCAGTCTATTTCTCACAATTGCCATAGGGTATTTGATGCTTTTGGAAGTTGTAATCCTGTTTATCTTTAGTCGTATGCGGATACTTTGTAGACTAGCATTTGTATTAGTCCCCATTTATCTTTTGTGCCTTGTTTTGAGGTGCCTATATATTCAGATGTTTTTGCTGATAATAAAAGGTCAACCTCCCAGATTATGAGTCTTCCTTTCTGAGATGTCCAATTGCGGTAAATACGATTTGATAATTGTGTTTCTTCCCTCTACGCTATTTTGCAAGTAAAAAGATCCTGGTGACCTGAGTGGGTTCTTGAAGATAATCAGATGAGAACAAGAACCGGCGTTCCCAGTAGCGTCCCTCCTCCTCCCATTGACAGGAACAGGAAGCAGTCTGGAAGGACCAAGGCTCCCCTGAGCAAATCACAACGCTGCAATGCAGCATTGGGATTGGTCAGAGTGCCATGGCTCGGCGCTCAGATGGGGAATGGGGGCCTGGGCATGTTCTATCATTTTATTTTTTCCTTATACTGCTGAAAAAAAAAAGTAGTGAGGTGACGTTCCTCCGCCTTAGCGGAGGAGCCGCCACTGCTTGCTGTGTTATCCTATGTGGCAGGGGATTTGCAAGGAGAAAAATGACTTGGGCCATTTTTCCATCCCCAGGGCATATAAAAACAACATTGTAAGGACCCTGCCTATAGCTACAGGACCCTCCACCCCTAAAACACTTAGTGGAGACTGTAGGGGATCTGAAAATTTTGAAATATTGCAGATCCACTCTCCACAGTGCTCCTAGCACAAAAGTCGATTTTGAGAAGCACTTTACAACATTGTGGAGAGTGATATGTACAATTTTACTAAACCCAGGGCATACATTAACTCATTTTATAAGGGTCCTCCATATAAATATCTGACCTCCCACCACTGGATACCCAGGGGAGACCCTGAGGGTACCTAATATATCCAGACATAGTAGTTTATCTCTTTTCAAGTGCCCCAAACACCAAAACTGAGTTATTTGCATTTTAAAAGCGTTTTTTAAACTGACTTCAGGCTTCAACAGTGCACACATGCAAGTGCAGAAAAGCTGCTGGCCTTTAAAGTGCCATGTCCCATTATATGCTAGGGTTTTAAAGGTAGTTTTAAGCCCCCTCCCCTATTATGTACTAGGGGCTTACAGGGGAGGTCATGCCAATCATAGGGTACCCTAACCCATAGTGTATCCTAGTGTATAGAGGGATTTTCATTGTATTCTAAGTGTCTCTTTCAGCATTGCACTGGCCCTTGGCCTGGTTAGGCAGAGCCCAGGGTCAGTCAGAGTCAGTTACCACCAGTACCAGTCAGCAACAAAGTTGGGGGTGCCCTGGGCACAGGATGATTTTGCAACATAGTGTAAATACCCGAATGTGCTCAATGGAACACCAATTATATTATTTTAACTTCTGAACATACCTTAGCCCTTTATGAATGAATTAAACAGACCAACAAAAAGTATTATGTGCCACAGATTGCCACACACACAGGGCACACGAAAAGGGGGTGCCTTCCTGTTGAAAACTAGTGGACTGAATTTTCAGAAAGGTGTGACCGGATTTGTAAAATAAATAAATAAATAAATAAATAACATATATATATATATATATATATATATATAAATAAATCAATGTCTCTCAATGTGGCAGAATTTACAAGTTTGCCAAGAAATATGAATCATTCAGAACAAAAGAGAAGTTGAATA
Source organism: Triturus cristatus (assembly GCF_964204655.1). NCBI lineage: Eukaryota > Metazoa > Chordata > Amphibia > Caudata > Salamandridae > Triturus > Triturus cristatus. The sequence continues at coordinate 566,797,960 of NC_140588.1, forward strand.
TGAGAGGTTTGGGCACAGTGGAGATCAGTGATACTGATGCAATTTCAGAACCGGGCTCCTCGGCTCATGTGGGTAGCATCATGAACACAGATCAACAACTGCCCAATTCATTATTGGTGATATCCCTGAGATCACAGAAATTGATAATTTGGACAGAACAGGAAGCATGAGTGATTCCACTCAGACAGTGACTCACACAGATATTCCAAAATTGGAACAGATGGGGTTTTCAACAAATCAAACTACCGAAAGTGACTTGAGACCAACAAATACATTTATGCTGCAGTTACCAACAGTCAATCTGGTGGATGTATTCCATGAGCTCTTAATAAAGGACATCAATAAAATGAGGGCCACAGCTCGCCGGAAACAAAATAACTTTACTGCAAATGACTGGCGGGAATTGAATGCACGATCAATGAATTAAAACTCAGTATTTTGCAACATATCAGGGCCATTAAACAAGATAGAGTATACTCAATGGCCAAACATTTTTGGGAAACACATCAAGGCAATTTAGCATCCTTGCAACACTAAGGTATTAAACATGGGAGGATCCATCCACGCAGAGGGAATCGAGAACTTGAACTACGGCATTGCAACTCAAGGATGATTGTCCTATTAGGAACGGAGATACCATGGCGCCATAACCTCGATGCGGAAATGTATGTTCATCTTTGACACCCTCATAGGATTTGCAAATTGCCCATGGCCTAGATTTTAAGAACGGATCTGAACTTGTTCTGGCTTTTAAGTACCTTTTAAAACTTGGACTGCACTGTGAATTAAATTGAATATTGTTGTGTACTTAAAGTATGAACATAATGACGATATAATGCACTGAAACGTTTTCCAGGGGGACATTTTATGCATAGGATTATGCACATGGTATTTGCACCAGCACTTTAAATCATTTAAGATCTCATAGCTATATGAAATATGGACCTAGACTAAGTAAATGTCATACCGCATTAGAACATGCTACATTGTGACACCAAGTAAGCACTTTATATTGACATTGGCACTTTACCAAGAAAGGATAGGAAATCTTTGTCCTTCAACTACACTTTATTTATATGGCCTTATCAGGAACAGTAGACACGGAGTGGGTTTCATATGAAAAAAGGGGTCGTATGTAACTACATGAATAAGGAATGCACATAAGCATTTGCACTTTTTATTTACTACAGGTTAAAGACACTATATTTAAATTGAATAATGTTTAGTATTTTGATATGGTGTCATCCAACTTGAATATTTATTGGCAGAATAGATTGCAGGCAAATAATGAGGTAGACGCCAACCCTGGTAGCATGTATATATATTTGGATATGGTGCTACAATAATTCTGTTGACAAAAGGAAAAGCCCTCTATGCAGCAACACTCTTTTTGATGCAAACATGGTCTTTTCAGCGCATGCCTGTTGAGTGTGTTTGTTTACATCTAAGCACCAGCACTTTACAAGGTACCTATGTACACTGAGCAAGCGCCTTTAAATTGGACAATGGCTTACAAATAACATACAACATATATGATTTAGCATTTGCACTTTAAATAGTAAAGTGATCTTTTCAGACACCATTAGATGAATATATAGTAATTGGTTAGACAATAGTGGTGATGGTGTATGCATGAATTCGCATACGGTATGGGTGTAACCCGGTCACACACAATAAAATGCCATCTTATATGCATCAACACTTCATAAGACAACTTTCTGCTAACATTTTTGCCTCAGTATAAATCAATCGAATATAATTTGTCTAAATAAGCATTTGCACTTTCCAAAGTATTTATGGGTATTCTATGGATGTTTATGAAATTGATAAGACTGGAACAATGATTCACACGCAACACACAACATAAAAAATGACTTGGCATGTGCACATAAATTTTATTTAAAGGTTTGAAAAGTTTTGAAAAATCTAAGTAGCAAGATTAGTTTTGTATGGATTGTTTGATACATTTGAAGCAACTGGACACTATTGTATTAAAAAAAGAACTGAAACATTGTCACTATGTAACTCAATATGGAATTTCTTTTTGACAAAGTGAAAATATGAGATGCGGTCTAGATGATGCAAACAGAAAGCGAAAGAGGTTCATATGATGTCCTTCTTTGTTTTTAAATATTCTCTTTGGTTGTGGGAATGGGGTTGCCCAGTTGAAGGCGGAAGCTGAAACGCGTAGGCGCCCTGTGTTGTGGCACATAAATTGAGCATTAAAATAAAATATGAACGATTAAAGAGAACGGACTCACCAGAGTTCTTGGCTGTCCTTCGGAGTGAGTGCGGCTGGACTGTTCGAGAGGAGCGGTCATTGAAGAGGAATACTATAATATCTATCGATCTATGATTGAAGAGGAATACTATAATATCTATTGATCTATCATTGAAGAGGAATACTATAATATCGATCGATAGATCGAGACAGAGAGTACAGTTTTAGATATTATAATGCTTTTTTTATTCTTTAACTTTATTTAACTCTCCATAGTATTGTAGGTGTCAAATAAAAAAAATATAGAAACATACTGTGGCGTATTAGGTTAGTGCATTACCATAATATTAGATGTGGAATGTTAGGGCTGTAATGGAATTTAGAACAGTGAGAGGTGGAGAGGAAGAGTTGGCAGGTGGAGGTGGTGGAGGTATTTGAATAAACAATAGTTGAGGTTAGCTGATTCCCTGTTCATCGTTGTGTTTATGCAGGTGTCGACATCCCAATTTGAAAATGATCGTGATGGAATTTTGCCGAATTTTACCTAAACATGAAAGAGAAGTCTGTCTTTCTTCAGTGCTCTTCCAGTTTGGTGTAAAGCAGGGAGGTGAGCTGCATGTGGATCCTTGGCTGTGGTGACGGATTCACATGAAGTGCACTTGTGTTTGTGCATGGTTTGGGTTACAGACTTTGTTTGGCGAATTTAGCCTGAGCAGTTGACGAGCGCTGGCCATGAGGGTGCATGTGCATGCCCTGCTGAGGTACAAGCCGCTTCTAAGTTGTCTACACTGCTAGCGAATTGGTGAGCTGGCGTCATCACGTGAAAATATGTGGCAGCCATTTTGAAACAGGATGGAGTCTCATTTTATTGCACAAGGTCTAATTTCTGTAAATAAAGTACTAGGCAGTGCCTGCAGCGGAGATTCCTCAAAGAGGCCTATCTTCTTTAGAGAGATGATCAATTGATTCTTTAGCAGACATCTTTACAAACTAGAAGGTTTTTTTTTTATTATTATTTGTTTTTCAACTTTCTACTATATGCAGATATGTTACAATACAGGGAGGTTTTAGCGGTGCTATTTAAGTGCCCTTTCAGCCATTTCTTATGTTTGGGAAGTGGTCAGTAAAGGAGGCCCATATTTCCAAATGTTAAACAGAAAGCATCAAACAGTAAAAACTAATTCCACAGTTTGTGTTCGTGGATTGGACATGGTGTGACTCAAGAAGTGGTATCTGTCATCATCATAAAGTTTAGAGCAATTGACATGTCAGTGTTGGTGCCTAAAACTCACCAAGACAGTACACCAGATAACTTGATCTATTAATTCAAGTGTGGTAAATATTAAAATTACCTGTACTATTTTTATGCGGTAAGTCTAGTAAGAATAACTCAGTCAAAATAAGAGGCAGAATCCGTGGTATTAGAGGTTCTGAAAGGCTTTATTCCTTACAAGGAATTATGGTTCGAACCATAGGCATCTTATTCCATCACCACGAAGGTTCAGGAAGGGAAGGCTTACATTATTGACAAGTAAAGATATTTATAAGAAAAGCATTACATTAAGACAGATGCAGGAGGCGTAACAGCTGATAATACAGATAATAATACACATACGTAATGGAAAAGGCGTAAACATAGGCGTAGACTAGAAACGTCATTTAAACATGATGTCACAAGTGGGTAGATCCATAAGAGAATCCTGCAGTGTCAGCAGAAATACTTGGCAGAGATGCGTGCGCAGCCGCATGACGTGTGATTGACGTGCAACTAGAGGGTGAAGGGGAATTGACATTTAGCTCTACATGTGGAGACAGAAGTCTGGGGGGTCAGGTCAACCTAATCCCAAATCATATCTAATGTCTTATGTTTAAAGAACTGTATTATCCAAAAGGAAAGGTCTCTCGGACGGAATCTATTCTATACTGACTGTTAGTGCGTGTACAAGCGTCTAAGTGTCTACATGAGATGCGAGGGGGCAGGAATCTTCCATGGTAACAGGGGCTATGAATTACTTGCATGAGGACAGTGAGGCCTGGCCCTTTGCTCGGTAGCTGGAAGAATGTTTACCTAAACTACTAGACAGGAATGCATTGGATGAGGAGCGGAGCAGATAATCTTGAAGGTGAAATACAGTTTTTGGCAGGCAACAGGCCGGATCAGGCACCGTTAGCCGCGCAGGGAGTAGGACAAAGTTCATGGATACAGATGCGGGCTCAGACTGGAGCTTTCAGAGGCAGAAGGCAGGAAAAGGCTTGATGGCAGAATTCAGGGCCTACTCGCCTGAACTGTAAAACGTGGAAAGTGAACCACATAAAGTCGGTGGCCTTTCATACTTAGGAATGGAATATCCGACCCATTCATGGCGGATCTGAAAGAGGACATGTTGACGGTGGACGCACATGTATTTGTGTCTTCATAACTGGAGCTGGAGGGAACATACATGTACTTGTAGCATGCACATGGAGCCGTTGGGGTCTAAGATAGGGGACATAACTGATCATAAAAATTCATATTTCCTCACAAGGGTGCTAGTTTACAACATTTGAGTCAACAACTTTTCACATATTTAATCCCCAGGAGATAAGGAATAGAGAATATTAGGTGCCTCATAAAGTAATAGCACCCTTGTCAAACTGTCAAGTGACAAAACACATAGTAGATTTTGAGCAACATGCAAAAAGGTTCCTACTCCAGCTTTTTTCCTGCCATCCCCGGGTGAGTCAAATCTCAAGAGGAAGAATTGGAAGAAGGTTTTTAGCAATTCTGTAAGAGTTTGTGGCACCAACTTAAGTTTGGAAAGGAAACCTTCACTTTTGTTACATTGTCTAGGTGAGGAGTGACAAGAAGTATTAGAGAATCTACCATAGTTATCAACGAATAAGTCTAGAAATCTGAATGACTATGAAATAGCCATCACAAAACTGGATTTACATTACCTTACAAGAGTAAGTACAATCTTGGAAAGATATCATTACGGATTGAGGAGACAGGGGAAAGATAAGTTGGTGGAAGATTTTATTACTGGCCTTAGCAAACTTGCTCAAGCTGCAAGTTCTGCGATTCTAAAAAAGAGATTCAGAGAGCAGTTTGCTTTAAGATGCAATAGTGAAAACATTTGTGAAGAACTGTGTATGAAGGATGAGCCACCTCTGGGAGATGTACTACTGGTGGCAAAATGTGTAGAGCATATGTTGAAGAACTGAGTACAGAGAAGGGTGTGAAATCCACTGTGATAATAAAACAGTACAGGTGAATTGTATGTAGTTAAAACCAAGTTCGTTTAAAAAAAAAAAAAAAGCTGATAGAGTCTAGAGGCACTTGTTTTAGATGTGGTGTGGAAGGACATAGAACCAATGACAAGGCATGTCCAGCATGGTCTCTTAGATTGGTCTCTGGAGATTGGTATTCATTTTTCTTTCTCTGACTGCAAAGTTGAAGGATTTTGCAAAGTGAACTGTCTGATAATCGTGCTGGGCATAAAACAATTAAATAGCTTTTAAATGAACTGTACAAATATTATAAAACATATTCTAGTAGTTAGATAAGAGCTTTTTTGTAATTCTGAAATGAGATGGGGAAAAAAAGATTTAAATAGGATCTAAACAAAGTCAGAGTGCTTTACTTCATAATGTGCAAATAATAAATATTTGCTGAAAGGTAATTTCCACACATTGTTTAAATGCTATACAGTTTTATCTGTAAAACTGCTGCCAGTGCGAAAGTTTGTGAACGTTTCAATGGAAACTGTAAGTCTGTAAATGACAGTGCACTACCACATCATGCTTTAGTAATATGGTTATTAAAAGTGAGAGTTTTTAAGTCTGAATGAGAAACATTTATGCCCCCCAACCCTAATTACAATGCTGTTAGTGAACTAAGGGTCAGATGTACATAGCTTTAGGGGAGTGACTTCAAAATAGAGATTTTTTTCGGAATTATTTGGTAATCACTATTCTAAATGTGTGAAAGTTTTATTTCTCATTTAGTGATTCCAAGTAGGTAGCAAATCGACCTACCTATTTAATATTGATGAGGTAGGTTGCAATTTGCGACCCATTAGGAATGGCAAACATCACAGGGATGGTGTCCTGCTAAGGTCAGCAGACTACCATATCTGGGATTGCTTTTTAAACAAAGCAAATATATATATTTTTTTAACTCAATCCGTTTTCCTTAAAGGAAAACAAGATGCACTTAAAACTGAAAAATGTAACTTTCATTGTTTAAGAGAAAGAAGTATCTTTTCTTACTTTCTAGAAATGGTAAAGGGGTCCCCTTAGGGACCCTTTTCGGTTTGCTAAGTTTTCAATTGGTGGTATTGATGTTTTGCGACCGTAATTCGGTCATATTACATTAATTACATAATACTGGGAATTGGTATCTGGAAGGGTTGCTCTAAACATGCAACTTCCCAATACAAATACCGAATAGCGAATGTAAATTGTTACAAGTTACCAAATCACATTTTGCCTCTGGTACATTTAAATGTTTTTTTGCAGTCGCAAAATTGGCCGATTTTGTGAATCGGGCAGCTTAAGACTTGAAAAAACCTTTGTACATCTGGCCCAAAGAGACAAGTCGGGGGCCACGTGTACCCTATATGTGGGCTAGATTTTTTATTAAACATGGAGCTAACGTTTAGTCTATTAAATAAAAATATCGTTTTTTGTACAACAGACATACTGAACTCACATTTGTGAAAGGTGCTCTCGTATGTGATAAAGAAAAAGGCAACACTGTGAAATAAAATATTTGCCCAGGATCACACAATTTAAGACCAGTTTATGAGTCAAGAGCATTACAGTTAGGTCGAGCAGATTATTTAAGTCACTAGACCTGCAAGTATTTTTATGATCTTTCGAGGCTTGCTTTAATGCCTTACTTTTTCACTTTCTGTTCCACCATGTGATGTGGCTGAAGTAGAGTACAGCGTTGTGCAAAAATTCTAATAAATAAATGGCATCCATGCCAGAAAATCACATCTGTTAACCTACCTGCCCTCATGATGGACACATGCAGGTTGATGACAACCCTCTTTATACCGAGTCTGGAATGGAGGAAACTGGAGCGTAGGATACACTAGTGTGCAGACTTGATGCCTTATTGTTTCACGTCATCTGTGAAACATCCATTAAGTCAACAAACTTTTGCATTTTGGAACTTGCATTTTTTTTTTCTTTTTTAATATCTTTATTAGATTTTTACAGCAGCAAGAATAATTGATCGAGCATTACAAATCATACAAAGAATTAACATAAATTGAATAAGATCAGACCGGATTTCATTTCAAAAACATTAAAATACAAAGGCAATAAAGAGAAAGCAGAAAAAGAGAAATTAACCTTCTAAGATTGAATCCAATTACTAATAGGGGCCCAAATATTTAAACCTAAAGCTTTCTTTTTCCTCCCCTTTAGCCGATACACAGCTTGCTCTAGCTGATAAATGTTCAGCAATTTCGATTGCCATTGAAGGAATGAAGGAGGATCAGAATCTAGCCAATGGGAGGTAATACAGTATCTAAAAATAGACATAGATATAAATAAAAAACCTTCTTCAGCAATTGTCCACAATTTAGCAGGATTTGATTGGACACCACAAATAACAAATTCAGCGGAAAGGATAACAGATGAATTCATAATATTATTCAAAAACATTTGAATTTCAGAGATAAATTGGGTTAGACTTGGACAGAAAAAAAAACATATGAGCAGCATTTGCACCAAGAAATTTACATCGACTACATTTATCACCCCTATTAGCTTTCCATTTCATCAATTTGGCTGGAGTATAATATAAATCAAAAATACTCATAAAGAATTGGCTTTTTAAAGATCCATTTATTAAAACTAAATCGGATAAATATAAAGCATCAGATAAATTAACAAACTCTATGCCCAAATCCTTTTGCCATTTTAAGTTAAATAAATCGAGATTGTCTTCCATCCGGGTTAGCATAGTTTGATAAATTATGCCAATTCTATTTTGTTTCTTACAACATTCAAGTATATCAATTTTCCTAATTTTGTTAGTATATAATAAATTCTTTAATAAAATAATAAATAAAAATATTATTATATGCATTTTGGAACTTGTAACTTAAGTTTTCTATGTAGGTGTGGCCCGTAAGCTTCAGGGTCGAAACGCCAGAACACAGGGTCAATTGTCAGGTATATAGCGAGGATAGAAACCCTATCTATAGTGTTTAAGCAATTTTTTGTTTTTTCTAACAAAAAAAATTAGCATCCCGTTCAGAAATGTATATTGAAGCAATCAATGTGCAGATGTGTACAGCAAGCAAGGAGAAAGTCAGCAAAATCCTATAACAAAACGTGTAGTACCCAAACTCCCACCCAGAAAACCCCTCCAAATTCCTGTTGAAAGCCGCTTTGATCAAGGTACATACAGTGTAATAAGTACAATCGATCTAATAGAGGTAGAGGGTTGAGTCTGGAAAAATAATAATATTCCTATTTTCTCTCTTTGCATAGCCAATAGGTCTCGCTTTTGGGACCTTATAAGTATTTAGTTATGCAACTGTTGCATGGCTAAACACTTATAAGGTCCCAAAGGCGAGACCTATTGGCTATGCCAATGCTTGTTTTAAGATGTGACAGAGTGGTCATCGGAGTCCTTGAAGCAAAAAGGAGGATTGCTCTTTGTTTGAGGAGACCCGGTACGTAAAGACAACCCTTTCTTGGGAGTTGGGACGAGCAAAGTTACAGGAGTTTGTTGGGGATGAAAAGTCAACCAGTACAGTGTTTGAAGAGATAGGTTGGGGTGACCAAGAAAGGTGGTGCAGTAATAAGAATCTGCTTCTACTGACTTTAAGGAGATAGAACCTGCAGATAGGGTTCTGCATTTAGCATGGATAAAATTACTCTAAGATCAGAAACATCATTACACGCTCACACTTTTTTCTGAAGTCAAAGACAGTTTATGATGAGCACAACATGGGGGTAACCTTCGATTCACTTGAACGAGGCAGGCACCCACTTGGTTACAAGTTACAAAGCATAGAGTCAAGGAAAGAAGGAAAATGTTGAAGAATTAGCCAGGTGCCCAAATAAGTTGTGATGAAACAGATTCCCGTTTCTTGGGGCCTTTATAGTGATTGGTACATGGCTTCACTTCTGTGGTAATGTCAACCCTAGAATGTGTTGTGGCGAGCGCTTGTGTTGAAATCATCCCACATATATGCATCGGTTGTTTGTCCATCATGGAATTGTGAAGGCAGATGGTAGCCCAAGCCACTGACTTAATAGCTGGTGTGCAAATAAGATAAGGCCCCCATTCTGCCAATGCATGAAAACTTGAAGACAGATTTTGCATCCCTTTTTCAAATAAATGACATCTGAATGCCCACTATGTAACCAAGACTGAACCAGGCAAACAGAGATATCTGACCAGAAGGTGAAGCGATACAATATACACTGTAATTGTTCTTCTCTGCTCTGACTTCAAGTCTCACATGTTGAAGACTGTTAAATGAATACAATTCTTGTGGGAAAAAGGTTTACAAAAAGCTTCAAAACAGAACAGATTGAAAGAGTTTCTGACTAGTAAATCTGACAGAAGTTAAAATTAAAAACAAAAGACAACACATGCATTTCGAAAATGGTCTTTAAAAAACATTGTAGCTGTTCCACCATCTGTCAAAACACGTCGGAGCCCATATTTCAGTCTAAACAGTAGAAGGAAAACAACTTTCTTCTACTTTATAGTTTGGAAACTAGAAGTTCCCACAGCATGTTCATACTTTCCTCCAGCCAAGAACTAAGAAAATAGTGAGATACCAGTTTAGCATCTGGCGCCGACGCCAATCTCTCCATTTCCAGGCCTGGGCAGTGTGGCTGCTGCAGATGTTGAACACTACATGTCCGAGACCTGACAACACCTGCATCCGAGAACAAAGACAGAGAGCAGTTCCTCACTCTGAAGAGCGCCAACGCAGGGGTCTTCTGATTGGCCACCTTTCCCACAGCATCATTTTGATTGCAACTCCTTCTTTAAGACACCAAGTTACCTGCACCAAATTGGTGTAATACCTGGGGTTTTACCTTAACTGTGACCACAATACATCTAAATCTGGGTTCGTACCTACCAGTGCCATCCTCCAGCACAAGAGCTTTGGTGGAGTCATGGTAATTCATGACCTCAAAGCAACATCATAAAGCTGTCCTATTTCAAGATTTCATTTATTGTATAGATTAAAGTACAGATTGCCTTTGACAGACTCATTGCAGGGTTGTGAAAACAGAAACACCACTGCACCCTGGGTCAAACTGGGACAGAAAATAGGCCCAGGCACGAAAATGTGCACCCCCCCCCCCCCTTTAGAAAAATCATACAGCTAAAAAGGTGTCCCATGGTTTCAAGTAAGGGCAGTTTAAACATATAAAGACAAGCTGTTTAAGTGTTTTGCAAGGTATGGGAGACTGCATGCATTTATGCTTCCTACAGGCAATGTTTAGGTTTTATCGGGGAAATCAACAGTAAAAACGGACCCACTACAACATACAACAGGTCCACAAACAACAACAAAAACAGCTTATTCACTGATCTGTGAGAAACGTCCCCTGGGCAATGCCAGGTAGCCCTCTGGCCAATCCTACCTCAATTAACTTCAAGGCATCCTAATGGAGTTATCAGATTGTGCCTGACACTTGTGTGACACAATCTCTCGGCACATCCCTCATCGGCTACCTCAAACCTCCTCTCTTCTTCCTTTCATGGTTAAGAGTGGCAATGGGTGCATCACGGCTGAGGTTTAAGAACTCTGGAACCACTTAATACCCCTTCACACTAGAGCTCCATCTTCACTCATGCCTATCAATAGGGTCCTAAACCCTTCATCTATATAAGCCTCACTCCACAAATACGAAAACCACTCCTCCTACGACAGATGAACTATGTTTACAGGCAATACAGTGTATAAAAGGGAAACTCAGATAGCACCCAACCATACCTCAAACACAACTCCAGAGAGGGAAAGAGCCATTCCAGACTCCTTCCAACCCTCCCATTTATCAAGTATATCCGAATGAGAAGCAAATCTACCCCTAGCAGGAACTCCAGTGTTCGCACACAGTGTTGCAAAGTTTGAAACACGAAATTCCTCTGTAATCCTCCAAACACTTAAGCGATGTAACCTTTTGGTTGGTGACCTGCGAGAGCAAAGGTTTACTGACTGGCTGTTAACTGCTCCAGCCATGACCCAGGACGTGTGGCACTGCTTCTTCAAATCCTTTAAGTTCACCAACAAAGAACTTTCAGCTGCGCCTCCCAAGACACAGCCTTACAATGGGTCTCCCGCACCCCAGCACTATGGAGTGCCCCTGTAGGCGCTCTACCAGTACGTCAGGATTGTGTACTGCCTACTAGTTTTATACATGGCCTCCCAACGCTCTACATGAAGTACTACTTACTGTCTGTTACAAGCCATTTGAAGCACCCTAGAATGCAGAGCTAGTTGTCCATCTCCACCAGACAGATGTGTGTTTTTTCCCTCTGTCCCGTACCACAGTTAAGTAACCTCTAATGGCTTTGTATGCCTCTTGCTTAATATCCCAGTATTAAATAGTGCCTAGAGAAGTCTCATGACATGCCTAGTACACAAGAACCTAGTCTGTCCTGATGATGTATTAGGTGTACTCTGCATAATCCAGCCTCAGGTCCTGCCTAGTGCAGTGTCTCTTCTAGCTTTCTAGAAATAGGTGTTGCTGAACCGGTTATGTGCCCCTTCGGGCACCTCAGGGCTGTTTAATTGAGGTTTTTAAATACTGGCAGTGGCTTGAGGTGCATTGTGTGCACTGTTCAACACTTGGAATTAAAGGTTGTCAAGAGATGTGCTATGATCCTCGGTGTGCCCGAGAGTTCAATAATATCTTCTGTCCGGCTTCCCCAGAATTAAGCTCTGGTTTAGTGGCACACAATAGAGAGCAAAAACACATTGGCACTTGCTCCATCATAATTTTAATACTCCACTGTCCACCAATACCTCTGTGATATATATCACATCCAATGTCACAACCCATTTCAGAGTTCTCATGCCACATATACGTCTCGGTCAAGCCCATGATTATAGGAAAACAATTTATTTAAAGCATTTAATTCCATTACTTTCTTTGCAGGCCACCCTCATCACTATACCTATTCATGTCACCTAGGCATGTCACATTTTGTGTCTTAACATTTGAAATATAAGCACAGACCTATTGACTTTACCAAAATCTGTTTTGTCTGGGTGGTCCTCAAAGAAATGAACGAGGCAGTGCAGCAAATAAGGGTGCTTGAATGCACTTCATTGCCACACCTATGGGCCCCAAATGGACTTGTTGCAGATTTCTCTAGAGCTGCTGTTGGGGTCCCAAATATTGACGGTTGCCTGGAGGCAGCACTAACCCTGCTTAAAATCAAATCTGCATTCATGTGTGCTTTATTGATACACAGATCTCTGCACCATGGCAGCATCTGCACTTATTTCTCTGAGCATCTCTCCTTGCAGACCAGTGTCCTCAATTGGGTGCCGTGGAGCTAGGAGATTTTGTAATCATAGTTGTGCCTTATAGTAGGTGGCCAAGGGAGAAGCACAAAAATAATTTGGACAAGTTCGAACATAGGCGATATCAGGGACCAACTTCTGAAGATGTTCCATGTCCAGTGCGAGTAGCGACTCCACTCATGTTTCTCTCTTTCATTCTGATACTTGGGATATTGGTATTATGAAAAGCGAAGGTAGTAAAATACAAAGAATTTCAGGGAAGTACATGGCTTACTAAGACCAGACAGTGACATCAGCAGGCTGACTTCACCATCTGAATTAATTTAGAAGTAACAAAAATAACACTGAATTACTCTCAGGAAGTAGAAGAGATGACTACTTTACCCCCTCAATCTGGTTTCTCACTCTATGAAATCCCATACCTAGAATATATTTATAGAATGCACTCCCACCACTAAGGTTCGCTGGCACTCACAGGCCACTTTAGTAAATGTCCATTATAATAAAGATCGAGGGCTAAAGTAGAAAAAGATAGATCCACAGTAAAGCCCTGTAGTAGGTCAAACCATTTGGCAGGAGGAGAAGTATACTGCCACTGGAAAGTTGCCATTTGGCAAGCAGAGTCCACAAAGGCAGTAGGTGCCAGAGAAATTCTAAATATTTAATTATGAAAGTATGGCAAAGATTCATAGGTCGAGACATGCCTCTCTATGAAGAGACCGCTGGATAAAGATTATCTCCAATATATGTATGAGAACGATAAATGTGAAACAATATTTAGGGAAATTGGAGTGAGCGTCACCAACTGATCCACAAGACAAGTAGTAAGGCATTCAAATATTTTACATTTAGTCAGAAATGGGATTCCATCCCTAGGTATCTAGCAGAGAACAATACAAATAGCTTTTGATCTGTTTGCGCATTCTTGTGTAACAAATAATGGAAAACAACTGATGAGGTTCACAGTACCCTTCTAGGGCTTGATGTCCAAGCCAATATGGAGGTAGCTCTCCAAAAGCAGAAAGAAAGACAGGGAAAGGATATCAGAGCTAAGGCCACCACAGGGAGAAGGAGGGTAGGATAAATAAAATTAATGTAGTGCTTTAGAAGGCAGTAGGTGCTGGATATATATATATTTTTTTTAACAGTTATAACAATAATTTTGTTTCTAGGTAAGATAGAAATTTTGAGCCACGATGAATAGGGATGGTTCAATAAAATGATGAACTTAAAGGTTTAACCATGGCTTCTTTTCCGGTCTTCAATATCAATGTTTGGCACTTCAGATTTGATAGCCATAGCAATTTGGCTTCAAAAATTGATATTCAAATGTTAACCTGGTTAAATGTCAGCACTTTCTCTACAAATGTGCACATTGTTTAGGGCCTTCAGGTTTCCAGGTTTGGCATTTTGGGTCAGATTTGCTTATTGCAGCCCTAGTGATTTTGCATCAAAAACCAATGTCCAAATGTTACCCTGAGTAAAGGTCAGCACTTTTCCTGCAAATTTGCACATGGTTAGGTCCTCCGGATTTTAGATATAATATTTGGCACTTTAGGTCAGATTTGCTTATTGCAATCCTAGCACTTTTGCACTGAAAAACTGACTATACTGGTTAAATGTCAACACTTTCTCTTGAAATCTGCACTTTGCCTAAGCTTTCCTAGTTTTAGACAGTCTATGAGTTTCTGCACTTTAGGCTAGACTAGCTTAATTGTTAGCCTAGCAAATCCTGTCTCAACGATACCCGTCTATGTGGGAAAGAGTGCTTTATCATGATTGACAACCTTACTTCAAGATTTTATTGATGTATATTATCTGCGTTGTATGTTTTTAATCAAAGTTTACGATTTTAATTAACTAATAAACTATTTTACCTACATACCATTACTACAATAGGTTCCTAAGGAATAAGGTGACAAGGGAGAATTCTTTATTCTATTTGAACACATTTAAAATACAATATATAATTGGTCCGTGCTGGAAAGTGTCTCTTTTGACATGGTTAGCACCCACTTTTTGCCTGGAACACGATGAGATTTCAACTGAAAGTGAACTGGGTTCCTGCTAACCAGGTTCCTAGTGCCAGAGCTCTTTCCCAAAACTGTTCCACAATTGCCACAATTCCAGCACCTCTGTAAGTCCCTAGTAAGTGGTACTCCTGGTGCCTAGGGCATTGGGACTTAAGAGAATCCTCTAGGGCTGCAGCATGAATTGTGCCACCCTAGGGGCTCCTCACCAAGACCATGCAAACTGACATTGCAGGCTACGTGTCTTGGTGTAGACAAAAGGGAAGAGTCGACATGGCACACATCCCTGTGTGCATTCCCACAGACACTGCATGAGATATAGGTAAGTCATCCCTACTGCAGGCCTTCCAGCCCTAAGGCAGCGTGCACTATATCACGTGTGGTCATATCAGCCTGTGCAGATATGACCATACAATATCCAAGTCCATTCTTGGATATTGTAAGCGTGCAGGGAAGCCATAGACGGTACATGGGCTGGACAACCGTCATTACGAGCTCCCCAGCACCATGATCACTTTACCTAGAGAAGTTTGGTACCAAACATTTTATCTTACTAAACCCACACTGATACCATTGTTGGATGTATTTATTTTAATTATTTTTATTGATTACAGATGAAACATGTGAAAATACAGTTACAGACTTTCAGATTAGTATACATTTAGCTTCCTAGTACATGTTGACATTATAATTATACAGTGATTGCCATAATATTGCGGTAGTTTGATTGGCATGGTCTCATCCCCTGTTAAATCAACTAGTGTCCATTATAGACTCCTCTGGAGGTGGAGCACACATGTACCCTCTATATTTGTTCCAGAGTCCCCATACTCGTTCCCCTCTTTTTTGGACACCCTCGTTGTATATATGTCATCCTCTCTGCTGCCATAGCTACGTCCATATCATCACTTCACTCTCAGTACGTCGGAGAGGTCTGTGTTCCCCAGTGTTTGGCGATGTTGCGCTTAGCGAACATCATACCCAACGTCGCCCAATCCTGAGCTGCATGGTTGAGGTCTGTTAGTTCCCAGATGTTCAAAAGACAATCTCTTGGGTTCTGGTGTGATGGTGACTCCGCTAACTTGCGCGATTGTATGCATAATTTTCACCCAGTATGTTGCTACCACCGGGCAGTCCCATAGTATGTGATAGAAGATACTAACCATCCTGCACTTTAAGCAGAGTTGGCTATCTGTCCTCCCCATCTTGTGCAGGGTCACTCTCGTATAGTAGATAAGATGGAGGATCTTCAACTGTATCAATCTTAACTTTGAGGATATCGCCACTTCCCATGGGGATGCAAGTGCCTCCTGCCAGTCTGCCTCATCTAGGTCTCCCACCTCAGCCTGCCATTTTTCACGGAGAAGTGTCGTGGGATCTGGTTGGTTGTTAACAATCTTACGGTAGTTCAGGGGAATGGCCTTCCTGTCCATATATTCAGTTAGGAGCCTATCTTCTAGTGTGGAGGCCTCAGGAAGTTGAGTGCCCACCGGAATTGCTTTCGTGAGTGCATGCCTTATCTGGGTATATCTAAATATTTCTGTGGGCGCCATCTCATATTGATCTTGTAATTGAGTAAAGGCAATGACCTCCCCCTTTTTCCAAAGATCTCCTACTTTTGAGATTCCAATGGAGTCTCATTGCTTAAAGCCTTTGCTGACACCAAGTCTGCCCAGCTTCCGAGTTTCCCAAAGCGGTGCGAGTCATTGTTGGATTTATTAGTAAATGCACACAGACAGCACCTTAGAGGTGACCCCTGAAAACCTACCAACTACTGGTGTAGTCTCGGACTAGTCTCAGCCAGCCTGCCAACACCAGACATGTTTCCAACCTCATGTGGTGACAGCTTTTTCTCTGAGTCCACGAACAATGCCTGCTCTGGGCAGAGGCACTTCACACCTCCTCCAGGCCGGAATGGCATTCCTAGGCAGGAAGCTTCAAAAGGAGATGCCGCCTTTGAAATGCAACCCCTGAGTTCCAGCTAGTGATAGATACCAATCCCCCTGTCCTGCTCCACTTCTGGCGGGAGGACAAGTGGGAAAATTAGTTAGATTAGGAGTCATGCCTACATTCAGCCAGCACCACTCTTAAGATGGGGCAGGTGATGTGGACCCCACTTTTCAAATTCTTCCATCTTGTGTTGGAGAGAATAAGCCAGACAGGGTTAAGCTCACTTGCCAATGAAAGTGGTCATAGGAGGGTGAAGTCACCCTAAAGTAGGTTGCCCATTGGCCACTACATGGTACTCCCTTTAACACCCCTAAATGTGGTATTTAGGTGGCACCCCTCGGCCCTGGAGGTCAGATCCTGTTGACCTAAGTAGAAGGGCACCAAAGAGCCGCAAGGAGAAGAGGATGTGCGACTGACCCGGCACAAACTCTGCCGGTTGTCTCAGACTCCTACGTCAAAATCGTCTCGTCCTGCAGCTGTACTCCAGAAACCTGGGAGGCCTGCCTGCCTTTGACAACGAACCGGGAGCTCCCTTGGATTGGTTGAACCAGTCCCCAGCACGTCGCAGACTAAGTACGAAGCAGCAACATAGGGCTAGCCGCTGCATCCGTCGAGTTGTTGACTCACAACGAATTGACGACTCACAGCCAAGTGGCAACAATAATTTCAAGAGTGGTCGCGGGCTATCACGGACGTCCGAGCCCCTACCTCCAGCCTTTAAGGTTCCGGTCTACTTAATTTGCAGCAACCAAGGTTTGTTGGTAGCCAGTCCAGCGACAGACCCCTTCAGTCTCCCCGCACTCCACAGCCCCTGCGACAGATATTGGAAATGATCCCGCTCCTGTGATTTTGCATCTCCTGTTTGGTGACATCAACTGTAGATGGGCTCTAGTTCAATCATTGATAGATGGGGAAAATGTTAATTTGGCTGTGGCTTTGGCTCAAAATGTAATTGACCCAGAACCTTTAATTAATTTAACGGAACCAATGATGGCCCTTATTTACTCTAATATCACCACAAAGGATTTAACGTTTCCTTAAATCCAAAGCTAGATAACCTAAAAAATGGTCTCCATAGGCAGGCTCCCAAAACTGAAGGGGAAAATTAGAGAACCAAGAAGTGAATTCCAGTTTGTCGATATATGGGGGCCAAAACATAAAAGGAGCTAGAGGATTCACATTCTTTTCTGGTAAATGCAAGCTGAACAATAGTCTTGGTTTCAATTATTTTATTTCACAGGGGCTGAATAATGTGCTCTCTTTTAAGGAGTTCTTAACATGAAATTTATCAGACCATTCTTTGGGCATGTTAGAACTAGGCAATACCATTGTTTACAAATTAAATGATAATTGGCTTTGTGGGACACACTGAAAGCATGTTTCAGGGGTTAGTGTTGCTCTAACAGTATATGCTCTAAGAGCAGTGTACGGGAAAAATAAGTAATTTGGAAAAATAGTTGGCAAAATTAGAAAGCAATACTGGGTAGATGGTCCTGGAGGAGAATGATTGTAATTTATGCCTCAAGATGATGCCTCAGACGAATGACCAGATTTTTTGAATGAGCGAATAAGTCTGTCAAAAATACATATCAATCAACAAAGATAAGAATATTCGGGAATGGATAAAGTTGTTGCAAGTTAGCATGTCAAATTTATAATAAACAGGCTAGCACAAGGATCTAGGAGATCAGGGACACAGATTTGCTGGTTTTGGGTGTACGTAATTATTTGGGAGCTTTTTATTTTTATTTTAGAAAACTGCATTTTTAAAGGGGATATTTTGGTACACTATACAATGGGATACTACCTCAGCTGGGTGTCCTCAAGTTAGATAAAGATAGGATTCGACTTCTAACATCCCCAGTTAGCTAAGAAAAGTGTTATGAAACAATTCACTAACAGGCAAATGGGAAGGCCCAGATAGAATTCCCTCAGAAATACATAAATTATTCATAAGGTGTTTATTTTTCTTCCTTTGTTTACCACTCTTTTTAATAGAATATTTTCTTCAGGAGGATCCTCAATTCTTGGTAATTCACTATGATCTCATTATTGAAGAAATCTTGGAAAAATCCTTACCATTGTCTATCCTATTTACACAAATATTTTGGCATACAGACTCAGCAAGGCAGTAGAGTTCAATAATATCAGGATCAACAGAAATGTATTCCCAAACACCATTTTATTTTTACATTGAATAACACTGTAATCCACACAGTTGATATGGCAATATTCAGAAAAAAAATCCTTTTGACAGCTCATTAGTAGATGCTGAGAAGGCCTTCCACTATGTAGTCAGGAGGCATCCGAGGCAGATCCTGTTTCACTTTGGGCTCCTGAAGCATTTCTATGAGGGGGTTAAGGGATTTATATAAAACTCAAGATGCTAAGATAGTGATAGAGGGCTATGTATCTGCATTTTTTTTTTCATCTATAGGAGAACCAAGCAAGAATGTCCACTATCCCTGCTACTTTGTGCTCTAGCCACTGAACCACTAGCTCAAATGAGGTCTAGAGGAGGGGTTTTACCCTCCTCCTATAGGAATTTCAACTTGAAGTCTAAATTAAATGCAGATAAGTGTGCCACCCAGCACTTTACTTTTCTTCTTGAAAGTACTTTAATGCACATTAGAACTAAAGGCTAAACACATAATACTAGAAAGATTCAATGTATTCTTCTGGGCGCTGGGGCTGACTGTGCCAATAATAGCTGCTTTCCTCCAGTTCCCTCCATTCTAGTCCATGTGGTTTCCCCAGGGGCAAAGTTATAGCGTGATTGTGCTCAGGCGTAAAGTGCTCTCAGTTTCTCACAGTTCAAGGTTTGTTATCACCAACTGAGGCAGATCTGCTCAGTTGATGGTCGTACAGATGTCCAACTTAAGACCTGATTAGGAGTTAAGGCGTTCTTTAACACCCCTCATAAATAACGATACCACGGGTATGTTATTTATCGGGTGCAATAAATAACACCTATTACAATTCATGGGAAATAACATGCAGATTTTGGTGTTTAACACACTAAAATAAGCATTAACCCCTTCAGCGCGGCGCGGATTACCGCGCTGTGCTGAAGGTTCCGTGCGCGGGCGGGGCCATGACGGAGCGGTTCCTTCATGCGCACAGCGTGACCGACGCGCATGACGGAACCGCTTTGTCATACGCATCGAAGGGGTTAAACTACATGGTTTCCTCTTTTACATTTTGGCCGATTTGACCTGCCGAAAGTTAACAAATGTTGAGTTATTTACGCATCCGATAATATTTGGCTGTGTTAAATACCTTCAAACTCGTAATTCCGGCCTATGCGTAAACAGGCATTTAGGCATAGGTAGGAATCTTATGAGCAGCTCGTAATCAGCCCCAAAGTCTCCATGGCGTCTCTACAAACACACCTGGGAGGGCCTGGGAACCAGTGACACTGGTGAAAACTTTGAACGGTGGATGTTAGACCTGTCAGCCCTTTGGCAGTTCCCTCCTCATTTTATTATTTTTGTCCCTTTCCCCCTTCTCATTTTTTCTGTCTACCAAACTTTTTGGGTGCTGATGTAGAGGTTCTGGGCGCTTCACCCTCACTACCTGAGGGGGAGGCGCAAGGTGCTCCACTGAGGAAAACTAGAGAAGGGAGGTGAGATTCTAAAATGGTGGCACCAACTGTCACCTCAGCACCTGGACCATGACTGCCATGGGAGGTTCCGGAACCTTCTGGGCCCCTCTGGCAGGTCAGGCCCAAGGTGATAAATAGAGGTGACAGGAGGGTGGCCATTTTAGGGTAGAGCTGAGCAGCCGGTTCGCCAGGAGTAAGGCACCTGAGTGGGGAGGTGGCTGCGCTAGTCAGGGAGTGACAGGTCTCTGGGCCTGCGGTGTTTCCCTTGCCAGTGATAACACCCCTAACCTGTTGACCGGTCCCTGGGTGCTGCCAGTGATTTCAGTTATCCCAGCATCTGTGGAGGACTTGAGGAGGAGCGAATCCCTGTTCTCTTCGTTCTGAGAGAGGGCCATTGCAGGGGGCTAGCGTCGGACAACTCCGCTGTCGCCTGGGATTGTCACCGTTACTGATGCTGGGAAAGATGTGGGTGCCCCTGCCCTGAGGGTCCTATCAGTTTCAGCCCTGGTGCGTGAGAGGATCGGCACCGTGTCACTTCCATCTCCCCTCCTTCCCGAGTGCTGCCTCAACCCCCGGTTGCCCCCCTCCCCCCTATTGCCCGGACAAGGGATTACCTGCTGGACTTCGGCCGTATCTGCCGACAACGTGTGGCCCGAAGTGAGGGATCGGCCCCGGGTGTGCGGCGGCAGAGGTGCATCGCGTCAGGAGAGCGGTGGTGGGCCTCTGGCGGGAAGTGCATGCGGGGCAGCTGTGAAGCCGCTGCCTAAGTCACCTGTGTGGGGGCCGGAGCGCCGGCCGCTGATTGAGTAGGAGCGGAGGCCGCGCCTCCACCAGACGCGCTGTTCCCGGCCTGGAGCGCAGGAGTGGTGGGCGGGCCAACTGCGTAACCTCCCCGTCAGGTGACCGGAGGCGAGGAGGAGGTTCCGGCTCAGGAGAGGGGGTGTGCTCATCGACAACGAACGACGGAGGTTTCCGTCAATTGAAGGAAGAGCCTGAAAAGGGGAAACCCGGGTGGGAGGTGGCCCCGTGGGGACAAGTTTCGCATACCAAGGGCCAAGAGTGGATCTCCCCTGTAGATCTCCCCTGTGATTATTTCCCCCCTGCGACCCCCTCGAGGGAGAACATCGCGCGATCTCACGAGCTGCCAGGACATCGGATGGACAGTAAGGAGAGTAACTGTGCGCTGAGGGGAGAGTAACTGTGCGCTGAGGGGGAACTTTGCCAAAGCTTTAAGGAGGGCAAGACCAGCAACGCCGGTGTTAGTTATTGGCAGTATAGAGCCCCCATGTGCCTGACTAGAGTGAGGGGAAAGGTAGAGCAAGCTCCAGTCACAGAAAGCGCTGGGAATTTGAGTGTCCCAGAGGTGATGTAGAATCAGTGTACAAACTCCCGTATAGCTACCTGAAGTAATCCCTGGGTTGTCAACGGTACGACTCATGCCCCGATAAGTGGTACTGGGCCAGGACAGTCCAATAACACTCCTGATTAGTTACGGATTACCCTGGGTTCTAAAGAGGGGTTAGGCGTCCTTCCAGAGTCCAGGGGTTATGCGTAACCCACATAGAGAGTGTTAATGATAAGCCAAGTTCGAAGTAATTTTTCATGTAAAATGTGGTCAAGAATTACTTGGAAATGCTAAACTGAAATGTAACTGTGTGTTAAATTTTAAAAACATTGGATGAAAAGTTAATGTTGATCTGTAAGGTCCAGTTGTGCCTTAAGAGATAGAGGAACGTTCAAAGGAAAACGAAATGGAATGTTTCATGTTGTAATGTCAAAGTGAACATCCGATTTTGATGAGAAAGAGATGAGATAAAGTCTTGGAGTAATCTTTAAAATTTGATCGGTGTAGTGTCCTTTCTTTTGGGTGGTGCTGCGCAAGATTGCGAGCTGGGTAGGATGCAAGCATGAGAGGCCAAGTGGAGATGTAAGCCTGTTGACCTGAGCCAAGCTACCCCTAGGACATAGGTCCAACAAATTGGTGCTCAGTGGTGGGATCCTTATTCAGTGCTTGCATCCGCTTAGTAGCAGTTTTGCGCGCGTCACCACCTACACCTGATTGTTTTCCTAATTGGAGGTTTTCAAAATTGTCCTGTGTTATACTTCCTTTCTAGGGAAGGTCTTTCAGTGTGAAGTTCTTTTTGACTGTGTTGGGGTCCCATCTGGTAGGATGGAGTTCGAGTTGGGTAGGCTGGAGGAATATACGGTGACCCAATTGAAGGAATTCTGCCAGGAGAGGGAGGTATTCTTTAAGCAGGGGGCGAAGAAAAAAGAGCTCCAAGCTAGCTTAAGAGCCTGGGTTATGGCCCACCCTAGCGGGAAACGGGAGGAGGAACCAGGACTAGACCTCCCGGAAGAAACTGAAGTCCTTTTTCCCCCTGGGAGCGGCAATATGGACGTCGGATCGAGGGCCCCCTCAAGAGTGGGTAGTAGTGCTTCAGGGGGGAGCCTGTCCTCTGCTGATCTAGTTGACCGAAGGGAGGAGAGGCAGATCAGAATGGATCTGGCACGGTTGGAAAAAGAGAGGGAGGAGAGGAGGTTTCTCCATGAGCTCCATTTAAAGGAATTAGAGCTCAAAGCCCTACAGCTTGGAACCCCCAGCAGTCCTGTTGGTAGCAGCATACCGAGAGAAATCCCCAGAGAGTCCAGGCCTTACCTGCCCAAAGATGTAGTCGCCAGCTATGGTGTCGGGGATGACATCGTAAATTGGCTGGCTGCCTATGAGGTCTCCGAAGCTCAGTGGGGGGGTGGCCTATATAGGTATATGCCTCCGGTGGGGAGGGATGCCTTGTTAGCATTAGAACAGCAAGATCAGACCACTTACCCCATCATGAAGGTCGCCCTAGTGAGGACATTTGGGTTGACCCCTCAAAAATTCAGGCAGAGGTTTTGGGGCAGTCAAAAGTTGGCCACCCAGAATTGGGTAGACTTCTTGGACTATGCCAAGAAGGCCTTAGAGGGCTGGGTGCAGGGCAGTGAAGTCAAGGACTATGAGGGACTGTACAATTTAATTTTAAAGGAGCACCTCCTCGAGAAAAGTTTTCCGGAGCTGCATCAGCACCTGGTGGACAGCAAGCTAACTAATCCTAGGAAGCTTGCAGAGGAGGCGGATATCTGGGCGAGTACCCGGGTATCCTCAAAAGGGACTGGAGGGAATTTCCAAGGGACTGGACAGGGCGCCCCCCAGAAGAAAGAGGGGGGGAGACAAAAAGAAGGAGTTCTCCAAAGGCCCCCAAAAGAGTTCACAAGGGAAGGGAGTAGGATTCCCTCCTAAGGTTGGCCCCCACAAACCCCCTTATCCTGACCGTGGTCAGCAGCCTAGGGTTGTCTGATGTTATGAGTGTGGTGAGG
The DNA here is from genome assembly GCF_964204655.1 of Triturus cristatus. NCBI lineage: Eukaryota > Metazoa > Chordata > Amphibia > Caudata > Salamandridae > Triturus > Triturus cristatus. The sequence continues at coordinate 566,821,621 of NC_140588.1, forward strand.
TTGGGCACTATAAGGGAGATGCCAAGTGTCCCAAGAGACCACACCCTCCCATTGGAGGAAAGAGCCCTGGGGTGGCAAGTGTAGTGCTCGGGGAGGAGTTGCCCCTAGATGAGGGAGGTGAGTGGGCAGGGCTAACCTTAGTGTCCTTAGGGGATTGTGAGATGGTTCCTAAGACCCAGGTGCCCTCGAATACTACCAAGTACAGGCAATGGGTCACCATCAATGCCCAGAGGGTGGAAGCTCTGAGGGACACAGGAGCCAGCATGACTATGGTAAGGAGTCAGCTGGTGTCCCCAGAGCAGGTGGTTCCCAATGTAGTCCACCCGGTTGTGATGGCTGACAACCGAGAGGGTCACTATCCGATGGCCCAGATTCCCTTTGAGTGGGGAGGGGTTGCGGGTCCTCTACGAGTTGCGATAAGCCCCGCCATGCCGGGCGACTGCCTGTTGGGAAATGACCTTGAACACTCGGCGTGGAAGGAGGTCGAGTTCAGGGCCCACATGGAAATGTTGGGGACCCCTGAGTGGACATGTGCCAATACCCGGTCCGTGACTGCCCGTAGAGGGGATTCACAGAGGTTGGAGCCTGGGACAAAGGCCCACCTAGCTGCCGGAAAGGGTAAACGGGGACGGGGGAAGCCTGCCCCGGCATCTGACCCTCTAAAGGTGGATGGGGCAACTGAAATGGTCCCGGAGTCTACGGAGGGGGATGTAACTTCCCTGGAGGGCTTACCGACCCCTGCAGACTGGCAGGTGGAGGGAGGACCTACTAGGGAAGAGTTTTGTCGGGCCCAGAAGGAGTGCCCTACCCTTGAGGGTTTACGGCGGCAGGCCGAAGCCCAGGCAGTGGGTAACGATTTGGGGAACTTCCACATATATTGGGAAGATGGACTCCTGTATAGCGAACCCAAGGCTCCGGTGCATGGTTCATCCCGGGCCTTGGTGGTTCCCCAGCGTTACCGAGCCTTCCTATTGGGATTGGCTCACGAAATACCCTTGGCAGGACACTTGGGACAAGACAAGACCTTTGCTCGACTTGTCCCTCATTTCTACTGGCCTCAGATGAGGATTACGTCCGATACTTTTTGTAGGACATGTTTAACCTGCCAAGCTAGTGGGAAGACAGGGGTGAAGCTGAAGGCTCCCCTGGAACCACTGCCTGTCGTTGGTACCCCCTTTGAAAGGGTGGGCATCGACATTGTCGGGCCATTGGATCCACCAACGTCTGCCGGTCACAGGTTTATCCTGGTTCTGGTGGATCATGCCACACGGTATCCAGAGGCCATCCCTCTGAGGACTATTACTGCACCTGCAGTGGCACGGGCCCTTATGGGAATTTTTACCCGGATGGGATTCCCCAAGGAAGTGGTGTCGGACAGAGGTACCAACTTCATGTCGGCCTATATGCGGGCTATGTGGAAAGAGTGTGGAGTCACTTACCGGTTCTCCACCCCTTATCACCCCCAGACCAATGGTCTGGTGGAGAGGTTTAACAAAACCTTAAAGGGCATGTTCCGGAGTCTGCCCGAGAGCCTGCGGAGGAAATGGGACGTCCTCCTTCCTTGTTTGCTGTTTTCTTACAGGGAGGTACCACAGAAGGGAGTGGGCTTCAGCCCCTTCGTGCTGTTGTACGGGCACCCTGTGCGTGGACCCCTCAGCCTGGTGAAGGATGGATGGGAAAAGACTCCCAGAAAACTTCCCCCGGATGTGGTGAGCTACATGCTGGCCTTTCGTAGCCAAATGGCTAGGTTGTGGAAGCAAGCTTATGAAAACCTAGAAGCCAGCCAAACGGTCATGAAGGAATGGTATGACCGAAACGCTCACCCGGTTGAGGTGGAGCCTGGCCAGAAGGTGTGGGTGATGGAACCTGGAGAGCTTAGCGCCCTCCAGGATCGCTGGTCAGGCCCCTTTGAGGTGGTTGAGAAGAAGGGCAAAGTCACCTACGTGGTAGATCTTAAGACCCCCAGGCAGCCCCATCGGGTGCTCCATGTCAACCGCCTCAAGCCTCACCAAGAGAGACCCGAGGTCACTTTAATGATGATAACTGATGGGTCAGAGGAAGAGGAGAGTGAGCCCCTTCCTGATCTTTTTGCGTCCCAAGAGAAGGATGGGTCGGTGGAGGGAGTGATCCTATCACCATCCCTAACTCCTGAACAGCGGAGAGACTGCCACTGCGTGTTGGAACAGTTTGCTTCCTTGTTCTCCCTTATCCCGGGAAGGACTCATCTGTGTACCCATGACGTGGACACAGGGGACAGCCCACCTGTGAAGTCCAAGTCCTACCGACTGTCGGATAAGGTGAAGGCTAGCATCCATGGAGAAGTTACCAAGATGCTAGAGCTAGGAGTGATTGAGCCTTCGAGTAGTCCCTGGTCCAGTCCGGTGGTACTGGTACCCAAAGCTGCCCCACCGGCCACTACCCTAGAACTCCGGTTCTGTGTGGATTACAGGGGACTGAATTCGGTGACAAAAACAGATGCTCATCCTATCCCGAGGGCGGATGAGCTCATTGACCGGTTGGGAGCTGCCCAATATCTCAGTACCTTTGACCTTACATCCGGGTACTGGCAGATTTCCCTGACAGATGGAGCCAAGGAAAGGTCAGCCTTCTCCACACCTGAGGGTCACTACCAGTCCTTTGTGATGCCCTTTGGGCTCAAGAACGCCCCTGCTACGTTCCAGTGGTTGGTGAACCAGGTCCTCTCTGGAATGAAAGCCTTCTCGGTTGCGTACCTGGATGACATCGCTGTCTTCAGCCGCAACTGGGAGGACCATTTGTGTCACCTTCAGGCTGTTCTTCAGGCTTTACAGCAGGCAGGTCTGACGATCAAAGCCAGTAAGTGCCAGATCGGGCAGGGGTCGGTAGTGTACCTCGGTCACTTGGTGGGTCGGGGCAAGGTGCAACCCCTCCAGGCCAAGATCGAAACCATCATGGCCTGGGAACCCCCAAGACTCAGACAGAGGTCCGGGCCTTCTTGGGCCTCACTGGTTACTACCGACGCTTTGTCAAGGGATACGGTACTATCGTGGCCCCCTTGACTGAGCTTACTTCCAAAAAGCATCCTCGACGGGTAATCTGGACCGAGGGATGTCAACAAGCCTTTGACACCTTGAAAAAGGCCATGTGTGAGGCACCTGTTCTCAGGGCCCCTGACTTCGCCAAGGAGTTCATCGTCCAGACAGATGCGTCGGAGCACGGTATAGGGGCAGTGCTGTCGCAACTCAATGACGAGGGTCTAGACCAACCGGTGGTTTTCCTGTCTAGGAGACTACTCCCCCAGGAACAGAGGTGGAGTGCAATTGAGAGGGAGGCTTTTGCGGTGGTGTGGGCTCTGAAGAAGCTGCGGCCATACTTGTTTGGCTCGCACTTCCTGGTTCAGACCGACCATCGGCCCCTCAGGTGGCTGATGCAAATGAGGGGCGAGAATCCCAAGCTATTGAGGTGGTCCATTTCCCTACAGGGAATGGACTTTAGGGTGGAACATCGCCCCGGAGTGGACCACACCAATGCTGACGGTCTATCCAGGTATTTCCGCCTTAGTGAAGAGGACTCCCAAGGGGTTGGGTAGATCTCCCCACTTTCAGCTGGGGGGGGACGCGTGTTAGACCTGTCAGCCCTTTGGCAGTTCCCTCCTCATTTTATTATTTTTGTCCCTTTCCCCCTTCTCATTTTTTCTGTCTACCAAACCTTTTGGGTGCTGATGTAGAGGTTCTGGGCGCTTCAACCTCACTACCTGAGGGGGAGGCGCAAGGTGCTCCACTGAGGAAAACTAGAGAAGGGAGGTGAGATTCTAAAATGGTGGCACCAACTGTCACCTCAGCACCTGGACCATGACTGCCATGGGAGGTTCCGGAACCTTCTGGGCCCCTCTGGCAGGTCAGGCCCAAGGTGATAAATAGAGGTGACAGGAGGGCAGCCATTTTAGGGTAGAGCTGAGCAGCCGGTTCGCCAGGAGTAAGGCACCTGAGAGGGGAGGTGGCTGCGCGAGTCAGGGAGTGACAGGTCTCTGGGCCTGCGGTGTTTCCCTTGCCAGTGATAACACCCCCAACCTGTTGACCGGTCCCTGGGTGCTGCCAGTGATTTCAGTTATCCCAGCATCTGTGGAGGACTTGAGGAGGAGCGAATCCCTGTTCTCTTCGTTCTGAGAGAGGGCCATTGCAGGGGGCTAGCGTCGGACAACTCCGCTGTCGCCTGGGATTGTCACCGTTACTGATGCTGGGAAAGATGTGGGTGCCCCTGCCCTGAGGGTCCTATCAGTTTCAGCCCTGGTGCGTGAGAGGATCGGCACCGTGTCACTTCCATCTCCCCTCCTTCCCGAGTGCTGCCTCAACCCCCGGTTGCCCCCCTCCCCCCTATTGCCCGTACAAGGGATTACCTGCTGGACTTCAGCCGTATCTGCCGACAACGTGTGGCCCGAAGTGAGGGATCGGCCCCGGGTGTGCGGCGGCGGAGGTGCATCGCGTCAGGAGAGCGGTGGAGAGCCTCTGGCGGGAAGTGCATGCGGGGCAGCTGTGAAGCCGCTGCCCAAGTCACCTGTGTGGGGGCCGGAGCACCGGCCGCTGATTGAGTAGGAGCGGAGGCCGCGCATCCACCAGACGCGCTGTTCCCGGCCTGGAGCGCAGGAGTGGTGGGCGGGCCAACTGCGTAACCTCCCAGTCAGGTGACCGGAGGCGAGGAGGAGGTTCCGGCTCAGGAGAGGGGGTGTGCTCATAGACAACGAACGACGGAGGTTTCCGTCAATTGAAGGAAGAGCCTGAAAAGGGGAAACCCGGGTGGGAGGTGGCCCCGTGGGGACAAGTTTCGCATACCAAGGGCCAAGAGTGGATCTCCCCTGTGATTCTTTCCCCCCTGCGACCCCCTCGAGGGAGAACATCGCGCGATCTCGCGAGCTGCCAGGACATCGGATGGACAGTAAGGAGAGTAACTGTGCGCTGAGGGGAGAGTAACTGTGCGCTGAGGGGAGAGTAACTGTGCGGTGAGGGGAGAGTAACTGTGTGCTGAGGGGAGAGTAACTGTGCGCTGAGGGGGAACTTTGCCAAAGCTTTAAGGAGGGCAAGACCAGCAACGCCGGTGTTAGTTATTGGCAGTATAGAGCCCCCATGTGCCTGACTAGAGTGAGGGGAAAGGTAGAGCAAGCTCCAGTCACAGAAAGCGCTGGGAATTTGAGTGTCCCAGAGGTGATGTAGAATCAGTGTACAAACTCCCGTATAGCTACCTGAAGTAATCCCTGGGTTGTCAACGGTACAACTCATGCCCCGATAAGTGGTACTGGGCCAGGACAGTCCAATAACACTCCTGATTAGTTACGGATTACCCTGGGTTCTAAAGAGGGGTTAGGCGTCCTTCCAGAGTCCAGGGGTTATGCGTAACCCACATAGAGAGTGTTAATGATAAGCCAAGTTCGAAGTAATTTTTCATGTAAAATGTTGTCAAGAATTACTTGGAAATGCTAAACTGAAATGTAACTGTGTGTTAAATTTTAAAAACATTGGATGAAAAGTTAATGTTGATCTGTAAGGTCCAGTTGTGACTTAAGAGATAGAGGAACGTTCAAAGGAAAACGAAATGGAATGTTTCATGTTGTAATGTCAAAGTGAACATCCGATTTTGATGAGAAAGAGATGAGATAAAGTCTTGGAGTAATCTTTAAAATTTGATCGGTGTAGTGTCCTTTCTTTTGGGTGGTGCTGCGCAAGATTGCGAGCTGGGTAGGATGCAAGCATGAGAGGCCAAGTGGAGATGTAAGCCTGTTGACCTGAGCCAAGCTACCCCTAGGACATAGGTCCAACAGTGGACTTTAAAGATGTTGGATTACACTCTGAACAGGGGGCTGGAGTTCTGTGTTCATGGCTGCCTTGTATTGTTAGACTTGACATACCCACACACAGGTCCATCTTCAGGGGCATGAAGGCAATCCACAAGTCCGACTCACCTCAGCAAAGCAGTTTAGGCTGGGCCATGCATTTCTCCTGGGCACATAGGCACAGTCCAAGCTGCAATATTCTTTCTGGTCAAGAATGCACAGGTCAAAACGTGTTTTTACACAGTTGTCACCTGGAACCATGAACAGAGAAACCCGTACCTGCCGACACCTAGAATAGACAGACCGCTCATCTGCCCACCTTAGCTGGCAGACCTCACCAACACCAGGGTAAGACTGCACCTCGCTGATCTTGTTCCTTCTGGACAGTCACTCCTTCTGTAGGGTTGGCAAACTCATTTGTTCTCAGTAGGAAGGTTGGCTTACAGGCACTTCAGGTCAAGTGAACGACTTCTTCCAGAAAGGGGTAGACTCTACTCTGGGAAGCTGGACACCAACCAAAGCCAGCCCTGGTTGCACAGCAGTCTGCAAAGTACTCTGCAGAGCATCCTTTCCTTGGTCAAAGAAAACTTGGATCCCACTTTTACATAGTCAGAGCAGACAGGAGATGTGGATCCACTGCCTGTACTTTGGGAATCAGTTTAAGGTGGTTCTCATTTCAAGTGTCATTGCAAAGGCTGCTCTCTAGACACAGCCTGCTCCTCACTCAATGGTAGTCTCCAACCTGAAGCACCCACAATAGAGGCACAAAGAAGTGTGATCTTTTTACACTTGGACTTCATCAGCTACAATGAACCTTGATCAGGGGAAAGAGAGAAAGCTGGCCTCATTCAAAGCTTCCTATTCACCTTGAGCAGTAGAGACTGCAGCCCCAACCTTCACTCTCGCCATCTACCAACAGACTAATCAGCAGACCCGCTCAGTAAAAGGCCCAATTGAATTTCTAAAGGAGCCTAGTTTCCTCTCTCCTCACTTGTGTCAGGTTTCCTCCACCAACCTCACCTCCATCTTGTGTACAAGGCCAGGCCGGCATCCCAAAACAGTTCCCATAGGTCTCCATTACTCTGGTTCACTCGTACACACAATGCATGTGCCACGTAGGCCACAAATGCAAACATGTTAGCAGTAAGATTTGGGTTGGCACACATAAGCAGAACTTTACACAAGTTGGCCAGTAGGCCTCCACTCCTGTGACACACATAAAAAAAGGTCTGGTCACTATCATAGATTCACAAAATACATATGCTGCCACCACTGTTCCCTGTGATAAAATTGTGAGAAGAACAGTAACCCACTGTCAGTGTCATGGTGCACACTCGCTCCAGATCACAGAACAGATCCAGGACCTCACAGATGTCAAAGGACAGGCCTAGGCCTCTGTGCTCACGCTAGACTAGTGTGAGGCTTTGGCCAAAATCAAACACCAGGATACCAGATGCATGTAGTTGGGTACTTCGGTCAGGGGAAAAAGACTGAACACCATGCATGGGATATTCCCGTCCCAATATTCCTCTCCAGGAAATTTCAAGATGAAAAGGTCTGCACTATTAATAGCATAACCAAAGCTCCCTTTCAATCTTTGGGCTTCGTATATAGATTTTAAGATACACAATTATACAGAAAAATTTAACTTCAAAATTATGAAAGGCTGTACGTCTATCTGGTGAGAAATAAGATAATTTAAAAACCCAGGGATGCTTTAAACTGCACCGAAAATCAAGAGCTAAGTGTGAGAAAGAATTGGCCTCCCCTTAAAAGATTATAATTGGTTAAAATCCTTTTTATATTTACATAAAGCGGTGAAGCCCACAAATTATACAAAACATTATTATTTTGTGGTGTTCTGACTTTAATTCGTTCCTGCTCACTAAGAAGAGGACAAGTGAAAATCTTTGCTAATTGTGTTTTATCCAAAACACCACTCAACCATATGCTGCCATCGTTTGACAACTGTCATTCTCGGGTAAGGTGACTGGGGGTTTAAATGTGTTGCTTGGCTGGAATGCGGAGGGGAGTTTTTCTCTTAATGTAACGTTTGCAGCAGAACGTCATCTCTAAGTCTCATTATCAGCTACTTTGTATGCATCTTTGATTGCTAGGAACAAATCATTATCAATTTGGTGAGCAATATCAGACCCTCATTTGGTTTATGGGAAAATTATATTTTAAGAACCAGGTCACTTAATATCGACGATAGTATGGCTGTTTCTCTTCACTTTGAAGACCATATGCCAGAATTTTGCATCTGTTGAAATCCAAGCAATTAATTTTTGAGTGTATACCATTGGTCAGTCAAATATATATATATATATATATATATTCACTTAAAAAAACCATAGGTTTCACACATGTTATAGTTAGCTGGACATTTCCCTCGTAAAAAACCAATGAAATTCCCCCGTTATAGTTAGTGCAGGCAACTATAACTCACGCGACCGCAATCCTCTGCTGATGACGTCAGATATTACATCACTGTATTTAGACACTTATTTACCCATGTCTTCTTCCATTAATCTTTAGCTATACATATATTACAAATATTTATTTTTCAGAAAGACACATATGTAATCAGTGATGTAATATCTGACGTCATCAGCAGAGGATTGCGGTCGCGTGAGTTATAGTTGCCTGCACTAACTATAATGGGGGAATTTCATTGGTTTTTTACGAGGGAAATGTCCAGCTAACTATAACGTGTGAAACCTATGGTTTTTTAAGTGAATTTGCAAGGTTTTTTAAATGCTAATTCCTAACTATAACGTGTGTGAAACCTATGGTTTTTTAAGTGAATTTGTATGGTTTTTTAAATGCTAAGTTATGTATTTATTAATATATATATTTTTCTCAGGTTTTTCACCGTGCGCGCACCGTGCGCGCGCTGTGGGCACTCGGTGCGTGTGCGTGCCGTGCACGCACCCCGCGCTTTTTCTTAAAAAAAAAAAAAATGTTTTTATCACCCTTGGGGGTCCTTCAGTGACCCCCTGACAAAGGCTAGGGGGTCAGGAACTGTCCACCCTGCCCCCTTTTCACGTTCTCCACCTTTGTTTTTCACTGCCTCAGACTGCGAGAGACAAAATGGCGGACGACACTTCCTGATTTCGACCGATTCGAATGTTTACTGACATCTAACAACCAATCAGAATTGCGCTCGCGTTATAGATATATATGTACTTTTAACTGAAATTCTCTCAGGAACTACTGAACAGATTGACTCCAGATATTCAAAAGGCACATCCCTGACCTGAGGACTACCTCTCTGCCAAATTTCATGTAATTCTGTTCAGCCGTTCGGGCTGTACCTTGGACTAAAGGTCCCTATGGAAAAATGCATGGGGAAAACGCGTTTTGGGACCCCCCTTTTTTCTCGGCCCCCGCTTGACTAATCACCCCGAGACTTTCAGGGTAGGAGCGGAGCGGAGCGCCCCACCTATTTCGAAAAATTCGCGAGGATTCGTCAACCGGCGCCAAAGTTATTCAAAATAGAATTTTCAGATTTCCTATGGAAACACGGCCCTAACTATAACTATCTACTAGTAGATAATATATATATATATATATATATATATATATATATATATATATATATATATATATATATACACATATACATACACACACATTTTCTGAAGGTTGATTCTCCAGTATTTTAATTTAATTCCAAAAAAATAGATTAGGTAACAGGAAGTCATTCAAGCTCCATGCCCAAATCTGGTTCTAATTATGATGTTAGGAGCCCTACTGAACCGAAAAACTGAAAACTAGCACCTTTGCCACTACTAGTAGGGAAAAATTATCAATGAGTTTTTTTTAACCAAGTCTTAGGATTATGAAAATTACTCAGTCTAGGCTTATTTTGCAGCAATTGTGTTTATCCATTACGTTTTTTGATTTCAAGACAGATGCTTCACCGATCCAACACCATCTGGAGCTTCCGCAGTTCTTAATTTTTAAGTTTAAGATCTGCATTTTACTGCTTGTTTATGGTCTATTTAGGGTTCTCAGGGTGCTACTGTGTGGGGACCCACTGGCCAGTGGCTTTCTTAAGGGGACAGCCTACCTAAGGAGGGTGTTTGGCACTTCTGATTTTATATGAGAAGACAAATATCTGCTCTTTCATGTGTTTAATGTGTGTGAAAACCCTTCCAGTCTCGGTGATCCTATTATTATTAAATTGAATTTGTAGGGCGCACAGCTTCCCCACAGGGTTTCCCGGTGCCAGACTGGTAGGGAAGGAAAAGTAGTGAGTGATAAAGGGAAAAGTATTAAAGGGTAAAATAACCAAGTCTTTAAATCCTTTCGGAAGGCACCAAACACAGTTTCCTCTCGAAGGGAAGCAGGTAGAGAATTCCATAGGATCGGTCCTAAATAGAAGGACCGACCTCGCATATGAATACGTCTGACTTTTGGGGCAACGAACCTAGTCTGCTGGGCGGAGCGCAGAGGAAGCGAGGGCTGATAACGCTGAACCAGATCTTGAAGATATTGCGGGGCCACTCCTGTTTTAATTTTAAACATATAGCGCAAAGCTTTAAATTTGACCCATTTCTCCACCGTCAGCCAGTATAGGTCACGAAGAAAACCCGAGACAGAGGACAACTTAGGCACACGATAAAGGATTCTAGCAGCTGCATTTTGCACTAATTGAAGTCTCTGGATCGTTGCTTTGTTGGAACCTGGATAAAGAACATTGCCGTAGTCCAGTCTAGAAGTAACTACGGCATAGGGGCATAGACTACTGTTCTCTATGCTGAGAGAGGAATCATCCTAAAAAGGCTAAAGAAGATTTTATGAACAGTAAAACAGGTAGAGGACAACTTGGCGACTTGTTTCATCGACAGATGTTCGTCTACAATGAAACCCAAATTACGAACATGATGCACTCGCATGGGTAAAGCTCCCATTTCAGAGGGCCAATGTTGTGGTCCCCAAAGGTCCCGTTTTTTACCCAAGATTATAACTTCAGTCTTATCCCAGTTTAATTTGAGCAAATGGGCGGACATACACATTAAACAGTAGTGGCCTCAGCACCGATCCCTATGGAACTCCATATGGGGACAGATGGGAGTTAGAGCTTGTCGACGCAGAGAAGACCTGGGAAGCTTGGTTCTTTAAGAAAGAACAGAGCCACTCCATGGCCGTTCCTGCCAAGCCCAATGACTGCAAGGCTCTCACCAAAATGTAGTGAGACACCGTGTCGAAAGCAGCGCTGAGATCCAGCAGAATGAGTGCCGCTGTTTCACCCTTATCTAATTCAATATCTGGTATGTAACTTTAATATAATTTGAAACCATGTAATCCATTATATTAACTTAGTTGTGCACTGTAAGAAACGTTATCAGTCCAAGGTGTTGGCCTGGGTTTTCTTTTTGACCTCTGGATTGTTGAAATCTGATGGGCAGGTCTGCTTTACTGGCCTCAGTCCAATGGGCTCCCATTATATGGCACTGGGATCTGCTTCTAGGCGCTTCCCCTGTTATAATGAGGCTGCCCTACCACTTGCACCTTCCAGTGAAAGTCTATTGACCTGTGCAAGTGTTAAAATCTAGTGCATTATAATCTAGCTTTATTAGCACAATTCACCTTGTGCAGATACTTATGTGGCAAGTTATACGGTTCTGAGGTAAGATTAAGCAGCGGAAGTTTTTGGGATGGCAACAAATCAAGTTAACTCCTGGAGTCATTAATGGTTGATCATATGCCCCTGCTCAGACTTCAAAGTATATGCAGAGAAAAGAAAGAATGGGAGTGTAAGAAGCTGACTGAACTTCCCTACTAGGTAAGTGCAAATGATCACCTGTAGGCCTATTTTAGACTCATCCTTTTTTTCCCTCTGTGGGATGACTAGTTGCGATCAATACTCGAAGGCACTGGAATTCCTCTGTACTTGGGAGAGGGCAAGCTTGTGAAGAGCTCAATCTTGATAAGGAGGTCTTCTGCCACCTTGGGCTTTGCTTACAATGACATCTGGGAGATTTCCTCTGATGTAAGGTTGGCACTCAGTCAGAACAGGAGAGATCCCAAATCCATGTCTGTGCTACTTGGAATAATTCCTGTACCAACAGCAGGGAGCAATTTACAACTCTTCTCAGGAATCTACTGGAAAAACATACTGGAAACCTGCAATATTACCAAAGAGAAACAGCTTGCATCACACAAGGTAACTAGCTTCACTGGTCTCTATGAGGATGGATGTGCCACAAATAATTTTCCTGGTGCACTCCTGCCCCCTTGGGCACTTTTGAGAACAGGTTATTTTCCTTGTTGTGTAGGTAGGTATATTTTAGCATTATCCCCATGATTTTTTTCACTTACCATTCCTTACCCTTTTTATTAAAATCAATGTATACCTGTTAGAAATGGGGTTCTCTAGTTAGCAATGGTTGGAACCTTTGTCCAAGTAGGGACCCTTCTTCCTAGTCAGGGTAAGGGGGATACACTTCTAAAAAAAAACCTGCTCACCACCTTGGTAGGTTGGCACGAGCAGCCAGGCTTATCTCAGAGGCTGTGTGTAAAGCATTTGTGCACACATACAGTAACACTACAAATGGATACCAAACCAGTTTAGAAAAATAAGTAATCTTTATCTAAACCAAACAAGGCCAAAACGATAAAAATCTACAATACAATAATAAAAATATGACTTTTAAAAAGGTAGAAACAGTTCTGTCCATAGCAAACTATATATGCAACACTTTCAACACAAAGTACTTTGGATGCATCAAAATCAAGAACTGCAGGGAAGGTAATGCGTAGGTTCATTACGTTCAGGGAAGAAGGGCATCGGTTCCTTACTCCAGGGGAGGTGATGCATCTGTTCCTTACTGCCATGCAGGTGAGGTGATGCGTCTGTTTCTTACTGCGGCCCCATTGTTCTTGTAGACTTGTCGCCCCGGTGTGATGATCGGGGATGCGTCGGTTCAAGATGCGGTGGCGGCAACGCCGCTGTGTTGGCTTCTTCAGCTGCGGTCCCACGATGCTTTGGTTTTGCAGCCACACAGCAGGGCCTGCATCAGAATCGGAGCAGTGATCTCGGGCTTCGGAGATCGGTGCACTCGATTCAGTGATTTCTCCACCGCAGGCAGGCGCTGTGTCGTTTTCTTCAGCAATGCGTCGGAAACAGGTGCGGATGCGTCACGCTTTTCGTCGTTGCGTTACTTTTCCAGCTCCTAATAGTAGGAAAAACCTCCAGAGGCCCAGAACAGCAGCAGGCACCTCGTGGCGGGTCAGAATTCCCAGCAAGGAAGTTTAGGGGAGCTGGGGGGGGAAGTCTTAGTATCCCTGAGAATTCAAAACAGGAGGCAAGCTCTACTTCAAGCCCTTGGAGATATTCCTCAAGCAGGGGTCACAGCACACAGCAAAGTCCTTGTCCTTTCCTTGGCAGAAACAGCCACTGCAAGCCAACCCTACACAGCACACAGCACACGGGCGGTACTACTCCTCAGTTTCTCCAGCTCTTCTCCATGGCAAAGGTTCCTCTTGAATACCAGAAGTAATCTTTAAAGTATTTTCTATCCCTGAGACTTCCAACAGGAGGCAAGCTCTACTTCAAGCCCTTGGAGAAAACTCTAACAGCAGGATGATGAAAGCACAGTCCAGTCCTTTCCCTGCCCAAGACAGAAACAACCACTGCAGGCCAACCGCAACAGCACAGGGGCATACTCCTCCTCCAGCTTTCCCGGTTCTTCTTCTTGGCAGGTTCCTTAGTGCAGCAGTAGTCTAAAATAATGGGGCAAGGGCCCCACTATTTATACAGCAAATGCATTTATACTAGCGTTGCTGAAAAGCTCTGTGCTCAGCCAAAACCAGTTCTGTCCTCTTTAGTCCAGCTTCCTGGCAGGAGGTGGAAACAGCATTGTCCAAGGCAGACAGGACCTATTCAGGTGCAAGGGAAATCTCCTCCCACTACTCTGAATGCAGCCCAGGTCTTTCAGCCCAGCCCCGACTCATTCAGGAGAGGCAGGACACATATCACCCCTCCACTCCCCCAACGTGGCTGTGAGAATGCACATCCCCAGCCCGTCACTCCAAAGCCAGACAGTCAATCCACAAACCAGCAGAGGCACACAGGATGGCTAAGCAAGAAAATACATACTTTCTAAAAGTGGTATTTTCAAACACACAATATAAAAATCATGTTTACTAAAAGATGCCTTTTTATATTCTGAGTTCAGGCATACTAAACTCCATCTTTCTATATTGTCCCTGTTAGACCTGGCACCTTGGCATGAGTCTCCCTTCCACTTTTTGTCGCTGTGCCTCATGTGTTTTTATGGTGTTGGCCGCTCAGAGCACTGTGCCACTGCCAACCAGTGCCACAGTGCAAGTACTCCCTAGGTAAAATGTATATGTTGGTTGGATTCCATGATTGGCTTATTTGGTTTACTGTCAGACCCCAGTAAAGTGCACCAGGAGTGCCCAGGGCTTGTAAATACAAATGCCACTGGTGGGCTTGCAGCACTGGTTGTGCCACCCACAGAAGCGGCCTGGTAAAATGTGTCTAGGTCTGCCATTGCAGAACCTGCGTGCAGTCTGGTACTGACATGCTGACTGGCAAGTGCACCCACTTGCCAGTCCCTAAACCTTCCCTTAACTTCATGTTAGTCACCCCTATGGTAGGCCCAAGGGCAGGGTGCATTGTAGCATAATGTAGGACAAGCCCTGATGTGTGTGGCATGTCCTAATAGTGAATTACAGCCATTTTCGTTTTTCACTATTGTATGGCTACCCTGTTCTCATAGGCCAGAATGGGCTGTTAAGATTGTTACATCCTATGATCCTAACAGACCCAGGGAACGTGGTAGAAACTCGAGTTTAGTATGCCTGAACTCAGAATAATAAGGTACATATTTTAGCAAGGTTTATTTTAATATTCTGCGTTTGCAAATGCCACTTTTAGAAAGTTGCCATTTGCTTGCCTAACCATTTCAGCCCGCCTCTGCGTGATGTGTATCTCCTGTCTGGCTTGTGTGAGTGACAGGGCTGGTGAAACCCAGATGGGCAGGGCTAGGGAGCCTGGTGGTGAATAGAAAGATTGACCTATAGATGGGTGGGAGTACAACACCTGGACTCTGAATAGGGATGTGCTCTGCCACCACAATGTTGGCTCTGCCCCCTGTGGAGAGTCTGATGGCTCTGCCCTGCACCCTGAAAGAAGAAGCCTGCATCGCATCAACAAAGTGCTCCAGAACTGGACTGAACTAGGCAAGGGCCCCCGTGGCCTGGGAGAACAAAGTATTTGTGGTATAAATGTAGGAGCCCTGCTCCTAAGAAACTAGATCCTGTCCTGCCAAGAAGAAACCTCTGTCCGACAAGGAGGAACCGGGAAAGCTGCATGGAGGAGTACTGTCCCTGACCTCGGGGATTGGCCTGCAGTGGTTGCCTTGCTGCTGAAGAAGAGGAAAAGACCAAAGGAACTTTTATTTGACTTGTGCTAAAGATCTCCAAGGGCTTGTGAGTGAGCTTGCCCCTGAACGAAGTCCCAGGTCCAGTGGACTTCACCGCCGTGAGAGAGCGCTGGAAAACGGACCGTTTTCCCTGTAATCTTGAAGAGAACTGCTGTGTGCGCTTCCCGATCGAAGCGTACCCCCCTGAATCTTGTACCCGATGTCCGGCCCGAACAAAGTGACTGAGGCCCCTCTACGAGCCGTAGCTCGCACCGCAAAGGAAGGTATTGTCCGGCCTGAGCAACGCGACTATCTGGCCCCTACGAGCCGTAGCTCGCACCGTAATGGAAGGACTGTGACCCGTACTTTCTTTTATCCCCCTGCGAGCCGTATTGCCAGCGTACGCTCCTTCCCCCTGCTTTTGGGAAGGCTGTGGCGCGTGTGGTGGTCGCGTACGTCTCCCCTGTGTGGAGCGTACGAGTGTTCGTAACCAGCAGCTCGATCTCAAGGTTATCAATCGCACGGTACGGCACGAACGCCGCAACAAGCTGGAAAGTGCCGTACGTACGCACCGCCCCCTGAGCCTGCACACCCAAGGTCTAAACGTACCGTAGTACGCAACGTCAGGAAGACACCGCATCGTACATCGCGCTGGATGCCCGCGCAGCCTTCGTGTCGACTTCAACAAAGATAAAAGGTACTGTGCCCGATCGTACCATAGGGTGTACGCTCCCTCTTGGAGCACCTACAGTGCGTAAGAGACCCGTTCCCCCGCAGAGTCTACCGTGTACTGAGAGTACGGCCCGGAACGAAGCGTACAGACTTTGTAGAACTACGCTAAGCCAAGAACTCTTTTGCTAAACAGTATTGTGGGCCCGTGTAAACGTTATTGGGTCCTGTGATAAATCTGATTCTATAAAAGAAGTATATTTTTGATACACCCAGTGTGGAGTCCATTTGTGGGGGTGTCATTAAGTTATTGTATGTGGTCACCAATGCTTAACCATTACGCCTGAGATAATGCCTTGTCTGCTCGCGCCAAGCTACCTAGAGGGTGAGCAGGGGTTATTGTTAGAGTGTACCCCCTTACCCTGACTAGAGGAAAGGTCTCCTGCCTGACACAAGTGCCTACCTGTGTCAACCAGCGAACCCGGATTCCAACAGTCCCATTGCAAAGTAATATTTATAAGATGTTATAAATTAACTCCTATTCTATCCTATGGGACAGATAGCCTTTCAGTAGTGAAAAACTGAAATTGGCAGTATGTCACTATCAGGACATGCCACACACATCAGGGCATATCCTACCTCTTACATTCACTGCACCCTACCCACAGGGGTACCTTAGGCGTACCTTAGGGGTGACTTACATGTAAAGAAAGAAAGGTTTAGGGCCTGGCAAGTGGGTGCACTTGCCAGGTCGACGTGGAAGTACCAAACTGCGCACAGACACTGCAGTGGCATGTCCGAGTTCCATTTACAGACTGCTTATGTGGGTGGCACAATGAGTGCTGCAGGCCCACTAGCAGCATTTGATTTACAGTCCCTGGGCACACACAGTGCACTGTACTGTACTAGGGACTTAGTAGTAAATCAAATAACCAATCATGGAAACACCAATCCATCATAACAATTTGCAGAGAAAGCATATGCACTTTAGCAATGATCAGCAGTGGTAAAGTGCTCAGAGTCATAAAACCAACCAAAATCAGGGTCCAAAACAGGAGGCCAAAAAACAAAAAGTCTTGGGATAAACCCACTGGACAAGCCAGGTCTAACAATTCCTTTCATTTTTAACAGCATTGTAGTTTGGATGCTTTGTTACAAACACCCTACACACATCACAAGGTGGAGTTTTTACTGCTCTGTCCAAACTACCAATAAACATGGGCAAAGCCAAAAGGTATGGCTTGTTTAGGTTTGTGTGTCGAATGTTAATCACAAACATGGTTAAATGACTGCATGAACAATAAATACACATCCAAGCTCCCCATATGCCCTAAACAATACCAAGATGCACATAAATACTCAGAAATGCCCAGACACATGTATTTAGATATGCTTTCAGTCAAACAACACGTATAAGGGCCCATATAGTTACATTCGCATGACAGCAGGATGAATAGGTGGATTGATGGCTGTGCAAAGACAGGTGAGTATGCAGTTCAAAGCTGTGGGGGTCCACAGTGTTGAGGGCAGATTGATTCAAGTGTATTATTGGACTGATACATAAAGGCTTGGTTGTGGGTCCGTTGATAGGGGAATACATGGATGTTGGTGGTCGATATGCACTGGAGAGACAGCAAATGGGGGGGCCCATGGCCGGGATAGGTAGATGCATGCACCATGTGGGCAAAAAGGTGGATGAATGTGTGGACAGACTGGGAAGCAGACCCCTGGGCCCGAGCAGCATTGAACACTGTAAGTCTGGACTGGAGTTACACGTTGCACATTACAAGTCTAAGCCAGGGCCGGACTGGCCATAGCGGGCACCGGTCGATTACCCGGTGGGCCGCCAGGGTGGGGGCCGGTTTCTGTTACTGTGGGCCTGCAATATCTGCCCCCGGTGACAAAATCGCCCAAAACCGTCCCTTGCAAGCAGCTCAACCACACACCCTCAGCGTCCCCCCCTGGGGGGCGGCCAAGCATTTTGCCAGGGCCGGTTTCAGTTCCCAGTCCGGCCCTGGTCTAAGCCTTCAAGTCCCTGCCTGCTTAGGGCTTGTGACTGCATTTCCAGGACTGGGGGTGACTCGGGGGACATGATGCCAGCTGGCAGTTGTGTGTCACCTGCAGAAAAGAGTCGAAGGTGAACTGCCACGTAGTATCAGGGGGGGAACCATTAGCATAAGTAATTACTAAAGATCTCAATTCAGTAACTTCCACGTGTGCTAAATCTACACCCTATATTTACCAAAGCACTTTGAAATTAGTATCTCTGAGGAGGGGCTACAAAGCAGAAAACTCAGGCAGAACATTACTTTTCAGCCTCACTTATGTGCACAACTCTCCAGTTGTCCCAGGGAGCTCATGCAATCCGCAATTTTCAATCCAATCTAGTGTGCGCATTCCCAGATTTATGGCG
Source organism: Triturus cristatus (assembly GCF_964204655.1). Taxonomy (NCBI): domain Eukaryota; kingdom Metazoa; phylum Chordata; class Amphibia; order Caudata; family Salamandridae; genus Triturus; species Triturus cristatus. The sequence goes on from NC_140588.1 coordinate 566,839,907, forward strand.
AAGGTAAAATGACAGACACAAGAATGGAAAGGTAAAAAAAAAAAACACAGGTCTAGGTGAAGTACTGAGAGCTACAATGGAGCAACTTTATAACAATACGATGTGATAGGTCGACCCCTCCCGTGTTTGTATACAAACATGCTACTTCCTGGCCCTCACCTAAACTGTAGGCCGACAGCCGGAGGAGCTGCGGCGGCATCCACGGCGGCCTACCATATATTTTTTCAAAACAGGTCACGGTCATCACAAATACAATGCGCGCAGATTTTCCTCTCCGGGCAGAAGCGCCGACCTAGTAGTATTTTTATGTAAGCAGAATCCACATAAAACAACGCATTCTTATTTAGTCAAGCTAATAGCTTAACCAAAAAGTAACATTTGGAAGTCTAAAATGGAAGGCATTTTTATATAATACAGCCAGAAATAAAAAATATAATTAGGGAGGCGAGATGTACATCCCGCGGACATTGAAGGGGGGGGGGGGGGGGGGGGTAAGAGCTGTGCGGAAAACAGAAAAAAAACAAATGGGCGTTTGTAAGTCTCGACATTGGATGGCAGTGTACCCCGAAAGACCCAGGACAGCTGAGAAAGAACCATGGCCATTATTTTCGGTCATAGCGGGCGCGCACCGCCATTCCCCGAGACACCCCATCTGACAGCTCCCAGACCCCTTACCTTTATTTTCTCTCCTTCAATCTCCACAGCCTTCTCCCTGAAATCCACCCCGATGGTGGCTTCGGTTTTGTCCGGGAAGGTGCCGCCGCAGAACCTGAAGGTCAGGCAGGTCTTGCCCACGTTGGAGTCTCCGATGACGATGATCTTGAAGATGCGCAGCTGCACGCACTGGTCCAGCGAGGCCTCCATGTCCGCAGAGGGCTTCGGCAGGCTCCCGTTCACCACCACCGAGCTGGACATCCTCGACGCGCGGCCTGAAACCCCAGCTCCGGACGCAGACCAGCAGCGCCCTTCTCCCCTCCTGCGTCAGCTGCGCATCAGCCGAGGCTCGCGCCGCCCTGCCGCTCAGCCGGGAGACCCTGGTGGTTTTCGGGGATGCGGAGCAGGACGCAGCACCATTACACAAAGCAGTGTGTGGGCAATCAGCTGGCGCCGAGGTGCGTGCGGAGCAGCGGCGCGAGCCCGGCCTCTCCCAGGCGCTCGGAGCGCGGCCGCCGGACAATGGGGCGCAGCTGGGGACGTGCGGAGAAGGGAACGCGCAGACCCACCCACGTCTCACCAGAAGCACCGCGGGCGCCGACAGAAGATATTATAGGCAAAGGCAGCGCTATCTGCTCTTGGGATGTAGATTTTTTGTACCAATCATAAACCTGTTCGCTTGTCTGCTACGTAGAAAATGTCAGTGAGGGGAAAAGTGTCCCCCTGGGCTCGGTTCAGTTACTCTAAAAATAAATACACCCTCGAGAAATTGTTTTCAGCCCTCTATCGTGCCCGTTTGCGAGGACTGGGACCACATTCCCTTTCAAGAACCTTCTCACGTCAAATCTCATCTTGCGATACAATTAACCCTTTAGACCCCCGAGAAGCAGGCAAGAGAAGCCCATTAACCCTCGATGGCGCCGTGTCTTTAGGGGCCACCAGTAGAAAGACTTAACCTCTTAGGTGCCGCTGTGTAGTGCGCGAGAAAATGAAGAGAGGGGCGAGGCTCGCCACTACCTCCCCCCCCCCCCCCCCCCCCGAGGAACTCTATGACGCAGCTCAGCATGAAACACCCCAGAATGAAGCCAGTAGGAACGGCTGTCTTTAATTAATAAGTGAAAACAGTTGTAAGGGGGGGGGGGGGGTTTCACGACCTATGGCTGGACTAACACGTGCGTGGATTGAGGCTGGTCAAATGAAAGAGACAAATTGGGAGAGAGGAATGGGATTGAGCGCGGTTGGGTAAATGAATATGTGTGAGGAGGGTGAGTGAAAGAAGAAATAACGGGCCGATTGATACATTCATTTGAGGATGGACAGGCAGACGGACAAATGCGGGTGACGATGGACGGATGGATACACGAGAGTGTAGATGGAAGAAGTGATGAGTCTGAGGAAGTCAATATGAATGAAGTCAGAATGGATAAGTGTGAGGATGGGTGAATGAGTGTGAAGATGGATGAATGGATAAAGTAGCGTGAACACAAACAGACAGATCGATGGATTCCTGGTTTCTTGCTAAAACATGAATTAGTGGTAGAACTAGCCAAATTCAGTCGGACGCTTGCAAGATGGGTGTAGAGTAGACCCTGGCAGCTAACAAGGAGGAAACAGGAACAGCAGGATACCTGAAGCCTTGAAACGTATTTATTCATGGTTTAGGTAATTAAAAACATACACGAAAAGTAAAACTGAGAAAATAAAGGTAGGAACAGTAAAGAATTTATTTTCCAAACAACAATTGCAATGAATAAAATGATGCAAGTAAGGTACACTACAATGCACGTACAATCTGGGCACTTCAAAAGACAGCGAGCTAATGAGCTAAAGAAATAAATGCATATTATACCGATTAATATGCTTCGAGCACAACACAATATATTGTTATTAATTCACCTAAAATAGCAAACTGATAAGGAGTAAAATGCACAATGCAATAATTAACAAGCAGCCAGTTTGCACAATTCCCTTAAAGTGCAGAAGTGCTGTTCTTAGTGTACAATGTTCATGCACTCTGAATAGTTAATGGAACTACACACTAAAAAGAGTAAAGTGCATAGTACACTGTTAGAGGCGCTTCGAAAGCAGCGTAATATGTAGCACGCGCAATTAGAGTAATTAGAGGTGATATACGCTAGCAAAAGAGTAAAGTGTATAATGCAGTATTTGACAAGCGTGCAGTTTGCATGATTCACTTAATGTGCCACAGGGCTGTTCTTAATGTCCAAGGGCCGATGACATAAGCAACTGAGGGTTCCCCCGTGCCAGAACACGATTTAGCAGTTATTTTTTAAAGAGTTGCAGCCCTTATGTCCTTTTAGCAATGCACATAAGCTTTACGAAGCGCGCTGCGAGTTGAGGATGTATCACTTGCAGGCAAGCCACCAATGCTGGAGCTGCATGAACGGATGCCCAACAAATTAAAATAAGGTTTTTGCCTGGAGCGCCACTCTTTCAGCAAAGCGGTACAAAAGGGGGTGGTGATAGACGGAGCAGCAGAACCAATCAAACACTCACACCCAGTCAAGAGATCTGGGTTTGATCCATCACCATTCTTTAGCCCACTCTGCCACCCCAGTTCAGACATGGCCATATGCAAATCAGTCTGACCCTGTGCCTCATGGGAACAGTCCAGCCCGAACTGCCAAGCCATGCCTTCCCTGGACCGGAAACAAGCTTCCTAGGACCGGTTTCTGGCATTTCAGCCGTCTTCAGCCAGACTTGCTTGAATCCAGTGGCAAAGTGAGCAAGGGACTCACGTCTGAGCATTCCCTGCCAACTTATGGCGAAGAAAGCGGTACAAAAGGGGGTGGTGATAGACGGAGCAGCAGAACCAATCAAACACTCACACCCAGTCAAGAGATCTGGGTTTGATCCATCACCATTCTTTAGCCCATGAGGCACAGGGTCAAGACTGATTTGCATATGGCCATGTCTAAACTGGGGTGGTGTAGTGGGCAAAAGAACGATGGATTTAACCCAGATCTCTTGACTGGGGGAGAATGTCTGCATTGTCAGCATTCCGTCCATCATTTGTTTGTTGTAACGCTTTTCGACCTAAGTGGGATGGGTATTCCCAGACGTGGGACCCGTGCTCACTACGCCACTGGAGTCAAGCTATCCTGGCTGATGACGGCTGATAGCCAGAAACCGGTCCTAGGATGCTTGATTCCGGTCCAGGGAAGACATGGCTTTGGCAGTTCGGGCTGGACTGTTCCCATGAGGCACAGGGTCAAGACTGATTTGCAGATGGCCATGTCTAAACTGGGGTGGTGTAGTGGGCAAAAGAACGATGGATTTAACCCAGATCTCTTGACTGGGGGATAATGTCTGCATTGTCAGCATTCCGTCCATCATTTGTTTGTTGTAACGCTTTTCGCCCTAAGTGGGATGGGTATTCCCAGACGTGGGACCCGTGCTCACTACGCCACTGGAGTCAAGCTATCCTGGCTGATGACGGCTGATAGCCAGAAACCGGTCCTAGGATGCTTGATTCCGGTCCAGGGAAGACATGGCTTGGCTGTTCGGGCTGGACTGTTCCCATGAGGCACAGGGTCAAGACTGATTTGCATATGGCCATGTCTAAACTGGGGTGGTGTAGTGGGCAAAAGAACGATGGATTTAACCCAGATCTCTTGACTGGGGGAGAATGTCTGCATTGTCAGCATTCCGTCCATCATTTGTTTGTTGTAACGCTTTTCGCCCTAAGTGGGATGGGTATTGCCAGACGTGGGACCCATGCTCACTACGCCACTGGAGTCAAGCTATCCTGGCTGATGACGGCTGATAGCCAGAAACCGGTCCTAGGATGCTTGATTCCGGTCCAGGGAAGACATGGCTTGGCAGTTCGGGCTGGACTGTTCCCATGAGGCACAGGGTCAAGACTGATTTGCATATGGCCATGTCTAAACTGGGGTGGTGTAGTGGGCAAAAGAACGATGGATTTAACCCAGATCTCTTGACTGGGGGAGAATGTCTGCATTGTCAGCATTCCGTCCATCATTTGTTTGTTGTAACGCTTTTCGCCCTTAGTGGGATGGGTATTCCCAGACGTGGGACCCGTGCTCACTACGCCACTGGAGTCAAGCTATCCTGGCTGATGACGGCTGATAGCCAGAAACCAGTCCTAGGATGCTTGTTTCCGGTCCAGGGAAGACATGGCTTGGCAGTTCGGGCTGGACTGTTCCCATGAGGCACAGGGTCAAGACTGATTTGCATATGGCCATGTCTAAACTGGGGTGGTGTAGTGGGCAAAAGAACGATGGATTTAACCCAGATCTCTTGACTGGGGGAGAATGTCTGCATTGTCAGCATTCCGTCCATCATTTGTTTGTTGTAACGCTTTTCGCCCTAAGTGGGATGGGTATTCCCAGACGTGGGACCTGTGCTCACTACGCCACTGGAGTCAAGCTATCCTGGCTGATGACGGCTGATAGCCAGAAACCGGTCCTAGGATGCTTGATTCCGGTCCAGGGAAGACATGGCTTGGCAGTTCGGGCTGGACTGTTCCCATGAGGCACAGGGTCAAGACTGATTTGCATATGGCCATGTCTAAACTGGGGTGGTGTAGTGGGCAAAAGAACGATGGATTTAACCCAGATCTCTTGACTGGGGGAGAATGTCTGCATTGTCAGCATTCCGTCCATCATTTGTTTGTTGTAACGCTTTTCGCCCTTAGTGGGATGGGTATTCCCAGACGTGGGACCCGTGCTCACTACGCCACTGGAGTCAAGCTATCCTGGCTGATGACGGCTGATAGCCAGAAACCAGTCCTAGGATGCTTGTTTCCGGTCCAGGGAAGACATGGCTTGGCAGTTCGGGCTGGACTGTTCCCATGAGGCACAGGGTCAAGACTGATTTGCATATGGCCATGTCTAAACTGGGGTGGTGTAGTGGGCAAAAGAACGATGGATTTAACCCAGATCTCTTGACTGGGGGAGAATGTCTGCATTGTCAGCATTCCGTCCATCATTTGTTTGTTGTAACGCTTTTCGCCCTAAGTGGGATGGGAATTCCCAGACGTGGGACCCGTGCTCACTACGCCACTGGAGTCAAGCTATCCTGGCTGATGACGGCTGATAGCCAGAAACCGGTCCTAGGATGCTTGATTCCGGTCAAGGGAAGACATGGCTTGGCAGTTCGGGCTGGACTGTTCCCATGAGGCACAGGGTCAAGACTGATTTGCATATGGCCATGTCTAAACTGGGGTGGTGTAGTGGGCAAAAGAACGATGGATTTAAAACCCAGATCTCTTGACTGGGGGAGAATGTCTGCATTGTCAGCATTCCGTCCATCATTTGTTTGTTGTAACGCTTTTCGCCCTAAGTGGGATGGGTATTCCCAGACGTGGGACCCGTGCTCACTACGCCACTGGAGTCAAGCTATCCTGGCTGATGACGGCTGATAGCCAGAAACCGGTCCTAGGATGCTTGATTCCGGTCCAGGGAAGACATGGCTTGGCAGTTCGGGCTGGACTGTTCCCATGAGGCACAGGGTCAAGACTGATTTGCATATGGCCATGTCTAAACTGGGGTGGTGTAGTGGGCAAAAGAACGATGGATTTAACCCAGATCTCTTGACTGGGGGAGAATGTCTGCATTGTCAGCATTCCGTCCATCATTTGTTTGTTGTAACGCTTTTCGCCCTAAGTGGGATGGGTATTCCCAGACGTGGGACCCGTGCTCACTACGCCACTGGAGTCAAGCTATCCTGGCTGATGACGGCTGATAGCCAGAAACCGGTCCTAGGATGCTTGATTCCGGTCCAGGGAAGACATGGCTTGGCAGTTCGGGCTGGACTGTTCCCATGAGGCACAGGGTCAAGACTGATTTGCATATGGCTATGTCTAAACTGGGGTGGTGTAGTGGGCAAAAGAACGATGGATTTAACCCAGATCTCTTGACTGGGGTAGAATGTCTGCATTGTCAGCATTCCGTCCATCATTTGTTTGTTGTAACTCTTTCAGCAAGGCCGGACGAATGCAGACTATGGGTATGATAGATTCCTTTGGAGAATTACATAGACTACAATAAGGGGCCGATTCCGATCCTGTGTTTTTTTTTTCCCGTACGACTCGTATCCGTATGTTTTCCGTACGAATCGTACAAGTCACGTCCGACCCGTGAAGTACGATCCGTACGGGAAAAAGTACATACAGATCTGCCCGATCCGTACGAATCGTAGCTGGAAAATTAGTACGAGACGGACCAGGACACTTCTCCGTACAAATCGTAAAAATGAAGTCCGACCGTACTAGTATGATCCAGACCGGCGGTACAATTTACGATTCGTACGGAAAACGTCCCGTACACGGAGAATGACTTTGCCCGCTATGAAGCGAAGTTTGTACGCACCGTACCCCCAGCGCAAATGTATGGTGCGTACCCCCAGCGCGTAGGTACGCACCGTACCCCCAGCGCGTAGGTATGCACTGTACCCCCAGCATGTAGGTACGCATCGTACCCCCAGTGCGAATGTACGGTGCGTACCCCCAGCGCGTAGGTACGCACCGTACCCCCAGCGCATAGGTACGCACCATACCCCCCCACGCGTAGGTACGCACCGTACCCCCAGCGCATAGGTACACACCGTCCCCCCAGCGCGAATGTACGGTGCGTACCCCAGCCCGTATATTTGGTGCGTACCCCCCAGCGCGTATGTACACACCGTACCCCAATTGCGAATGTACGGTGCGTACCCCCAACATCGCGTATGTACGGCGGATGTTGCAGGTACGCGCTGTTGCGGGTACGCACCGTACATTCGCGATGGCGCTTTACGCACCCGCACCGTACAGAAGCAATGGGCGTACGCACCGTACATAGCAATGTCCGTGTACGCACCTCACATCCACTACGCATGGGGGTGTGTGGCTGGACGACTCGTACCCCTGTACCGTACTGAACCACGGACACTGTAAAACAGCACAAGGAGGGCCTATTCGACTCGCAGAACACCACAAAACACGTCTACACTGCACAAAAAATGGAAAGGACTGACCTGGACACATCCAAATAGGCAAACAGAGGGGCAACCTCTCAACCACCCCTTATAACACACCCACCAAAAATTCAAACTGAGCCCCACCCACAAATGGACCAATAAAAAGGGACCACACACACAAACCATGAGCCTTTGCAGCAGACTCACTACTGCTACAGAGCACACACAAACCACTGCACCCATCCACCTTAACATATACACCTTCACACACACCCCTTCACACATACCCCCTCTCCACATTCACACACACACCGTCACATTCAGACCCACACACCCACAACCATCTACACCCTCACCCCACACCATGCCCACTCACAAGAATCCAACGTTCACAAGGGAGGAGCTGGAAATCTTTGTCAATGAAGTAATCAGAGTCGAGCCACAGCTGTTTGGAACATTGGTCAGACAGACCAGCATAGCTGAAAAATCACGCCTGTGGCAGACGATCGTAGATAGAGTGAATGCTGTTGAACCCATCAGAAGGACCAGGAATGAATGCCAAGCCAGGTGGTACGATCTGCAGAGGGCGGTCAAGAGAAAAATGAATGAAGAGCACGCCCAGACCAACATCACTGGAGGTGGTGTGCCCCGCAGACCAGTACATTACCATCCCTGGGAGGAGAAGGTGATGGCCATGCTTCCGCCGGTGGGAGTACATGGACTCCAAGGACCTCCAGAGCCTGGTGAGTACACAAACAACTTACGTAACATGGGGGTAATGGCATCCACACCCCAACTACACCAAATGCACGCAACTACCCCCAAGCCCTTACCCGCCAGAACCACAGTCACAAACAACGCGAATGCCAATAACATGTGTATGCCCCATTGAGAAAGCAAGGCCATGCTATGTCCCATGCTACACGAAGCACCAACCCAAGAATGGATGTCCGATATGCTGGGAGGGTGGATGCACCAAAACACATGTTTGAATTCCAAATCAGACACAATTGCCCTCATCCCATATGGCCCAGCTACATACCCATGCACCATGCGCAGTGCCCAGGGATTGGGAAAGTACTGACAAGATAGCTCACACTTGGCCCTGGTGTAGGCAGCACAAGGCCCTCCTGTGACCAGTGCAAACACAAACACCAACACAACAAGGTCAGATATCTAGGACAGGAACTCACACTCACTGTCATGGCAGCATGCTCCATGGCGGGAGAGCTACATCACCTGGGAGCCCCAGTGCCAAATCACACTACACCCACTAGCAGGCCCTGTCACACACACCCCTTACACAAGGGACAGGCAATGGATTTACCCACTGCCACAATGGACATGTAACACAACAAGACCAATACATAGCCGAAGAAGCACCCAAGCCACAAATGGACATGTCAAAGACTCAGGCGAACATATCAATCTGTTCCCCACAACATACCCATACACAAGTGAACATTGAGGAGAATGATAGGCACATACAACTACCTGGAGGAACAGTGACAACTTGAATGTTTATGAAACATGCATGTTGCATGAAGCAGCATTAACATTGTCTGTCTCTCACACACAGGGCAACGTGATGAACATCCCCCCAACAATGGGGGTGAAGAATCACACTCACAGGCTCGGGAGGAACCGGATCCCACCAGCAGCGACGCCTCTCAACACTCCGTGGATGACCCCGACCGACCTGGACCCTCTGGTGTCCAAGCCCCTACAGAACCTGGTTCATTAACATCTGTGCCAACCACCACCCCCATTCCTGCCACATCACAGGAGACACCCAGGAGCCCTGCCCGCAGTGAACAGAGCCAGTCTGACCAGGAGGGACAAGGTGCGGCGGGCACCCAGGAGGAGGCAGACAACACCGCCACTGCCATCCCTCAGGGGTCCCGTCGACTCGATGTGCCCACAACGGTAGGCCAGGCTCGTGTGGGCAGGGGTGGCGGGAGTGGAGGCAGGCGGAGGCGAGAACCTGACCAGCCAACTGAAGGGACCGGTATGTCACACATCCGCAACATCATGGAGGCATACCGGCGTGACACCAGGGAGATCGGCCAGGTAGTGGTGACCCTCACAGAGATCAAAAACCAGCAGGCCGAGCAACACGCCAGTCAACAACAACACCAAGGACGGATGGAGGCAAGACTGGCTGAGCTCCTGGCGGTGCAAATGGACATAAGCCATTCACTCCGTCGGATTGCCGACAACATGGGCAACCCTCCCTGTGACACCAGGCGCAGACCAGCACCAGCCACAGGGAGGGAGGAGGAGGAGGATTCGTCTGACGGAGCGTCCCAAACATCGTCAAGGCCTGCATCTGAGGGTCCCTGGAGGAAGGTTGGTCGTCCACGGAAAAGACCGTGAGAGGCAGCGGGCCATCCACATCTCCCAGGTCACCTGGCCTTCATGTGCGACAGCATCACCTCATTGATTGACATCATCTGCCACATGGACTTGCTGGTCACAGTCTGACCAATGATGCCAAACACTGTGGGCTGGACTCCGATGACTTCAAATGGCAAGGATCCCATTTCCCCCTGTGAACTTTGGATTCTATGGTCCCTGCATTTCCCAATTTTCTGTGCACAAATCACGCCCGAGAGCTAGAAATTAAAAAATTAATAATTGAAATTTCATGTTGCAGTCATTTAGCATGAGTCCACAACATACGTGTGGGGATATGTCAAAGTATGCCTGAGTGTGGAACTAACTTCAGCCATCCATACACTTGGATCTGAGTCCGGTCGAGGACACACATGGCTCACAATGTATCACAAAATACAGACATGGAGCCCAACACTCACCCGTGATGGCCTCAAGCTGCTGAGGGGGGGCTTGCTATATTGCTCTGACAGACCAATTTGGAAGAGTTACATGAAGGTGTAGAGGTCATGGGTCATGCTGATGTGCCCGGGGAGGGAGTACCAGGTCTGTTTTGCGAGGTGGGAGAACTATCTCCTGCATGCAGATTTTATGTGGATGTGATGAATGGTGGCCAGGGCAAGGTGGGCTGCATGGAGTAGGGCCAACGGGGTGTTGGATGACACACGTCGAAGGTCGGTTTGGGTCTGGGGTTGTGGACTGCCTCCTGAGTGTGGTTGAGGAGTCTGAAGGTGATCCTGCAGCACACAGCGAGCCATTGTACCTCTCTCAGGTGGACGGTGATGTGGCTGGGGCGGGGGATGTTGCAGATGAGGTGTGCGGATGCACCCTGGATGTGGATAAGTTCTCCTGCATGTTTGCTGTTGTCCTCTGTAGAGGCCGGTGCTGTATTTGAGCCGGCTGGTGTCCTGGACCAGGGGGACGGTCTGTCTTGCCTTGGAGTGGATCTATCTGGGGGTCATCAGCAGCATGTTGAGGGTGTTGCAGCATGAGGTACAGATGTTGGTGAGTTGCATGTTAATTGTGAGCGTTGGGTCCATGATGAACACCAGCTTGCCTGCGTGGCCACTGGGTGCTGGTGCGGTGCACAGACCAGTGGGAAGCAAGGAGTTGACCCAGCCGTAAGGGGACAATCCTCAGATGATGACCTCTGTCCTGTCCAAGTCCTGCCTCAGATGGCTGATGTTCAGCCATTCATCAACAGATCTCATGCCTTCTTGATGTTTGGATCTGGCAATGGCTGGCTCTTTGGTGAGTTTGAGGAGCAGCTGGGTGTCAATGGCATACCAGATGATGATGAGGTTGTGTGCGCATGTGATGGTGGAGAGTGGGGTCATGGAGACATTGAAGATCGTCACGCTGAGAGAAGAGCCCTGTGGCATGGGCCAGATGACCCCAGTGTACTACATGTTGCAGGGTGGAGGCAGACTCCCTGGGCCTTGCTGGTGAGCTACTTCCTGATTGAATCCTAGGCCCTCCTCTGGATACCAGTGTTGGAGATGTGTGAGCTGACAGTGTGGTAGCACATGGTGTAGAATGTCGTTGAGAGGTCAAGGGTGGTGGCCTCACCATTGTTGAGCAGGGCAAAGTAGTCGTTGGTGGTGGCAATGATGACGGTTGCAGTGGTGTGATTACTGTGTAAAACGGTCTGGTGCCGGTTGGCTGGAGCTGGTTGCATGTAGGAAATTGGTCTGTTGCTTGTTGAGTGTCTTCCTGGTGACATTTGCTGGGTAGGGAAGTAGGGTGATGTACCAGGAGATCCTGCGGTACTGACTTCCGTTGTTTAAGAAGGGCCTGGGGCTCTGCATGCCTCCTGCAGCCAGGGAATGTGGCTAACTCAAAGGAGACATTCATGACGCGCTGGACGTGGGCTTCAAGGATGGCGAATGATGTGGTTGAGATGTTGTGTGGGAAGGGGCCTGATGGAGAGCCAGAGTGGATGGTGCACATGATACCGGTTGTGTACTTGCTGCTGACGGAAGTCCATGACCTGAGGGGGGTTTGTCCAGCGGATAATAGTGCTGTCTGCCTCTGTGTGCCAAGGCTGTTGTGTATGGCCATGAGCCTTGCAGTGGTACAAAGTTGCAAGGGATGGGATCTGCCTTGCAAGGGTGGGATGTCTTGGATGGAGATCTGCTGTCAGTTCACTCACAATGCTGATGAGCTCCTTGATGTCATGTGTTTGGGTGTCTCGGCACTATCTGAAATATCTCCACTTGTCCTTGCTGATGATATGGTGATGGCTGTGTATGGTGTTTTCCAGGGCTGTAGGAAAATGATGTCTCTTTGTGTTGCAAGGTTTGCACAAGAGTCCGGCTAGGTCTGTTGGAGTCCAGTAGGTCTGCCTTGTCCCAGGTGCCTTAACTGTTGTTGTGCTTCACAGGAAAGTCCGTCAATGTGGCAAGATTGTTGGATCAGTAGCTGATCCAGTGTGTGAGTTTGCAGGGTGTGGCGGTGATGTTGTTTTGAGTGTCCCCCACTGCTTGTCTGTGGAGACTTACATCAAGCATCTTTGGGGGATCGGTAGCGGGGTGTGTGGCACTGTGTTGCTTGTTGGAGACGTGGATTCAAATGTTGATGGACCAATGATGGATGGTGGTGTGTGTCCCCTCCAGCAAGAAGTGACGGGCCCCCAGCCACATGTAGCCTATGGAGGTGAGGGCCTGCGTGCAGATGTACGTGTTGATGGCTTAGCGGAATTGTGGATGTAGGCCTGCAGATCTGTAGATGAGTGTTACTCCGAGGGTTGCTAGGGAGTTGCTGCGAACCCGGACTTGTGACTCTGAGGGTGTACTTGTGAATAATTAGCAATTCAGCCCCCGGGATTGGTGTTGGCGTCCCTGCGGGTGATCTTGGATCCGTCTGAGATGGCAATGAAGACGTCATGTGCTGAGGATGCTTTTGTCCAGGTTACTGTCATGAAGGTGATGTGTGGGGCCGTAGTGTTGAGGAGGTAACAGAGTCCAATGGCGTGCTGGTGGATGGAGCGGGTGTGGAGTAGGAGGCACATAACCTGGTTGTACTGACAGGGTCTGGTAGGCTGGGCAGCACTGTGTAGGCAGTTGGAGTAGCACACTCAGCATGCGAAGGTGTCGTGTGTTTGCTTAGGGGTTGCCTGATGGCAGGAGGATGATTGTCACGAGGACATTGCTTGGAGAGTGGCTGCAGCATGAGCCTGTTGTGTGATGTGGGTCATGCAAAGACTAGAGGGTCGTGCACTGTGCATGTTGCAGGCGCAGACGGTCCTGCCTGTGGCACGGTGCTGGGGCTACAGTGGCACAGAAAAGCTGCTGGCTGCATTTCAAATGGGTGGAGGGGGAAGGGCTGAGCATTTTTGAGGCGTGGGGGTTGCAGAATCAGGGCACTCGGAGTGGTGGGGCCGCAGGTGAGGCAGCAGCAGGCGGAAGGGGTTAGAAATCATGCAAAAATCAACACACGAAGACAAGGAGGTCTGCAAGGCACAGTGCAACAGGTGTATGTCAAGGAAGGAGTCTCAGCTCACTCATGGGTCACTCCCAGAAAATGTATGATCAATCACCATAAATTACAGCCACTGTATCAAGCAACAAAATGCAGAGATGCGCAAAGGAGACACACCATCAGCAGGCATTCACGTCCCGTTGTGGGCAGCAACCTGCACAAATACATACACAACCAGGTACTTCATGCACAATAGAGATCATTAGCCATGAAGCACTGCATGCATGTTGCCAAAGTAAACATACACTCATATGCTCAATCTTTGTCAATTATGCCATAGATGACGCGTGCAAACTGGTAAGAGATCTGCAGTGACCGAGATGAGGCACTTTGGATTGTGCCGAACACCTTTATTCCACATACACACACAAAGGGATATGCCTCCATATTAACAGACTCACAGGTCAGTTGACAGAACATGTGGGACATACGCTGGACCCCCCCTTCACAACACGGATGATGTCAATCCCAAGGAACTGGCACACAAGGTAAGGGGATGAGCAAAACACATCCTGCTGCACACGGAGAGGCTGCAATTCCCCATAGAGCATGTTGTTGTGATGTCCCCCACTATGTCCACCCGTAGCATCTGCAATGTTTCAGAGCCAAGGTTCACACACATTGATGCCTTCATCAGGCGCCATATTCCACTACAGATGACTGTCAAGAAGGCTGACTATCATGTCATGGGAGTGATGCTACATGTTATATGCGCCATGGTGAGAAGACATGTATGCATGGTACCACAACATGCACAGAAGCAGTCACCACACATTCCCAACCTGTACCACCACCAAATAGCCTTGCTGCAATACTTACCCAAACTGACATTTTCACATGTCCGTGCATAGAACGCTGATTATGCACACGTTGAATAGCAGGAGGACAACGATGACACGACCAGACAACAGGTGCAAAATACCTGGGAATGACAGACACACGAGAAGTCACCTAAAAAAATTCTCAACGCACACATGGAAGTGTACAAAACATGAACAATGTTGGACACATGTAAATTGCCAATCAAGTCTCTCCGCAAAACTGTGTTGCATGACATCATCACTCGAGTGACACATCAGAACACACATCCAAGTCACTTTGCATTCAGTCAGTGTGATCGTGGGGATGTGGCGGGCTGGAATAACAGACGAGGAGGCCAGATATAGTGGGCTATAGTGCGTTTCTTTAATATACACAAGTTCCAGTATAGGGTTGAGAGTCACGGGTAACGGGGTGATGGTTCTCGTCTCGGTCGTCGTTGTCGGGGTTTCTGGTACGCTTCCCGCTCTTGGCACTCTTCGGCGGTGGTAGACCGGGGTAGGTGTTCCTCGGAGGACCGAAAGAAAAACAAACAGAGGAGCCGTCAGTCCTGCAGGGATTCTGCGGAAGATACCGTCCCCGAGACCCACAATGTGATGAAGAGGAAACGGACCGTGAGGGGGGGGGGGAAAGAAATGGGTCGAGGAGGAAAAAGGACAAGACTGAGGGTGCTCGGAAAGGGTTTGTGAGAAATAGGACTTGTAGTGTAAACAGTGCTGTATAGTATTTACAAGGGGGTTGGACGTGACTGTAGAAGTGAGGGAGTCTATATACAAGGAGGCTTCTATGGTTTTACACAGCGTACCTAGCGAGCTAGAATATGGGGGAAGGTACTCACACGCTCCGCCGTAACTCTCCTTTGAGTTACGGCCGCTCTTCAGCTACCTCCGGAGGACTCCACCAGTCTTCCGACCATTCCTCGAGGTCCCCAC
This sequence comes from Triturus cristatus, assembly GCF_964204655.1. NCBI lineage: Eukaryota > Metazoa > Chordata > Amphibia > Caudata > Salamandridae > Triturus > Triturus cristatus. Next base: position 566,855,128 of record NC_140588.1, read on the forward strand.
TTCCGTCTTCTCCTTCCTCCGTATCGCCAGTCGAGAGTTCCTGCCACGATCTTCCGACTCCTTCGTTCTTCTCAATTCCGTCTTTTCTGTGGTCGTCCACCGGGGAGGGGGAGGGACTTCCGGGGTACCGGTCGAATCCTTCCGGTCTGTCGTCACATCGGATTGGACCCTGTAAGAGAGAGAGGGGCGGGGTCGTCGTTGTCACGGACTCTTTGGAGATCATATCGTTTGGCGTGTCCGGGAAGGGAGAACTCCGTAAAGGAGGTAATCCGGGTGGTACACGGGAGGGTTTAGGGTTCGGGGAAAAGGGTCCCTCACATCCCCTTTCCCTAGGTGTCTTTCGTGTACGGGGGAAGGACATAGGATACCGTGATAGGTAATCTGCGTTTCCTTGTTCCACCCCCTTTCGGTGGATTGTGGTGAACCTGTAGGGTTGTAGTGCAAGGAACCAGCGAAGGACCCGGTCGTTATGACCTTTGTTCCGAGCCATCCACTCCAGGGGGGCGTGGTCGGTGTAAATGGTGAATTCCCGACCTTCTAAATAGTAACGGAGACTTTCCACCGCCCACTTTATAGCCAGAGCTTCTTTTTCTACCACAGCATAATTTCTCTCCCTGGGAAATAACTTCCTGCTGAGGTAGAGAATGGGTTTTTCGTTTCCATACGGGTCTTTTTGTGACAACACCGCCCCCAACCCCTGTTCCGAGGCGTCAGTCTGCAAAAGGAAGGCACGTGTATAATCAGGACTCACTAGCACGGGATCTGAGGTCAATGCATGCTTAAGATCGGAAAAAGCCTGTAGTAACAAGGGGGTGGGATGTCGGAGTAGGGTCTCAGTGTCTGTGGTTTTTTTCAGTAAGTCGGTGAGCGGTGCTGCCCTTTGAGAAAAATTGGGCACGAACCTCCGATAATACCCTAAGAGGCCTAGGAAGGCACGGAGGTCCTTTTTCGTTGCAGGAAAGGGGAGGGAACGGATGGCTTCGGTTTTGGTATGTTGGGGTCGTATGAGGCCCTCACCCAGAAGGTACCCCAAGTAGTGGACTGTTTGAGCAGCTAGGGTGGTTTTAGCGGGATTGATCGTGAATCCGTATGACCCAAGAGAGGAGATGACTTTGTGCAGGTGGTCCAAGTGTTGTTTCCAGTTATCGCTATAGATGACTATGTCGTCTAGATATGCCCCAGCATACTGGGTATGGGGTCGTAGGATGTGGTTCATGGCACGTTGGAAGGTGGCGGGAGCACCGTGTAGGCCAAAAGGGAGGACCAGGAACTGGTATAACCCCTCAGGAGTGGAAAACGCTGTTTTCTTCCTATCCTCTTTTCTGAGGGGTATCTGCCAATAGCCTTTACAGAGGTCCAGAGTGGAGATGAACTGGGCCTTCCCTATGCGTTCGATCATTTCGTCGACCCGCGGAAGGGGGTATGTGTCGAATGAGGATATCTTGTTGACTTCCCTGAAATCAATGCAAAACCTGACGGACCCGTCAGGTTTGGGAACCAGGACGATCGGTGAGTTCCAATCGCTCGATGAGGGTTCTATTATGCCCATTTTCAGCATCTGTTCTATCTCTTGTTTTATGACAGTCCGACGGGCTTCAGGGACTCGATATGGCCTTTGTCTGACCACCTTTCCAGGTTCTGTGTGAATAGCGTGTTCGGTGATGGTCGTATGACCGGGTACCGAGGAAAACACCTGACGTAAGGGGTATAGATATGTCATAAGGTCGTGACTTTGGTGGGAGGGGAGCCCCGAATCTATACAGGCAGCAAAGGAGAGGGGTACCTGCTCCAAGGTGTTAGTGAGGACAGGACGTGGGCCTTCCCACTTTTTCAGCAGATTCACATGGAAGATCTGCTTGGTGGCTCGTGTTGGGTCCAGTTCCAACTCATAAGTGACAGGGGTTACCTGTCGAATCACGGAATATGGGCCTTGCCACTGCCCCAGGAGTTTATGGTCAGATGACGGCATCATTAACAGAACCAAGTCCCCCACGGAGAAGTTTCGGGTTTTTGTTCCCTTGTCGTATTGAACTTTTTGTTTGTTTTGGGCGTTCTCCAGGTTCTGATGTACAATGTCTCTCATTAGAGCCAAATGGGTTTTCAGGTTGGATATGTATTCCGGGAGGGGGCGAGTACGGTTGGGTTCCGCTTCCCAGGCTTCTTGAGCCATATCCAACAGGGTACGTGGGGGTCGTCCGTATAGTAGCTCATAAGGTGAATAGCCGGTACTGCTCTGGGTTTTGCACCGAATAGCAAACAACGCTAGGGGTAGCATATCCTCCCACCTTTTTGCTTCCAACCCCAACAGTTTCTTAAGCGTTTGTTTCAGCGTTGCGTTATAACGCTCCACCAGCCCATCGGTTTGAGGGTGGTATGCTGAGGTCCGGATCTGTTTGATCCCCAGTTGTGAGCAGACCTGTTTCATCAGGGCGGACACAAAAGGCGTACCCTGATCGGTTAGAATCTCCCGGGGAAATCCTACCCGAGAGAACACTGAGATGAGGGCTTTAGCTATGTTCTGGGTAGTCGGTTGTCGCAGAGGTATCGCCTCCGGGAAGCGAGTGGCATAGTCCACGAGGACTAGGGCATAGCGACAACCGCTACGAGAGGGTAACAAGGGGCCTATAATGTCCATCCCTACTCTGCTAAACGGGACATCTATGATAGGGAGAGGCAACAAGGGCACCCTAGGGGGTCGATATCTACTGTTTTTTTGGCATACCGGGCATTCCCTGCAGTATGTTTTCACTTGTTGGTGGACCCCGGGCCAGTAGAATCTTTCCAGAATGGTTTGGCTGGTTTTTTCGTCGCCAAAATGTCCGCCCAAGAGGTGGCTATGGGCGAGAAACAGGACCTTGTCCCGGAAAGGGCCGGGAATCAGGAGTTGAGGCTTTTGTTGCGCCCCTCCCTTACGGTACAACAACCCTTTTTGTTTGAAAAAGTAGGGACCTACGGTAAGTGGATCTTCTTGCTCTAACGCCGTAGCCCATGCTTCCTGTAGAACGGGATCCTCTTGTTGAGCGGCTCGGAATTCCTGGTCTATCTGCCAGGGATGTTCGTCCGGGATAGCTGGGAAGACGTCTACATAGTCTCTTTTCTCCTTTTTCTTCTGTGCTTTGGTTTTCGGGAGTTTGGGTTGGTTTATGGGCGAGGAGAGCCCCTGAGGAAAGGGGGCTTCTTCCCACCAAGTGTTTAGGGCATCAGTTGTGTCCTGGAGTAGACCGGGCAGACCGTGATAATCGCTCCCCAAGATGGCTTCTTCTGGAAGGGAGGGAACGAGACCTACTGTGAGGGAGGTTCCCGGATCCTTGGAATGTTGGACCTGGACTTGGGTGGTCGGATATCTCTTCGTGTCGCCGTGAACACATTGAATGGCGACCATCCCTGAGGGGGGGGTCGACAGGGCTCTGCATGACCTGGGGCCTAATAACACTCTGTCTACACCCTGAGTCAGCCAGAGCGGTGAGGGTTTGTCCGTTTATTGTCACTGGACGATGGAACGAGGGCGGTCCGGTACCGGGAACGGAACAAACATAGTTTCGGGCCATACCAATCTCCATGGGTTCTTCCTTGTGGGGGCACATTCGAGCGATATGTCCAAAACCCCCACAGCCGTAACATTGAGGTCCTGGATTGGTAGGGCGTAGGGGTATTGGGGAAGGCATCAGAGGGGTTAGTATGGGTCTTTTGGGTGGAAGAGGGCGGATAGGTCTGATCCCTGTAGCGGGAGGGTGTCTCTGGGGATGGTCCTCCTTGACTCGTAGGTTCTCTTGGGCTCGACTGTATGCACTTGCTATTTCTACCGCTGTTTCCAGAGAGAGACGGGCATGCTGACGTACCCACCGTTGGGTGCTGGGATGGAGAGAGGACAGGAATTGTTCTAAATGTATTTTCTCCAAAATCTCCTCTTTAGTGGCTGTCTCCGGTTTCAGCCACCGCGCGGTCAGGTCCTTGATCCGAAACGATAAGGCTCGGGGAGTCTCCTGTGGTCGTTCCTTGACTTGTCGTAGCTTCACCCGGTAGGTCTCGGCATCAATGCCCAATCGTTCCAATATACAGGTTTTGATGTCCGCATACGGAGTGGTGCCTTGTACGTTCGCTTGCTGATATGCTGCCTGTAATTCGCCAGTGAGTAAGGGCCCTAGGTAATGTCCCCAACGGTCTATAGGCCATGAGGCGGCCTGGGCTAACCGTTCAAAGTTTGTGAAGAAGAAATCCGGGTCTTCTCCCGGTACGAACTTTTGGAGGACCACCGAAGGTAGGGAGGCTGTTGGTCTCTGTTGCTCCAAAACCGTGGTCAGCTTACCCAGCGCCTGTTCGTGGGTGTTTCCCTGGCCTTTCAGGACGTCATGGAGATGCCCTCGGTCGTCTTCGGCTGTTTTTAGGAAGCGTTCCATCAGGTTCCCGAGTTGTTCTTGGGAGGCAGCCATCCTCTGCATTACGGCCTCCATGTCTCCAGCGGATCCCACTTCTGACACCACCTGTGATCGTGGGGATGTGGCGGGCTGGAATAACAGACGAGGAGGCCAGATATAGTGGGCTATAGTGCGTTTCTTTAATATACACAAGTTCCAGTATAGGGTTGAGAGTCACGGGTAACGGGGTGATGGTTCTCGTCTCGGTCGTCGTTGTCGGGGTTTCTGGTACGCTTCCCGCTCTTGGCACTCTTCGGCGGTGGTAGACCGGGGTAGGTGTTCCTCGGAGGACCGAAAGAAAAACAAACAGAGGAGCCGTCAGTCCTGCAGGGATTCTGCGGAAGATACCGTCCCCGAGACCCACAATGTGATGAAGAGGAAACGGACCGTGAGGGGGGGGGGAAAGAAATGGGTCGAGGAGGAAAAAGGACAAGACTGAGGGTGCTCGGAAAGGGTTTGTGAGAAATAGGACTTATAGTGTAAACAGTGCTGTATAGTATTTACAAGGGGGTTGGACGTGACTGTAGAAGTGAGGGAGTCTATATACAAGGAGGCTTCTATGGTTTTACACAGCGTACCTAGCGAGCTAGAATATGGGGGAAGGTACTCACACGCTCCGCCGTAACTCTCCTTTGAGTTACGGCCGCTCTTCAGCTACCTCCGGAGGACTCCACCAGTCTTCCGACCATTCCTCGAGGTCCCCACTTCCGTCTTCTCCTTCCTCCGTATCGCCAGTCGAGAGTTCCTGCCACGATCTTCCGACTCCTTCGTTCTTCTCAATTCCGTCTTTTCTGTGGTCGTCCACCGGGGAGGGGGAGGGACTTCCGGGGTACCGGTCGAATCCTTCCGGTCTGTCGTCACATCGGATTGGACCCTGTAAGAGAGAGAGGGGCGGGGTCGTCGTTGTCACGGACTCTTTGGAGATCATATCGTTTGGCGTGTCCGGGAAGGGAGAACTCCGTAAAGGAGGTAATCCGGGTGGTACACGGGAGGGTTTAGGGTTCGGGGAAAAGGGTCCCTCACAGTCAGCTGGACACACACATTGCAATACATGACAATCAATGCCACAAGCTTGCACACTCATAGCCAGTGACTCACCATTATGAGAAGAAGTTGCGTATGATCTGACTCCGGATATCATCCCCCTCCTCCTTCTCATCACTAGCCTCGTGACCAAGCCCTTGATCCTCCATGGGTGGATGCTCCTGCTCATCTGGATCCAGGATGAGTGGCACTGCCTTCTCAACTGCCATGTTGTGCAGCATGCAGCACACAATGAAGATTTTGCAGACCTTCTCCAGGGCATAAGGGAGGGACCTACCTGTCTTGTCCAGGCACCGGAATCGGCTCTTCAGGAGTCCAAACGTCCTCTCAATCACTCGCCTGGTCCGCCCGTGTGCATCATTGTACCGGTGATCTGCAGCTGTTCTTGGGTTGCGGAGAGGTGTCATCAGCCATGGCATGTTGGGATAGCCAGAGTCCCCTACATGGAAACATCATGTAAATAAGTGGGTCACGAGATGCCGTAAGAGACAAAGATACCGCAACACATAGGACAAAAAGACTATACCCACCAACAAGACATGCTCGTTCGTTGTGCAGCCGCAGCATCATTTGTGGCACCCTGCTGCACCTCATGATGTAGACATCGTGTGCTGATCCTGGAAAACGTGCACAGACATGGGAAATCAGCATGTTAGCAAGACACACCACAAGGGCATTTATCGAGTGGTAATGTTTGCGGTTGCGATAGGCTTGTTCCTATGCCTGTGGTGGTACAAAAGCCACATGTGTACCATCAATGGACGCAATTACATGGGGCATCCCACCCAGGGCATAGAAATCCCCCTTGACATCCCTCAACCCCTTTGGAGTCGGAAATTTGATTAATTCATCAAGGTGCTCCAACATGGCTGCTAAAACATCACGCAGGACACGGCTGAATATAGTCTGGGACATCCCACCCACATCAGCTATGGTCAATTGAAACGTACCTGTGGCCAAAAAATGTAAGGCTGCCATCACCTTCATCTTGGGGGTCAGCGCAGTAGGATACCTGTGTCGCGGTTGGAGGTGTGGTGCCAGCTTGTTTGTCAGGTCCTCAATCAACTGTTGAGTGAATCTGTAACGGCGGATGCAGGCACGTTCCCTCATGGCAGCCAAGTCTGGCATTAGTCTTGGGACAGGTGGTGCCCTGCAAAATATAGTTTTGAAGAATGAAGATTGAGAGTCGGCAAACATCAATGTCAATGAACATAGTACATGCTACACTGCTAATATACATCAGGTAACTATGGAGTCGGGTGTGTGCAATACATCCAGGACACAGATGCCAGCTTGCTGGCACTCCTACAAAAAGCCTGATACACCTGTTGATTGTCAAGTCTACATGACATGCCCTGAAATGATTTGGGGGCCAGTCTGAGTGAAGAGCCACAGATATGACCGGAGTGACACACAACCCCATAGCTGCATTTGAAGGATGTCATCTCATCCAGGCAGCTGACTGCAAGGCACACACACAGGTCACATGGAATGTCAAATGTACATATCAAACACAGTGCGATGAAGGGGTACACGTGACAACACAAAGACACAGCCATTGAGACAACAAACACATGTATGACTGAAAATATATGATATCCCCTGCACACAGGCCCTACAGCCTTGGAAATCCACATGTGGCATGGTGTGCGTAGATGTGTTACATGCCCATCTCCACACAGACCCCTGATGCACCAACAGCAGATGCAGTTGACGGGACACTGACATGAAGCTCATGGGAACACATGACACACACCTGACATAGTCCCAAAGGGGCACGCTGATCGTGACAGGTCAGTTGATAAAGTGTCCCTGGCATCAGGAGACAGGTGCGGTTGTTGATGACTGTGCCACCCACTGCTGCTATGCATGACACAGTTGGACTACAGACACACATGTGGCAAGTGTCAAGGTGATGTGCGCCACATCGTGCCCCATCACACATGACATGTGTCCATAGGTCAGAACACATCAATTGTGCAACTAGATGAGAGGACCTGTGCAATATCACTGGCTAACACACCTAGGGCCTGCACATGAAAGTATGCAATGACAAGTACTTGATGGACATCCATGTGCGACTCGTAGCCCTCCATTCCTGGCATGTGTCCGGCTGTATTACCATTGTAAGCATGTGAAATGCGTACCTGTACGTGTACGCACTGGTAGTACACGTACGTGTACTAAGGTAGTACACGCACGTGTACAACTAGTGCGTACACGTACTTGTACACGTACGTGTACGCACTAGTTGTACACGTATGTGTACTACCAGTGCCTACACATACGTGTACAAGTCTGTGTACACACTAGTTGTACACGTACATGTACGCACTGGTAGTACACGTACGTGTACTACCAGTGCCTACATGTACGTGTACAAGTATGTGTACGCACTAGTTGTACACGTACGTGTACTACCAGTGCCTACACATACATGTACAAGTACGTGCCTACACGTACGTGTACAAGTACGTGTACGCACTAGTTGTTCACGTACGTGTACGCACTGGTAGTACACGTACGTGTACTACCAGTGCCTACACGTACGTGTACAAGTCCGTGTATGCACTAGTTGTACACGTACGTGTACTACCAGTGCCTAAACATATGTGTACAATTCCGTTTATGCACTAGTTGTACACGTACGTGTACTACCAGTGCCTACACGTACGTGTACAAGTACGTGCATGCACTAGTTGTACACGTACGTGTACTACCAGTGCCTACACGTATGTGTACAAGTCCGTTTACGCACTAGTTGTACACGTACGTCTACCAGTGCCTACACATAGGTGTACAAGTACGTGTACGCACTAGTTGTACACGTACGTGTACTACCAGTGCCTACACGTACGTGTACAAGTACGTGTCAAGCGCACTGTGCAACTGGTGCCGTAGTGGTACGTGTGAAACGCACCGTACCTGTGTGTGGCTTTCAAAATTACATAGGGGACACATAAGGGACAAGTATTAGGCACTAAATGCATGCTGGTTGTCATGGATACTGAGTTTTCTCTTCAAATGTTTCCATCAGGTGTCCTGGAAAAGTCAGTTGGCCACAAAATACAATGTTGCAAAGTGGTTGTTGACTTGACATGATGCTCTAAATTTGAACGATGCAAATGCTGTCACTGGTGTATGTTTAAAGGGATTGGAGTAAACGTAAGATGCAAATGATTCTGACCAATCACTAGGTACTCCTCAAAATGAATGCCCCTCAGCAAGACAGATATAAGGCAGCCAGAAGCCATGAGAGGGCACTTGCCTGCACAACTTTCCTGTCGACAACATTGCTGCTGTCTCTGCTTCCCTGGACCGTGTCTCGTGCTGTGGAGAGGGCCCAGCCATTCACCCAGGAGGAGAATCAGGCCTTGCTGGACGTCCTCCTCCCACAGTACACCAGCCTGTATGGGAGACCAGGGGAGCAGGTGAGTGCTGAGTCCACTACCTTTGCCTATGCACCTGTTGTGTGACTGTCAATATTGTGTCCAGGTGGGACTGACATGCAATGTTGTTCAGAGTGTGTCCCGGGGGGGGGGGGGAGGCATGCTTATGTCTCTCATGCAGAGCATCATGTAGTTCCTGTGTGCACTCCTCACTTGCATGGTGCTTACAGTGACTTTCACTGCATAGTGCATGAGATATTCAGCCTGGCTAATCCTTGGGGGCTTTTATTCCTGTTGTCCTGAGGTGATTCAGTGGTCCCCCCGGTGTGACAGGTGACTGTACCCACAGATGTGTATGAGTTGAGTGGACCTGTGGTGAGAGTGTCCAAATGATGTGTACGACCTCATGGACATTGATATATGTGAATGTTCCTTGTCATGTGGGTGAGTGTCTATGTGAAGTGTTGCACCACGGCTGCATGTTGGAGGCTACTGATCGAACCATCTGATTTGACAAGTGAGCCGTGCTTTGTGTCTGACTTGCAGAGCTAGCACGACACCTGTGACTCCCCCCTGGCAAATGGCACATGTGCAGAGTGAGGGTTGTATCCGCTGTTGTCAATGACCGGCCAGTGATCTGTGGCTGGGTGTGTCTGTCTAGTCTGCTGAGGGTGCGTCAGTGGAGTGGGACTTGTGACTGCATGGCACGTGCTGCCCATCAGCCTGCTGTTGCATGTGCTGCACAGTGTGTGGCATGTTCATTGAGTGTTTAGCACCCCTCATGCCACCTGTAGACTTTCAATGCCATGTACTGCATTGGCGCTTGCACACAGGCCAATTTCATGTTGTGAATGAGGCTATTCATGTCAGCATCCTATGCCCTGTTCAACATTTCAAAGATGTTCTAATGTGTGTCTCTGGGAAATGGAGCAGGTGTATTGATGTTGTGTCACTTTGTCATCCTGACATGTAACTGCCTACGAGAAGGGGGTGATCTGGACCAACGTCGTCAGGGCCGTGAGGACTGCGGGGGGCGTGATCGGCAGCTGGCCCAGGCCCGCAAGAGGTGGCAGGACATCCGGTGCTGGACCCGGCGGATCGCCCGGGTCCAGCTCAAGCTCTCTCCTCCTCGCCCCCATGGTGGCCGCCGACACCTGACCCACCACATGAAACGTGTCCTGGCGGTGGTCTTCCCTGACCTCGATAGGCAGTTACAGGAGAGACTGCCGCAAGGAGGGGGTAGGTACATGGCTTTTTGTCGTGTCATGTGTCGCCGGCTTTAGGAAGTGCTATTTTGCATGAATACACTCCCAGAGTTCATATGTGCAGTGCATTTTTTGTTCCCAAATGTCACCTGGGGATCTTTTTCATCCCTTTCTCTCCTTGACATGTGTCCCCTGGTGTGTGTGTAATCACATTTGCACATGGTCATCTAGGGTGCCAGTACATCTAAGTGCACATTGCTTTCTGCATCATGTGGGAGGGTGGTCTGTGACTTGTGTCGGTACCTTGCCTGTGCCATGACCTGTTCACAATGTTGGGGGTCCATAGTTGTTGTCACTGATGCTGATTCTCAACATAGGAGTGTGAGCTTTCAACTGGACACCCTTGCAGCATGCATGAGCAATGTTGTGGCCTCAGACATGATGTGCATGAGTGTGAGATATGCATAGTGCCATGACGGTTGAACATGGTAGAGTCAGCTCATTCCAGGACCATGGAGCAGTGTGCCCACTACAGTCCCCTGAGACACCCTGGCCTCCTAATCATGTGTGTCATCCAACACTGTGCATATTCTCTGTGTGTGCTGCATAGGTCTGCCTCTGTGGCATTGTTCCCTGGCCTACTTTGGATTTTGTTAATGTGTGCTACATGTGTCCACTGGACAGGGATACACCATTTTGCTTGTGCATACTCACACTGGGCAGTGCCTGTGTGGCTATTCACAACAATCTGTTGATGGTTGTTTGTCACAATTATGTGTTGTCAGCCCCACGAGGTGATGTGGTGTCAATGAAGCAATTTTTCTAGCACAGTTGTAACCCTGAATAAGAGGTGTCACTTCTTGATCTGTATAAATCAGATTGACTCAGGTATTGGGGGGGGTGCGAGAGAGGCATACATGTGCAACCCTGATTTTTCATTGCCAGGTCTGACTTGTGTGTGAGAATTGTCTGGACTAAAATACACTGGGCATTGCCCCTGTGATGCTGGCCACTGCTTAATTTATGTGCCTTGCAGCCTGTGTCATTTTTTTACCAACAAGAATCCTGCTCATACATTTTTGGCACGTGTGTGGTTCAAATGCAACGCAGTTTGGACTTTGTGTGCTGACATCTGTGTGTACATTCTGGCTTGCCATGAGGGTGTCCCCACAGTACAGATGGTCTTTTTTACCAACCAATTTCAGGCCCATTAGCTTATGCATTGTCCTGGGTGTGGACATGTGTGCCACTCCAGATGACAGGCAGTAGGTCATATGTGTAGCCAACTGTGTAATCAGGTGACGGATGGCCTGGTGACAACTGACATGATTCAAGTTGTTACTCTTCATGAATTGTACCTCGGCACTCACAGCACTTGTCAACAGTTGTTCATGTTTAACATGTGGAAATTTGACGATTTGTGTTAAGCACACTGATGTGCCTGCATGCAACATGTCGCACAAGGCAGTGCACACAAAAGTACATTGACACTGTCATGGAATAAGCTGGCACCTTTTCAAAGAAGCCACTGTTATAAATAAATGGTGTTGCAGATTCTCCATATACATGTTCCCACGGTGGTCTTGATTTTGTGAGACTCATTAGTTGTCGGTGATACAAACTAACGAGTGTCAAGACGTCAAGTCCTCCGTGGGCCCATGTATAAGTACTTTCTGCAACACCATCTATTTCTAACAGTGGCTCCTCCGAAAAGGTGCCAGCTTCTTCAATGACAGTGTCAATGTACTTTTGTATGCACTGCCTTGTGCAACATCTTGCATGCAGGCACATCAGTGTTCTTTTCACGAAATGGCCAATTGGCACATCTCAAACATGTAGATTGGTTAAAGTATTGTGAGATCCCAAGGTACCAACATTTGTTCGTTTTGTGTTCCAAGGGACTTACAGGTCTCTGAGTGTGGTGACACCTTGAGTATTGAGGTGTGTTAGTTTACCTTGAGTGCAGCACTCCTGTTTCTTTAAGGGGAAACAAGAGGTGTCATGACTTCATTGTATTGCTGTGCTCACAGGTTCACAGACACTAGCTTCTCAGTGTATTGCTCATTAAAGTTGTGGCCTTTTGTGTATTGAGTTTCCTGGTGTCAAAGTGGCATGGTGGGTCTACCAACTGGGCAGTACAGGGCTTACATATGTGCGGAGTAATCCAGCTGTTACTCATGATGCATTGCCTGATATGCACTGTGACCAATTGTTCTTGTGCTCATGTGTTAGATGTATACAGGTGACTGATGCTTTCTGGTTTCTTCTCCTTGCCCACAGCATCATCATCCACAAGCGAGGGAGACACCTGCATGGACCTTGAGGAGGGACCCAGCAACAGTGCCACCAGTGTTGTGGAGTCAACAGGAGACAGTGGCACGGAGGGCGAGGGGAGTCAGTCGGAGGACCTGTCCGGAGGCGAGAGCATGTATGACACCGACGGGTCCCAGGCTGACATCCTTGAGGAGGCGGAGGATGCAACAACATCTGGCAGCCTCCCACCATCTGTACCCGCCTCCTCCATTGGCTAGTCTGTCCCTCAGCCCCACTGTGACACCACCCCGCAAGTGGTTGAGGAAGTCTCCGGCCAGGGGAGTTGAGTCCCCCCCCATGTCCACCACCTCCCCCAAGAGCGCTGCACCCCATCCCTCGGACCCCCCCCCCCCTCCGTTGGCCCTGGTGTTTCTTCCGGTGCAGGGGTTCCTCTGGACGCCCTGGCAGCAGTGTGCAGCGAGCTGCTCACCACCACCTTTGGCGCTGCCCCATCCCCTGTGGTGGATACGTCCAGCCCTGCACCCACCACACCTACCCAACTCCCACTGATGATGCCCACCCCCCCGGTCGACAAACCTTGAGGTGACTTTGAGAAGGCAAGGTAGGGGTGGACACAGTCGCATACGTCCACCCTTGGACTCGAACTATGGACTGGCCATTGGCCTTTGTAAATAGTGACTTCTTACAATTTGTTTTTTGGTGTGCTGAATAAAGCCTATTGCATTTCAGGTACTTGATGTTGGTGATGAGGCCCATGAAGTTGGTGTTCTGGTAATGTGTTAGGGTTATGAGAAATGTTTTAGTATGATGGTCATGAGGTGGACCATGGTATCTGTGTGCCATCACAATGTCTGTGAAAATATTAATTGGTAGTGTGTGTTCCTTTGGATTGTGAGACATTGTCCCAAGGAGTGTTCCTTCCTCTGTGGCACCTGACATGTTCCCTACAAACAGTTGCACAATTGTTGTGCTGACCTGTGTCAACATATCCTTTGTTGGTGACGGATCCCTTCAACAATGGCCATGCATGCTCACCGATGTCTCCTGCTGAATCGTCTGTGCCATCCTTGCCAGTCACTGTACTTGTGTTTTGTGTATGTAGGAATGGCATCAGGGACCAATTGCCCCTTTTCAGCACTATGCATGTGTGTAATCACGTCCTAACACACAAATGGCACGTGTAATGCAGGGTATTTGGGCACCTGACTCACAATTGTGGGCATTGTATCTAGGCGCAGTGAACCCTATTCCTTACATGAGAGACAACATCTGGGTGGCTGGACCAGCACCTGGACATTCCTATCACTCCTGTGATGTGCGTGACAGTGTGTGTTCCCCTTGGCTAACTTATTTTAGTATGCATTTCCATGACTATACAGTCTGTTGGCATGAAATCAGGGTGTGTATTGGTGGGCATCCGCCATGGGTGGGTATGCATGTGTTGTATGTCCTCACACCCACATGTGGTGTGTCATGCAGTGTGTGAATGACATCCATCCTCCTGGGAGTGGGGCACTGCTGGGAGTCCTCTGCACCCATCCCTCATATGTCTGGGCACTGCTGGGAGTCCTCTGCACCCACCCCCATATCTCTGTCCACTGCTGGTAGTGATATGCACCCACCCCTCATATGTCTGTCCACTGCTGGGAGTCCTCTGCACCCACCCCTCATATCTCTGTCCACTGCGGAGAGTCCTCTGCACCCACCCCTCATATGTCTGGACACTGCTGGTAGTGATATGCACCCACCCCTCATATGTCTTTCCACTGCTGGGAGTCCTCTGCATCCACCCCTCATATCTCTGTCCACTGCTGGGAGTCCTCTGCACCCACCCCTCATATGTCTGTCCAATGCTGGGAGTGATATGCACCCACCCCTCATATGTCAGTCCACTGCCGGGAGTCCTCTGCACCCACCCCTCATATGTCTGTCCACTGCTGGGAGTCCTCTGCACCCACCCCTCATATGTCTGGGCACTGCTGGGAGTCCTCTGCACCCACCCCTCATATGTATGTCCACTGCTGGTAGTGATATGCACCCACCCCTCATATGTCTGTCCACTGCTGGGAGTTCTCTGCACCCACCCCCATATGTCTGTCCACTGCTGGGAGTGATATGCACCCACCCCTCATATGTCTGGGAACTGCTGGGAGTCCTCTGCACCCACCCCCATATCTCTGTCCACTGCTGGTAGTGATATGCACCCACCCCTCATATGTCTGTCCACTGCTGGGAGTCCTCTGCACCCACCCCTCATATGTCTGTCCACTGCTGGGAGTCCTCTGCACTCACCCCTCATATGTCTGGGCACTGCTGGGAGTCCTCTGCACCCACCCTCATATCTCTGTCCACTGCTGGTAGTGATATGCACCCACCCCTCATATGTCTGAACACTGCTGGGAGTCCTCTGCACCCACCCCTCATATGTCTGTCCACTGCTGGTAGTGATATACACCCACCCCTCATATGTCTGTCCAATGCTGGGAGTCCTCTGCACTCACCCCTCATATGTCTGTCCACTGCTGGTAGTGATATGCACCCACCCCTCATATGTCTGCCCACTGCTGGGAGTCCTCTGCACCCACCCCTCATATCTCTGTCCACTGCTGGGAGTCCTCTGCACCCACCCCTCATATGTCTGTCCACTGCTGGTAGTGATATTCACCCACCCCTCATATGTCTGGGCACTGCTGGGAGTCCTCTGCACCCACCCCTCATATGTCTGTCCACTGCTGGTAGTGATATGCACCCACCCCTCATATGTCTGTCCACTGCTGGGAGGCCTCTGCACCCACCCCGATATGTCTGTCCACTGCTGGGAGTCCTCTGCACCCACCCCTCATATGTCTGTCCACTGCTGGCAGTGATATGCACCCACCCCTCATATGTCTGTCCACTGCTGGGAGGCCTCTGCACCCACCCACGTACCCCCTTGGAGCTGTACACTGCTGGCCAGGACCTACACACACAACAATTTGAAGGTAACATGCTGGGCCAGTCCTCTATGCCCACATTCCTGGCGTGTGTACGCCTCGTATCCAAATTTTCCTGCTGCCGTAACGGGGTACGTGTGGTACGGACCGTACCCACACATGTATGCATGGGTACTGTCCATACCTGAGTACTCATGGGGCCGTAGGGGTACGCACCGTACCCACGTATTCATGCGTGGGTACGGTCCGTACCACTGTTGTCATGGTGCCGTAGGGGTACGTGTGGTACGCACCGTACCCACGCATTCATGCGTGGGTACGGTCCATACCACTGTTGTCATGGCGCCGTAGGGGTACGTGTGGTACGTCCGTACCACTGTTGTCATGGCGCCGTAGGGGTACGTGTGGTACGCACCGTACCCACCCATTCATGCGCGGGTACGGTCCGTACCACAGTTGTCATTGCGCCTAGGGGTATGTGTGGTACGCACCGTACCCACGCATTCATGCGTGGGTACGGTCCGTACCACTGTTGTCATGGCGCCGTAGGGGTACGTGTGGTACGCACCGTACACGTCCACTTCCTTGTTGCGGTACACAGGGGTTGCTGACCACGCCCCCCCAAGTGACCAGACCCTGGTGGTAATGTATGGCCTCCATATTATAGGTTTGTGTTTGCGTATGGGGTATGTTTCCTGGCCCTCACCCCCCCCTGGCCGCTGGGTGTTGTTCTCACCTTCTGTAGCGCGTGCGTCGGGTGCAGTGCACCAGGTCGTAGGCCAAGAGGACCGGGATGACACGTACGATGGGGTTCATGGCTGTAAGTCGCGTACCGGGGCTCCGTGGTGTAGGGTTCTGCTTTTCCGGCAGTTTTACGCTCCCGTAGTCACAGCGAGGTATGTAGTGACGTCGGTACGAATCATACTTGCTGGGCCGGAAAACGCTGCTGAAATACGTACGGACGTCGCGTGCAAGCAGTTCTGGATCGGAATCGTGGGTATTTTTTTGCTGTACGGTCTTTTGTACGATTCGTACAGAAAAAGGCTTTCTGTACGAATCGTACTTCCTAGGTTGTAGAATGAGTTTACCTGGTACGAGTCGTACGGAGAAAACGCTCCGTACGACTATTCGTACTGCCTTTTTCCATGATTGGAATCGGCCCCTAAGTGTCAATTTTTTTCTTAAACCTTTCGGGATAAAATCTAATGTAGGCAGGCCTCCAGCTGGTACTTCAGTGGTTTCTGTTTAATATTTTTTTAAATACAGAGACTCAAGAGTGGATGCGAGGATATCCTCTCATAGTTATTTAAGATCAACCAGGCGTGTGCACGCTAAATTAACTTGTGCTTAACCTTCTTGTAGCTTGCCACAAAAGTAGCCAGAGTTAACCAAGAGGCAATGTGTAAAGTATTTATGCGCCACACAAACAGTAATAAAGTGAAAACACAACACAAGAAAAACCCAAACCTATTAAGAAAAAGAAAGACATTTTTAATAAATGAAATGACACCAAAACAAATTAAATCCAATCAGTAAAACTGGACTTATGAATTTTTAAAGTTGTTAGTGAAATCTAGTGCCTAAAACTTCAAAGTGCGAACAGCGGGTATATGGTCAATTGAGACAAGGTCAAAGTCAAAAGTTAAGGCTGACTGCAATGGAGCACGTGTCGGATACATGGGGTGGATCGTGGCTTACCTTCGGAGTTAGAAACTTTTCTGAAGAAAAGTGCCTCAGAAAGTAGAGATCAGCAAGTAAAGACAGCATACTTTGTCAGAAGAGCCATTGTCGATGCTGGTGAGCTGCTGGACGAAGCCTCAGTGACACCATCGATGATGGCAGAAAAAGCTGGATTGCCAGGTTGAGGAGGTTGTCGTCGTCAATGGGGAGCCGGTTGTCGTTAAGCCCTGTAAAGATTTTATCCTTCAGATTTAGACAACTTTTTGGAAGTTGGAAAATCTGCAGGCTGGAGCCGAAGAGGGTTCCACAAGCACAGATACCATTGCAGGAAGGTCCCACTGAATAGGATTTGCTATTGCAGAGAAGAACATAGTGGGAGCTACTGCAAAGTCAGGCTGAACAGCGATGCACTGTGGGTGGATCAGCTGGCAGGTAGATCCGGGTCTCCTTTTGGTTCTCCAGGAAGATTTTGTGGAAATATTTTTAAGTCCCAGACAGTGGCGTAACGAAAGTTGAGCCCCCCCGCAAACTACATGGAGGGACCCAGCCATGCTTTCGAGTTTTTTTTACAAGTCTTTAAAAGGTTGCAAAAGTGACTGGTGCTGTCCATAAGTTCTCGACCTGAAGACTCTGGTGCATGTGCCCAAGTAGGTATGAGCAGCTCACTTCATATTTGAGGTGGAAACTTCCTTCCACAATTGGTGCTCTAGTGAGTCGGCTTTGATGTGCTTAGCTTTAAACATATTTTTACAAAACCACCTTGTCTTTCCCAGGCCTGCTTAGTTAAGCCAAATTCCAGTCAGATCTGTGCAGAAGCAGAAGAACTATACTTCTGTACCTGTTTATAGCTGTTAACGATAAGTTGATCCAATAAACAATATTTACTGCCGAACATGCCTTGTTACACATAAACAAGAATTGAAACAAGCTTAGCATGAATGACTTTCAACACTGGGTCAAGGGTAGGGCTCCGAAGATTTTGGAATACTTCAAATAAGGAAAAACGAGGAACAAAATAACAAAGGTGGAAGAACACAAGGCTGGTGAACTGACCAGAGCGAGTAGCAGGAGCCCCAACAAACCAAACACAAAGTGGTAAAAGCTTCCAATCACTATATACTGCTACAGCCTAGCCTGACTCGGAGCTTTTGTGTGTTCTTAACTTCTTAGAGGGCTAGGTGATTAGATTGTTCTCCAAAGTTGCCAAGCACTAGGACTAGTCGCTTCTTAACTGTTCCACTTGTGTTATGGAACTTTCAAATTGAGTAACATTTTGTCTTGTCCTGAGCAATTTTATACCCTCCTGAATGTCAGGTGTGTATAAATGCCTCTCACGCTGTATGTGGGCAATGCCTTTTTCGCTGATTTCCGATGCTTCTAAGGCACAGTGGGGCGTGTAATGCTACCCTCTTTCTGACAACATTCTCCCTTTTCATCTGCAACCCTCCACACCCCTTCCTGTACCGGCCTGCTCAAATTTAGCACCTACTTAGCGAAGGTTGTGAGGGTGGGGCAAATGCTTTCCCTACTGTTGCTTAGGTTGGAGTAGGAATAGTAAATATGATCACCCTAAAGTCCAATATGTACATCAATGATGTTTAAGTTGGAGTGGGAGTAGTACATCTGACCCATACAAAGTCCAACGCTTTTCCTACTGTTGCATAAGATGGAGTCGGAGTAGTAAATCTGACCCCTCAAAAGTCCAACACATTCTCAAAATTTCTTTAGGTTAGAGTCCGTATGGCAAAAATAGGCCCTCCAAACTCCAACATTTTCCCTACTGTTTCTTAGATTGAAGTGGGAATAATAAATCTGACCCCTCGAAAGGACAACGCTTTCCCTACTATTGATTAGGATGGAGTGCGAATACTAAATCTGACCCTTTCAAAGTTTAGCAGTGTCTCCACTGTTGCTTAGGGTGGAGTGAGAATAGTAAATCACGCCCCTCCAAAGTCCATCGCTTTCCCAATTGTTGCTGAAACTGAAGCTTGAATAGTAAAATTGACCACTCTTAAGTCCAGCGCTTTCCCTACTTTTGCTTAGGTGTGAGTGCGAATAGTAAATATCACCCCTCTATCATCCAACGCTTTCCCTACTGTTGCTTATATTGGAGTGGTAATATTAAATCTCACCCCTCCAAAGTCCAATACTTTCATCAGTGTTGCTTAGGTTGTAGCGGGCTATTAGGCCTGACACCCCACCTTCCCAAACTCTTTCCCTACTGTTGGTAAGGTTGGTAATGGGATAATACATCTGACCCTTCCAATGTCTATCACTTTTCCTTCTGTAGTTTAGGTTGGAACGGGAATGATACATTTTAGGCTTCTAATGTTATGTTAAAATTGGTCTTTTATAGCGCTCGGCTACTCCAAGGAGTGTCCCGGCGCTTTTAATAACAACCTAATCCAAGAGACACAGCACAGGAGACAGAAGACGGGGCCGACAGAAGAAGGACAAAACAGACTAAAGAGCAAAAAGCCAGGTTTTAAGGCCCTTCCTAAAAGTCAACAAATTGGCGGTGCTGCGCAGGGCCAGAGGCAGAGTATTCCAACGCTGCGATGCCAGCAACTTAAAAGAACGACCTCCAATACGAGCCTTTTTAACTCATGGAACCACAGCCAAGAACAAAGATTCAGACCTCAAGGATCGGGTCGTATGGTAAAAAGCCAGTCTCCTTTGGAGATATTTCACACCCGAAGCATAGAGGGCCTTATGAACTAAGGTCAAGGCCTTAAAAACTATCCGTTTCCGGATCGGAAGCCAGTGAAGTGACTGTAAAAGACCGGAAGCTCTGGCTCGCCTATGCAGGCCAAAAATGGCTTGCGCGGCCGAATTCTGGACCACCTGCAATCGTTGCAGGAGATATTCCGGTAGGCCGAGATATAAAACGTTAGAATAGTCCAATCTTGAACCAATCAAGGCCTGCACCGTCGTCTTCCTATGATCCTCCGAAAACAAAGGAAGAAACTTTCGGAGCATCCTAAGGAGGCCGAAACATGTTCCAGTAAGACCAAGGATCTGAGATCTTAACGACAAACCATTATCAATCTTGATCCCCAGATTCTTTGCCAGCTGAGATGAACCCGCTGGAGAGAACATGTTAGCAGGCCACCATTCCTGCCAGTCAGGATCAGATGGGCATCCAAAAAAGAGTACCTCCGATTTGTCTGAGTTGCACTTGAGGCTGTTAAGCTGGAACCATTTCAAAACAGCCCCAAGGCACTCACGAATACTCTCTCCATCAAAATCTTCTCCTTTCCTACACGAAAAGAGGAGCTGGGTATCGTCGGCATAAGATACGATCTGGGCCCCCCAAGACTCTGCCAATGCCGTCAAAGGAGTCATAAAGATGTTAAAAAGAGTCGGGCTCAACACAGAGCCCTGTGGAACTCCGACTCCCAGAGGCGGCATCGTGGCAGAGCTGGGCTGGACCCAGACCGTTTGCTGACGGCCTTCCAAGAATGATCTGAACCATCTAAACACCGTCCCCCTCAGACCGATATCATAAAGTCTGGCGAGGAGACCCTCATGGGGGACGGTGTCAAAGGCCGCCGACAAGTCCAACATAACAAGCATAGCTTTGCCCCCGGAATCCAGTACCTCTCTAATGGCCTCAGACACCTCCAAGAGCGCCGTCTCGGTGCTTAGGTTAGGGCGGAAGCCAGATTGAGTAGAGTGCAGCAAATTATGAGATTCCAGGAAATTGGAGAGCACGCTATGAACATGTTTCTCCATGATCTTAGCCAACGCAGGGAGAAGAGAAATAGGCCTATAGTTGGCCAAAGCCTCAGGGTCTAGACCAAGCTTTTTGAGAAGAGGAATAACCATTGCCTGCTTCCAGGACTGCGGGACCACCCCCCCGACTCAGGGAGAGATTCAGAAGTGGATTCGCCAGCGGATTTACAACTTCAGCCATTTTCGCCAAGAATTTGTCTGGACAAGGGTCAAGAGGCGACCCAGATTTAAGATTGGCCATAAGTACTGAAGACGAAGAAGCTGAAATTGGCGGAAAAACTGCCAGAACTGGACCCGTAGGGGCCGACAAATCTAGGCCGTCCTCATAATTGGGACGTACCTCAGCCACCCTCGGGGGAAAGGAGTCCTGGATCAGTTGAATCTTAGTAGTAAAGAAATTAGCGAGGGCGGAAACCCACGGCTCAGACGGAGCGACAATGGTCCCGTTATACCGTGGGGACATAAATTCCCTGACAATCGTAAAGATCTCCTTACAGGAGTTAGAGGCAGCCTCTATCCTCCTCGCCAGATAGCCTTTTTTTTCAAGGAGGATGTCTCGATGGTATGCTTTAACCGCGGTCCTATATAGAAGCCTGGCCTCCGGATCATACTGCGACCGCCAGGCCCTTTCAGCCACCCTGCACTGCCGTCGAGCGACCGATAGTGCTTCAGTAAACCAAGGGGCCAAGACCCGCTTTGATGTTAGTCGAGGAGCCTTCTCAGGGGCCAGATCATTAAGCCTATCCGTTAGCCATGCCTGCAAGGACACTAAATCACTCTCCAAATCACCCGTAAAGAGACAGGGATTATCAAGAGATGCTTGGGCCAGCATTTCAGGAGTCACCCGATGATACGCCCTAAGTGTACGTCCCTGATGCCTAGGAGCGGTACTTGATGGTTTCTTTCGGCCAGCCTATGATCTGACCAAAGTACCGGCAAAAGCGCAAGCACTTCTATAGGGGACGTAGAAAAAACCTGATCCAGGGTATGACCCTAGTCATGTGTAGGCCCAAAAAGGTAAGGAACAAGACCTAAGGAGGCCGTGACATCCGTCAATTTGATCGTATCCGGATCCAATCCCTCCTCCATATGAAAATTAAAATCCCCGGCCACTACACAATGCTCAGCTCTAAGAGCGAGCACCGCAATTACAGACTGGAGCTCATCAAAGAAGGAACCAGCCGGTCCCGGGGGCCTATAGACTAACAGCCCTGTGACAGATTGATGAGGCGCCAATACTATAGAAAAAGCGAGGGATTCAGATCCTGTGATGGCATCCGTGGGAATAATGGAGCATGTGACCAATTTATTCACTACAAGTGCCACACCCCCACCCCTCCCCACCGATCTATCTTGACGATAAATATCGTATTCTGGAGGAATTGCTGTAGCGATATCAGGATTGGAAGAATCCCCCAGCCAAGTCTCTGTCAACAACAGACATAGCGGTTTTTCAGTGGACAGGAGATCAAAAATGTCCTGAGCATGCCTGCTCATGGACCTGGTGTTTAGAAGCAAAAAAAGATGCTTTACACAATCCACCTCCCTATTTGGTATAGAGACTGAAGCCGTACTTGGGAACCACCCACACCCCGGGCATCGTCTCTTACCCCTATACCGTCCGGGAAAGACTCTGCGACAGGCGCAAAACAACTTCTGCAGCGACCGTAGCTCACGAGACGTATAGCATAGCATGATTACAGCAACAGATGGTAATACTTATACGTAAACTAATGTCGGAGACGCCGTCCCACGCCTCCGAGACGCTGACAAGCGCAGACGGGCAGGACTCTGGCACGACTCAGGCACAGAGAAGGCGCCCACCACTGCGCGTCACCGCTGCGCGTTAAAGTGGCTGGCTTAAATAGACCGTCCGCGTATAGGCTGCACGCCTACACCACCAATATGGCGCCCGACAATGCCACCAGCGATACCCCAAACCAAAATGGCGACCAAAGATCCCCCAGCTGCCCCAACCCGAGGACAGGACCCGCCAAACAGCGGTGCGCTATGATGCAAGTGAGAGGGCGAGTGAGAGGGCGAGTAAAACCAGGGGTAAGAAATGAAAAAAAACACAAATACTCAAACGGGAGATTTTAAAATATCAAGATAGCGCTGCACTATGCGCGTATGTCTATTAGCAGGTAGTAAAAGCTCTGATACCTTATGCAGCTGACCCGTTCAACTGCCCGCCTTAAATAGACCGTCCGCGTATAGGCTACACGCCTACACCACCAATATGGCGCCCGACAATGCCACCAGCGATACCCCAAACCAAAATGGCGACCAAAGATCCCCCAGTGGAACACTTTCCCTGCTGTTTTTTAGGTTGAAGTGGGAGTGATACATTTTATTCTTTCATCATGCTGAATTTGGAATGGTAATTTGTATTTATTTTCTTGGTTTACCTTTTATTTGAATGTAGTTTGTTTGACATTTATTTTGATATTTTTAATGTTTACTTCTTTACATTTAGAATGTAAAATGTTTTTCCTAATTGTAGTTTTGTTATTTTAGTTGTAAGAAATGGGGTTATTGTCTGAGGAGGGTGAAAGCCTCACTCAGGCAACAACCACGATCCTTGTCAGGGTGAACCACAAAAGTCAATAAAATACCCTGTGCTTAACCTTCTAGTAACTTGCCACAAAAGCAGCCAGATTTAACTTAGAGGCAATATGTTAAGTATTTATACAGCACATAAACAGTAATAACGTGAAAATACAACACAAAAAAATCCCACACCTAATCAGAAAACTAGAGACATTTTTAATAAATGAAATGACACCAAAATAAATTAAATCCAATCAGTAAAACTGGACTTAAGACATTTTACATTTTTAGTGAAATCTAGCGTCTAAAACATCAAAGTGCCAACTGCTGCTATATGGTCAATTGAGACCAGGTCAAAGTAAAAAGTTAAGGCTGACTGCAATGGAGCGCATGTCAGATACATGGGGTGGATCGCCACTTACATTCGGACTTAGAAATATTTCTGAAGAAAAGTGCCTCAGAAAGTAGAGATCAGCAAGTGAGACATGTCAGGGATCAATTGCTTAGGTTGGCACAACATTTTAATACATTTTTGTTTTAAATGTGCGTGCCATTAAAGATATCAAAAAGAGAACTAAAGGAGAGATGTGCTTTGCAATCCAGGAGTAGAGATCTGAAATATCTTTGTATAAATAAGCCAACCACCTTACTCAGAGAGTCTTGGGTAAATGCAAAGATATTCCCCTATCTATCCAACATACCTAATCGAGCAATGCGCTTGCCAATTTTAAAATATTGAGTAGGCCTAAATTCCGGCCTATGCATGAAGAAAGGGAGCGATAATGACATGGAATGGGTATGGGAATTGTAGCTGCAGTTTAGGAATGTTCAGTTCTTCTGATCATGTACTAATTGATTGTTTATACTTTTTATCCTTTAGAAGTTAAATCTTAAAACCTGTATTTAAGAAATATAGCATTACGTCAAGGGTGGAAGCAAAAAGATTTGTATTCGATATGCACTTTTTGGATGTAATTTGCCTAGCAGGTAGGTTTTCTTTGGTTTTAAATAGCCGTGGTAGATTTTGTAGCAATTTTTAAAGATCATTGTACTTCAACGGTATTGTATAATTTAACAAAGCATTGAATTAAATGAACATAATCTTACTACTACTGTTTCTTGTTTTTAATGCATTTTTGTGATTTAAGTTGATTGTATCTTTTTATTTACTATTTTTATTTAATTTATTCACTTTTTTCAGTAATATGAGTTTATGTGTTTTTATGATGTAATTTAACTTTAATGATCTACTAATGTTATTGTATTTTTACATTCTTATAATAAATGTAAATGCTATATATATTGTGCTTTTATTTTCTAGTTATTATTAGAGTTTTGTTTTAATTAAAAAAACACTTAAATCTATATTGTTTAATATATATATATTTCTTTATTTAAATTAATTGTAAAGTATTATTTTACCTTTGCTTCGACATTTATTTATAAATATGTATATATATATATTGAGAATACGCCGAACCGCCGCAATTCACATTGTAACGCGAGGCCAGAGGACTGGGCGATTATTGTATCGCGGCGCCCTTGCTTACTTAGGCGATGGCACACCTGCACGATGTGACTACTGTTGGCGGGGTGAAGGTCAGCGGAACGAGCATCCAGAAAACTACTAGGACCACAATTCCAAGAGAGCTGCAGTCACCGCCCACTGGGGTAAGGACTTCCATATGTGTAGCTGCAGCTTCCTGAGGTGGACAATTCATTTTAAGCAAGCAATGGCATCCGAGGAAGGCACGGAGTGCCGAAATGCATAATGCCGTTTGTTTTTCGAAATTAAAGGAGGCAGTTCTGAACTTACCTGTGTGGGCTCACGTCTTTCCTACCGGAGAGGTTCGTTTGGTTGGATATATATATATAGATATATATATATATATATATATATATTACCTACTGGCGGTCGCCAGTAGGTAGTTATAGTTAGGACCCCTTTTCCATAGGAAATCCGCAACATTCTATTTTGAATAACTTTGGCGCCGGTCGATGAATCCTCGCGAATTTCTCAAAATAGGTGGGGCGCTACGCTCCGCTCCTACCCTGAAAGTCTCGGGGGGATTCGTCAAGCGGGGGCTGAGATAAAAGGGGGGTCCCAAAACGCGTTTTTCCCATGCATTTTTCCATAGGACCTTTAGACAGGGCTACAGCCCGAACGGCTGAACAGAATTACTAGAAATTTGGTAGAGAGGTAGTCCCTAGGTCAAGGAAGTGCCTTTTGTAGGTTTGGTGTAAATCTGTTCAGTAGATTCTGAGAAAATAGCCTTTAAATCAATATATATATCTGAGCCAGCTTACGGTACGCGTACCGTAAGCTTACCGTACGCGTACGGTGGCGTGCGCGAGCGCGATTCTGATTGGCTGTTAGATCTTAGTAAACATTCGAATCGGCCGAAACCAGGAAGCGGCGGCCGCCATTTTGTGTGTTTCGCTCAGAAAAAAAAAGAGTGAAAACAAGAAAAGGGCGCAAGGAGGAGAGTTACAGACCCCCTTACATTTGTGAGGGGGTCAAAGAAGGACTGTAAAGTTCAAAGAAAACATTTATTGATTTTTTAAAAAATCACGGGGTACGCGTACGGTAAGCTTACGGTAAGCGTACGGAAGAAAAAATAAATTAAAAAAGAAATGAAATGCAGATTTAAGAGTTTAGATATTAGGGAGCTCTAAAAAGAGCCGTTGTGTTTATGAAGTCATTTTTTTAGTGGTACCTACAAGTAAGTACCGATGCAGAGTCTAAGGTTCAAGAGGAAGACTCTGTTCCCTTCATCATTGAAGTGCACACCATCTCCTCTATAAATGTCTTGCATGTCATAACGCAAGTTGTTGTGGTAAATGGCACCCATACCATAGTCACGGAGGAAAGCAGAAACAGATTTGTTGACGTGCTTTCTTGCTTTGTCAATCTGCGGACAGAAATGATTGGACCAGTTCCATTTTTGCCTTTGGCATATGTTGGAAAACACAAAGGCAGTTTTAGGGAAAAGTGAAAACAGTTGTGCAAAGGTGTCCTTCATAAGCATTTCCAGACCTACCCCAGTCAAAGTGCCTAGGTCATTGCCACCACAGTGCACTATTATGAGGTCAGGGTGTTGGATTTGCATGAAGGATTTCACCAATGGCATCAATTGGTGCCACTTTAACCCTCTCTGACCAATCCATTTAATGTCTACATTTGGCAAAGCAAGGTCTCTCACCATACCTGTTTTCTCTGCAAACTTTTCACTCCAGAAGACATAGCTGTGCCCTACAATCCACACTGTGAACATCTTCAAAGGAGAACTGGATGCACTCAGGAGGTGTCTTTCAGTAGAATGGCAATATGAAAAGAAAGACAGTTTGGAAATGGAGGCATACATATTTTTTTCAAAACAAAAAGAACTGATTGGCTGTTTCATACCATTCTAGAATAAAAACTAGGCTGTATGTGTAAATTAATAGAAGCATGTTTTGTATTGGTACAAAAAAATGTGTTACCAAAGAACAGTACTATGGATTTGCTGTTAGGTTTGAAAAGTCAAGCACTCTTGCTCTGTGGAATTGAAACATTGTGTGGCGAACTTCTGACCTAACTCCACACAGCAGTGTTCCATGAGCTGTTGCTATGGTAGCAGGCAGAAGTCAAGTTGGGGGAAGGGTACTAGGCAGAAGTCAAGTTGGGGGCAGGGTACTTTTGGAAAAGGGTTGGTTTTCAACCAATAGAAATGTGTGATTACATTTGAAAAATAGGGGGAAGCACTGAGATTTGAAACTTACATGTATATGTGTGGAAAAATAGAGGGAAAGTTTGCCATTATCTGGTTCTGCTGAGAGGAGAGAGGTGTACAGCTCTGAGATCCTGGCTCTGCTAATCTGCTGTTTGAGTGCCACATTTCTTTCACAACTAACTAATTTTAAAGGTGAGGTTAGAGTTTGAGAGGAGATGTATATGGTAAATTAAGAAATGAATAATAGAAATGGAAATCCTTTTGTTGAAGTTGCGTTTATCATTTTCTGTTTTGGGAGAAATTTAAATGTGAGGAACATGTAAAATAATATGGACTATGTTTTCACGATAAATTAAGGTGTACTGGAAAAAAAAAGAATAGTTTAAGGGTTTGAGGTTGGACTCAGTAATGCAAATACATTCAGCATCACTAAGGCTGGTTGCCCTTGCTGGAATGTAGGCAGCCACCCAGGTTACACATGGTGGTGGTCTGAAAAAGCAGTTTGGACATGTGCATTTAAAAAAATCAAAAAAGTGGATTCATAATGTGTCAGTCTGTAAAAGTGATTTTCACTTGCCAAAAAAAAGAGCAGTAAGTGTGCTTTCAAATTGGCAAAGAAATTTCGTTTTGGGACTAATGTGAAAACATGACTCTGTGTGGAAATAGGAATTACAGGCAGAGATTTATTGCGTTTTTCTCTGGTGATTTCACAGTTGCATTAGTAGGAAAAAGGGGGAGCGATTTTTTGGGGGAAGAAGCAGACTCTTAGCACACACCCAGCTGCTTGCCATGTATAATCATGCACAGTATTTACAAGCGAGTGGGGTTTTCAGGTTTCAGTCTGTAATGCAAATACATTCAGCATCACTAAGGCTGGTTGCCCTTGCTGGAATGTAGGCAGCCACCCAGGTTACACATGGTGGTGGTTTGAAAAAGCAGTTTGGACATGGGCTTTTTAAAAAAACTGAAAAGTGGTTTCATAATGTGTCAGTCTGTAAAAGTGATTTTAACTTGCCAAAAAAAAAGAGCAGTAAGTGTGCATTCAAATTGGCAAAGAAATTTCGTTTTGGGACTAATGTGAAAACATGACTCTGTGTGGAAATAGGAATTACAGGCAGAGATTTATTGTGTTTTGCTCTGGTGATTTCACAGTTGCATTAGTAGGAAAAAGGGGGAGCGATTTTTTGGTGCAGAAGCAGACTCTTAGCACACACCCAGCTGCTTGCCATGTATAATCATGCACAGTATTTACAAGCGAGTGGGGTTTTCAGGTTTCAGTCTGTAATGCAAATACATTCAGCATCACTAAGGCTGGTTGCCCTTGCTGGAATGTAGGCAGCCACCCAGGTTACACATGGTGGTGGTCTGAAAAAGCAGTTTGGACATGTGCATTTAAAAAAATCAAAAAAGTGGATTCATAATGTGTCAGTCTGTAAAAGTGATTTTCACTTGCCAAAAAAAAAGAGCAGTAAGTGTGCTTTCAAATTGGCAAAGAAATTTCGTTTTGGGACTAATGTGAAAACATGACTCTGTGTGGAAATAGGAATTACAGGCAGAGATTTATTGCGTTTTTCTCTGGTAATTTCACAGTTGCATTAGTAGGAAAAAGGGGGAGCGATTTTTTGGGGGAAGAAGCAGACTCTTAGCACACACCCAGCTGCTTGCCATGTATAATCATGCACAGTATTTACAAGCGAGTGGGGTTTTCAGGTTTCAGTCTGTAATGCAAATACATTCAGCATCACTAAGGCTGGTTGCCCTTGCTGGAATGTAGGCAGCCACCCAGGTTACACATGGTGGTGGTCTGAAAAAGCAGTTTGGACATGGGCTTTTTAAAAAAACTGAAAAGTGGTTTCATAATGTGTCAGTCTGTAAAAGTGATTTTAACTTGCCAAAAAAAAAGAGCAGTAAGTGTGCATTCAAATTGGCAAAGAAATTTCGTTTTGGGACTAATGTGAAAACATGACTCTGTGTGGAAATAGGAATTACAGGCAGAGATTTATTGCGTTTTGCTCTGGTGATTTCACAGTTGCATTAGTAGGAAAAAGGGGGAGCGATTTTTTGGTGCAGAAGCAGACTCTTAGCACACACCCAGCTGCTTGCCATGTATAATCATGCACAGTATTTACAAGCGAGTGGGGTTTTCAGGTTTCAGTCTGTAATGCAAATACATTCAGCATCACTAAGGCTGGTTGCCCTTGCTGGAATGTAGGCAGCCACCCAGGTTACACATGGTGGTGGTCTGAAAAAGCAGTTTGGACATGTGCATTTAAAAAAATCAAAAAAGTGGATTCATAATGTGTCAGTCTGTAAAAATGATTTTCACTTGCCAAAAAAAAAGAGCAGTAAGTGTGCTTTCAAATTGGCAAAGAAATTTCGTTTTGGGACTAATGTGAAAACATGACTCTGTGTGGAAATAGGAATTACAGGCAGAGATTTATTGCGTTTTTCTCTGGTGATTTCACAGTTGCATTAGTAGGAAAAAGGGGGAGCGATTTTTTGGGGGAAGAAGCAGACTCTTAGCACACACCCAGCTGCTTGCCATGTATAATCATGCACAGTATTTACAAGCGAGTGGGGTTTTCAGGTTTCAGTCTGTAATGCAAATACATTCAGCATCACTAAGGCTGGTTGCCCTTGCTGGAATGTAGGCAGCCACCCAGGTTACACATGGTGGTGGTCTGAAAAAGCAGTTTGGACATGGGCTTTTTAAAAAAACTGAAAAGTGGTTTCATAATGTGTCAGTCTGTAAAAGTGATTTTAACTTGCCAAAAAAAAAGAGCAGTAAGTGTGCATTCAAATTGGCAAAGAAATTTCGTTTTGGGACTAATGTGAAAACATGACTCTGTGTGGAAATAGGAATTACAGGCAGAGATTTAATGCGTTTTGCTCTGGTGATTTCACAGTTGCATTAGTAGGAAAAAGGGGGAGCGATTTTTTGGGGGAAGAAGCAGACTCTTAGCACACACCCAGCTGCTTGCCATGTATAATCATGCACAGTATTTACAAGCGAGTGGGGTTTTCAGGTTTCAGTCTGTAATGCAAATACATTCAGCATCACTAAGGCTGGTTGCCCTTGCTGGAATGTAGGCAGCCACCCAGGTTACACATGGTGGTGGTCTGAAAAAGCAGTTTGGACATGTGCATTTAAAAAAATCTGAAAAGTGGATTCATAATGTGTCAGTCTGTAAAAGTGATTTTCACTTGCCAAAAAAAAAGAGCAGTAAGTGTGCTTTCAAATTGGCAAAGAAATTTCGTTTTGGGACTAATGTGAAAACATGACTCTGTGTGGAAATAGGAATTACAGGCAGAGATTTATTGCGTATTGCTCTGGTGATTTCACAGTTGCATTAGTAGGAAAAAGGGGGAGCGATTTTTTGGTGCAGAAGCAGACTCTTAGCACACACCCAGCTGCTTGCCATGTATAATCATGCACAGTATTTACAAGCGAGTGGGGTTTTCAGGTTTCAGTCTGTAATGCAAATACATTCAGCATCACTAAGGCTGGTTGCCCTTGCTGGAATGTAGGCAGCCACCCAGGTTACACATGGTGGTGGTTTGAAAAAGCAGTCTGGACATGGGCTTTTTAAAAAAACTGAAAAGTGGTTTCATAATGTGTCAGTCTGTAAAAGTGATTTTCACTTGCCAAAAAAAAAGAGTAGTAAGTGTGCATTCAAATTGGCAAAGAAATTTCGTTTTGGGACTAATGTGAAAACATGACTCTGTGTGCAAATAGGAATTACAGGCAGAGATTTATTGCGTTTTGCTCTGGTGATTTCACAGTTGCATTAGTAGGAAAAAGGGGGAGCGATTTTTTGGTGCAGAAGCAGACTCTTAGCACACACCCAGCTGCTTGCCATGTATAATCATGCACAGTATTTACAAGCGAGTGGGGTTTTCAGGTTTCAGTCTGTAATGCAAATACATTCAGCATCACTAAGGCTGGTTGCCCTTGAAGGAGTGTAATAATATCAAAATGGGGTAACCCAGTATCCCTCAGAACCTGGGCAGATTATCAAAATAGTACAAACGGTTCTGTCGGGTAAACAATATTACTTTTAGAAAAAACCTTCATTTGTTTGCATATACGAACACACATAGAGACCATAAGTGGTTTTCAGAACAGCTTTATGAATTGCATCATTCATAGATAACTGATTGTAATGGCTGTCAAAATGTGAAACACAGTTGTGACAAAGTGACATAAAGTGCTCAGTGCTGTGGTGAAAAGTGCATAATATATACAGTGTGATTTTTGGAGGTATTAATGATTTACAGAGGCCAGTTAAGCGAATATTCGAAACAATCTGCAGATGGATTGAATGAGTCTTTTATGCAGAGTATTTCCAACTGATCCTTGACCAAATGTCGACGTTTCAACCCAAGGTAGCGTTATTCGCTAGTCAATACGGGTCTTCATCAGGACAGGGAGTGACAGCCTATGAAATAGTAAGGAATTATGGTCAGGTGCGTTCGAGAGACTGAATGCCGTTTAAATTGGTGCATGCAGGGTGAAGACTCACCAAAAGGAGGCCCAATGTAGCTTGTGGGGCGGTATGTGAAGAGAGGCAGACAGGAGCAGTTGTATCCTGTACGACCTGGCTAGGAATCAATTTAAGAGATTTAGTATTGGCCTTATAGTGGCTGTCAAAAATGATCGCATTATAGAGGAGACACTGATAAACTCACTTGATGGGTGGGTTAATTCTTTCTCATAAATGGTTGAAGTCGAATCGTTAGATAAATGAATTAAACGACCCGCGTAGGGGATGAGTCCAGGGCTGTAATTACGTGAGGATGGACAAGGTTTTGTCCTCAGGAGGAACGAATCACTGTGAAAATAAATAAATAAGGGAACTCAGTCAAGATTTAAAAGTTAAAAAAGGCGAGGCGTCTAATTAAGGGGAGACAAGGTTAAAGCGCATGAAGATCTCAACTCACCATCAAAGTCAGCCTGGCCTTGAGCAATTACTTCATACTCAGTAGCGCGCAGGCAAGCGTCCTGTCTTTCGCGAAGTCTGTCAGCGAATGTGTGACAGACGCTGTCAGTTAATATTGAGGAAAGGGGCGCGTTGTGAGTGGCGCGTGCGGCCGCGTCATGTATAGGTTGCTAAGAGACGCTCGTGACGCAGACATCAGAAGCCTGAATGCTGGTTCGCTGTGGTGAGGGATCCGGATTGGATAGAATGTCCGTTGCTGGAGCAACAACGTGAGCGTTCGTTGCTAGGGGCCCCAGTGTGTGCAATCAGACTAAGGCGATTGGCTAGGACAACGACGTCAACGACGTCAAGCTTTCGTTACTGGAAGGTAACAAAACAGCGCGGACCATCCAAGCGCGATCAGCTGATTATTGAGGGCGGTCTAGTGAAGACTCGCACGGTGTTTTAATTAGTCAGGGATTATCAATATGGAGTTCATTATTATAATCCCTCTTTGGTTTCCACACAATCAATGAGTCACAGCTACTAGACGCTTATCGCATGTGTCTTGTCTCAACAAGTCCTGCAGGAAAGGAATCTAAGTGATTCGGATTGGTGTTAGAAATGAAACTTGCGAGATAGCACAGTAAGGACTTTTCTACACGTATTCAAATCATGCACACAAATCACGTATTAGAAGCATTAGTAAAACAGATATAATAAGGATTTGAAACCTTATCTATCAATATGCCAAGGACCTTTCTGCAAGCATTTTCATATCATGCATATAATTTCTATTAAGAAGTTTTGAAGTATTGTAATTATGCACATTGATTCAGAAGTAAAAAGTCAACAAATTACAGGTGATTTCTAACACAGGAATCTGAGACATATCTAAAATGTGTTGATCACGTTTTTGAAGCATTTGCTAAGTAGATAAGTAAAAGAATTAGAAACCTTATATATTGGTGTGCCAAAGACCTTTCTGCAAGCATTTTAAGCATACAATTCATATATTGAAATTAAAGTATTGTATTGTTGTACATTATTTCAGAAGTGGAAAGTCAACAAATTGCAGGTGATTTTTACACAGGAGTCTATGCTACTTATTCTGAGACATATATGATTACCTCAGTTTTACAGCCTAGTCTATGTCAAAGTATGGCACAGCGTGGTCTGTGTCAAAATCGGCATGCAAGAGCATGCACGAGGAAATCATGTAACCGTTGTTAAAAGTTCACAATCACTGTATTGCAGATCCTATAGTGGAATAGCAATGGAGATTTTGAAAGCTAAAGTTGCCCCATCTGTCTTGCAGTCTCCTCGATTTCGTTCAACCCGGTCTGTACCGAGTTGAGCAAATGGATCCATCTACATTCTTTGTAGTTTAAGGTCCCAGAAATTGCACCTCCTCTAACATTAGGGCTAACCTTCTCTAGGATCCACCATTTGATGCTGTCTGGAGGGTGATTGTGTGTCACAAAATGCTCGACCATGGGCACACCTTGCACTTTGCACCTAATCCTGCTAGTATGCTGGAGAATTCTGGCCTTTGCTTTTTGGATAGTTTGTCCTACATAGATAAGGCCACAGGGACAGAGAATGGCATAGACAACCTGCGAGCTGTTGCAATTAGTGAAGTGGGGCAATTTGTATGTTTTGTTTTCATATGTAAAGCTGTTCCCCTCTTGGCAGAGGTCGCATGCTTTGCATTGCCCACATTTATGGTGTCCCGACACAGGTGGTAGTCCAAAATAGTTCCTCAGATCAGGTTGTTTAGGTGGTTCAAGAAACGCTCGTACTAGCGAGTCTTTGATATTTTTGCCCCGCTTGAATGCAAAGATGGGGTCTTGCTGGGTCATCAGTTCACTCGCTACCAGGTTCCAGTACTTCTTCACGATTTTTTTGATGTCATTACTCTTGGTATTGAATGTTGTGACGCAAACGATGTTGTTGTTTTTGGTGTCTTTAGTTTTGACTTCCAACAGCTGTTCTCGTGGACAGTACCAAGCACGTTTTTTTGCTCTTTTCAGCAGACCCATGGGGTAACCTCTTTCCCTCAGACGGTTCGTGAGGACATCAGATTCTTTAAAGTAGTCCACTCTACGAGTACAGTTTCTTCTTAGTCTTAGGTATTGTCCGTAGGGCAAATTGTCTCTCAGATTACGGGGATGGTGTGAGTTGTATCTTAGTAGTGTATTTCTCTCCAGGGGCTTGCGATAAAGATCACAGTACAAGAGCCCTTCCTCCACTCGAAAAGTAAGATCCAGGAAATCTATTGACTCGTTGTTACTAGTCATAGTAAATTGAATGTCGTTAGACCTGGCATTGAGCCACTCATGGAAGTTATTCAGCTCCATGCTGTCGCCGGACCACACCATGATGACATCGTCAATATAACGTTTCCATACTGCAATCTGGTTGAGAAATGGATTTTGGTGACTGTATAGATGTTCCTCTTCGTAGTTGTCCATAAAGATATTCGCCAAGCTCGGCGCATATGTGGCTCCCATCGCCACTCCTTTACACTGGTAGTAGAAATGTTTCTGAAAGATAAAATAGTTCTTTTTCATTGCGATCTCTAAGAGTGTGATCAAGAAATCGGTCGGGATCCAGTGGGGTCTATCTCGTTCATCCAAGGTGGTTCTAATAACTTCCAATGCTTTGTCTTGAGGGATTGAGGTATATAGTGAAGAGACATCCAATGTAACAAGCAGTTGTGTTTGTTGATCGAATTCCTGCCCCTCCAAAAGTTGAATAATGTGCATAGTGTCTCTCACAAATGATTTTGTCTTGGGGACACACGGTTGCAAGAAATGGTCAATAAATTTGTTCAGTGGTTCCAAGATTGACCCGCAACCAGAGACAATTGGTCTGCCTGGTGGTTTCACTAGTCGCTTGTGCACCTTTGGTAACGTGTAGATTGTAGGGATACGAGGTTCTCTGTTATTTAGGAAATCATGTTCGTGTTTGCTCAGGAAACCACAGTCCAGTCCGTGTTTAGTCACCTGTTGAATCAATGATTGTATAGTCGGTGTTGGATCTTTTCTGATTAGTTGGTAACTTTCTGAATCTCCTAGTTGGAGTTCAATTTCATCCACATAATCCTTGGGGTTCTGTAATACCACAGCTCCACCCTTGTCTGCTGCTTTGATAACGATTGAGTCGTTGCAGCTCAGGGAACGCAGTGCCTGCTTTTCTTCCTTGTCGATGTTAAATTGTATGTATTTTCTCTCATCCAAAAGTTGCATGGTCTCATGGAGAACAATCTTTTCAAACGCTAGTATCTTCTCACTCATTTGGTAAGCATTTGGGGTAAAGGTGGAAGCAGGCCTAAAGTTCGTCGCCGATGGTACTGGGTTGAAAGAATTTTTGCTAAAGTAATATCTCAGCCTGATTTTGCGAAAGAATTGTTGGAGCTCCAGTTTTACTTGAAATGAGTCAGGTATAACAGTAGGCACAAAGGACAATCCTTTAATGAGAACATTTCTCTCAGCATCAGTCAAGTTATGTGTTGACAAGTTGATTATTGGTTCTCTGTGGTCAGTTGTAATGAGCCTATTTAAACATTCAATCTGATCTGTTGCGCCAGTAGTCTCAGATATAGCTCTCACTAGTGCTGCGGTATCTTCTGTATCCGTATTGCCAACCATAACTGTCTGTGGTACTCCGATGTCAATGCTCTGTTCAGCGGCAATACTCATCGTATTCTGATGTGTCCTTTCATTCTGTGTTCTCAGATTGATGTTGTGGGAGTTGGGTAACACAGCTTCGTTGTTCATGTTATCGATGTTGTTCCAGACACTCAGTATCTGAATGTTAGCACTGTTTCTCTGGTTTTCAATGCTGGTCAAAGTACTCTGTATTTGGATGTTGGTCAGAGTGCTCTGTGTCTGGATGTTCGCACTGATTCTCTGGTTATTTACCACCTGTAGGTTTGTCTCCGGGTGGAGATTTCCCCGTGTGTTTCCGGTTGGTAGAAGCGGACACGCGATGTTCCTTGTTGCGTATTCCTGCCTCTGTTCCAACTCCTTGGTCTTTCCCAATTCTGTGCTCTGCCCCCACCCCTGTTGGTTTGGCGGTAGGCAGTCACTGAGGATACACATGGTGGTGGTCTGAAAAAGCAGTCTGGTCATGGGCTTTTTAACCCCTTCCATGCGGCGCAAATTCCGCCGCGGTGCTGACCGTTTCTTGCGCGGGCGGGCTCATGACGGAACGGTTCCGTCATGAGCACAGCTCAACCGACGCTCATGACGGAACCGTTCCGTCATGAGCACCGAAGGGGTTAAAAAAACTGAAAAGTGGTTTCATAATGTGTTAGTCTGTAAAAGTGATTTTAACTTGCGAAAAAAAAAGAGCAGTAAGTGTGCTTTCAAATTGGCAAAGAAATTTCGTTTTGGGACTAATGTGAAAACATGACTCTGTGTGGAAATAGGAATTACAGGCAGAGATTTATTGCGTTTTTCTCTGGTGATTTCACAGTTGCATTAGTAGGAAAAAGGGGGAGCGATTTTTTGGGGGAAGAAGCAGACTCTTAGCACACACCCAGCTGCTTGCCATGTATAATCATGCACAGTATTTACAAGCGAGTGGGGTTTTCAGGTTTCAGTCTGTAATGCAAATACATTCAGCATCACTAAGGCTGGTTGCCCTTGCTGGAATGTAGGCAGCCACCCAGGTTACACATGGTGGTGGTCTGAAAAAGCAGTTTGGACATGGGCTTTTTAAAAAAACTGAAAAGTGGTTTCATAATGTGTCAGTCTGTAAAAGTGATTTTAACTTGCCAAAAAAAAAGAGCAGTAAGTGTGCATTCAAATTGGCAAAGAAATTTCGTTTTGGGACTAATGTGAAAACATGACTCTGTGTGGAAATAGGAATTACAGGCAGAGATTTATTGCGTATTGCTCTGGTGATTTCACAGTTGCATTAGTAGGAAAAAGGGGGAGCGATTTTTTGGTGCAGAAGCAGACTCTTAGCACACACCCAGCTGCTTGCCATGTATAATCATGCACAGTATTTACAAGCGAGTGGGGTTTTCAGGTTTCAGTCTGTAATGCAAATACATTCAGCATCACTAAGGCTGGTTGCCCTTGCTGGAATGTAGGCAGCCACCCAGGTTACACATGGTGGTGGTTTGAAAAAGCAGTCTGGACATGGGCTTTTTAAAAAAACTGAAAAGTGGTTTCATAATGTGTCAGTCTGTAAAAGTGATTTTCACTTGCCAAAAAAAAAGAGTAGTAAGTGTGCATTCAAATTGGCAAAGAAATTTCGTTTTGGGACTAATGTGAAAACATGACTCTGTGTGCAAATAGGAATTACAGGCAGAGATTTATTGCGTTTTGCTCTGGTGATTTCACAGTTGCATTAGTAGGAAAAAGGGGGAGCGATTTTTTGGTGCAGAAGCAGACTCTTAGCACACACCCAGCTGCTTGCCATGTATAATCATGCACAGTATTTACAAGCGAGTGGGGTTTTCAGGTTTCAGTCTGTAATGCAAATACATTCAGCATCACTAAGGCTGGTTGCCCTTGAAGGAGTGTAATAATATCAAAATGGGGTAACCCAGTATCCCTCAGAACCTGGGCAGATTATCAAAATAGTACAAACGGTTCTGTCGGGTAAACAATATTACTTTTAGAAAAAACCTTCATTTGTTTGCATATACGAACACACATAGAGACCATAAGTGGTTTTCAGAACAGCTTTATGAATTGCATCATTCATAGATAACTGATTGTAATGGCTGTCAAAATGTGAAACACAGTTGTGACAAAGTGACATAAAGTGCTCAGTGCTGTGGTGAAAAGTGCATAATATATACAGTGTGATTTTTGGAGGTATTAATGATTTACAGAGGCCAGTTAAGCGAATATTCGAAACAATCTGCAGATGGATTGAATGAGTCTTTTATGCAGAGTATTTCCAACTGATCCTTGACCAAATGTCGACGTTTCAACCCAAGGTAGCATTATTCGCTAGTCAATACGGGTCTTCATCAGGACAGGGAGTGACAGCCTATGAAATAGTAAGGAATTATGGTCAGGTGCGTTCGAGAGACTGAATGCCGTTTAAATTGGTGCATGCAGGGTGAAGACTCACCAAAAGGAGGCCCAATGTAGCTTGTGGGGCGGTATGTGAAGAGAGGCAGACAGGAGCAGTTGTATCCTGTACGACCTGGCTAGGAATCAATTTAAGAGATTTAGTATTGGCCTTATAGTGGCTGTCAAAAATGATCGCATTATAGAGGAGACACTGATAAACTCACTTGATGGGTGGGTTAATTCTTTCTCATAAATGGTTGAAGTCGAATCGTTAGATAAATGAATTAAACGACCCGCGTAGGGGATGAGTCCAGGGCTGTAATTACGTGAGGATGGACAAGGTTTTGTCCTCAGGAGGAACGAATCACTGTGAAAATAAATAAATAAGGGAACTCAGTCAAGATTTAAAAGTTAAAAAAGGCGAGGCGTCTAATTAAGGGGAGACAAGGTTAAAGCGCATGAAGATCTCAACTCACCATCAAAGTCAGCCTGGCCTTGAGCAATTACTTCATACTCAGTAGCGCGCAGGCAAGCGTCCTGTCTTTCGCGAAGTCTGTCAGCGAATGTGTGACAGACGCTGTCAGTTAATATTGAGGAAAGGGGCGCGTTGTGAGTGGCGCGTGCGGCCGCGTCATGTATAGGTTGCTAAGAGACGCTCGTGACGCAGACATCAGAAGCCTGAATGCTGGTTCGCTGTGGTGAGGGATCCGGATTGGATAGAATGTCCGTTGCTGGAGCAACAACGTGAGCGTTCGTTGCTAGGGGCCCCAGTGTGTGCAATCAGACTAAGGCGATTGGCTAGGACAACGACGTCAACGACGTCAAGCTTTCGTTACTGGAAGGTAACAAAACAGCGCGGACCATCCAAGCGCGATCAGCTGATTATTGAGGGCGGTCTAGTGAAGACTCGCACGGTGTTTTAATTAGTCAGGGATTATCAATATGGAGTTCATTATTATAATCCCTCTTTGGTTTCCACACAATCAATGAGTCACAGCTACTAGATGCTTATCGCATGTGTCTTGTCTCAACAAGTCCTGCAGGAAAGGAATCTAAGTGATTCGGATTGGTGTTAGAAATGAAACTTGCGAGATAGCACAGTAAGGACTTTTCTACACGTATTCAAATCATGCACACAAATCACGTATTAGAAGCATTAGTAAAACAGATATAATAAGGATTTGAAACCTTATCTATCAATATGCCAAGGACCTTTCTGCAAGCATTTTCATATCATGCATATAATTTCTATTAAGAAGTTTTGAAGTATTGTAATTATGCACATTGATTCAGAAGTAAAAAGTCAACAAATTACAGGTGATTTCTAACACAGGAATCTGAGACATATCTAAAATGTGTTGATCACGTTTTTGAAGCATTTGCTAAGTAGATAAGTAAAAGAATTAGAAACCTTATATATTGGTGTGCCAAAGACCTTTCTGCAAGCATTTTAAGCATACAATTCATATATTGAAATTAAAGTATTGTATTGTTGTACATTATTTCAGAAGTGGAAAGTCAACAAATTGCAGGTGATTTTTACACAGGAGTCTATGCTACTTATTCTGAGACATATATGATTACCTCAGTTTTACAGCCTAGTCTATGTCAAAGTATGGCACAGCGTGGTCTGTGTCAAAATCGGCATGCAAGAGCATGCACGAGGAAATCATGTAACCGTTGTTAAAAGTTCACAATCACTGTATTGCAGATCCTATAGTGGAATAGCAATGGAGATTTTGAAAGCTAAAGTTGCCCCATCTGTCTTGCAGTCTCCTCGATTTCGTTCAACCCGGTCTGTACCGAGTTGAGCAAATGGATCCATCTACATTCTTTGTAGTTTAAGGTCCCAGAAATTGCACCTCCTCTAACATTAGGGCTAACCTTCTCTAGGATCCACCATTTGATGCTGTCTGGAGGGTGATTGTGTGTCACAAAATGCTCGACCATGGGCGCACCTTGCACTTTGCACCTAATCCTGCTAGTATGCTGGAGAATTCTGGCCTTTGCTTTTTGGATAGTTTGTCCTACATAGATAAGGCCACAGGGACAGAGAATGGCATAGACAACCTGCGAGCTGTTGCAATTAGTGAAGTGGGGCAATTTGTATGTTTTGTTTTCATATGTAAAGCTGTTCCCCTCTTGGCAGAGGTCGCATGCTTTGCATTGCCCACATTTATGGTGTCCCGACACAGGTGGTAGTCCAAAATAGTTCCTCAGATCAGGTTGTTTAGGTGGTTCAAGAAACGCTCGTACTAGCGAGTCTTTGATATTTTTGCCCCGCTTGAATGCAAAGATGGGGTCTTGCTGGGTCATCAGTTCACTCGCTACCAGGTTCCAGTACTTCTTCACGATTTTTTTGATGTCATTACTCTTGGTATTGAATGTTGTGACGCAAACGATGTTGTTGTTTTTGGTGTCTTTAGTTTTGACTTCCAACAGCTGTTCTCGTGGACAGTACCAAGCACGTTTTTTTGCTCTTTTCAGCAGACCCATGGGGTAACCTCTTTCCCTCAGACGGTTCGTGAGGACATCAGATTCTTTAAAGTAGTCCACTCTACGAGTACAGTTTCTTCTTAGTCTTAGGTATTGTCCGTAGGGCAAATTGTCTCTCAGATTACGGGGATGGTGTGAGTTGTATCTTAGTAGTGTATTTCTCTCCAGGGGCTTGCGATAAAGATCACAGTACAAGAGCCCTTCCTCCACTCGAAAAGTAAGATCCAGGAAATCTATTGACTCGTTGTTACTAGTCATAGTAAATTGAATGTCGTTAGACCTGGCATTGAGCCACTCATGGAAG
This sequence comes from Triturus cristatus, assembly GCF_964204655.1. Lineage (NCBI taxonomy): Eukaryota > Metazoa > Chordata > Amphibia > Caudata > Salamandridae > Triturus > Triturus cristatus. The sequence continues at coordinate 566,895,826 of NC_140588.1, forward strand.
TTATTCAGCTCCATGCTGTCGCCGGACCACACCATGATGACATCGTCAATATAACGTTTCCATACTGCAATCTGGTTGAGAAATGGATTTTGGTGACTGTATAGATGTTCCTCTTCGTAGTTGTCCATAAAGATATTCGCCAAGCTCGGCGCATATGTGGCTCCCATCGCCACTCCTTTACACTGGTAGTAGAAATGTTTCTGAAAGATAAAATAGTTCTTTTTCATTGCGATCTCTAAGAGTGTGATCAAGAAATCGGTCGGGATCCAGTGGGGTCTATCTCGTTCATCCAAGGTGGTTCTAATAACTTCCAATGCTTTGTCTTGAGGGATTGAGGTATATAGTGAAGAGACATCCAATGTAACAAGCAGTTGTGTTTGTTGATCGAATTCCTGCCCCTCCAAAAGTTGAATAATGTGCATAGTGTCTCTCACAAATGATTTTGTCTTGGGGACACACGGTTGCAAGAAATGGTCAATAAATTTGTTCAGTGGTTCCAAGATTGACCCGCAACCAGAGACAATTGGTCTGCCTGGTGGTTTCACTAGTCGCTTGTGCACCTTTGGTAACGTGTAGATTGTAGGGATACGAGGTTCTCTGTTATTTAGGAAATCATGTTCGTGTTTGCTCAGGAAACCACAGTCCAGTCCGTGTTTAGTCACCTGTTGAATCAATGATTGTATAGTCGGTGTTGGATCTTTTCTGATTAGTTGGTAACTTTCTGAATCTCCTAGTTGGAGTTCAATTTCATCCACATAATCCTTGGGGTTCTGTAATACCACAGCTCCACCCTTGTCTGCTGCTTTGATAACGATTGAGTCGTTGCAGCTCAGGGAACGCAGTGCCTGCTTTTCTTCCTTGTCGATGTTAAATTGTATGTATTTTCTCTCATCCAAAAGTTGCATGGTCTCATGGAGAACAATCTTTTCAAACGCTAGTATCTTCTCACTCATTTGGTAAGCATTTGGGGTAAAGGTGGAAGCAGGCCTAAAGTTCGTCGCCGATGGTACTGGGTTGAAAGAATTTTTGCTAAAGTAATATCTCAGCCTGATTTTGCGAAAGAATTGTTGGAGCTCCAGTTTTACTTGAAATGAGTCAGGTATAACAGTAGGCACAAAGGACAATCCTTTAATGAGAACATTTCTCTCAGCATCAGTCAAGTTATGTGTTTACAAGTTAATTATTGGTTCTCTGTGGTCAGTTGTAATGAGCCTATTTAAACATTCAATCTGATCTGTTGCGCCAGTAGTCTCAGATATAGCTCTCACTAGTGCTGCGGTATCTTCTGTATCCGTATTGCCAACCATAACTGTCTGTGGTACTCCGATGTCAATGCTCTGTTCAGCGGCAATACTCATCGTATTCTGATGTGTCCTTTCATTCTGTGTTCTCAGATTGATGTTGTGGGAGTTGGGTAACACAGCTTCGTTGTTCATGTTATCGATGTTGTTCCAGGCACTCAGTATCTGAATGTTAGCACTGTTTCTCTGGTTTTCAATGCTGGTCAAAGTACTCTGTATTTGGATGTTGGTCAGAGTGCTCTGTGTCTGGATGTTCGCACTGATTCTCTGGTTATTTACCACCTGTAGGTTTGTCTCCGGGTGGAGATTTCCCCGTGTGTTTCCGGTTGGTAGAAGCGGACACGCGATGTTCCTTGTTGCGTATTCCTGCCTCTGTTCCAACTCCTTGGTCTTTCCCAATTCTGTGCTCTGCCCCCACCCCTGTTGGTTTGGCGGTAGGCAGTCACTGAGGATACACATGGTGGTGGTCTGAAAAAGCAGTCTGGTCATGGGCTTTTTAACCCCTTCCATGCGGCGCAAATTCCGCCGCGGTGCTGACCGTTTCTTGCGCGGGCGGGCTCATGACGGAACGGTTCCGTCATGAGCACAGCTCAACCGACGCTCATGACGGAACCGTTCCGTCATGAGCACCGAAGGGGTTAAAAAAACTGAAAAGTGGTTTCATAATGTGTTAGTCTGTAAAAGTGATTTTAACTTGCGAAAAAAAAAGAGCAGTAAGTGTGCATTCAAATTGGCAAAGAAATTTCGTTTTGGGACTAATGTGAAAACATGACTCTGTGTGGAAATAGGAATTACAGGCAGAGATTTATTGCGTTTTGCTCTGGTGATTTCACAGTTGCATTAGTAGGAAAAAGGGGGAGCGATTTTTTGGGGGAAGAAGCAGACTCTTAGCACACACCCAGCTCCTTTCCATGTATAATCATGCACAGTATTTAGAAGCGAGTGGGGTTTTCAGGTTTCAGTCTGTAATGCAAATACATTCAGCATCACTAAGGCTGGTTGCCCTTGCTGGAGTGTAGGTAGTCACCGAGGATACACATGGTGGTGGTCTGAAAAAGCAGTCTGGACATGGGCTTTTTAAAAAAACTGAAAAGTGGTTTCATAATGTGTCAGTCTGTAAAAGTGATTTTCACTTGCCAAAAAAAAAGAGTAGTAAGTGTGCATTCAAATTTGCAAAGAAATTTCGTTTTGGGACTAATGTGAAAACATGACTCTGTGTGCAAATAGGAATTACAGGCAGAGATTTATTGCGTTTTGCTCTGGTGATTTCACAGTTGCATTAGTAGGAAAAAGGGGGAGCGATTTTTTTGGTGCAGAAGCAGACTCTTAGCACACACCCAGCTCCTTTCCATGTATAATCATGCACAGTATTTAGAAGCGAGTGGGGTTTTGAGGTTTCAGTCTGTAATGCAAATACATTCAGCATCACTAAGGCTGGTTGCCCTTGCTGGAGTGTAGCAGTCTGGACATGGGCTTTTTAAAAAATCTGAAAAGTGGTTTCATAATGTGTCAGTCTGTAAAAGTGATTTTCACTTGCCAAAAAAAAAGAGCAGTAAGTGTGCATTGAAATTGGCAAAGAAATTTCGTTTTGTGACTATTGTGAAAAGAAATGTAGTAATATATTTAAATAAAATAAAGGAATTTTTTTTTTAGTTTTTTTCAGGTATTGCTGAAGAGCAGTGAACAAAATTTAAGATGCCTACAAAATCCAGAGTTCAAAAAACGCTAAAAAAAAACCTATATTTGAAGACAACTAGAGGACCAAAGTTAGTAGAAGATGCTGATGTTGGGAAAAAGAAAAAATCTTCTGGTAAGCACAAAAAACAATTTCTCAAAAATATATTCAAAAGAATGAAAAATGTACAAAATGTCTGTACTCGAAAGGATGTTTTTAAAAAAAAAGGAGAGGAAAAAATTGACAATTTAGTTAATGCAAATATACCTTCAGCAACTGCAAAGATTTATATAAATAGAAAAACAGCGTTTAAAGAGATACGTAGAAAAATGTTTCAGAGAAGAGTTATGTCTAATTTGATGAAGGATGTGAAGAAATATAAGAAAAAGACAAAGTTTTATAAAAGAAAAAAAGAAATAGAAGCCATTGCAGCAAAGGCATTAGAATTAAAAAGGAAACTATTCATATTAATTTTGAATAGGATGCGTACATTAGACAAAATGGTTAATGTACTGAAATCACATAGCAAAAGGAAAAGAGTAGTGAACAGAACAAACTTTTGTAAAGTGTTTTTAGGCAAGTGGATGCATAGTTCAAGTAGTGAACCTTTTTTTAATGAAGAAAGCTATTTTCAAAGTAATAGTTTGCTGCATGCAGTTGACACCAGAGGTCGTTCATACGAAGTAAAAAATGGTTGCATAATGGAGAAGGAGATAATGGTTCCAAGAGATGAGGTACAAGTGATGGCAGATGAGGCAATGGGGAGACGTCCTAAAGCCCCAGTGTACACTTGGAATTGTAGTAGTATTTGCACTGTGCGTCAGGAATCTATTGACAAATTTCGAGAGTTTCTAAGAGAATATAGTAAAAAAAGTATAAAACAGAAGATTAAGGTGCTTCAAAGTCTGGATCCATGCAGAGTGAGAGAGAATACTGGTTTGCAGGGTCATTCTCTGGCTTGTCTATCTAGAAAAGTGTGCAATAGTGTTTTCCATCATTTTAGGATGCTGGCTGTTCATCATACTGAAATGAGAAAGTTTGTGAGACGGTTGTATTTTGCTAAAAGTCCAGCAATAAAGTTAAATGAATTGAATAGGGCTCTGTTCCGAGGAACGGTATCAGATGTAGAGAAGGTTGTTGATGAAATTCAGTTTTGTTACTTTGGTCCTGAACAAAACAGTGCAGAGAAGGACACACTAAATGAGGAAGAAGTGGAAGAGAATGTACAACCATTTGTAAGTAAGACATTTAATGATCACATAACAAAATTTGAAAAAATCTCTAATGAAAGACCAAATATTACTTGTACTTGTTGCCGCAGAACTCATTATAGAAAACAAACCAGGTATGTTGATCTGTACAGAAAGAGTGAAAATGAAGATAATTATAAGTGGAAGGATTTTGCCACATATATATTTCTTGAAAATTGTTTTGAATTGGGTGAAGTTCAGCGTATTTGTAAATACTGTTACAACAAGTTAGAAGAAAATAGAATGCCGACCAGAGCTGTACATAATAATTTAGAATTGGATGCTATTCCTGCTGAACTTTCTGAATTAAATACTTATGAGTCTATACTTATTCAATGTGTTCATCCGTTCCAGACCATAGTACGTATGGAGCCCAAAACTGGTAAATTACCTCCTTCTGATTTACTGAGAGGTTTAAAAGGTAGAGTGGTGTATTTGCCCTTGGATTTGAAAAAAAAATGGAAACTATTGATGCGGATACTTTGGAAACTGAACCATTAGTTATTCTGGTTAATGGTGTACCTACAAAGAATAAGAAGATTTGGCAGGAGCTGGTAGATGTACGGAAAGTACAAAGAGCAAATTTGTATTTGAAAAGGAATAACAAATGGTATGAATCAATTTATATAGAAGAAGAAGAAGAAGAAGATTTACAAGAAGACACAGAAACACCAACTGGACAAATTGAAAAAGTGGACAAGTCAAAGGAAGAAGAAATTTATGAACATTTTAGCATACATCCTCTTCATTCAAAAGAAGTTATGGGAGACAATATTGATCTCTTTCAGATGAAGAAAGCAAAAGGGACTCCCGTGAGTGTATGGGAGGAGAGCTTGGAAGCTCGATGTTTTCCCCAGCTGTTTCCTAAAGGAAAAGGAGGACGATACGATGAACGTCCAGAACAGATTCCAGCTTCTGAGTATCGGACTACAAGACTATATGCTGAAGATCCCAGATTTCGACAAAGTATTCCTTATTTGTTCCATCTTTTATTTGAAAGCGACTTGTCTGCACTGTCTTATGCAGTAAATCACATTTTAAAAAGTGGAGTACATTTACAAAATGTGTCTGCTAAGGATTTTATGGAGAAAGTGCAGCACCGAGATGATCATTTGGAAACACAACTGATCAATCTGATGGCTTGTCAGCGTGGGACAAATGAATATTGGTACCGACGCCATGGTGAATTAAAATGCATGTTACGGAATTTAGGAACTCCAACATGGTTCCTTACCCTAAGCTGTGCCGAGTACGCTTGGGATGATTTACTGGATTTTCTACGAGAGGCAAATTCAAACATTAAAAACATCGAATACAAGACAGCAGGAGAACTGTGCTCATTGGATCCGGTTAATGTTTGCAGATATTTCAATCATAGATTTGAGGCTATGATGTCCTTCATCTGCAATAAAAAAAATCCACCTCTTGGAGAAGTAGTGGATTTCTTTTGGAGAAAAGAGTACCAGGCAAGAGGTGCTCCTCATATTCATATGCTGTTGTGGATCAAGGATGCCCCAAAGTTTGGAACAGATACTGATGAAGCAGTGTTATCTTACATTGAAGAATATGCAACATGTGCTATACCAAAAAGCACAGAAGAGAAAAAGTTAAAGGAGCAAGTTTTACGTTTCCAAAGTCATCGGTGTGGAAAATACTGTCGACGGAAATACAAGAGCAAAGAAAAATACTACACTAAATGTCGATTTGGATTTCCTAGACCTGTTCTTTCAAATGGAAGAGTTAACAGTTTTATGTCAGCTGTGAGACATACTATCACAAGAAAATCACCTAAGAATACCTACAACCTTAAAAGAAAAGAAGAATCAAAAAATATAAATGACTACAACCCAGTCATTTTATCCATGTGGAACGCTAACATGGATATACAGTATGTAGCTGACAATTCCATTGCTGTTGCTCGATATGTAACGTCTTACATTACGAAATCAGAAAAAACAGAATTGAAGGAAATGTGGGAAGAGATTTCTCACGAGAAGACTGTCAGTAAGAAGCTGTACAGTTTCAGTTTGAAGATGTTATCGCATCGAGAAATTGGATCCTACGAATGTTCAGATAGGTTATCTTCTGCAAGTCTCTACTCGAAGTCAAGAAGAATAATTTGGGCAAGTTTAGGCCTTGCAGCAATGAGAAATCGGGTACTGAAATCTGTAGGAGAAATTGAATATTTGGCCGAGAATGACCCAGAAAGTACAGATATTTTGAAATCAAACATGTTGGACACTTATTACCCCAAGAGAAGTCAACATCTGGAGAACATGTGTCTCTATGAAGTGCTGCAGAACTACATTTATTCACGGAAAGCCGCAGAAGACATCAACAATGGAAAATATAAAGTCGTTGGTGAAGAAGGATGTTTGGTGAAGCAAACAAAAGGAAGTTTGATAAATCACAGGAAGCTGAGTTGCGACACTACTGACAAGAAGGAATTTTACTACTTGGCTCTTTTACAGTTGTTTAAACCATGGCGTACAGAGGATGAACTACTGGGAGAATTTCAAAGCTATGAAGATTCTTTTAATGCTTGCAAAGACAGCATACAATGCAGTACATTCTCAACTTATCTGCAAATGTTAAATGAAGAAATTGAACAGGAAACTACAATTGCAGCAGAAATAGCTAGAGACAGTTCTCAGGACAGCCAAAGTTCAGGAACACTCAGTCAAGATCCCCTAGGACAACCAATCGTTGAAAATGAAGCATCAATAGCCATGAATGAAGTGGAAACGGCTATGAATCAAGCTCAAGAAGAATTTATAGACTTAGAAAATTTGGAAAGACAACTGAATCAAGAGCAGCAACAAATTTATGAAGAGATCAAAAACAAAATTGATCACGGATTTCTACATGAAAAAAAAGAGTGCTCATGCACATCATTTCATCCAATCAGGATGTATGTAAGCGGACAAGCTGGAACTGGAAAAAGTTTCCTTATAAAAGTCATCAGAAGCTACCTACAGCAAAAAACAGATTCTACTTTGTCTTGTGTGGTTACTGCTCCAACTGGGTTAGCAGCATATAACATAAAAGGAATCACTTTACATCGTTTGCTAATGTTACCAGTGGAGCATGAGAACAAAATACAATACAACAAGCTAACTGGAGAAGCATCCTTGGAAGTTTCAAGAATATTGAAGAAGATGCAAGTTCTCATTATTGATGAGGTGAGCATGGTATCAAACTTAATGCTTGCCTTTGTGCATTTAAGAATGCAGCAAATTTTGAAGACAGACTATGACATGTTATTTGGTGGAAAACACGTCATAGTTTTTGGAGATCTTTTGCAACTTACTCCAGTTAAAGGACAACCAGTGTTTAATACTGTCACACATGAAGACACGAAGAAGTCATTAGGAAGCATCGGAAATACAAATATTTGGTCCTTCTTTGAGTACAAGGAACTTACTACTAATATGAGGCAAGCAAGCGATGAAGAATATGGAAGTATTCTGAAAGATATCAGAATTGGACTACTCACAGAAGTTGGCAAAAAAGCATTACAGAGTCGGCTGCTACATAATTTATTTCCAAAGGAAGAAATAGTTGCAGAGAAAATATACAAGAATATTGCAGAAAACAAAAGTGTCATCTGCTTAATGCCAACTCTACGTGAATGCTCAATATTTAATGAGGAGCTTTTGAAATTGGAAAAGGAAGAGATCAGGAAATTGGAAGCAGTGGACAAAATTGAGGATGGAAGAATTTTTTTTTTTTTTTTTTTTTTTTTTTAATCTTTATTCGGTGATTAAAAAACACCATAAAAGCACACATACATATACATAGATAAAACGGCATTAAATATTAGTCAAGATCCTTGTGCATAAATAACAATAAAATACTAACATACAAGGCTGTAAATTTAAAACAGGGAGTCACAAGTCTTTTAATCCTCTCCCCTCGTCTTCCTTAGTCGGACCGCAACCTTGATAAAATTCATAACACAACACAAGGTTAGCGGGTCAGAAGCTTTTTGCAAGTAGATTAGTGCATCTCTGGCATGTTCCAGGTGGGCCTTTTTTAGGATGTCTACTAGGAATCTACGCCTGGGCATTGAATAATAGGGACAGAGCAAAGTAAAATGAAGGGAGTCCTGCGGAGACCGATTGTCGCAGCCGCAGGGTCCCTTCTGCTCGATTGACATGGTAAAACCTGCTGGCGAGGCCAACATAAAAGGAAGTAGGCTCAGTCTGAAACGGCACATAAGAAATCTGTCCTGTATATTGTGTACAAGATACAGGTAGGGCTCCATACCCTCCACACTCTTCACCAAAGTATGAGCCCTTATTGACTTTTTTTCCCCTTCAGCCAGAGCACGGCATTGGGTTTTCCGCTCTAGGAAAATTTCCCCTACTTGTTTCTTGTGCTGTGCTGAAATGGTGGTGGGGTTCTTGAAGAGGTTTCCAAACCCTAGTTCCTCAAGAGTGTTTCTCACATATTTGAGCCATGGGATGCGCATGCAGTGGGTCCTACCTAGGCAGTCCAGTAAGATTTTTCTACTTAGATGCGCGTCTGGATTTACCCAGATTTTTAGCCACGCCACAATTGGCCTAAGTTTTAACAAATCGACCAGATATGGCCTCCCTAGCTCCCTGTGAGCTATGAGTCCAGCAGTGCTGGGTGGTACCCTCAGGATAGATTTCAGATGTTTGTTCTCTTCCTGGTCAATTCTAGAGGTATTCACCAAGCCCCAAACTTCTGCCCCATAGCTTACTTTAGCGCATGTTATGGAGCCGTACAGGTTCATCACCTGTTCCGGACTCCATCTGCCCAACCTCCTGCCATATCCGGCTATTGCCCCGTTAGAGGCAATCATTTTGTTACAGCGCTCTTCCACCAAGGAGTTAAATTGAAGAGCACCATCAAAGGTTACTCCGAGATAGGAGAACGTTTTAACCTCCTCTAAACAATGGGAGCCTATTGTGTAAGAAAATTTTGAGGAAGGTTTTTTGCCTGCCAGGAGCACGTAAGATTTGCTTAGGTTGACAGATAAGTCCAGATCGCTCATAAACTTGACGAACCCATCTATCAGAATCTGTAGGCTTCGTGGTGTACGCGCCAGCAAGACCGCGTCGTCTGCGTAAAGCAGGACAGGGATTTGCCGCGTCCCAACCCTTGGGGAATCTGCCTTTAAGCCCAAAAGAAACTGTTCCAAATTATTAATGTAAAGGGAGAACAAAAAAGGGGCAAGAATACAACCTTGTCTGACTCCACTTTTGCATGGAAAGGAGTCCGTCAAACCTCCCTCCCTGTTAAATCTAACTCTAGCCGTGGTGTCGCTATGCAGCTCTCTTAGTATGGTAATTAGGCCGCTCTCGATCCCCATCCCTGCCATCATGTCCCACAACTTCCCTCTGTTGACGTGATCGAATGCTGCTGCCAGGTCCATGAATCCCATATAAATGGGTTCCTTACTGGCCAGAGTATATTTGGCAGTCAGCATATATAGGTTCAGGCATTGGTCGCTGGTGGACCTCCCTGACCTGAACCCATATTGAGTGTCCGAGAAGATGTTGTTCTCTTCGGTCCACTCGGACAATCTGTTCAGGAGTGCCCTTCCCAGAAGTTTAGCCGAGACGTCAATCAGGGAAATAGGCCGATAACACTTGGGGTCGTCCTTGTTGCCCTTTTTAAAGATTGGCACAATGATCGCTTTAGACCATGATGGAGGGAGACCGCAGGTGATAGCAGTGTTTAGGACCCTGGTCATCAGTGGGGCCCAAAGATCTATATTACTAAGAAAAAGGTCAGGGGGAATTCCATCTGGGCCCGGGGCTTTATTCTTAGTTAGACTCTCCATTCCTGCCGTGATCTCCTTAAGGGTAAATACTACCGGAGGAGCCTGACTTGGGGTTACTGATGACTCTACGTGGGGACCCGATTCATGGTTATACAGGCTCCTAAAGTGTGTGACCCACTGCTCCGGGAGGATGTTAGCCCCTATCTCCGGAGAATCATTTTCTTGAAAGGTCGGTTTATTGATGATTCTCCAGAACCCCGCTAGGTCCCTTCTTTCCCCTGCCTCTCTCAGATCTGCCCAAGCTTCTGCCTGCAGGGTGAGTTTCCTCCTTTTGGTCTCTTTTTTATATTTTTCTCTGCATGCCCTGATTACTTGTGGATCTCGTGGTTTTGACTTAAGGGAGCATTTCAGTTCCCTCAGTGCCTTGGAACAATCTTTATCAAACCACCGGGGATTGACCAGATTACGCATGGGCGCACTGGACCTTAGTAATCCGTCTATCAGGTTGGCAATGTGGTTAAATGCTTCTAATAACCTTGGTCCCTGGACTTCCAGATCCAAACATTCATTTATGGCCAGCAGACCCTTATCGCTCAGGTTTTTATAGAACTTTGCCCCATCTATTTTGGACCATTTCAGTCTCCTGCCTTGATCGGTGACCCTCTCCACGATTGAACGATGGGCATTGGAGCCACTACCCGCCCTATATGCGAGCATTAAAACAAGCGGGTTATGGTCGCTGAAAGTGTTCCAGTCTATCCCTACACTGACTACTTTATTAACCAGGGATCTCGAGACCAGAATATAATCTATAATAGACGAGCAGCCCCTGCCCTTAAAAGTTGGTGGGAGTGTACCATCCGACTGTGGGTCTACCATATTAATGGTGTGCTCTAGGTCGTACTTAAGCCGAAGCAACCTAAGAGCCGACCCAGTAGGCGAGTGAGAAAAATGCGGTCCCTTCTCAATTGGGCATTGCGCCCAATCTGTGTTCTTTTTGACCAGTGCCGGACAAAGGTGACAATTAAAATCCCCCACCACAAGCAGTCCACCAGATGGTCCCTTATTCTGGGATATGATTTCTTTTCCTAACCTTTGGTCGAGTTCAGTTAATACCGGGGTGTGGCTATTTTCTAACTCGGTGCTATATATGTTAAAAACAGAGAAACGTAACCCCTTTCCCTGGAACCGAACCGCCTGTATCCCATATGAGAACCAGTCTGGAAAGGACCAGGTGCCTGGCAGGTCTAAATCTACATAGATGGACAAACCGCCCATTGCTCTCCCTGAGCTAGATTTTCGGGCGGGAACAAAAAAACACTTGTACCCCTGCAGATGGTAGTTATTCTCCACAGCCCATGTCTCCTGTACACATATAGGTGCCGATCACGATCCTGCAAAAACCGGGTACGAACCGTCGGACGGAGCATAATCTCCGCCCGACGCGTACCCGGTCGTCAATTTTTACAAACAAGGAATTACGATTCGCACGGGTACACCATTACCGTACGATTCGTAAAAAAGCCCGACCGAACAAAAAACACCTACCAATGCGATCCGGGAAAGCGCCGACCTGACGTCGGGACGCACGCAGCCAGCCATTCACGACCCAGGAATCACGATTCGCACCGACGTCAGCCCGCACGGTGAATATGTTGCGGCAGCCAAAAACTGCCGTGAAATCAGGACGACGCGAACAAGGACCACCAGTACGCGACGGACAGACGACGCCGCGAACAAGGAGGACCAGTACGCGACGGACAGACATGGACCCGAACCTACGAGTCATCCCTGCCCTCATAGCAGTACACCTCCTCTACAGGTTACGACGCAGACGCCGCAGAAGGTCAGAATAACTAAGGGAGGGGGAAAAGTGGGGTGGGGTGGGGGTGGCACGACCAGGGCAGGCCACAAAACAACCACATAAGTCACACACCACACATGGGCTGGACATACCTGACTCCCATGCCCTGGTCACCACGAGGGGGTGGGGGCGTGTCCTGATAAGCCAGCGACCGCCACAACGGAAGTCCGTCACCACGCGAACCGGCAACACAACCAGACAGGTACGTCCCGTACCCACGCCTGAAGAGCGTGGGTACGAGTCGGACCACGCCCACACACGTCACCCCAACAATGGCGGGACGGATCGCACCCACGTGGCAAAGGCCTGGGTACGGGCCGCACAAACATCACATAGCGTGGGGACGGATATGTACGGACCCTACCCCCACCCCGTATGCAAGGAGCGTACCCCCCACCCCAACAGTGAAAGTACGACCCGTACCCCCACCCGCGTATGCATGGAGCGTACCCCCACCCCAACAGTGTAAGTTCGACCCGTACCCTCACCCGCGTATGCATGCAGCGTACCCCCCATGCCAACAGTGTAAGTACGACTCGAACCCCCACCCACGAATGCAAGGAGCGTACCCCCCAGCCCAACAGTGTAAGTACGACCCGTACCCCCACCCGCGTATGCAAGGAGCGTACCCCCCATGCCAACAGTGTCAGTACGACCCGTACCCCCACCCGCGGACGTACGGAGCGTACCCCCACCCCAACAGTGTAAGTCCGACCCGTACCCTCACCCGCGTATGCATGGAGCGTACCCCCCATGCCAACAGTGTAAGTACGACTCGAACCCCCACCCACGAATGCAAGGAGCGTACCCCCCAGCCCAACAGTGTAAGTACGACCCGTACCCCCACCCGCAAATGCAAGGAGCGTACCCCCCAGCCCAACAGTGTAAGTACGACCCGTACCCCCACCCGCGAATGCAAGGAGCGTACCCCCCAGCCCAACAGTGTAAGTACGACCCGTACCCCCACCCGCAAATGCAAGGAGCGTACCCCCCAGCCCAACAGTGTCAGTACGACCCGTACCCCCACCCGCGGACGTACGGAGCGTACCCCCACCCCAACAATGTAAGTCCGACCCGTACCCTCACCCGCGTATGCATGGAGCGTACCCCCCATGCCAACAGTGTAAGTACGACTCGAACCCCCACCCACGAATGCAAGGAGCGTACCCCCCAGCCCAACAGTGTAAGTACGACCCGTACCCCCACCCACGAATGCATGGAGCGTACCCCCCATGCCAACAGTGTAAGTACGACTCGAACCCCCACCCACGAATGCAAGGAGCGTACCCCCCAGCCCAACAGTGTAAGTACGACCCGTACCCCCACCCGCGAATGCAAGGAGCGTACCCCCCAGCCCAACAGTGTAAGTACGACCCGTACCCCCACCCGCAAATGCAAGGAGCGTACCCCCCAGCCCAACAGTGCAAGTACGACCCGTACCCCCACCCGCATATGCAAGGAGCGTACCCCCCATGCCAACAGTGCAAGTACGACCCGTACCCCCACCCGCGTATGCATGGAGCGTACCCCCCATGCCAACAGTGTAAGTACGACTCGAACCCCCACCCACGAATGCAAGGAGCGTACCCCCCAGCCCAACAGTGTAAGTACGACCCGTACCCCCACCCGCGAATGCAAGGAGCGTACCCCCCAGCCCAACAGTGTAAGTACGACCCGTACCCCCACCCGCAAATGCAAGGAGCGTACCCCCCAGCCCAACAGTGCAAGTACGACCCGTACCCCCACCCGCGTATGCAAGGAGCGTACCCCCCATGCCAACAGTGCAAGTACGACCCGTACCCCCACCCGCGTATGCAAGGAGCGTACCCCCCATGCCAACAGTGTAAGAACGACCCGTACCCACACCCGCGGACGTACGGAGCGTACCCCCACCACACCAGTGTCAGTAGACTCGTACCCTCACCTCGAATGCATTGTGCGTACCCCCACCGTGTATGTGCCAAGCGCACATATCCAGAAATCGGAGGTGTGTGTGCAGAGTCCACCCAGCAGTGCCCTGACACAGGAGGGGTGGGTGCGGAGTCCTCCCAGCAGTGCCCTGAGACAGGAGGGGTGGGTGCCTATCACTCCCAGCAGTGCCCTGAGACAGGAGGGGTGGGTGTGGAGTCCTCCCAGCAGTGCCCTGACACAGGAGGGGTGGGTGCGGAGTCCTCCCAGCAGTGCCCTGAGACAGGAGGGGTGGGTGCCTATCACTCCCAGCAGTGCCCTGAGACAGGAGGGGTGGGTGTGGAGTCCTCCCAGCAGTGCCCTGACACAGGAGGGGTGGGTGCAGAGTCCTCCCAGCAGTGCCCTGAGACAGGAGGGGTGGGTGTGGAGTCCTCCCAGCAGTGCCCTGAGACAGGAGGGGTGGGTGCAGAGTCCTCCCAGCAGTGCCCTGAGACAGGAGGGGTGGGTGCCTATCACTCCCAGCAGTGCCCTGAGACAGGAGGGGTGGGTGTGGAGTCCTCCCAGCAGTGCCCTGACACAGGAGGGGTGGGTGCGGAGTCCTCCCAGCAGTGCCCTGAGACAGGAGGGGTGGGTGCCTATCACTCCCAGCAGTGCCCTGAGACAGGAGGGGTGGGTGTGGAGTCCTCCCAGCAGTGCCCTGACACAGGAGGGGTGGGTGCGGAGTCCTCCCAGCAGTGCCCTGAGACAGGAGGGGTGGGTGCCTATCACTCCCAGCAGTGCCCTGAGACAGGAGGGGTGGGTGTGGAGTCCTCCCAGCAGTGCCCTGACACAGGAGGGGTGGGTGCAGAGTCCTCCCAGCAGTGCCCTGAGACAGGAGGGGTGGGTGTGGAGTCCTCCCAGCAGTGCCCTGAGACAGGAGGGGTGGGTGCAGAGTCCTCCCAGCAGTGCCCTGAGACAGGAGGGGTGGGTGCCTATCACTCCCAGCAGTGCCCTGAGACAGGAGGGGTGGGTGTGGAGTCCTCCCAGCAGTGCCCTGACACAGGAGGGGTGGGTGCAGAGTCCTCCCAGCAGTGCCCTGAGACAGGAGGGGTGGGTGTGGAGTCCTCCCAGCAGTGCCCTGAGACAGGAGGGGTGGGTGTGGAGTCCTCCCAGCAGTGCCCTGACACAGGAGGGGTGGGTGTGGAGTCCTCCCAGCAGTGCCCTGAGACAGGAGGGGTGGGTGCAGAGTCCTCCCAGCAGTGCCCTGAGACAGGAGGGGTGGGTGTGGAGTCCTCCCAGCAGTGCCCTGAGACAGGAGGGGTGGGTGTGGAGTCCTCCCAGCAGTGCCCTGACACAGGAGGGGTGGGTGTGGAGTCCTCCCAGCAGTGCCCTGAGACAGGAGGGGTGGGTGCAGAGTCCTCCCAGCAGTGCCCAGAGACAGGAGGGGTGTGTGCCTATCACTCCCAGCAGTGCCCAGAGACAGGAGGGGTGTGTGCAGAGTCCTCCCAGCAGTGCCCTGACACAGGAGGGGTGGGTGTGGAGTCCTCCCAGCAGTGCCCTGAGACAGGAGGGGTGGGTGCAGAGTCCTCCCAGCAGTGCCCAGAGACAGGAGGGGTGTGTGCCTATCACTCCCAGCAGTGCCCAGAGACAGGAGGGGTGTGTGCAGAGTCCTCCCAGCAGTGCCCTGAGACAGGAGGGGTGGGTGCCCATCACTCCCAGCAGTGCCCTGAGACTGGAGGGGTGTAACACATGTGTGTGAGGCCAGAATTATCCACATGCATACTGGCTACAAGGGAACATGTCCCCATGAACTCATGTCAACAGACTCCACACACAAGTACAGTGATCACCAAGGATGCCACGATTGTCGCAGGTGGAGACATGGCCCTGCATGCATGGCCAAAGTAGAAGGGCTCCGTCACACACACAGCTCATGTAGACACAGCTCTGCGCTAAACATTGGGAACACCCTGCAGGGAAGAAAGCTGGGTACACAGAGGAAGGAATACACCCTGGGACAAGTGCACCATGCAGTAACTGCTTACATGAACAAAGAAAGTTAGCCAACACCTTGTGATGGCACACAGATCACAGGGTCCCACCAATGAGCAGTACACTACTACATATCCCACACACCCAAACCCTTACACACCACCCAAAACCATGTAGCAGCCCCACCAACACCAATACCAGCATAGCAGTAGTGTGATAATGAAAACAAAATTAAGCTTTATTCAGCATGAGCACAATGTCCGTGGATCGCAGGCAGTTCAATCTTCACAAAGCCCATAGGGCAGTCAATGATTCTCAGCTGGATGGGGGACACAGTGGGATGCGTGTCCCCTACCTTGCCTGCACAGTCAAATGGCATCGTCTTCCACACTGGTGAGGGCATCAGGGGGGGGGGGAAGCAACAGGCACCGCAGGGACATCAGGGCAAAGGGGCGGCGTTGTGGGTGCAGGGATGGAGGACTCCACCACAGGGGGTGGGTCAGTGCCAAAGGCGGAGGCCAGGATGGCACTACACACCTTTGCAAGGTCCTCCAGGGAGTCCCCTGCACCCGAAGGGACCTCAGGCCCCAAGGAGGGGGGGGGGGTCAGAGGGATGGGTCGCAGCGCCACCGGGGGAGGGTGGAGACTCAACCACCCTGACCGGGGACCTCCTTGACCGCTTGCGTGGTGGTGTAACTGTGGGGCTCAGGGACAGAGCGGCCATGAAGGAGTCCTTGGGGGAGATGTGGCCAGGAGAGCTGAGGGGAGGGGATTTGGAGGGAGTGGACTGGGTGGAATGCGGACTCCCACTATGGCTGCGTGTCACACGTTTGCCCCCCGACCCAGTGGGTGTGCCTACCTCACCCTGTGTGTGCGTGTCAGGAGGAGTGCGGTGGACCTTCCCTGCTGGTGTGGTGCCCGTGTCCGTTGATGTGGGTGCATGCCGACGTCTGGGTGTACGTGTGACAGGCATGGGAGTGGGAAGTGTGGATGGGGCAGGGGTAGGTGGGGGGAGGTCGCGCTGCAGGAGACCCACTGCTGCAGTCAGTGTGGAGTCGATGGACCTCAGCAAGTTGCGTTGGTCAGCCTGCGATGAATGAATGCCCTCCAAGAAAGCCTCGATGTTGGTGAGGGTTTTGCCGTGGGCATGGAGGACATTAAGGATCGCAGCCTGACCAACCTGCAGTTGCCGCTGGATGTCCACAGACTCTGCATTGGCGGCAGCAGTGGAGACAGGGGCAGGGGGTGCGGTGCCTGGCAGGAAGGAGACATGCTGTGACCGGGCACGCTGGGAAGGGACACGAGCAAGTGGGAGGCGGCTGGTGGAAACTGAGGGGGCGGTGCGAGGTGTTGTTCCGCTGTCAGCTGCTGGTGCAGCCTCCGCCCACTCGGAGACATCGTCCCCGGACCTGTCAGCTTCGTAGTCTGATGTGCCAGTCGACAGGTCCTCGGCCACACTCTCCTCTGCCTCTGTCCCACTCGATGTGCCAGACCCGATGTCACGGCTGGCACTGGTGCTCGGTCCCTCTGCCTGGTCTGTGTCCATGTCTCCCTCTGTGTCCCCCGACGATGCTGTGGGCAGGGTGGAGAGACAGAAATTATTCAGACACCTGTACACATCTGTCACATGAGTCCAATCTACATAGGTAACATTGCATGGCCTGAAAAGGAAGATCCCTAACATCTACTGAACAGGGTACCGATGTAGGGCATGAAACACACAGTTGGTTGATCCACCATGCCACTGAAATACCATGGAGAGCATGAGACAATAGCTAAACACAGGAAAAGGAGTCTGACATAGCACCCAGGCCCTGGGGACAATCCAGCACTGCATCTGCACTACACAGCGTTGGCGAAAATACCGATGACCAGGGACCATTACCATGAACTTGAGACACATGCTGCATAGGTAATGCTGAAAACATGCACAACATGACTCGGTCACTGCACATTGCGTGTGTGTCCAGGCACATCACACACTGCCCAGACCCAGCAAGTGGTAATCAGGATTTAACACATAGGCATTGCCCGCCCTAACAAGACCCTACACGAGGCAAATTGTTGAGACACAGGTGGCACCAACATCTCATAGTCTGGGTGATACACACAGGGGCAGGCAAAAAGCAAGATTGGACGCCAAACAGCCAAGGTGCGCCTGTACAAATAATGAGGTACCAGTGCCCATCCTCAGATGAGTATAACAAGACACACAGGCACTGGCAACTGTGAGTATGAAGAAGGACAATCAGGTCAGGCTGCACAGTGGACACCTGTACAAATTAGCACGTCTGTATACATGGTGACAGGGGACAATGGCACAGAGCACAACTTACGCTGTAGACACTGACAGTGGCCACGTTTATGATGACACATACAGCACTGAGGAAAAGGTGCCCCAGGGGACAGTAGTGGGCACGCAACTACATGCTACTGAATGGTAATGACTGCAACACACGTCACCATCCCTGCACTATGTGTATCGCACACTCATGCACATCATGTCACAGGCCACTACATAGGACATGCGCGCTGTAAGGCATGACACATGAGAGACCAACTCCCATGTCTGGAGTCAGCATCAGTGCCAACTGACATGGAACCCACATGCAGTGAACTTGACAGTGCACAGGCAAGGTCCCACAACCTGTTACACACCACCCCCACACATGATGCTACAGACATTGTTCCCGTGGACAAAGCGCCAGCCTACATTACCCTGTGAAGGAGTGACTACACACAGACCAGGGAACACATTGCAAGGAGGGGAAGGGTGGCAGGGGCACAGCGCTATACTGGGGCAAACAGGATCTGCACAGCACCTTTAAACCCTGCCAGTGGATTCATGCTACTGTGCCCTTACAAATGCCGGTGACACACAACAAACACACATGTACCTACCCCCTTCCGGCTGCTGCATCGCCTGTAAGCGCCTCTCCAGGTCTGGAAAGACCACCGGCAGCACACGCCTGTGGAGGTGGCTCAGACGGCGGCGGCCGCGGTTCTTGTGGCTCTCAGGTGAGTCCCCCAGCAGGAGCCGTGCAATCCTCCGCGTCCAGCACCGGATATCCTGCCAGCGTTTCCTCACCTGGGGCAGGCTCCGCCTCCGACCATCCACACCCCTCACGGCACTGACGGCGGTCAGCCAGATCTGCTCCTTGGCAGTGGCGCCTACCTGTGAGGAGGAACAAGTGACACCACATCAATACACCAGCCACATGTCACAGAGAGACATATGGGTACAAATTAGCTGGTTACAACAAGGCATGTCATGCAGCCAACGCATTGCACCTTTGTCATAGGGACATCATCCCCTGGTGAGGGAAAAAGCACTACGTGCCACAGTGGGTACACAGGTGGAATGATGACAATGTCACAATCAATGATCAAGGCTCACACTGTGCATCACACCCACCCCTCCTGTCTCAGGGCACTGCTGGGAGGACTCTGCACCCACCCCTCCTGTGTCAGGGCACTGCTGGGAGGACTCCACAACCACCCCTCCTGTCTCATGGCACTGCTGGGAGTGATAGGCACCAACCCCTCCTGTGTCAGGGCACTGCTGGGAGGACTCTGCACCCACCCCTCCTGTCTCAGGGCACTGCTGGGAGACATCAGGCACCCCCCCCCTGGGACCCCCCCGACAGTACATGGCATGTGTGTTACACCTGGACGCAATGGCAGAAGTCACAGTCACCACATAGGGACAGTCTGTGGCAGTGGCCTATGCACTCACCTGATAACCTGGTCGCCCATACAGCATGGAGTACTGTGGGAGGATCACATCCAGCAGAGCCATGTTCTCCTCCAGGGTGAATGGCTGTGTCCTCTCCACAGCCCTTGACATGGTTCCAGGGAATCAGTAGCAGCAGCTGGGTCGACGAATGCAAAGATGTGCAGGCAAGTGCTCCCTCATGGGACCTGGCTGCCTTATATGTGCCCTTCTGCCCAGTCTCATGCACAGGAGTACAGAGAGATTGGTCACTCACATTTGCATCCTATGTTTCCACCAATCCCTTCAAACCTAGCAGTCTGTGGGTTCTCTATCGGTTTCATTCTCCTGCATGATGTCAGCCCCACAAACACATTGCAACAAAGTAGACAAATCCCAACTGACTTCTGCTGTGCACCTTCCAGAACAATTTCGAATTTTGAACTTGGTCTCCATGACAACCAGCATGCATGTAGGCCTTAATACTTGTCCCCTATGTAATTTGGAGCATCACACACAGGTACGGTGCGTGTGGGGGCCCTAGGGCACCCCAAATGCATGGCAACGGCCCGTACATGCATGCCTACGCTCTCCATCACTTTTGGTCTGCACGCGTATGCGTACTCGTAGTGATAGTGAGCGTAGATGTGAGTGTACGGTCCGTACCACTACGGGTACGCATACGCGTGCAGACCCATAGTGATAGTGAGCGTAGATGCGAGTGTACGGTCCGTACCACTACGGGTACGCATACGCGTGCAGACCCATAGTGATAGTGAGCGTAGATGCGAGTGTACGGTCCGTACCACTACGGGTACGCATACGCGTGCAGACCCATAGTGATAGAGAGCGTAGATGCGAGTGTACGGCCCTATCACTATGGGTCTGCACGCGTATGCGTACCCGTAGTGGTACGGACCGAACACTCGCATCTACGCTCACCATCACTATGGGTCTGCACGCGTATGCGTACCCGTAGTGGTACGGACCGAACACTCGCATCTACGCTCGCCATCACTATGGGTCTGCACGCGTATGCGTACCCGTATTGGTACGGACCGAACACTCGCATCTACGCTCGCCATCACTATGGGTCTGCACGCGTATGCGTACCCGTAGTGGTACGGACCGAACACTCGCATCTACGCTCACCATCACTATGGGTCTGCACGCGTATGCGTACCCGTAGTGGTACGGACCGAACACTCGCATCTACGCTCACCATCACTATGGGTCTGCACGCATATGCGTACCCGTAGTGGTACGGACCGTACACTCACATCTACGCTCTCTATCACTATGGGTCTGCACGCGTATGCGTACCCGTAGTGGTACGGACCGAACACTCGCATCTACGCTCACCATCACTATGGGTCTGCACGCATATGCGTACCCGTAGTGGTACGGACCGTACACTCACATCTACGCTCTCTATCACTATGGGTCTGCACGCGTATGCGTACCCGTAGTGGTACGGACCGAACACTCGCATCTACGCTCACCATCACTATGGGTCTGCATGCATATGCGTACCCGTAGTGGTACGGACCGTACACTCACATCTACGCTCTCTATCACTATGGGTCTGCACGCGTATGCGTACCCGTAGTGGTACGGACCGAACACTCGCATCTACGCTCACCATCACTATGGGTCTGCACGCATATGCGTACCCGTAGTGGTACGGACCGTACACTCACATCTACGCTCTCTATCACTATGGGTCTGCACGCGTATGCGTACTCGTAGTGGTACGGACCGTACACTCGCATCTACGCTCGCCATCACGATGGGTACACATACGGCAGCACTCCCACAGTGATTTGGGAACATGCACAGGCCCTCTCAGCAGCAGTACGGCGGATTTTACACATCACTGTGGTGATAGGCGACACACATGTAGGAATAGGGCGGACATACTTGTCCATGGATGGACATACTTGTCCAGGAATGGACATCAAGGCATCGTCTGTGCATTACCACATGTGTGGGGCACAGGTGTCACAGGCTGTGATGTGGAACATGCCTCCTGAGTGGAGAAGGCACCAGATGTATGATGAGATGTGTACATGTGTACTGTGTGAGGGTGCAATGTTTGCCAGGCATGCCCTTGACTCCTTTGACATGTGTGCATGTGGGACTGCGCACTTGGGGTGAGCGTCACTGGCATGGCACGGACACCAACACACGGAAGTGTCCCATGATGCCCGGTACAGGGGTCATGACACATGACTTATCACTACCCACAGTGCACAATGTGACTATGCCATATACGTGTCCGGGATTTACATCAGGTTGATGTTGTAGCACCCTCAAAAGCTGCAGCCGTTGCAGCAACCAACATGTGGCTGTGTGTAGATTGTCATTGCACACTGTTCCCAACACCATGCCACATGTGTTATCGGATGTGAGGTGCACATGTATGCAAGGGACACGGAGTAGCGTGACAAGGCCATGTCAGCAAACTCACAAGGAATGTGTGGGGAGTCATGACATGTGCACCTTCATGGCAAGGTGTGTGGGCTGGACTAGTGTAATGTCATGTGACCTGTGGCTCAAGTGTTCCGCTGCCAGTCTCTGCAATCGGCATCACACTTCTGCTGATGTGTGGGTGTATGTCACTCCTGTCTTGCGTCGGGCAGTGCACTTGCACTGGGACACAGCTATTTCCATGGCGTGGCATGGGGAGGTTCTCAATCACCGTGTGTAGCTGGGTCTTGGAAGGAGTGTCACCTTGCATCCATACGTGTCCTGGGCATGTAGCACATGCCTGACTCCCTATGTGGCATGTGTGTATTGCCAGATTTACATGTGCTCAGTAGACATGAGTTGTTCTCGTAGTGCACTCACTCTTCCTTGTCACTTCCAAATTACTGCAGAGCGCCTCCTGTTGCCCGAAGAATTCCAGACTTGGCCACCATGCAGGAGAATGACAGGATCCGGCTCTACCGCTTCACCCAACCGTTGATTCTGGAGCTGACGGCGAGACTGGCACCACACCTGCAACCGCAGCACAGGTATCCTACGGCACTGACACCCCAGCTGAAGGTAATGGCTGCCCTACATTTCCTTGCCACGGGTACCTTCCAAAATACCATAGCTCATGTTGGTGGCATGTCCCAGAGCATGTTCAGCGGTGTGCTGCATGATTTCTTGGAGGCCATGTTGATTCACCTGGATGACTTCATCAAGTTCCCAACCCCTGAACAGATGACTGAGGTCAAGCGTGGTTTCTATGCCCTGGGAGGGATGCCCCATGTCATTGGGTCCATAGATGGGACACATGTAGGTTTGGTACCACCACACGCACGGGAGGTGGCGTACCGCAATCGGAAGCACTACCACTCCATCAATGCCCTTGTGGTGTGTCTGTCCAACATGGTGATTTCACATGTCTGTGCTCGTTTCCCAGGATCAGCACACGATGCCTACATCATGAGGCGTAGCGGGATGCCTGATATGATGATGCAGCTGCGCAACGAACGGGCATGTGTTGTTGGTGGGTACAGTCTGTCTGTCCTGTATTCTGTTTGGCCGAGCAGCACTACCGCTTCGCCAGTTCTAACGATATCCATGTGCTTTCCATTTAGGGGACGCTGGCTATCCCAACATGCCTTGGCTGCTGACACCTCTCCGCAACCCCATCACGCCGGCCCAGCTCCGCTACAACACCGCCCATGGCCGGACAAGGCGAGTGATAGAGAGGACGTTTGGCATGCTGAAGAGCCGATTCAGGTGCCTCCACAAGACCGGCGGCGCACTCCCATATGCCCCGGCGAAGGTCTGCAAGATCTTCATGGTCTGCTGCATGCTGCACAACATGGCAGTTGAAAGAGCTGTGCCACTCATCCTGAATCAACATGACGAGGACCATCCACCCGTGGAGGACGAAGGGCTTGGCAATGGGGCTAGTGATGTCGAGGATGTGGAGCCGCAAGAGGACATCCGGACTCGGCTCATACGCGACTTCTTTGCTTAGTGGTGAGTACCAGTGTCTGAGTGTGCACGCCTTGGTCCCCGTGTGGCATGCGTTGTGATGCGTGTCTCCACCTGCATGTATGGCACGTGAGTCAGAGGTGTGTGTGGGTGTGTCACTGGAGTGATGGTGGCAGTGATGGTAGTATTTCCCCACTCATAATTGTGACCTGGCATGTTGTCATCCATACATGTGTCGAGTCAATGCACATGCAAGTGGCTGTGCTTTTTGTGGCTGACTTCTTGTGTGTCTCTCTTCCCCAGGTACCTGCGCATGCCGTCTTCTGGTTGCATTGTTGTGGCACTGCTATTCCTCATGGACATGGCATCGTGGGCTGACTCAGCGTTACAGGCACGGACACGTTTGGAAGTCTCCATGGGGTAAGGGATGCATCTGGGGTGTATTGGGTGTGGCAGTTGTTCACGATGTGTGCACACTGCCCCGGTCGGGGTTTGGTTCCTCTGCAGACATGTGGCATCCCCATGGGACACGACATGCAGCTGGGTACACCTGAATAGATGGGCTGCCTGGTTGTCAGTCATCAGTGATGGGATAGTGGATTGTGATGAAGGCATCAATGTGTGTGACACTGCCCTCGGACACATACGGTTAACATTGTCTTGACATGGCGTGGGACTTCCACATCAGCGGATGTATGGTGTATGGCAGTCT
Source organism: Triturus cristatus (assembly GCF_964204655.1). Classification (NCBI taxonomy): domain Eukaryota; kingdom Metazoa; phylum Chordata; class Amphibia; order Caudata; family Salamandridae; genus Triturus; species Triturus cristatus. The sequence goes on from NC_140588.1 coordinate 566,919,910, forward strand.
CTCCGTGAGCAGCTGTGGGTATTTAGCTGTTAGCCGACACTTGTGTGCCAGTTCCATGGCTATCACGCATTTGTGCTGCAGAAGGGGGGTGCCAGTGTTGGAGCCACATGTTACTCCACATGATGTGTTCATGTGTACTTCAAGTTGCCTCTGCAATCCCAAAAACATGACTATTAAAGGTGTCCCTATGCCTCCAAGGTGCCTCTTCTCAGTCAATGCTGGTGTGTTGGCACGGTGCATCCTGCATGTCTGGCATGGTATTCCCTGATTGTGGCTATGTGTCAATGTGTCGAGTGGCAAGATGCAAGCTGTGTGTGTGTGCTGAGACTGTGTATTGGGCATGATGTCCATGACTGTGTGGGTATTGTGACATGTGCCATCCCCATGCATCCAACGTTGTCCATGACCCCATTCTCTGCATCCACCGGACTCAAGCTTGCAGGACATGGTTCTGCCACCTGTCTACACGTACCTGGGTGCCCCCCAGGACACGGGCCAGGATCCCTGACCTCTGCGCATGACTGTTGCTGTACTCAATGTGTCTGTCAGCACGGTTGTTCGGCCACCCCCTCAGCTGGTTCTGACCATCACGGGTGTGTATGGTGCTCCATGTCTGTCTTGCCTAAAAAACTGTGACCCATGTGTCCTGTGCCAGACTCAGGCCCCAGGGTGTGGATGGTTGAAGTGAACAGATGACTCAGGCATGTTTAGACTGTACAAGACACATGTTAGGTAATAATGCTACCAGCAGCCATCTACTCTTAATAGTGTGATTTATTATTGGGGGGGGGGGGGCCAAAGTGAGGGGCTTTCCGGGATTAGGGAATCCAAAGTTCAGTAGGGGAGTTGGTGTCCTTGCCATTGGAAATCCTCAGAGTCCATGCCACAGTCTTTGTCAACATTGGTCAGCCAGTGACCAGCAGGGCCATGTGGCAGAGAATGTCTCTTGATGCTGTGATGCTGTTGCTCCAGTGGGCCAGGTGCCAGGCCAGGTGTCCTGGGAGATGGTGATGTAGCAGCCACCCTCACGGTCCTTTCCGTGGACGACCCGGCTTCCTGCGGGGAACCTCAGCAGCAGGCCGTGACGACGTCTGGGATGCTCCGTCGGATGTTTCCTCCTCCTCCTCATGATCCCTCCCTGTGGGTGGTGATGTTCTCCGCCTTCTGGCACAGGGAGGGTCGGCCATGGTGTCGGCCATCCGACGGAGTTCAGCGTGAATCCCCTGGGACGCCGTCACTTGCTCAGCCTGTCTGTCCTCCATCCTCCGTTGGTGTAGCTGTAGACAGGCTATTAGCTCCGCATGTTGCTGGGCCTGCTGGACCTTGATCCCCTCGAGGACGGACACAACCTGGGCCATGCCCGTGGTGTCCTGCCGGTATGAGTCCAGGATGTTACGGACATGGGAAAATACCGGATCCCCAGCCAACTGGTCAGGCTCGCGCCTCCGCCGTCCTCCACTCCCACCACCCCTGCCCACTTGCGTCTGGCCTGCACTTGTGGGCACATCGGGTCTCCGGGACCCCTGAGGGGTGGCATTGGCGTTGTCGCCTGCCTCCTCCTGGGTGCCCGGGACACCGTGTCCCTCCTGGCGAGCCTGGCTGCATTGTGGTGTTGGGGCAGGGATCCTGGGTGTCTCCTGGGATGTGGCAGGAGTGGGGGTGGTGGTTGGCACGGTTGTACCTGACGCAGGTGCTGCAGGTGGTTGGACACCAGAGGGGCCAGGTCGGTCGGGGTCGTCCGCAGAGTGGTGAGAGTGGTCGCTGCCGGTGGGATCGGTCTCCTGCAGATCCGGGTCCTGTGAGTGTTCCCCCCCAGTGTTGGGGGGTGCAGCACGACGTTGACCTGTGTGTGAGAGAGACAATGTTAATTTGGATCCATGCAACATCCATGTTTCATCCGTTACAAAGTTGGCACATTTCCTCTTGGAATTAGGATCTGTCTTGCATTCCACTCACAGTGCACTTGTGCATGTGTGTGTCCCTTGGGCACCAATTTGGCCCCTTTAACTATGTGTGGCACAGTCTTACTTGCTGCGTCAAGTGTGACTGCAGTCAGCAGTGGAGTGTGCATGTGTGCCGAGCTATGCATTTGCGCCTTCCTTGTAGCACTGTACATGTGCACATGGAGTGGATCCACACACTTATATGATGCAGGTGGCTGTCCTTGTGCTCGTGTACAGGTTGTAACATGGCCCTGCGTTTTGCCATGATGAAGAGGGGGGGTTCTGGCACTGGCCACCCTTGTCTACATGCACGCAGTCCACCTGCTGACGAGCAGACATTCCCACACACCAAAGGACTGATTTGCTCTCCCTGTGTCTCCCTCCTTCTCTGTCCCCCTCTCCCTCCCTCTCTGTCCCCCTCTCCCTCCCTCTGTGTGTCAGCCTCCTCCCTCTGTCCATCTTCCTGTGTCTCCCTCCCTCTCTGTCCCCCTCTCCCTCCCTCTCTGTCCCCCTCTCCCTCCCTCTGTGTGTCAGCCTCCTCCCTCTGTCCATCTTCCTGTGTCTCCCTCCCTCTCTGTCCCCCTCTCCCTCCCTCTCTGTCCCCCTCTCCCTCCCTCTGTGTGTCAGCCTCCTCCCTCTGTCCATCTTCCTGTGTCTCCCTCCCTCTCTGTCCCCCTCTCCCTCCCTCTCTGTCCCCCTCTCCCTCCCTCTGTGTGTCAGCCTCCTCCCTCTGTCCGTCTCCCTCCCTCTCAGTCCCCCTCTCCCTCCCTCTCTGTCCCCCTCTCCCACCCTCTGTGTCCCCCTCTCCCTCCCTCCGTGTGTCAGCCTCCTCCCTCTGTCCGTCTCCCTCCCTCTCAGTCCCCCTCTCCCTCCCTCTGTGTCCCCCTCTCCCTCCCTCCGTGTGTCACCCTCTGTCACCTTGGCCCAGCTTCCTGGGCACACACTGTTAGCAGATCTTTGAGTGGCCCTTGGCCTGTTGATGTGAGTTTGTTTCTGATCCCCAGGCACCCATTTTGTCTGCTGTGTGTCTGTGCGCTGCTGCTGTGGTGGTGTGTGCTGCCACTCTTTCACACTGTTGGCTGTTCATTAGCTGCTGGCATGTGCAAAACAGTGCCTTCACCCCCATGTGTTGATGCAAGGCGTCCGCCATTTGCTGGCAAGTCATTCCTGTGTTGGGACACAGTGTTTGTCTGGCTGTGACCTAGGCCATATGGGGAGAGGGCATTGTTGTCTGCTTTGGAGTCGCACTATGTGATTCTTGGTGCCCAGCCTCCCGCCATCCGGGTTACCGTGTCATGTGTTGTTGTCTTCTGTGGCCTGTGACTTGACATTGTCCAGCTGGGTGCATGGGGCATGGTGGCAGCAGTGGCATGAGCCTGCTCATGGAGTGTGGTTGAGTAATGCGATGGCTTGTGGTGGTTGCGTGCCTGTTATTAATTTTGGTTGTGGTTGCAGTTCCCCCCATGTGAGGTGCGTTGTTTGTGTACTCACCCGGGTCTCGGAGTCCTTCTACTCCTTCAACTGCCTCCACCGGCAGTATGGCCATCACCCTCTCCTCCCAGGGATGGTACTGTACGGCTCTGCGGGAGGGCCCTCCTCCGGTGGCGTTGGCCTGGTCGTGTTCCTCCTGTCTCTTGGCTCTGACCCTCCTCCGCAGATCGTACCACCTGTTCTGGCAATCCTGCTTGGTCCTCCTGGTGTCCGCAACAGCATTCACAGCATCGACGATGGTCTGCCACATGGCTGTTTTGGCTGCCTGGCTGGTGCTTCTGACCAATGTTCCAAAGATCTGTGGCTCGACTCTGAGGATTTGATCAACAAGGACCTCCAACTCTCGGTGACTGAACTTTGGATTCTTGGTAGTGGGCATGGTGAGGGGTATGGGTGGGGATGGTGTGGGTGTGGGGGGGGTGTGGATGTTGGGGGGGGGTGTGGATGGTTGTGTGTGTGTGTGAATGTGATGAGAGGGTGTTTGTGAGGGTGGTCGTGTGAAGGTGTGCAAGTGTAAGATGTGGTGTCGCTTGTAGTCTGGTTCTGTGGTGTCTGGCAGCAGTGGGTCTGTTGCAAAGGCTCATGGTTTGTGTGTGTGGGCCCTTTTCATTGGTCCATGGGTGGGTGTGGCAGTGTTTGAATTTTGGGTGGGTGTGTTATAAGGAGTGGTGGTGTATTGGGCCTCTGTTTGTTTTTGACAGTTGCAGGTCAGTGATTGTGTTATTTTAGTGGTTGTTGGCCATGTTTAGTGGCTGTGTGCCTTTCGAATGGTGTATTGTTGAGTTGTTTTGTTTTGTCCTTGTTGTGTACGTGCGTTTTGAGCGTGTGTACGGTGTGTACATGGGCCATTTGGTTGTACGATTTTGTCCTTGTGTGTGGCTTTGTAAGACTCGTACATGCGGTTGTGATGTTGGGGCATGGGGTGCGCTCCGTACTTAGGAGGTTGTGTTGGGGGTGCGCCAGGAACGTACTGGGGTGGGGGTACGACTGGAACGTACTGGGGTGTGGGTAGACGGGGCTATGACACGTCCTGGGGTGGGGGTGTGGCTCGCACGTACTGGGGTGTAGGTACACGGGGGGTACGAGACGTACTGGGGTGGGGGTACGACTGGAACGTACTGGGGTGTGGGTAGACGGGGCTATGACACGTCCTGGGGTGGGGGTGTGGCTCGCACGTACTGGGGTGTAGGTACACGGGGGGTACGACACGTACAGGGGTGGGGGGGTGTACATGGACGGTGGTACGACACGTACTGGGGTGGGGGGGTGTACATTGACGGTGGTACGGCACGTACTGGGGTGGGGGTACGACTGGAACGTACTGGGGTGTGGGTAGACGGGGCTATGACACGTCCTGGGGTGGGGGTGTGGCTCGCACGTACTGGGGTGTAGGTACACGGGGGGTACGACACGTACTGGGGTGGGGGTACGACTGGAACGTACTGGGGTGTGGGTAGACGGGGCTATGACACGTCCTGGGGTGGGGGTGTGGCTCGCACGTACTGGGGTGTAGGTACACGGGGGTACGACACGTACAGGGGTGGGGGGGTGTACATGGACGGTGGTACGACACGTACTGGGGTGGGGGGGTGTACATTGACGGTGGTACGGCACGTACTGGGGTGGGGGGGTGTACATTGACGGTGGTACGGCACGTACTGGGGTGGGGGTACGACTGGAACGTACTGGGGTGTGGGTAGACGGGGCTATGACACGTCCTGGGGTGGGGGTGTGGCTCGCACGTACTGGGGTGTAGGTACACGGGGGGTACGACACGTACTGGGGTGGGGGTACGACTGGAACGTACTGGGGTGTGGGTAGACGGGGCTATGACACGTCCTGGGGTGGGGGTGTGGCTCGCACGTACTGGGGTGTAGGTACACGGGGTGTACGACACGTACAGGGGTGGGGGGGTGTACATGGACGGTGGTACGACACGTACTGGGGTGGGGGGGTGTACATGGACGGTGGTACGGCACGTACTGGGGTGGGGGGGTGTACATTGACGGTGGTACGACACGTACTGGGGTGGGGGGGTGTACATTGACGGTGGTACGGCACGTACTGGGGTGGGGGGGTGTACATTGACGGTGGTACGACACGTACTGGGGTGGGGGGGTGTACATTGACGGTGGTACGGCACGTACTGGGGTGGGGGGGTGTACATTGACGGTGGTACGACACGTACTGGGGTGGGGGTACGACTGGAACGTACTGGGGTGTGGGTAGACGGGGCTATGACACGTCCTGGGGTGGGGGTGTGGCTCGCACGTACTGGGGTGTAGGTACACGGGGGGTACGACACGTACAGGGGTGGGGGGGTGTACATGGACGGTGGTACGACACGTACTGGGGTGGGGGGGTGTACATTGACGGTGGTACGACACGTACTGGGGTGGGGGGGTGTACATGGACGGTGGTACGGCACGTACTGGGGTGGGGGGGTGTACATTGACGGTGGTACGACACGTACTGGGGTGGGGGGGTGTACATTGACGGTGGTACGGCACGTACTGGGGTGGGGGGGTGTACATTGACGGTGGTACGACACGTACTGGGGTGGGGGGGTGTACATTGACGGTGGTACGGCACGTACTGGGGTGGGGGGGTGTACATTGACGGTGGTACGACACGTACTGGGGTGGGGGTACGACTGGAACGTACTGGGGTGTGGGTAGACGGGGCTATGACACGTCCTGGGGTGGGGGTGTGGCTCGCACGTACTGGGGTGTAGGTACACGGGGGGTACGACACGTACAGGGGTGGGGGGGTGTACATGGACGGTGGTACGACACGTACTGGGGTGGGGGGGTGTACATTGACGGTGGTACGACACGTACTGGGGTGGGGGGGGTGTACATTGACGGTGGTACGGCACGTACTGGGGTGGGGGGGTGTACATTGACGGTGGTACGACACGTACTGGGGTGGGGGTACGACTGGAACGTACTGGGGTGTGGGTAGACGGGGCTATGACACGTCCTGGGGTGGGGGTTCGACTGGAACGTACTGGGGTGTACCTAGACGGGTGGGGGTATACATATACGGGGGGTACGTGTCGGACGTACGGGGGCTGGGGGGAGTGTTGGGCGCGTATGCGGGCACATGTCTCCATGGTTGCTGTAGGAGTTCGGTGCGGACGGTGTTTTTTCCATACGGTTGTAACCTCGGACGCACGGGATGGATCGTGATTCCTAGGTCGGACTTTGTTTTTCACGTTTGTAAGGTAAATCGTCCGAGGACGTGTCGGACACATTTTCCGACCCGGGGACGTGTGGGGAATGATTCCCAGTGCGGTTCGTATGGACTTTTTACCATGCGAATCGTGATTGCCAGTTCGTACGGCACTTGTACGATTCGTACGGTAAAAAGACCCGATACGAGTCGCACGGGGGAATTTTTTACCGGATCGTGATCGGCACCATAATGTGAAATGTTCTAATGAAGTCCACCCATTCCTTATTGTTGAATTTGCCCGCTATACCCGCTATATTCCATGAGATAAGTCTCACACCCTCTCCACTCCATTCAGCACCCCCCTGGGCCCTTGGTCTTCTTTCCCACATTGATCTTTGCATTCCCTGCCCATATCCCCCTCCTGTCTTGTCTACAACTATTTCCTTTGGCACAAGAATTACTGTCACAGTAACAGGCAAACTGAAAAATAAATTGGACTCACTAGAGAAGAACATCTCCAAAACAGCTGGATTAGAAAAAAATCTATATGTTTGCATGAACTGTAGAGTATTTTTAAGAAGAAATTTGGATGTTGAAAAAGGTTTAGTTAATGGAGCTATGGGAAGAGTTGTGGGTTTTATTAATTATCAGAAAAAAGATGGAATTGAATGTTTAAAAATAAAATTTGATCAGATAGAAGAAGTTAAATATATTTGTCGTTGTACAGTTCGTTTCATGCTTGTGAAAGACTTATATGTACGTAGGAAGCAGTTTCCGTTTTCTCTAGTATATGCTGTAACTATTCACAAGTCTCAAGGATTGACTGTAGATTGTGCATTTGTGAACATTGGTTCAACTGTGTTCAAAGAAGGTATGGCATATGTTGCTTTGTCACGAGTGAAAACATTATCAGGTTTATTCATGATAGACTTTGATGATTCAAAAGTTAGTGCTGATACAAACTGTGTAAAGGAGTATAATAGATTAAGAAGAAGCTATGCTCCTCATTTAGGTCAGTATCCTGTGTTGGAGAAATGTGTAGTTTCTCGTAAAAGAAAAAATGAGAATATCTGTAATGAAGATGTAGAGAAGAGGAAAAAAAAGAGGAGTGATGTAATTGCAAGCAAAAAGAAAAAGGAAAATGAAGAACAGGTTGTAGGATGTCATTTTGAAAATAGCTCTGGTGTCAACTGCTACGCAAATGTAGTGCTGAATGTTGCATTTTATCTGGAAAGTTTGCAAGAGCAGATAATAGTAAATCAGGCAAAAAGATTCTGTTCTGAGCTGAGTCTCCTTTTTCAAAAGCTGAGTAAAGATCAAACTCAAATAGAAAGTGCTACTGAAATTAGAAAACTTTTAGATATATGTTCAGGACGAACACAGTTTTCTCAAAATGAACAGCAAGATGCACACGAATTTTTGATGTATTTTCTTCAGGTACTGGAAGAAGAAGGGGTTCCCATTGAAAATTTATTTGGTCTCTCTTATAAATGGGAACATAGTTGTGAAAACTGTTATAATATATGTGGCTCTAATGTTGATAATGAAAGGTTTATTTATTTGACATTGCCAGAGAGTAAAACAGTCACTTTTGCAAAATTAGTTAAAGATGCTAATCATAGCATGAAATGCGGTGAGTGTAAATCTGACATGTTTTCAACATTAATTTTAAAGGAATACGGACAGTATGTAATTTTAATGATGCAACGGTGTAGAGCTGATGGTTCAAAATTGGATACTTTAATAAAGAAGTTTACAGGACAGCAATTATCAATTTCAGGAAAAACTTTTGTAACTTTTGCAATAATTTTCCATGATGGACCTACTGTTACTTCTGGACATTACACAGTTTATCTTAAATGTGAAAAAGGCTGGACACTGTGTAATGATTCCCAATTGATTTTCAAACAACGTTTGCCTTTTGATTTAGCAAATTCCTATCTAATCTTCCTGAAACCTAAATTTTAGAGAGATTTGGCAAGATCTGGACAAAATAATTTTACCATTTTACTGGATTACCATTGGAATTTTTTAAAAAAAAGATTTTTTAAATTATCATTTGGCCTAATGGAAAGATAACCAATTGTAATGTGGACTTTTTTAATTTTTAATGAAACTTTCAAAAACCAATAATTTAGAGATAATCGGTAACATCTGTACAATTTAAATTTTGGAATGTTATTGGAGTGCCATTGGAAATTTTTTCAAAAATGATTTTAAAAATTACTATTTGGCCATGCGGAAAAGTAACCAATTCTATTGTGGACTTAATAAATTATTCAAAAAATTTTCGTGAACCAAAATGTTACAGAGAATCGGTGAGATCTGGACAAATTAAACTTTAGAATTTTATTGGATTACCGTTGGAAATTTATTCCCCAAAAAATTTTAAAATTACTATTTGGCCTAAAGGAAATGGAATCAGATGTATTGTGGAGTTATTTGAGATATAATATTGTGATTATACTTCTGAAACAAACATATCAGACGGTATTTTAAAGAAATAAGTATTGGTATTAGATGATATTTTTTTTAGAATATTATGCATTTCTATAATGTTAAGTTTAAGTAAAAAGAGATTCTGGGCTTTTTTAATACAATCTTTGAGATTGTTATTTTTTTTTGCCCGCTGTAAAATGATGAATGCAATTGCTTTCACAATTTATAGTGAAATGCAATATATTCTGAAAACAGCAAAAATAAGGCAAAAATATTTTTTGAAAAATATATAAATATGTGTACTGTATTATAAAATGTTTTAAAAATATTAATACTTTTTTCTTTTTTTTCAGATTGATATAGAAAAATTTCGAAAACTAGAACCATTTTTAAAGCAATTTTTTTTAAAAACAAATGAATAAATATTTTTTTGAGTGGGTATGGTAAGTCAATAATAATAATTGTAGTCTCTCAAGGACCTTGTAATGTGATAATTGATTTTTAGTGTTTTTAAAAAAAAAAAAAAAAAATTACGCGTACGGTAAAAAAAAAAAAAAAAAAGTTTTTAAAAAACATATGTAAAAAAAAGATGAAAGATAAGGTTGGCTCTTAAAAGAGCCGTTGTGTTCATGCAGGGACAGAGGAAAGAAAGACTGGGAAAATTAGTCAAAGCGACAAGTGTGCTGATCTATTTTGTTGTTCACTAGGGAAACACTGGTCTCCCTATGACAAATTAGATCATGACAAGAGGCGCATCGAATATCAACCCTCAGAAATCGAGGGTTAATTTCCAGAGGGCCAGCAAAAGGAGATGCTCCCCCCACAGATGAAGGGCTCACCTGACCTGCAGAAGAAGGAGTCAGCCCTGCAGATGATGGTCCAGGCTGAGCTGCTGTGGATGTGCTTGGTTGACTTTCTGAAGAGTTACCTCCAAAAAGTCGAGCATGTGTCCTTCTGTGTACATCCTTGAGGTGTCTCTTCATGGTATGATTCCCAAAGGAATACTTCTTGTCAGGATTACCTCTTGAAAGTACACGCTTACACAGCTTACAAGTTACTAAAGGTGCATTTACCTTTTGCTGGCCTTCAGGAAAAGTAAAATAATCCCATACATAAGAGGGCTTTTGTTTCCTCGCTCTCTGCCTCAAGGTAGTGCTGCTAGTGCTAGCCTCACTCTCAGAAGAGCTCTGCTGTTCTGCCATCGTATCACAAAGACAACCCAGCTCCTTCTCCTAAGGGATCACAAGCAGAAATGAGAGGAATGGGTGTGGTGTAGGAGAGTTCTAGAACTGAAAGTAGTTTCAACCAATCAAAAGTTGTGTTTCATGATCACATGACCTACCGTACGCTTACGGTACGCTTACGCTACGCTTACGGCAAAAGTGCGCATGCGCATAAAAAAGACACGCACTTGCACGCATGCGCATAACAGTCACTACCCGACACTTCCGCGTAACGTGCGCGTGTAGCGTACGCGCGCACGCGTCCCACGCGGAGTACGCGCGGCTACGCAAATTGCGTAACTATACGCAAGCAGCGTAGAAAAATTACGGCCGTTGCGTAAACCGTACGCTTACCGTAAGCTTACGGTACGCGTACTAAAAAAAATAATAAAAAAAATAGAAAAAATGTACTGCAAATAAATTTTACGTTTATTTTAAAAAATATGTTAAAAAAAAACATATTAAAGAATTTTAAAAATTTAACCATAGTCTTTATAAAAGGTAAGAAAATTAAAAAAAATATATGTTTAAAAAAAATAGAAGAAAAAAAAAAATTAGCATTTAAAAAACCTTGCAAATTCACTGAAAAAACCATGGGTTTCACACGCGTTATAGTTAGGAATTAGCATTTAAAAAACCTTAGAAATTCAGTGAAAAAACCATAGGTTTCACACACGTTATAGTTAGGAATTAGCATTTAAAAAACCTTAGAAATTCAGTGAAAAAACCATAGGTTTCACACATGTTATAGTTAGCTGGACATTTTACTCGTAAAAAACCAATGAAATTCCCCCGTTATAGTTAGTTCAGCTAACTATAACTCGCGCGCCCGCAATGCACTGCTGATGACGTCACATATTACATCACTCATGACATGGTCAGTGACATCACTCATGACATCACTGATGACATCTCAAATGACATCACTGATGACATCACTGATGACATCATCCTTGTGATAGAGTGGCAGACCTCCTCTTCCCCTAATATAACCTTTGATACACACATTCAAAAATAGAGACTAACATTTTCAAAACAATGGACATACCGATAACAGTTACAACAACCTCTTCAGTAATTCTAAGATCCACATACACATCCACTCATTCACCAACAGTCCTATACAGTCACTCATACATGTACTCACTTATCATATGTACTCATACACCTATACATCCTGTTACACAATGCCACTCATCCATAGAGCTACTCACACACATAGTCACTCATGCTAATAAAGAATCAAACATACATTTACTTGCATATACAGTTATACACACACCACCACACTTACTTCTACGGAAACTTACACATACTTAGTCTTTTAAACAATCACTTATAGAAATACATACTTATTCATACAGGAACTCTTTCAATCTCTCACTCTCACATATACTCACATATATAAACCAATAGTCACATATACTAGTTTTAAACATATGTAGTTACTCATAAAGACACTATTGAGACAGTCATTCACTCACTAACACACCCATACACACACTCATCCACCCATGCAGTCCTGCACACATGCTCTGTTCAACACATACAAACAGTGAGTCACTCATTCATGCACCTATGCACTACGTCATACCCCCCACCGAACCATGCAGACACTCAGACTAATACTCAAAAAACCAACTAATAACCTATATAGACACCCATGTAGCTACTCACCAACCCATGCAGCCACTTATACACAAAGTGAAAAAATGATACAGATATTTACATATTTAAACATTACTCACTAAGCCATGTATTCACTATGATACACTTAATCAGTCAGTTACACAATCAATTTTTCAAAAAGAAATCATCCATTTAGACAGTAATATACCCATTTATTCTTCCATCAACCTTGAGATATACATATATAAAACATATTTAATTTTCAGAAAAACACATATTCACTGGATGATGTCATCAGTGATGTCATCAGTGATGTCATTTGAGATGTCATCAGTGATGTCATGAGTGATGTCACTGACCATGTCATGAGTGATGTAATATGTGACGTCATCAGCAGTGCATTGCGGGCGCGCGAGTTATAGTTAGCTGAACTAACTATAACGGGGGAATTTCATTGGTTTTTTACGAGTAAAATGTCCAGCTAACTATAACATGTGTGAAACCTATGGTTTTTTCACTGAATTTCTAAGGTTTTTTAAATGCTAATTCCTAACTATAACGTGTGTGAAACCTATGGTTTTTTCACTGAATATATATATATATATTATCTACTGGCGGTCGCCAGTAGATAGTTATAGTTAGGACCGAGTTCCCATAGGAAATCTGAAAATTCTATTTTGAATAACTTTGGCGTCGGTTGACTTATCTTCGTAACATTTTCAAAACTAATGGGGCGCTCCGCTCAGCTCCTACCCTGAAAGTCTCGGGGTCATTCGTCAAGCGGGGGCTGAGAAAAAAGGGGGGTCCCAAAACGCGTATTCCCCATGCATTTTCCCATAGGACCTTTTAGTCGAAGGTACAGCCCGAACGGCTGAACAGAATTACTTGAAATTTGGCAAAGAGGTAGTCCTCAGGTCAGGCATGTGCCTTTTGCATATATGGTGTCAATCTGTTCAGTAGTTCCTGAGAAAATCAAAAGTAAAATCACATATATATCTGGGCGGAGCCTAACTACACATCTCATCGTGAGATCTGATTGGCTATCAGCACTTCATCCAAGAAGTGTTGGCAGCCATCTTGGGACCAATATACATGATAGCACCTCTTTAAAAAGCATTGCAGTTAATAGAAGGTTTTAAGACTTTAGTTAAATTATAAATCATTTGATGATGGTACCATACTCATTTTAGGTATTGTGGTGTGTTCTAAGGTGATTTTACCATGTGAAAAAGCCTTCTGCTGTGATATCATGAATCATGTTTGAGAGAAAACTATTTTCTCATGCTTTTCCCACAGAGGTTTGGAAGGTGATCTATAAGCTAAACTGAGAGCATATTTTCTGTAAATTCACATTATCTTTCTCAGTCACGTGAGAATGAAGTCTGACATTCTCAATGAAACATGTACATCCAACAAGGGCAGAGACTGTCAGTTGATTCCTTTGTGTTCTACTGCAGCTTCCCAGAGTGTTCTAAAGAACAACTAGAGCGCTAACAGTCCTACTCATGACAAACGTATGGCACAACTGAAGCCATCTTGGTTGGAATAAAGTGGTAACTCTTAAAACATTTAATTTAAAAAGGAACAAAATGAGGGGGTTCATTTTGCCATAGAAAGTATGATTAGTGCTGCAGAAAGAAAAATTAGGGCACATTTTGAGTGACTTCTCAAATCCTCTTCTATTTCATTAAAAAATTCTGACATGCAGACTGAAACATGCACTTTCAATACCAGCAGCAGACTTCCCTGGTGAGCAGTAGCTTTACTACAGTGATCTAATAAGCAACTAGTGTGCTAACATTCTGAATTTATGGCAAATGTGTGACACATCTGAATGCCTTCTTAATGGAATCAAAGTACAAAACTGAAAGTTTTTCCTACTGAGGAGACTGTAGTAAATGAGGAAATTAGGAAACATCATAACAAATAAGTCTCCCAAAATGGCCACCAGAGACAAAAGAGCCCAAATGTAGCCCAAATATCACCAAGATGTAGCCCAAATATAGCCCAATGACAGAATATCCCAGAGTGTTCTAACGAACAACTAGAGCGCTAACAGTCTTACTTATGACAAAAGTATGGCACACCTGAAGCCATCTTGATTGGAATAAAGTGGTAACACTTAAAACATTTAATTTACAAAGGAACAAAATGAGGGGGTTCATTTTGCCATAGAAATTATGATTAGTGCTGCAGAAAGAAAAATTAGGGCACATTTTGACTTCTCAAATCCTCTTCTATTTCATAAACAAATTCTGACATGCAGACTGACACATGCACTTTGAATACCAGCAGCAGACTTCCCTGGTGATCAGTAGTTTTACTACAGTGATCTAATGAGCAACTAGAGTGCTAACATTCAAAATTTATGGCAAATGTGTGACACATCTGAATGCCTTCTTGATGGAACCAAAATAAAAAACTGAAAGTATTCCCACTAAGGAGACTGCAGTAAATGAGGAAATTAGGAAACTTCATAACAAATAAATCTCCCAAGATGGCCACCAGAGACAAAAGAGCCCAAATGTAGCCCAAATATCACCCAGATGTAGCCCAAGTATAGCCCGATGACAGAATGTCCCAGAGTGTTCTTAAGAACAACTAGAGCGCTTACTGTCTTACTTATGACAAAAGTATGGCGCACCTGAAGCCATCTTGATTGGAATAAACTGGTAACACTTAAAACTTCATAACAAATAAATCTCCCAAGATGGCCACCAGAGACAAAAGAGCCCAAATGCAGCACAAATATCACCCAGATGTAGCCCACATGTAGCCCAATGACAGAAGTGTGCAAAACACTTATTTTTTGTGTATTTGCAGTTTTATATAGTGCAGACTTGTCAGGTATTGGAGTGCTTTACATGAGCATTGGTTACATCACACAAGATCAAATTCATTTTGGTTGTAGACATGGGGAGATCAAGTGATTTGACCAGAATCACAGAATGTTGAGCTGAAGCAGAAACTCCAACCTGGTTCCCCAGTTGCAAAGTCTGCAGCTCTGGAAGTAACAGCACATCCTCTCCCCTAGGTGCAACATTTAATCAAGTGGTAAACTGAATAAAAAAACATAAAGATTACAAATAATTTAAAAGTTCTTTGTCGCTATTTGAAAACTCAGAAAATATGTCCTCATTTTAGTTTTTTAGAGCACTAACCATAATTTTGATGCAAATAAGACCCTCTCATATATGTAATTTCTAAAGGAAATACTCTAGGTATTACAGTTTTTATTACATCAAGATGACGTCAGGCGTTCCACACTTTTGTAATAAATATAGAATGTTAGCAATCTAGTTGTTCATTGGGATACTGTTGAGAGGCAGAGGCCAGGGGCACGGACTCTGAAAATTGAAGGCAGGTAGGAGAGTGCAGAGGCAACAATTTTACCACACTGGGCAGGCAGGAAGGGCAGTGGCAGCACAACAGACTATGGAGGGCAGTGGAAAGGGGGGCAGGGGCAACAAACCAACAATACAGGACTGGCAAGAGAGGCTGTGGCAATATAAAAGACCATTGTGGGCAGAAGGAAGAGGCAGTGGTAGTACAACCATACATGCCAACAGACCCGTTTTAGCCAGGAAACGTCCAATGTTCTTAAGCTCAAATGGGCTTTATTTGATCTGTCTCCTGTCTACAATCTCCTCTTTTTCAGTGTAACTCAAAGGGGAAAATCAATACCCCAGTTTTTTTCAAAATCTCCCTCTTACCAAGTTCAAAATGTTCGCAAGTATGGTACATTGGATCATGGTAGGCAAGAGGAGTTGGGGTAGGGACATGGACTCGGATAACAGAGGACAGGAGTGACATGGAGAGGTGCACCAAACTGACCCTACAGGGCAGGCATCAGGGTTTGCAGCAGCACAATACACCACACAGCGGATGCGGGACGGGAGTGCAGCACAACAATCCATAGAAAGCAATAGGGAGGGGACAGGACCATGCACATGGACAACAGAGAACAGAGGGGAAAGAGGCAATGGTAGCTAGCTGACCATAATGGACAGACAGGAGAGAAAGCTGCAGCATAACAGACCATAAATGGCGGAGGGACGGATCAGGGGCATTACAATGGAACAGACAAGCCAGGAGGGAGGGAATAGGGGTCTGCACATGGAAACAGAGGGTTGGGGCAAGGGGGCAGGGCAGGAGCAGCAAGATGACCATGGAGGTCAGGCAGGATGGGCAGTAGAAACAAGACACACCATGGAGAGCAACAATGAGACTATGATGACATACACACAGACCATGGAGGGAAGGTGGGAGGGGGTCAGGGGCAGCTAGCTGACCACACAGGGAAGGTGGGAGGGGCCATGGCAGCACAGAAGACCATGCATGGCAAGCGGGAGGGTTAGTGGCAGCACAATGGCTATGATGGGCAGGAAGGAGGGTGCAGGGGCATGCACAAAGGACCATGGAGGATAGAAGGGAGGGTCAGGACCTGGCACAGACAAGAGAGTTCAGGGGAAGGGGCTTCTCAACAGACCGAGCGGGGCAGGCAGGAGGAGCAGTTGCAGCACAACAGACCAGGGAGGGCAGAAGGGTGTGGCAGTAAAATGGACCTTGGAGGACAGGAGGAAGGGGATAGGGGCATGGCATGTGGACAGGCAGGGTGGAGGTGGCAGGGACAAGTTACAGTCATCTGACAATGCTAGGCAGGTGGGAGGGGAGTGGCAGCTCAACAGAACACTCAGAGTAGATAGGAGTGGCAGGTCCATGGTACATGGTGGGCAAAAAGGATGGAGCAGGGGCATGCACAAAGACATCGGAGGGCAGGGGGAAGGAGAATAGGGGCAGCAAGCTAAGCACAGAGGCTAAGCAGGAGGTCAATGATGGGCCATAGAATTGGGCAATGGAGGGCAGGAGGAGTGGACTGGTACATCATGCTAAATGGAGGGCAGTGGCAGCACATCAGACCATGCATGGCAGGAGGGAGGAGGCTAGTCCATGGATTCAGACAACAGAGGATAGGGAGGAGGTGGATGGGGCAGCAAGCTAACTGTTCACAGAAGGTGGGTATTAGGAACTTTATTGTTTTTAAAATGTGTGTCTGTGTGAACTACTTAAAATATGAACAAGTATGCAGCATAATCTCACTTTTATTCAGGAAGAAGAGGACGTTTGTGACTGTGACTCCGGGCTCACTTGGCAGAAACAGCCCCTGACCCACCACCCCCATCGCAAAATGTAATGCCCGTGAAAAGGGTAGGTGGACGCAGTGTTATATAGAACATAGTCCTGAGAGCACGATTGAAAATGAAAACTAGATATAGTATATGGTGTAAACTATGCACCAAAAAGTGTGATATAAGATGAACCGGGGCTTGAAATATAATATGCAATACATTGTGCGCAATGACAGATTCATTGGAGAGCGCGAGATAGCACAGGCACTAGCGTGTGCTATGCAATATGCGCCTTGGATTGTAATATGCACAGGGCAGTGTTGTGTAACCTAACTAGTCTCTAAAGTTGTAATATAAAATATGTGCTGGGGAGTGTAACGTTGCATATGCACTGTGACAAAGATATGGATCCCAGATTGTAATATGTATGGCATAGCGCTGTGCGTTATAACATAGACATCGAGGAAGGCACGTTATATGGGGCAATATAACCCGTGCCAAGGCAAGTGTGGCATGACATATTCACGGGGTGGTGTTACAGTGCACATGGGCTAGAGAGTGTCATAGCATACGCACTAGCTGGTGGAATACAACACAGAGGTGTGAGGCACTCGGCGGCCACTGGTGGGTGTAACACAGCATTGGGCTCAGCCCGGAGCACGCTGTGACTCTCAAATGAGATTCATCTCCTTTCCAGAGAGTAAAATAAAAAGTATTACACATCCGGTGGTGGATGTGTATTTTATTAACCGTGAGGGGGGTTTCTCGCATAGTTTGGTCGAATTTTTGTCGCATCTCCTTTGAATGGCTTGGTGTGAGTGTATTTTAAATGTGCCCGTCAATAGCTATCCATGTTTGTATAAATAAACGACACGGGTGTCTACTTGGAGAGTACCCACTGGCGGGGACGCCGGGATTAGGCACGGTGGGTCGTCAGACACGTCAGAGCTTCACTAGCGGTGTAAATACATTCCACGTGGATTCATTCTATGCATAGTCGCCTTTTAAAAAATATGACGCAAATCGTCATGGTGATAGGTACATACGGTTTGTCCAGCATGTCCTAGGTGTTTCTATAAATATATATTTTTTTTAAATAATAAAAAACAAAGGCCGGCCCCGGGGGATGGGGTCCCCGGGGCCATAAGTGGCCTGAGGGGAGGGGGGCCACGCAGCCCCCTCCAAAAGATTTTTTTTTAAAAAAGGCCATGACCCGGGGGTTGGGGTCCCCGGGGCCGATTAAGACCTTGGGAGGGCCAAATTAATTTTTTTCAACAAAAAAAATTAGGGTGCAGACCCTGGGGAATGGGGCCCCCAGGGCCAGTAAATTAGAAAAAGAAGGGGGGCCACACAGCCCTCCTTCTTAAAAAATAAAATGAATAAAAGACCGGCATCGCGCCGGAGGCCACGCCCCCTCCTTGCAGCACTCTGCAAACGCGCCCCCTGGCCAGTTGTAAGTTGGGGAATTAATTCCCCTTCAATACTGAGGGTCCCTGAGGGCCAACTAGCCCAACAGGTATCTCCAGTATGCGCCAGGGAGCTGCGTTGCAGACAGGTGTTCTGAGGCCACACCCCTTTTTACACCTCTATGCAACGCAGCTCTGTGGTGCTTACTGGAGGTACCTAGTGGGCTAGTTTGACCCTAGGGACCCTTAGGATTCAAGGGGACTTAATCTCTCAACTTAGAACGGCCACAGGGCGCGTTTACACAGTGGTGAAGGGAGAGGACGGGGCCTGAGGTGACCTGTGCAAACACGCCCTGTGGCGCGTTTTAAGTTGGGGAAATAATTCCCTTTCATTTAAGTTGGGGAAATAATTCCCTTTCAATCCTGAGGGACCCTGGGGGCCAACTAGCCCACCAGGTGCTTCCAGTAAGCGCCACTGTGCTGCGTTGCAGAGAGGTGGTCTAGGCCGTGCCCCTTTTTACATCTCTCTGCAACGCAGCTCTGTGGCGCTTACTGGAGGTACCTAGTGGTCTAGTTGGACCCTAGGGACCCTCAGGATTCAAGGGGACTTAATCTCCCAACTTAAAACAGCCACAGGGCGTGTTTACACAGTGGGGAAGTGAGGGGACGGGCCTGAGGTGACGTGTGCAAACACACCCTATGGCGCGTTTTAAGAGGTAGTTTTATTCCCCTGCCCTATTATATACTAGGGGCTTACAGAGGAGGTCATGCTGATCACACGGTGATCCCAACGCATAGTGTTCCCTAGTGTATGTAGGTGGTTTCACTGTATTCTGAGTGTTTTTTAACATAGCACTGGCTCTAGGACTGGTTAGTCAGACTCAGTTACCACCAGTATCCGTCTGAAAAAGTTGAGGGTACAGGATGATTTTTGCAACAAGGCTTCTTTCTGCTCTTCTGTTTGTTCTTTCTGCACGTTATCCTTCTTCCTGCACTTTTCTTCATCTTTGAGGACTTCTGTTGCTTCTTTCTGCATTTCTTTTTTTTCTTTCTCTGCGTTTTTTCTTCTTTCTTCACATGTCCTATCTCTATAGGCATAGTTAGAAATTAGCATTTAAAAAACCTTTGAAATTCACTGAAAAAACCATAGGTTTTAGGCACGTTATAGTTAGGAATTAGCATTTAAAAAACCTTAGAAATTCACTGAAAATGCGGGAATGCGGAAAAGTTTCTGCTTGAGCCCCCCTCCTTCAAAAGGGAAAAATCGATGGCTCAATCGTTCTCAGGTAATGCAGTGAGAATCTGGAACTCGCTTCCTTCATTGCTCCGTGCTACCACCTCCATCCGTATCTTCAAAACTGACCTCAAATCTCTTCTATTCCAAAGACACTTTCAGAACTAATTCCTTCATTCTGAGACCCCGCCAGGAAGTTCGTTAGTCATTGTAAATTGCTGTGTTTGATATTGTGTTCTTGCCTTCTATGTTTTTCCCTACCTCCTCTTGCCTGCTGTGTTTGATACTGTGTCCTGCTATTTTTGTAACGTTCTATTTTGTAAAATTTCTCTCATGTAATGTAACTGGTTCTGTTGTACGGCGCTCTGACACCTTCGGGTAAAGTCCGCGCTTTATAAAAATGCATTAAATAAACTCACTAATTAGACTGGAAGGTATTTAGGGGCGTGTCTAGAGGCGTGTCTGGGGGTGTGTCTGTGAGGCAGGAATTTAATAATAGCCACATACTTTAAGCGCAAATGCTCTGATTGTCATGTAAAGCGCTTAAATGCCCATGGGCCAAATTCGCGCAAAATCAAACTGCCTCCTTACATAAGAAACATGGCAAGCATCAGCTTCTATGTTATACGTGCAGAGCCTAATTTTTGGCAGTTTGATATTGCGCGAATTTGGGCCATGGGCATTTACGATTTACATACAATCAGAACATCTGCATTAAAGCTTACTTTTTTAAGACCCCTGGTTAAGGGAGTTGTCCAGAACCACAGGATGATGAGCGAACGTCGGGATTCGACCCTGGTTCTTCCGTTCCACTCTCGGCACCTCTGACCATATCCTCATTCTTGTTGCGATGCCAATGAGAACCAGAGCCGCAACTAGAGTCAAATTTCGGGGTGGGGGGTAATTCTTTCAGCAATAGGCAGCAGAGATGCAGGGGCTCTAAGAAGGGGTGAGAAACAACAAAGCCTCGTTAAAAAGCATATGGTCTTTTAAAGACCTGTGAAGTACTCAGTGTGGCTGTGTGCACACCCGGTAAGCTGTCTCATCTGGGCTGCCACACGACGGGGGAGGGGGGTGGGGTGTCTGAAGCCCTTTGATCCCAATGGGCTTGCTCGCCTGATGAGAACGTAACACTGCAGGAGCACCCCAGCGCAGAAATACATAGGCTGTTGCCAGCCAGAGCAGCACCTCAACACGCACCATCTGTTGCACGTACCCGTACTTCAGGGCCTGAGCCCTGCTGCTTAATGGAGTACCGGTACTCTTCTTGCCCGAAAATAAGTTCCGGTACTCAGGGGGAGAAAACTGAGAAGTGCTGGTACTCAGTACCGGTGAGTACCGGCCCATTTAAAGCACTGGTCTTTCCCCTGACAGGCCTCTCCAGCTATAGCGCGCATATGGTCCTCCTCTATGTTGTCCCCCTCTGTACTTTATTGCAGCAATCGAGTATGTGCCTACCCTATGCCAGTAGCTTCCAGTGTTGTGCTTCCCTCACTATCTGCCGCCTTCCGTAGTAAATACTGCTGGTAGGGGCTCCATATATTCTTGGATTCACATCTTACTGGTATTAAAGTGTTATAGTTGTCGGAGTGTGTGGAGCAATATGCCAGGTCCGTGTGCCAGTCCCTGCATCCAATGCATGGCTATTCTCTGTTTTGCCGACAGAATGCCGATTGCTACTAGCTTCCTGCTGGGTTTGGGCATATCTTTGTCATATCCCAACAAAGCCACCACCGGGAATTCATGCAGCTGCTCTACCAACATGTTGCTCAACGAAGCAAATATCTCTCCCCAATAAGCCCGCACTCCTGGGCAAACCCACGCCAGATGAATGAAATCAGCAATATCTACCCTTCATCGCGGACAACTGCTGTCTTCTCTCATGCCATATCTGTACATCCTAGCAGGGGTATAGTACATTATATGCAGGTATTTGTAATGAATGAGTCTGTGCCTGCCGTTTTGTGATATTGTTTTGGTGCGTGCATAGCAGTAAGCCCACTGTGCTTCCATGACCTCAGTGCCAAACTCTTCTAGCCATTCATGCTGTACTTTGCTTAATGCTAGTTTGGAGCGTGGACGGGAGAGTGTATATAAGCCAGTTAACGCTCGTTAGGGAGATCCAGCCCGGATCATATGTGTCAGTGGGGCTAGTTCTTGTGGCTCCTCCGTGCCCTCATCTACTAAGGAGCGCATTTCCTGTTTTAGCCGGTAGAAATTGTATTTATCCAGCATAGTTAAGTGTGGCATTTGTGCTTGTGCTTGTTCCCACGATTTAAATACTCCTCCCAGAAAGAGGTCAGCCTTGTTTTCGATATGCAGTGAGTTAGAAGTCCTGAGGACTGCTTTATCTTTACTTACTGTAAGCCATGCACACCAATCAACAGGCAGCTTTGAGGAGTAGAGTAAAGATATGTTTTGTGTGTCTTCTATCCACCGCAATTGGGACTTTGCACAGCCAATCGGATCTATTATATGGAATCGATGTCGTGTTTTGTGTAGCAAGTACGCCTGCAGTGGAATGGGGGCCACCTCGACCTTCTCAATATACAATCGGGGGAGAGTGGCAGGGCCATGATTCCAATAATGCGTATGCAATAGCTGTGCTAACCTGTAGTATGTCTCCAGATCCGGCGCATTGAGCCCACCCTCTGCAAAAGACTTGGTAAGTATTTCCCATTTCATTCGGGGCTGCTTGCCCGCCTAGGCCAGGCGTATCATTTGAGTATTCAATGTGTGGAACAAGGCTCTGGTAATCTCTATTGGGATATTTGCAAACATAAAAAGAAACCTGGGGAGAACTATCATTTTCATGATTGCGATATGGCCTAGCAGTGACAGGAGGAGTTTGATCCATTTATCTATGGCCTCAGTGAGCCTCCGTATCGCAATTCCATCATTCTCTCTCACCATCATCTCTGGGTCAGTGTGTATTTTGATTCCCAGGTATCTAACTGGTTTGGTGGTCCACTTGATGGGGTATTCCGTGGAAGCAGGTATGGTGTGAGGCGTAAATGGAGCGATTAGAGATTTGTGCCAGTTTATATGTAAACCAGAGTGTTGCCCAAACCTCTCTACTTCTTGCAACAGCGGGCTAATGTTGTGTTCGGGGTTGCGTATATATAACAACATGTCATCAGCATATGCTGATATAATCAAATTGTAATGTGGGAATCTGATACCCCACTGGGAGTGGTATTCTCATATTGCACAAAGCAAGGGTTCCGCTACCAACGCATATAGCAAGGGCGAGAGTCGGCAGCCCTGTTGTGTGCCTAGAGTGATAGTGATTAGAGCTGACATTTTGCTGTTGACCTTCACGCTAGCAGTGGTTTTTGCATATAAAACCTCCACTAGCTGGAGGAACACATCTCCCACACCCACTCGTTTTAGGACCGCGTATAGGAATTTCCACTCCACTGAGTCAAATGCCTTTTCAGCATCAAAAAAAAGCACTGCGGCCTGTACACCTGGATCAATGTGTGTTATGGCACCAAACAAGGTGCGTACATTACTCGTGAGAGAGAGTCCTGGAACAAAACCGGTCTGCTCTTGACCTATGATAGCTGGAAGCATTGGGGCTAGTCTATTGGCAAGGACCTTCGCGAACAGTTTAGTGTCTGTGTTAAGGAGGGACAGGGACCTATATGAAGCACAGTGCTATGGATTCTTGCCCGGTTTCAACAGACTAATGAGTGTGGCCTTACGCATAGATGGCGTTATTATGCAGTCTCCAGCCATTTCGATGAATAGATTCATTAAATGTGGGAACAAATGTTTCTGATAAGCTTTATAAAAGGCTACGGTGAGTCCGTCAGAGCTGGGAGCTTTATCGTTAGCCATACTTTTTATTAGTTGTTCCCTGTCTGCGTTAATGAGACATTTCATCGCTATGTGGGCCAAGTATTCTTCAACTGGCTCGTTACGGCTAGGATTGCGCAATGTGTATAAACCGGAATAGTAGTTGTGGAACACGTCGACAATCTCAGATGGAGTACTAAGTGACTCATCTTCATCAGTGTAGATTCGCTCCACATCAACACTACTTCTGTTGGGCCTGGTGAGTATTGCTAGTGTAGCGCTTGGCCTCTCCCCTTCTGCATACACTTGTGCAGTGGTATACTTCCCTAAATGTTTGAGGTAGCTCATGGAACTCCTCTATCTCAGCACTAATTTGGGATAGTGTCGTGGCCTCAGCTTGTACAAGCATACTCTTCTTGAGATCTTTGAGGTCTATTTCCACCTTGGGCAACTGCATTCTAATCAAGCGCAGCACACCAGCATGTTTGGAGATCGTTATTCCCCTAATGTACACCTAAATGTCTCTCAGATGGTGCTCATCTTGGGGACACTGCCCAAGTTCACCTCAAAGAAGTCCACTATGGCTTTCTCGAGCTCCGCATGGAACACTGCGTCAAGTAGGGAGCACTGGGGGAACCGCCATTCCCGAACTCCGGGTTTCATGTGAGGTATACTCAGACGCATGCGCACAGGAGAATGATCAGAATATGTACGTGGCATATGTTCAAATTCACTGATATAGGGGAGCAAATCTCGCGAAGCGAACCAATAATCAATTCTTGTATGTGTATCATGGACTGTCGAGTAGTGTGCGCATTCCCTAGCCGTCGGAGAACGATGTCACCACACATCTATCAGGGCACATGTTTCGGCTATTTCCAGTATTGCCCTTGCTGTTGCAGACGGCTGCCTAGCTGGACCTTTAGATCTATCTAGTTCTGGGCTGAGGACGCAGTTGAGATCGCCACCCCAAAGTTGGGGGATATGTGAGAATTGCATAGTATGAGCATACAGTGTATGGTAGAACTGTGGGTCCTCGTTGTTAGGGCCATACACACCTACGAGGAGTACATTGAAATTGCCTTTATAGCATCTAGCCACCACATACCTCTCTCTCTGATCACTACGTATTACTTGTACTTGGAGGCCTGTGTCCTTTCTAACCCACACCAAGACCCCCCCTGGAATGTGTGGTGAAACATGATTCGATGCAAATTCCACTCATGTTCCGTTGCATCAATACCCCACTGCGCGGGGCCAAGTGGGTTTGTTGTAAAATGGCCACATCAATTTGGTGTCTATGTAAATAGGTGTCCACTTTCCGAATCTTGCATCTATCGTTCAGCCCTCTGACATTCCATGTCACTAGGTTCAGATTTGTGCCCACAGGGTCCCTATCGCCTTTGCCCTGCGTTCCGGAGTGTAGTATCTACTGTCCCACATTCGTTCCGTAATGTATAGTTATAGCCTAAAAATCACGTTGTATGCAACTTGCTGTCTTTCAATGACAACTGAACATCGAACCCTAACCTCCACCCATGCCACATCCCCCAACAACTGGTATGACGGACCATAACCCCATCACGGTGCCCACCCCCTCCCTTACCCCCCCTTCATGACAGCCCTTCAGGTGTAGTATACACTTAGAGGCGGAGAAGGCTCCCTAACATTTACCTCTGCTATTTTGCATCTTACCGTCTACTTAACATTACTTCCGAAGTCAACGCTACCAACAATTTGTAACATATAGCATGCCCGCACAAGTTATCAGATCCGCTTCAGCAGCACCTCACCAATTTCACAGTGCCCGGCCTGCGTGGCACTGACATACAGACCAACTAAATAGATCAGGTTCGTGAGCAAATTCCCAGTGACATTTTTCTTTATGTTTGAAATGCTTTATTGAGGAAAAAGTATAGTGAGCAACAAAATACAGATCATAGAAAGAACATTGTCATACAGAATCAAAAAGAGAAAAAATAGAGGATCATCATGAGTTAAACATAAGAAACCAGAGGGAAAAATTAAAAAGCATTTTGTAAAATTTTAAAGGCAACCAGGGGGAAAAGGGGGAAAGAGGAGAAAAAAGGAGGAAAAAGGGAAGGAAGGGAAAGGAGAAAGAGAAAGGTAAATATGAGGCGTTAGGAGAAGGATAGATAAAGAGATCAGAGAGAAACTAGGTAGAATAGAAAGAGCAAACAAGCCAAGGGTAGGGAATAGTTGAAAGGCAGGAAAGAGAAATGCAAATGTAGAAGATATAAAAGGGAAAGAGTCACTTATGGGGGTTTGAAATTCTCAGAGGATAAAGGAGAGATAGATTTCGATTTCAGAGCCATGCGGTCAAGATATGCTGTGAGAGGCAACCAGAATAAATCTCTATTAAGGGTAGGAGTGGAGGCAGCAGCAAAACGAACATCAAGCCTGTGATAGTGACAGAGAGAATTCCACCAACATTGTATAGAGAGCTTAGAGAGGTTCTTCCAATTAGAAGAAATATGTTGGAAAGCCAGAGCCAACATAAGATCTTATAGACCAGAGGAGCGAGAAGGAATATCAAGAGTATCAGAGATACTAGCTAAAAAAAGAAGAGGGATAGAGTATGGAATAGAGATAGAAAATAGACGAGAGATATGAGACCACACCTGATCCCAAAGTGCGAGAACAGAAGGGCACAGAAAAAGTAGATGAAAAAGATCAGCATTAGGGGCAGAGCAGGTCCAACAGGCAGAGTCCTTATCAGGAGAAAAACGAGAAATAGAAACAGGAGAGAGATAAAGCCTATGATATAAAAAGGACATAGATTGAGTTAGTGAGGCGGAACGGGAAATTTTTAAGGACCTGGCCCAGACTTTGTCCCAAACAGCTATAGACCAGTCACAGCCCAAATCAAGCTCCCAAGCAAGTTCCAATTTAGATATCGGGCGGGTCGGATTGGGGGAGGAGAAGAATTTATAAATAAGAGAGGCTTTAGGAAGAGTAGACAGGATCTGAAGGAGTGGGGAATGAGATACGGAAGAGGATGATGAGGGGAGTGAATAATAAACATCAAGTATGATGGCCATGAGGACAGTGAATCTGCGGAAAAAAGACTGGGGACAGTGAAACAGAAATCGGAATCGAGGAAAAGAACATGGGAGAAAGCCATCGAAAAGTTGGTTAACCCATATCAGACCCTTTGATCTCCACACAGTCCAACAAATAGGACGGTTATTGAGGAGAATAAGCGAATTGTACCAGATAGGGGAAGCCAAAAAGGATTCACGAGAGACCAGGTCAGGACGGACCAGAGCATGTAGAAGAGAAGAAGTGTGTTTGAACAGGGGTAGAGGAGTGGTTAAGTTCTTAGCCGAAAAATGTACAATTTCAGATAGGGAGAAAGGAGAGAGGAGTGAGCGTTCAATAGAGAGCCAAAGAGGAGCAATAGGGGAGGGTGCAAGACCAAGCCAATTAGAAGCCTGACGGAGAGAAAAAGATTTATGGTAGAGACGGAAATCCGGAAAGTTGACTCTGCCATTGGATTTCGGTTTACGAAGAGCAACTAGAGCAACTCTCGATTTTTTATGATTCCAGAGAAACTTAGAGAGACAGGAATCAATGCGTTTGAAATAGATATCAGGGATATGAATGGGGAGCATGGAAAGGATGTATATAAGAATGGGAGAGATCATCATTTTGATCGAATCCAGCCGACCCCACCATGAGAGAAAGAGAGGATTCCAAGAAGAGAACAACTTATCAATACGGGATAATACAGCAGACATGTTCAACCGAATAGATGAAGAGATGGAGTTAGAGAACCAAATTCCAAGATACTTAATTTTAGAGGAATTCCATGCAAAACCAGTGGTCGAAAACTGATGAGGGAGACAAAATTTAGTAAGAGGAAGAATCTCAGTTTTATCAGAGTTAATCATGTAACCAGAAACTTGGGAAAAGGAGTTAAACTCAAGTAGTAAGGCCGGGATGGATTGGTCAGGGTCAGAAATAAACAAAAGAATGTCATCCGCATAAGCAGAGAGTTTCAAATGAGTCTTGTCGTAAGGGAAGCCAGAAATAGAGATGTTGTTTCTAATAGACGTAAGAAATGGCTCTAAAGCTAGGACAAAGAGTAGAGGGGACAAAGGGCAGCCCTGACGGATGCCACGCCGCAAGGGAAAATAGGGGGATAGATGGCCATTAACTAAAACAGACGCTTTAGGGGAGGAATAAAGTAAAGAAACCAGAGAAATAAAATTAGGACCAAAACCGTGCCAACGTAGGGAGGCAAACAGAAAGGACCAATCTACTCTATCAAAAGCCTTCTCAGCATCAACCGAGATGGCAGCTAGAGAAATGTTGAGAGAAGGTACCTTATTGAGAACATTAAGAAAAAGGCGGGAATTATCCGAGGTGAGTCTGCCCTTTACGAATCCACATTGTTCCTTACCAATGAGATGAGGGAGGAGAGGATCTAAGCGCCGGGCAAGAAGTTTAGCAAATAATTTATAGTCTACATTAACAAGGGATATTGGGCGATAATTTTTACAGAATTGGGGGTCGCGACCCTCTTTAGGTATTAAGCAGATCGTAGCTTCGTGAAAGGTACCGGCAGCGGTGCCAGAGGTAAAGAAGGATTGGAAGAGGGAGAGAAGTTTAGGAAGCAGAAGATCTGAGAAATGTAGGTAGAATTCCACAGAGAAACCGTCCGGACCCGGAGATTTACCTTTGGTTAGAGATGTTAAGGCGCTGTCTAGTTTGGTAATAGAAAGGTCAAGTTCAAGATCAGGGAAGTTAAGATGAGAAGTGGAGGGGGCAGGGATTTTATCCAAGTAGGATTGAATAAGGGCAGCCGAAGGGGGGGACTCAGGAGTATAAAGAGATTGGTAAAACTGTTGAAATTGGGCGAGTATATCCTGCTCCTTATGCAAGAGAAGATTATCGGTGGAATATATCGAATCAATCAGATTGCGCTCCTTGCGAGACTTAAGGTAGTTGGCCAATAGTTTACCTGACTTGTTGCGACCTCCGTAGTAGCGGGCGCTGCTGCGAAGTAATATAGAGGAAGCGTTATCAGTGGTGGTTTTGTTAAAATCAAGTTTGGCGCGTATAAGGTCTGGTAAAACCGTTTTAGTAGAAGAGGTGTAGAATTTATGCTCCAGGGATTTAATATGGGAGAGAAGGTCTTTCTGTTTCTTAAGGTAAGACTTCTTTTTCTTTGAGACAAAATCAATCACAAAACCGCGAGCAGTAGCCTTAAAAGAGTCCCAAATAACGTGAGGGGGTAAAGAGGGATCAGAATTGAGTAGAAAAAATTCCGTAGCAAAAGAAAGAAAAGAAGAGGAAAAGAGGGGATCTAGGAGAAGAGAGTTATTGAAACGCCAGCGGGAGGATTTGGGATGAGGAGGAAGAAGATCAAGAACTGTGACAATGGGAGCATGGTCTGAGATAACTATCGGCTCTTTAGATGAGGAGAGAAGATTTTGAGAAAGAGATTGAGAAAGGAAGATGTAGTCAATCCGAGAGAAAGAGGCATGAGGAGGTGAAAAGGAGGAATAGTCCAGAGAGTCAGGGTGGGACAGTCTCCATGAGTCAAGAAGGTGAGATTTAGAGATAGTGTCAAGGAATTGTGTATGTGATTTGTGGGGGGTAAAGCGGGCAGAAGATTTGCGATCAAGAAACGGGTCAACAATTTGATTACAATCCCCCCCCAAAATGAACAGGGAATCACTATATTGAAAACACTTAGAAGTTATTAGAGGCCAAAAATTACAATCAGGATGAGTGGGGCCATATACATTAAAAACAGTCAAGGATACAGAATTGATTAACAGCTTAACTAAGACCCAACGACCCTCTGTATCATTTTCTTGAGAGAGAACTTTACATTTGAGCTTCTTGTGACACAAAATGGCCACACCATTCTTTTTATTGGATGTAGGAGAAAATAAAACCGTTCCCACCCAGCCTCTCTTTAATTTAAGAGACTCCGCCTCAGAAAGGTGAGTCTCTTGTAAAAGAACTAAATCAGGAGTATAAGAGGCTAGATGGGAAAGCACTCTCTGTCGTTTAATAGGGCTAACAAAACCTTTCACATTCCATGAGATAACTTTGAATTAAATAACAATAAAATGTGTAAAGAACAGAGAAAAGGCATAAAACCAAGAACGCCATAAAGGGGAACAACAAGTGAATAAGAGAAAAGAGCAAGACAAAAGAAAGTCAGGAGATACAGTAAGAGAAAACAAAGAATAAGGAAAGAGAGGAAAAAGGGGGGAAAAGAGAAGCAGAAGAAGAGACAGTACATATCCAAAACGGATGACTGAGGAAAACATACCTGAAGGGGGGAGGGAGATGACAAGATGACGATGGGGTATGGGAGGATTCGACAAGAACGGCCTCCTAAGCCGGAGAGCAACACACCGCACCAGGACGGAGTATGAGGAAGACGAATCGTATGATACGAAGAGGGATACAAGAGGGTTTATCGAATAAAAATCTAAGGGAGGGAAAAAGAAACGTGTTATGCAGAAGTCATGGTGAGATAAACAGTACAAAAGCAGACATTATATGTAAAACAGAAAACCCAAACAACAACCATTATATAATCACATCAAGCAGAAGAGGAATCAAACCAAGGGGGGAGAAATTTCAGCAAAAAACCTGTAAGGAGAAAAAACCAGACAGACAAATAATCAACCAGTAGGGGGATTGGATGTGTCCATGCCAGCATTGGTCTGAGTGTGAATAAAGTTCTTAAGTTCCGCCGGATCTTGGAAAGTCCAGGTGTTGTTTTGATGAGTTACCTTGAAGGTACAGGGGTGAAATAGGCCATATCTAGCTCCAATAGAGCGCAGGGGAGCACGAAGAGATAGGAATTATTTTCTTCTGGCAGCAGTGACATTAGAAACGTCCTGAGAGAGAAAAACTCTCTGACCCATCCAGGACACTTGGCGCTTCGCTCGAGCTGTAGAGAGGACTAGAAGGAGATCAGTAAACTTGAGGAAGAGGATGATGACCCCTCGCGGTTTGGTTGAGGAGGAGGTGCGAGGGCCAAGTCTATGAGCTCTTTGGATACTTAGAGGAGTAGTAGTAGGAAGATCCAGAAGTTTCAGAAGAAAAGAGGAGAAGAACGTTACAGGATCATCCCCTTCCAAGGACTCCGGCAGGCCATAAACACGCAGGTTGTTCCTCCGATTCCTATTTTCCAAATCCTCAGTGTGCTGTTGGAGGGTTAGAAGAGACTTTTCCAGAGAAGAGATGAGCTGAGAGTTTGACTGAATCTCAGTGACCTGCTGCTCCACGGAAGAAACACGAGTTTCCATCGTTGACCATTTAGCCTCAAAGAGCTGCATCTTCGCATTAGTCTCCTCCACAAACGGACGTAGAGCGCGAATCTCCTCCAATATCAGCTCCATAGATATAGGGGACGAAGGAGTCTCAGGTGGAGGTGGAGGAGAGTCTTGCTTCAATCGCTTAGACAAGGAGGCAGAAGGAGAGGATTTGTTTAGGGCAGGCTGTGACGGAGAAGAACGGATGGATGATGTCGTCGCCATTTGCTCCGTGGGAGAAGGATGGGAAGAGTGGCCGGCCGTTGAGGAAGAGGCGGAAGAAGGAGAGCTCTTCGAGGGCACAAACACAAACTTTGGGTTGCGTAGTTTGCCCATAGAAGCTTGAACGTGCCAGGGGCAGGATGAGAAAGAAGTGCAACGTCTTGTACGCAAGTGTCAGTAAGTATAGATGAAAAACACAGCGATCAACAGAAGCACTAAGCGATAACAGCAAAAACCAGAGTCCCAAGACACAGAGGAGATGCAAGCAAGGAATGAAAGGCTACTTCCAGTGTTGACAGAGAAGTCACCAGTGAGCGCAAACGCCAAATGCGCCGAGACTTAATGGTAGAATTGCAGCAGAAATCCAGCATGGGGGCATAATGAGAATGTAGGGAGATTCACGCATTAAAACTGAAGTAAGACATCAGGGAGAGCACAGCAAACGTAACATCCTGTGAGGAGAACATGGATGTAGGGGTCTCCCAGAAAGCAGCAGCAGCATGAAGAATATCATTCAGGCATAGCGGGGTGACAGAGCGGCCATTAATTGTCAATGATAAAGTCCAGGAATAGAAGGAAAAACAAGGAGAACATATTTGCAGTTACCTCAGCGTCGCGCACACATCGCGCCTACTTCAAAATGGGGGCCGCGCTGAGGCACTTACACCGAAGAGCGGGAACTAGGCAAAAAACTGCTGAAAGACGAAGTCCGGCGGTCACATCCTCAGCTCGGAGATATCCGCTTGCAGGAACCACAAGGAAGAAGCCGAAACAGTCGCAGATAGCGATGGGGAGATGAAAAACACCGCCGCGGCGTAGCGAGCTCCGTGCTCAGGCGGCCTTCTTGATCGGCGTCCAAGCCACGCCCCCCAGTGACATTTTTCTGATGTCCTGTTAAGGTTCTGGTCACTGCCTGTCTCGTCTTTCACTCTTTGTAGGTCGTTGGGGTTCTTTCTCGCTGCTTTTCTAGTGTGTTTGTGGAGCGCTCTCTGCAGGGCCTTGGGATCCGTGTAGATCTTAGGCTTACCGTCCATAGGAACTTTTAACCTGGAAAGTATAACATTGCATAGTCCATATTGAGCTCCCGCAGTTTGCGTTTCACTGGGAAGATTTGTCTCCTTGCTTCCTGGACCAGGGGGGTAAAATCCAGAAATATTGATAGCGTTGAGCCCTCAAACTGAAGTACATGCAACTCCCTTGCTCTGCGCAGTGCCGCATCTCTGTACCTGCAATTAAGTAATCTCGCTATCACAGGTCGTGGAGCCGCCACCAGCGAAAGTCTGGGGGCCAGAGTGCAGTGGGCTCTTTCTACTATGAAGACTGTGGAGAAAGTGTCGCACCCAAGTAAGGTCACCAGTAACTGTTCAACAAATTGTTCCATATTACCGGTTGTGGTGGTTTCAGGAAGGCCTGTGATTCGTAGGTTGTTGCACCTTGAGCGTGCTTATAAATCCTAGGACTTATCTCAGATAGGAGTTTTTCCATCTGTTTCTGGTTTTTATCGGCTTCGATCTGTGCGTCTTCAGCTTCAGATATTCTGCTTTCCGCCATGTCAAGCCGTTCTGCATGTTTGTCTTGGCGTTCCGTCATTCGGTCAATTTGATAGGACAGGGAGTCTATTTTACCATCTATAGTGGTAAGTCTCTTCTGCATACCGGTGAGGATTTGGCGTAGGTCCCTCTCTATGCCATCAGGCACTGTGTCTTGTGTTGGCGAGGTAATCTCCATTTCCTCATCTCTGCTCCTCGTGGCTTTGCGCTCCTCAAGCTACAATTTAGATTGCAGCTTATCCATTTTCCCCTTGTTCAGTGTTGTTAGTAGCGACCCTGTAGGAGAGGGTGAGTGACGCAGGGAAGCCTCGGGCAGATTCCAAATTGGCGGCAATGCAGTAGACAGTGCTTGTTATACAGGCAAATGACTCAGTGGATAACGGCAGTTACGATACAGTTGTTGTGGGTGGCTGCTGGCTGCACAGACAAAGTGAAAGAATGGTACTGTTCTTCTGCCCACTGTAGGCCAAAGTGTAGTTTCCCAGCCCGCAGCCTTTCCACTCACGAGGTACACCGCATACTCATGGAGGGGCCCTCAGGCTTTTGCTGATCAGGGAGACTGTGCCCTCCCCACGCAGCAATATTTGTACTTTTGGTGGTGGTCCCCTCATAATGTCCACTTTCTAAGCAGCGCGATACCAAAGGGGATGATGGACAGAGCGTTTGAGAAAATCTCTTTCTAAGCAGCAGCAGGCGGTTGGGAGCAGAGTAGATTCCCTTCTACCCCACCGTTACCAGCCTGCACACTCCGCACTGTGTTCTGTAGTCCAGGCGGATGGAGTGACACACGTGAGGCGGGCGCTATTTCTGACCTCCAAACAGCCCAGTGAAACGGCCCGTCGTCACACTTGCAGCCTGCCCAGGTCATCGCTCACTCACTGCTGTGTCGTGTGGCCGCTGCTTAGTCCTCTGGTGGTGCAACGAGCCAGCCGCCAACACTCTGGAGCAGAGCCTCCACCACAACGCAGTCACGCATCGCGGCTCACCAGGTGCGCGCAATTATCCGCTTCTGTTGTCGACCGCACAGTCCCACATTGTTTGACACAGCGGGCTGCAGCTCTCACAGCGACTTGTCTTTGGAATACATCACCGACGAGTAACCCCTCAGTGGCCACAAGCCAATGTCGATGTCGAACGCTTTATGCGCACACTAAACAAGATGTTTCGCATAGCGGTAGTTGAACAAGTGGACCCAGAAAAGAGACTCCATGAATTCTTGCGAGAATACCGGAGTAGCCCGTGGGCAATGATGCTCCACGGCCCAAGAAGAGATCTGCTTCCCAACTGCCCGGGGTGGTCACCACCCCCCTTTGAGGCCGAGAACGCGCAAGACCGGAGAACCCGCCGAAACCAACAAGTAAGCCTCCGCCGCCGGGCCACGCCAAAAACACTCCGCACCGGGGCTACCGTCCTCCTGCGAGACCATCGCCCTGGAGGGAAGTTCAAAACAAACTACGAACCGGGGACCTGGACAGTCACCGCAAACCGCGGAACCATGGTAACCGCCCAAAGAGGAGGAGAGGAGGTGTCCCGAAATATTTAGTGGTTCAAGGAAGTCCCAACAGAACACCCCGGGAGGCCCTCTGATGAACAAGTAGATGGTACAGCTACTCAAGCACAAGAAACCACGGAGACCAACGCCGCTGTCCAGTCCCACTCCAGATGGCGGGACTCCCGACAGACCGCGGCTGCGTGGCTGCCCCCAAAGGTACAGTCTGAGACCGAACCCTCGTCCGAGTCAGCACCTGAGGGACTTTGCCTGCTGATGACATCCGGCCACCGCACGTGGAGTCCACGCAAGTTCCAACTCCTGTGTGCCTGTCAGTTGAACTGTCTGAACTGTTTGAACTATTTTGTTTCAATGACCAAGTTGGATAGGGATGTAATAGTTAGCGGTCTAGTCTTCTGGGCATGTAGGTCTATTAGCAGCTCCCCTGTGGACCACCCACGATGCAGGGGCCTTGGGCAGGGGCCGGTTTGAATTTGTTTATTTTTATTTTTTTCTTTGCTGCTGTGTTTGCCTCGTGTGCGGGGTGAGCGCGTGAGAACTCACTCACCGTTTCCCTCCTTGCTGTTTGTGATGCGGCCCGGCCGGGTGCACTCCGCTAGGCCGAGCGCACGCGTGCGTGCGTGCACCGATCTTCCGCTCCGGCTCCTCGTCCAGCCACGGTGAGTTGCGCGGCAGATGGTGCGCGGGGTCCCGATCCCCCACTCGTCGCCAGTGTGGTAGGGGCGCTTCCTGTGCCCCTATGGGTAATAGCGCGCGCGTGGTTCGCGGTACCGCTAGTAATGACTCAGCCCACGCGTGCCTCTAGTCTCACCCCCGAGCGGGCGGTTCCTTTGATTATCTCCCCGCAGGCCACGCCTGGCCTGCGGATGTGGTGCCGCGGTCTAGTGAAGACTAGACCGCTAACTATTACATTATGCGTGCCCGCGACCCGGGGCACCCCACTGATGTCGAGTTCGCACAGCGCCCAGGCCGAGCGCAGTTCCTCGTCCCGGCGCGCTGGGCCTCACTGCTCGTGCCAGACACAGGGCTCGATTTCTGCACTCAAAAGCACATTGTTGCAAAGCGTGTTGTTGGGGAAAACAAATTCTCTGCGTTTACAGCAGCGCTGACCTCGGTTCTCTTGGATGCCTTAAGGATAGTTTAGACGGTCATCGGAGCTTGTCTAAATAGCTGCTATATTGCTGTCAGGCAAACTCTGCCCCCCCAGCTAACACCCTTTTTTAAAACTCGTGTTATAGTTTTAACGATTTTAAATAATTGTACAATAAAGCATCCTGATTCTGAGTATAAATATATTAACATATCTTCCCACTCTACTCCCCTACAAATCCAACAGCCCACTAATATTAAAAAAAATAAAGTCAGAATCAAAACTTTAAAAATAGTACTAAAACTAGAAAACAACTACTAAAAAATTACGAACAACTAATAATAGCATAATACTAACTTAAAACTTACAAAATCAATATTATATACAACTATATATTGAAAAATTCTATGAAACATTGAAACCACAATATTCTTATCTGAAATACAATATTCTGCACCATGATATTCTTGGCACCATGATATTTTTGTGACAATATTTGCGTCAGACAATACGTTTGAGCCAAAATTAATGTTGTGCTCTGACATTCTTGTAGAATAGTGTGACAAAGAGAATTCCGTT
Organism: Triturus cristatus; assembly: GCF_964204655.1. NCBI lineage: Eukaryota > Metazoa > Chordata > Amphibia > Caudata > Salamandridae > Triturus > Triturus cristatus. The sequence continues at coordinate 566,955,640 of NC_140588.1, forward strand.
TCGTATGATGAGAGGACGGAAGGCCAGTACTAAAATGATGCCAGCCTGGATGAAAGAATTTCTGGGTTTAGCAAACTAGGAAGGAGACAAGTCAAACGTAAGTCATACGTCGATGCAGAGAAATGATGTAAACGCTGGAAACCTGGTCGCATTAGTAGTGGCCTTTTGAAATTTCGTGTTCCATACAGAGTTAAAAGAGTACATTATGGATTTGTCACCTTGTACAATGATGAAAAATGGAACATGAGGAGAGGGGCACGTCATAAGAAGGATACAAGTCGTGGTGGGGATGGTGAAGTTAGTGGAACGAATTGTGCCAGCAATCCTTATATGTTAATGAGCGATGAAGATGTTTTGGGGCTAAGTTAAAGTTCTGTGTCAGGTAATTGTGGTGATAGTGTTGGGAGAATAAGCAATAGAGGTTTTCCTCAAAGACCCAGGTTTCCGCCCAGGTATCTTCAAGATTATGTCTGTGGTGGCATGAGGTAAAAAAATTATGATTTACTATTCTTTGTAATATGTTTATACCTTTGAAATGAGTTGTTGTATTAGTTAAGGGGGGGGGGTAGATGTGTTGTATTTTAATGTGGGGTTATATCTTTAATACAAGCATTCTGGCACCTAGGTTCTAGTGTTGCTATGTTAGATGAAGTAGGTGCATCCCGTTCTAGTCAGTTGTCTGCTGGCTGGAGAGGGATCACCAAGGCAGCATTTTCTGTTCTTGAATAAACATGGAATAAACTACATCCTGAATCGGCATCTTCATTTATGCATTACAACATCTTGCTAATCCAAATAAATGTAGTACTCATCCATTCAACCATATAGAGGAAAAACCATAGGTACATCTATTGGAAGAGCACTGAACAGATAAAAAAAAGCTTCAGCAAAATTCTTCCCACCTTTGAACTATAGAGTGATTTCTACTTTGCTGGATCTCTAATGATGTCTTTGAATAGTAGGGGATAGTTTCTCAGGATTAGGTCAGTAACAAAGGCACAATATAGCGGTGTTCAATATTTCTGATTTATTGCAGTAACTTTTAAAACTGTCAACCTCTGGAAGCTTTCTAATTTTTTCACTCATTCCAGATGGATGATTCAGGATAGGATATCATCTGCAAACATATATAACCTGTGTTAGTCTGCGCTGTAGTTAATATTGAGAATGTTCAGATTTCTTTCGAGCATGATAGTTATACGCTCCATCAATAGAGAAAATAGGAGAGATGAAGGGGACCACCCTAACCTGTAAAGCTACCTATCTCAAACTCTAATTCTATCAATCACTCACTCAGTTGAATTTATTGACTGTACAATTAATTAAAATCATTACAGTAAAAATAATCAACATATAGAAACATAAAAATGCTAAAAATTGTAAAAACTACAGTTTAAGTTTGATAAATGTGCCGCCCCACCTTCCCCCCGGCACCCACTTGATCGGCCAGCACCTGAGTTTGTAGTCATAGTCATGTGCCCTTGCTCAAGTTTGTGGAGCCCCCAATGATCCATAAAATAATCTACTTAATAAGTATATAAACCATTCACCTTGGCACGTCGATTAGAGACTATAAAATAGCGCAATCTTAATGGGGCGGATGAAGGGGGGCAAGTGCCTCAGTGCTTCTTGGGAGCCAGACTGCTTTCTTCCGCTGGATTTGCAGTGCTCGTCACCATAATTTGATTGTATTTGTTAGCAACCTTCAGGGAGATCCTGATCTGATGTGTGAATTTTCCAAGTCTTGCTAGGGTAGTCGTGTTTGTTGTGGAGAAGCACAAGCCTGACGCTTCAGTACAAGACTTTATTCCGTTAGTGATACAAATGTGGCGCAGGAGCCGCCGGCGTTCGTTGTTGAGGTTGGGGCAGCAGCATAGGAGGTGCAACCAAGATTCCCTCATGTAGGAACACAGACTACAATTTGTGGTCTCCCCCCTGCGGGCCCATGCGGGGTTAAAATCGGCAATTCCTAGTGTGATTAGTCGCATGAAAAGTATTTTACTTCTGGCTTGTGGTGTGAGGGCCTCGCTTAGGTAGGGTTGTGCTTTACCTACCATGTAGGAGTTGTTCAGTGGGTCTAAGTGGGAGCTTGAACAGAGAGACTTGAAGTCAAGATCAAAAGATATTTTGCGCACTTGTCTGTTTATTGCTTTTTTCCAAGGGTTCAGTGGAATGTCCAGCAACGGTATACTCTCTTCCTCGATCTTTAGTATGTTGATAACTTTGCCAAGGCTGGTGTGCCAGGCCGAGCGTGACCCCTCAAAGATAGATCTCAATTGATGTCTTCGAGAATGGACTGGAGTCCTTAGAATCCTTAAATGTAGCTTTATGATCTCCCCCTGGCACATCAAGTCTGGCCTTGCCAAACCTAGCTCCAATCTTAGCCTTGATTTCCTGGCTGACCTCGGAATGAGGAGCACTGATTTATATGCTTTGGCTTGGGCAGAGTTGAGGAGGGCGTCCTGTGACCCAGGGGGAGGCCATAACTGATAGCTGAGAGCAATTTTAGAACAGTCAACATTGGTCTGGCAGAAGGGCTTATCAGGTGTTGGCTCAGTTGCTTTAACAGGTGTATAACCTTATTGGCCTTGGAGGTCTGCTGTTTCAGGTGGACGTTCGCCATGGCCCGTTCTGAGAGCCAAATCCCTAGGTAGTTATTTGAAGCCAATGTTCTAATTTGCAAGTTTCCCATTAGCCACTGTGCTTTCCGTTTCAGATGGTAGCTCCCAAAGATGATGACCTTGGTCTTCCCCTGGTTGACTGTCAAGCTGTTGTCGTTATTAAAGCGATTCAGTGTGTTTAGGGCTCTTTGTAGGCCCACCTTCGTGTGGTCCATTATACCTGTGTCGTCAGCGTATTGTAACACCGGCAACCTCACCCTTCCTAGCCTTGGTGCTACTAGGCTGGCTCCTTTCAGGAAGTTCCACAAATCTGCTACCCCATAAAGACGGGATTGTGTTCAATATTCCTGTGACAGTTGGCTCAATTTGGACTCACAGTGAATGTAGGTTGTATCGCACCAACCACTTTTTATTGAGACTTTATCTATTTTTGCACTATCACAGTATTTGCAGTAGCGATATTACTTCTAGGTCCTGATGAAAGCCTTGATCGGATTGGATCTATAGGCTAAAACATGTAGACCTGTCATCTCTTTGGACTATTGCAGTTATTTTGTTAAAACTGCATACGCACTGTTTTATTCTTGACACTTGGACAGCGTTTATTAAAATAGTTTTGTGTCCTGGTAGCTAATTTTAATATCACATTCTTTTCACACATATCTTCATATGCACTGCAACCATTACCCTTGAAACATTTCTGGCTCCACATTTTGGGGATCTGAGTAGATTCCATCTGGTACTACTCTAAAAACATCTGTGAGCTCCCTTCTTTAGTTAAGAAGAATGCAGCCCTTTGTTGCACTAGGGTTTGCAACTAAGAGGAGATCCCAAATGATGAAGCATGCCACCTTGGTGGGTGATGGGATTCCGTCCTCTTTAAGAGAACTCCTCTAAATAATTCTGATTAGCCTGTTTTTGTTGTTGCTCACTTCCAAAGACCCACGGTTTTCTTGTGTTATTTAAAAAAGATGGGGTCAAACACGCATCCTTGTTTCAGCCCGTTGTTCGTTGTTATTTTGGGGGACACTGTGCCGGCGCTTGTTTTAACCCGCACCCAAGTGTCTTCATATAACGATCTAATTGCCTTCAGGAGATTTGGTGGAATGCCCCAGTTTTCTAATTTCCGCCATAATCTTCTGCGTACAACTTTATCGAAGGCTGTGCTATAATCGATAAAGCAGCAAATGAGTGGTGGGTTTTTCTTCTTTGCTGCCTGGGCTGATAGGTGCACTAGCGCCAGCACATTGTCCATGGTCGAAGACTGTGACCTAAAGCCGGTCTGATAGAAGGGAATTTCTCTTCAGCCCAAGTCTCCAGGTCCTTCAGTAGGAGGAAGGCATAGGCCTTGGCTTCGAGATCAAGCAGGGCGATGAGCCAGTAGTTTGATGTCTTTAAGCGATCCCCTTTTTTAAAAATAAGGACCAATATGGAGACTCTCCAAGAATCAGGGATTTTAGCTGTCGCAAAGGTGGAGTTGTAAAGGGTAGTCAGAATTGTTGCCCAGAAGTCAGGGGCCCTTTTGAGTACCGGTGCAGGTATCCCGTTGGGCCCGGGGGCCCGTTGTTCTTCATGCTCTTAAGGGTCTTGATGACCATTTGTGGGTTTATCTGGGCTGGCGGCGTGCACTGCTCCTCAGTCCGGGCTCTCTGTCCCATGGAGGAGTTGCCAGGGCTGGGAGTCACTTCTCCTGGCTTTGTACTAGTTTGCTGATTTGTATTTATTTAAAAGGTCATCTAATTTCGATGAAAGTGCCTCCATTTGGTCTTTCATGGTGGTCTGTGCCGGGTTGATATAGTGGTTTATTATCAGAAGGCGCAGTGGATGTAAGTCGAGGTTCAGGCCTCCGATCTGTAGAGCTTTTAACCCGGATGAGTTCAGGTTAATATCTGTTGCTGCAAGGCTGCTTGCACGTTTTATAAAAACTGCTAGACCGCCAGATGGACGGCCAACGAGATTCCTTTTTGTTGCTGGAATATGATCTTCGTGGTATCCTGCCAGTGGAGTGCTAGACAATTTGTGGATCATCACTGAGGGGCGTGCTGTAGGAGGGTGCAAAGGACTGCTCTGTTTGCAGTAGCACAGTACTGCATTTGCTTTCACTTTGAAAATAAAACATTATGGAGCTGAGCCTGAAACTCTTTCCTGCTCCTTATCTGGACTTGTTTGCTGCAGCAGAGGCCCAAGAGACAGAAGGAGCCACCTGCGGTCCTGCAGACAACAATTACACTAGTCGACTTCTGTGCCCCCGCTACGGAGTCATTAGGCCCTTAGTAATGGACCAATCTGAAATTGATGTCAGGAGGAGCAACGAGTCAACAGTCAATGTAAGTAAATTACTGTGGAAATATATGTTACGATCCAATTAAGTGGAATGGAGAGCAGTCTCCCCGCATGCAGGATTTTTGTGTATATTACAATGGTTCATCCACATCCTGCAAGTAGTCCAGCTGGCAATGTTGGGGGCAGAGGAATAGCACTTGTTACAATGCATGCCTTTACAACTCATGCCATTACAATGCAAGTTGTTACGACGACGCGTTGTTACATCGCATGCTATTACAATTCAAGGCGTTACAGCGACTTGCTGTAGGGGAGCTCTGGAGTTTGGAATAGTATAATTTTCTATTCCAACTCCAGTGTGTGCAACAGTAGGGAAGGTGTTGGATTGAAAATCCAACAAATCCAACACCTTCTCCCCCCTACAGCAAGTCGTTGTAACGTCATGTGATGTAACAACGCGTCGTTGTAACGACTTGCATTGTAATAACATGCATTGTAAACTATGCATTGTAAACGCTGTTTAGGGCAGAGTCAGTCATAAGGGTGCCTTGACTGTCTGTAAACCAGTTCTGTTGGCCCTATGCAATAACAAACAAAGAGGAGGCATGATGTAAAACAGTATTTGGGACCACATAATTTGGTCAAACGGGGATGCTGGGATTGCTCCCACATAAGGTGACTACAATTTTTAAAAACAGTATATTTCTTTAACATGCAGATGCGTGACACCGTAGTACATAGAATCATATCTGTAAATTAAGATGTCCTTATTGAAAGTACATTTTTAACATTATTAAAGTAAAACGCATAAGCGGTAACAAACAGTCTGTGTGTGATGGTGTTTAAATAAATGTTATCTTTCACGTTTAGAGGTGGGCCCGGACGCTGAAACGAGGTGTTGGGGGAAAGGTGTGAGCAGAGAGCCCATTACAACCAGAGTCAACCAGTTTGGAACTGGAGAACCAAGTTCTGAGTCTCTGCGTTGGCTCAACAGCCTGTAATTCTGGGCAATTTTCTCGTGCCTACAAAATGAGTGTGACCTCATGTTATGTAACTTGTGCTCATGTAAAATGATCAAATACTTTCAGGTTGAGGTTGCCCTATATAAAAATTCAAAAGAAAAAAACTAGGAGGGCGCGCAGTGCCTACCTCCCACGTGGAAGAAGGAAATTGTAACCAGTTGAATCTGCCACAGAGCAATCAGCGAGTCTGTGTGTAGTAGTGGCTAGCATTGGGTGAAAGTGGTGAGGCAGCCGATCTCCATTCTTCTGCTTTCTGCTGACTGCTGTGCACAGACTGAGGTTCCCAGACTCCCTTACTGCCAATCCCAGCACTTCTCTCATGCTCAGCATGTGAGAAGTGTTGGGATTGGCCTAAGCGGGCTGGTTTTCCGCTCCAACGAGGACTGGGAGTCTGTGCTGCTCTTCTCCACCCGGCAATGCAAAGCTAGGATTGGAGAGATGTCTGTGTGAATATTGGTTTGGCCGTCCTAAGATGGCAGGTCAAACCGACATGCACACTGACACCAGTGCCAGCCACTCCTTTTTTAGGTCTCGCCTGACCCAGCGCATGCGCTGGTCTGGCGAGACTTATTGTGAGGGCTCAAAAAAGTGCTACCACTGTAGCCTAAAGCTACAGTGCATGTGCGCGGGCGCGCGCGCCGCTTTGATGTTCTCCGTGAGCCAGTTTTTTTTCCTGTTTATTACTTCTATGTAGTAATGGTGGCACCTGTGCGCCGCCATTACTACAGAGCAGTAATAAACAGAAACAAGCATTGGCATAGCCAATAGGTCTCGCTTTTGGGACCTTATAAGTATTTAGTTATACAAATGTTGCATGGCTAAACACTTAAAGGTCCCAAAAGCGAGACCTATTGGCTATGCCAATGCTTGTCTTGCCTGTCATCAATTAGTCCCCACCACAAGACTCTGCCATAGAAAGAAAAATAAAATGATAATAAACATGGTTTATTATCATTTTATTTTTCAAATTTTGCAGCTGCTGGCAGGGAGGGCGGCGCTCCTCTGCCATAACAGAGGAGCGCCACTACAAGATGGTATCTTTCAAGTTTAGCAGTGGGCCCGAATAGTTGGACGAGGTGTTGGGGAAAGGGCGTTCCAACAACCTTTAATGCCCCTCGGCCACAGGTCCATGTAATGCCTTTTGAGTTATTGGTTCATCCATAGGTAATCAGGCTGGCGATGTTGGGGCAGAGTCAGTCTTAAGGGTGCCTGATACTTGACTGTCTGTAACCAGCCCTGGTGGCCTCACCTATGCAATAACAAGCAAAGTGGAGGGCTGATGACATACAATATTTGCCTAGGATCACACAATTTGGGAAAACAGGGAAGCCAGGATGATTCCAGATCGGATGACTTGAAAATTCAAAAAAGTGTACTTCTGTAAAACACAGATGCGTATTACCTTAGTACATCAGATTATATCTGTGAATTATGTAGTTCTCAGTTTCGGCGTTGGCGCAACAGCCTGTGATTGTGGGCAAATCATTTAGGGCCTCATGTAGGTAAATAAATTTTACCGGTTCTTAAATACCGAGCCGTACCGAATCGGTAAATTAGAATCGGTAAGTTATATGTAGGAAAAAATTCGGTAACAGTTACCGATTCGGTAACATTCGGTAAATACGAATCGGAATTCACCGATTCGGTAAATACCGAGGTGATAATTACCGAATCGGAAAATACCGAGGTGGTATCTACCGAATCGGAAAATACCAAGGTGGTATCTACCGAATCGGAAAATACCGAATCGGTATGTACGGATTCGGTAAATAACATCACATGACTTGACGAAACAGCTAATCCTGTGCAACGACAGCCCACCCAACCAGGAACTGCCCACACCCAGGCAGGTGTACACAATTAGCCGAAGTGGCCACACCCAGGCAGGTGTACATAATTAGCCGACCCTGGAGAGGCTTGGAGTGCAGAGGAGAGGCAGGGAGCAGTTGCATGTGCGAGCGGGAAACGAACAGCATGTCCAGCCAGAGAACACAGAAAGACGGAGGGGAAAGGAGGAGGAAGCTCAAATTCAGCCCCAAGGAACTCCAGGTGCTGGTGGAGGAGGTGGTGAAGCAGCACCAGAAGCTGTTTGGGAGGCAATCCCTGCAAGTGCCTGAGGCCGAAAAGCGCAACATATGGCTGGCCATCCAGGCGCAGGTCAATGCTGTGGGAGTGACCCACAGGGACATTGAGGTCCTCAAAAAGCGCTGGTATGACCTGAGGATTGTGACCAAGAGGAAGATGGGCGACATCCAGAAGGAGGCCAGCCAGACCGGAGGTGGAACCAACAGGGCACCTGCCCTCACCGAACTGGAGGAGCTGGTGGCGGCCACAATCGAGCAAGAGAGCGTCGTGGGTCTTGGGGACGCCGACAGCTCTGCCAGAGCCGCAACACACCAAGGTAAGACGAAAGCACAGCAATGTAGCCTCCCCTACCCCTATCCCACATCCCCCATTGTGAAACGAGAATCACACTGCAGTCCACACGTGTCAGTGCAGACAGGCAATGCATTCCGGGAGATGTAGTCAGGGCAACACTAACCATGACGTAACTGTCACAGGGCAACAAGGCATGTCATGCACTCGAGGCACAAGGAGACAGAGGACAGATTGGAATGTGAAATGATTTATTGTGACGCTTGCAATGCAGCCCTTCGGGGACACTGAGCCAATGTTGTTTTTCTGTCCACAGATGTGACATCATGCAGTACAGGGCATGCTGCAGGGGAGACGGCACACCGGCCACAAAAATCACCTCTAGCCAGCACGAGTTCAGACCAGGGAGCAGGCCCACTGGCAGCCGCACCACCAACACAGCCAGCCTCGCCACACACAGAGCCAGCATCACCTCACCGAGAGCCAGCATCACCACAACCACAGCCAGCATCGCCACTCTTGTTCGAATCACCGGCCACATCTCCGCTTGCAGGTGTGAGAATGAGGAGGCGTCCAGCAGCCAGGCTACGAGCCTTCGACACCTCGTCAGACGACAGCATGGGCCCAGAAGACCGCACCGGGCCCCAGGAAGGGAGCCATCCCACTGTGCCCCACACCTCACAGGCAGCACAGACGGGAGCAAGAGGGCGCCGCAGGTCGCGTGTCCAGAGTCCACCAGCACCCACTGACGGCCATGGTGTCTTCTTGGGGCTCGAGGGCCAAATGTTGAAGCAACAGCGCCTGCAATCAAAGGCAGTTATGTCAGTCCAGAGGCACATGCGGGTGATGAAGACAAGCTTAGTCAACATGGACACAAACATTGGCGGCATGGCTGCGGGCATTCGGGACATGTCCCAGTCAATCCAGCAGTTGTGCAGCAAATTAGATGCTGACATCGAAGCACGGCGCCGGGAACGCCAGAGAAGGGACACTACCAGCAGGGCACTCAACCGTCTGGCAACTGCGACTTCCCTACTTTGCCGGCGCTCTGTGACGATGCAGGAGGGCCTCACACAGTGCTGCAGCGACCTGTCTCGGGGGATGGTGCAGGTGACAAGTGCACTAGGAGAGCATCGACACCAGCAGCAGCATCACACCCCCCGTCCCCGAAGCACGCAGGAGCAGCAGGCGGCTTGGGGTTGGCACTAGTGAGGATGCACAGGCCGTGCAATCCACCACTGCAGCGCGTATGCGCAAACATTGATGTGGCCCTGCTTAGCCACTTCCCATTGGGTGACGTAACCCTGGACATACTCCTTGTATAGATGGTATATTGCCAGATTGGCCTGTTCATGTGTTCATGGCGTGGTGCCACATTAAACTACGTCATGACTTCTCACAAATCGCTGTGTCCCCTCACTTACTCAGAAATAGTTGCATGTGATCTCTGCCCGTCTCTCTCTCCCATCGATTGCAGTTGGCACTCTAGCTGCGCTGCCCTCTGGCTGGCCTGACTCATCCTCGTTGTCCTCAAAATATGTTAGTTCCACATCTGTACCTTTTTTCGTGGCAAGGTTGTGCAGCATTGCACAAGTGGCAATAATCTTGCAGCAGGTGATGGGTTTGTACTGGCGTGCGCCTCCGCTCTTGTGGAGGCAGCGGAACCTGCTCTTCAGTAGTCCAAACGTGCGCTCCACCACATTGCGTGTTGTTTTGTGGGCCACGTTGTATCGTCTCTCACTCTGGGTTGCTGGGTGTAGGTAGGGAGTGAGGATGAATGAACGGCATGCATATGCACTGTCGCCTGGATGAGTAATAGGGAACCATCAGTTACATGCCTCTATACACTCTGATTTGCAGGTTTCAAGGGGCGTCACTGTTACTTACCCAGCAGGTATCCCTCTCCGAATTCGCCGGCACTCAGTCGTGTGTAGATCCCACTATTCTGGAAGATGTAAGAGTTGTGGGTGCTCCCAGGAAACTTTGCAACAATATCTGTGATGATGTTCCCTGCATCACAGATCACCTGCACATTGATGGAGTGGGTGGACTTCCTGTTCCTGTAGATGTGCTCTGTATCAGCTGGTGGACAGATTGGGATGTGTGTACCATCAATACAGCCGATGACATGGGGGAACTGTGCCATGTGATAAAAGTCTGTTTTTGTTTTCTGCAGTGCAGCCTGTGTGTTTGGGAAGCTTATGTAGTGGTGCATTCTCTGCATCATGGCATCCAGGAACTTCCTGAAGAAACGGGACAGGCAACTCTGGGATACACCACCCACCGCAGCTATCACCACCTGATAACTGCCGGATGCCAGTAGATGTAGGCTGCAGAGCACCTGCACATGTGGTGGTATGGCGTGCGCCCTTCTTGTTGGCTGGTCCAGGAGTGGGTGCAGGTCCCTTATCAGGTCCATGATGGTTTCGGGGTGTAGCCTGTACCTCTCATGTATCTCTGCATCAGTCAGCTGTAATAGTGTGATGCGCTGTCTGTAGATTTGTTCCTCCCGTCGCCACACCCTCAGTCCTGCTGCCTGTAGACGTAGGCGCCTTGCAATGACGTACATGGCGGCCATGTTGTCCACGCTGTTGCATTTTGGGATTGCTTTTGTGCATTGTTGATGGTTACCACCTGCTTTCAATCCGTGTTAATTACCGACTCTTATTTACCGATTTTCCTGGATTTCTTAATTACCGACTGCTCCTACATGTCATTTTAAATTTTTACCACTTCATATTTACCACTTCATATTTACCGATTCGTTAATTATGTATTCGGTAAATATGAATCGGTATTTTAGAATTCGGTAACTATGAATCGGTATTTACCGCCTCATATTTACCGAAAAGTGGTTTTTGGACTCCTACATCTCACTTGTCTGAATACCGGTCGGTAACGGCATATTTACCGAAAATCGGCCGTTACCGACCGGTATTTCGCTACCTACATGAGGCCCTTAATCTCCCTGTATCTACAAAATGAATGCTACCATATCTGATGTAACTAGTGCTCATGTAAAGCGCTCCAATTCCTTTGGGTTGAGTTTGCGCTATGTAAAAATGCGAAACAAAAACAACCCTAGGAGCATCCACATTAAGAAATAAGTTGGAACCAGTTAAATCTGCCAGACCTGAACAGTCAGTGAGTCTCTGTGTTATGGTGTTAACATAGATGTTATTTTCCTGGGCCTGGACACGGGGACGAGTTGTTGGGGGAAGGGCATTTCCATTTAAGGCCTTTTTTGAGCCACCGTTTCATCATTTTTTCATCAAAAATAAAGAGCATACCCAGTGCCCCTCCACCCCATTCACCCCCCTTTCTCTGTTCCAGTTTGCTCACTGGACTTGATCATTTTATACTTGGGTTGCAAATGTACGCCTCACCACTTTTAAAATCCAGCAGCCACCCCTTCACATGAGCATGTCTACAAAAGTGACATTTTAAGAGAAATGTTGAATCCTTGTAAACGGAGCTCCCAGAGTTAAAATGAAGAAGATAGAAAGAGGCATGCTTTATAGTCTGCTCTGTGTACTACACAGATGCTTTAAACCAGATGTGCTAATATGTCAATAGCCAACTTACGAACTTTCTGGTGAGAAGATCTATCTTTCTTATTCGATGTGCCAAGCGGACATCATCATTCTGGATTCACTGTAACTTTCCCATGGTCTATTCTGATAGGCCCAAATAAGGAGCTTGGTTGTAATTCAGGTGGAATCAAAGGCAAACAGCGGGAAGTGAGGCATGGTGCTCAGGTGGCAATAAGGGAATGGATTTCATGAGATGCTTCAGCTGGTGAAAGTCCAATGCTGATAGAGAAGAGTCACCCTGAACTTATGATTCAAAAAGAAACCCAGGCTTCAAACTTTGGGTGTGGGTGGTGGGGTTAGTCTCCATGAGAGTGTCACGAGGAGGTTTGATCTTTGCAGACAAAATAAAATCTCATGTTTGAAAAAGTTATGCCTCGTTCAGCGTTGAACATCAGACTATTAATCAAGTTGGATGAAGAGCTTGAATGATGCACGACTAAGCATGTGATGAAAAGGATGTCATCATCACAGAAAAGAATGATGCTCCCAAAGAACTGGGTAATCAAGGCCACAGGTAGATGTGAACCAATGGAGGGGAGAGTGGTAATTCATGTGGGAGCCCGTAGGATAAAGAAAAGCCGCAGGTGCAGTAGGGAGGAAGTGCATAGGTGGAGTGTAATCCTTCATGACTACACGTTGGAACAGGGAAGTGGGCACAGAGTTATCAGAGTGGAGCAGAGGGGCTCAAAACCTACAGCTGCCGTCTCACAGTGCACAACCGTTTTGGTGTTCGCAGTAACAGACGCATATGGCAGAGGCCACCAGTGGCTTCAGACACTGTGACGCGGCTGAAAGGATCCTTTCAGTTCACACAGCACTAGCAGTGAAAGTCTGAGGTCGGTCAAACAAAGCAGGATTTCAGGAGAATGCTCCAGTAGTTTATGACCAGCATCACTTGTGTTTGTTGTTTTTTCTGCTCCCAGTTTGTCACCCGCTCCTCACCTGTATTTTTGTTAACTCCTGCGATGCCCCACTGGTACTGGTTTCTGCCTCTGATCCTGTGTAGGCTGAAGTTCATTCTGATCCCTTGCTGGTATATCCTGCTATCCAGTTCACAGTCCATGATTGCCTTGGGTTTTCGCTGCTGCTTTTAGGTTTACCACCTGTGCTGGATAGAGACTAAAAACATAATATCATTTCTTATTTCAAGATGTTTAAGATTCCCAGCTGGTTCCATGAATGTGTTGTAGTATAAAATATCTTTACTTCATGCATGAAGTATGGCTAAGTGGGTAGCTCACTGGACTTTCACTTGCGGTGACAGCTCCGTATTCGCATCCGCTCCTGGTAGAGAATTTCACCACGCGGCTACTCTTGCCTTTTCATCGCCTCCATCTTTATCTTTGACTTCTTCGAGTGGCTCTATGCTGCTACTCATCCTGCCACACCGATCACAGATGTGGGCAACTTTCTAACTGAGAGATCGTTCCTGTGTTTTGTCTCGCATCCCCGGCGTTGGCATCTGGATCTGTGAATACCGGGAGCCAGGGGTTTAGCTTCAAGGATGCAAGCGGATCGCATCAGGATTCTCGCTGTTTCCTCTATGACCTTGACAGAATCAATGAAGTGCATTTCCAGTGATGTCTGGTTCTGCCAGTCGCTCCACTAAAACATGCTGGTCCTTAATAACAGAAGCAGCAGTGAGATCCAAAAGCCCACCCACGCCAACTCACCTGGATCAATAATCATCCAGAGTTCCTCCAAACCCAGGCCTGACTGAAGACCCAGCCTCATCTAACCCTGCCCGAGAGGGATCAAGAACATTATGAGCGTCAGGCAAATGAGCTGTTTGGCTAATATATATCCATTAGTATTCTCCAACTCCAGGACTGTGAGCAATAGGACAATATTTATTAGACATCCCCAGGGTCCAAATTGGACTTTTTAAGCAGAGCAATTACAACACCTGCCTCCTTCCAAACTACAGGCAAAATGCTGGAAGATAAGACACATATAGAATCCTGCCAGCCAAAAGAACTAAGATAAGATTCCGTTCCTGAAACCTTGCCACGAGGCAGCAGTGATCAATGGCTAGGGAGTGGGAGGCCCAAGGGATTCAGGTGCAGAGTGGAAACACTCACGCGTAATGCGTAAAAGTCGATAGAAATGTAGTAATTAGAATTAAAGAGTTTTAGGACACTTCGGAAGTAGCTAGGAGTTAGAGACTTGGAAACTAGACCCTAGGATAGTCAATACCCTTGTGAGCACCGGAGTACTCAGTTTACCTAGCCCACGGACTGCGCGTGCATAGGTGTGAACTTGTGTCGGGTTTCGTCGTCGACTCCTATCGATGCCTGAAGAAAGATGCTGACAGGCAGTCAGTGAAGAGTGTCCGGTGGATTCCAAGATTGGAATCAGGAAGAAGGAGACCTGCAAGCAGAGGGGACAGAGTCTAGGTCACCAGCCAGGAGCCGGGAAGGAACCAGGAAGGAACCAGGCGATGTCGTGAAGATGCAGGTGAAGAGGTGAAGCTTGTCGCAGCAGCCACGGGTACCAGGAGGCGTCGAGGACAACCAGAACCAGGAGGCGAGCTGTCCCATGAAGGCTCTTGCTGTCAGCGGTGTCGATGTCGAGTTAGGACCCAACAAGCCTTGGCAAGCGCAACCCACGCAGGATGAAGGACTTGCTTCTGTTGCAGACCAGGAAGGCCTGAGGTGCTTCTCTTTTGCAGGGAAGGAAGGGTCAGTCTGGAGGAGCCAAACCAGCGATGAAAAGTTACAGGTTCGTCGTCACAGAGGTCACTAGCCAACGGGCCAGCAACCGGACAGACGCGTTGAGCAGGAAAATGCAGAAGGGCCCCACGCAGAACTCGTGGAGTGTGGAGGGCTGATCTTCGGTGCAGATGGTGCTCGGGGTTGGGGCTTCTCAATCCCCAGAGCACAACTTCAAGGATGCCTCAGAAGCTGCGCTGGAAGCTACTAGCCAATTTTCCCAGGTAGCCGGTCCCACGTCTCTCGTCGCCTCCATGGATCTCAGCTTTGCTGTGGATGTGGATCAGGGTCGGAGAAGTCTGGAAGTCATGGCGCTGGTCGGGCTCTGCAGTCAGTTCCTCGTAGAACGTGGGCAAAGCAAATGGCAGGTCGCTTGATGGTGCCTGTTTGCACAGGGTGGTCACTCCTTGGCCACAAGGGAGATTCTTCAGTCTTCTTTTCGTCGAATGTCGAAGGTCCAGAGTTTCTGTTCAAGTTGAAGGATTTCAGGATAATCTAAAGTCCTAAAGACCCAGCTCCCACTCTTATACTAATCTGGGGGGCTGGTTTACCTGCTAGGTCCCTCCTATGGGTGGGACCAGGGAGGGGGGTGGTTACACCCCCTTCCCTTTGTCCAGTTTCGCGCCAGGACTGGGGCTGGAATGCCCCAGCACCGGTTTGAACCGGACTATGCATGGGACACCTTGTGTGCCCCAGGCAGTGTCTCGTTTCTTTCTTCCCTCCCTGCCCCAATACACTAAGTCCTGTCTGGGGTGGTGCTAGCACCTCCCTAGGCAGGAAACCTATTGTCCAAGCCTCCCTCACTGGAAGGACTCCCAGCAGCAGGAGGTCAGACTTGTGTCTGTGGCAGCAGCATCCATTTTGTGATGCTGGGGCTCTGGTTAACTTTAACCGGGTAGTATGATTTTAACATGTCTTCTCCCTCCAGAAGGGAGGAATACTATCCTCATCCCCAGAAATGGTGTGGGCGTAGTATTCCACAGTGTTAGACACCTTACACGACATGTTTCGATAAAGCCAAACCATAGTTACCATAACCGCGAGGATTATAAGGCACTTTAAGAGTATATGGTAGGCAATATCATAGAACAGCTATAAGGACATGGTTCCGAAAGCTGCAGACAGGCTCAGCTCATGCTAGAACACCATCTCACATGTTACCACGCACTCTGCCTTCAGGATTGTTGAGGCCTGCCATAGGAGTGACTGATAGGTTACCCATGTGTCTATATATAAGGTAGGCATAGGAATACTATGCCTAAGCAAGGGGTGATTACACGACCTTGCCCCAGCTGAGTGCTCAGCCAGTTGTGTCATAATGGAAGGCCAGCCAGGGGTGGCATAATACATGCTGCAGCCCCTGGTAGGCCTAGGGTACACCTAGGCCCTGGGTACCTAAGGTACACTATACAGGGACCTATAAGGTGATCCTTACCAATTGGGTTATGTACCTAAAGTACATAATATGAATTCAGAGAGAGAACAGCTGGGCTGTGGGTCTGATTAGCAGGCCCACAGCCACATCTAAGTCGAAAACCAGTGAAGCAAAAGCAAAAAGTGGAGGTGAACATAGAAAGCAGACCCTACTCTCCAACAAACCACAATCCTTGTGTGGCTGAACTACAACACTCAAAAGCAACAACCGCAATCCTTGACATGGTGATCCACAAAAGTCACTAAATTAACCTGTCCTTAACCCTCTGGTAGCCCAGCACAAAAGCAATCAGGCCAAACTTATAGGTACTGTGTTAAGTTTTATGCAGCACACAAACAGTAATAAAGTTAAAACATAACACAAGAAAAATCCCACACCACATTTAGAAAACTAGAGAAAATTGTGATAAATAAAATGATATATAACGAATTAAATCAAATCAGTATTGAAGTTATGAATTTTTTAAGTTTTATGTGAAAAATAGCACCTAACAGATCAAAGCACCAACCGTGGGTATCTGGTCGCACAAAATATGGGTAAAGTAAAAAGTAAGGCCGACCGTGATGGAGTGCGTTTTGGCTACATGACGATGGTTGAACCCAGTCTTGACTTACCTTTGTCTTAAAAGAAATTTTGAAGAAAAGTTCCTGAGAATGTAAAATACAGCCAGGCAAAGCAACCAGCGGTGTCAGAGGAGGGGGAGTTGTCGTCAGGGAGCCGCTGAACAGAGTCACAGTGAAGATTTCTACATTCGGACATCGTCCCTTTTTTGTAAGTCAAAAATCCCCAGCCGGATGAAGCTGCAGGGTGTGGGCGATGAGGACTCCACTAGGCCAGATATTTTCAGTGAGAGGTCCCACTGAACAGAATTTGCCGCTGTGGAGGGAAACGTAGTGGGAGCTACCACAAAGTCAAGCCAACAGGTGATGCACCTTGTGCGGAGCAGCGAGCAGTTAGGTCCCGGTCCCGGTCTTCTATAGGTTCTCAAGCCACTTTTTGCTAAAAAATGATCCCATCATTTAGGGTTAGTCAGAAGCAGCACCTTTAGTACTACCATCAAGGGTCCAGGACACCACTTGAGGGGGGGGGGCGTAGGGGTTCTGACTCACTCCAGCAGAGGCCAGGTACAGGGTTCAAGGTCTCTAGACCTTTGTATGTTTAGCCTTGGATTCAAGCAGCAAGGCAGGATCAAGCAGCAGGGCAGTCCTCCGAGGGTACAAGGCAAGCCTCAAGCAGCTGAGCAGTCTTCATATGTACAAGGCATGCCTCAAGACTGGTGTCGCATTCCTTTGTGAGTGTGCTGGAGTCAGCCCTTTGAAATGTAAGTGGGGCAGGGAACAGCTCCTGCCCTCTGATGGCCCATCCTGCCAACACCTAGTCCCCCTTTGTCTCACTGTCTGGGAGGAACACACAAAGACCAACTGCCAAGCCATTCACACTCATGTGACCCAGGACACAGGCTGCAGCACCAAAAGGTTAGGACAAGAAAATTCCCAACTTTCTAAAAGAGCCATTTTCGGAATTGTGACTAAAATTCTGACTTTACCATTAAGGAGAATTTTAAATTAAAATTCAATTCAGTTAATTCCAAACATGACATTCCCACATGTTCCCAATCAAACATTATCACTAACTAAATGTAATAAAGTAAGGCGTTCAAAAAAGTACACAAAAGATAATCTCACCAAGGAAGGAAGAATAGCTATGTACAACCTTAGTAATAATGACTCTATCATCATCAGGGAGGCAGACAAAGGGAGAAACGTAGTGGTAATGAACAGGGAGGACTATGAGGGAGAAGTACTGAGACAACTCAATGACACCACGCATTACACTAGACTTACCAACAATCCATGCCCCCTAGCAAACACACTGATTAATGACCAACTTTTGCATTGGAAAGAGGTTGGACTTCTGTCTGACACAGAACATAAATTCCTCTCAATCCAAAATCCCAAATACCCATGTATATATCTTCTACCAAAGATACATAAGAAGCAACCCTTCCCTCCTGGACGCCCAATCATCTCGGGCATTGGCTCCATGACTGAAGCCATGTCCAACTTTGTTTACACCTTCTTGCAGCCCCTGGAAACTCTTTTGCCATCATGCATAAGAGACAGCACAGACATTCTCAATAAATTGGAAGACTTGGAGTGGGAGGACGGGATGTGGTTCGTCACACTGGACGTGGTATCTCTATACACGTGCATCAAGAAAGATCTAGGCAAAATGGCTACTGATTTCTTTTCTTGGAAAAAGACAGGCACCCTTATTTGAGCACAACACCATTTTTTTGTCCATGATTGACCTTACCTTGGACAATAACTTCTTTTTGTTCAACCACACCTGGTACAAACAGGAGCAGGGTACTGCGATGGGATCAAAATTCGCGCCCTCGTACGCGAACCTCTTCATGGGGTGGGTAGAGCACACACACGCATGGTCATGAGCGGCCTCAGAATGGACTGGACATATCCAGTTATGGGGCCGCTACATCGATGATATTATCATCATATGGACTGGCACTGGACCAGAGTTAACAGAATACTTCAACTTTCTCAATCTGAACACATTCAACGTGGCCTTCACCCTGGAGATGTCATTATCATCCATACACTTTCTGGACCTTGAACTGTATGTTCATAACAACAGAATACACAGTACCCTTTATAGGAAAGACACGGCAGTTAACAGTATCTTACACTATACAAGCTCTCACCCTACATCTACCAAGAAGGCCATTCCATATGGAGAGATGGTACGCATTCGGAGAAATTTTAGCGAAGATGACAAATTTGAAAACCACACTACACTTACCATGGACAGACTGCATAAGAGAGGGTATGAACAAAACATCTTACTCTCAGCTAGAAACCGGGCTAGACAACTCAGAAGGGAGGACATACTCAAGAACACTAACAAGGACAGAAACAGGTGCAAGGAGAGACTCTCTTTTATCACGACATACTCAACTCTCAATCATGAGGTGTTCAAGATATTTGACAAACACTGGTCACTTCTAAAGGGGGCACCTGGGGTCAACAACACCATCTCACAAAAACCATCCATGACATTCAGAAAGAGTAGAACCATCAGGGACAACCTATGCCCTAGCTATACGGTATCAAAACCCCCCAAACAAGGCTGGTTACACAAACCTTTAGGATTCTACACTTGCAGTTCCTGCAACATCTGCCACCTAGGATGTAACAAAACCACTACCTTCAGGTACAACTTAGGCAGACATCACAAGATACACCACTTTATTAACTGTCTGACGAGCTTTGTGGTATATATACTGATTTGTGGTTGTAGCAAAATCTATGTGGGCAGCACCGTGAGGCAACTTAAAACCCGTATACAGGAACATCGCAGAGCCGCATTGCATAGCGATACCACATATGCCATAGTCTCGCACATTTGTAAAGATGGTTTAGATAGATCCAAATTTCGCTTCCATGGCATAGATGCGGTAATGCCTGCCAAAAGGGGTGGTGACAGAGAACTCACAGAGAACTCACTCTTAGACAACTAGAAGCCAAATGGATCTGTACTCTTCGGTCAGCCACTCTAGGCTTCAATAGTGACAACGAAATGCACCACTTTCTGTAACCCTTCCCTACACCACAATGCTGAAGTTACACGTCTCTTATTCCCAGTTTAATGTAACTTTTTCATCTGAGAATGCTGTAATTAGTTCATGTATTCTGATATTTTACCTCAATATATGTATGCAAACTGGGATATTCTCAGTATTTTCACTACGCTCACTTTTTAATTATACATGGTACAGAATCAAGTACGTGTACTATATAAATGGTATTGGGCAAGACTGTGCTCCATACCTTTTTCAATTGTGTTACTCTTTCTGTTTGCAATTTTTTATACAACTTTCCGCAATTTCGATTCAGATATCATCAGTTTGGGCCATGCCCTATAATATGTTTTATTGATTAATGTGACGCATTTAACATGTTCTAAAACAATGACTATTCGGATTGTCTACTTACATATTTGTCTTTGCTTTTGAAGATATGTCACCCTATGATATTGACATGACCAGTCTGTCATTTAAAATCACTAACCAACAATGTCACGACAACCTGTGCAAACACTCTATTCTCTACAGATATAACTCATCTTCCAAGTACACTTGGCACCGTCTTTTTGCACATCTCCTGTTGCCCTTTTTTTCTGATTGACTCACTTATAGCCAGTCACTCGCACCTAGCACATGCTAGAATATTCTCTCTCCATTTCCCCCCCTACCATCTTCCAGCAATTTTCCCGTCACCCACGGTACATACCGATGGATCTACTAGTAACTTCGGATTCCAAAGATGGGGTTCAAATACATGTGCTATTTATATTTTTATCAAATTTTCTTTCCCCCTACATTGTTTTCCCACCTTTGTCCTCTGAAGCATTAGCCTTTACATTTTACCAACGCACGTTAGATGCTATCTACTTTCACTTTTCGAACACTTTTGCTATGACTTGCTTTATATATAGGCTACAACAGTTTTTACTTTTAGCAGTTTGGGCACCAAAACTCTCACAACAAGGAGGCGAGAATTAGTGTTGTTGCGATCTTGTCTCTCTTTACACGTAACAATTCATACCCCGGAAGCATTACTGCGATTCGGGCACCGGAACTCTAACAGCATGAAGGCATGTTTCAGTGTTGTTGCGGTCTAGTCTTTCCTTACACTTAATTGACTATACCCGGAAGTATCACACCAGCGGTTACATACAAATAGGCTCAATGCAATTCACTTGTGCACTGATCTACTCTGACGGACGTACTGGCACTGAAGGCTCCCCACTATAGGACCTTCTTCACTGTACCAGAAGTAAGTTCTACATTGGCTGCCTTGCGGTTATTTGGACTGTTTGCGGCTTTTCTCAAACTCCGTTAAGTGCTGGGCTTATGTGCTTCTTTTACCTTGCGTTTGATAAATGCTGTCTCCCCGACTAGGGGTTACCATGCGCGGTTCCATAGGACATTTTTCACTTTAGTTGTACTATTGCTGCCTTTGCGGTCCTTTATACTGTTCGCAGCACTTTTTTCCTTTAAGGGTTGGGCTTATCTGTTTTTTAACCCTGCGCTTTGTTAAATGCTGCCTCCCCGACTAGGGGTCACCATGAGCAGTTATTTTACCACGCTCTAAGGCATTTTTACTCCCCCTTTTCTTTTTGTTTGTTTTTCCTCTAATCATACGGGCCAGTACATGCTTTTCTATCATTGCCTTAGACTGATTTCACCTCCTCCGTACTCATGCACGCTGGAGATTAGCCACATCAGGAACACCTAGCTAGGTTCACAAGCACTATGAGAGCACTTCATTTCAAACGGAAACTTGAAAAGTAATTTTCCGTCTACTTAATTTAACAGGATCTACCGAATCCCGCTCTCAACAGGCGGATTCTACTATTTCAAACGTGCACATTATCTGTGACTCGTTTGATTCCTGATTGTAGTCCTTTGGCTATTCACCCAACGACACCTTGACCCACCATTGCCAACTTGCCCATTTAATACACTGGCATTTACACCAATTTACTACACTATCGTAGGCATACTTTGCTCATAATTTGTTTTATTTGGAATTTCTTACTAACCGCGTCTCTCATCTCCTCCTAACAAGTGCCATCCTGTTTTCTAGATCGCCCTACCAGGGATTAGCTTAACTAGAGGCATCACCCAATGTCCTCATCTGCCCAGGATCATCAGAGTAAACACTCTGTGAGGTCAGTGGCTCCATACTTCTTTGTACAGTACTTACTCCTATTTTGCCTGAACTCTCTTTCTGACGTAGTCATTTGCTATGTTTTCTCATTTTCTGAGATCCTCGTTTGCACGAATATTCGAGTTTCTACGTTTACACCTGTCATACTCATAAACTCTTTATTGGCTTTCTTACCTTGGTAAGAGTTGTTTTTCTTACGTACTCCTCTATATTTTGGGGATTTTCATTTTCATCACTGCTATTCTCAGACTCTCTCTCTCTCACAATAGACAGTTGCCCTATTAGGTTCCTTGGTTACTTCTGCAATTACTCTTCTTTCGCTCTCTCCCCTCACTTAACACAATCCGTCACCCTCTTTCTTTGTTCTAAATAGGTCCCCAGTTTAACCCTGTGTGTTTTGTTCTTTTCACAAATCACTTAACACAACACGAATGCTTTTCTTTTGCACTTCGCTAATGCGCTATATAAAAAAAAAATTCTCACAAATTTATAGATTTACAAATTCTACAGCTTTTACTCATTGTATAATTTTAAACAGCCCTGAAGAAGCCCATGCTTGGGCGAAATGCGTTGGCTGTATTGAACTCTGAGCATCTCAAGATTAAAGACTGCCTAAGAATACAAGCTTCAGCGTGGACTCTCTAAATTATTTGTACTTTGTATATATACTGTAAAACAACCTACAATGTATTGCCTCTCATACCCTTGTGAATGTAAATGTAATAAAGTAACCCAATGTTATTGCCCTTATAGTACTGAAAAATGAATGTAGGAGTTTTTCCACCACCAGGGCATGTCAAACTTAAAAGCATATGTCCTACTTTTTAAATACAATGCACCCTACTCTAAGGGCTCCTTGGGGCCTTCCTTGACATAAATATTAAAAAGAAGGTTTAGGCCTGGCAAAAGGGCTATTTTGCTAGGTCAAACTCGCAGTTTAAAGCTGCACACAGGCTGCAATTGCAGGCCTGGGCCATGTATTTTTTAAGGAGCTACTTAAGTGGATGGCACAATAGGTGCTGCAGGCCCACCAGTAGTATTTAATTTAATTTACAGGTCCTGGGTATATAGTATACCACTCAACTAAGGACTTATACGTAAATTAATTATGCCAAATAGGTGTAAGCCAATTTTACCATATTTAAAGGAAAGAGCATATGCACTTTAGCACTAGTTAGCAGTCGTAACATGCACAGAATCCTTAAGCCAACAAAAAAAATCAGCATAAATAGGAGTAGTGGGGGGTGTGTGGTTACGCGGCATAGCAATATGGCCACGAGCTAGAATTGCTCTGACACCGTCCACTCCCCAAAACAGAATACGTCCCACAGATCCTGATTCCGAGGCGAGATCTGGCCGTCGGAAGGTCCGCTCGATCGAACGAGCTCACTCGGAGCCTCAGAGGATCCAGCTGACCGGAGATAGGTCGCGTGGAAGTTGCGGCCTGGAACAACCACGGAGCCGGGTGCTCGATTAGCTGCCGTTCCCGGAGTGAAGTTGAGCGGGCGCTCCACGGCGGCAGACCCGATAACAGGGATCAAAGGACGCCCGGGGCCCCGGAGACGCCCGTACATCGCAGGCGACCTTGAACACACCGAGGTGCCGTAATGAGGAGCAGAACACGCTGCATAGAACGGTGAGAACTCGCGCACTCGGTCGCGGCCGGGGGAGGCGACTTGCAGCAGCAGCGGCCAAACGCATCAGGGGGAACAGATTAGAGAGAACCTGCCCAGACCCATGTCGACTGGGTGAAGTGGTGTTGAACTAAGAGGGTGCACACCGTGGCAAACAGCGGCCCAGAAGTGGGACGCTCTGTAATAACTCAAGCTGCCATCTGGGGGCCACTGAAAGGGCACAGAAGAGATGCCACTGTAGTGGACACAGTCAAACCCCCACCAAGGCTCTGGGCTTGAAGCGGCGAATTGGGTGAATCGCAGGTGGCGTTGCTGTCCTCCATTCTCCCCCCACAGACAGCCACACTAGCCAGCACTGGGGTCTACATAAGTGCGCAGCACCGGTCCACCCCCAAGGTGGGGAAGGACAGCCACCCAGAAGCCCAAGTCACCCACAGTGAAGCCTCACGGCAGAGAACCACACCGGACGGGGCGTAGAGGTGGGAGAGAGTCGGAGCTTAGCGGGCCCCCTGAGTTCTCTTGAGGAATTCCCCCTCTGTGACGGGGCGGGCTCGCTGCACGAGCCCGATGCCGAATGGTGGTCTGCAGTGCCTCCATCTCTCCCTCTTGTTTCCTCACAGCAGGACGACTGGCCGCGATCCACAACTTTATTGACACCTACGGAGACAGAACCTGGAGACGGTTCCTTTAACTGGGGCTTTCGCTATGAGGAGACTCCGCCTCCGGACGACGTCAGTGCGTTTCCGCCAATAAGAACAAGGGAATCTCGGAAGACTGTGTGTATCACCACCGGAGAGGAGGAAGCAGAGTCAGGAGCCGGAGCGTTTTTGGTGTGTCGTGAAAGAGCCGACGAAGACGAGGGAGAGCGAGAGCGAGGAACAAGACCATCAGCCACAGAGGAGAAGCCGGGAGGCCAACGTCCCCACGCGTCGCTGGCCCACGCTCCCGGCACAGGTACGGAACAAGTTCTCGGGGTGGGTTGGGCAGAGGGGTCATCCGACCGCCTAAGCCGTGAGCCCTATAATCCCTGTTTTTTGTAAACCTCACGCCACACTTATCCCACACCAGAGCACTTGACCCTCGTATCCCTTTGTTCACCCGTTTGCTTCACAACGTGCGCAGAGTGTGTGGTGCCTCCTTCACTCCCGGTCCCTCTTGTCGATGAAATACAGCGGACAACATCCTGACACTTTTTTTTTCTCTATTTAATTTCTTCCGTACATTGTTCCTCGCTTGACGGATCCGGAGGGAGCCCAGAGATTGGTCCCTGAAAGCAGGAAGGCGAGACGGAAACCCCTCAGAGAAGGCGAGAGGCAGCCAGCAAGATGGATCCCGCCCGATTAGCCAAAGAAAGATAACAAGTCGGCATAAGCGTGTCTTCAGTACAGTAAAACCTTATCTACACAGACCTGCCTCACGACTTGTTAATCCTACCCCGCCACACCCTCCCCCCTGCCTGACTGATGGTAGAAAGCCCTAGGGACGGCAAATTGGAGATGTAAACCGAGGAGCGATAGACGACAAAGTAGAAGAGTCCGGATACCCCACCCATCGGGCGCTGGTGGCTCCAGGTTGGCGCAAGGCTATGACGCCATGGCTTCTAATAAAGGCTCGAAGGTCACCTAGCAAAAACAAACTTGACCACTAAACCTGTTTGAAAACAGCGATCGAGCAGCAACTACCTAAAGACAAAATGGCCGTTGGAAAGGAGAGTGAAGGCGCGGAGCTCTCCTTGAAAGATGTCATGGACGCCATCTCCGGAGTCCGAACATCCATGGAGCAACGGATGGATGCCATTTCATCGGAGGTGATGCTCATAAGAGCCGACCAAGCCACCAACAGAGAAAAGGTTGCACAGCTTGAAATAACAACAGCCAGTCTGGTGAGCGACACTTCAGAGCTACAAAGTGAAATACAAGAGTTGAAGGCCTTCCGCAAATTTGCCGAAGATAAACTGGACGTTTACGAAGGGCGCTCAAGACTAAATAACGTGCGCATACTGGGAGTGCCGGAGCGAGCGGTGGGGCAGGCCACTGACCTCTTCGTGGAGACTCTCATTACTACTCACCTGCAACCCAAGGGCCTGTCGAATCTCTTCGTAGTTGAAAGGGCACACAGAATCCCGGGAGGTCGGCCAAAACCAGGTGCACCTCCGCGTCCGATCCTAGCCCGCCTACAGAACTATCGAGATAGGGACACCATCCTGCAGGCATCCAGAGTGGCTCATCCTCTGAAGTACGAAAACTCCGTTATAACCTTCTTCCCAGACTTCACTCAGCCGGTGCAGCGACAACGGCAAACCTTCCTGGCCGTGAAGAAGAGACTCCGTGACAAAGGCCAGAAATATTCAATGCTATTTCCGGCCA
This sequence comes from Triturus cristatus, assembly GCF_964204655.1. NCBI lineage: Eukaryota > Metazoa > Chordata > Amphibia > Caudata > Salamandridae > Triturus > Triturus cristatus. The sequence continues at coordinate 566,981,434 of NC_140588.1, forward strand.
GGCTTCGTGTGGAGGCCGAGGGAAGGTCTCGGTTTTTTGACTCACCAGAGGATGCTTCGGAGGGGTTGGATGGCTGGAGGGCTGCAAAGGAACAGAAGGGACAGGGACATTGAAACTGCTGGTGCGGAGCCGCTGCTGTACAGCACAGGAGAGTCAGACGACGACAAAAGACTGCTACCTGTTACAATGCAAGCCAGGTTGATCCCGGTCAGTTCGGCTAACACATTGCCGGAACTTGCGGACTCATACTCCTGAACAGTACAGTATCGTAATCAGTTTCACTCGGAACATTGATTGTTGATCAGTAAATGGGGGGGAGGGAGGAAGTTAGAGCAAAGCACCCCTCAACTTTTTTGGTCAGTCAGGCACTCTGCATTAAGTAACATAGGCAGTTCAAAGCCCAGAGTGCAGGGCAGCAGGGTGGGGGGGAGTTGGGTGGGGTTTGAAGTGTTCAAGTTGGTTATCGTAAGCAGTCAAGTTACTATCATTTCTTCACATGTGGGAATGGGCATAACGTAAGGAACAATGCCTACGGACTGGGAGAAAAGCATTGGGGTGATGAGTTGGAACGTGAACGGATTGGGGGACAAGGTCAAAAGGAGTGTGATACTTCAGCATATTAGGAGACACGCCCCTGACATGGTGATGCTCCAGGAAACGCACTTAATAGGTAATGTGTGCAAAGCCCTCAATAGATGGGGGTATAAGCTGGTGGCAGACTCCGGCTTCACCACGGGATCGAGGGGAACGGGAATTCTACTTAAAACCTCCTTCCCAATGACAATTTACACCGTGCTGACAGACACGGGAGGCAGGTACTCGGGGATCACAGGGCAGTGGGAAGGGCAGCCATTAACTTTAATCTCAGTGTGTGTACCCCCAGGCCTCCAGAACATGGCATTCGGAGACCTGAGCTCGTTACTACTATCATTACCGGATGGCCTGCTCTTTGTGGGAGGGGATTTCTATTCTGTGGGCTCTGGTACATTAGACCGACACCCCCCATGGGAACTGGGTTCCTCCAACAGGTGGCTCCCAGATTTCTTAGACACAATGGGCCTGGTGGATGCTTGGCGGTCCTATTCCCCTACAAGCATTCAACACACATACCACTCTGGGGCCCACAACAGCCTATCGAGGATTGACTATCTGCTGATGCCGGCATCACCGGTAATGCACATACAAGAGATAAGACACAGGGTGAGCGGTATCTCAGATCACTCTCCGGTTTGGGCTCGGGCAGTTAGTGGTCAGTCTAGGGTGGGTAGGATTGCTCCCATCAGCCCCTGGCACCTACGGAACCTGCTGATCCGTAAAGAACTGCACAAAGGGATGGAATTATACTTCCAGGAAAACGAGGGGTCGGTTCGATCCCCCCAGGTATTGTGGGAGACCTTCATAACGGTGATACGGGGACAAGCCCTCTCCCAGATAGCCGGGGTGCGAAAAGAAAAAAAAAAAGAAGTAACGGAGGCAGAGAACGAGATACTCCGGCTAGAGGAGGAACTAGAGGGAAACATCACACCAGAGAAACTCCACATTCTAAAGCTCACGCGCGACAACTGCAGAGCCATAGTTATTGACAGGGCCAAAGAGATGGGTAGGGAAAAGCAGGGGTGCATTTATGAACTCGGGGATAAGGCTGGGAAACTAATAGCGTGGCTGGATAGAAAGGAACTCGCTAGCAGATTGGTCCCAGAGCTGACGGATGGGACAGGGCGAACCATTACAGACCCGCAGGAGATAGCTAACACATTTACAGCCCACTACCGCACTATCTACAGTGCCCAGACTACATGTACGGCTGAGAACTCCAAGCAACTACTGGTAGATATCACACGCTCCACCCTCTCGGCGGAGGAGTTCAAACAGCTAGAAAGCAACCTAACCAACGATGAAGTAGCTCAAGCTATTAGAAGTCTGCGGTCGGGTAAGGCCGCGGGCCCAAATGGCCTGCCCATTGAGCTGTACAAGCTCCAGCCAGACAAGCTAGCCCCGTACATCAGGGCGATTCTGGAAGAGTGCAGGGACCAGGGGGAGCTCCCCCATGACCAAAGAGTTGCTACGTTAGTCACAATCCATAAGGAAGGGAAGCCCAGAACAGACTGTGCTTCATACAGGCCGATCTCCTTGTTAAACGCTGAACCCAAAATTCTAGCGAAGCTCCTCGTTAATAGACTGGTGAAGGTCATCACCGGCTTGGTTCACCCCGACCAGTCGGGCTTCATGCCGCACCGAAACACAGCGTTAAACCTGCAAAGAGTCCACAGGGTACTGGCCAGGGCCGAAACGATTCAGGAGGAGGTGATCATAGTATCCCTGGATGCCACAGTGGCCTTTGACACACTCGAATGGCCGTATCTCTTCACAGTCCTCAAGAAGATGGGCTTTGGGCCGCAATTCATTCAATGGGTGCAGCTCCTCTATTCAGCCCCACTTGCCCAAGTAGTAGTGAACAATAAGAAGTCGGAGACCTTCCAGCTTGGGAGAGGGACGCGGTAGGGCTGCCCGCTGTTGTTTGTGCTAGCCCTGGAGCCGTTGGCTGCATGGATCCGCCGAGACCCGGTGCTACGGGGCCTGAAGTGGGCGGAGGGCAGGGAAGACCGCATCTCTTTGTATGCGGACGATATTCTCTTCTTCCTGGCCTCCCCAAAGTCGGCCCTAAATGTAGTGCTTGACATATTCACCTCCTTTGGCCGCCATTCTGGTTACTCAATCAACTGGCAGTAATCTATGCTCTATGTCCTCAGTGGACCCCAGCCTGCCCTCCCGAGGGGCTGCCCGATCCAGGTCACTTCAACGGGGTTTCAATACCTAGGTATATATATCACAGCAGATCCTAAAAGTAGGTTCAGCCGAAATCTCCTTCCTCCCCTCCAGCGCCTCAAAAGAGACGTTACTGGCTGGGGCGCCCTCCTGCTCTCAATGCTAGGTAGGGCAGCATTGTTTAAAATGATGGGGTTGCCCAGATTTTTGTATGTATTGCAAAATACCCTCGATCCAGTCCCAGCAAGCTACTTCAGAGAAATAGAAAGTTTGCAGAGAAGCCTGCTGTGGAAGGGTAGGGCCTGCATAGCCTTCGCGAAGCTCACTCTCTCCTGGTATGACGGGGGAATCGGCCTGCCAGACCTTAAGCGCTACTACTGGGCGGCTCATCTAGCAGCAATAAATCATGGTACTTACAGATGGGCGGACGACCCCGTATACGCCATGGATCGATGGCTGCTTCCCAGTGGTAACTACAATAGGGCACTATACTCCAAGAGCAGCAAAAAGTTGCTGACAGGTCCAACCAAACACTCGGTGCAGGTGTGGCGTACGGCTACCCGTAGTCTTGGCTGGGTTCACAAACTGACACTAGCAACTCCGGTATGGGACTCAGAAGTACTGGGTAATTTATGGAAGTCCAAGGGTTTTGATCGCTGGGACCTCATCGGAATCTCTAGAATAGGCGACCTCTGGGTGAAGGGAGAAGTTAAAACCTTTGCGTCCCTGCAACAGGAGTTTGAGCTGGCAAACACCGAGTATTTCCGCTACCTGCAGGTTCGCCATGCGTTCCAGGCCCACATACCACATGCGACTCGCCCCTGGACTCCTCCCCCTTGGAGGATAGGCTGCTAGACGGCTACCTACCCACAAAAACAATCTCATAAACATTTAAGAAACTTACCAATCATACCGGGGATCCACTCCATCCTACAAGAGTCAAATGGGAACAGGACGGGATAATCTTGGATGACGAAGACTGGACAGAGGCAGTGGCTTCCCCACGTGAGGTGGTCATTTCAGCTAGGCTGTGCCTCGTCCAGCTCAAGATACTCCATAGAGTGTATATAACAGGAGTCTATCTGGTGAAAATGGGAAGAGCAGTGGATGGTGAATGTAGGAGGGGGTGTGGCCAGACGGATACGTTTTTACACATATTATGGGAATGCGACCTCAAACAGCGATCTGGGGCAGGATACACACAGTTATGAGTGATGCACTGACAATGGTAATCCGTCTAAAGTCAAAGAGATGTCTGCTAAATGTATGGGAACCCACGGATCCGACAGGGGCGCAGAGGTCATGGGTGGCGCTAGGCCTCATGATAGCCAAACGAAACATAGCACAACTCTGGGGAGCCGATCACGTCCCACCCGAGGAGGCCTGGATAAAGGGCATGGATTGGTGTATGTTTTGAGAGAAAATGGTGTATGTAGCTAGAGGTTGTCCCCGCAAATGGGTTTCCATCTGGAACGCTTGGAAGGTTTATCGAGGATCTATCTGTACCCCCCCCCCCCCCCCCCCCCCCCAATTGCCAGAAATAGACATCCATGAATCACCATAAATGCTATAAGGTAACAATGTACCAATCGTGACTGTATTAACCCACGTGTGTAACCATGAATACATTAAGACTTGATGTACCTCAGTGATTGACTTTAACCTGTTAATAAAAATACATTTAAAAAAATAAACATAGGAGTAGTAGGAGTAGTGAAGGCATAACGTTTGGGGGTGACCCTGCAGAGAGGGTCAGGTTCAACAATCTTGATCTCAAACTGAGGCTTAAATCATCAATTTGTTAGCATATCAATGACAATGAAGCAGATTTTGTCCCACTGGAATGACTGTGAGGAGTAAAATTGCAAATAATGAAGGTTTATTAACGCATTAGTAAAGTTACAGTTTCAAATCAACTCAGTCATGTCAGTAATCACCTGACTACAGCATACATGAATATTAACGAGACAAGTCAAAAGGCTAACACAAAGTAAAGTTATTTAAAGATTGAATAGGCAAATTATAGCAGATTCTGTTTCCCTGATGGGAAACTCCCTATTGCTAAGCTACAGTTGTAAAATTAATAAATATTTCTACACAAATTCGGCAATGTGCCCCCGATGCAAAACGGAGGGTGCAGATTTTCGTCACATGATGTGGGGTTGCCCCCAGCTTGGGACCTATTGGGAAGAGGTTGTTATACTACTGCAGAAAATCACAGCTAGAGATGTAGAATTCACCAAAGGCATTTGCCTGCTGCACTGGTTCCCCCACACATCCAAGAACAAGATTACTAGTAAATTTTGGAACTTGGGCCTTCTCTTGGCGAAAAGAGACATTACAGCCCATTTGAAGTCCAAGAAGGGCCCAAGCGTTCAGAGATGGAAGACTGACCTCCTTAAATGGGCGGAATGTGATGGAACCGTTAGATTACAGCTAGCTAAACGGGCAAATAGTGAGAAAGCTCTAGAGGCAGCAAGGGCTTGGGAAAATGTAGTAGTCTTGCTCAAAATCTCAGACACTGATCCGGATGATGACCCTGTCACTGTTGACCCGGCTGTTCGGACCTGATCGCTCTATATTCTATGATTTGATGTATGTACCTCTTGTATCTCTGATTACATCTGCCTCTGACATTGAGTAAATTCACTGTTGATTGAGGCAGTATACCTTCATTTTACTCACTCGTGATGCACCTTACTGTTGGCATAATGATTGCCTATGCGTGATACGCCGTGGAAGGGGGAGGGATAAGAGGGAGGGAGCTCGTTTAGTAGTAGTAAGGGTGCGGCAAGAGAGTCTCTTACATTATCCTCAACGCCAATTGGTTACTACTAATATATTTGTTTTCTAAAATCTTGTTGACATATGCTGCCATTGTAATGCAGAGTGAAACACAATATATGTTGGTCAAGGCTATGTCACCTGCTCTCGGGCGCGACCACATCGTATTCTCATTGCGCGAGTACCTGATTGCCCATATATCCAGATAATGATTGTATCGTTTTGTTTTGGAAACAATAAAAACATATTTTTAAAAAAAAAGCTACGGTACAGTTGTGGGCAGAGTCAGGGAATTGATAAGCAGCAGGTGTCAGCAAATATGACTTCTCAAATAGAATCAGATGAAGGTTCCAATCAGGACAAGAAGAAATGTGCTTGCTCGAGAAGCTATCACAATGAGCAGGGTTAAAAGGAGCATGGGGCCTCAAAAGCAGGGAAAGGGGTGTCTGCCTCTGAAGGTGGACATACGTAAGTCTCTAGCTAAGGTCTGTAACAGATGATTAAACATGGAACTTCATCTAAAGACATTTTGAGTGATTTCCCACAGAGAAGGAACCAATCAAAATTCAACATTGACTGTGAGTACGGTGTTACTTTCACATGAGTAATGCAATAAGCGGGTTCAGTTCCACAGGCTTCAGTCATATCAGACAAATGGACGACTTCTTCTTCTTCAACTCCTTTCTTTTGCAGGAGGAGGAAGCTATATTCCTAATCATTAAATTGCAACACATGACATTCACATGAAATCTTAACAATAACATTGCAGACTAATAAGGGAACACGTTGAATTTGTTTCTGAAACGAGAAAAGGATTATGCACATCAAGCAGAGATACAACATTTCATTGACATGGAGTCTTTGAAATTAGGCCTACAATAACTAATGCTAACTCCACGTGAATATACTTTAACTATGTCAGTCAGTCAATAAGTCTTTATTCGATTATCATAAAAGACATTCTATACAAGCTAAAAATCAGTTCATATAAAATACAATTCATATTACAATACAAGATAAAAATTCTAAAATCATGTAAAATGTTTCATAGTGAACAAATGATTAAGACATAATGACAACATAATAAAATACAGTGAAAGACGCGCCAGTCGAACCTAGTAGTCCATAGTGGTGGCGCTAATTAAAAACAGCTGAGGCCATATGAGACAGATATCACGACTTGAGTTTCCGTACCCTAAGAATCCATGCCCAACTAATGAATTTGGCAACACCTATTACTACAGGTTTTGATGTGTCTGTTTTCAAAATTCTACTAGCAACCTGTGCAGAACGAGTGCTCATTAATCTGCAAACAGGTCGGAGCCAAGCACGTCGAGGAAGTAGGTAAGTTGGACAACAGAAAAGAAAATGGTCCATAGATTCGATCATATCTACACAGAAGGGGCACTTATCACTACCAAGAGAACTCCAGCTTTTGGTGAGTCCTCGCAGTGGTAGGGCGCCCACTCTAAACTGATGATACAGTTTACGATCAAAATGTTTCAAAATGGTGTCCCAATAACCCTCATAAACAGACTCATCCTTAAATGCAAAAAATGTGGCAGTCATTGAGGTGCCCATAAGGGAGGCAAATCTCCTATTCTTAATAAAGCACCAATAGGCATCCTTTAGGACATTTTTCGGCGGGAAGACTACAGTATCTGGGTTAGCCCAAAGGTCACCCATCCCAAGGTCAATCAACAGGGTTTTAATACCAGACAACCATGGTATCCTGTGCGAACCCTCCAGCCCTTTAACCTCCAAGAGGGCTTTAGCATAAATAGATAATTCAGGTGTAGTCCACAGGCGACGCCAAAACGCCAGGGGTCTATACCCTGCCAAGTCCTCTAGAGGCTGAACTCCCAGATCATATAGTAAAGGAATGCGCGGAGTAGATTGCGGAAGCCCTATTGCTGACCGAAGAAATTTGTTCTGGGCAGTCATCAATTTGGACAGGTTACTAAAGCCCCAAATTTCAGCACCATATAAAATGGCAGGAAGAATCTTGGAGCCATAAATCTTCATTAGGGGAGCTATTGGTTTTGTTAAAGAATGTTTATGCTCTTTCAACAAAGCTCCACCTAATTGGGCATGTTTAAGGGCGAGAAGATCCAGCTGGTACGACCAGCTGCATGTCTCGCTAAAGGTGACCCCTAAATAAGTAAACACAGCCGTTTGATCCAAACTGACACCACCCAGACATACCCGCGCATTAATACGCCTAGGGCCTCGAAAGACCATGAACTTGGTCTTCCCAACATTTATTTCCAACTCATGTTTGCGACAAAAAATCTCAAAGTGAGACAGGGCTAACTGCAAGCCCTGTCTTGTCTTCGAAATCAGAAGAGTATCGTCTGCGAACATGAGTAGGGGAATCTTCATTCCAGCCAGGGAGGGTGCATCGGTTGGGTTGTTGGAAAAATAGTTTATAACCCTATTAATGAATAGTGAAAACAAAGTGGGGGCGAGCACACACCCTTGGCGAACTCCTTTGGACACTTTGAATCTGTCCGTCACCTCCCCTGGTTTGCCCCAACGAACACGGGCATACGTATTATCATGAATAATAACCAGGAAGGATACCAATTCTTTTGGCATGCCCATCTCCAAAAGTGCTTCCCATAGCTTGACCCTCGGTACAAGGTCAAACGCGGACCGTAGGTGCACGAACGCAGCGTAAAGCTTACCACCCCCCAAGAAAACTTCCTTCCAATAAAGGAGTACTACCCTAAATGCTTGGTCCAGGGTCCCAATATGTGAACGAAACCCCGCCTGAAGAGGGGACAACACATTAAAATCAGTCATCCAGGATTGTATACGACCCAGTACAAGACGGGCTATAATTTTTTGTACTGCGTCAAAAAGACTAATTGGTCTATAATTGGCCGGGGCAGAGCGATCGCCTTTCTTATAGATCGGCAATATCTCAGCCCCAAGCCACGAGTCAGGGACAGCAGCACCACCCGCAAGGGCATTTGCTAGCACAGTCAGGTACGGGATCCATACTTTAACTATGGTTAACTATTAATGTAAAAGTCACACTTTACGGTCAGTCTAAATGTGAAAATATACATGAATATATGTATTAAATGATTGTGTGTTATACATTAGTATGTCACTGAGTCATTATTATGTAATGCGATTTAAAGCATATTTTGATGAGATTGTTGCTGTTATTTAATTCGTTTTTCTTTTAATGTGGGCGTTTTTAATCCATGTCCCTGATTTCTCTTCCTGTGACGTAACCTCCTATGAGTTTGCTTCTCATAGTGTAATTAATTTGAAAGGTTATGCCACTTCCTGTAACATAATTCGTTTGATGTCACTTCCTGTGATGTCATGAATAATACAACCAATTTTTTCCAGCCACAATTCTGCCTCTGGCAACCTTTGTCACGTAAGGGAGTAGATTTTTAAGCTGGGGAGTATATTTGGGTCTACCTTTCTTTGCAATCACAAAATCCCAGAAATGTCATGCACACCCTTCTATAAATCGAGTGAGGTGCACACATTTCCAGAATTTACGGAAGACTGACATGACATGCAGTCACTCAGCAGCTACCGTACTCGCTTCTGTCTACCATCTATTGTTCACATCTGTGCTCACCCATTCATATTGGTAATTGTAAATGTACATCCATTGCACACGTGTTGATGACTTTTGACTTAATGCATGCATTGAAGACTATTGACTATTAGGCTTCCGCTCTGGCTGTGCTTTTTACCAGCCTGGACGTTATTTGTAGGTCTAATCCTGTAAAAATATTGGGAAAATTTGTAAAATCCTGTATGTTTCCTCATCTGTTTATTGAAATTACAACATGTTAGCAAATACAATTTACACATATTGATTTCGCCATTGAGAAGCCGTCACCATACGCATATACACATAAACATACCAAAAGACTTGGCAAAAGTACGCCCCTTACTCCTATGGGCCCGGATTTGGCGGACCCCTGAGTTAGCCAAATACGCAGAGGGTCTATCTGATATTTTATCTATTCCTTCTTGGCATAAAATTAAGTGGTTGAAAGAAGTCAAGACTTTACTTATGGATCTTGGCCTTAAAGAAGCATGGGACAAGAAAACTTCCCCCCCAAAAGCTGAACTCAAGAAGCTTTATTGGAGATGGGTGTTTGCAAAAAGAGACTCTAATCCTTCTGGCGGCAGTAGAATTACTGAATTCCTCACGATTAAAGATGTAGTGTGTTATGAACCCTACTTTGACGTAATACAAAAGCCGTATGACCGATCCCTCTATATTAAGTTTAGGATTGGCACTCTTCCGGTCCGTGAGTTGACTGCACGATGGAAACCCCCTTCTCAGACATCTCCATATTGCCCTTTCTGTGAGTCCTTAATTGAATCGATCGCGCATGTTTTATTTGCATGCCCGAAATACAGAAACCCAAGATCCTATTGGCTCACTCCCTTATGTAAAACTTTGGGAACACGTGACCACCGCATAGCTTTGCGTATCCTTAAATCAGATGCTCGACCCCTTTATGCCTGTGCTCTGGCAAAATTTTTGAGGTGGTCCTGGCTGTTGAGAACTAAAGCCCTCACAGACTCTAGCTAAGCTGGATGACTGATCCCTTCCTGTATATACTCCATCATTTTTAAATTGTCTTATTTATTGTGTTTATATGTATTTTTTTTTTAAACCTCTGCTGTATAACCTGGGATCTATGGATGCTACTGTACTTTTACGGTTTGTGCTTATTCTGTATGTTACATTTGTATGTGCTTTTTAAGATATGCTTTTATCGAAATAAAGCTTATTTAAATTCATAAACATAATACGAATCAGGGGTAGTGTTTTCTCCCAAAGGACGGGGTGCCACTCAGCCAGAAGTCTCCGTGAATTTCGTTCATGGTGCTTGCGATCTGACTCCAGCCATCAACAATACATCGAGACAATTACTTCACCACAACACTGTTTTCCCCAGTCCCTCATGACAGCGGTGAGAAGAAACATTTTTAACAGCAATCTTGTCTTACAACGCCAAGGGGATTTGCCTTGTATTGGGGGCTTTATGAAACCATATGGACATGCTGAAAGAATGAAAACCCTGCGAGAAAGGAAAATTGATGGTGACAGTCTAATGTGAAAGTCGGACATTTTCGGTGTCAACGCAAGCACCCTTGGAAATTCGACTAGCGCTATAGAAGTTGTATGCAAAACCTGTATTTGTCTCACAATGAAAAATAGTCGGTTACGTTGACTGGCACATACCCCCCTGATGCCTGCTCCCATGTTTCACTACACCCCTCCGCCAACCCCGAATATTATCTTTCACATGGAGAATGTCTCGGTTATAGGTATTATATGACCCCTCCCAAGACAACATGCGGACCCCTGGTTAAGTGCAAAGAAAGGGCGTTGAAAGAACTCACGCCACTCCAAATATTATCAAAAAGAAGTAAAAAATATTTTCGTGTAACAAGGGCGACTATATCACTGCACTGGTGGCGTAGGTAGACTGCAGGCACAAACAGAGACTAATATTGTGTACAGACAAGTGCTAGTCGTCTGCCACGGAGGGATCAATGATCATCGGTGTACACACAGAAACCCCTTTGCCAGCAAGTTATTTAGAAGGTTTTAACAAGAATAAACAACATAAAATCATTAAGTAATTCAATATCTCAAAAGCAAAACGCTGGAGGGGTGCTAATATACATTCGTGTCTCCTTTATGCGGGAGCAGTGACATGGAGGCCAGAGCAGGCAGACAGCAGAATTAACTTTTCCACGCTTTACCTGCCACTTTTGTTGACGTCACATCCGGATGACTGGGCGGGAAAACCAGAGTGGCACACCAGGCAGGCTGAAAGGCTGCGAGTGAGGTGGAATCTGAGTGTGGGAGCGCCCGAGAGTGCATGAATGCGTCAGTGCCAAGTATGTGTGTATGGGAGAGAGAGATAAAAATCTAGTATCCAATTTCATTGCCTTACTCGACGATGAGCTGAAACACCTCCCGATGTTCTGCGTCTGCGGTGCAAGCAGAGTACACGTGCTCTTCGGGATCACTTCGAAATGCATCTCAGAACGGCTGTCAAAAACACCCCGGCCCACCCCCAACCTAAACAAGCATGGCTGCTAAAGTGAAAGCGACCGTGTTGTGTTTAATTATCCATGACGAGGGAGGAATGCAGCTGCCATACTGCCGCCGCTGCTCGCTCCTGAGAAACAAACGCTGTGGGACTGACCGTTTAGAGAAAAGGCAGGACATGCACCTGTCTTTGGCCAATTGCGTACTTTCATTATTTAAAGCCACACGCAAAGGCCAATGAAATGTGTGGGAGTTGCCAGACCCACATGGAGAAGTCTAGCGGAAGTTTGGAGTGCTCACAAGAAGCCTCCCATAGGGCGGTGCATACGCGCTGCGCTAGCCTCGACCTAAAAATATTCCTGGCTTCTAGTGGGCTTTCTGCCCCCCTCTGCCCTTCAGGGGGAACACAAAGACTGGAATTTTTCTGGGAGGGGGCGTGGGGGCATTGGCATGCCCATCTTGGGCAGCCCCACCCCTAGATCAAATATAAAAATAATTCCTGGTGTCTAGGATGCTTTCTGTCCCCCCACCCCTGGGGTGCAGATTGTGGGCTACTGCTCCCATATGCCCTCCACAGGGGGCAGAAAAACTGATTATGCCAGAAGTTATTGGTGGGAGCAAAGGCCCTTGGGCTAAGGCGCTTGCCCAAGGTGCTGCTCCCCCCTCCCTGGTGCCTAGTGGGTGGATCCCTGCTTGGGGATCGCCGTCCTGGGCTGATCTCCAAGCAGGGATCCACTAGGGAGGGGTACCATTGGAAGGGAGAGTGTGGGTTTAGATTAATTGCGAAGCTGGGGAGGTAGGGACCTCCTCCCTCGCTCCAGGGGCCATATTAGAAATTTAGAAGAGGAGAGCAGGTATGCATTGAGTATCTCCAGCAGTGACCTGTAGGAACCGGAAAGCAGAGGGTCGAAAGAGCCCAGACAGCAGTTATGAACATAGCTTCATGCACTCAGTTCTGGCACAGTGTCAGCCATCTCGGCAGTCTTTGTTGCCTCACTAAGAAGCTGCCTCACTCGGCTTTCTCTCTTCCTGCATCGGCCTACCTATACTGGCCTTTGGATGCTTGTTGCATGTCTGTGCCAGTGTAGCTCATTTCTTTTCTTTTGGGGTCTTGCCCACAAGGCAGTGGTCGTGCTCGGCTTAGTATTCCTATACTCTTCCCCGTGAGCGGGGAAGGACCTTGTCCTAAACCCTGTCCCAGGCTGTGTCAAACCCCAAAGTTAACTGTCCGCTTCACTGGAAACATCAGAAAACTGTCTAGTTGCATTGTCCGCATCTCTTGTTAATATGCCTGAAAGAACCTTCTCTGTGGATGGACCAGGTCGGTATAGTTTGGGAAGAACATCACAATGTTGGAATCAATTCACCTCGCCTGCCCACCTTGCTGCTCAAAGTACTGCCTCTTCATCCATATACTTGAGCAGTTTGTCATAATGAGTTGGAACTCTCAGCTGTGGCCTGGGTGTCCGTGCATGGTATGCTCTTTCAACAAGGAATCACTGTGACAGAATTTGAACCACTGGGTGAGAAACTGTGCAGGGCTTAACCCTTCCTCTCTCACGATCCTCAAGTTATTTCAATAAACCCTCCCCTCTGCATCTACAACCCTATCTTCCAATAATCTCCTATTATATAGAAGGTATGTGAGTGGCACACAGGGAGTAGAGTTCATCTTTTTCTACTGATATGTGCCACCTCAGTATCCTGGTTTCCTGCTTTACGGAGATCTTAGCGGTGAATTGATATGTCCAGGTAGACTTCGATTCTTCCCTTGAGTGATGTCCGGGTGTCCTGGGTGGCCTGCACAATGGTGTCATTTGCGGAGCTCATTAACTCTGGATCCTCAGCGGCCTCAGCCATGCCATCTGCCTTTGCCCCTGGGAGCTAGGCTGGGCCCTTGTTCTCTGAGACAATTTGTTGCACTTCCCTGTTTTGGAGGCCATTGTAATTTACCATGGTGGGGGGGTGCACAGGAAGAGGGCCTGAACAGGGAGAGGGGCAATGCCAATCGGGCTATCACTCAACTGCAGGGTCAGATTTTCTACTCAAGGCCCAGAGGGATCAGCCACGCCCCAACTGGCCACGTGGTTGTCAGGATCCGATATGGAGCTTTGCTAAGACAGTGCGAGGTCCATTTATATGGGGCCACCCCTAGTGCCAACAGCAGGCCACATGTTATGTCAACTACAATAGCTTTTTCAGTTGAAGGCTTCCATGCATCTCTACAGGGCTGAAGGTCCTGGCGGACCGTGCTGCTCCAGGCAGTCACAGGTTCGCAAATTCAATGGATGCTGCAGGGGTCACCGGCTACGCAAAATAAGTGAGTTAAGGATGTGCGCGTGCAATCCTCTCCACATTGTACATCACACTGCACCCAGAGACTAAGGCAATAGTTCATGATTTTGGGTCCACGACTATGTCTGTACATAACTGCAGGGTTTTAGTGCCCCCAGCCTCTATAGGGTCCGCTGGTCAGACCAGATTTGTGGGTCTAGGCTGTGTTTCTGCTGTGCTCTGCCAAGAGGCATCTGAAGGTGTTTTTTAAATTTTTATTTACAACCCCTCTCCTTCGTCCACCACTACCCCCATGCCACCTCCGGTAATTAGCGGCGACCACTTGGCATCTCATCCCAACAGGGCTCGCAGGAGGAAGTGTGGGTGGGAGAGAGCCCTGTGCCAGCCATAGCCCGCTCCCGGGCAAGCAGCTCTACAGCCTCTGCCAGTGCTTTATTTGCTTCAGACTGCGTCAGGATTCTGGGGGCAGGCAGTTCACCCAGTTTCCACCTCACCTACCCCCCAGGATCTGCAGTGTTTTATGAACCCCCCAGGCTGCTGTTGTCTGCAGCCTTGAGGTGTCTTTCAGCTGACACTGCATGGGCACCAAACACTACACCTGCTTGCATCCCACTTAGGAATGGACTCCAAGCCTCTCAGGTTCCTTCCCAGTGTTAGGCTAAGGTGGCCTCAGCCACCTCTCTCTTGTAACTACAGTCTCTGTGCCACCCAGTCGAGCCTGGGACGACATGGGCTTCCTTGTGGCCACAGCACTAATTCCTAAAACAGCTCGAGGTGCCGGTCATGCCTCTACTTCAGCTATATCCTCAATCATCACCCGGAGACCCAGGGGCAGCATCACTTGTTCCTGTCTGCAGTACACACCACGCAGGGAGACTGGAGCAAGGCCTGAACCGCTCGACCATCACCGCTCCCGCTTCCCTATGACTAATACAATAAAGAGTCAAATATGACAGCGTCCGCCATCTAGATGCAGCTGGCTTAAATTTACCACTCAACTTCAGGATTGATGGCTTGTCTGGGCCTCAGGCAGGTACCTATTTAGAGCATGTCCGCCATTTGGCTCACTAGCCACACTTCCTATAACCATTTTTGTTCTTAAACAGACCCCTGGTGGTCTTTTCTTTTCATACAGACCTTCACTTTAGCCAGGCCAAGGCCTCTTTGAGCTAGTTTCACTGCTTGGTATTTCTCTAAGGAGAATTCAGGGGATGTGGCGGGGTCCTGAGATGCCCACTCTGCTCAACACTGAGTGAGCGTCCCTGTTGCCTTTATGCATAAACACTAGGTTTGGTTTGGAACTGGCATCCCACTTGGTCAGATCCTGAAGCCCTGGAATGGGCTACTTCCTAAATTTTCCCAGGTACTTGCTTCAGTCTAACATTGAGTCATCACAGCTTCGAAAGAGGTACTACCCTAGTCCAACTCATATGCAACCATCATCTTAAAGGGCCTAGTTAAAAGAGCATGTAGAACTATATTTTGGTAAGCTATTACAGTAATAACAGTGAAGTGGTTTTTTTTCCCGGGTTTTATATAGCGCGAACTTAACCCAAAGGTATGAGAGCGCTTTCCATGAGCACCAGTTGCGTTATTCGGACACATTCATTTTTAGGTCTCGCCTAGGCTGCACTTGTGCTGTCTCTTAGACATGCTGTATTCAGGATATGGGCATAAACCTCCTACTTTTCACCCATCTTTTTAATAGGCTTCTGTCCTCGTCCTATGTAAATGGTGGCTTTTCATTGGTCAATAGGCTTAGCAGTCCCGCCTTAGTACCACCTTGTATCTTCTTGTAACCTCCCATGAGGATACCCACTGTTACATGTGTTGTTACTCCCTAGGTTTTAATTCCAGCCTCAAGGCACTATTTTCTTAAAAGGCTTCAGGCAGGACACATACTTGGTCCTGAGCTAGGTTGGCAGTTGTTACTTCACTCACTAGAACGTCTCAAATTTATATGAGACCATCTATAAATTTCCCTTCATCAGCTCCACACAGAGTACAACCTAATCTAAAATGAATGTAATAATTTTTTTGTCACATTTCGAATGCTACTAATTGTATATATGGACATGGCTATTTGAATGTACTCGTAGTTCTGTCTTGCTTGCAATACATTATGGGTAGGGTGGATTTACCATATCTTTTGCAGGGTGCAGTACCATATGTGACCAAAAGAAGTCCCCTTTTGGCAACATGGCTAGGTAAAAAACATTGCTATTTATAATGCCAATAACGCCAACTTTGTAGACATGCAATGCTGGCTCCTTGCTCACTAGGGACCTCTAGAAGCAGCTTGCGGTACTGCACCTAGACATGCAGTGTTGGTGCCTTGCTCAATAGGTACCTCTAGGAGCAGCTTATGGTACTGCACCGAGACATCCAGTGCTGGTGCCTTCCTTACTAGGGACCTCTAGCAACAGCCTGCGGTAATGCACCGAGACATGCAGTGCTGGTGCCTTGCTCACTAGGGACCTCTAGGAGCAGCTTGCGGTACTGCACCGAGACATGCAGTGCTGGTGCCTTGCTCACTACGCAAGCATTTGCAATGCACTAGGTCTCGCATTACTAAAAGTTTGAGCTATTGGCATTGCATTATTATTTGCAACACTAGTACCCCAAACTATCAGTAAAGCGAGATCTATTGCATTGCAAATGCTTGTTTTGTTAGGCATGGGGTGATTAAGTGATTTGCCCAGAATTACAGGATGTTTAGTATCCCTGCAGAGACTCGAACCCTGTTCCCCAGTGTTGAGGTCTACAGCTCTACCATAAGGCCACATCCTCTCCATGTTTAACTATAATACAGAAGTAGGTAATGACTTAATACAGGTTTATTCAATTTAACTCAATCTGGTGTTGATCTCAGAGCAACACACACAACACCAGCATATCCTGGAGATGTTGTGTGTGGCTTCTGGAAAATAAACGCATTGTTCAACAATTGGCAAACTTTACACTTCTGAAAGTCAGACACTTTTACAAATATTTGCTGTCATTTTCACAGATCACTGCACGGTGCACCAGGGGCATAAACTGCACCACGGGACATTGTGAAGCACTGCAATTAGGACATCAAGTAAACAACAATATGGAGAGTCTACAGAATTTCGACTTCCACTTATTTTGGGCACAATAGGATAACCCATGCAACTGAAGAAAAAAGAGTTCTCTCCAATTTGCACTGTGGCAGCTCCTCCACTAAGGCAGAGGAGCACCACCCCACTGCTTTCAGCAGAGGAAAAAATAAAAAATAAAATGATAACTCATTATTATCATTTAATTGTTTCTTGCCGCGGCAGCTCTCAGAGCACGGGAAGAGGTGGTGGGCACTCTGTAAGTGCGCATGACTGTTTGGCCGGCCCTCTTGCGCCCTTTGCATGTTCTCCACCCAGGCTGCATTGCAACGTAGGTGGAGAACATTTCCAGGCTCCCATTCAATGGCTGAGTGCCGAACCGCTGCACTCAGAACAATCACAACGCTGAATTGCAGCGCTGTGATTGGCTTAGGGGAGCCTGGGTGCTTCCTCTTCCGACCGAAGCGGAGGGACAATGAGGAGAGACGCGGCGTGGAGGCAAGTTTCTTTTTTAGGTCTCGCCTGCCCCAGCGCATGCGCTGGTCTGGCGAGACTTATTGAGAGGGCTCCAAAAAGTGCTACCAGGCCAGCCTAGAGCTACAGTGCATGTGCGTGGGCGCGCGCGCGCCGCGCTTTACCGCGATTACTTTCACTTTCGAGGCCGCGTGGCCGCTTTGATGATTGATCGCGATCATTTCCAGCTGCACGGCTGCTTTGCATAGCCAATAGGTCTCGCTTTTGGGACCTTATAAGTATTTAGTTATGCAACTGTTGCATGGCTAAACACTTATAAGGTCCCAAAGGCAAGACCTATTGGCTATGCCAATGCTTGTTATTTTTACCCACCATTCCCCCGCCTGCCAACCCTGATCTGCGCTAGCCGCCACTGTATACTGTTCTTTTGCCTAGAGAATGATGGGTATAACACATTTGACCACCTGCCTGCATTTGTGCCAGAGGTTGAATCTGAAGAGTTAAATGACTATTTCAAAGCACTTAATGCATGCAAAATCATATTGTAGCACTACCAAGAATAGCTGCAGAACACCAACAATTCTACAGATACCACGAACAAGTGTACAAACCCATTGAAGCTTAGGTTGCTGAGCTGCACATTTTGTGAACTAATTGCGAGCCTGAGAATTTCATAGAACAAAAAACATGCAATCAAATCATTCTTCACTGTTATGCTAAAAGAATAAAGGAAAGGCAACTACCATGCAGGAATCAATCAATGGAGCCCTTGAAAGTCTTAAATTCAGAGAGATGTGTATATATATATTGCAGA
This sequence comes from Triturus cristatus, assembly GCF_964204655.1. Lineage (NCBI taxonomy): Eukaryota > Metazoa > Chordata > Amphibia > Caudata > Salamandridae > Triturus > Triturus cristatus. The sequence goes on from NC_140588.1 coordinate 566,999,702, forward strand.
CTAAAATAATATATATATTTTCAGAACTCGTGAAAATTACGGGAGGGTGTTGGAGGTGCTGCAAGAACGTGCTAATTCAGTGTGAGGTCAACATCTTTGAATTATGTAGTTAAAATGCTGACATTAAATATGTATTTACATTTTTAGCCACAGGGATGTTAAATGCGTTGCCCAGATTCCCAAAATTCTGTCAAGTGCAGAGGCTCGACTGGAACCCTTGTCCCTCCGTGCAAAGGGAGGGAACATAGCCAGTAGAATACTTCTTGAAGAAATAAGTTTTAGAGACAGGAAACCAGGGGAGGTTTGGAAATGATATTACCAATGACTGTAAATAAGGGATTGACACAAAAATGAAGAATAGCAAAGGCTGAGCGATCCAGTTAATCGGCATTGATTCATTTGTATACGTCTGTCTGTGTTACGCTCCTCCCCCCTCGAGCGTCCCACAAACCGCGTAGCGCTACGAGCATACTTCGCGGTGGTGGGAGCACTCGGCAGGCAGTCGCGGCAGAGGCTCTTTGGGGTTGGTTGACCGGATGGTGGAATAGGGAAGACAACGCATTGGAGGCAAGAAGCATGGACATGGAAAGGAGCCACGTAGTACAAACTACAATTCCCATGCCTCCTTGCACATCCGATACCAAGTCCGATCACGTGGGTAATTACCGGAAGTAGAGAGGGTTTAAGACGCCGCCCGGCGATTCACTCGCTGCTGGTTATTCTTCCGAAGCCGCCGAGGATTGAAACCTGCAGTACGCCCGAGTAGGGTAAGGGTGCACTTGCACCACCTAGGAACTTGAGAGCTGGCTCTGCTCTCGTTATTGTGAACACGGAAATACCGTGCTTTGTTCATTGACCTTCCTCATTTACGAGGAGAGCCCGCATTTATGTGCGTTACGAGACTTTGAACTTTTGTATCCTCATTTGATTACTTGCGCAAAACCTGGGGGCTATTAGGTGTTTAGGATTGCCAGTAACTTGCAGCAGCATTAAGGCTTCCCTAATTGTTGGCAATTACATACATTGACACGGAGTTAAAAGACGTATTTTAACTCCTTTCCTTTGTGTATTAACAGGGGGTTTAAGAGGCGGCATTCTGCTCTTCCCCTGTGAAGTGAAGCACAACAACATTTATGGTGTGTATGGTTATGTGCGTGAAGAGAGTGTTTGTTACCTGGCCACAGTGTGTATGGAGCTTGTTTTCATGATGCCTTCCTTTCGTTACTAGAATCCAAACTAGAGCTCAGAACAGAGTATTGCTTATGTTGAATCCAGGATGATTACACCTGGAGAACATTGGCCTTAAGTTTATTTACAGGTACGAAACCCTCACAGAAATTGAAGTTAAGCACGCAGTATCTTATGAGTGGCTAATGTATTAAGTGTCTTTTCCTTTTCAGATCTCCCTCCCCGCTGTTCCCATCCTTTCCTTCCCCCGCTTGACCATCCCACTCTCCTGTGCTTTAACAGCATTCAGGGTTGAGGCAGTCGAGAGGTGGACCCCTTTTGGCATCGATCCGCTCCCGAGGAATCATCGAGTCAACAGAATAACCAACCCACGAATTGACTTCCTCCCAGTGGGGTCGATACAAAACATGGCCACGTTAGAGGACGTCCTAGGCGCCTTATCATTAGTACAGCAAGAATTAGCCACCTCTCGAGAAGAGACAGCAGCCTTGAAACAGAGAATCGAAGGGATGCAGCGCAATCCCTTTGATGTAGGGACAGGGAGGTTTCCTACAGGGAGTTTTTCTTCTTCAGCTGCACCATTTAGCGTAGAATTACCAACGCCTATTCCACTAGCAGAACCTGAAAGGTTCTCAGGGGAGGCCCATAAAGTGCAAGTGTTTATAACGCAAATCCTCTTACATTTTTCTTGCAAGCCAAAGGCATTCCCTTCCAATCAGTCTAGAGTAGCCTTCACCATTTCCTACTTGAATGGCGACGCTGCCCAGTGGGCCGTTCCCTTGATGCGGCGTGACGACCCTCTATTGTATGACTGGGATGCGTTCCGTGAAGAATTTGAGTGCGCGTTTGACCGTAGAGCAGCCACCTTTACAGCAGACCGTGAGCTTCTAGAATTAAAGCAAGGGAATAGAGACCTAGTAGCCTATGTAAATACCTTCCAACGTTTGATTACGGAAACAGATTGGCCTGAGAGTAAACAAAGTGCATTGTTCTATCAGGGCCTTAAAGATGAACTTAAGGATGTGCTAGCAACTATTGACCCTCAGCCCACCTCCTGTAAGGCTCTTATTAGTTTGACCCAGAGGTTAGATCACCGATTAGCAGAACGTCGGGTGGATAAGAGACGAGGGGATAAGCCGTCTCTCAGGTTTGACCATGATAGAATAGTTCCGGGAGGATATAACACCGTGCAGGAACCCATGGAAATAGGCTCAGTTCGAGCCTCTCTTACCACAGAAGAAAAAGAGCAGAGACGCAGTAATGGATTATGTCTATATTGCGGAAAGAAGGGACATTATGTATAGGATTGCCTAGCTAAACCCAAGGGACGGGACAGAGACGTGATATCTCGCATGGTTGGGGAAACAACGAAGACGGAAAACCCCAAGGCTCAAGAAGACAAGAAGGGAGGTTCTTGGGCATAAAAACAATCCCTTCAGTTCAGAACGCTGTTGAAGGTCCAGCGTCCCACTTTCATGTGTTATTACAAGTACATCTTGATGATCGGAAACGTCCCCTTAAGGCCATGGTGGATTCAGGAGCAACAGGACTCTACATGGATAAAGAACTAGCTAACTCACTACAAATAAAGCTCATACCAAAGACCGAACCAGAGATAGTGATGACTGTGGATGGGCGGCAATTGGTTTCTGGCCCCATTCGTTATTGTACTGAAAACCTTGAGATATCTTGGGAAGAACAACATTGGGAAACGCTCAGTTTCAATGTGATACAAGCACCCCAGTATGGGGTAATATTGGGTCTTCCCTGGCTTCGAAAACACAATCCGGCTATTAATTGGGAGAAGGAAGTGATAGAATTCACCTCACCCTACTGTGAAGAACATTGCGGTAATAATCGACATAGCCCGGCGAACGAACTCTCTCAGACACATGTAATAGCCACCGCTGAGGAAAAAGACGTAATCTTGCCTGCACCATATCACGACCTTCGGGATGTGTTCGACGAGGAACAAGCCAATATTTTACCACCGCATCGTAGTTACGATTGTCAAATAGATCTTGTACCAGGGGCAGTGGTACCATGTGGAAGAGTCTACGCCCTCACAGAGCCGGAAAATGAGCATCTACGCCACTACTTAGATACATACTTAAACAACGGATTCATAAGACCGTCCAAATCACCCGCAGCATCACCTCTCTTTTTCATACCAAAGGCGAATCATGAACTCAGGGCATGTGTGGACTTTAGAGCCCTGAATAGTATCACCATAAAAAATCGCTACCCCTTGTCACTCATCCCAGTATTGCTAGATCAAGTGAGACAGGCTGTAGTATACAGCCGCTTGGATCTGAAAGGAGCATACCATTTGGTAAGAATGCGCAAAGGAGATGAGTGGAAGACGGCCTTCCGCACACGGTATGGACTATTTGAGTACTGTGTAATGCCATATGGACTATGCAACGCACCAGCCGCATTCCAGTTCTTTTTGACAGACGTACTTCGTGAATTCCTTGATATCACAGTCATCATTTATATTGATGACATCTTAGTATATTCAGAAAATGAAGAAGACCATATAGCACACGTTCGCGCTGTTTTGCTTACACTTCGACGTCATCACTTTTATTGTAAGATAAGCAAATGCGAGTTCCATGTGAGGAAGGTGGAATTCTTGGGAATAATACTATCGGCTAACGGACAAGAAATGGCAACGCGCAAGATACAAGCAGTGTTGGATTGGTTACTCACCAATAATGTAAAAGAAATGCAATGCTTCTTGGGGTTTGCCAATTTTTACAGGCGCTTTATTCGGCAGTTTTCACAAGTGGCAGCTCCTCTAACCAAACTACTTAAGAAAGATGTTTCTTATAAATGGACTGAAGACGCCCAGAAGGCATTTGCTGTGTTGAAAACTGCCTTCACCACTGCACCTGTTTTAGCCCACCCAGATAGCGACGTACCCTACATAGTAGAGGCAGATGCATCGGATGTGGCGATAGGAGCCATCTTGTCACAAAGGAACAAGGAGAATGGGCAACTACATCCGGTGGCCTACATGTCTCGCAAGTTAAATACGGCGGAAACGCACTACACCATAGCGGAGAAAGAACTCCTAGCCATCAAGGACGCCTTCATGGAATGGAGGCATTAACTGATGGGAGCGAGACATACTGTAACGTATATACTGACCATAGAAACCTGCAGTTCATGAAGTCCGCCCGTTTGCTCACCCCTCGTCAACTGCGGTGGATGTTGTTCTTTACTTCGTTGTTACCTATAGACCAGGGGTGGAGAACAGGAAGGCAGACGCACTCTCTCGTCATGATAATTCGTTTGCCACGACCAAACCAGAACTACACGCCATCATTCCCTCCAATAAAATCATTTGTGTGATTCAAACCGATGTGTTCCTGGACCAGGTGAAACAAGCTATAAAGAGCTCATTTTGGAAGACCTTGATGGAGGAGAATACCGAATGGCATATAAAGAGTGGACTTCCCATGCGAAGACAACAACTTCTTGGACGCATTGGAGGTAAGAAGCATGGACATGGAAAGGAGCCACGTAGTACAAACTACAATTCCCATGCCTCCTTGCACATCCGATACCAAGTCGATCACGTGGGTAATTACCGGAAGTAGAGAGGGTTTAAGACGCCGCCCGGCGATTCACTCGCTGCTGGTTATTCTTCCGAAGCCGCCGAGGATTGAAACCTGCAGTACGCCCGAGAAGGGTAAGGGTGCACCTGCACCACCTAGGAACTTGAGAGCTGGCTCTGCTCTCGTTATTGTGAACGTGGAAATAGCGCGCTTTGTTCATTGACCTTCCTCATTTACTAGGAAAGCCCGCATTTATGTACGTTACGAGACTTTTAACTTTTGTATCCTCATTTGATTACTTGCGCAAAACCTGGGGGCTATTAGGTGTTTAGGATTGCCAGTAACTTGCAGCAGCATTAAGGCTTCCCTAATTGTTGACAATTACTTACATTGACACGGAGTTAAAAGACGTATTTTAACTCCTTTCCTTTGTGTATTAACAGGGGGTTTAAGAGGCGGCATTCTGCTCTTCCCCTGTGAAGTGGAGCACAACAATATTTATGGTGTGTATGGTTATGTGCGTGAAGTGAGTGTTTGTTACCTGGCCACAGTGTGTATGGAGCGTGTTTTCATGATGCCTTCCTTTCGTTACTAGAATCCAAACTAGAGCTCAGAACAGAGTATTGCTTATGTTGAATCCAGGAGGATTACACCTGAAGAACATTGGACTTAAGTTTATTTACAGGTACGAAACCCTCACAGAAATTGAAGTTAAGCACGCAGTATCTTATGAGTGGCTAATGTATTAAGTGTCTTTTCCTTTTCAGATCTCCCTCCCCACTGTTCCCACCCTTTCCTTCCCCCGCTTGACCATCCCACTCTCCTGTGCTTTAACAGCATTCAGGGTTGGGGCTGTCGAGAGGTGGACCCCTTTTGGCATCGATCCGCTCCCGAGGAATCATCGAGTCAACAGTCTGTACATACGACCCAGCAGACGGTCTATGGCCCTCAAACAATCGCAGGTTTGGTCAAACATACCATCATGAGCGGAGACAGACTGGCTGGGACCTACCATCTCCCACAACTTCCATCGAGATCATGCTCACCCAGTAACTATCAGCGCTGTCCGAGGCAACAGGACTGCATTTATTTAAAGTAGGTTACTGGAATACCTTTACCATTAAGATGGAAGCACACATGAAATGCACATTGTTATTTGAATGGCTTTATTTATCATTGAAGTCACAGTTCTGGTGCAAATTATATGAATAAATGTGGTTGCAAGTAACACAAATTATGGTGAATAGAATAAATGCAAAACGGGAAAGAAATGACAAAAATTGACAGCCTATTCGGTGGCAATATTTAGAGATCGAGTCCCTTATTCCCTACTGCTAGCTAATGCCTACATAAGCACGAAAATGGCATGCATCTAAGGTTCCTGGGAGCCCCGGCCCAAATGCCAGCTCATATTTGAAAGTTATTTCAGTCTGCAACCTGCTTGGGAAGAAAGAGTGGGTTTAGTTGTATTGTTGATGTTCTTTGAGGCGCAAATAACTTTTCAGCCAATGAGCGCCTGTGTCTGACCCTCACAGACTGTTTATAATTTCACTGCTATTTATGAATCTGATTCTCCCTGCTTTGCTAAAATATCTGTGGCATTTTATATACTGTTTATCAATGTTTTAATGAGAAAATGAGCCTTCTGATTTGTGATGTAAGATGCAAAAAGAAACGTGACTTCTCTTGCACAGTTATCTAAAACTACTCATGCACCATCAACCTACAACAAAGCATCTTTATACTGTGAATACATGTAAATGAAAGAACCAAACAGATCATGCACTTTGAGATACATACATAAATGATAATGAGTGCATGAATAAATGAAGGTTATTAGGGCTCCAAAAGCAGGAAACGCGCATGGCATTAGTCAAGTGGAATAATACACAAGATGTTTTTGTAGCAGTCACAACACCAATACGAGATCATGCCTGCTTGGACGAAAGAATGCAAAAATTGTGGGATTTGTGGGAATGCAAAAAATCTCCAAGGAAATGTGGACATGATGGATGAGGAAAAATAATTTGTGAAGAATTTGGATACCTTTGCTTTAGCTGTACACATTGTGAGTGGGGACAAGTAAATATGCAAGTCAACATACAAAACAGAATTATAGTGTGCATTGCGGATTCAGGATCTCTCATGCCAGTCTTAGAAATGTCTTCATTCACAAAATTTCATATATAAATTTAATAGAGTCTGACCTCAATCCTGGTGGGTACCAAAAAGCCCATAACACTAGCTGGATATTTTTAGGCTAGCATTTGGTTCCATGGAAAAGACACAATCAGAAAAATGTATGTATCTGATAAGGGAGACAATATTCTTGAGTGATCTCTTCAAAGGACTGATAGCTAATTCTAAAACTTTTGCAAACCCACAGGTCAGTTGTAGCAGACAACTCTCCAACTCTCCGCACAATATAAGTTTACCTAGACCCTACACCCTAATCGGGGTGCAAATTTGGACCCGGGCACAGAATACAATAACTAACCGTATGGTGCTTCCAAAGGATCCTACTGGCTGCAAATTAAGTGCAGTCTCTCCTGACCTCACAAATGGAATAGGGCCCTAACTGAAATTGTTGAGGGGACAGAAAAAAATAAAAGACAGCACATGCAACTCTAAAAAGTCTTCTCTCTTCTTGCTAACAATAAAGGAAACTTAACCAAAACAACAACAAAAAACAACAACTACCAGGAGACTGTGTTTTCCGACTGTGGAAATGAACTAAGTATCAGCCATGTAGGGGGGAGCCGGGGGAACTTCCAAACCCGTTCATAGAACAAAGTGAGTGTGGCACAACGTCCGTGGCTGCCTACATGTGTCTAACTACTCCTCAGTCCCAGACCTGTCACCCTGAGGGTTCTGATCTGGTACATGACGTGCCTCACATGTCCGAATAATATCCCCCCATGGCTCCGCGTACGGTGTACGTCATTTAGTGATCCTGTCTTCTGAAATTAGTATCCGTTCCTCTGCTTGAACCCAACAGGTAACATCTACTTCCCAGACGGTTACCAGCGGCGGAATCTGTGCCTTCCAGTGGAGCGCAATCCTCCTTTTGGCCAGGAGGAAGGCTAGGTCTACGAATCTGTGCCCCAACTTGCGGGATTTGGGTCTTGGAAAGAGGCCCAAAAGACAAACCTCAGGGCTGTACGTCAAAGTGCGAGACAGCACTCCATTAACCATGTCTACAATCTTTCTCCAATAGTTAGAAAGCAACGGATAAGACCAGAAAATATGGTCAAAATTCCGCGTTCCCCCGTAAACGCCTAGAACAGGTCTGGTCATCTCTATTGTAAACCACATTCAACCGGTGCAGTGTGAGGTAAGTTCTATGGAGAATGTTGAATTGGAGGGCCTTAAAGGCCATATTCCTGTGAAGACCTGGGGCTTCTTAGTACAGAGCAGGCCAATATCCGCGGGAGCGAAGAAAGAGCCTTTCCTCTCCCCAGAGACAACTCACCCCTTGCCTATTAAACTAGCAAGAACAGGGAGAAATATCTGAGGAGCGAAGAAACAGGAATGAGCCACCGGGAGGTTTTCTAACTTGTTCTGTAGGGAAGCAGGAGAAGACGAAACATGAACCTGCAGCAAGAAAGACAAATAAAAACAAGGTATAGATTATGACAAGTGACTTTCTATCATGTGTGCTTCTACCCTTATCTTATAAGGAACTCTTGTGAACTTTCACACACTTACACAGGATTTGTATGCCAGTAAGTTCTAAAGAGATCCGTAATGGTAGTCTTCGCGAACTGAATCCAAGGGCGGTATTTTACTCTTGTAAACTGGATAGTAAGCACCCAGATCTTTAAACAAAAAGGTATAACTGTTATCCGGAACACCATCCAAGAGATAAACAGGTTTGTGCCCCTGACTCTAGTAGCAAAAAGTCTCGTACAACACTATGTCCATGAATGTACTTACTTGAGTTCAGCTAGGCAAAAAAAAAAGGCAATCAGGACCAGGGCGTCTCTTCTCTCCTGATATCACAATCCCTCATGTAGCAGTTGGTTATTGTATTTGGAAAAATAGAGCGCCACAGTTCGTTTCCCAAATTGCTGCTTCAAAATAAAAAAATTAAGTTGTAGCGCGTCCTTAGCGCTGTTAATGATGTGTTGCTATTTGTGTCATAGCGAGACCCAGTGCTGAGGAAATGAAGAAAAGAAATGGCCTCGAGATACAAAAATTCCAATATTTCCGGTGGGAGCAGTTAACCACGAACGCGTCCTTGCGCCCGTGAAGAGAGAACAACACGTGGTTTCCAATTAGCGCGTTCTCGCGCTATGGTCGTGAGTCCGAACAATCTGTTCACATCAGCGCTACCTCGCGCTACGGCATCCAGGGGAGGGTCACCGGGAAAGATTAACCAGCGCGACCTCGCGTTTGAAGATAAAGAGTTCAAGGCAGACGCTGAACTATTAAACTTGCACCAAACAGGGATTCCTCACGGAGTCTTCTTGCCAGGAGAATGTATCAGAACGATCACAGGATAGGGCGTGGCTCAATCACCAGAAAGCAAAGCCAAGCACCTGGGAGCAGCCCCTGTACGCTTATAAGCTGTTCAAGTCAGCTGATAAATTCCCAGTGCAATGTGGGAAGGTACACAAGTCATCTACCCTCATGGTGCATTATGGGACAGGTAGTTCAAAAGGTACAAGTGTAACTATACCTGATATTTCTACTTTCTAACAATTCCTGGAGACCTTTTTCGGGCTTGCTAGGACCTTCTGCCACTCTTTATCTGACAACGGTCTCATCAGCAGCCTTTCCCATCTCTCCCGTAGGCCCGGCAACGCTCAAGGCGACAGCTCCCTTATGGCTAGATAAAGCCAACGAATCAGATGACCCGAGGAGCCCAAGTTCACTACCGCTTCTGGTTTGATTAACCACGCCAGCAGTCTCCCAGCCCTGCCCCCCTCCTTGTATGGCCTGGTATGTTCTACAATCCAGAGCTCACAGTCTGTCTCAGGTGGCACTGTAAAGGCTTTTTACTTCCGACAGTTTATGTTGATTCTGGACCGTATCCGCGGTTTCCCTAACTAGAGTCAGGATTTGGACCACCAAGTCTGTCAATTCTTGTGTGACCAGTCGTCTAGTGCCCACAGTCGTGCCCAGACAATACCCCCGCGTCACCACTTTAAACACTTCCCATTCCTCTAGCGGTGTGCTAGCGGTTCCCTGATTAATGGAGAAATAATTAGTGAGGGCTTCAGAAAGACCCTGGCGGAACCCATCGTCCTCAGGCAGCGACCGATCTAGCCGCCAACGCGGAATCGGGGCTCTCTCTAGGACCGGGACAAACCATAGGAGTAGTGGACTATGGTCATAAAGGGATCTGCCGAGATATTCAGCGTCTACCATCATGGGGGACAAAATGGCCGAACAGAAGAACATGTCAAGGCGGGTGTGTAGGTCATACAGCTGTGAATAGTAGCAGTATTCTCTGCATCCCGTGTTCTGCAGTCTCCAAACCTCTTGTAGTTCCCAACCTGTGGCCCAGGCTCTCAGTCCTTTAGTGGTGGCAGCCGCCATGGTGCCCCACAGAGGAGGGGTGGATCTATCCCACTTTAAATCATAAACACAATTAAAGTCTCCTCCCAATAGTAAGGTCTCTTGAGGAAACCCCGCCAATACCCCAGACAACCGGTCTAGAAAAAGAAGCTGGTCCCAGTTAGGGCCATATACACTGCCCAATGTGATCTCCCTACCTTTCAAAGTGCCTGTGACCACCACATATCTCCCTTCAGTGTCTAACACCTTCCGAGTAAGCTGGAAGGGCACCCCTGGCCTAACCCATATCAGCGCACCCCGTGAGAAGGCCGAGTACGTAGTTGCAAAGAGTTGACCCCGCCATCTGCGCCTCAGGCGGGAGACCTCCCTCTCTGGAAGGTGGGTTTCCTGCAGTAACACTACTTGCGCCCCTCGTCTTTTGATATAGTTCAGAACATTGTAACGCTTAGACGGTGACCCCATACCCCTGATATTCCAAGTCATAAATTTGATCCCTTCAATGTTCACCTCTGACTCAGCCATCATGCCAGGTAGCGAACTCCCCACCTCCCCAGCCCTCCACCCCCCCTCCAAACTGAAACCACCCTCCTGGCATATAACAACCAACCTCAAAACAACTACCCGTCCCAAGAGCGGGCTGACAACGGTCAGCTGACCAAACATACAAACAAATCGTAGAGTGAAAACTCACACCAGTTCAGGAAGATCGATCCAAGGCTAACCGCACTAGGACCTGCAAGGGGCACAGTGTGTAAGGAGACTAGCAATTAGCCCAGAACACTATCTTCACACAGCAGTAGCCATAACTGGCCGTTCCAACCCGCACCCGGGAGAGCCCGCCCAAGGAACCCCCCCTCCGCCTCTCTCCACATCCAACAGTAGCTTGAGTGTCTGCAAGATGCAACCCCTCCCAGGTAGAACGGGGAAGGGTGAAAAAATAATACCTAGAGGCAGAAGAGAGAAAGCAAGGAAAACCCCCTCCTCTCCCCAAACTTTCCAGTCCTACATGTCATTCAAAAGTTGTGGAGTCACTATGGGCAAAGTGCCGCCTGTGGTCCGGGAGGCATCCGAATCGGTGTCTTCCTCACCATACTTCGCCTCAGAGTTTTTCTCTGATGAGGAGGCCCCCAGACCGCATCAGGCAGGAAACAGCTTCCAGCGCTGCAGTTCTCTCCATCTCCGTCTGGGACTGGCTCGGCCTCTTGAACTCCGCTCTCTTCCGGCGTTTCCGCAGCCGTTTCCCCAGGCGATCAGCACCAGACGGGCGCTGTCCAGAACGAGGCTGTGAAGGGCCCCGCGCCTGGTAGGCCTCAACCCAGTCCCAGGCAGCCTTAGGGTCCTCGCAAAAGTGGGTTGTCTCATCCAGCATGATCTTGAGCCGAGCCGGGAACATCAGCGAATATTGTACTCTTCACGCAAGGCTTTTTTAACGTCTAGGAAGGAGGAATGGCGCCATTGTACTTCCAGCGTGTAGTCTGGGAACAACGTGACTCTACTGTTTTCCACTAGAAATGGTCCAGCCTCCCGAGCCCTCCTAAGTAACAAATCCCTGTCCCGTAAATGAAGTAGTCTGGCTACTACAGCATGGGGCGGCCGGCCAGACGCTGGTGGGCAAGCAGGCACCCGGTGAGCCCTTTCCAGAGTGTAAAATGAGGATAGGCCCTGAGGCGCCACAACGTCCTTCAGCCAGGTTTCTAGATAGCTGACCATGTCCTGTCCTTACACGCCTTCCGGCAGACCCACCACTCGCACGTTGTTTCGTCGATTGCGCCCTTCCGCATCTTCTGCCCGTTTCTCCAGCTGGTTGACCTTGCTGGCCAGATCACCCACCTGGGCTGACAGAGCCTGCTGGGCCGGTGCCAGCACCGCCAAGGTTGATTCAGTCTGCTTCACCCGGTCGGACAACTTAGCATGCTCGGCGCACAACAAACCAAGGCCTACCGCCACCATGCTGATGTCTTGATGCAGGGTCGCTTTGGTGTCAGCTATGGCCTCAAGAATTTTGACTAGTTGCTGATGAACTGGCACCTCCACCTGGTCCTCCCCAGCGTCTTTGGCGGCCGTATCCATCCTGCCGTCCTCTTGATCCGGTGGGGGGGAACCGAGTGGCTTCCCCCTTGGCTTCCTCATAGCTAGTAGTGCTTGTTCCCTCGTTTTAGCCCGGGGTTCGTCGGGCCTGGGGCGAGCAGGAAAGCGTCGCCTGTCCGTCCGGCACCCACCACTCCAGGGTCTCGCTCTGTCCGGCGACTCATCTCCAGCCCTCTCCTGCCAGTCGCTGCCCAGGCCAGTGCCCAGTCCAGACCACCCCTCTTGCTCCTCGAGGCCAATGTCAATGGGAATGGGGCACTGTAAGTCACTGCAAAGGGAGTAGCCAAGTCACTCACTCACCTCCTCAGAACCATCCCCGGCACTCTCGGCAGATTTCCACAGCATCGGGGTGGAAGCGTCGTCATCCAGCCCTCAAGCCCTGGAGCCTGCCTCTCCTGTCCTTGCCGTTCATGCAGCGTTCCGGACCCCAGGTCTCCCCTCAGGACCCTCTGCCAGTTCGGCCCGGTTCCGGACAGGGGGCCGCAGCGGTCTGCCTCACTGCCAGTCTTCGCTGTCACAGAAGCCGCCACGCCCAATTAGAGACCCACCAGGGGTCTACAAGTATCTTGATAATACTTCGCAGGCCCCCAAGATTCACCAGAGCATCCATCCTGCAGTACCGCTCTGCAGCGCCCTTCAAGTACCAGCAGGCAGCACCCTCCGTCACGGTTCAGCAGCTTTTCATAACCCAGCATCCGCCGCGGCCCCGGGGAACACCACACACCGGTGTGGCAGCCGAGTCACGGAACCAGGTCAGCCATCCCAATCGCTGCACAGCAGAAATCCTCGGTCGGAGGCCGCTCACCCTCCGCTAGCGACGTCCCGCTCCTGTTTGGGGATAGAACCTCAGGGCCAGGGCTCCGTTCGCGACCTCATCCCGGAGCTACACACTCGTAGTAGCAGCCGCCATCTTGGTGCCGTCCCAGCCAGTCCGTTCCTCTTCAGTAGCTGCAGACTGGCGACTCTGCAGGAGCTTTTCGGGGGAAAAACAAAAGCCCCACGGTCTCCTAGGGGTGGGCCCCCCTCGTGCTCCCCCGTGCCCGGTCGGGATCGCCGTTTAATGTAGATAAGTGGCTAGGCTAGCGCGGAGCTCAGAGCTCATGTGTCCGCCACCATTGGCTCCGAAGCCACATCTGAAACTTAAACCTACAAAAGCAAACACAAATCAGTTAAAAAGTATTCAAAGACTGCTAAATCGTCTCAAAGTGATTCTTCGAGTAAACATGGGGATAATTGCTGTGTTACAAAAAAATCCTGGCCAGTTCACATAGTCTTTTTCATCATCACCAACCAGCTCTTGCCTGTTCCAAAACAGCAAAACTGAAACAAATGGTTGTTTTCTTTTCATAGAAAGGTGGCAACACTATACTCCTGTAATGGAGCCTTTCAATGTTACAGTGCCCTACCTCCCTTGGGTTACGTTAACAATGGATAAAACCACAAAATAAAGACATATAAATAAATACTGACAATCAGCATGGTACGCAGTCAAAATATTGATTTTTTTATATCGACCTACACTAATATCGAGTTTTTAATATCATAGGGACAGAATATCGATGTCAAGAATATCGGTGACCAGAATATCGACCTTGAGGTAAGTAATGTCGTTTTTTGTAATATCAAAGTAAGCAATGTCGAAGTAAGTAATATTGTTAGCAAAAATATTGTTGTTAATAAATAATATCGATATTTATATTACTGTTATGTATTTTAGTATGTATTTGATATGTATGTGTAACATTTTTTGTAATGTATTTTCATTATTTTTAAATATATAATAAATGTTTAGAAATTAGTAATTTTTGAAAGTAAATTTTGTGTTTTAGTATCAGAGCGGGTTGTGGGTTTATAGGGAAATAGGGTGGGAAGTAATGTAATTATAATTAATTAATGTATATGTTTTTATTTATTGTTAGTGATTATTAATTTATTGTTAATTAATTATTAATTGGAAAATAATTTTGATTAATTGATTCATTTATCATTATATTAATTATAATTAATTTATTATTATTCATTTATTGTTATTGTTAAGTAATGTAATGTATTGTTAATTAATTATTAATTGGTAAATAATTGTTATCAATTGATACATTGATATTTAAAATAATTATGTTATTTTTTATGTGTAGCAGGTTGTGGGTTTATAGGGGAATAGGGTGGGAAGTAATTTAGTTATCATTAATTAATTAATATGTTTTTATTTATTGTTATTGATTATTGATTTAGTGTTAATTAATTAATTGGTAATTATTATTTATTAATTGATTAATCTATAATTATAGTAATTATAACTAATCTATCATTATTTTTTATTTATTGTTATTGATTATTAATTTGGTGTCAATTAAATATTAATTGGTAATTCATTTTTATTTCTTGATTATTTTTTAATTAAATGAATTATAATTACTTTATTATTATTTTTTATTTCTTGTTAATCAATTTATTGATAATTTATTATTAATTGGTAATTATTTTTTATTAATTGATAATTAAATTAATTGTGTTATTTTTTATGTGTAGTGGGTTGTGTGTTAATGGGGGAATAGGGTGGGAAGTAAAAAAATAAATTATAAATCTTTTTATTAACATACATCGTTATATGGTATACAATGCAGAGGAATAGGACACAAATTACAGTACAATTCGGGAGGTCAGCAATGCACAATCATCTATCCCAGAACGCCATGGGGAATCACTATGGGGTGAGGGAGACATCCTGGTCAATGTTAAGTGGAGGGTTGCAAATACATCCTCTGTAGGAGTTCCACAGATCCCAGATCCTAGACCACTTTTTGGGACAACCGCGAGATGTGTAAACTGTTTTCTCTCTAAACATGCACCAGTCTAGGTCTTCTTTCCAAGCGTTTACTTTGGGTGCCTGTGTTGCTCCTCACAGTTGTGCTATGTTTCGTTTAGCCAACATGTACCACAGAGTGGCCCATTGCGTATGGTGCCTATTTATATCAGTGGGCTCCCATATGTTTAGGAGTCATCTTCTTGCTTCCGGGAGTATTGTGATTTTGAGTACTTCGCTTAGTACTTCATGGATCTGACGCCAATATAAGTGTATGTATTTGCACTCCCACACTATATGTAAGAATTTTCCTACATGCCTGCAGCCTCTTCTACAATCCCCATTGTCAGCTCTTCTCATGTGGACCAGTGTGGTCCCTGTGATGTAAATCCTATGCAGAATTTTTAGCTGGACCAGCCTCAGTCTGGCCGAAATCGCCACTAGGGGTGGGAAGTAATTTAATGTTATTTAAGTAAATATTAATTACATTTTATTGGTATTTATTATTAATTGTTTTGTTAATTAATTATTAATATATTATTTATTTTACAAAATTCATTTAATTAATAAGTATGTTAATTTAACCCCTATGCTATCCAACGCTTTCCCTACTGTTGCACTCACAGGAGTGGGAATAGTAATTTTTACCCCTACACTATCCAACGCTTTCCCTACTGTTGCACTCACTGGAGTGGGAACAGTAATTTTTACCCCTCCTTTATCCAACGCTTTCCCTACTGTTGCATTCACTGGAGTGGTAATCGTAATTTTTACCCCTACGATATCCAACGCTTTCCCTACTGTTGCACTCACTGGAGTGGGAATAGTAATTTTAACCCCTACGCTATCCAACGCTTTCCCTACTATTGCACTCCCTGGAGTGGGAATAGTAATTTTTACCCCTACGCTATCCAACGCTTTCCCTACTGTTGCACTCACTGGTGTGGGAATAGTAATTTTTACCCCTACGCTATCCAACGCTTTCCCTACTGTTACACTATGTGGAGTAAGTATATATATTAATTTATATGTATATGTTTAATTTATATTAACATTATGGGGCCGATTCCGATTCCGGCCGCAAAACTAACCGACCGACACGGACCCGGACCGAATACCGATCGACACGGACCAGCGCCGTACGACCCGTGCAGTACGATGCAACGCGAGTGAATTACAACTGACACGTACGGAATACAAGCCGTATGACCAAGCTGGAGGAAAAATAGTGATCCGGCCGGAAAACCGACGCGATTTTCACCGACCGACACGAACCCGGAATCAACCAGACCGACCCGTACCCGCGATGTACGATTAGCGCAGTACGGTGCAATGCGTGTAAAACCAGACCGACTCGCACGGAGACCAAGCCGCACGACTGACACGCACAGACAACCCGGCACACAAGCAATAGAGACCGCCGTGAACGACGCGTACCAAACACAGAAGACAGGCAGCGTGAATGAGGCGGAGAAGCCCGCACGAGACAACAGCAGCGTCCGTTTCCGTCACATGAACGTCTCCTTCATGCCCACAAAACACAAAGGAAAAAACTCAAGAAAAGGACCAAACAAGCAATGACTAAGCCAATAAATACCCCAAAAAAATTAATTGGACAAAGACACACCCACAACCCCAACTATATAAAGGACTACAATCACTACCATCATCCCTTGCAAACAGGAGACACAGCCAGCAGCAAACACCAGTACACAGCAACCACAGACACACTCACAACTCACACAACTCACACACCATCAGCACCTCATACAAAACCACACACACATACACACAGCAAAACCAACACCAAACCAACATCACTTGCACCCTCACACACACATCCCTCACCACCACCACCCATCACCATACCTCCAAAGAAGAATCCAATGTTCACAGATAGTGAGTTGGAAGTGCTGGTAGGCGAGATCATCAGAGTAGAGCCACATTTGTTTGGTACATTGGTTCAAAGGACCCCCATCTCACAGAAAACCAAGATGTGGGCGAGGATTGTGGACAAGGTGAACGCACAAGTACCAATGTTGCGCACAAAGGATGATATCCAGAACCGGTGGTATGACGTGCGCAGGAGGGTCAAGAAACTCATCGAGGAAGATCACGCCTTGAGTCAGCTCACCGGCGGTGGCCCTCCTGCCAAACCAGTCTACTTCAGGACCTGGGAGGAGAAGGTGCGGGACATCCTACCACCAGAGAGCGTCCATGGCCTAACAGACATCCCAGAGACTGGTGAGTACACAAACAACATACCCAAGATTGTGTGGCAAAGGGACAGTGAAACCATGCACCCCAAGCAAACCTACACTAACCAATAGATAATCAACCCAAGATGTGTATGCCAGTCACACAAACACAATACCTCCCATCTCATAGTGACTGGGGACTGTGTCATGACATGCACCAACCTACAAACAAATAGAGCAAGCCACTGGCACTAAGCCAAATACATCCAGCCAGACAGTTTGCCACCACAAACACACCACCTCACAGTGCAGCTGACTGTCAGGAAGGAATAGTGGGAATGCAGGTGAAGTGAGTATAGACAAAAGCATGATGGGGCCTGTAGTCACAGATAATGCTCCCCCTCCTGATTGGCCCATCAAGACCCCTCTGAAACATGCCCACATCACAGGGAGTGAAAAATGACTGACAAGATGGCTTACACTGGCTCCTGCTGTGGGGAGCACAAGGCCCTGCTAGGGCTTGTGTGCAAATCAGAAGTAGGACACCACTGACTGACATCCTGAAATACAACTTGCACGCCCTACAATGGAAGCGCGTTTCATGATGGGAAGGAGGACTGACAGCCCTGACCATACTAATCAGCAAGGGGAGACACCCCCCCAACACAAACTCTACACAACTCACTGGGTTCAATGCATTGACACACACCTCATTGAAATATCAGCAAAAGATACCCCGTACTGGGTGCTGCTGTGTGAAGCACAGGGGCTCACTTGGGACTTGTAGCCAAACAAACACCAGGATTTCACAGTCAGCTATCTTGCCATTGATGTCACACCCCCTCACAGGGAAGCAGAGTCAAGAGGGAGGAAACATGGGTATGCTGGGAAGGGGGGTGTAGCCAAGAGTATGATGGGACTCGCAGTCACAGACAACCTACACCCACCCACATGGCACAGAAAGATCAACCTGAACCATACTCTCCTCACAGGGAGTGGGAAGGGACTGACAAGATGTCTGACACTGGGCTCTGTTGTGGGGAGCACAGGGCCATGCTGGGACTGGTAGCCAAACAAGCACCAGGATTTCACAGTCAGCCATCTTGCCATTGATGTCACACCCCCTCACAGGGAAGCAGAGTCAAGAGGGAGGAAGCATGGGTATGCTGGGAAGGGCGGTGTAGCCAAGAGTATGATCGGGCTCGCAGTCACAGACAACCTACACCCACCCACATGGCACAGAAAGATCAAACTGAACCATACTCGCCTCACAGGGAGTGGGAAGGGACTGACAAGATGTCTGACACTGGGCTCTGTTGTGGGGAGCACAAGGCCATGCTGGGACTGGTAGCCAAACAAACACCAGGATTTCACAGTCAGCCATCTTGCCATTGATGTCACACCCCCTCACAGGGAAGCAGAGTCAAGAGGGAGGAAGCATGGGTATGCTGGGAAGGGGGGTGTAGCCAAGAGTATGATGGGACTCGCAGTCACAGAGAACCTACACCCACCCACATGGCACAGAAAGATCAACCTGAACCATACTCGCATCACAGGGAGTGGGAAGGGACTGACAAGATGTCTGACACTGGGCTCTGTTGTGGGGAGCACAAGGCCATGCTGGCAAATGGCCAAAAACAAGATCAAACTCTGTCTGTGACAAGACAAGCTGGGAAAAAGCAGTGTACGGGCAGGCATCTGTTTGAAAAGTAGAAAATGTCATGTTTGTGAACCAACGATGCATGTAGAAACATAAATCACATTGTGTGTCTCTTCCAAACACAGGTCGTGCTGGGCACCCAGCGCCAAATGACGAGGACACCCAGTCCCAGACTCTGGTGGACACTGAGCTCTCTGCTCTGACTCTCTCACTGTCCTCTTCGGATGACGACAACCAACCTGGCCCCTCCGGTGTGAGCCATCATGCAGCACCAGCAGCATCAACATCTGCCCCCCCTGTACCCACGCCTCCAGCATCTGGACACCGACAGGGCACCCCCGCAAGCACAGACAGACCAAGGACAATCAACACCCACAGCATAGGGACACTGGACCCCCGGAAGCTACAGCCAACACCACCAGCAACACCACCCAGGCGTCCCAGTGTCACCTGTGCGTACCGCCGCTGGTCCTGCCCGTGTGGAGAGGGGTGCTGGGAGGGGTTGGAGGCACAGGGCGCACCTTGCACAGGGGTCTGGACTGCATGATGACCCCCAACTGGCACGCATCTTAGATGCGTACCAGGATAGCACCGGAGGATTTGGCCAGGTAGTGGGGATCCTCAAGGACATGCAACATGAGCAGGTCGCCCACCATGCCCGCATGGAGGCAAAGTGGGATGCCCTTACTGCGGTGCATCGGGACATACTACAATGCCTCCACCAGATCAACACCAACCTGTCCCCACCCCCCTGTGTGCCCACAACATCTGTCGCAACACCATCTGCCAGCGCCACAGGGAGGGAGGAGGACTCTGGTGGAGAGTCCCCTGCACCGCAGTGGCCTGCACATGAGGATCCCCCCCCCCCCCCAGGAAGAAGAGGGGTCTTCCGAAGAAGGACATGTGAGAGGCAGATGTCCCAGCACATCCCCCAGGGCCTCTAAACCTGTTCTGGACAATGTTCTTTGTGCGCAGCCCGTTCACCTTGTCCAATCGCACACAACTCGCCCACATGACATAGAGGGTTCATGTTGGGCCAATGTAGCAGACGACTGTGGACTTTACTCTGGACATTTCATCTACCAGCACTTCCAACTCCAATGTGAACTTTGGATTCCCAAACCACTGTACAGCACCCACCATCCTGTGCACTTCACTCACACATGTTTGTAAATAAACTCACCATTACACCATACTTGCCTCTGTTGTGATTCCAACTTGTCATGTTCAGGGCGAAGTCGATCTGCTACACAACACAGTGCATGCCAAATACTGCAACAATGTGACCAACGTAAGGTGAGTCATGGGGATGTGACACATGTGAGGGAGACACACCACTATGGCAACACAACATATACTCACCATGGCCATGTTACTCATCACACACAATGATGTTGACCTGAAACACATTGGCATGCACAGAGACAATACCAAGCACAGTCAGTGGTAACAAGTCCACAGGTGAGGTAAGCAGATGTCACTCAGATGTGGGAAGACAGACAACGCACATAACAAAGCGTAGCACAGGTTCATTACACATCAGCAACACGTTTATTCCACACTAGTTGCACGGTAATTCTACGTAACAGTGGACACACGCTCACAATGTGTTGGAGAATGGAAGTCCAGGGATGTGTGGTACATCAGTTGATGGGAATTGTCAACTTCCACACTGGTGTTGGCTTCTGGGTGTTGGGGGTCAGTGTTGACCACACAACAGGCAAAGTACCATGGGAAGGACAGACAAGATACAGTCAAAAGCACAGAAGAACAGGAGAGAAATGCAATACACATGCACAAAACATGTTGCAAAACACCTACACAAACACTAATTAGCAGTACTACCCTATTGTGGAGTACCCACCACCAGAATGGACACATCGCAGCACGCATCATGCGAAGTGGCACACAGACACACTCAGACAGCAACAGAGCTGGCTCAACACATTCCAGGCTACCTCCATACATTCACATAACAACCCTGGAAACTCACATTCAGGTGAAGAAGTTGTTGATGAGCTGGGAGCGGACGTCACCATCATCTTCATCATCACTGGCATCTTGGCCCAGGCCGGGATCCTCCACAGGTGCCGGAGGTTGGTCGTCGTCATCCTGGATGAGCGGCACCTCCTTCCGCACCGCCATGTTGTGTAGCTTGCAGCAGACAAGGATTATTTTGCACACCTTTGCAGGCTCATATGGGAGGGCCCCTCCGGTCTTGTCCAGGCAGTGAAAGCAGCTTTTCAGGAGGCCAAATGTCCGCTCAATCACCCTCCTGCTCCGACCATGTGCCTCATTGTAGCGCAGCACGCTGGTGTCACAGGGTTCCTGAGGGGTGTCAGCAACCACGGCATGTTGGGGTATCCGGAGTCACCTACACACACAAAAATGAACAAGTAGCTGAGTTTTGTAGGAGTGCGGAATACAACAGTGACAAACACACACAATGAGAAACAGTCAGTACACACCGACAAGCCAGGCATGCTGAGCTGGCATCTGTGACATCAGCGTTGCAATGCGACTACTCCTCATAATGTAGGCATCGTGCGCCGAACCAGGGAACCGTGCGCACACATGTGTGATTGACTTGCCAGCAAGACAGACCACCAGAGCATTAATCGAATGGTAGTGCTTCCTGTTCCGGTATGCCTGCTCATGTGCCTGTGGTGGTATCAGGGCAACATGTGTCCCGTCAATGGATCCAATGACGTTTGGCATCCTCCCCAGTGTATAAAAGGCATCCTTAATTTCAGGGAGTTCATCTTGGCTCGTGAACTTGATATACAGGTCGAAGAATTGCAACATCCCCTCCAAGACATTGCGTAGCACCCGACTAAACATCGTTTGTGACATACCACCAGTACTGGAAGGTACCGGTAGCAAAGAAGTGCAGGGCTGCCATCACCTTCACCTCTGGGGTCAGTCCTGTAGGGTATGTCTGGCCAGGTAGCAGATGTGGCGCCAACTACTCCGCCAACTCCTCAATCAGTGGCCTGGTGAAGCGGTACGGTCTGATGCTGTCACGTTCCTGCATGGTTGCAAGGTCTGGGAACGGCCGATGGACAGATGGTGCCCTGCAGTACAGAGATGCACAAAGGAAGATTGTCAGTACAGCCACCCATGTGACCATGACCACGATCACTATCACATGCTAGTTCATGACATTACACAATGTACTGAGGTGTGTGCTGTTGGGCATGGACACATATGTCACCTACAAGACCACCACCTCACATCTCAATTCCACATGTCCACATGAGTCCCATGTAGTGCAATGGGCTAATCATCTGGCTGTGTTACCCAACCTATGTGCTGCTGCAATGTTCAAAAAACCCACCCCAGTGACAAATGAGGACTCCTGTCTCCCAGGCATCACAGATCTTTGCCATGCAGAAACCCAGGGTCCCTGTATTGCCACATCAACACAGCAATGGACATGGCGTAGCACTTACACACCACAAGGCAAGCGTAAGTCCCACAGGTAGTGGCCACTGTTTTTCATGCCGGCCCTACATGTGCGTCTCTTAGACACACACCCCATCAAGGTTGATGCATATACCACATGGATGTGGAGACTGTCACCCATTGGTAACATGTGATCAGACACATCTGAGACACAACATGCACACAGACTGTGGGTGCACATCAGTATTGGGGCTACAGGTCTTACTGTGACGTACATGCCATCACCCCCAGGACTCAGGGTGTATGTGACATGTCTTAAACATATCCAACCTGACACTGTGGCCTTCACTCATGCCCATTACTGTCCAATTTCACATCACAGTGCAAATGTGCACAACACACAAAGGACTCTGCCCCAATGTACAAGATAACAGCCTGGGAGTGGCTGCACAAAGTGCCAGAAAAAAACCAGATGTGGCCCCCTCAAACACCCAGGGAATGCAGCCTCACATGCCATGGGACACTGTGTGGCCAATGCTATAGTGTGGCAGGTGTGTGCAGGTGTCCATGGCCAGTATATGTGTGTTGCATCCGTCTAATAGTCACACTAATTAGGTCCGACGCGGGTGACAATACGTACGCATTGCACGGGTCATGACCGAGCCGTGCGTATGCCTTGTCATTGAATGCAATGAGGTCCGACGCGGGTGACAATGCGTACGCATTGCATGGGTCATGACCGAGCCGTGCGTACGCCTTGTCAGTGAATGCAATGATGTCCGACGCGGGTGACAATGCGTATGCAATGCACGGGTCATGACCGAGTCGTGCGTACGCCTTGTCATTGAATGCAATGAGGTCCGACGCGAGTGACAATGCGTACGCATTGCACGGGTCATGACTGAGCCGTGCGTACGCCTTGTCAGTGAATGCAATGAGGTCCGACGCGGGTGACAACGCGTACGCATTGCACGGGTCATGACCGAGCCGTGCGTACGCCTTGTCAGTGAAAGCAATGAGGTCCGACACGGGTGACAATGCGTACGCATTGCACGGGTTATGGCCAAGCCGTGCGTACGCCTTGTCAGTGAATGCAATGAGGTCCGACGCGGGTGACAATGCGTACGCATTGCACGGGTCATGACCGAGCCGTGCGTACGCCTTGTCAGTGAATGCAATGAGGTCCGACGCGGGTGACAATGCGTACGCATTGCACGGGTCATGACCGAGCCGTGCGTACACCTTGTCAGTGAATGCAATGAGGTCCGACGCGGGTGACTATCATGTATACGCGTCGGACAGGCATGGTCCGAGACAGGCGTACGCCTTGGCGATTGAATCGTATGGAGACGGGTGCATGTGTATATTCAAAATACGCATTGTACAGTCAGTTGAACGAGCCGGGCGCACCCATTGGCTCAGGACTGTCATGGAGACGGATGCAGATTCAAAACTTGTACGAGTTGTGCACTGGAAATTCAGTTGGATGCCTACAACAATGTTGCAATTTCTAGTGTTCCATGAAGGTGAAGATTTGAACGATGCAGACGGCGTGTACGAGTCATACTTTTGAATGGATTGGCCAGATTCATAGGATGCAACCGTGTTGGACCTATCACTTGGGACACAAGGCACAGAGTCTGCCTCTGCAGCACAGATATAAGGCTGGCTGGCCCCCAGGGAGCTCACTTGCCTGCACTACATGCTACTGGACCACATCCCTGCTACCACTGCTGCTTTCTATGCATCCTCTGGATCCTGCTATGGCACGTACACTGGAGAGGGACCCAGCCTTCACTGAGGAGGAGAACCAGGCCCTGCTGGACGGGCTCATCCCAGAGTACAGAAAGCTCTATGGGACACCAGGGGAGCAGGTGAGTATGTTGTCCACTGCCTTCCTAATTATGCATGTTGTCTGACTAGCAGTACTAGCAGTGTGTACACCAGTGGCAAGCATTCTCACTGACTACTTTCATCCACCAAAGTGTGTAGGTACATGTAATGAATAATTTTCCTGCTGCTAAAGTGCATTATTGCAAGCTTAAACTATCCAGGCATTGTTAACATGTCAGACATGCATGTGAGTTTTCATTCCCCATGGTTGCACTACCTGTGTAATTTATTTCCCTTTGTGATGATGACATGTATAACTAATTGTGTGCTGCACAAATCTGGGGCATGTGTGTTAATGTACTTTTCACTTTGTCATCCTCACAGGTTGATGCCCACCAGAAGCAGGAGATCTGGCTGACCATCGCCAGGGCTGTTCGTTCTGTGGGGGTCTACAAGCGCCGCATCCGCAACTGCCAGAAGAGGTGGCAGGACCTTCGGGGCTGGACCCGGAGGATAGCTAGAGTCCAGCTGAAGCTGTCACCTCCACGCAGGAGGGGCGGACACCGGACCCTGACTCCCCACATGCTCCGGATACTTGCGGTGGTCTTCCCGGACCTGCATAGGCAGCTGAAGGCCAGACAGCAGCAGGAAGGGGGTAAGTCCATGCCTGATCTGTGTACTATGTCTGACATGCAAATAGCAGTCTTTTGTCCGGGTCACACTTCCACATTACGTAGGTCTTGTAGTCCCAAAATCAGGCCCCTCATCTGTGTGATGCCCCCTCCTCATCTGTTCCACAGGTGTGGCCCCTACAGTCTGTTGCTTGTGTCACTAGGGCACTGTGACCCTGCAGTCAGCTATGTTTCAGGTACCAGTCAGCATCAGTTCCCGTGACTCTGTTGTGTGTTTCATGTGTGGTTCAATTGTTTACACAATGCCTGAGATCTGACAAGTGAACTGTGTGTGCCCTTGAGATGTGTACCAATTGCTGGTCTGACTCGCAACATGTTTCTGGGGTATTCAAAACAAAACCATGCAGCAGGGGCCTCCAATTTTTGGGCATCAGGAGTATGTATATCAAGTATGTCACAATTGCTTAGCCACCTGACTACTGTCCGGGCCAAAACACTGTTTCACTTAGTCCTGCCCAGTCATGCCCCCTCAAGGGCATTCAGAAACACTCTGTAATCCCACTCCTGTGTATGAAATTGCAGGTTGTGCTTAGTGACAAGTGCCCTCAGGTGTCTGCCTCTATGTCATTAGGGTGTGGCTTGTTGCTAAGTACAACTGGGGTGTCCATGATTCAGAGGGTCAGCATGACATCTGCAATGTGACTGTGGGAGACAAGACCTGTGTGACATATAGGTGTGTTGTCATCTGACAGCGCACAATGGTGTATGCAACTGTGTCCCTCATGCAGCTGGGTTATATGCATGGCAGACTGTGATGTGTTAATGTACATGGATTTGTGTTTGCTGAGACTCATATGAATGATTTTCATGATGTGGGGTCTTCTGGGTCCTGGATATGTTGTTTGTATGGGATGGGCAAGTGCGCAGGTCATCTGCAGAGTCAGATTGCCCTGCCCCTGTGACAGGAGACAGTGTTGACTGACTTTCAGGGCATCCCAGAGCCATGGCATTGAACTTGCTATGAGTGAGCCTGCGTTGTGTTCAAGTGTGCACCATACACCCCCTTGTGGCCTTGCCCATCAGGACATGAGAACATCATAGTGTGTGTTGCTGGCATGCATCCCAAACATGTGAAATGAGTCTCTGCCCATCCCTTCATCTGGACACCTGTACTGAGTCAGTCGCAAGAGATGTGCTGTGGGTCTAGTGACATACTCCTACATGTTCACTTGCATGTACAACTAATGCGTGGGTGGTGCATGTTGGCACATTGGTGTGTTAGCATCCAACATGCAATGGACATATGTGTGAAAGTCAAGGAGGGATATGTGTGCCATGGTTGATGTTGAGAATGACATTTGTCTCATTCTAAACAGTGATGCCAAGGCTTGCCCTGTGATGTACTCACTGTGGTGTGTGCAGTTGGTGCAGGTGACTGATGTAGTTCTGTTACTTCCTATTCCTATCCAGATACATCCACGGCCACAGGAGGGGACAGCTCCACGGACCAGGAGGAGCCACAGAGCCTTACAGGGACAGAAGGAGAAGAGTCAGGTGGACCCAGTGGCACGGAGGGCGAGTTGAGCCACACAGAGGAGTCGTCAGCACCATCCCCCCCAGCTGAAGGCCACAGCAGCTCTGAGGATGACTCCCCTGTGGAGGCGGGTGTCAGCAGCCACCAAACCCCAGCTAGTGAGGCTGTCTCCACCACCGCCACCACCACCACCCCCCTCCCATCGGCTCCCATCCCAGAGGTCCCTGTGGGCTCCCTTGTTCGTGAGCATGTCTCCTTTGTGCCAGGCACCGCACCCCCTGCCCCTGTGTCCCCTGCTGCCCTGAGTGAGGAGTCTGTGGACTTACTTCGACAGATCCATGTAGGGCAGACGTCGATGCTGAAGGTCCTCCATGCACACACAGGTCTGTTGACACAACTGGTGTCATTCACGGAGGGCATTTCCTCGGGCATGTCTGCCCTACAGTGGACCAACCAGTCGGTGGCCTCCTCCCTGACGGCAGCAGTGTCCCTCCTCCAACAGTCCCACACCCCTCCTACCCCTGCACCACCCACAATTCCTAGCACACTACCTGTCCCAAGCACAGAAACCCCTAAACCAAGGACTAGACGTGCACACAAGCAAGCGCAGGGGACTGATTCCACACTCACAGGGGCTGGTTTGCTGACACACACACAGTCATCCACAACCACTCCACAGTCCTCCTAGACCTCTCCCTCCCAGCCTCCTTCTCTTGCCTCACCTGCAACCCCATCCCCCCAGAAGCTCTTCCTCTGTGACCTTGGCCTCTTCCCCACCGACCCAGCAGATCCTGATTACAAGGGAAAGAGGAAGTCCCCACACACAGAAGGGAGTGCCCCTCACACCCGGACACCCTCCCCCAGGCGCAGTCAGACCGAGAAGCCCAACCGCAAGTCCCCCCGGCGCAAGAAGAGCAAGACCCCCCCCGCCAGCACGCAGCTCCAAGGCAAAGTCTCCGTCCTCCATCCCCCAGGCCACCACTCCAGAGGTTCCCCCGCCACTCCCTGCCCCGGGTTCCCCCACACACAGATACACCATGCCCAAAATGCTAAGGCCATCCCCCCCTAACACTTGCTCCTCCACACCTGGTCAGACAGTTGATGCCACTGATGTGGGGACCATGTCCCCCCACCCCCTGCCCTGCCGACCTCACCTGTCCCCCATTCTGCTCCCATGGATGTAGGCACTGCTTTGGAGTCCACGACCACCCCATCTGACTTGGGCACTGCAGTGGTGAGCCAATCCACTCCATCTGACCTGCCCACTGGAGTTGTGCTGGCACCCTCCCCATCTGACTTGTGCCCCACAGTTGTGACAGCACCCACCACTTCAGTCAGGTCCACTGCAGTTGCAAGTGTCTCGCCTGCATCCCCCACCTCTTCACTGCCTCCTTCTGCTGCGCCCTGATCCTGTCCCTGCGGTGCCTGGCCTGCCCCCATGTATGCCCCTCCGAGGGGATGACCCCGGTCCTTAGCAGTGCAGGCAAGCAAGGTGTGACAGTTTTCACTCTAGTTCACTCCTTGGCATTTTGACATGGACTGGCCATTGGCCTTTTGGTTGCACAGACGTTTAGCATTTCATATACTGAATTTGTCACTCTAGTTCACTCCTTGCCATTGGGACATGGACTGGCCATTAGCCTTTTGGTTGCACAGACGTTTAGCATTTCATATACTGAATTTGTCACTCTAGTTCACTCCTTGCCATTTGGACATGGACTGGCCATTGGCCTTTTGGTTGCACAGACGTTTAGCATTTCATATACTGAATTTGTGACTCTAGTTCACTCCTTGCCATTTGGACATGGACTGGCCATTGGCCTTTTGTTGGAACAGACGTTTCACTTTTCATATGCTGAATAAAGCTTTTTACTTTGTCCCTGTGAACTTGATTTAGCTGTACATCATGTTGATGTTGTTTTACATGCCCTTGCACCTGTAATGCTTGGTTTACAATGTTGCATACTGATGTGTTGATGTGAGGTACTCCCTGTGGTCCATGAGATATGTATCCTATTCTGGTGGGTATCCATGTCATCCTTTGCAGCTACCTGGGTGTGTCTGGATGAACTACTTGTGTACATCTCTCTGTGAGCATTTCATTGGCATGGTCACATCTGTGGCTTGCACCCCTGCACATATGATGTGCTTACCATTGTCCAAATTGTCACTTCAACATACTTTGTGCTCATCACTACTGGCCCTACAGGTGTGGGCATCATTGGAGCAACTGGGTCCTCTGTGTAACTTGCTAGACATATGTTTTGGGTATGTGCAGCTGACTTAGGGGAGACTCCCGTACCCAGGCTGTTGTGACCAGAGCCTTCATTGTGTGGTAACTGATGGCTGACTGACCAAGTGTTCTGCAGACATGAGTGGGACTTGCGATGAATATGTTTGGCACAGCTGGGCTCCCACAGGAGTTGTGTCCCCTCAAGTTAGTGTGTTGTCCAGGGACATGGCCTGGGCCCATGGTATGTGCTGTATGTGCATGTGTGTGTGTGTCCACATTCCTGTTCATACACAGACAGGGTTCCCTTGATATGATCCTGTTGTTGATGCTTGCTGAGTGGTACTGGGTTCATACCACTACTTTTCCAATGGACTACCAGATGTGCAGGTGCATGACACACTACTGTTAATTGGTGTATCATCATTGTGATTTGTCAGTTCTGAGTGGTGATGATGTTGTCAGACACAGATGGGACACAGTCAGGGTTCCTCAAGGCACTTGTTTGTTCGCAATATCATGTAGTTGTCCCTAGGTGGTAGTTTTCAGTGATTGAGTCATTTGTATGTGTGTGTGACTGCTCCCACTTGTCGGGTTCACGGCAGCGATGCTGGCAGGTGTCAGCATGGGTGCCTTGTGTCCCTCCTTGGCATCTGCATAGTCCTGGGACTGTGGCAGGGATTCTGAAGGTTACATGACCTTTGAGGTCATGGCCATGTACCGCATACTGTGCAGTGTGTCTGTCATTCCCCAGGGTTGTAAACAGTCCTTGTGTGATGTGTGTGTGCACCTTAGTTCCTGGCAACATTCCTGTGTTTGTCATGGGTGCATGTGCAATGTCACCTGTCCATGTGGACTTCACAGATACACATTGTTGCAGTTCAGGTGTGTGGTGTTGATGGTGGACTGATGTGAATGTTTGCATGGATGGTCCCCTAGCTCCTGTTTGT
Source organism: Triturus cristatus (assembly GCF_964204655.1). Taxonomy (NCBI): domain Eukaryota; kingdom Metazoa; phylum Chordata; class Amphibia; order Caudata; family Salamandridae; genus Triturus; species Triturus cristatus. The sequence continues at coordinate 567,029,309 of NC_140588.1, forward strand.
CCATGGATGAGGGGCCATGCTGAGTGATTTGTGTTTGTGTATGTATGATGTACGTTTGTGGCACAGGACACATGTCTGGGTTTCCCAGTTTGTACGACATCTGCCTTTGTCATCACAGTGGAGGTGTCATGCATGCTTGTGTCACCCCACTGTCTGTTCCCTGGGGTAGTGGTGTTGTGTGTTAGTCTCTTGCTGTGTTAGTTTGTGTTCATTCCAACTTGTGTCACGTGTCTGTTGTGCTTCCTCTTATCTCCCAACACCTGATTGCCCACTGAGGGTGTCCGAATGATGGTTTACTTTTGTATGGCACTGTGTCAACATCTGTGTCACTGTGGTTCAGCCCTCCTCATGTGTTGTGTAGTTGCCTAGGGATACTGTGACACACACACACACATGTTGTGTCCGATGTGCAGTGTGAGTTTGCCTGTTTGTGCATCTGCACCAGTGCATTGTTATTGTTGTTGTGGGCCTTGGTCTGGATGCTGTTTCTGGGATTTTCCCTGCTGTCCCTGTGAGTCATTTCACATCATTGTGCACATTCATCCTGGTTGTTGGGTGCCATTGCTGGCATGGAATGTGAGTTTGTGAGCTGACACCTACAGTCTACAAATGTTGTTTTGATTGGTGTGTCTATTTTCGAGATGTGTGCATGCTTGGTGATGCTCACTTCTGCTGTTGTGTCATTGTACGCTGTGTGCATTGCCAGCCCCCATGTGTTGTGCTTGTCTGCACATGGCCGAGAGTGTTATGTTTTCAGAGCACTGTTAGCCTCACCACATCTCTTTGTGTATGGGACACAACCACTAGTTTGCCCCAGAAGTGTTTGATGTGTTGGGAGCAGGGATCATACATGCTGTTTGTTATTTGCAGCTTTGAACATGATGACACTTACCTTTTGGTCACTGTGTTGAGGGGGGGTTTGGTCCCCATCACCACAATGCTCGACATCTGCTGCTTTTTTGAGCCCCCACTTAACTTCTGCTGTACACAGTGAGGGGGTGTTCTTTTTACATTGCCACAGTGCTAGGTTGATGCTTTCCTTGTGTATGTCACACTCATGTGTTGGTCACACATGTGCTGTTACTTACAATGTATGCTCGTAGCCATAATTACTGTTGAGGGCATTTGTCACAGACTACACACTGTTGTCATGATGTCATGGGGGATGTATTTTGTGGACATACCTGATGTTTGCGTATGCTGGATGTGTTGCGCATCACCCATCCTATGGCTGGGGGTGGCAGGGGTGATGGGCAAAATAAGCACTATGGGTGGGAGTGGCAGGGGTGATGGGCAACATAGTCCCTATGGGTGCGGGTGGCAGTAGTGTTGAGCAACATGTCCCCTGTGAGTGGGGGTGGCAGGGGTGATGGGCAACATGGTCCCTGTGAGTGGGGGTGGCAGGGGTGATGGGCAACACGTCCCCTGTGAGTGGGGGTGGCAGGGGTGATGTGCAACATAAGCCCTGTGAGTGGGGGTGGCAGGGGTGATGGCCAACATAAGCACTATGGGTGTGGGTGGCAGGGGTGATGGGCAACATAAGTCCTGTGAGTGGGCGGGTGGCAGGGGTGATGGGCAACATAGTCCCTGTGAGTGGGGGTGGCAGGGGTGATGGGCAACAGGTCCCCTGTGAGTGGGGGTGGCAGGGGTGATGTGCAACATAAGCCCCGTGAGTGGGGGTGGTAGGGGTGATGGGCAACATAAGCACTATGGGTGTGGGTGGCAGGGGTGATGGGCAACATAAGCCCTGTGAGTGGGGGTGGCATGGGTGATGGGCAACATATTCCCTATGGGTTGGGGTGGCAGTAGTGATGAGCAACAGGTCCCCTGTGAGTGGGGGTGGCAGGGGTGATGGGCAACATAGTCCCTGTGAGTGAGGGTGGCAGGGGTGATGGGCAACAGGTCCCCTGTGAGTGGGGGTGGCAGGGCTGATGGGCAACATAAGCCCCGTGAGTGGAGGTGGCAGGGGTGATGGGCAACATAAGCACTATGGGTGTGGGTGGCAGGGGTGATGGGCAACATAAGCCCTGTGAGTGGGGGTGGCACAGGTGATGGGCAACATAGTCCCTGTGAGTGGGGGTGGCAGGGGTGATGGGCAACAGGTCCCCTGTGAGTGGGGGTGGCAGGGGTGATGGGCAACATAAGCCCTGTGAGTGGGGGTGGCAGGGGTGATGGGCAACAGGTCCCCTGTGAGTGGGGGTGGCAGGAGTGATGGGCAACATAAGCACTATGGGTGTGGGTGGCAGGGGTGATGGGCAACATAAGCCCTGTGAGTGGGGGTGGCAGGGGTGATGGGCAACATAGTCCTTATGGGTGGGGGTGGCAGGGGTCCTGGCCATGCAACCCCTATGGTGGCCTGTTGTTAGTGGCCAGGATATGGATCCCCTGTGTGTTTGTGCCATTTTGCGGGTACGTGTCGTTTGTTTATGTGGTAGGTGTCTGACTTACCGCCTGCGGCGTCGGTCCCTGATCTGGTCATAGATGTAGAGTACTGGTATGACCAGCGCGATGAGATTCATGTTGTGTTCGTGTCATACACGCTGCTTGTTGCTCTGTCTCGTACCCGCTGCAAGCTGGTCCGTCTCGAAGCCGTGTATTGATTTGTGGCGCGAATCGTAGCTGATATGCTTGTTTTCCGGATGCTGTGACGTGCCATACGTGACGACCCGTCCGGCGCGTAGGAAGTACGCAACGTACTTGTCATGCCGGAAACTGCTATGGATACTGCTTCCGGGCGGCACGGTTCCTCTTTATGAGTTACGGCTCGGACAGAGAATGGGGCTTGATTCACAGCCTACGTGTCGGTCGTGTTTTTGGCAGTTATGCGCATCGTACTTCCTATACAGGACGGACCGGCTTTGGGTACGTGTCGGTCGCACGGTAAGGCTACGGGCAGCTGTCCGACCAGCCATCGGAATCGGCCCCTATATGTATTAGTTATTTTTTTTTTTAAACTTGTTATATTTTTAACTATGTTTCTTTTATCTATATGTATTATTTACTTAATTTTACATTATTATTAAAACATTAAAAAAACTATATTTTTAACATCGATATTTTTGACAACAATATATTTTTTTCGATATTTTTGTACTTACCATTATGTAGATAGGACTTCGATATTTTTGTGTCAATATTTTTGTAGGACGATTTTCTGTCCATCGATATTCTGTCAGACATTCAATCAGCATACCTAAACAGTGAGAGACGGTGTGTTTTGCATAGACAGAGCCAGTCACAAAGGTCTAAGGCTTGAGGATCCGGCTGCATATAGAACCCTGTCCATGCTGGAAGTAGATGCTAAAATATTGCCCAAGGTTTTAGCCATAAAACTAGGGAGAGTGGTGACCTCACTGGTTCATGAGGGCCAATGTGGTTTCATACCAGGGAGAGGAACGCATATGAATCTACGTCGTTTGTGGCATGTCCTGCACTCGTTGGCAGATTCGGACCTCAGGGCGGCAGTAGTCGCCCTGGATATTGAAAAAGCCTTTGATACCCTGCGGTGGGATTACCTTTGGGAAGTACTGAGTAGAATGGTTTTGTAGCGAATACATAGACTGGATCAAATTGTTGTACTTCAAGCCTAGGGCCAGAGTGCGGAACGGAAGACAGGTGTCAGAAGTTATAGAGATAGGAAGAAGCACTAGACAGGGGTGTCCATTATCCCCATTGCTCTTTGCTTTGGCCATGGAGCCTCTGGCGGTGTGATTGCGAAGAGATATGGAGCCCTGTGGTATAAAGGTGGATGGTTATACGCACGTGGTCTCGATGTTTGCAGACGATGCCCTTCTCTATATCAGAGACCCAGAGGAGGGGATCCCGGCAGTTTGGGAAATACTAGATTTGTTTGGATCTTCATCTGGCCTCGGAATTAATTCCCAAAAGACTATACTGTTCCCGCTCGCGGCCTTGGCGAAGGTGACACGTCGAGATCTGCCTGCTGTTGGTATGGACTGGAGGTGTGATCGATTCCGTTACCTTGGTATACAGGTTGCCCATCAGCTGGAGTCCCAGTTTGAATTGAACATGGGAAGGGTCCTCACAGGGTTACTGGCATCGATAATATTCTGGAATAGGTTGCCGCTGTCGGTTATGGGGAGAGTGGCGGTCGCCAAGATAGTGCTCTTGCCTCTCTGTCTCTATGTGCTCCGGAACTCCTTCTGTAAAATTCCTAAGTCTACATTTGATGCTTTGAATGGCCTCCTGGTCTCCTTAGTGTGGGCTGGTAAACGGATCAGGGCCAGGCTGGAAACGCTGAAGTTGGACATGGAGGGGAGCGGTCTGGGGCTGCCGGACCTTCGATTATATTAAATGGCTGGATTGTTGCAATATGCCGCGCAATGGTGCATTGGGGTACGAACAGTTGAGACGGACCTCCTAGGGAGATGGAATAAGGGGATGCAACTACAACGGTTTTTAATGATGGGCTCAAAGGTCCCTAAAGACTGCCCGCACATAGTTTGGCGAGTAACGGAAGTTTGGGAACAGACAGTGGTAATAGTTCTTCGTAAGGCTCCATACGCTAAAGCACTACCCCTCCGTTGGGAGAAGGGATTTCAGAATATCCAGGAGACCATGGACATCTCTAGGTGGCATGAGGGGGGATGTGAGTCAGCGGGAGATCTGTATCAGAATGAGATGTTCATGACCTTTAGTGAGGCTCAGGACTGGTCCCAGGTGCCGCTGGGGCATTTTTTGCAGTACGCTAAAATTTCACGCACTGTGCGTGAGATGTGGACCACCTTCCTGGATGAGCCGAAGGAGTCCTGTACGTTGATGACAATGCTGGACCCAGGCTCTAGCAGGGGTCTCATCTCGCGTATGTATAAAGCGCTGAAGGAGGATCGGGGGGTCTAATCTCAGCATGCTTCGAGCGAGGTGGGATGATGACTTGCCAGTCCTACTGACGGATAGTGAGTGGAGGAGAGCCCTGGCACAAGTAGGAGATGCAACTAGTAATGGGCGGTTCAAGCTTATTCAGTTGTATTATTTGCACCACACATATTTGACTCCACAGTGCTGTGCACGATTCACACCAGGGTTGTCCTCTTCATGTCCGCGCTGTGCGTGGACCCTGCCACGTTTATACATACGACCTGGAGCTGTTTATGACTCTGACAATATTGGACCCAGGTGGTGCAATCTCTTCCCACAGCAACAGCGGTGCGAATTGAACTCTCCATAAACCATTGCATCCTGGGGGTCCTTCCAGTACCCAAGAAGGGGACTAGGATGCAATACAAATTCGTACTATTAGGACTGGTTCTAGTAAAAAGACGGATAGGGATCCACCGGATACGTCCTGCCCCCCCCCCCCTACAAGGGACAGATGGAGGGATGATTTGTGAGAGTGGGGTGTGGCTGAGGAATGTCGTCTTAAAGTAGTACGAACTGATGAGAATGCAGAGAATTATATTTTGGAAAGGGGCCAAATGTTGACTGCAGTGTCTGCAGTAAAAACGCAAAATGAGGTGGATACCACACGCAGTTTACCATCCACCCAGCCCCACCGCAACCCGATGCAACAACAATGTGAGTGCCCTCTCACACCATATTTTATGTATATTATAAACTAGCCACAAGTACACCGTCAGATTGACCTTATCAGTAACCAGTAATACCTTCCGGTCGCTTCCACGGGGAGGGATGGGACAGGGGTGGGGGAATTTTGTTCCTCTTGATTATTGTTATTATTATTGTATTATTGTATACATGTTTGAGCGCACGTTCAAAATGCACTGCTCTTCGAACCCAGTCGACTCACGGGTAGTGAGAGCAAAGGAAAAAGGGATGCCATGTCATTATTTTATTGTAACAACACAATTATTGAAATGTAGATGTATGTGCATGACGCCTGTTACAGATATCCTTGGTGCAGTGCTTAATAAAAAATAAGTTTAAAAAAAAAAAAAGGTCTGAGGCTATGACAAAATATAGTCCTTTTTAGGTCTCCCCTAAGACAGAGCATGTGCTGTCTATTGCAAGACTTATTGATAGTTTACAGTGAGCTTAGAGCTCGTCCGTTGCTTACCATTGTTTGGCATCATTGTCACTCTAATTTGGTTCCTCCTTAATCATCAGCTTTCATAGGCTTTCCTTTCTCTTCTTGCATTTGTAACTCCTGTGGAGCATGGACGCATTACTTGTGTCTTTTCACTGCTCATTTTTCAGGCACTATTTTTCTCATTTTGTTTAGGCCCTCTATGAGAGTGAATGTGTTTTCCAGCTGTCTCCCTCGTGTACTTCTTACCCACCATGTTTCTCTTTCTCACCCTCCCTCAGTTAGCGGTGTTGAAACCTCCACCCCCACCTTCCCTTGCCTTTCTTGCTTCCCCACCCTCCATTGTCTGTTTGCTTTCCTAATCCCTTCCCGCTAACCCTCTGTTGTCTGTGTTTCACCATGCACTCCTACCCGCTGTTGTCCGTGTGTTTACCACTCACTTCATGCCTGTCCTCAATTGTCTGTTTGCTTCCCCAGCCCCTTGCGCCCTCCCTCTGTTGTTAGCTTGCTGCCACACCCCCTCACACCAACCTTTCATGGTCAGATTGCTGTCCCAGCCCCTCACACCCACTCTCCATTGACAGTTTGCTGTCCCCGCCGCTCCCACATACCTTCTGTTGTCAGCTTGCTTCACTAGCCCTTCCTGCCCACCCTTAGTTGTTTGGGTACTCCCTCGCCCCCCACCAACTCATCCTCCATTGTCCATGTGCTCAGTCAGCCCATGCCGTCCACCCTCCATTGTCTGTTTCAAGCTTGCTACCTCAGAGCCGGCCATCTCTGTATTCAGTTTGTTCCCCAACCCTTCAGCCCCCACTTTGTTGTCAGCTTGCTGCCCCATCCCCTCCCACCCGCCCTCTCTTGTCAGCTCACTCTCCCAGCTCTTCCCTTCCACCCTCCATTGTCAGCTTCCTCCCAAGCTCCTCCCGCCCATCCTCCTTGTCAACTTGCTCTTCCAGTCCCTATTATTAACAAGCATTTGCAATGCAATAGGTCTCGCATTTATAAGAGTTTGAGCTATTGGCATTGTAAAATTACAATGCCTTTTATTTATGTTTTGGTTTTAAAATAAATAAAAGGCATTGTCATTTACAATGTCAGTAGCATAAACTCGCATAAAAGCAGTGTGTGGAGTGCAGCAGTGTGCGGCGTGCAGCAGTGTGCGGCGTGCAGCAGTGTGAGGCGTGCAGCAGTGTGCGGCGTGCAGCAGTGTTTCGTGTAGCAGTGTGAGGCATGCAGCACTGTGACGTGCAGCGGCGTGCAGCAGTGTGCTGTGTGCAGCAGTGTGCGGCGTGCAGCAGTGTTTCGTGTAGCAGTGTGAGGCATGCAGCACTGTGGCGTGCAGCGGTGTGCAGCAGTGTGCTGCGTGCAGCAGTGTGCTGCGTGCAGCAGTGTGCTGCGTGCAGCAGTGTCGTGCAGCATGCAGCAGTGAGTAATGCAGCAGTGTGCAGCAGTGTGTGGCGTGCAGCAGTGTGCCGGTTGCATCAGTGTGTGCCGTGCAGCAGTGTGTGGCGTGCAGCAATGTTTCGTGTAGCAGTGTGTGGCGTGCAGCAGTGTGCGGCGTGCAGCAGTGTGCGGTGTGCAGCAGTGTGCAGTGTGTGGCAGTGTGAGGCGTGCAGCAGTGTGAGGCGTGCAGCAGTGTGTGGCGTGCAGCGGCATGCAGCAGTGTGTGGCATGCAGCAGTGTGAGGCGTGCAGCAGTGTGAGGCGTGCAGCAGTGTGAGGCGTGCAGCAGTGTGAGGCGTGCAGCAGTGTGTGGCGTGCAGCAGTGTGAGGCGTGCAGCAGAGACACGTGGAGGGTGAGGAGAGACACGTGGAGGGTGAGGAGAGACACGTGTAGGGTGAGGAGAGACACGTGTAGGGTGAGGAGAGACACGTGTGGAGGGTGAGGAGAGACACGTGTGGAGGGTGAGGAGAGACACGTGTGGAGCGTGAGGAGGAGACACCTGTGGAGGGTGAGGAGGAGACACATGTGGAGGGTGAGGAGGAGACACATGCGGAGGGTGAGGAGACACGTGTGGAGGGTGAGGAGAGACACGTGTGAAGGGTGAGGAGAGACACGTGTGGAGGGTGAGGAGAGACGTGGAGGGTGAGGAGAGACATGTGTGGAGGGTGAGGAGAGACGTGTGGAGGGTGAGGAGAGACGTGTGGAGGGTGAGGAGAGACACGTGTGGAGGGTGAGGAGAGACGTGTGGAGGGTGAGGAGAGACACGTGGAGGGTGAGGAGAGACACGTGGAGGGTGAGGAGAGACATGGAGGGTGAGGAGAGACACGTGGAGGGTGAGGAGAGACACGTGGTGGGTGAGGAGAGACACGTAGAGGGTGAGGAGAGACACGTGTGGAGGGTGAGGTGGAGGGTGAGGAGAGAGACGTGTGGAGGGTGAGGAGAGACGTGTGGAGGGTGAGGAGAGACGTGTGGAGGGGGAGGAGAGACATGTGGAGGGTGAGGTGAGACACGTGGAGGGTGAGCAGAGACACATGTGGAGGGTGAGCAGAGACACGTGTGGAGGGTGAGCAGAGACACGTGTGGAGGGTGAGGAGAGACACGTGTGGAGGGTGAGGAGAGACACGTGTGGAGGGTGAGGAGAGACGTGTGGAGGGTGAGGAGAGACGTGTGGAGGGTGAGGAGACACACGTGTGGAGGGTGAGGAGAGACACGTGGAGGGTGAGGAGAGATGTGGAGGGTGAGGAGAGACACGTGGAGGGTGAGGAGGGTGAGGTGGAGGGTGAGGAGAGACACGTGGAGGGTGAGGTGGAGGGTGAGGAGAAACAGAGTTGGAGGGTGAGGAGAGACGGAGGTGGAGGGTGAGGAGAGACGGAGGTGGAGGGTGAGGAGAGACGGAGGTGGAGGGTGAGGAGAGACGGAGGTGGAGGGTGAGGAGAGACGGAGGTAGAGGGTGAGGAGAGACCGAGGTGGAGAGTGAGGAGAGACCGAGGTGGAGGGTGAGGAGAGACCGAGGTGGAGGGTAAGGAGACACCGAGGTGGAGGGTAAGGAGAGACCGAGTTGGAAGGGAATCAGAAGTGGAGGAGAGAGAGAGGTGGAGGGTGAGGAGAGACAGTGGTGGAGTGGGGGGGAGGGGAGGATATCACTTTTACTTCCTCTCCTAGTGTAAGGTAACGCCCCCATCCCCCACAGGCCCTGCAGGGGCCGAGAGCAGATCACTGTTCGCATCAGCCGTCACCCGAGACCGCTCCGTACTTGTTGGTAAATAGAGGTTCACTATCTGTTGATAATGGGATTCACTTGGGGGGCTGACTTACCTCCTCCACCCCCAAGGCCAACACTGAGAAGGCATCAGAGACCTGGTGCTGCCTATGCTGCAGTACTGCGAGAGAGAGGGATGGGGGGTCGGGCAGAGGAAGAGTAGTGGGGTTAGAGAAGGGACAGGTGGGGAGAGAAAGAGGAGAGAAGGGACAGAGACAGAAAAGGAGCAAAAAAAGAATTAGAGAGAGTAAAGAGGAGAGTTGGGGAAAATGAAAACATTACGAGAGAACATGTAGCAAAGAGGTGGAGAGAGAAGATGGGAGAGAGTAAGGACGCAGCCAAGAGATAGGGCAGAGACAAAAAAAATCGAAACAATACAAAAGTATTTTCCAAACTCGTAAATAACCACGGGCCAAACAACTGATCTGCAACGAAGCATCCGAATCCGGTATATCATGACGTTAACCATGCAATAAAAAATAAATTTAAAAAAAAAAAAAAAACACCCAAAAACACGTATACACCATGTTGACCCGTTTCCATGCAACGTATTCTAAAACGCCATTCTCATTCATACATTCACAGCAAACCTGTTCACAAGAGTGACAGAAAATGTGGTATTAGTGTTACATTTTTGTTTACATCCATACCCGCTCACTTATGCAATTAAAGGATTCATGACCACACGGTTAAACAAAACGTACTGATTGGCCTTGCCGTGAAGGAGAAACACGTGTTGACACACACTCCCGATCTGTGAAACGTTCACCCCACTTTATCGAAATTGAAACCAGTGCATGTATCCGACGAACTTCCTGCCGCTTATCTGAATGCACCAGTGGAAGAAGATAGTCACCATCTTGCAACAACACAATTAAAGGGAGGCATGTCTGTCTCTCCCCACCGCCACATGTCTCTGAGTCTTACGGTCTCATGCGAGATCTCCCTCCAGGAGACAGCTGACACCGACTCTTCCCCTGAGACAGTACGGGAGATGCGTGTGTGTGCATAGTGTGTCTATATGTATATATCTGTGTGTGTATGCATGTGTGTGTGTTTGTATGTGTATATGTTTGTGTATGCATGTGTGTGTTGGTGTGCAAGTATGGGTGTATCATTGTGTTCATTTGTCTTCATGGATGTGTACACATATGTTTGTGTGTATACCTATGTCTGTGTATGCATGTTTGTGTGTATGTATATGTGTTTGAGTATGTTGGTGTGCGTGCTTGTTTATATGTGTATGTGGGGTTGGTGTGTTGGTGTGCATGTATATGCATATGTTTATGCATGTCTGTGTGTGTTTGTATATGTTCATATGTGTGTGTAAATGCATGTGTGTGTTTGTATGTGTGCATAGTTGTGTATGCATGTGATCAGAGGGAAGAGTGCACTTGAGGGCAAAGAGGAAAACATACAGGGAAGAGTATGTGAGGGCAGAGAGAAAAATACAGAGGGAAAAGCACGTGAGGGCAGAGATAAAAATACAGAGGGGAGAGTCCATGTGAGGGAGGAGAGAAAAATAGAGAGGGAAGAGCTCATGTGAGAGCAAAGCGAAAAATACAGAGGGTAGGGCGCATGTTAGACCGGAGATAAAAACATAGAGGGAAGAGAGCATGTGAGAGCAGAGAGAAAAATATAGAGAGAAGAACACATGCGAGGGCAGAGAAAAAAATACAGAGCGAAGAGCACATGTGAGAGCATAGATAAAAAATGCAGAGGGAAGAGTACATGTGAGGGAAGAGAGACAAATACAGAGGGAATAGCATGTGTGAGGACATGAGACAAATGGAGAGGGAAAAGCACATGTGAGGTCGGAGTGAAAATACAGAGGGAATAGCACATGTTAGACCAGCGAGAAAAAAATAGAGGGAAGAGCATATGTGAGGACAAAGAGAACAAGTACAGGCTATGCCAAGCAGAAGTGATCGCGTTTGCGATCAAACATCAAAGCGGCGAAAGTGAAAGTAATCGAGCAGAGCATCAAAGGGCTGGGTGAGAAGGGAGGGGGGAATGCAAGGGTCAAAGCGGCTAAAGTGAAAGTAATCTAGCAGAGCATCAAAGGGCTGGGTGAGAAGGGAGGGGGGAATGCAAGGAGCAGAGGAGCAGCTGTGCACGTGCACGCCATTGTGCACTCAAGCCCTAGGCCAGCAAAACCATGTGGGTAGCACTTTTGAAAGCCCACTTACAAAATGTCTCAAAGAGACAGCTTTCGCTGTCTCAGCGAGACATAAAAGTTTGCACTAGGTCCAGTATGATTGGGTATTACTAAAAATATAGCTTTATCAAGTATGTAGGGACAGAATTACTAACAATCTGAACCTGGTAACAAAAGTGAGGCAAGCCGGTGCAAACTGTTGAACTGGCTGACTATACATTGGAGAATTTTTTTTATTGCTTTAAACTTCTCCAACTTTCCATGTTTTGTGCTGCACTATACAGCACATGTACAACGTGAGAAAAGTGTTGAATCTATATTTAAGCACAGTTTTATTGCACTGGAAAAATACCCTTCAAGTACAAAGCATCAGATTGAACAGCACACACACCCATGCCCTATGACGAAAGGGTGTGGGAATTGGCATGTCAACCTAAAGTGTGCCACCTCAGGGAGACAACAGCACCATGTCTAGGCAGATGTGATGTTGTTCCGCTCTCTCCTATTCACTCAACCAAATACAGCAATTTTGGATGCTGGGCTGCCTTGTGTGAAAAGTTAGTAAATCTGACCCTAAGTCTCCTCGCACATTTCTGACAGCCTTTCTTTTACTGCGTATAATACAATTTTAAAAGATGATGTGCACATTCACAGTGCTTTCAGTCACAGGCTGGGACCTCGAGGAACTATAAGTGCACGCCACTATTCTACTGGTGACACAAGCAGAATTCAGTTCTGTGGCAAGTTGCATTCACATACATCTACAGTGGCCAAACTGACCAACTAATCTTTCAGAACATAAAAGAGTGCATGTTTTACTCTACATATAGAATATAATGCGCTCACCTTAAATTAAAAAGAATTGTATTATTTTAAAATGTATTCTTCATTTAAAGTGTTTGCATTATATTTTATATGTCTGTACCTCTAGGTGAAAGTCAACAAACTAGTTTCAGAATATTGTGTTCTTTTTTTAGTCACATCACCAAGACTCCTCTCAGGATCAGAGTTCCATAGGTCTTTTGCTATGCATCTCAACTTCTGGATGACGTAGGAAATACTTTGTAGGAGGCTGCCATTGAGGCCACATGTCCAGGCAGACCAACACACCTTGTATTGTAATTACACGTTTATATAGCTTACTACCTCAGGGGAGGCGTCGAAGCGCTTTTTCACTCCAGCTTCAGAACTGTGTGTGTCCTGGAAGCTACAACTGCCCGAGCTGAGGCACTTGAGGGAGATGGGGTTGGTGGTGTAGGTGTGGGTGCGGAAGCCCTTTCATACCAATGGGCGTTGTGTGCCTACCTCGGTCCACCTGTCTCAGACCAAGGCAACTCCCCTCCCCCCTCCACCCACCACACCCTGGCCTGGAAAGCCAACAGGTGGAGAGAGCCAGGTTGGGAGCAAGGCGCGGAGAGGCGAAGGGAGAAACAGGCGAGGGAGAGAGAAAAACCCACTGAGACAAATGAAACATGCAGGGGGAACGGACAACAGAACGCGATTCAAAATGAAAAGACAGTTGTGACTTGTGAGGAGCGAAACAGTAGAAAAAGCTAAGTGTATTGAGAGCGAGAAGAGAAAAGTAAAGAGTGGAGATGGCGTAGAATAGAGAGAAGACAGACAAAATAGAATGAGCGAGGGAGCTAAAAAGAGGAAAGTCCGAGAAACAAAAATCGTGAAGAAGTAACAGACATTATTTGAAGGAAGATAGGCAAAGGTAAAACAGCATCGGAGAAGAAGTGGGGACAGAAAGAGTGATAGTAGAGATACGGCAGACAAGTAAAGTTGTAAAGAAAGAGAGAACGGAGTCAAGGTGAGAAAGACGGCAAGAGTAAGAGATGAATTAGGTCAGCTATTGGAAAGAAGAAAATAATGAAGAGGGGAGTTTGAGAGAGATTCGCTTAAGAGAGTGAGGGCGAGAAAAAAACAACCAGACGTGGGTAGATACCGAAGAAACGAAGAGGGGAGAGACAGAAAGAGGGGGAAGGGAGGAGATAACGTAGAAAGGGGAAGAAAAAGGATATCGGAAAAAAGAACAAAACACAATTTAAGAACAGTGAAATAATGCAATAGGGGACGTAGGCTAGAGAGGAAGATACAGCACTAGAGAAAGACAAGCATTGGCCGCACGCGCGCCTCACGCTTGAAGTTAAAAAAAAAAAGAAAAACAAGACAAGCCCGGAAGAACAGTGAAATAATGCAACAGGGGACGTAGGCTAGAGAGGAAGATACAGCACTAGAGAAAGACAAGCATTGGGCGCACGCGCGCCTCGCGCTTGAAGTTAAAAAAAAAAGAAGAAAAACAAGACAAGCCTGGCGGAGAGTGGCACGAGCGCGCTTGGGGGGGGGGGGGAGCGGACCCTTTGAAGTGCTCCCAAAAGGCGGATTGCATGGCGGCACGATGCGCGTGATTGTGCGCGTGCTAGCCATGCAATCCGCTTTTTGGGAGCACTTTTCAAACCCGCTTTCTATAGTCTCGCTTTGCGATCGCTTACGCGATAGCAAGGTCGAGACCTAAAAACTCCATTGTCAGCTTGCTTCCCCAGCACCTCCGACCCACCCTCTATCGTCAGCTTGTTCTTATAGCCCCTCCCACCCACCCTCCATTGTCAGCGTGCTGCTCCAGCCCCTCTTGTCTACCCTCCATTGTCCATGTGATCCCCAGCCCCTCTTGCTCTCCCTTCATTGCCAGCTTGTTGTCCCAGCCTTTCCTGCCCAGCCTCTGTTATCAGCTTGCTCTCCCAGCCCCCCCTGCCAATCAAATTGTTCGTCGAGCCCCTCCTGACCACTGTCCATTGTAAGCTTGCTGCCCCAACCCCTCCAATCTCTCTTGTCATTTTGTCTTCCCCGACCCATCTCGCCCACTCTTGTTTTCCATGTACTTCAAGGGACCCTCCTTCCCACCCTTCGTTTTCAGTGTGCTTCCACATTGTTTCTTGCATGTCCCATACATGCCAACATTTTAGAGCAGGCAAGTACGAGATTTTGAAAAAATAGTCGTGAGCATGTATTTTACCCACTGACTCATGTTGAAACAGCGCAATCTGCCTGGATTGGATCTATTGGTATATGTGAGGATAGACAATCAGCATTTTATTTTGGGCACTTTAATAACATAGTATGGCTGCCAACTGTCCTGTTTTTTGCCGGGAGAGTCCCTGCAAGTTGAAGACTTTCCCGGGTAATTCTCTATCCTGGGATAGTACCGGCAATTGCACTTACGTAACACTGAAACATATACAAGACATTTTAGCTCACGTTTCTCCAGAAACCACCACATACCAATGCTTTCTGAAGGTAACAAACAGTAAGTACCTCATGAACAGGGCCGGACTGGGAACCAAAACAGGCCCTGGCAAAGTGCGCGGCCAACCCACCCCCACCTCCCGCGGGGGTTGGGGGTGCCGCCAAGCTCTTTGCCAGGGCCGGTTTTTGGCCGATTTTGCTACAGGGCCGATTTTGCAGCCAAAAACGTCCCTGTAACCAAAACGGCCGCCAGGGGCCCAAAACCAGCCCCCACCCGTGCGGCGCACCGGGGGATTGCCCGGTGCCCACTACGGCCAGTCCAGCCCTGCTCATGAAGCGCCAGGCTCCGCATAGAGTGACTGTGATAACACAGGGCAGTAGCAGGCAGGCCGCGTCACCCCTCCGGGGTTCGACAGGCTTAAGGAAACGCTGCATATTTTGTACCTCGGAAATTTGACGTAACACGATTCTCAGCACATAGATGGCAATGCGGCATTACTCTGAGAGAAGGCACAATCGAATTATAGTCATTCACTGGCTCCGCTCGTGGTTGTGAATCATCTAGCCTTGCCCCTTACCAACAAGCCATAGCTGCCCAAACATGGCTTTACTGACCGCTGCAGGGCTGCAGGAGGTGCTGTAGTACCAGGTAAACAGGCTCAGGGGTGCTAAATTAGCTGTGTCCCTCTCAAGGCCCTGAGGAGATATTTACAGGGTGTGGGACACGGGCGTTACTGCTGTATGTTGAGCATGTATTTTAATAGTAGCACAAGTGTGCATAGGAACCCAGGTGGAGCGAGCCACGAGCCGGTCTCCACCTAGGCTGTTTCGCGCAAGCAAACGGCCGCACGAGGGGTCAGGTGGGGATAGTTAGGCAGGAGGGAAGGTTTTCAGAAGGCGTTAATTAGGCAGTTTAGCGGGAAGGCACTTGCGTCGGCAGTGCCCTGGGGTGTGTCGTAGCTGCTTTTCCCGTTGTCCCACCCTCCCACCCATTATATATATATAAAAAAAAAAAAGTTACTTGCCACTCTAAGATGGTTTTGAAGTTTCCCAATTTTCCTGTTTTATTATGGCGTTTTGGGGGGGGGGTAAGTCTGGAGCGGCCTTACCCACTCCTAGGGGGCGTGGGGGAAATGTCTGAACGCGGGGGTGGGGAAGAGAATAGTTGGGGTTTACAATGACATGGGGTGTATTATATGAAGTTTTGATTGAATTGTTGGAATAAAGGTTGGGGGTTTTGTGAAAAAAGTAATTTTCATGATGTCATACTGTATATAGTTATGCGATTGGGAAATTTTCAACTGTCTTAATAAAGTGGCCTTTTCTGCTATGAGAAACAATAGTGAGGCTGTGTTTGTTGCGAGATCAACCATGCACCCCTTTCAGTTTACGGAAGAGACTGCAGATACTTTGGAAATACTTTTAGCGAACATTCCTGAAACTACAACATGTGCAAGAAGTAGAGCTTGAGTACAGGAGGTAGTACTGTTCCCGGGGATAATATAAACTGCACATACATGTACTGGTATGAACAGCACTATTAAACAAATTAAATAATTGTGACAGAGGGACTATTGAGAGAATAGGGGCACTGTTGGCCAGAGGTTGTGAAGCAAGCCGTGGAGAACGAGGTCATGAGGCACAAAAAAAGATTGTTGCACTGGGCGCCATCTGCTGGTCCTGAGAGAGTGAGTAAGAAATGTCTGGCACTGAGCTGTTTGAGATTGATAGTTTTCTCCAGTTGGGAAGGTGTTGTTATCACCATACTGTATGTATGTATGTATGTATGTATGAACTTTAATAGCACATTGCTTATTTTATAGTGCAAGTGACAATCCGTGACAGTATTTGAAGTAGGTGGAGTTAAATTATGCTTATTATGTGGTTGGGTGGAGTGGGCGGAGCTCTGGGGCAGTGGGTGTGGTAAATTTTCAAGTAAGTAATTGATAGCTGTGGTGTAAAGTGCCCCTGGAAACATTTTTCAAATGTTGCCAAATATGACATAGCGCAAACAAAAGCCGAGTTCTAAAGTCTGTTTTTGTTTGCGCCATGTAAAATTGCCAAAAATAAATGTTGAAGCCTGGTACATGCTCTAATCCTTCTAGACCTCTCTTCCGCCTTTGATACGGTGAACCACGAAATTCTCCTAGAACGCCTCAAATCCAGGATGGGGCTGGAGGGCACCGTCCTTGAATGGTGTAGATCCTTCCTCCAAAACCGCTCACAAAGAGTCCTTATCAATGGCGATCTATCCGCCCCATCTCCAGTTTCCGTGGGAGATCCCCAAGGATCAACCCTATCCCCTACCCTTTTCAACCTTTATCTCGAACCTCTCACCGAGGTTCTGCGTGCCGCCAACATCTCATACCTTATGTACGCCGACGATACACAGGTCTACATTAAAATCTCTTCCCCCCAGGACATTCTCTCCCTAAACATGGCACTGAAGCTAACAGTCCATTGGCTCACTGCCAACCAGCTTAAACTCAACGCCAACAAAACCGAATTCCTTCTGATCTCCCCACCCAAACCTAATCCAGATATCCAGGAATGGATCAAGACAATCACGGCACTAAACTGCCCGCCTACCATTGTTGACTCGGCAAAATCCCTGGGAATAACCCTTGACGGCAGCTTGAATATGCACAGCCATATAAACGCGATGGCCAAAACGGCTAGATTCCACCTGAGCTACCTAAGAGACCTAAAACCCTTCCTCGAGAGGTTCGACCTTAAAATGGCTACCCAGGCCCTTGTCATCTCCAGGCTTGAATATGGATGCTCTACTCTCGCAGGGCTACCCAAGAACTCTCTGGCCCCACTGAAAGCCTGCCTCAACTCCGCTGCCAGACTCATAACGGGCTCAAAAAAATTTGACCACATCTCTCCCCACCTTAAAGCTCTGAACTGGCTGCCCCTGGAGGCCAGAATACAATTTAAACTGGCCTGCATAACTCACAAAGCTCTATACGCGAACTCACCGACATGTCTTGCACAAAAACTCGTGATATCCGGACAGGCCAGAAATTCCCGATCTGCCAAAAACCTGCTGTTGCAGCCAGCAAAATTCCGGAAGAAAAAAACCTACAATCGAGCCTTCTCTGGAGCCGCTCCAAGAATCTAGAACTCTCTCCCACCCTCCGTTAGAAGACTCCCGTCCTTGGCACACTTTAAGAGGAAGACCAAAACTTTCTTAATGGGAAAATACCTCATCTAGCGAACTCCTTACAATCAGACTTGCCGCTTGTGCCTTATAACTGCCTGCTCAAACTTTTTATCCCATTTGTAGCGTCAACCGCAGCTAGGATGCACCTCGTGGATTGGAAACCTTTGTATTGTATTGTTACTCTGCATGCTTTAATTATTCTCCCTCAGGTAGCTTGAACTTGAAATTGAATCTCCCCTGTATCCCTTTCTCTCCCAGTATGATCCCTCCCGTCCCTACGTCTTATTCCCCCCTTAATCCTGTAAAGCGCTCTGATACCCTCACTGGTCTGGTTCGCGCTATATAAAACTGTAAAATAAAAAAAAAAAAAAAAAAAAAAATATTCTCCCTCTCCAAGAATTAAGGACAAAGCGTTAACATTTGGGTGCCGATTCCGATCCGTTAAAAATAATTTTACGTACGAGTCGTACAAGTACCGTACAAACGGCCAAGTACGATTCGTACGTGAAAAATAACTACGAATAGCATCGGGAAAAGTGTACGAGAGGGCGTCGGATAGTTTTTACGTCCGAATATCGTCGGGAAAAGTGTACGAGAGTGAGCCGGACATTGCAAATCGTAAAACACAAGTCAGAGCGCGCAAGTACGATCCCGACCGTCCGTCCGAATACACAATCGCACGTAAAATGGCCCGTATGGAGCCAACGCAGTAGCACACATGTACACGGGTACACTTATGCCCGTGTACGAGCCGTACAGCCCCCCCACCCCCAAATATGTCAGCACCGTGCACCACCCTGTCCGCACTGTACCGACGCCCCGCAACTGTACGCGCTGTACCCCCATGTACGCGCCTTACCCCCGTCTGCACTGTACCCCCGCCCCACACCTGTACGCGCCGTACCCCCCATGTACACGCCTTTCCCCCCATGTACGCGCCTTACCCCCGCATGTATGCGCCGTACCTCCGCATGTACGCGCCGTACCCCAGGCCCGTACCTGTATGCGCCGTACCCCCCCATGTACGCGCCTTACCCCCCCATGTACGCGCCGTACCTCCGCATGTACGCGCCGTACCCCAGGCCCGCACGTGTACGCACCGTACCCCCACCGCATGTACGCGCCTTACCCTCCATGTACGCGCCGTACCTCCACATGTACGTGCCGTACCCCAGGGCCACACGTGTACGCCCCGTACCCCCACCGCATGTACGCGCCGCACTCCAACACCATACCCCAGCACCCTCACCCAGCATCGCGTATGTACGGATCGTACCTACGCGAAAAAGACTCTTACAGAACCAGGACACTGTAAAACAGCACAAGGAGGGTCAATTCGACTCGCACAACACCACAAAACACGTCTACATGACAAAATACATCTCAATGACTGACCTGGCACATCCAAACAGGCAAACAGAGGCCCGAAATCACAACCACCTCTTATAACACACCCACCAAAATTCAAACCCAGCCACACCCAAAAATGGACCATTAAAAAGGGCCCACACACACAACCCATGAGCCTTTGCAACAGACCCACTGCTGCCAGACCCCACAGAGAAACAACTCTACATTACTCATACCTTCACTACACCTTCACTCACACACCTTCACACAGCCTCCTTCACAAACATCCCCCTCTTCACATTCACACACACACCGTCACATTCACACCCACACACCCACAACCTTCCACACCCACACCCACACCCACACCCCACACCATGCCCACAGACAAGAATCCAAAGTTCACAACGGCGGAGCTGGACCTCCTTGTCAACGAAGTCATCAGAGTCGAGCCACAGCTGTTTGGAACATTGGTCAGACAGACCAGCATAGCTGAAAAATCTGCCATGCGGCAGAGGATTGTCGATAAGGTGAATGCTGTTGCGCCCATCCGAAGGACCAGCGTTACAACAAACAATTGATGGACGGAATGCTGACAATGCAGACATTCTCCCCCAGTCAAGAGATCTGGGTTAAATCCATCGTTCTTTTGCCCACTACACCACCCCAGTTTATACATGGCCATATGCAAATCAGTCTTGACCCTGTGCCTCATGGGAACAGTCCAGCCCGAACTGCCAAGCCATGTCTTCCCTGGACCGGAATCAAGCATCCTAGGACCGGTTTCTGGCTATCAGCCGTCATCAGCCAGGATAGCTTGACTCCAGTGGCGTAGTGAGCACGGGTCCCACGTCTGGGAATACCCATCCCACTTAGGGCGAAAAGCGTTACAACAAACAATTGATGGACGGAATGCTGACAATGCAGACATTCTCCCCCAGTCAAGAGATCTGGGTTAAATCCATCGTTCTTTTGCCCACTACACCACCCCAGTTTATACATGGCCATATGCAAATCAGTCTTGACCCTGTGCCTCATGGGAACAGTCCAGCCCGAACTGCCAAGCCATGTCTTCCCTGGACCGGAATCAAGCATCCTAGGACCGGTTTCTGGCTATCAGCCGTCATCAGCCAGGATAGCTTGACTCCAGTGGCGTAGTGAGCACGGGTCCCACGTCTGGGAATACCCATCCCACTTAGGGCGAAAAGCGTTACAACAAACAATTGATGGACGGAATGCTGACAATGCAGACATTCTCCCCCAGTCAAGAGATCTGGGTTAAATCCATCGTTCTTTTGCCCACTACACCACCCCAGTTTATACATGGCCATATGCAAATCAGTCTTGACCCTGTGCCTCATGGGAACAGTCCAGCCCGAACTGCCAAGCCATGTCTTCCCTGGACCGGAATCAAGCATCCTAGGACCGGTTTCTGGCTATCAGCCGTCATCAGCCAGGATAGCTTGACTCCAGTGGCGTAGTGAGCACGGGTCCCACGTCTGGGAATACCCATCCCACTTAGGGCGAAAAGCGTTACAACAAACAATTGATGGACGGAATGCTGACAATGCAGACATTCTCCCCCAGTCAAGAGATCTGGGTTAAATCCATCGTTCTTTTGCCCACTACACCACCCCAGTTTATACATGGCCATATGCAAATCAGTCTTGACCCTGTGCCTCATGGGAACAGTCCAGCCCGAACTGCCAAGCCATGTCTTCCCTGGACCGGAATCAAGCATCCTAGGACCGGTTTCTGGCTATCAGCCGTCATCAGCCAGGATAGCTTGACTCCAGTGGCGTAGTGAGCACGGGTCCCACGTCTGGGAATACCCATCCCACTTAGGGCGAAAAGCGTTACAACAAACAGTTCGGGCTGGACTGTTCCCATGAGGCACAGGGTCAAGACTGATTTGCATATGGCCATGTCTAAACTGGGGTGGTGTAGTGGGCAAAAGAACGATGGATTTAACCCAGATCTCTTGACTGGGGGAGAATGTCTGCATTGTCAGCATTCCGTCCATCATTTGTTTGTTGTAACGCTTTTCGCCCTAAGTGGGATGGGTATTCCCAGACGTGGGACCCGTGCTCACTACGCCACTGGAGTCAAGCTATCCTGGCTGATGACGGCTGATAGCCAGAAACCGGTCCTAGGATGCTTGATTCCGGTCCAGGGAAGACATGGTATGGCAGTTCGGGCTGGACTGTTCCCATGAGGCACAGGGTCAAGACTGATTTGCATATGGCCATGTCTAAACTGGGGTGGTGTAGTGGGCAAAAGAACGATGGATTTAACCCAGATCTCTTGACTGGGGGAGAATGTCTGCATTGTCAGCATTCCGTCCATCATTTGTTTGTTGTAACGCTTTTCGCCCTAAGTGGGATGGGTATTCCCAGACGTGGGACCCGTGCTCACTACGCCACTGGAGTCAAGCTATCCTGGCTGATGACGGCTGATAGCCAGAAACCGGTCCTAGGATGCTTGATTCCGGTCCAGGGAAGACATGGCTTGGCAGTTCGGGCTGGACTGTTCCCATGAGGCACAGGGTCAAGACTGATTTGCATATGGCCATGTCTAAACTGGGGTGGTGTAGTGGGCAAAAGAACGATGGATTTAACCCAGATCTCTTGACTGGGGGAGAATGTCTGCATTGTCAGCATTCCGTCCATCATTTGTTTGTTGTAACGCTTTTCGCCCTAAGTGGGATGGGTATTCCCAGACGTGGGACCCGTGCTCACTACGCCACTGGAGTCAAGCTATCCTGGCTGATGACGGCTGATAGCCAGAAACCGGTCCTAGGATGCTTGATTCCGGTCCAGGGAAGACATGGCTTGGCAGTTCGGGCTGGACTGTTCCCATGAGGCACAGGGTCAAGACTGATTTGCATATGGCCATGTCTAAACTGGGGTGGTATAGTGGGCAAAAGAACGATGGATTTAACCCAGATCTCTTGACTGGGGGAGAATGTCTGCATTGTCAGCATTCCGTCCATCATTTGTTTGTTGTAACGCATCCGAAGGACCAGGCATGAATGCCAAGCCAGGTGGTACGATCTGCGCAGGGCGGTCAAGAGGAAAATGAACGAAGAATATGCCCAGAGTAACATCACTGGAGGTGGGCCGCCCCGCAGACCGTACACTACCATCCCTGGGAGGAGAAGGTGATGGCCCTGCTACCGCTGGTGGGAGTACACGGAGTCGAAGGAGTCGCAGAGCCTGGTGAGTACACAAACAACTTACGTAACATGGGGGCAATGGGGTCCAAACCACATATACACCAAATGCACGCAACTTCCCCCAAGCACTCACCGCACACAACCACACTCAAAAACCACGCTCATGTCACTAACGTCTCCATGCACCCTTCACAAATCAAGGCAAGGCCATGTCCAAGGCTACAACAACCACAAACACAAGACTGGATGTCGGGGAGGCTGGGAGGGTGGGCCCCACACAACACATTGTGAAAATGAGACGCAGACACCAATGCCCTCAGCCCATATGGCATAGGTACATACCCATGCACAATGCACAGGGACTGCCAAAGTACTGACAAGGTAGCTGACACTTGGCCCTGCTGTATGCAGCACAAGGCCCTCCTGGGACCACTGTACACTCAAACACCAACTCCACAAGCACAGGTATCTAGCACAGGAACTCACACTCACTGTCATGCCAGCATGCACCGTGAGGGGACAGACACATCACCTGGGAGACCCAATAACAACTCACACTACACACAACAGCAGGCCCGGTCACAACCCCCCCTCCTAACACAAGCACACACCCCCGGGGCAGGCAACGGATTTACACACTCCCACAATGGACATGTGACACAACAAGACCAATCCATAGCCAAATAAGCATCATAGCCAACAATCTACAGGTCAAACACTCAGGAGAACATCCCAATCTGTCCCCCGCAACATACCCATCCCAAAGTGGACATTGAGAGGAATGCTAGGCACATCCAACTACCTGGAGGAACTGTGTCAACTTGAATATGTATGAAACATAGATGTTGCATGAAACACCATTAACATTGTCTCTCTCTCACACACAGGGCAATGTCGTCGATCTCCCCCCAACACTGGGGGGGAAGAATCACAGTCCCAGGCTCCGCGTGAAGATGATCCCACCGGCAGCGACGACTCTCACCGCTCCGTGGATGACCCCGACCAACCTGGACCCTCTGGTGCCCAAGCCCCTGCAGTACCTGCGTCAGGTACATCTGTGCCAACCACCACCCCCATTCCTGCCACATCCCAGGACACACCCAGGAGCCCTGCTCGCACTGAACAACAGAGCCAGTCTGACCAGGAGGGACAAGGTTCTCCGGGCACCCAAGAAGAGGCAGGCAACCCTGCAAATGCCATCCCTCAGGGGTCCCGTAGACCCGATGTGCCCACAAGGGCAGGCCAGGCTCAAGTGGGCAGGGGTGGTGGGAGTGGAGGCAGGCGGAGGCGCAAACCTGACCAGCCAGCTCAGGACACCGGTATGTCACACATACGCAACATCCTGGACTCATACCGGCGTGACACCAGAGGCATCAACCAGGTTGTGTCGAGACTCTCAGAAATGCAGGGGACCATCGATGAGATAAAGAACCTGCAGGTCGAGCATCATGCCAGTCATCAACAACACCAAGGACGGATGGAGGCAAGACTGGCTGAGCTCCTGGCGGTGCACAGGGACATGAGCCAATCACTCCGTCAGATCGCCCAAAGCATGGGCAACCCTCCCTGTGCCACCAGGCGTAGATCAGCACCAGACACAGGGAGGGAGGAGGAGGAGGAGGAGGATTCGTCTGACGGAGCGTCCCAAGCATCGTCAAGGCCTGCATCTGAGGGTCCCCGGAGGAAGGTGGGTCGTCCACGGAAAAGACCGTGAGAGTCAGCGGACCATCCACATCTCCCAGGTCACCTGGCCCTCTGGCGCAACAGCAGCACCTCATCCAATGACATTCTCTGCCACATGGACTTGCTGGTCACAGTCTGACCAATGATGACCAACACTGTGCCCTGGACTCTGATGACTTCCAATGCCAAGGATACCATCTCCCCCTGTGAACTTTGGATTCTATTCCCCCGGTAGAGCACCTAATTTCATCTACCAATACACGTACCCCACCGCAAATAAATATATTACTTTGGTCATGAGACGTTCCTGTCATTTTGCATTATTCAACAACATATGTGTGTGGCAATGTCAAACTATGCCTGAGTGTTGAACTAACTCCAGCCATCCATACCCTGGGATCAGAGTCTGGTACAGGACACACATGGGTCACAAGGTATCATTTAATGTAGGCATGGAGCACAACACTCACCTGTGATGGCCTCTGGCTGCTGAGGGGGGGCTTGCTAAACTGTGCGGACAGACCTATTTGGGAGAGTATCATCAAGGCGTAGAGGTCATGGCTCATGTGGAGGTTCCCGGGGAGGGAGTCCCAGGTATGTGTGGCCAGGTGGGAGAACAATGTCCTGTATGCTGGAGTACGGTGGAAGTGAAGAACGGTGGCCAGGGCAACGTTGGATGCACGAAGATGGCCCAACGGGATCTAGGATGACAGATGTACAAGGTTGGGTTGGGGTCGGGGTTGTGGACTGCCTTCTGAGTGTGGGTGGGGAGTTTGGAGGTCATCCTGCAGCAGACAGTGATCCATTGCAGCTATCTATGGTGGACGGTGAGGTGGCTGGGGCGTAGGGTGTTGAAGCTGAGGTGTGCAGATGCACCCTGGATGTGGACAAGTTTCCTGGGAGTTTGGATGTACTTGCTCCGTAGAGGGCAGGGCAGTATTTGACACGGATGTTGTCATGGACCTGGGGGATGGTCTGTCTTTTCTTGGAGTGGATCTATCTGTGGATCATGTGCATAATGCAGAGGGCGTTGCAGCATGAGGTACAGATGCTGTGGACTAGCATGGCAAATGTGAGCGAGCCAAACATGATGCACACCATCTTGTGTGTGTGGCCACTGGGTGCTTGTGCAGGGCTCTTGCGGGTGGGACACAAGCACTTGACCCAGCTGGAAGGGGACAATCCTCAGATGATCACCTCAGTCCTGTACAAGTCCAGCCTCAGGTGGCTCGTGTTCAGCCATTCATCAATGGATCTCATGCATACTTGAATGATGGAACTGCCAATGTCTGTGTCTTTGTTGAGAGTGAGGAGCACCTGGCTGTCAATGGCATACGAGCTGATGATGAGGTGCTGTGCGCATGTGATGGTGGAGAGGGGGGTCCTGGACACTCTGTAGATTGACATGCTGAGAGATGATACCTGTGCCATGTCCCAGACGATGACACCATACTACATGCTGAAGCCTTGAGTCCCACTCCTATGCCCTTGCTGGGCTACAGAGCCGGTGGTGAGTATTAGGGACGTGACCTGGTTGGTGTGACAGGGCCTGGAAGGCGGGGCAGCGCAGTGTAGGCAGTTGGAGTTGCACACTCAGCATGCAAAGGTGTTGTGTGTGTGCCCAGGGTATGCCAGACAGCGGCTCTATTGGTAATACAAAAAACACTTGACTCCCGCCCCTGCCCCCATACTGTTCCAACACTATTCATTTTACAACTGTTAGAAATCTGTTTGACAAGAAATTTTTTCACTTTTGATAACCTGTATTACCAACAAATCAAAGGGACTTCTATGGGCGCAATTTTTGCCCCCAACTTAGCGATTCTGTTCATGGACCAATTGGAGATAGGTTCCATTCTCACTGACACAAATCCATTCCTCCCAGGCATTTGCCTATGGCGAAGATATATTGACGACATTTTTATCATTTGGAGACATGATATCAGTGCACTACAACAATTCCTTCATTGGTTAAATAACAACTGCTCAGGCCTATCGTTTACGATCTCCACTGATAAATCTGCCATTGCCTTTCTTGACCTGACAATCTTCCGCTCTGAAGGCGAATTGCTCACACGCCTGTACAGAAAACCCACTGAGCGGAACACGCTGCTCAGTTACGGAAGTAACCACCCCAGGGCCCTGAGGGATTCACTTCCATATTCTCAATTTCTGAGAATCAGGCGCAACTGCTCTTCCTAAGCAGACTACTTCAGAGAGGCAGCCACTCTCTCATCTAAACTGAAAGATCGTGATTACCCCAAGAGGATAGTAAAAAATGCATCCAAAAGGGCATGGTACTGCCCTCGTGATGTACTTCTGACTCCCAAACCCAAACGTGAACTGGAAAGAATAGCCTGCGTCACTACCTTTTCACCAGTATCCAACCAAATAAGAAAGTCTATAATTCAGCACTGGCCAGTCATTAATGCAGGTAGTCTTAGCATTGAAAGACCGCTATTCGCTTTCCGTAAAAGCAGAAATTTGAAAGATCACTTGGTAAGAGCAGCTCTTCCCACCACTGTCCCCCGTGTAACACTTGATTCTTTTTGGGGTCTTTCTCCTATCCTAGGACATTTCAAATGTGGTGGTTGTAATGTTTGTGATTTTACGATTGAAGGCAAAAGTTTCACTGCCAATAACATTACAGTTAATTCGAATGCCTTCTCTAATTGCAATACCTGCAATGTTATCTATTTAATACATTGTCCTTGCATGAAACTGTACATTGGACAGACTACACAAAAAGTAAAGACAAGAATTGGACAGCACAGAAGTCGTAAAAGGTGTAACACACCCAACGCACTACTGGTGGAACATTTCACGGATGCCAAACACAACGAAGATGACATCCGCTGGACGATTCTGAAGGTACTCAAATTGCCACAGAGAGGAGGCAACATGACCCATTTGTTAAACCGTGAAGAACTAAAAGCAATAATCCTTTTTGATACAATCAAAAATGGCCTGAATAGGAATGAGGACTGGACTACCCTCTTATGAATTGACTAATACCATACTGCAACACCTTGGATTTTAATTGGTTGTTCTGGTTGATCTCTTGAGAAAATTCTTAACCTTGACTTGTACCTGTATATGCCACAAACTGTGACTTTCAACTGTATATACCACATTCGTCAGTACATGTTCAAATTTTACTTCCAATTGTGCAGGCCATTATCCCAAGCATGTTCTGTAAATAACTGTAATAAGTTTTTGTCACACATTGACACTTACGCACGCCCTTGCATTGCACTTCACACTAACCGCACTTGGTTTTTCACTCACCCAAGATGGCCACCGCTGTTACACACAGCTATCACCCATCCATAGTCCTTCCTCCCTTTTGGCACCCCTCTGAGGTCCTTCAGTGGTTTCCCGCTCTATTTAAATGAGAGCACTAAGCACCAGCGCCCAGTGCCTGCCATTGAGCCGGTTACTACACAGCACATTGTTGCTGAGGACAGAGATCTCCATTGCTGTATCTCTCCACAGGTAAGACAACCCCTCACCCCGATGTAATTGACTGTTTTAAGGATTTTTCCTCACTTAGGCAGCCTTTGACTAAAACCTCCCCGTATTTTCAATTCCCTCAAGCTTGGACTGTAACATATTAGTATATTGAAGCAATACCTTGGCGCATTGAAATGTGGCCCATCTGCACCACAGTCTAACTACCCAACAGCCGATCCAGGCAAGGAGCAGCATGCTCCAGCGCCCACTAAGTTTTATAGAAACCTTAACTGCAAGGTATGTGCCCTAGACTCATTTACATCCCAACCCCACATCGATTATGACACACCAAATCCAACCGCAATGTAACTTTTTTCACAGCGACCAAACCAAAAGCAACAACGCTGTTCTTCATTGTCAGTTTCCACTCTGACCAGCCATATGTGATACCCCTATGTCCTCAATTGGGGTAAGCATACATGTTACACTTACTTTTCTCACTGAGTCACGCGCCATTCCGTAATGGTTAACACCCCCGGTTACGTGTTTCTCATAACTTCACGTCCTCCCAATACCGGTTCTTATTTTTTAATAAATACGACTGTCCCCCATGCCGCTCACGATCGGAATGCACATTCACACACCTTTAATAACTCACGTGGTTCTAGTTTTTAAACCATTTTTACGTAGAAACTAGGTAGCCCGCCGATGCCTTAAACTTCCAAACACCTCCAGTCATTCATCATTCCCCCATTGAATGTCACTTATTAAATCCTGCTTGCCATAGCACACTCACAAACAAATCCCCATTCACTTGACCGGAATAGGCCCGAGCACGATCGTTTTAACCACAACTCCATGTGCACAATTGATAACCTTGACCTTCTGACATGCTATAACTTTCAAGTAATCTTAATATGTTCTAAGTTTTCCCTTGTTCACACAAGCTATTTTCTTTGTTTTCTTTACTCTGACAGGCGTTAAAAACCAGGCAAATGTTATAAATTTAGTCCTGAAGATGATCCCGTTAATCAATGAGCTTGGTATCGAAACGTCGACTTTTTAAAAATAGTACCACAAATATCCATTGTGCTTACTCGTTGTGGTCTCTATTTTGTCAAACTTGCTACAACTTCATTTATGCCTGCAAGTTGCAACGGCTCTCAGTCTTTGCCTGTAACTGTTGTTTGTCCTAAACTGTCTGCATTGTTATTCCTTTTTTCCCCCCGCACGTTCCCCATGCTGTAGGGTGCAGGATTGTGCCCCACGATAAATGTAGTGTTTTCATTATCCTTGACCATATCCTTTAGTATCTGAAAAATAAAAATCCCCTGTCCGGTTGGACATCGGATGTGTATAGTAACCCATTGTGGTCTATATTTAATTTTAAGTAAAATTTAGTGTCTGCTCAGGACCATTGTTTTCTACATATATAACAGGGTATGTCTGACAGCAGGCGTTAGATGTGCGGATGGACATAGCTCGGAGTGTGGCTGCTACATCAGACTGTAGTGTGATGTGGGTTATGCAAGGACAGGATGGTGGTGCAATGTGCACCTTGCATGTGCTGATGGTCCAGCCTTTGGCACCGCGTGGCGGCAACAGTGGCATAGACAAGCTGAGGACAGCCAAATGAATGGGTGGAGGGAGGAAGTGAGGAGCATCTTGGAGGCGTGTGTGTTGCCAAATCTGGATACTCTGTGGGCCCTTGCTGCAGGGGCCACAGCAGCTGGCGGCATCTCCTTGCAAACTGCCAGAATTTGCACACAAAGACTAGGATGTCGGAAGGACAACTGCAACAGGCGCGTGTGTAAAGTAAGGAGTGTCCAGTGTCACAGCCAGAGACAATGCATGCACAATCACCAAAGAAGCATGACACCGGATCAGGAAACTGAAGGCCGACCTGCGCACAGGAGACACACCCTCAGCAGCTGTTGATGGCCCATTGTGTGGACCACCATGCCAAAAAACATACACGACCATGTACTTCATGCCCAATAGGGAGCCTAATCCATGAGCAACTGCATGCATGTTGCTAAACTACACATGGACTCCTATTCATAATCTTCCACAACTATGCCAGATATGCCGCATGCAAAGTGGCAAGAGACCTGCATTGACAGAGATGAGGCACCTTGGAGTGTGACGAACACCTTTATTACTCAGCCTCACACTAAGGGAAATGCATCAATTGGAAGAGACTCACAGGTCATTTGGCTGACCATGTGTGACCTACACTGGACACCCCCTTCAACACACAGATGTGGTAAATCCTACTGAGCTGGCACACAAGTGAAGGGGTTGAGCCTAACACCCCTTGCTGCACACGGAGAGTCTGCAATTCCCCATTGAGCCACATATGGGGATGTCCCACACTATGTCCACCATTAGCATCCCGTATGTTCCTGAGGGACGTTTTACACACATTGATGCCTTCATCAGAATCCACAAACCATTACAGATGACTGTCAGGAAGGGTGACTATCAATTCATGGGAGCCATGCAACACGTCATGTGGCCCATGGTGAGTCGACATGTATGCATGGTAACACAACATGCACAGGACCAGTCCCCACATATCACAAACACGTACCACCCACAAAATGCCTTGCTGCACTCCTTACCCCAAATGACTTTTCACCATGTCTGTGCATGTAACTCTGATCCAGCACACGTTGCAATACTCATGAGGAATAGCAGGAGGGCAATGATGACATCAGCAGACGACAGCCGCAAGAACCTGGGGAGGACAGACACACAAAAAGTCAGCGAAGAGCTAGTAATCCGCAGACATGTACATGTACTCTACAGGAATGATGTTGTCACCATGCTCTTAATAAATTTAGTTTCCCAGCTACAATGTGTGGAATGACATCATCACTTGAATGACAAAGCAGAACACACCTCCAAGTCACTTAGCACACAGTCAGCTGGACACACACATTGCAACACATGCCACACAAGGCTCAAAGCGTGCACACTCAGACACAGGGACTCACCATCATGAGAAGAAGTTGCGGATAAGCTGACTCCGGATGTCCTCATCCTCATCCTCACTTGCCCCGTGCCCAAGCCCTTCATCCTCCACGGGTGGATGATCGTGCTCATCCGGATCAAGGATGAGTGGCACGGCCTTCTCCACTGCCATGTTGTGCAGCATGCAGCACACAATGAAGATTTTGCAGACCTTCGCCGGGGCATATGGGAGGGCGCCGCCGGTCTTGTGGAGGCACCGGAATCTGCTCTTCAGGAGTCCAAACGTCCTCTCAATCACGCGCCTCGTCTGCCCATGGGTGTCGTTATACCGGTGTTCTGCGGCTGTTCTGGGGTTGCAGAGAGGCCAGGGCCGGACTGGGAACTGAAAGCAGCCCTGGCAAATTTTGGCAGACCAGCCCCTGACCAGCGCGTAGCGAGCGAGCGCAGCAAGCTTGCCCGACCGCTACTAAGAAAATTTGGGAAAACATTTTTACAGCACATTTTTCATTACATATTCAATTTGATCAACTTTCAAAGCACAGTAAATAGTAGATGATGACCTTAAAGAGCACCACGTTACCCACCCAGTCATATGTACCAGTCATATGTAAACCATAGACATTCTTTCAGAGAGCACCAAAATAAGACACGAGTAGTGAATCAGAGAGAACAAACTATAAGTGAGACCAGCCCCCCACATGGTGTGTAGCGAGCAAGCGCAGTGAGCAACCATTACTGGGGGAGTGGGGGGTTAAACTTGTCCCCCCCCAAGAAAAT
This sequence comes from Triturus cristatus, assembly GCF_964204655.1. NCBI lineage: Eukaryota > Metazoa > Chordata > Amphibia > Caudata > Salamandridae > Triturus > Triturus cristatus. The sequence continues at coordinate 567,060,499 of NC_140588.1, forward strand.
TTGGGAGACAGAAAGGCCAAAACAAAGCGTTTTTCAACACATTTTTCATTACATATTAGATTGTATTAACTTTTAAAGCATCAAGTTGCTTCTGACTATTTATTGATATTTATTTTATGACTTTGCTATAGCACACACCTAGCTCCAAGGGGAATTCAAGAGCTTCTAGAGAGCATTTCTGTTGTAAGGATTAACACCAGCTGTTATCAATTAAACCGGGATGTGTGTCTGTGGATTTTGCTTCAGAATAGATTACAGAAATTCAGAATGTGAGTGGCAGGTGAATGGGAATATCTTATTACAAACTACTTCCTACCTTCAAAGGTGGCCGTCTTAGTTGTGCTTGCAACCGTGGTTTGCCATCTTTAAACACTTTTGAATTTTTTTTTAAATTCTGCTCGAAGAATGCTACCGTGGATGCATGCACATCCACAGTGGCCATCTTTGCACTTAATTTGTACACCTGAAACAAATCCATTTAAAGATGCTGGATGTGGGGGGGATTCAAAACGTTTGATGTGCTGCAGACGGAATTCCAGTTGCAGGACAGGGAGTACTTCCGGAATATACAGGTTCGTCACGCGCTGTGTTCTGTATTCCCGGATGTGGCGTCCATCCCGGAGTGCTCCCCTCTGGAAGATAGAGTGCTAGATGGGCATGTACCGGATGGCACTATCTCATTGATTTATAAAAAGCTCATCAACGATCGCTCGGGACTGCTGACTGGCCTTCGTGAGGCATGGGTTGCCGATGGATTGGAGCTGGATGACGAGGACTGGGTATCTGCGGTGGCCTCCCCGAAAGAGGTGGCCATACCGGCCCGCCTTCGTTTCGTCCAGCTCAAAATACTCCACAGGGTCTACGTTACGGGGCCGGGTCTGATGCGTATGGGATATGCCGTGGATGGGATGTGTAAGCGTGGGTGTGGTTTGTTAGGGACCTTCTTCCATACTTTGTGGGAATGCCCGGAGGTGGCGCGATTCTGGCGTGGTGTGCATGCGGTGTTGCAAGAGTCACGCATGTGACGCTGTTTCCCGAGGCTAGGAGATGTCTGCTGAATGTGTGGGAGCCGACTGATTACACGGTGCCGCAGACGTGGTGGGTGACACTGGGATATATGGTGGCCAAGCGTGACATAGCACAATTGTGGGGCTCCCAGAGGTCACCAACGGTCTCGGTGTGGAAGGACAACATGGATTGGTGTATGTTTCGGGAGAAGGTAGTGTATGTGGCGAGAGGTAAGCCTGGGAAATGGGTGAAAGTGTGGGGCCCCTGGAACTCCTATCGTGGCGGGATTTGTACCCCGCCGCTGACGCCTGACTTGGCAGCGGCCCAGTCTCCCTAGTCTGCTTGTTACCTTGATTCTGTGTATCGTGCTCACTTTGTTTCTGTCCTGGCCCGTCCCCCCCCCCCTATTCCTGTGGATGGTAGGGTCCTCCCAGGGGAGCTCATAATGCTGCTTGGACTTTTGCTGCCTTGTGGATTTGTTTGTAGTTTTTCATAAAAAATGGAATCGCCATTTGGGGGGTCTGGACGGTGTGGCCGCCAACGCTTCCTTCGACTTCTGGGACCTTTATCACTTGCCGCTTGTGTTTTATAACTGTGTTTTATGCTCCCACTGCTTGCTAGCGGCCGGCCTGACGGTTGTAGGCCCATATTTGTATATCTATTGCATTTTGTAATAAAGGTTTAAAAAAAAAAAAAAAAAAAAAGATGCTGGATGTGAATGCTTCTGCGGGAGGCCATCTTAAAATGGTAAAACATTTTTTTTTTACGATGGCCAGCCACCAATAGTGTGGTGGGCGACAGAAAATTAGGTGGGGCGGGGCAGGTAAAGAGGAAGCATAGTGAAAAAGGAGAGGGAATGTTAAACGAAAAAGTGCAGACACTGAGGAGAGAGAGAGGGAGAGGGAATCAAAATAGACCCTCATGTGCACTGCAATGCAAGGTCTGATGTCAGCAGTGGAACACCACATCAACCAAACAAAACGCTGTGAGACTGAATGCTTGCAGGTAGGGCAAACAGAAGACCAGACAAAAACTACTGAAACCAGAGCAAAGAAGTGAGCTCGAAAACAAAAACTTCCAATCACAAAAAAGGGGCTGACCCAAACTCTACCCTGTCTCTAGAATGTATAGGAGACAATTAGACTCCAAACGAGCCTGTAGCAGAGGCTTAAAACGATTGAATCCTGACAAGTATTAGTAAAGTTACTATTGACATTAAAGTCCCACAGCCTTGAAGTATCGCTGATCAATCTGAACTTACTCTAATAATTATTGACACATTGCAGGACTCTCTTAGAATGCCAAACTCCAGGAAAAAAATAATTCTTGCACAACTTCAAGACCACAAATCCTGAACACAAGCCAATCTGGCTTCCACTTCAGACAAAGAATACTAGATTGATCTAAGTACGGGACAACCTACTGGAAGAAGCAGACCTGAGCCCTCCTCCTGCCCCCGTGTCTCCGTCACCTTCAACACTGTGACCACAAAATTCTCATCTACTGATTGCAATCAGTAGCTTTTTATCTCAGACCCTTCCACCAAGTGTTTCAAATCATTCATCTCGGACTGCAGCCAACACGTGGGAGATGATATCCCCCAACTCCAGCCTATATGCTTATGAAGTTCCTCGACACCCCTTTTAAATTAACATAATACATCTCACAGACCAAACTTTCTCTCACATCTTTATCAGAGACTTAGAGTAAGGAATCTTGGTGATGTATGGGATGCAGACCTCTACTTCCAAAGTGGAGCTTTAGTAAAATGTACCCCGTAATGGAATCTCATTAAAAAAAATTGCCTTGCATTGCATCACTCCATAAAATCACCACGTTGTATGGGGCACTAGTCAACTCGTGAGTGAACGATGGGTGCACAATCCTGGACTACTAGAATACCAAGTAATTTATTAGGGAGGTTGCAAGTGCCAGTGACAAACAAAACACTTGTGTATAAAAAAAAACACACACACTAGAAAGCCCTGTTGTCTGCTTAAAATATATTTTTCAGCACAAGCCCCAAGTTGGGGCTAGTGCTGAAAAATATATCTTAAGCAGACTTGCTGACCCCAACCTTTGCCCCAGTTACAGCCCCCAAGAGTCAAGCAGCACAGCACAGCACAGTGCCACCAAAGGGAGCACCACGAGTCACGACATGTATCCTGCCTGCTGGCTCAGAACATTTCAGCTGGCCTGGCCCTGCTCGGAGTCGGAGTCTCGGACACACACACACGAACAGAAAACACCTGATGGCTAACCCTGACGAAAAGAAAACCCATAATGTTTACAGAATCGGACCTGAGCAGTTGAGCTCATCAGGGTTTGAGCCTGAGGTCAGTGCTGCACTGCTGGGGGCGGCAGGCGGCCCGTTGGCCGTGGCAGGAGGAACCAAAGCAGGCAGGCATGCTCACAAATAAATCCACACTCAGGGGCCAGAAATGGGGCGATGCCGATGCGGCGGGCTGTGCAGAAAAAGCCCTCTCGTTTTAGCGCTATGTTGCTCACTCCGGCCGCACATAAACAGCATTCCTGATGAAATGTCATGTGGCAATGGCAAACAATAAAAACGCGCAGACACGATGTGAAATTATCTCTCCAATAAGCTGCCTGCCCCCCATAAATGACAATGGATTATGGAGCTAATACTACAAACATAAATGCACGCTTCCTGTCCTGTGGTGGCCCTCTGGTCTTCAGCTCTGCCCCTCCCGCGGTTGCCTAGTGTTGATTAAGTTGCTTTTGAGGCTGCAATGCTATAATTTTGCTTAACAAGAGCATTCGTTCACTACAGCAAAGCAGGTGCCATTGAAAATCAATTCTTTGTACTCACACAACAGTCGAATCACCACGTTCCATGGATCATTTGAAATGGAGACAAAGAGGCATTACTGTAATCGGACTGAATGCTACATTAAATGGAACTCTGTCACTTAGTTGGGCCATATTTGTAATTTCAAGGAAACATGTAGTGAAGCGTTAACATTTTCAAACTGTATCACGGGTCATATCATTTAAATATTTTTGAATAATTTTTTAGTTATATTAAGTAAGATGAACTGTTCTTTTGCAGTCCCTAAATATGTATGTCTCCCAAACATGTTTAAAAACATTTTGTAATTTCAAAAATTGGCTCAACTTGAAACAGTGAACTTCAGCCGAAGTAACGCCCACAGGTAATACTGCACCAAAAGAGGTAATGTCATCAACACAACTGCATTCTTGTACAATAAAAAAAAGGCAAGAATGCCTAGTGTAACAAACTAATACTGACTTCAAAAAGTGCAGGACTAGAATAATGCCTCTCCAAACTAACACGGAACTGCTTCTAAGAAAATTGATCTAGTTGAAAACACACAAAATCTTATTAAACGGGTCAGCGCCAAACAAGCAGTTTGTGGCCGATGTCTATTCAGCTCCCTGCCTACATATACTTCGGTCCTACCCATTGACCCCACGCTCCTACTGCACACCTTCTTCTGTGCATTATCTGATTGCAAATGCAATTTGCGAAAAGCAAATACCACTCACCTGGCGGCGGGCAGCACTAGCAGACCGTCTGCAGTAGCCAGGGACACTGGGACAGGCAGGGCCGGGGGGGGGACTAGAACTAGAAATAATTTTAATTATGGGGTGGCAACTGCGAGAGAGGGCCTCTCGTTGTCACGGTCTTAGTCTCTGGGTTCTGAAATCAGGGGTCACGCGCACTTTTTATTGAGCGAGCCCCAATGCGCATGTGTCACCACCAACAGCCACGACGCCCTCCCCACCCCCCCTAAGGTGGGTGAACTGAAACCTAAGAGCAGGCCGCGCAGACGCGGCGATGGAGAACTCCGCACGACGCGCGCACGCGCGCAGCCCGACCCACGGCCGAAAATCATAGCGCTGCTGCTCAATGTATTATTTATCCAGCACTGCAGAGATTGATTAAATTGTGCTTTTTTCCCCACGGAGCGAGCCGAGGAGAGAGTGAGATGCAGCAGAGTACAGTAGTAAGTAAAGTGACTACTGTACAGTACTGAGTGCACAAAAAATAGGCACCCGCCCCACCCAGCAACAAAACCGGCCCCCGGCCAAAAAACCGGCCCCCACCCCTGGCAGCCTACCGGGAGATTGCCTGGTGCCCGGCATTGTCAGTCCGGCCCTGGGAGAGGCGTCATCAGCCATGGCATGTTGGGATAACCAGAGTCCCCTACATGGAAACATCATGTGAAGAAGTGGGTCAGGAGATGCCGTAAGATACAAAGATAGCGCTAAACACAGGACTAACAGAGTATACCCACCAACAAGACATGCTCGTTCCGCGTGCAGCTGCAGCATCATTTCTGGCACCCTGCTACGCCTCATGATGTATGCATCGTGTGCGGACCCTGGAAACCGGGAACAGACATGGGAAATCAGCATGTTAGCAAGACACACCACAAGGGCATTAATGTAGTGATAATGTTTTCTGTTTCTATAGGCTACCTCCTGTGCCTGTGGTGGTACCAAAGCCACATGTGTCCCATCAATGGCCCCAATTACATGAGGCATCCCTCCCAGGGCATAGAACTCACCCTTGACACCTGTCAACTGCTCACGAGTGGGAAAATGGATGAATTCATCCAGGTGCACCAACATGGCTTCTAAAACATCATGCAGGACACGGCTGAACATTGTCTGGGACATGCCACCAACATCAGCTATGGTCAATTGAAACGTGCCGGTGGCAAAAAAATGTAGGGCTGCCATCACCTTCATCTTGGGGGTCAGAGCTGTAGGATACCTGTGTTGTGGTTGGAGGTGTGGTGCAAGCCGGCGGGTCAAGTCCCCTATCAACTCTTGCGAGAAGCGGTATCTGCATATGCAGTCATGTTCACGCATGGCATCCAGGTCTGGCATTCGTCTGGGGAGAGGTGGTGCCCTGCAGAGATTTGGAAGGAATAACGAAGAGTGAGTACATTACCACACCAATGTCACTGAGGTGAGCACATGTTCAACAGCTAATACACATCTGCTTAACACAGAGTCTGGGCTGTGCAATACATCCAGGACACGTAGGACAGCCAGGTGATACTCCTACGAAGAGCCAGCCACAATAGTTGCATGGCAATGTTGACGTGACATGCCATTAAAATAGCTGTGGGCCAGTGTAAGTGACAAGCCAGACACATTACATGAGTGACAGACATCCACATATCAGCATTTGAAGGATGTCATCTCATACAGACAGCTGGCGGGAGTCTAGACGCACAGGTCACGTGTCATCTGAAAAAGGACAGATAACACACATTTCCATGAAGGGGTACATGTCAAAAACTGATGACACAGACATTGAAAGAACGCAGATATTGCCTCATGTCAGGAAGTCATCTTCGAACCATCATGACACATGTAACGTGTGAGTCCACATGTGGCATGGTGTGCGTATATGTGTGTCATTCACATATGCACACAGACACATGTTGGATGCTGCAACAGCAGATGGAGTTGACGGAACACCAACGGCAAGCTCATGGGAACACATGACACACACATGACATAGTCACATCGTGGCATGCTGGTAGTCCCATGTCAGGTGTAATTATCTGTGAACCTGGCATCAGGGGACAGTTGTGGGTGTTGCTGACTGTGCCATACCAGTGATGCAGTGCTTGACACGTGTGTCCTACATGCACACTTGTGCAAAGTGTGAAGGGGAAGTGTGCCACGTAGTGCCCCATCACACATGACATGTGTAAGCAGCTCATCACACATCTATTGTGCCACAACATGAGGAGACATGTGCCACATCACTGCCTGACACACCTAGGCCCTGCACATGAAGGACTGCACTGACAATGACTTGATGTCCAGCCTTGTGTGAGTCTGACACCTCCATTCCTTTCGTGTGCGCCTCCTATCACCAGTGTAAGCTGTGGAATGCAGTACACACGCTCTGAGGTCGTGTGTACAGGCCGTACACGCGTGAGTACGGCCCGTGCTCACGCGTGAGTACCTGCCGTACACGCGTGAGTACGTGCCTATCACTATAGTTGTGTTACTGTAGGTCCGAGTGATACGGCACGTACTCACGCGTGTACGTGCCGTACACGCGTGAGTACGTGCCGTATCACTAGGGCCTACGGTACCCCCAACTATAGTGATAGGCACGTACTCACGTGTGTACGGGCCGTACACGCGTGAGTACGTGCCGTATCCCTAGGGCCTACGGTACCCCCAACTATAGTGATAGGCACGTACTCACGCGTGTACGGGCCGTACACGTGTGAGTACGTGCCGTATCACTAGGGCCTACGGTACCCCCAACTATAGTGATAGGCACGTACTCACGTGTGTACGGGCCGTACACGCGTGAGTACGTGCCGTATCACTAGGGCCTACGGTACCCCAAACTATAGTGATAGGCACGTACTCACGCGTGTACGGCACGAAAAAGGCGTGAGTACGGCCCGTATCACTGTAGTGATGGTGCCCTAGGGGTACATGTGAAACGCGCCGTACCTGTGTGGGGATTTAAGAATTACAATGGGGACACATGAGGGACAAGTATTAGGGCCTAAATGCATGCTGGTTGTCATGGATACCGAGTTTCAAGTTCAAAATTTAACATCATGTGGTCTGGAAAAAGCAGTTGGCCACATTATACATTGTTGCAAAGTGGTTGTTGACTTGACATGATGCTGCAAAATTGAAAGATGCGAAGGCTGTCACTGGTGTATGTTTAAAGGGATTGGAGGAAACGTAGGATGCAAATGAGTCTGACCAATCACTCTGTGCTCCTGTAAATGAAATAGGCCAGCAAGGCAGATATAAGGCAGGCAGAACCCATGAGAGGGCACTTGCCTGCACAACATGTCAGTCGATACCACTGCTGCTGTATTGTCTCCCTCTGGCACCATGTCAAGGACTGTGGAGAGGGCCCAGCCTTTCACCCAGGAGGAGAACGAGGCCCTGCTGGATGTGATCCTCCCACGGTACCCCATGCTGTATGGTCGACCAGGGGAGCAGGTGAGTGCTGACTCCACTACCTTTGCCTGTGCACCTTTATTGTGTCTGTCACTTCTGGAATTGTGTCCAGGTGTGACAGACATGCAATGTTGGTTGGAGTGGGTCCCGGGAGGGGGGGGGGGGGGGGTTGATGGCTTATGTCTCTCAAGCAGGGCTTGATGTAGTTCATGTGTGCACTCTTCACTTGCATTGTGCTTACTGTGACATTCACTGCATAGTGCATGGCACATTCAGCCAGCCTAATCCTCTTGGGCATTCTTGTTCAATTGTCCTGCGGTGATTCACTGGTCACCCCGGTGTGACAGGTGACTGCACCCACAGATGTGTGTGAGAGTTGAGTGGAGCTGTGGTGAGAGTGGTGAGAGTGTCCAAATGATGTGTACGCCCCCTGGACATTGATGTGTGTGAATGTTTCTTGTCATGTGGGTGAGTGTCTTTGTGGAGTGTTGCACCACAGCTGCATAGAGGAGGCAACTGCTCAATCTATCTGATGTGTGAAGTAAGCCGTGCTGTGTGTCTGACTTGCTGAGCTAGCCCCACCCCTGTGACCCCCCCCTGAAAAGTGGCACATGTGAAGAGTGAGGTTTGCATCTGCTGTTGCCAATGGCAGGTGATTGATTTGTGCCTGTGTGTGTCTGTGTACTCTGCTGAGGTTTCGTCAGTCGCCTGGGGCATGTGATGCACAGTGTGTGCCATGATCAGGGATTGTTTCGCACCCCTCATGCCACCTGTGTACTTACTATGCCATGTAGTGCATTGGTGCGTCCCCAGTGGAAAAAGTCCCTATGACTAAGGTGCTATTACTTGCCAGCATACTATGCCCTGTTCAACAAATCAAAGATGTTCAAATGTGTGTCTCTGTGACATGGTGCAGGTGTAGTGATGTTGTCCCACTTTGTCATCCACACAGGTAACCGCCTACCACAAGGGGAAGATCTGGAAGGCTGCCGTCAAGGCCGTGCAATCGGTGGAGGGTCGCAGTCAGCGCCTGCCACAAGTGAGGAAGAGATCGCCCGGGTCATGCTGAAGGAGGAGGCTCCGCGCAAGCATGGTGGGTGCCGGCGCCTGACCCACCAGATGAAGCGTGTCCTGGCGGTGGTCTTCCCTGACCTGGATGGGCGGATACAGGAGTTACAGCAGCAGGACGGGGGTAGGTACATGTGTGTTTGTTGTGTGTCGCCAACTTTTGTAGCTGCTCAGTCGCCTGGATACACTGCCAGGCTATATATGTGCAGTGCATATCCTGTTCCACCAAGTCACCCTGTGCTGTTCTTCCTCCCTTCCCCTCCTTGACACGTGTTACCTGGTCTGTGTGTTATCACTATTGCACATGGTCATCTAGGCTGCCAGTTTATCAAGGTGCACACTGCTTACAGCATCATGTGTGGGGGTGGTCTGCCTGTGCCCTGTCCTTTTCAGTCATTTGGGGGTGCATAATTGTTGGCACTGATGCTGAGTCTCAACATAGGAGTGTGAGGGTTCAAATGAACAGACTTGCAGAATGCATTACCAATGTTGTGGCCTCAGACATTATGTGAATGAGTGGGATATATGCATAGTGCCGGGACGGTTGCTCCTGTAACAGTCAGCTCATTCCAGGACCATGGAGCAGTGTGCCCACTACAGTCCCCTGACACAGCCTGCCCTTCTACTCATGTGTGTCATACAACACTGTGCACATTCACCGTGGGTTCAGCATGGCTCTGCCTCTGTGGCATTGTTCCCTGGCCTAGGTAGTATTTTTAACATGTGTGATACATTTGTCCACTGGACAGGGATACACCAGTTTGCTTGTGCATACTCACACTGGCCAGTGCCTGTGTGGCTATTCACAACAATCTGTTGATGTTTGTTTGTGACCAATATGTTTTGGCAGCCCTACAAGGTGATGTCGTGTTAATGAAGCTACTTTTCAAGCACAGTTATTGTAACCCTGAATAAGAGGTGTCACTTCTTGATCGGTATCAGTCACTGTTAGAAGGCGACCTCAGAGGGGCCTGGAGGGGGCCCTGACTGCCCTGAGACCCACCCTCGAGGTATCGTAGCCGGGCACTGGCGGGAAACTCCTCAGGGGAGGAACCTCGTATCTAGGATCGCACACTCGGCACCACACGACAGAGAGACACCACACGAGGAGTTCTTACGAGCAAATCTTTATCAGATTGGAGTAGTAGGATCTTTATGATCAGCACAGCAAATATATACAAGCAGAGCATGGGCTCTCAAAGTCTTGGAGGGGAGTAGGAGGTAGCGGGACAGTCTTTGGGGATGTGGATCAAATGCAGGAGCGTACCCGTCGCACAGCTCACAATCCTCGACCTGGGGGATACGGTTGTCGTCGTGGGGTCCGGCGGGACCAAGAGAGTCTGTGGGAGCCGCGAGTCACTCAGCAGGGCTCGGTTACAAGTTCGGTGGTCTTACGATCTTCGAGGAGCCGCGAGTCACTCAGCAAGGCTCAAGCACAAGTTCGGAGGTCTTACGATCTTCAGGGAGCCGCGAGTCACTCAGCAGGGCTCAAGCACAAGTTCGGAGGTCTTACGATCTTCAGGGAGCCGCGAGTCACTCAGCAGGGCTCAAGCACAAGTTCGGAGGTCTTACGATCTTCAGGGAGCCGCGAGTCACTCAGCACGGCTCAGGTGTTCCAAGGCGAATCTGCCGGACAGTCCCAGAGCACCCCTTGTTATAGGGCGACCCCTCTTTGATGTCCGGAGCCTGTGCAGGCAGGGGTCTTGTCACCTGGGGGTCGCTTGTTGGGGGTTTCCTGCCATTGTCTTTTGATCCTTTCAGGGCCGGGTCGGGAGGAGTCCCAGACACCCAGCAGGCGTGGAGCCAGCCCTCGGGGAGGCCGGCAGGTCGATCGAAACCCACCGTCCCAGGGAAGCGCAGAGGTGTGATAGAAACTGCTCCTCCCTCTCTCATCCCAAGGGGAGCGTGATGTCCTCCAGCCGGAGTGGCGCCTCTAGGCCAGGGTCGCGCTGGGGCGGGCGGCCATCTTGTTGCATGAAGTGGGCACGCGGGCCCGGTGTGGCCGAAGGGCAGAAGGCCACGGACGGGGAAGTCCGGGTTGGGTGCGTGCGAGTTCTGGTGGGAAGGATCGGCTAGGCCGTGGGTTTGGGGGCTGGTGTGAGGTGCAGGGGTCAGGTCTAGCTATGTTACGAGGGCCGGGTCTAACATGCGTCCCCCCCAGCTGAAAGCCAGAGAGAACTACCCATCTTCTTGGGGGTTCTCTTCGCTGAGGCGGAAGAACCGGGAGAGGCCATCGGCGTTGGCGTGGTCAGTCCCAGGGCGATGTTCCACAGTGAAATCCATCCCCTGGAGGGAGATTGACCACCGCAGTAGCTTGGGGTTTTCTCCTCGCATCTGCATGAGCCATCGCAAGGGGCGATGGTCGGTTTGGACCTTAAAATGGGTGCCGAACAGGTAAGGGCGTGGTTTCTTGAGGGCCCAGACTACGGCGAATGCCTCTCGCTCGATGGTGCTCCATCTCTGTTCCCTGGGCAATAGCCTTCGGCTGAGGAAGGCTACGGGCTGGTCTAGGCCTTGGTCATTCACCTGGGAGAGGACTGCCCCGATGCCATGCTCGGAGGCATCAGTTTGTACCACAAATTCTTTGGAGTAGTCGGGGGCCTGGAGGACGGGGGCAGTACACATGGCCGCTTTCAGGGCCTCGAACGCCTCTTGGCAGGCAGGGGACCATTGCACCTTCTTGGGCTGCTTTTTGGACGTGAGTCCCGTGAGGGGACCGACCAGGCTGCCGTAATTCTGGATGAACCTCCGGTAGTAGCCCGTGAGGTCCAGAAAGGCTCGGACCTCCGTTTGGGTAGTGGGGGGTTCCCAGGCTAGGATGGCGTCGATTTTGGGCTGTAGAGGGGCGACCTGCCCGCTTCCGACCTGGTGCCCCAGGTAGGTTACCGAACCTTGCCCAATCTGGCACTTGCTGGCTTTCACGGTGAGGCCTGCCTGGTGCAGGGCGGTCAGCACCCTCCGGAGGTGCTGGAGGTGCTCACTCCACTCAGAGCTAAAAACTGCGATATCGTCGAGATATGCGGCACTGAATTTTTCCAGCCCGGCCAGGACTCTATTTACCAGTCGCTGAAAAGTGGCCGGGGCATTTTTCATCCCGAAGGGCATCACGCGAAAGCGATAGTGCCCATCCGGGGTGGAGAAGGCGGACCGCTCCTTGGCTCCTTCTGTGAGCGCAATTTGCCAGGAGCCGCAGGTGAGATCGAAGGTGCTGAGGAACCGAGCAGCCCCGAGCCGGTCAATGAGCTCGTCGGCTCGGGGAATGGGGTGGGCATCGGCTCGGGTGACTTCATTGAGTCCCCGGTAGTCCACGCAGAAGCGGAGTTCTGGTGCGACCCCGGGGGCAGCTGCTTTTGGGACCAGGACCACGGGGCTGGCCCAGGGGCTGTCCGAGGGTTCGATCACGCCGAGGGTCAACATTTTCGAGACTTCGGCTTGGATACAGGACCGGACCCGATCAGGGACTCGGTAGGCTCGGTGTCTCACTGGGGGGCTGTCCCCGGTATCCACATCATGGACACACCAGTCGGTGACCTTGGGGACCAGGGAGAAAAGGTCCGGAAACTGCCCTAGGAGCTGGCGGCAATCCTCACGCTGCTGGGGAGTGAGAGACGGGGAGAGGTTCACTCCCTCTACGGAGCCGTCCTTCTCTTTGGTGCACAGGAGATCGGGGAGAGGATCTGACTCCTCCTCGGACCCATCATCAGTGGCCAGCAGGAGGCTCAGCTCCGTTCGCACAAAGTGGGGCTTGAGGCGGTTCACGTGGAGGACCCGGAGGGGGTCCCGGGGGGACTGGACGTCCACCAAGTACGTGACCTGGCTCTTCCGCTCAACCACTTTGAAGGGCCCGGTCCATTTATCCTGGAGGGCGCAGGGTTTCACGGGGGCCATGACCCATACCTGCTGGCCCGGCTGAAACTCGACCAGAGTGGCGTTCTGGTCGTACCAGCACTTCATCTCCTCCTGACTCGCCTCCAGGTTGGCCTCGGCCATCTCTCGGAACCTTCTAGTCTGATTTCGGAGGGTCAGGACGTAACTGAACACATCTCGGGGGGGCCTCGAGGCGCCGCCTCCCGGCCTTCCTTGACCAGGCTGAGGGGCCCCCTGACGGGGTGCCCGTAGAGTAACTCAAAGGGGCTGAACCCCAAGGATTTCTGGGGAACTTCGCGGTATGCGAATAGGAGGCAGGGGAGCAGGATGTCCCACTTACGCCGGAGGGGCTCTTCCAGGCCCGCGATCATCCCCTTCAGAGTTTGGTTAAACCGCTCTACCAGGCCGTTTCCTTGGGGGTGGTACGGGGTGGTGAACTTATAGGACACCCCGCATTGTTGCCATAAGGACTTCATGTACCGGGAGATAAAGTTGGTACCGCGATCGCTCACGACCTCGCGGGGGAAACCCATGCGGGAGAAGATTCCCATCAACGCCCGGCCCATCACGGGGGCTGTGACGGTGCGCAGGGGGATGGCCTCAGGGTAACGGGTGGCATGGTCCACCAGGACGAGGATGAACCGGTGCCCTTGGGAAGTTGGGGGGTCCAGGGGCCCTACAATGTCGATCCCGACCCGCTCAAAAGGGGTACTGACGACAGGGAAGGGTTGGAGGGGAGCCTTGCTCTTCCCTCCGCTTTTTCCACTGGCCTGGCACGTGGGACAGGACTTGCAGTGGGCTCCTACATCTGCTCTCATTCTGGGCCAGTAAAAGTGGGTCACGAGGCGACTGTGCGTTTTGTCCTGGCCCAAGTGGCCTGCGAGGGGGACATCGTGGGCCAAGCCCAGGAGGAGGCTTCGGAAGCGTAGGGGCACCACCAGCACCCGGCCGGACCCTAGCTCCACCGACTTCTGTTCGCTGTACAGGAGGTCATTCTCCCAATACACCTGGTGCGTCCCTGTCTGGTCGCCTGCGGCCTGGGCCTCTGCCTGTTGCCGGGGCCCGTCCAGGGAGGGACAGGTAGCCTGCTCTCGGCAGAACTCTTCTCGGGAGGGGCCCCCCTCGTGGCGCCACTGGGCTAACTCGGGCAGATCGCCGAACTCGGTGACTGGGGTGGAGTCGGAAGGCGGGGGTTCGTCACTGGCGATTGACTCTTCTGGTGGGGACATGGGGGGACCCTCGGCTAGGACCATCATATCTTCAGGGGTCGGGGCATCGTTGACTTCCCTCAGGGGGGTCAGTCGAGCCGCCATGGATCGAGTGGTGGCGCACACCCACTCAGGGAGGCCCATCATCCCTAGATGGGTCTTGCGCTCAACTTGTCCCCAGGGAGAACTTTCCAGGTCGTTCCCCAGGAGACAATCGACGGGTTGGGAGGTTCTCACTGCAACCTTCAGTTTACCGACCACCCCTCCCCACTCAAAGGGCACCAGGGCTACCTTACATAGGCTTTCTGTGTTGTCGGCTGAAATGACAGGACAAAAGACGTTGGGGAGGACCTGGTCTTCGTGTACTAAATGGCTAAGGACACCGGTGATGCTGGCCCCGGTGTCATGGAGGGCTTCTACTTGGTGGCCATTGATCGTGACTAGCTGCCCATATTTCTTTGTGTTAGAGGGCAGGAGGCTCCCAGGGACCATCTCTCTATCTCCTAAGGACACTAGGGCCATAGCGGCGGGTTCCCACTCCTCGACCTCCTCAACCTCCTCCCCTAGGGCTACATTGGCTATCTGTCTAGCAGGGGGTGCTGCCTGGGTGGTGCGTGGGGCCATGGGGCATTCAGGGTCGTTGGCGTAATGCCCGGGCTTCTGGCAACGGAAACAAGTGATGGTTACCCGGTGCCCCCGTCTAAGGGGGGGGCCGGATACAGCTGGTGGGGGTGCCGGGAAAGGTGGAGGTTGGGACTTCGGGGGACTAGCCTGGGACTCTCTCTGCCCTCCCTGGTTTACCCCCCCTCTCTGGCGGGGTGGTCCCTGACTGGCTCGGGGGTACTCTCCTACAGGGCCCCGGGAGACCCGGGTGTTGGTCCAGCGATCCGCCTCGACAGCCAGCTTTCTTGGGTCCGTGAGCTTGCTATTAAGCAGATGCTGGCGGAGTTCCACAAAGCAGTTGGCCGCCAGGTGTTCCCACAGCATAAGGTCTGTTAGTTCTTCCAGGGTGGTTACCTTGCTGCCCTTGATCCATCCATCGAAGGCACGGCTGAAGAAATTCACATATTCCACCCAGGTGGTACCCGGGATCTTCCTGCAGTCCCGGAACCGCTGGCGGTACATCTCCGGGGTGAGGCTGTACCTTGTGAGGAGGGCCGCTTTCATGTGTTCATAGGATGTTTGCATGGAGGTGGGTAGGTCGAGCAGGTTGTCTCTCCCTTCGCTCAGGAATCGTCCCCACAACCCAGCCCCCCAATCCTTCTGTGGGACCCGATGGGAGGTCATGGCGACCTCGTAGGCCCGGAACCACTGCTGAATGTCATCATTTTTGTAATATTCTTTGACCACATCCTTGGGGATGTGGACCTTCTGTTCCGTTGGGGCGGCCGCCTCCCGGTTCCCCGGGGGCCGCGTTTCTTCGTTTCTTGCTCTCAGTTCTATTTCCTTCAGGCTGCGTTCATGTTCCAGTTGAAGTCTCTTTCCCTCGTGTTCTCGTTGGAGTTTCTTCTCTTCTAGTTCTCCTTGTACTCGCAATTGTTCTACTGCTAGCTTTTTCTCGACTAATTTCAGCTCGCCCTCGATTTTGAGTTTGGCTAATTCGAGCTCGTGATGGCGACTTTTTTCTCTGTCTGCGAGTTCCTCCGGGGATAGGCCCCCGTCTGGTGCGAAGCCTCGCACCTGGTTGCTGCTGCGTTCTCCTTGGGAGGGTCCAGCTTCGTCGTGGGGCTCCCCCGCTCCTTCTGGCCGGGAGGCTCCAGAATCCACCCAAGCTTTCAGTGCCTTTTGCATATCTTCTTTGGTGTTGAGACCAGTGGTAGCGATTCTGAGTTCCTTACAGAATTGTTTTAGTTCTTTGTGAGTGTACTCTTCCAGCTGTTCCACCTGGAACACGGTACTGGCGTCGTCTTCTATGAGAACCCCGGTGTTTCCTTCTGCCATCTTTGTCGGTAGTGCGTCAGCTGTTCACGGTACGATCTCTAGATTATGGGCCCGAATCCCACCGCTGCCACCAATGTTAGAAGGCGACCTCAGAGGGGCCCGGAGGGGGCCCTGACTGCCCTGAGACCCACCCTCGAGGTATCGTAGCCGGGCACTGGCGGGAGACTCCTCAGGGGAGGAACCTCGTATCTAGGATCGCACACTCGGCACCACACGACAGAGAGACACCACACGAGGAGTTCTTACGAGCAAATCTTTATCAGATTGGAGTAGTAGGATCTTTATGATCAGCACAGCAAATATATACAAGCAGAGCATGGGCTCTCAAAGTCTTGGAGGGGAGTAGGAGGTAGCGGGACAGTCTTTGGGGATGTGAATCAAATGCAGGAGCGTACCCGTCGCACAGCTCACAATCCTCGAGCTGGGGGATACGGTTGTCGTCGTGGGGTCCGGCGGTACCAAGAGAGTCTGTGGGAGCCGCGAGTCACTCAGCAGGGCTCGGTTACAAGTTCGGTGGTCTTACGATCTTCGAGGAGCCGCGAGTCACTCAGCAAGGCTCAAGCACAAGTTCGGAGGTCTTACGATCTTCAGGGAGCCGCGAGTCACTCAGCAGGGCTCAAGCACAAGTTCGGAGGTCTTACGATCTTCAGGGAGCCGCGAGTCACTCAGCAGGGCTCAAGCACAAGTTCGGAGGTCTTACGATCTTCAGGGAGCCGCGAGTCACTCAGCAGGGCTCAGGTGTTCCAAGGCGAATCTGCCGGACAGTCCCAGAGCACCCCTTGTTATAGGGCGACCCCTCTTTGATGTCCGGAGCCTGTGCAGGCAGGGGTCTTGTCACCTGGGGGTCGCTTGTTGGGGGTTTCCTGCCATTGTCTTTTGATCCTTTCAGGGCCGGGTCGGGAGGAGTCCCAGACACCCAGCAGGCGTGGAGCCAGCCCTCGGGGAGGCCGGCAGGTCGATCGAAACCCACCGTCCCAGGGAAGCGCAGAGGTGTGATAGAAACTGCTCCTCCCTCTCTCATCCCAAGGGGAGCGTGATGTCCTCCAGCCGGAGTGGCGCCTCTAGGCCAGGGTCGCGCTGGGCGGCCATCTTGTTGCATGAAGTGGGCACGCGGGCCCGGTGTGGCCAAAGGGCAGAAGGCCACGGACGGGGAAGCCTGGGTTGGGTGCGTGCGAGTTCTGGTGGGAAGGATCGGCTAGGCCGTGGGTTTGGGGAATGGTGTGAGGTGCAGGGGTGAGGTCTAGCTATGTTACGAGGGCCGGGTCTAACAGTCACATTGACTCAGGTATGGGTGGGTGTGTGCGGGAGGGACGTACATGTTCAACCCTGATGTTTCATTGCCAGTTCTGACTTGTGTGTGATGATTCGCAGTACAGAAAGTCATCGTGCAGTGCCCCCGTGATGTTGGCCAGTGCTTAATGTACGTGCTTCATAGCCTGTGTCAGTTTTTGACAATCATGTATCCTGCTTGTACATTTTTGGCACCTGTGTAGGGTTCAGATGCTACACAGTTGTGACTTTGTGTGCTGACATCTGTGGGTACATTCTGGCTTGCCATGAGGGGGAACCCACAGTACAGCTAGGCTTTTTTGCTAAACAATTGCAGGCCCATTAGCTTATGCATTGTCCTGGGTGTGGACATGTGTGCCACTCCAGATGACAGTCAGTAGGTCATATGTGTAGCCAACTGTGTGATCAGGTGACGGATAGCCATGTGACAAATGACATTATTCAAGTTGTTACTCAGAGAAAATGTCCATTGGCACTCACTACACCTGTCATCATGGCTCAATGTTTCCTATGCTTGACCTTGTTGTTTTGTTGTGAAGGACAATGATGTGCCTGCATGACAGATGTCTCCCAAGGAAGTGCACAAGACACCACCTTTACACTTTCCAGGGACACGCTGGCACATTTTAAAGTAAGGCACAGTTTGAACAAAACTTGTTTGGAGTTCATACATATACATGTTCCCACAGTGTGGTAGCATTTGGGTTAGTCCTTGGTTGTTGCTGATACCAACTTACGAGTGTCAAGTCATCCAGACCACCGTGGTGCCATGTATATGTACTTACTCATACGCCATTTCTGCCTAACAGTGGCTGATTTGAATGAGTCTGGCAGCTCAGACAATGACTGTGTACATGTAGTTTGGTGTGCACCTCCTTGTGTGACTTCTGCTATACAGACACATGTGTGTTGTGTTCACAGAGTGCCACATTCACACATGCTAGACATGTCCATTGTGTAAAGGGTTGTGATTCTCCAGGAGTCACAATGTATTTCTTTGGGGTGTCAAAAGTACTCACAGGTCTCTGAGTGTGGGGACACCTTCTGCATTGGCATGTGGTATTTGGCCTTGGGTGCGACAATACTGTTTGGTTCACAGTGAACAAGAGGTGGCATGCCTTCATAGTCTTGCTGTGCTCAACTGATCCCAGACCCTAGCTTCTCATGATCTTGTGATTTCAAGTTATTTGCTGTTGTGTCCTAATTTTCATTGCTTCCAAGTGGCATGGTGGGTCAACCAACTGGGGAGTGCAGGGCTTACATATGTGGGGAGTATCCTAGATGTTACTCATGATGCCTTTCCTGATATGCACTGTTGCCTATTTTGTTTGGACTCATGTGTCAGATGTATACAGGTGACTGATTTTTTCCTGTCTCTTCACCTTGCCCACAGCATCATCGGAGGTCACCGAGGGAGACACCGGCACGGACGTGGAGGAGGGATCGAGCAGTGGTGCCACCACTGCTGAGGAGTCGGTGGAATCTAGTGGCACGAAGGGCGAGGGGAGGGAGGCGGAGGACCTGCCCAGTACCAACACTGACTACGAGGCAGACGGGTCCGAGGCTGAGCTCCCAGAGGGGGCAGAGGCTGCTCCCACAGCTGAATGCAGCAGTACATCTCTCGCCTCCCCCTCCATTCCCATCACCGCCCTCCCACTTGCTCGGATCCCTTCTGTCCGTGCTAGGCCACACCGTGTCTCCTTCGTGCCAGGCACCGCACCCCCTGCCCCTGTCCCCCCTGCTGCCGAGTCTGTGGACATTCAGCGGCAGTTGCAAGTTGGGCAGACATCGATCCTGACTGTCCTCCATGGCCACACCAGACTGCTGACCCAGATGATGTCGTACATGGAGGGCATGTCATCAGCGATGTCTGACCAACGGATGTTGCTGAGGTCCCTGGACTCGTCACTGACGGCAGCAGTGAGTCACCTGCAGCGCTGCCTCCCCCCCTACCCCTGCCCCATCCACAAGTCCCGCACCCATGCCTGTCCCAAGCACACCAAGACTTCCACACACACGCACCCCACCAGACAGAAGCAGCACACCACCACGTAAGGGAAAGCGCACACCTCCTGACACGCACACTCAGGGGGAAGCAGGCACACCCACTGGGTCTGGGGCACACAGGCAGGCACGCAGCCACAGTCCTCGTCCACATGACTCACTCCCAAGTCCCTCCGGTGTCACTCCCCTTGGCTCCCCTGCCCCAGATTCGGAGAAGGAGGCCTACTTTGCTGGGCTGGGCCTCAGCCCCACTAGTTCACCTGGCCGGAAACGGTCAAGGCACTCCACGGGTAGGGGAGTTAAGTCCCCCAGCCTGTCCACCACCTCCCCCAGTAGCGCTGCAACCCATCCCTCCGACCCCCCCCCCCCTCCTTGGGGCCTGTTGTTTCTCCGGGTGCAGGGGAGACGCTTGAAGAACTGGCAGAAGTGTGCAGCGCCGAGCTCACCTCCACCTTTGGCGCTGCCCCACCCCCTGTGGTGGAGTCGTCCGTCCCTGCACCCACCACACCTACCCTTCCCCCTCCTGTCCCTGCGATGCCTGGTCCTGCCCCCCCCCCAGTCACTGAACCAGAGGTTTAGTATGTGCAGGCAAGCTAGGGGAGACGCGTGGCCATGTGTCCCCCCCAAGGACTTCATATCTGGACTGGCCATTGGCCTTTGTACATAGTGTTCTTTACTACATCTTATTTTTTCATGCTGAATAAAGCATTTTGTTTTCCGTTTTGAAAAGTCTTGCATTTCATGTATTGATGTTGATGCTGAGGCTCCAGGAGTTGGGGTTGTGGGAATGTGTTATGTTTCATGGACATGCTGTAGTCTGCATCTCATGGGGTGGAACCTAATATCTGCGTGCCCTCACAAGGTCTCTGCAAAGAATCTTTGGTCGTGTCTGCTCTTTGTGTTTGGAGACATTGTCCCTAGGAGTGTTCCTTCCTCTGTGGCACCTGACATCTCCCCGGCAGAGGGTTGCACAATTGTTGTGTTGCCCTGTGTCTACATTTCCTTTGTTGGTGATGGATCCCTTCAACTCTGGCCATGCCTGCTCAGCAATGTTTCCGGCTGCATCGTCTGTGCCATCCTTGGTACTCACTGTACATGTGTATAGAGCATTTTGCCATGCCTTCATGGAGAAATTGTCCCTTTTCCGCACAATGCATGTGTGTAATCCCAGCCTAGTACACATATGGTACTTGTTCTGCTGGGTATTTGAACACCTGACTCACAATTGTGGCCATTGTATCTGTGGGAACTCCACCCTATTCCTTCCATGACAGACAACATCTTGGTGGCTGGCCGAGCACCTGAACATTTCTATCAGTCCTGGAATGTGCGTGACAGTGTGTGTTCTCTTTGGCTCTCTTAGTTTATTAGGCAGTGACATGACTATACAGTCTTGTGGCATGATCTCAGTGTGTGTATTGTGCTGCATCTGCCAGGGGTGGGTATGCATGTGTTATTTGTCCTCACACCCACATGTGGTGTGTCATGCAGTGGGGGAAAGACATCCATCCTCCTGGGAGTGGGACACTGCTGTCAGTGATGTGTTGTTATGGCACTATCATCATTGTCCAAAGTTAGGGATGCGTACATACACCCATGGAGTTGTGGTCATCTGATAATGATGTACACCCCCCCATGTCTCTGTCCACTGCTGGTATTCCTCTGCACCCACCCCCATGTCTCTGTCCACTGTTGGGAGTCCTCTGCACCCACCCCCATGTCTCTGTCCACTGCTGGGAGTCCTCTGCACCCACCCCCATGTCTCTGTCCACTGCTGGGAGTGATGGGCACCCACCCGTCACATGTCCCTGTCCACTGCTGGTATTCCTCTGCACCCACCCCCATGTCTCTGTCTACTGCTGGGAGTCCTCTGCACCCACCCCCATGTCGCTGTCCACTGCTGGGAGTCCTCTGCACCCACCCCCATGTCCCTGTCCACTGCTGGGAGTGATGGGCACCCACCCCTCACATGTCCCTGTCCACTGCTGGTATTCCTCTGCACCCACCCCCATGTCCCTGTCCACTGCTGGTATTCCTCTGCACCCACCCCCATGTCTATGTCCACTGCTGGGAGTCCTCTGCACCCACCCCCATGTCTCTGTCCACTGCTGGGAGTCCTCTGCACCCACCCCCATGTCTCTGTCCACTGCTGGGAGTCCTCTGCACCCACCCCCATGTCTCTGTCCACTGCTGGGAGTGATGGGCACCCACCCGTCACATGTCCCTGTCCACTGCTGGTATTCCTCTGCACCCACCCCCATGTCTCTGTCTACTGCTGGGAGTCCTCTGCACCCACCCCCATGTCGCTGTCCACTGCTGGGAGTCCTCTGCACCCACCCCCATGTCCCTGTCCACTGCTGGGAGTGATGGGCACCCACCCCTCACATGTCCCTGTCCACTGCTGGTATTCCTCTGCACCCACCCCCCATGTCTCTGTCCACTGCTGGGAGTCCTCTGCACCCACCCCCATGTCCCTGTCCACTGCTGGTATTCCTCTGCACCCACCCCCATGTCTATGTCCACTGCTGGGAGTCCTCTGCACCCACCCCCATGTCTCTGTCCACTGCTGGGAGTCCTCTGCACCCACCCCCATGTCTCTGTCCACTGCTGGGAGTCCTCTGCACCCACCCCCATGTCTCTGTCCACTGCTGGGAGTGATGGGCACCCACCCCTCACATGTCCCTGTCCACTGCTGGTATTCCTCTGCACCCACCCCTGTTAGAAGGCGATCCCAGGAGAGACAGGGAGGTCACCTGACCACCTTGAGACCCACCCTCGGGGTAATGTAGCCGGGCACTGGCAGGAGACTCCTCAGAGGAAGAGTCTCGTATCTAGGATCGTACACATGGCACCACACGACAAAGAGACACCACACAGGAGGTTCTTGGGAACAGATCCTTTATCTACTCAGCGACGTCGGATCTTTATGATCACCAAGATGGATATGTACAAATAGAGCATGGGCTCAAAGAGTCTCGGTAGGAAAAAGGGGGTAGCGGGACAGTCTTTGGGGATCCGGATCAAATGCCGGGGCGTACCCAACGCACAGCTCACAATCCTCGAGCCGGGGGGATACGCTGCGGTCCAGCCGGACCGAGGGGGTAGTTCGGAGCCGCGAGTCACTCAGCAGGGCTCAAGCACAAGTTCGGAGGTCTTACGATCTTCAGGGGAGCCGCGAGTCACTCAGCAGGGCTCAAGCACAAGTTCGGAGGTCTTACGATCTTCAGGGGAGCCGCGAGCCACTCAGCAGGGCTCAAGCACAAGTTCGGAGGTCTTACGATCTTCAGGGGAGCCCCGAGTCACTCAGCAGGGCTCAAGCACAAGTTCGGAGGTCTTACGATCTTCAGGGGAGCCGCGAGTCACTCAGCAGGGCTCAAGCACAAGTTCAGAGGTCTTACGATCTTCAGGGGAGCCGCGAGTCACTCAGCAGGGCTCAGGTATTCCAAGGTTGCAAGGGAGCCGCGACCACGTCAGCAGGGCTCTCGTCGTTCCAGGGTCGAATCTGCCAGATAGCCCCAGAGCACCCCTTGATATAGGTCAGCTCCTCTTTGATGTCCGTAGTCTGTGTAGGCAGGGGTCTTAGCACCTGGGGGTCGCTCGTTGGAGCTTCCTGCCATGTCGTCCTTTGAACCTTTCAGGGTGGGGTCGGGAGGAGTCCTAGACACCCAGCAGGCGTGGAGCCAGCCCTCAGGGAGGCCAGAGGGCCGATCGAAACCCATCTCCCGAGGGGAGGTCAGAGGTGTGATGGAAACTGCTCCTCCCTCTCTCACTCTATGGGAGCGCGATGTTCCCCAGCCGGGGTGGCGCCTCTAGGCCGGGGTTGTGCTGGGGCCGGGCGGCCATCGTAGGTGCAGGAAGTGGGCACGCGGGCCCGGTGGTGCTGGGAAGATGGAGGGCATGGACAGGGAAGTCCGGGTTGGGTGTGTGTTTGGGTCCTGGTGGGCAGGACTGGCTAGGCCGTGTACTGGGGACTGAATGAGGTGTACGGGTCAGGGGGTGTGGCCAGGGGTCAGGGATGGCCATGCCACAAGGCCGGGTCTAACAACCCCCATGTCTCTGTCCACTGCTGGGTGTCCTCTGCACCCACCCCCATGTCTGTGTCCACTGCTGATATTCCTCTGCACCCACCCCCATGTGTCTGTCCACTGCTGGGAGTGATGGGCACCCACCCCTCACATGTCCCTGTCCACTGCTGGCAGTCCTCTGCACCCACCCCCATGTCCCTGTCCACTGCTGGTATTCCTCTGCACCCACCCCCATGTCTCTGTCCACTGCTGGGAGTCCTCTGCACCCACCCCCATGTCTCTGTCCACTGCTGGGAGTCATCTGCACCCACCCCCATGTCTCTGTCCACTACTGGTATTCCTCTGCACCCACCCCCATGTCTCTGTCCACTGCTGGGAGTCCTCTACACCCACCCTCATGTCTCTGTCCACTGCTGGGAGTCCTCTGCACCCACCCCCTTGTCTCTGTCCACTGCTGGGAGTCCTCTGCACCCACCCCCATGTCTCTGTCCACTGCTGGTATTCCTCTGCACCCACCCCCATGTCTCTGTCCACTGCTGGGAGTCCTCTGCACCCACCCCCATGTCTCTGTCCACTGCTGGTATTCCTCTGCACCCACCCCCATGTCTCTGTCCACTGCTGGGAATGATGGGCACCCACCCCTCACATGTCCCTGTCCACTGCTGGTATTCCTCTGCACCAACCCCCATGTCTCTGTCCACTGCTGGGAGTCCTCTGCACCCACCCCCATGCCCCTGTGCACTGCTGGTATTCCTCTGCACCCACCCCCATGTCTCTGTCCACTGCTGGGAGTCCTCTGCACCCACCCCCATGTCTCTGTCCACTGCTGGGAGTCCTCTGCTTAGATCTTAGATCGGGGAGGATCTGTGGCAATCATCCTCCTCGATCTGAGCGCGGCGTTTGATACCGTGAACCACGGTATCCTCCTGCAGCGCCTCCTGGACATCGGAATATCTGACAAAGCTCTGGAGTGGTTCAGGTCCTACCTGAGTGACAGATCTTTCCAGGTATATGAAGGTAATGTCACCTCCTCTAGCAAGCCTCTGAGGTGTGGAGTCCCGCAGGGATCATCGTTAAGCCCGACGTTATTTAACGTCTACATGAGGCCACTGGCTGAGATCGTCTGCCCATATGGTATTATGATCGTTACCTACGCGGACAATACTCAGCTGGTGATCTCCCTGGCACAGGCAGGCGGACCCTCAGCTAATGTAGATCTCGCCGGCTGTATGGAGACGGTCAAGAGCTGGATGACCAAGTCTTGTCTCAAACTCAATGGAGACAAGACTGAGCTCATGCTCCTGGGTCATACTGTACCTTCCACCATAGACACTCTCTGGCCTCCCAGCTTAGGTCCTGCCCCTGCTCCCAAAGACGCCATCAAGAGCCTGGGTGTCTGGCTTGACAGGTCCCTGTCTTTCGATCAACAGGCAACAAAACTATCTGCCACTTGCTTCGGCATCCTGAGAGTTATCAGGAAGATCTTGCCTCTTCTCCCCTTTGAAGCAAGGAAAATCGTGGTTCTGGGCCTGATCCAATCGCGGCTGGACTACGGAAATGCCTTCTATCTTGGAGCTCCTGACTTCACCTTGCGCAAACTGCAACTAATACAGAACTGCGCAGCCAGAACACTCTTACAAATCCCCCGCAGATCATCAGCAAAACCCGGACTGAGGACACTGCACTGGCTCCCTATAAAGGAAAGAGTAAACTTTAAATCACTCTGCATTGCTCACCAGACTTTCTGGTCTCTAGGCCCGGCAATCAATCTCCCTCTCATCACACCCTATCTCCCCACAAGACAGTTGCGCTCCACCACTGCGAATCTAGCCATTGTGCCGCCAATAAAGAAATCAAGGTCTGGAGGCCGCTCCTTCTCTTACAATGTAGCTAAGAGGTGGAACGCTGTGGAAATGTGGATTTTCCTGGTCAGTTATGTCCCCTATCTTGGACCCCAACGGTTCTATATGCATGTTACAAGTACATGTATGTTCCCTCCAGTTCCAGTTTCTAAGACGCAAACATATGTGTGTCTACCGTCAACATGTTCTCTGTCAGATCCGCCATCAAAGGGCTGGATATTCGATTCATAAGTATAAAAGGCCACCGACTTTATATGGCTAAATTACTCCATTTTTACAGTTCAGGCAAGTAGGCCCGATTCTGTCCTCAAAGCCTTTTCCTCCTCTCTGTCTCTGACAGCTTCAGCTTGAGCTCGCATCTGTATTCATGAACTTTGTCCTACTCCCTGTGCAGCTAACGGTGCCTGCCTCGGCCAGTTTTCGCATGCCTGCCAAGAAGCTGTATTTCACCTTCGAATTATCTATTTTGCTCTTCAGCCGATGCATTCCTGTCTAGTGATTTAGGTAAACATTTCCTTTAGCTCACAAGCAAAGGACTCAGCCTTTCCGTCCTCCTGCAAGTGATTCATAGCCCTGCTGCCATGGAAAGTTTTCTGCCCCTCGCATCTCATATAGACACTTAGACGCTTGTGCACGCACACAGTCAGTATAGACTAGATTCAGTCCGAGAGTCCTTCCTTGTGGATAACATAGTTCTCCAAACATAGGATGGTAGATATGATTTGGGATTAGGTTGACTTGACCCCCCAGACTTCTCGTCTCCACATGTAGAGCTAAATGTCAAGTCCCCTTCACCCCCTAGTTGCACGTCAATTACACGTCATGCTGCTGCGCGCGCATCTATGCCAAGTATTATCTTATAGATCCACCTATGTCTGATAATGCAAACCAATCATGTTTCTTTTATTCCTTATTACGCCTAGTTTCGATTACGTACCTGTTTTGTCACTCTTCTTATCAAATGTTACGCCTTCTACATTCGTTTCATTGTAATGCACTTATTATAAAAATACATGTCTGTCAATAAATTATTGTACTTCACTTCCTGAACCCTCGTGGTGACGGAACCTGAAGGCCGCGACTCGAGTCGGCCATTTTTGATGGAATAAAGCCCATTTAGAAAACCTCTTATACCACGGATTCTGCCTCTTGTTATTTTGAGCTATTTACTTTATTTTAAGATTCCGTATGAAATTCAGTCCGGTATTTTTATTTACCACATAATGGCGCCCGAACAGGGACACTTTCTCATCTCACGCGCCGGCGGTGCGTTGCAGGCCCGGTCTCCTGCCACAGCTGGACAGACCATAAACGCGTACCAGCAGGATTTCCTGTAAGCTCCCTCCGGTCAAGCGGGGGCGACTGAGGCTGCGATCAACCCAGACGAGGCGGTGAGAAGTGCGAAGTATCCCGACCAGAGCCTAGCTGAGAGAGCAAGATCCGAGGTATACAGAGGCCCACCAGGTTTTCCGAAATCCCGATGTCCAGAGGGTCCGCTGTCCGCAGTCATCGAGTCCTGTCCATTCTCTGAGGCCTTCCGTTTCAAGGAGCTACTCGGTGAGTACCATCGCCGGGGAGGCGTGTTGACGCGCACATAGGTTGTGCCGGTCAAGACGGATTTGGGTACACAAATCCGGTCTGCACTGTTTAGCAGTGTATATGTACTGTTTAGCAGTATATCAAGTATTCCGAAGTATTCAGTTATTGTCAAGAATTCAGCGTGGTGATTAGTTAGGCAGACTGTCATCATTGTCGATCATTGTTATAATGTTTAATGTTTAATGTTTAAAGTATTCAGAAAATGTCTTGCATATTGTGGTATGAATGACTGTTCATTGTTCACTGTTCATTTATTGTGTTTTTCGTATTAAGAAAATTCAAGAGTAAGTATCAGATCAGTTGTAAATATGCCGCTCTTCTCGAAGTTAAGACAGATTACTACTAGAAAAGGGGTGCTTGAAGAAGCAGTTCCTATTCCTCCTAGGGACACTCCAGGGCATTTTATGTACCATAAACATGGCTTAGATGCCATATTGTTTCTTGATCTATGGGTAGATTATACCAAGGGATTGCCGGAAAGTCAAAGGTGGCCCGTAGCGGGAACCTGGGATGCAGAGTGCATCATGAAAGTGGAGGAAGAGTTATGGAAAAGAAAGGTCAGACAGTCACAGAAAGACGCTGTTGAGTTATGGCGTAAAGAATCTCATAGACGAACAGAAAAAGCACGTAGACAAGAAGAGAGGAGTAAAGAAAGTTCAAATAAAGTTGAAGAAAATCTATTAATTAAGGAAGGTATCCGAGTGAAATCAGAACAAGTAAATAGACAAAGAAATGCTCTTATGAATGGTATGTATCCCCTTCTAGCCGAAGGACTACCTAAGGCTGATCCAGAGATGCCAAAAGACTTGCCACCCCCATTATTTCCAATTAAGGTACATCCAAAAGGGCATCCCAGAACCGCAGAAGATGTTTTTCTTTCCTCATATCTAGACGATGCAGCCCCCGAGTATGCTAACGCCACACCACATAGACCGTCTGGCGGAGGGGTTCAACGTCAGGATCAGGTATCTGTACCCGTGCAACAGCAAGTCCCGACGCAAGCTTCGGCAAGCACATCTGTTTCCGCATCTGTCTCCGCAGTCGATTCTACAGGGGCATCGACGCCCATAGTTGCTGTGTCACGTTCGACGAACCCATTCACACCCGACGCCCCAGATAGGGCCACGGGAGGTGCTAGCAGTACTTTTACACCACCTAGAATAAATAAACTTGTCTTTCAAGAGTCAGCACATTCACGTACACCTAAATTCGTAAGTGAACGTACGCTTAAGGAACTCCTTGTAAATTGTAGATATGACCCGGTGGTTGGTAAAGAGGACGAAATGGTCCTGGCATCATTACGTATCAGACGAGCCGCAGAGTATTTAGCGAGGTTACCAGGGATGATTACGCATCTAGATAACATATATCATTTTGTTCAAACAGGACGAGATCCAGGATGTATTAACAGAGCTATGGAATTCCAGAAAGTAGAGATACAGGGGGAACTGTTACGTTTCCTCATAAACTGTGTAATCAGAAATCAAGATCGTCCAGGGGTAGACCCGAATGCAATGCTTACTCTTACAAGATGGAGTCAGAATATATCAGAAGGGAGACACGATAAGCAAAATTGTATAATAGCCATGTGCCGAAAAATACGTAAAGAAATAGAGCGTATTCATGAAGAAAGATTGGGAACAGACGAGTTTGAGCCAGATGAAGTGTCCGAATCAGGGAATTCCGCAAGACAGTCAGAGACCATAGCCTATGTAGGCAGAGGAAGATACTGTGAAAGTACTAGATGTTTTTCTGATCCCATACACTCTGTATGTCCAAATAATAGCAGAACGTATCCGACGCCTGTAATAAATCTGAAGTCTCCTGAACATTCGTTTCAAGCCGCAGACAAGATACTACGAGAACGAAGGGGTTACCACCTCCTCGATTCCATGGATGAGCAAGAATTAGCCAGATCAGCCGTTCACTGGATTGACAGTCCTGAAAAATACGGTGATGAGACCGTAGCACACACGTTTTTTAATCTCAGTACAGATGAACAACGTTTAGCTGGAATCTATATGATTCAGCAACTCCTCATATTATATAAGAGCCAACATGCTGACCCTGGTCCTTTACCTGATATATTAACGGAACTACTCACGGACAGATGGAGAGGTTCTAGTAACAAGCTAATTAAAGAGATATTAGTGTCACGTAAACAGTATGTCCTTTTTGTAAGTCCGGATTCTCTCTCGCTGCCCCACAGAGAAAGAACGCCGTACTATATGGATAGACAAAACCCTTTACGGGAAGTGCACCCAATAAAAGGCGAAGACAATGAGTTTCACCGTGTATTTGTTTACACACCCATATCAAAAATGGAATTATTAGAAATGAAGAAAGTAGTACCTAGTCACGACAAGGACCCAGCGGGTTTCCACCGAGAAATTAAAGACATGTTACTGATGGGAGAGTACACCTTTCCTGATATTATGACAATATTAAAGGTGCTTTTGCCTGCTGGCATTTATGAAAAACTGAAAGAAAAAGAGTGGGAAGTGGGAGACCAAAAGATAGACTGGACAGCATTAGCAGAGGAAGAAAGGGGCCGAACTGCAGGTTCGGGGCTCGGGGATAAAGTTAAACGGTTACCAGGTTTACTAGTACAGGTACTGCCACGTTTATTAACTACAAAAAAGGAAGATTGGGGTGCAATCACAGCCTGCAAACAAAAGCAAGATGAAGACACAAGCGATTATTATGCTCGATTTGAAAAATGTTTTGGTATAAATAGTGGTATAAAAGCAAGTAGTGATTCATATCCACATTTATTTGTGACAAAATTAGTGGAAAATGCATTACCTCCAGTAAAGAATAGAATATTGAAATTCGAGAGTACCTGGCAAAGTAACACTCCGTCGCAAATGCTACAAATGTTACAGTATCATCACAATAGAATTAGGGATGAACAAGAACACGAGCATAGACGCATGAAGGATACAAAAATGAAAATGCTAGTTTCTCAGACAGTACCAGCAGATGGTCACAAAAAGGGTGTGACACATTCTGGTGATTCTGCAGTTCCTGTAAAAGGAACCTGCAATTACTGTAAACAACTAGGCCATTATGTACACGATTGTCCAGTCCTGAAACGTAATATAGCTACAGGTATTGCAAAGGAGAGACCACGATTAGTTAGACAAGATCAGAATGAACAAGGAGCTATGCAGCATGGACAGTCCATGCCAGTTCAGCAACAGTCCATGCCAGCCTCACAGCAACCCATACAGTTTGTGCCAGCTGCACCACCGTTGCCTGCTACTGCCACACAAACCACAACACGACAAATGTATCAGACTGCACAGTATGAATACCCCGAATATCAGCGCTACGCATGAACCAGCCTAGAGAGGGAAGTTGACTTACCGCTTATCGAGATTCCTGTAGATCAAGAAGGACCTTATGTACATAGTGAATTATTAGGTCAAGATAGAAAATTCTTACTCGATACAGGGGCAAGTCGAACAACTATAAAACGAAGTGAAGTTCCGGGGGCACCCCTCTCAGGCTCTCAAAATGTTTCCCTTGGTTTTTCGGGAAAACCTATTGTTAATGAAGTATCACAGCCTCTACCACTTACGATAGGACCTTTGACACGAACTACAGATTTATTGCTTACTAAATCATGCCCAGAAAATCTGTTAGGAATTAAAACTCTGAAAGCACTAGGAGCCATAATATGTTGTTCTCCGGAAGGAGTAAGGTTGTTTTTGCGGGATTTTAAAGGTCACTATGTGTCTAGAGACATGGATCCCCGACTACAGACTTTACCAGTACATCTATGGGCACAAGGCCCTACGGATGTTGGCTGCATGAACATTACACCCTATCGAGTTACATTGAAAGCAGGAGTGGTACTACCACGAATGCGACAATACAAGTTACCGCATGATGCTGTAGTGGCTTTGCTGAAAATCATTGATGAGCTGATTGCCCAGGGAGTAGTTGTAGAAACAGACTCCAATGTATGTAATTCACCGATAATTCCGATTCTTAAACGAACTGATCCTACTGCTCCGCCAGTATACCGATTGGTTATTGATTTGCGTGAACTAAACAAGTGTATTGTACCACAATTCCCTGTGGTCCCTGATATATCATCATTGTTGACAGCAATTGATTCCGAAGCAACATTCTTTACTGTAATCGATCTCAAGAATGCCTTTTTCAGCGTCCCAATAGATCCGGAAAGCCAATACTTGTTCGGATTCAGTTTAAATGGGCGCAGCTTTAAATTCTCACGCGCTCCCCAAGGATTCACAGAAAGCCCCAGCATCTACAGCCAAGCACTGAAACGAGAACTTGACAGTATCCACATGCCAGTCAATACTGCACTGCTTCAATATGTCGATGATCTGCTGATCACCGCGAGAAGCGAGTCAGAATGTGAAAAAAGCTTCTCTGACAGTTTTACATTTCCTAGCCGACAAGGGGCACAAGGTGTCCCCTTCTAAGCTGCAATTCTGTGTTCAGCGAGTTATTTATCTTGGTCACTCGCTGTCCAAGGAGGGAAGGCAGCTTACACCAGATCGCATCCAGTTAATTGCTAACATGTCAATACCCCAGACACAGAAGGAGGTGCGAGCTTTCATAGGCCTCACTTCATATTGTAGGCAGTGGATCCCTCAGTACGCATTTCTAGCAAAACCACTCATTCAGTTAACCACACAGGAGGCAGCCACATCAACTGTTCTCCCTTGGACTCAGGAACATACACAAGCTTTTGAAAGCCTAAAGGAAGCTTTATGTCAAGCACCTGTTTTAGCAACACCATGTTATAGCAAACATTTTACACTCTTTGTTACAGAACGCGAAGGTACTGCCTTGTCAGTACTCACTCAGGATCAAGCAGGATCACGCAAGCCATGTGCTTATTTTTCCAGTACATTAGATCCCGTAGCTCAGGCTTTGCCTGCATGCCTGAAATCAGTGGCAGCGACAGCTTTAGCAATCAGACAAAGCGATGCCATAGTATTAGGACACCCATTGACAGTACAAGTACCACATGCAGTAGAGGTTCTTGTGAACCGAACACAAACACAACACTTGACCATAGCAAGACTTACCGGTTATGAACTGACATTGTTTCAACCACACATAGAGATCCGACGGTGTAATACATTGAATCCTGCTACACTATTACCTGTAATTGGAACAGACCCACTAGCTCATGATTGTGTTGAAATCATTGAAATAAAGACGAAACCTAGACAAGACTTGACAGACGTTCCATTGTTAGATCCAGACCTGACGTTGTATGTAGACGGATCGTGCATGAGAACAAGTACAGGAGATTTAGTGGCCGCGTATGCAGTCACAACAGACACTGAAGTTATTGAGACACATTGTATAGATACTTTGTCAGCCCAAGCAGCAGAACTTATTGCTCTAACGCAAGCCTGTATTCAAGCCACAAATAAGAAAGTTAATGTATACACTGACTCACGTTATGCATTCGGAGTTGTACACGACTTCGGCGTGCTGTGGCGAGAGAGAGGTTATTTAACCTCCCATGGTGCCCACATTCAGCACGGACCCCTCATTCATGCTTTGTTAGACGCAATACATCTACCCACTGCTATATCGATTATGAAATGTAAAGCACACACGAAGGTTACTGATACCATTTCTCAAGGCAATGATTTAGCTGACAAAACAGCTAAACAGACTGCTCAGAATCGCACATTAGACATGACAAAGCCAATAGTTCAGACACCAACACAGTGTATGACAATTAAGGATCCCGCACTTGACGTAATTGACATACAGACACATGCCACAGCAGAAGAAATAAAGAAGTGGACTGAACTAGGAGGGATCCAGACAGATCAAGGATGGATGACGAAGGAGAAATCTGTATGGTTTCTCCCTGATTCCATGGTTCAAGCCATTATAGCTACAGTTCACAGTCCAGCACATTTAGGAGAGAAGGCTATGCTAGACAGCATTCAGCACATTTGGTTCAATAAACATTTACGAGCAGCAGCTAAACAAAAAGTTCGTACCTGTATGATATGTTGTCAGTTTAATCCAGGAAAGAGTGTTCCCGTAGAGCAGGGTGGATTTCAGCCTCCTGACCATCCTTTTGAAGTCCTCCAGATGGATTATATTCAGATGGAACGTTGTCGAGGATTCAAATATGTCCTCGTAGTTGTCTGCGCTCTCTCCCGTTGGACAGAGGCGTATCCCGTATCAGATTACACTGCCCCGACTACTGCCAAGCAGCTAGTTCGAGAATTCTTCCCACGGTACGGTTTACCACGTGTTGTATATTCAGATAACGGTCAGCCTTTCTCATCCGAATTAATGAAACATGTCTCACTTTTGTTGGGATATCAGTGGAAATTCCACTGTGTCCGACACCCCGAGGCAGCAGGTCTCGTGGAACGACATAATCAACTTTTAAAAATCAGATTGTCTAAAATATGTCAGGAAAAAGGTGTGGACTGGATAGTAGCCTTACCAGTTGCGCTATTCTACATGAGAATGGTAGCACACTCTCGAACAGGGCTATCCCCTTATGAGGTGATCTTTGGTAGACCACCGAATATGTGGGGGACGCCTATACCCCGTAAAATAACTGATGTTGACTGTAATATGCTGACAGATTACCTGGCTTCCTTGATGTCTGCACTACAATCTTGTCGTTCACAGGTAGTCGCAGCTTTTCCCGACAACACCGAGGTGAAACCTCATGATGTAATTCCCGGTGATTATGTTCTCATCAGAAATTTTGATCGGAAAACCCAACTGGAGCCAAGGTGGAGGCTTCCTAAGTTGGTCCTGCTAACGACCAGAACAGCTGTGAAGATCGAAGGGAGGAAAGGCTGGGTGCATTCCAGCCATATCAAAAAATTTCATGGACTTCCTCCTGACACAGACAGTACTGCTCGTGTGTCTTCCCCCATTGACTCAAAGCTACCTTTGGCTGAGGCCAGTAGCACCGAACTCTATAAACAGAAACTCAGGTCCAGATCTAAACTGTCGGACGATTTGATTGTTTAAGTCCTCTCTAAGGTGAAGCGGTTGAATCTGTCCCGACATGTATCCCTTAGGTCTGAATCATGTAGAGTCCAGAATCATAGTGAAACGACATGCTTATTGTAAATCACTGCGTAACCACTGTATTGTGACTTTATTAATTTTGTTTTCCTTGAGTTTTTTAATAGTTACTGCAAGTATATTGTTGCATATGTATTATCCTGTTTCTAAACGTGCTTTCAATATAACTGGTGAACATTCTTTTAGTGACCTACCGCCACATGAGTTGTCCTATAGACTTGCGCTGCGCAATAACACATTCATTAGTATGTTACATCATTCCCATCAGACTAGTAATGCCACCAATTGTTGGGTGTGTGGCCGACTCCCTCCCTATCAGAATAACAAAGGAGTTCTGCCTTTCTTTCCACATCCATTCACACACAATGGCTCCTGTGGAGCATGGTTTAGTTTATTAAATTCCATAGACCCAGACACAGCAGTTTATCAACAACACTGGATATGGGGAAATCTGAATCTAGTTTTATTCAAAGTCTGTCACCCTAATAAGGAGGGTCACCCCAGTAGAACAGGAACTGATTTAGAGAATGAAGTGTATAAATTAGGTAATTTTACGCCTAATCTTATGATTCTGAATGTCAAATCCGAAGTTGAACTAATTCTGCCCACTATGTCAGTATTTCCAGTTAAGGGTGAATTATGTGTAAGAAAAGTTGGTTCCATACATATGGGCCATAGCCAATGCGTTACTACAATAGAATATAGTGATCAAGGTAAATCTTCGTTTAGAGCTTCTCGCCATTCTTACTTTATATGTGGTCAGACGGCATATATGCGTCTGCCTCTAGATTGGGATGGTACCTGTTACATAGCATTCCTTTTGCCACCTGTTTTCCTAGCTCCCCCTGATTATTATCGAAATGTTCATTTAGTACACAATAGAGAGCGGAGAGATCTCCCAGTTGTCGATTATACTGAGACGGCATGGGACAAGTATGTAGATTTCAATAAAGGTATCTTTCCCTATATAGGTACCATATCAAATAGTAAGCTGATACGCAGACTCACCAAGACTCTTGAAGCTGTAGTAAACGAGACTATAGCCGCCCTAGGCAATCTGACAGAGGAACAATCAGTGATGAGAATTGTTGTTCTCCAGAATCGTCTTGTCCTTGACGTCATCCTGGCCGATAGGGGCGGAGCTTGCAGGGTCATCGGATCCAGCTGCTGCATATTCATACCAGAAAATTCGCCATCTGTATATAAAGCTATAACACGCCTTCATAAGATTGTAAGCCAGATACACGAAAATCCAGGCACTTGGACGTGGTCCGGGTGGTTTTGGAGTGTGATATCAGCCTGGGGATGGAGAGTTCTATCCTTCCTAGGTATTGGCCTTCTTATGCTCTTCAGTTGTTGTTTATGCCTACAATGTGGACCAGTGATTTGTGGTCTGTGTGCCACATCATGCATTCCATATCAAAGTTCTCGTTCAAAATGCCGGAAGAAGAAGGAAGAAGAAATGATGCTCCATGAGCAAATCGATGGAATGATGAAGATTGATATCTCTTGAAGGGCAAGAAGGGGACAAGGAGGGAATGTGGAAATGTGGATTTTCCTGGTCAGTTATGTCCCCTATCTTGGACCCCAACGGTTCTATATGCATGTTACAAGTACATGTATGTTCCCTCCAGTTCCAGTTTCTAAGACGCAAACATATGTGTGTCTACCGTCAACATGTTCTCTGTCAGATCCGCCATCAAAGGGCTGGATATTCGATTCATAAGTATAAAAGGCCACCGACTTTATATGGCTAAATTACTCCATTTTTACAGTTCAGGCAAGTAGGCCCGATTCTGTCCTCAAAGCCTTTTCCTCCTCTCTGTCTCTGACAGCTTCAGCTTGAGCTCGCATCTGTATTCATGAACTTTGTCCTACTCCCTGTGCAGCTAACGGTGCCTGCCTCGGCCAGTTTTCGCATGCCTGCCAAGAAGCTGTATTTCACCTTCGAATTATCTATTTTGCTCTTCAGCCGATGCATTCCTGTCTAGTGATTTAGGTAAACATTTCCTTTAGCTCACAAGCAAAGGACTCAGGCCTTTCCGTCCTCCTGCAAGTGATTCATAGCCCTGCTGCCATGGAAAGTTTTCTGCCCCTCGCATCTCATATAGACACTTAGACGCTTGTGCACGCACACAGTCAGTATAGACTAGATTCAGTCCGAGAGTCCTTCCTTGTGGATAACATAGTTCTCCAAACATAGGATGGTAGATATGATTTGGGATTAGGTTGACTTGACCCCCCAGACTTCTCGTCTCCACATGTAGAGCTAAATGTCAAGTCCCCTTCACCCCCTAGTTGCACGTCAATTACACGTCATGCTGCTGCGCGCGCATCTATGCCAAGTATTATCTTATAGATCCACCTATGTCTGATAATGCAAACCAATCATGTTTCTTTTATTCCTTATTACGCCTAGTTTCGATTACGTACCTGTTTTGTCACTCTTCTTATCAAATGTTACGCCTTCTACATTCGTTTCATTGTAATGCACTTATTATAAAAATACATGTCTGTCAATAAATTATTGTACTTCACTTCCTGAACCCTCGTGGTGACGGAACCTGAAGGCCGCGACTCGAGTCGGCCATTTTTGATGGAATAAAGCCCATTTAGAAAACCTCTTATACCACGGATTCTGCCTCTTGTTATTTTGAGCTATTTACTTTATTTTAAGATTCCGTATGAAATTCAGTCCGGTATTTTTATTTACCACAACGCTCTGCCCCAGCATCTCAGATCTAATCCTGATATTCTCTCCTTCCGCAAACAGCTGAAAACGCTCCTGTTCACTACATAACTGTGGAGCTGAATCTGCCTCTTCCTAACCCAAACCTCAGTTGGTATGCTTAGCGCTTGGACGCCTCAGGGCAGCTACGTGCGCTTTAAAAATCTGAGTTCATTCATTCATTCATTCTGCACCCACCCCCATGTCTCTGTCCGCTGCTGGGAGTCCTCTGCACCCACCCCCATGTCTTTGTCCACTGCTGGGAGTCCTCTGCACCCACCCCCATGTCTCTGTCCACTGCTGGGAGTGATGGGCACCCACCCCTCACATCTCCCTGTCCACTGCTGGTATTCCTCTGCACCCACCCCCATGTCTCTGTCCACTGCTGGGAGTCCTCTGCACCTACCCCCATGTCTCTGTCCACTGCTGGGAGTCCTCTGCACCCACCCCCATGTCTCTGTCCACTGCTGGAGTTGATATGCACCCACCCCCATGTCTCTGTCCACTGCTGGGAGTCCTCTGCACCCACCCACATGTCTGTGTCCACTGCTGGTATTCCTCTGCACCCACCCCCATGTCTCTGTCCACTGCTGGGAGTCCTCTGCACCCACCCCCATGTCTCTGTCCACTGCTGGGAGTGATGGGCACCCACCCATCACATGTCCCTGTCCACTGCTGGTATTCCTCTGCACCCACCCCCATGTCTCTGTCCACTGCTGGGAGTCCTCTGCACCCACCCCCATGTCTCTGTCCACTGCTGGGAGTCCTCTGCACCCACCCCCATGTCTCTGTCCACTGCTGGGAGTCCTCTGCACCCACCCCCATGTCTCTGTCCACTGCTGGGAGTGATGGGCACCCACCCCTCACATGTCCCTGTCCACTGCTGGTATTCCTCTGCACCCACCCACCCACCCACTTGCGCCCTTGCTGTGGTACACTGCTGTCCTGGGCATACACCAAGCCCAATTTACAGCTGATGTGCTGCACCAAGCCGTACACCTACATCCGTGGCGTGTGTACGCCTTGTATCCATCTTGTAATGGGGCTGTAGGGGTACGCGTGGTATGGCCCGTACCCATGCTCTGGGGGCGTGGGTACGGGCCGTACCACCATTGTGGCGGTGTCGTAGGGGTACGCGTGGTACGGCCCGTACCCATGCTCTGGGGGTGTGGGTACGGGCCGTACCATCATAGTGGCGGTGACGTAGGGGTATGCGTGGTACGGCTCGTACCCACGCTCTGGGGGGCGTGGGTACGGGCCGTACCACCATTGTGGCGGTGACGTAGGGGTATGCGTGGTACGGCCCGTACCCACACTCTGGGGGGCGTGGGTACGGGCTGTACCACCATTGTGGCGGTGATGTAGGGGTATGCATGGTACGGCCCGTACCCACGCCCCCCAGAGCGTGGGTACGTGCCGTACCACCATTGTGGTGGTGACGTAGGGGTATGCGTGGTACGGCCCGTACCCACGCTCTGGGGGGCGTGGGTACGGGCCGTACCACCATTGTGGCGGTGACGTAGGGGTACGCGTGGTACGGCCCGTACCCACGCTCTGGGGGGCGTGGGTACGGTCCGTACCACCATTGTAGTGTTGATGTAGGGGTATGCGTGTACGGACCGTACCCACGCTCTGGGGGCGTGGGTACGGTCCATACATGCGTACCCCTACATCACCACTGCAATGGTGGTACGGACCGTACCCACGCTCTGAGGGGCGTGGGTATGTCCCGTACCACCATTGTGGTGGTGATGGGTACGCGTCCACGCCCACTTCCATTGTGGCGGGACGTGGGATTGGTGGACACGCCCCCGAGGTGACCAGACCATGGAGGTAATTAATGTGCAGGATATATTTGTTTTTTGTGGGGTGTGGGTTATGTTTCCTGCCCCTTGCACCCCCCCCTTTGCCCCTGGGGGTTGTTCTGACCTTCTGCGGCGTCTGTGTCGGTTTCTGAACACGAAGTCGTAGGCTATGAGGGCTGGGATGACGCGTAGGTTGGGGTCCATCGCTGTCCGTCGCGTACCGGTGCTCCTTGTTCGCGTCGTCCTCAATTTCCCGGCAGTTTTTGGCTCCCGTGAAAAATGCTACGTGCGGAGTGACGTAGGCACGAATCGTACTTGCTGGGCCGTAAAACGCTGCCTGACTCCGTCCGGACGTCGCCTATGCGCCGTCCAGATTCAGATTTGTATGTATTTTTTTGCCGGTCGGTCTTTTGTACGACTCGTACGGAAATGGTATTTCTGTGCGAATCGTACTTGCGAGTTTGTAAGGTGTTTTTCCCGGGTACGAGTCGGATGGAGAGAACGCTCCTTACGACCATTTGTACCCGGGTTTTACAGGATTGGAATCGGCACCTTGATGTCAGAGGTAGAACTTGGAGGGGGAAATTGGAGCGTGTATGATAGGCATTAACATTTTATTTTTGGCAGCTTCACAACAATCTGAATCAGGTTTCTGCATGCAAGAATCAGGTGGCGGGAGACTAGCCTTGAAATTAGTAGTCTCCTGCCTGAGTTGCACATCCTCTCCTCCCACCCCTGCCGTTTTCTCACGTCATTGCTCCCTCCGTGTTGCCTCATCCTACAACTCAATACACTGTTTGAATTTTTCATTTTAAACAGCGCATTAGTGTAGCAGTCTAGTTGTTCCCGTTAAGACTGCCCCCATGGCCCGGAAGCATCTGCACAATTTGTATCACTCTCTGGCCAGGCGTGGCCAGAGAGCTTAAATAAACGGGCGGAGGTCGCACAGGACTTCCGGCCCATACTGTGAGCTATGTGTATGCCTCGTCACTTCAGGGTCCTGCTTTATATGCGCAGATGCTGCGTGTAGTTCACCATTACATTGGCGACGGAGGGTGGGCGCCTTTGCCCGGCGAATACTGTCTCCCTACCTCCGTATGCTCCTGACAGGCACAGACGTCCAAGCACCTGCTCCCCGTACAGAAGATCGTTGCACTCCTGCCGATTCCCGCTGTGCACTGGAGGCCGCACATGAGCGGCGAGCGGCGGCAGCTGCGTCATCCCTGGCTCATCGCCGTCCAGGTACCCGGCGGATGTCTGTGTGTTTGCCCGCTGCCTCCACCGAGCAAGTATAAGCACGAATGCGATGCGCGCATGAGGGCATTGCTTGCTGAAGCCCTCTGGCTGTCCCGCTGCAACATTGCCTGCATCGCGCTACTACTCCATTTTGGGGAGGAAGAGATATACAAGCTGTTTGCACATCTCCCGGACACTGGTGCCCCCAACGATTATGACGCAGCAGTCAGGGCATTAAATGCCCATTTTGACCCGCACCGTAACCCAGATTACGAGCGTTTCAAGCTCCGTCAGGCGCGTCAGAGAGAAGTAGAGACTATGGATGCCTTCCACGTTCGTTTGCGAGAGTTGGCCAGTACCTGCACAGACGACGATCAGAATAAGGAGGTAAGGGCCCAAGCGATCCAAGGGTGCCGCAACAAACATGTTCGGACCCTCATATTGCGACAACCAGGAATCACCCTGGAGGACATTCTTATCCTAGCTCGGTCGCATGAACTTTCAGATGCTAGAGCCACAGTCATGGACGCCGCGCTTACCCAACAAGGAGCAAAACCAGTAACAGTAAAGACTGAACGAGCAGATGTGATACGCACCCCAGCCAGAAGCACCCGAGGACAATGGCCGACCAGAAACTCGCGTGGGCCGTGCTGTGGCTTCTGTGGGAATGAAGAACACCCACCTGAGGAAGGCCCTGCACAAGGCCGGACATGCTCCAAATGTGGCATCCCCAACGATTATGCGAGCGTCTGCAGAGGAGGGGCCCGAAGCAGAGGAGCTCATGGAAGTCGACCGCCATCCAAGGCAGTGCGACAATTATCGCTCGATGAAGTGGACAATTCCACAGCAGCTAAGTCGTCCGCCAATCGAAGGCAGTACCTAGAAGATTCATCCACGGAGGACGAGGCGGAAGCATACATGATATCATTCGCAAGTGATCTGAAACGAAGACGGAGACCCCAACCGACGTGCGCCATTGAAATTGCAGGATCACCATTGACGGCTCTAATCGACACAGGGGCGTCTGTAAACGTGATGGGCTGTCAGCATTACAAGCAACTGTAGCCGAAACCTGTATTGATCCCGTCAAGTGTGAAATTCCTGACGTATGGTAGCCAAAAACCATTACCGCTAAAAGGGAAGAAGATGGTGCAAGTCTAATCAGACACGCA
The DNA here is from genome assembly GCF_964204655.1 of Triturus cristatus. Lineage (NCBI taxonomy): Eukaryota > Metazoa > Chordata > Amphibia > Caudata > Salamandridae > Triturus > Triturus cristatus. The sequence goes on from NC_140588.1 coordinate 567,101,325, forward strand.
CGAAGTCACCACGACGTTCCAAGTCATAGACCGTGAAGCTGACATCTTAGTAAGCAGCCACACAGCAGAAGACCTAGGTCTGGTGACATTTGCCAACGCCATCAAGACCCTACAGGCCGACGACAAACTTGAGCTGTTTCCACAACTCTTCAAAGGCCTTGGGTGTATGAAGAGAAACCCCGTCAAGCTGCACATTGATAAGGCGGTCAAACCAGTCGCCCTACGACACCGGCGCATACCTTTCCATCTCAGGCCACTCGTCAAGCAAGAGCTGCAGAATCTAGAACAACAAGGAGTGATCGAAAAGGTCACGGGACCGATGCCGTGGGTGTCACCCATGGTCATTGCGGAGAAACCGAAGCAGCCAGGGAAAATACGCCTCTGCATTGACATGCGCATGCCGATTCAAGCAATAAAACATGAGCGATACCTCACCCCAACAGTTGACGATATACTGGCTGATCTAAACGGATCCCGATGGTTTTCCAAGCTCGATCTCAATGCGGGATATCACCAGTTGAAGCTGGCGGAGGAAAGCAGATATATTACGACTTTCTCAACTTACCTGGGGCTACGCCGCTACAAAAGGTTAAACTTCTGGATATCGTCGGCAGCAGAATATTTCCAAAATGCAGTTCGGGAAATGCTGTCAGGGCTCCAGGGAGTTCTCAACGTCAGTGACGATATACTAATTCACTCAGCCACACTCGAAGAACACCATCACTGTCTCAGGGCCACTTTGCAACGCCTGGTTGACCATGGGGTGACCCTTCACCGGGACAAATGCCAATTCTTCCAAAAGTCCATCGAATTCTTTGGCTATGTATTCAGCCAAGATGGAGTGCAAGTAGACCCCAGGAAATCGCAAGCCATCCAACAAGCACCAGCACCCAGCACGGCGTCAGAAGTTCAGAGCTTCTTAGGCATGGCCACATACTGTGGATTGGTCATACCTAACCTTGCTACCGTGGCTGAACCTTTAAGAGCTCTCACTAAAAAGGAGGCCGTGTGAAAATGGGGAAGCGAGGAAGAAGAAGCATTCCAAAAGGTAAAGTCGACCCTGTTGAGCAAAACCACCATGGCCTATTTCGACACTGCCCGGCGAACAGAAGTAGTGGTGGATGCAAGCCCCGTGGGATTAGGAGCACTCCTCGCCCAGGAAACAGAACCCGGGAAGTGGGTTCCCCTCGCCTTTGCAAGCAAAGCGCTCACACCAACCGAGGCTCGTTATTCCGAAATTGAGCGAGAAGCGCTAGCCATCAAATGGGCTTGTAATCACTTTCATCTGTATATCAGCGGACACCCCTTCAAAGTTGTAACTGACCACCAACCACTACTTCCTCTGTTCAGAGGCACCGCTCCACACCCACTTCCCAGAATCGAAAGGTGGGCCATACAATTACAGCATTATCAAATGGAAATAGAATACCGACCCGGAGCCAAAAATCCTGCTGATTTTCTGTCCAGACACCCGCTAAATGTCCTCCCTGGCAACTCCAGGCAAGAACAACGCACGTAGGAATACGTATGTATGCTGTCCCAATGGGCCTGTCCACGAGCTCTTACCGTAGAGGAGATAAAGGCAGAAACAGACAATGATGCAGTCCTTCAAAAAGTACTAGCAGCTATACGCAGTGGGACATGGGAAGGTTTCCTCCAAGGCATCACAGGATGGAACAAACCGGACCGAGTTCGGCTAGGAAAGATGCGGCGGGTCCATGACGAACTGAGCACTACTGACAGTGGCATTGTACAAAGTGGGTCACGAATCATCATCCCGGCAGGCCTCCAAGAGCGTGCGACCGTTCTAGCACACGAAGGCCATCAAGGCACCGTGAGAATGAAGTCACGGATGCGAGAAAAGGTGTGGTTCCCTGGTCTAGAAGCAGCCGTAGAGGCAGTTGTGAGAAATTGTCGGGCCTGCCAGCTCACCAGCAACCCAGAAGCACCAGCACCGGTGATAACCGAAGATCCAGCACCATCCCTGTGGTCGTGGGTGAGCCTCGATTTCGGGAGCTTCCCACACGGAAGGGTCACCACGGTTCTAGTCGACAGTTACACGAAGTACCCTATTGTAGATGTTATACCGTCTACATCATTCAACCATCTGCAACCAGTACTCGAGAAGGCGTTCGCTCTTTTTGGACTGCCTCAAGTCATGAAAACCGACAACGGGCCACCGTTCCAAAGGGAGAGTTCAAAGAACTACTAACGCAACTAGGAATCAAACATCACCGCATCACTCCACAATGGCCTCAAGCCAATGGTGAAGCAGAACGTTTTATGCGAACACTAAACAAAAACCTTTGGATATCAGCAGCCGAACAATCTGACCCAGAAATGGCGCTTCACCGGTTCGAGAGAATATCGCAGTACCCCGCATTGCACTACGCAACGGTCGCCGTGGGCTCGCATGCTGGCTGGGCCCCCGGCGAGACACCATTCCAGTGGCTGAGAACTGGACACCCAAGCCATACAATCCTGTCTACGCACAAACGCGACAAAGAACCACTAACAATAAAGCTAGCGGTCGGAGAAGAGCACGGCTGAGAGTTATAACACCCGGATGCACTGTCTTAATGCGCCACCGTCGCGGCGGAGGGAAAATCCGCACAGTGTATGAGCCCAGACTGTGGACAGTGTTGAACATTAAAGGAACGGTCCTCACCGCCAAGAAGGGAGGAGAGATCATCACCCGGAACATCTCTTGGTTTAAACAAGTACCACCAGACGATACCAAGCCGTTGCATCCCAGCGAAATAAGTGATGAGGAACCCCCAAGCGGCAGTCTGTCACCACGATCTGACAGCGTTCAAGGCCAGGGTCCCAAAACTGTCACTCCAACCCTGCATGATGGACAATCTAATATCACGGAAGCACCGCCAGCCCGATGAGAAGTCAGCGAGAGGCACACTGCCGGTACAGTTTAAGACCGAACCCTAGACCGAACAAGAAACTGGCAGACTTTGTATGCTGACCCGTCGTTGACATCCCTGTTGAACACTGTTTTGGGATGGGATGTAGCAGTCTAGTTGTTCCCGTTAAGACTGCCCCCATGGCCAGGAAGCATCTGCACACTTTGTATCACTCTCTGGCCAGGCGTGGCCAGAGAGCTTAAATAAACGGGCGGAGGTCGCACACGACTTCCGGCCCATACTGTGAGCTATGTGTATGCCTCGTTAATTTAGGGTCCTGCTTTATATGCGCAGATTCTGCGTGTAGCGCACCATTACAATTAGCATGGGCGCATAGAGCTTTTTGTAAAAAAAATAAATTGCCAAGCTACATACATGCCAATATTTTTAACAGGAAAGAGGGAGCTTGTAACAAACTATTAGGAGAATTTATTTTCCCAATTGACACAGAGGCAATTTTAGGTGAGAGACATCCCAAATAAAGCTGCTTTTGGCTTTAAAATCGGGAGCTTCCTGCCTGAATTGGGTCTGTTAGCAAGTATGAGTCTATCGGTTTTTTTCATACCACGTTCCCACTGTGGTCTAAACTTACCATATTCCCCATATATTAATACTTAATATTATCTCCATAAGACGTGTTTTTGGGTAGCCTTAGCATTTGATAGTAACATTTCATTTGATTGTAACATATTCCATGCCTAGACACCAATCGATTCAACCCTGCGAGAGAGAGAGAGAGAGTGTGTGTGCGTGTGCGTGTGTGTGGAAAACGAAATAAAATAGAATGTTCTTGGGGAAAAAATAAATACAACCTCGCATCCTTTTACTACATAAATTACAAGTGTGAACAGCGTGTCAAGGATTCTGAAGATGTTTTTTCCACCACCAACAACATTTCCAAAACGTGCACACTTCGAGAATAAATACAGTACTTCACTTCATTTGAACTCTGGGGAAGGGATACCCTCCCACTGAATTAAATTAAAGGGATCTTCAACGCCTAACATGGCCGCCGGCATGTGTCCCTCACTAACCTTCTTGCCGCAGTTCAGCTTTTCTTCGGTTTTCGCCGTTGACAGCAGAAGCACAGAAGACAGACGGGACTGTTTCTGCCGTACGTCCAGGATGCTCAGAGCAGCATACAGAACTGGGCGGTGTTGGCGGGTTGTCCGAAGCACCCAGGTGCCACAGAGGCAGGTGCAAGACGGACCCACGGACAAGCGGCTCCTACTGAGCACTCCGATCTTCTATGTGAACGCGGGACCACACCTGGGGCACGTGTACTCGGCGTTGCTAGCAGACGCCATATACAGACACAGGAAGATGGTATTGGGAACTAATGACCCTGGCACACGACTTTGTACTGGTAAGCGACAGTACTGTTTTAAGCACCTACCGAAAACTACCAGACCACGTGTCCCAAAAGTCGATGCTTCATGAAAAGCGTCGTATTCCAATGCTCAGTCGTGTTATCACTTTTGACTTTACCTGCCAAAATTGCACATTGAAGATGACTGCTCGCTTGAACAGGTCACGTCCACTATCGCACCTGTTTCTATACTATGCAGCACGAGGCAGTTACTCTTGTATGACAGAAACGCCTCGGAACAGCGAAGATGAGGAAGAGTTAGTCTTGCTATATTGGAACTAATATTTAAAGAAATACTGTAGGGACGACACATAAGCATTCCTCATCAAGACCCAGATATTATTTTGTAAAAGATTAAGTGTGAATGATTCTGATTGAGATTTAAAGATTTTCATGCGTTTATATTTTTGTGCATTACTAATAGCTTGCAGAATGTATTTTCACACGCAATTACATATGTACACACTGATATAGTACTGTTGCCTTTGAAGCGATACTTTATGATTTGAAAAATTTCCTAGCTAGCATGAAGGAAAGTTTCAATTCTATCAAGGACGCAGAGGCGAGGATTATGCATTACTTTCATCCCTTTTTATTAACAGCACTTTCAAGGATAAAAGTAAAAAACACCAACAGTACTACAACTCCCATGAACCACAGAGAGTAACCATGGCCACCAATAGCCCATTGAAGTAACAGTCTGCGAGTCTATATAATATAGATCGGCCGTAGTCCTTCCTTTCACTGAAGGAAATTAAGCACGTTGGACATCATTCTGTCTTTGAATCCGAACAAAAGAGGATAGGGAAAAACGTTAATACTATCCCACATAAACATATTGTCCCCCCATTCATGGCATAACAGGTCATAAATTCAACAAACTATTATGAGGATACAACAATCTAACAACCGCTACATTAGTCTGTTACTTTAGGTGCACCATTCCCACCATCAGATAACATCTTACACTAAATGTCTGCCTGTCACTGTAAAACTTTCTTTGGGGGAGAAGAACAATTCATAAAATATACTGTTATTGAGTAGAACCCAAATACTTCCCTGTTAGTCAAGGAATTCAGTTCACTAACTTCTAGAATGAATCTAGAGTTAACCCCATTATTTCCCCAGGGAGGGCAGCATGGAGATACGGGGGTAGAGGGGTATAATTCTCGCCTCCGCGTCCTTAATAGAATTGAAACTTTCCTTCATGCTAACTAGGAAATTTTTAATTCTATGTCAGGAGCAGGGGCGAGGATTAAACCTGTTTAAATCTTACTTACCACCAGTACAGCTTCGTCGTAGATTGGTTTAAAATAGAACCTTTTGAAAGTGGAGTCCGAAGACCAATCTGCCATATTCATGATGCCTTCCAATCTGCCCCCTACATATGCCTTGGAAGCCATAGCCCCCCTGGTGGAATGAGCCCCAAAATCAGTGGTATCAATGCCGGCCTCTGCCATGACCCATCTCACCCATCTGACAATAGTCTGAGAGGACACAGCCTTGTAAGGCTTTTAATGGCAATCAACAGTTTCTGTTCTCATGGGGGTCTAACCTCCATTGTCATATCCTCTTATGCCTTCAGGCACTTGACCACACACAGTTTGGGAGTATTTGGAAAACCTGGATAAGATACCGACCTGGTACTTGTATTAGTTCTCCTGGAAATGTTGAAGGTGACCCCCTCGGGGGTAAAAAGCCTAGCTGACCGGTTTAGAGCACGCACATCCGAAACTCTCTTACAAGAAATGAGACAAAGCAACATTGTCCGCTTCATTGATATTTCCTTCCTAGAAAGGTATTGATTGTCTTGCCATGATGCCAATAGACACAGGACCAGATTGACGTCCCACAGACCCATGTATCGGAGCTCGGTGGAATGGGACATCTTGATACCCTTGAGGAGTTTACTTACCAAGGGATGTTCGCTCACCGGAACATTGTTCACCGGTATATGGCCCGCTGAGATAGCCGACCTGAAGGAGTTGATGGTGGAGTATGCCAGTCCCTCCTGGAAAAGTTCTGCCAGGAAAGTTATGATGTCGGTAACACTGGTGGCAACAGGATCCAGGTGTTTCTCCACACACCAATGATGCCATCTCCTCCAAGACGATGCCATCTCCTCCAAGCCGATCTGTACTTCTTGGTAGTCCCTGGGGCCTATGCCTGTTGGACGAGGAGTTCAGCTCCCTGCGAAAGTCTGACATTTTGCCAGCGTCACCTGAAATCCTCCATGCCATGAGATGAAGGTGGCCTTGGAGAACCAGAGGATGTGGATGGCCCAGGGGAGCAACAGGATCTTGGCAAACAATGGTAGACATTCCGTAGTGGCCCATGCAAGCTGGTTTATGCCCTTCTATTTGTACAGCCGACGCGGTGTCAAGCGAGTGTTGAAGGGAAATAAGGCACAAAGCGGACAAACGCTCTAATACCTCAGTGCTACGCAACCGCCGGAGCGCTGACAGAGCTACTCTGCAGCACGAAGTAATGCGTTGGGATGCGCTAAAGAGTGCCACCTTTCGCACCCGCGCGGTATAAAGAGATGCGCTCGGGCAGTTTGCCTACCACACGTTAGAAAATCAACCTGCCGGTCAAGAGATGCTCAAAGTAAAGAGCGAGTGCTCGCAGGATAACCAATACCAGTTATGTAAAACTATGCCAGACAGCACAATTACCCCACTAACTAAACAGTCAGGAAAGCAATGAAAAGGTGACTTAACTGACATAGAGGAGTGAAGAAAGAGGAAACACTTTGGCATGATCTGTATTATATAGACTCGCGGACTGTTACTTGATTGGGCTATTGGTGGCCATGGTTATTCCCTGTGGTTAATGGGAGTTGTAGTACTGTTGCAGTATTTTTTACTTTTACCTTTGAACGTGCTGTAAATAAAAAGTGAAGAAAGTAACGCATAATCCTCGCCTTTGGTCCTGACAGAATTGTAAAAGTACATTTTTCTAATCCATGTTAACTAGGCCTCATTTTAGGTAGAAGCGTCACTTTGTCTAAGATGGAAGTCGCCCTTGTCATTCAAATCTTTAACCCCCCACCCCCGCTCATGTCTCTCCTCACAATTTCTGCAGCACGCAGTCAAGCTGATATGTACTTCTTTATTTCCACAGTCCTAGTTTATGCTACTCTCAATGAACTTTCCCCAGCTCAATGACAAACTGCAACTTTAACCTCAAAGGTCCTTCCGCTGGTTCAATAGGCCCTATTCATTCTCACGTTATTGTTCATATATCTAGTTTGTTCTAGAATCTCAGGACGACATTAGTATAGAGATGGCAGAATTATTATTCATGTATTGGGATAATGGATAGATGTCAAGATAATGTGACGTTTATTTTTTATGTGCTCTTGATTTGCTCATGAAATTATACATTTGCTCATGCCACAGTGATTCTGCAGTTTATGTTAATTTCATGTGAAAAATAATGTATTAAACCCCTTGATTTTGTGGGAGTGCCGGAAGACTTTCCTGTTCTACTCACGATACTGTTCGTTACTCTCCCAGTATTGTAGTCCACTTGGGACTTAAAATAATATTTGATTTTGCATATCTTTGTATTACCCTTTTAATTAAGAGCCTGCATGGCATTGACTGGGTACTGCTTTACTTTTGAATTTTGAAATATCATTCTTAAACTTGTTTGGAGCTAGAACTCAATTATTGAGTTGACCCATTTGCCTAATTGATTGTATTTTTTATGAATTGGGAGGTTCCTTAACGCAGGGACACATTGTCTCATGAAATTGAGGGTTAACACCGTCTTAGATCCAGTAAATGTGGACATTCTGACTGAGTTAAGATTTTAGGGTGTCTACAATTTCAGAGTAGCCCACACCTACAATAATTAGAAGTTTAGTGCATATTGTATGTTGTGCTGTAAGTGGGGGTTGAGGAAATGCACTTCTTGTTGAGATGTGGCATAGGTGCAAATGATCCAGTTGAGGCAGGCAATTAGTAGTTGAATGATTAGCAATTTCAAAGTTTCTTTAGTCATGTTTAGTTACTTAAAATAATTGCATCCTAGTACATATAAATGAATTTCAAGATATAGATATTCCATACGAATGTTAAAAACAAGAATCTAATAAAAAGTAAAAGGTTAAAAATCAGCTAATATTATTGAAATCTAACCACACCTGTATGTCTTACCATAATCATATATTAAGTTTCTTTTCTGCCGACACCAAGAACTTAATGAAACTAGTGTTCAAAATAGGATCTTCTGGATTTAGCAAGCTGATGATGGTCTGCCAACATGTACATATATTGCTCATGTTGTAAGGTTGTCTTAACAGATTTCATCTCTCTCGAATGAGGGCTAGACATATACAGATTAAAAAGTAGGCCTGGGCGGTAAATTCCGTTCCGCTCACGGAATTTGGGTAATTTCACATTCCGCGTAATTGCCAAAAATTCCGCTATCCCCGGCGTTGCGGAATTTTTTACTTGTTCGCGCTTTCAAAATGCGTGTTTGCAAGATATTTTCCCCCCCGAGCACGCAAACGGTGTTCGCGAACAGGAAAAAAGCATCGCAAATGGGCGGAACAAGCAATTCCACGTGTTCGCGGAACTCTGCGTGCTCGCGGAGATTTTTTATCGTTTCGCAGAGCTTTGCATAGCGCGACTATGCAAGTTCCGCCCAGCCCTACTAAAAAGGCTAAAGTCTCCCCTACTTTATTATACAGTCTGCACAAATTGCTTTTCCTCTCCTTATCCTGCTCACTTTGGAATATAATCTAGTGACAGTAGACTGCCAAAGTGAAAAATTATACAGTTTTGTTTTATAGAACTTGAATACCCTGTTGAAAAGTAAGCTTGACAGTGCAAAGATATATAACTATTCCAAACCATCCAAGCATGGGTTTGTTTTTCCAGGACATTTTTGTCCAGGTTTGGCAATACTTTTCCGCATACTTATATTTATTTGTCTTTTAAAAACTTGTAAAGTGACAGATGCGTTCCAAAGTTCTTGTGCTTGCAAATTGGTGAGCAAGTACTCCAGATATAATCTAGCAGGGGATTTTACACTGTGTTAATTTCAGCTCAAAGCAATTTATTTAAAGAGTCCTCGCTTGTTTTATTTTTTATTTTTGCAGATTTATGTAGCGCAAACTCAAGCTGAAGGTATTGGAGCGCTTTAAATGAGCACCAGTTACGTTACACAAGGACATATTCATTTTTGGGAGACATGGGAAGATTTAGTGAGTTGCCCAGAATCACAGGACGCTGTGGCTCGAAACCGGTTCTCCAGCTCCAAAGTCTGCAGCTCTGGCCATAAGGCCACATCCTCTCCCCTTGTTCCGAGTTTGTGATAACATTTTAGGAATGCCTATTGTCTTGCAATAACCTTTTTGGTTATTCCATACTCCAATTGAACCTGGGCTGGGGATGCAGATCTTGGACGGTAAAATAGTTGTTTATATGTTCTTTTGATAATTTTATCCAGGGTTGTAGATTTCCTTCCATGTATTGCTTCACAGCCATAACTGATGGCAGGCAACAACTTGGCATTGATGATTTTCAACATCCAGTCTAATGTTGGGTCTCTTAAAGTTTTGAATAGAGTACTGACAGTTGATGTTAAGGCACAATGCTCGACGTGGATTTGCTGCTTGTGTGGGAGGAGTGTTTCTCTAGAATCAATAACCGATGAAGAAGGTTATGTTTGGTACACCACAGGCTTATCAGAATCGGCTGTCCACTTAGGAGTCAATAAGGTACAGACTTCCCTCCCTCTTAATGAAAATAAAAAATAGGTTAAACCCCTACAGTGTGTGTGGGGTATAATGGTCTGTAAACCTTTCTTTAAAAATCTGTTAATGTTTAATCTGTCCATTTGCAAGAAGGTCAATACAAAGCTACTTGTTCCTGTTGAATCTCATAACATGTTAAGAAATCCACCACTTATCAGAAGCAGATTGTGTTCCGTTGTCTGAAACAAATATTTTGAATAACTTGTACTCTATCTACCAGGGCATTATAGGATCCAGTAAAGCCTATAGACACTTTTACCCGAGGTTGGCCAAGACCTCTGTCAAAGAAATTGGGCCCTTACTGACGTTCCCATGCTTTCAGAGAGTAGGCATTTCTTATACTCGTTGAAATATTTATTCACATGCTTATCCAAGGATGGTCATTAATGGTGTTTTCTGATGTGTTTCTTTGTTGCAGTAGCTCCAGGATGACCACCATAACACATTCTAATAAGCTTCTCTTTCTAAACTGTTGTTGGTGTGAAGAAGTCACTTCTGATCGTTTGTCCCCAGTAATTAATTCAGCTTCTACTTGTGCAAAACCTTTCAAATTGGAATAATCAATTTTCCTACCTAAAGGTCTAAAAGTCACCAAGTGCTTTATTAACACATACCAATTGCTCATCTACATCACATGTATTCAGCCATTCTTTTTCAGTCACAGAAACATCACAGTTCTTTACTTCATCTACTGATGTAACAATGCATTCCTTTTTTCCCAAAACACCGCTGTCTTTTACATCTCCCTGGGCATCTTGGATAACAATTTGCACACTCCTATTTGCCTCCAGGAATGTACTTCACTTAAAAATGAAACTCTTATATTCTGGAGATTAACCTCACCAACCTAAATAAAGCTCTTCCTGCACCACACCTATCTATCATTTCAGTGGCTTGTGATCTGTGACTAAATCAGAGCACTTGCCCATAAAATGTCTCCAGTCGTTACACTTTCCACACGTACACCAATGATTCTCTTTGTGCCCAAACAATTAACACCACAGTGGGCTCATGGGTACCAACAAAGTGGATAAGACAAGCTCCCAACCCTAGTGGGCTCACATCATCTGCCATTTCTCTCAAATAGTTTAAGTGCACATGCATTCACAATCAAACTTGTAACAGACTCGTATGTCTTAGCTTGTTCATTATCTTAAGAAAAACTTGTAGCAGTCTGTAGCATTTTTCTTAGGGGTTCAACATGGAGTGCGTACCTATGGACAACTCTTGCATAATATTTGCTAAGCCTCAAAAAGGATGTTAAATCATAATTATCACTTGATTTAGCTGCTTTTCTGATTGCACTGGCTAAATAATTTTGGGCACAACACCATTCCCATTATTGAATGTCCTAAATAGGCAATGTCTTGTTTTAAAAAGTTGCATTTGTCAGTGCTCACAGTCATACCCTTATTTTTTTTAAACTCCATGTCAAAAATTTGATTATTTGGGGTGGGTGACTACACACCTCATGGAATAATCACAACCTTTTCTAGGGTGAATCCTCATAGGACTAAATTCACCTGAGCTCACCCCCCTGGTAGCTATGGTACAGAGAAGAGTGGTTTAACTTAGGTCAATGTGTTAAGTATTTATACAGTGCTAAAATAGTAATCTGTTCAAAATACAATGCAATAAAAATCCCAAACCAAATTAGAAAACAAGTTTAACATTTAATAAACAAAATGACAAAATCCAATTAAGGAAATCTGATATTAATTTTTAAGTAGAAATAGCACCTAAAATCACAAAGCGCCAATGATAGTCAATAGTCGCAGTAGACTGTGACCTAGGACTAATTTGAGGCTGCAATGGAGCACGGGTCGGATACCTCCACCAGGTTCATCCTGGTCAAAGATTTTACCTTCTGACTCAGTCCTTTAAGTCCCAATCCACCACAGGAGTACCCTTCTAAAGCCGCCCAGGAGCCTTATGACAAGGTGAGTGCAGTAGTTTAGAAAGCACTGGTGCCCTGTGATTGGGAGAGTGCAGTGTTTTTATTATATTCAGTGCCCCAGGACCAGGATAAGTGCAGTGTGTACGGACCCACTAGTGTATCATGCAAGCCGAGGTTAATGCGACTATTGCATTAGACTATTTTTGACCTGCAAGTAAAAGTTCTTGTTTTCTTTAAATGCTCAGAGACACATGTTAGTGCACATATCTGGGTATAACATGCTGATCATTTGCATCCCTAAAGGGCCAGTCTGGCCTTTGAGACATGTAAGATCACCAAAAAGAACAGATTTCACTACACTAACAGTGATGTTTATTTCTTAAACTCAGTCTGGATGGATACAAATTTGACAAACGTTTCTGTAAATATGGTGTCTCCTCTTAAGGAGGAGCAGTTGAGGATTACCATCAGCAAGATACCAATGTTCTTATCACTTTGTTTTCCTGGGCATTCTGAATGTATCTCCTAACAAGCATTGGCAATGCCACTAGGTCTAGCCAGAATGTGCTGCACCCTGCACTCTCACAGGCATATCACAATCTCTGTATTCACATGCACCGGAGCCTTTTACTTCTGGTGTACTGAGAATAGGAGTAACAGCTAAGAAAGTGTCTTCCTGCTTTGGAGTGAAGTACCATGGGAGCAACCAAGAGTGCACGAGAAAAGGAAGGAAACATATGAGAGAGCTTACCTGATGTAGGCCAAAAGTGGGTCAAGCACACGGCAACAGAGCAAAAAGGACCTGTTCACGTCTACTTATCACTACTCTGTATGCTGCCACCACCGTGTTTGTGCTGCTTAACTCTTGGTGAATATGGTAGCCTTACACCACTATGAGGATATCGCTTTGGGCACCACTCAGGGTCCAACAAGACTGCAATCCATAAGACAGGCCTATGTCATGGTGCATACGCATGATCTGTGTTTACCTATAACACAAAAACTAGCATTGGGGATCCAGACAAGAGTAAGATGCGCTGGTTAAATACATGTTAAAGAACTTCACAAAGTAAACAAAATAATTCTTAATAAATCCAACTGTTGTACTTTAAAAAAGAAAATTGTACTTTAATTCATACACAGCTAAATACTAAACGTAAAATTGCAAAAAGCACTCCATGGAAATGAGACATCTGTAGCACCACCTGAACTAGAAATCTTTGTTGGGTCTCTTAATAGAAACAATACACAGCCCCCCCTCCCCTAGTGTTCTTCAAGGAGTTCACAGCGGGGAGTTCTGGCTATTGTAGTTGTCACAGAGTTATTATTGAAACATTTTTTCCCCATGAATTTGTCAGAGAGCTCACAATGTAAATCCCCTTTGCATTGTGCTTTTCTAATAGTGCGCTTTCAAGTCATGCTTAAAATCCAGTTAAATATTTAAAAACAGGGGTTGACAGAAGTGGCAACCAAAACCCTTGTACACTATAGTTAATCTGTGGAAATCCAATGTAGAAAATACTTGTCTACAGGCTTTAACACATTGAAAAATAATCCACCCATAAATGTATGTTGGCTTTAATATGTGTTTTTTGTGATAAACAGTTGAGGCCTGCTAGCATTGTCATAGCTTTTCATAATAAACAGATGAGACTTATGGCATCTGAAATAACGTTTCTCAAAGAACCAATCAGGCCTACATCTTTGTTCATTGACTTGTCTCCATAACCAATGAGACCTACACTACAGTACTGAGCATATTCAGTGCAATACAAGCTCCTTTTTCAGAAGAAACTCATATTTGCCCTATCCAATCCTGTAGTGAGGAAGATTATTAACATGTGGGTGGAGCCAAAACTCCTCTCGTTTGTGCTTCTCAAAGCTGTTTTGTTGTTAATCACATAAGTTCCAGCAATAGCTTTGCTGTCAAACCAGACCGAAAAAGAGATGGGGGAAGACAGTAGCTCGGACAAACATAATTTTAATCCTCCGGGAGAGACTGCCCTTTCTGGAGTGCTGCTGATACAGGCTGGTTGGGACAAACCAGCAGCCAGCAGGCTGAGGTCATACATCAGCATTAAGTTGCCTGTTTGCACCGTTGCCTTGAGTACTGGTATAATCTGCTGGCAAGGATACGTTCCAGTCGTCAAGAGGTGCAAAATGAAGTGTCTTGTTCTGCTAGCCAATCGGTACCTGCCCATATAAAGCTCTGGCAAGACCACAAACATACGTTTGAAGTATGGAAACATAAGTAAATATTGATAAAGTCAGCAGGTTTGAGGTTTGTACAATGCATGCACACAGACACAACTCATCCTTGTATGAATTGGTAAAGATTACATATGGCTTCCCAAACAATACCACTCCTAAAGACATCCATGCATATACATACCTACATGCACTTAAGCACGCACAAGTTATGTTGTACTACCCATGGTGCTACCACAATCCCTCTGTTCAAGCACCAGCAAACACAAGTTCACACAATCATTCAAGAAGATGTTGCATGAGTTGATGCAAGGTGCCATCAAGCCAGCTTCCAGAACCTGTTGATGGCAGTCTACCCATGCTCCTCAGATTCTTGGTGCCATGGTGTTCACTGCCGGTGTCTCTTTGCGGTCAGCCTTGCTTATCTTTCTAAACTGAATCTCATCTTTCTTCTGCAATGACAGATTGTTTCCTTCACTGTTGCCACCATACGTCTCAAGAATTAGGGTGTAACCTAGAGGAAGGAGAGCTGAGGATAGAGGAAATTGAAAAACATTCAGTTGGGTTAGGTGGCATGCTTGTGCCTCCTGATGCTTAAGCTTTCACCACCAACAGTATTTGCCTTGTACGCAATCTCATTACGCAGGAAGAAATGTGGTGACAACTAGGAAAAACGCTATTGGGCCAAGAGTCGCAGGACTGGAGTGGCAGTAAAAACTGAGAATTGGGAGCTTTAGTTTTAATCTATCCATCCTTGAAGATGCCCTTTCTTTTCTACACTATTTTGTTTGATTGCATTTTACATAGGGTTATTAGTACAGTTTTAATATGCATTTCATATTTAGTTTGATTACATTTTAATTGCCCATTTGACTGTTTCAGGGCAAAACTAGAGGTTCGTATTTATCACTTCTAAATCTCATTTTATAGTTTGCATGCATAATTACAAATATTACCGATTGAGACTGTCCCATCGGGAAATTTAGTGCATGGGAAGACTGGGTACTCCTTCTTAAAGTTGGGGAAAAGTGACAGAAGCTTACTTGCGAAAACATCAACTGGAGGATTCTGAGATATTGTATTGTGTGCTATTGAGGGCCAAAACCGTGCTGGGTGAAGCTTCCTCTTTTTTTGATTTTTTTTTTATAACACATTTTATTGGTAATACAACATGGCCTGAAAGGCCTGCATGTACAAACAGTATCAATCATAGCATAGTTCTGATCAATACCAATGTTACAAAACTTCAAAAACCCGGGCACAGACTGGATACTACTCCCCGAACCACACAGAGTATCAGTCCACTGCATTAGAATAGTGGAAGCTATTGGTTGCTGTTGTGACCATGACTATATTACCGTATTTCCTGCTCTGAGGGATTCTGAGGGCTGTGCATAAGGCAGGTGAATGCCTCTCTACATTGCCCACCGCTTCCAGATTTTATTATGTTTCTGGGGGCAGCCCGCTAGTGAAATTCTGCCAGTTCCATCCCAATACATCTGTTCAAGGCTCGCTTCCACCCACCCACCGAGGTACAATGTTGGGCTATATCTTGCTTAGCTAATGTTAACCCTCAAAAAAAATGTGTTGTTGGTACCTGTTGCCTCCAATCCCTTCTGTGCTATGCAGGAGAACTAACTTGGGTTCAAGGGGGATCTGCCAGGACAGCACTTGAGCCAGCTAGGAGGTTACCCTGCACTAGAAAGGCAGGAGTGCGGTGCAGCTCCATACCGTGTGCAGGAAGGTCCCCTCCTCCCCGCCACAGCATATGGGGTAAGATATCACTCCCATACGCCAGAGGCGGGGCCTTGTGTATATATGCTCGATGCAGGTATTTAAACTGAATTGGCTGATAACGTGTTGCAATGGCAGTGCCTCGAGGACCTGCTATGGCTTCCGTCCAGTCATTGTCATTTAGGTCCGCAATATCGCCATCCCAAGTCACCTGCAATACGCCAGAGTAGTGTGGCTATGTGTGACCGTGAGTTTGGTACAGCTATCTGATCTTTTGAAAGACCATATTGACCATTAACCCCTTGCGTGCGCATGACGGAACCACGCCGTCATGAGCCACGGGCGGCGTGTGCTCATGACGGCGTGGTTCCGTCATGCTGCGGCCGTTGGCGGCCGCTTCTCCCACGCGGCACTGATTCCCCGCCTGTGCGGGCGAAATAGAGAGTGGGCGGAGTTGTGACGGAACCACGCCGTCATGAGCACAGCTCGCCCGTGACTCATGACGGCGTGGTTCCGTCATGAGCATGGCGGCGCCGCGCTCACCCCGCACCCCCCCCCAGCGCCGCGGCGGAATTCGCGCCGCAGCGAAGGGGTTAACAGCCGCCCTTCTAATGGGTTAAATTCCAGTAAATTAATCAGGTCCTTAATATATGGTGTCAGTGCATGTCTAAGTAGTAGGCACTTCTAAAACTGGCCACGGTGAAGCTGATAATCATCTTGCAGCTGTTGAAAGGATTTGAGCACAGTCTCCTTCATAATTTCACCTTATGCAGATAAACCAATTGGGTCCAGTGAAACCCAGGGAGCGCCGTTACTTGCCGTATAGAAATTTCATGCCACAGTGGGGTTGCCTGAATCAACCTCCCCCACCAGCCCAACCGCCGGACCGTCCGTCGTCATAGTTGAATAACCACTTTTCCGGTATAACTACAGAGGAAATCTAACCACAACCGGTTGCCCATCGCTCATCTCTCAACTGCATATGCCGGATCTATCTGCGCACTACACCACCACTCAATGTTAAGTAGGTGGGAGGCAGAATAGTAGGCGTATACATCTGCTGCAGCCATTCCTCCACAATAAGTGGACTGTATACAGGTGCGGAGGGCCACTCTAACTGCATCTCCCTTCCACAGGAAATGATTGAGAACTGCATTCATCTGCCTAAACCGTGATTCTGGGATGTCGTAGGAGAAATTCTGGAGCGGGTAGAGCAGTTGCTGCAATTAAACCAATTTGAAGATGACGGACCATCCGAGTAGTGATAGGGGCAGGGAAGACCATACTTTCACCTTCTCTCAGACACGTGGCAGCAAGAGGTTAATGTGCGTCCAGGAGATAATTGGGTTGGGGGAGATATACCAAGGTACTGGACACCATCCACGGCATGGATCAAGTGAGTTGCCCAAGTTCCACGACCTTGGTCCCCAAAGACGGGAAACAGCACTGATTTCAACATGTCTGTGCAAGTTTCCCCGAAAATCCGAAGTATCTGCAGGATTTGTGGGCCTGTGAATCCCAGATCCGTAAGAAATAATAGCACGTCCATTGCGTACAGTATGATTCTGTCAGACGTATCGATGGACCATTCAAACCCTCGAACCAGGGGGTCCCCCCTCAACCATACAGCCAATGACTCGACTGCAAGTGCAAATAATAGGGGGGAGAGCGGGCACCCTTGACGGTACCTCTAAGGATAGGGAATTGGTCTGACAGCGCCTCAGCACACACACTAAGGTCTGTGTAGATTAGACGGATATAAGTCAAATCTTGGGCCACAGTTGAGAGCTTGCAGTAGGAGGAATAGATACTCCCAGCTGATCGAATAGTTCATCTATATCCGCTAATAGAATGGGCCAGGGGAGGGGGGGCATAAAAGCAACAGATCATCAATAATTCCCCAAATAGTGTCCCGTCACAAGAGTGTACCTTCCACCCAGGTCTGTCCAAATCCTGGTGGGTCTATAAAGGGCTCTACGATGGACCAGGATTGCAGTGCCTCGTGAACCACTAATAAACCCAGAGTGGAAGGTCTGACCAAACCCAAAGTGTGCTAAGCACGGTGCCCTTGTTCCCATGGGTTTCTTGCAGTAATAATACGTCAATCTCTAGCCGTTTGGCCTGCTTTAGGATTGTCCCTCATTTAATTTTGTTGAGTAAACCCCAAAATTTCCATGTCATGATACAGATCCCTCTGAACTGGTTAACTAGACATATTGGCAGACATCTATATTCAGGGGGGGCGCCATTTGTGGGCTGGATGCTCGAGAGTAGCAGTGCTGTAACTGTATAAAACCTTTAGCAACTGAATGCAACACCCCCAACTCCCTCCCCCCTTCCAATACCTCAGCAAACATAAGGTATCTGTCGCGGAGGGGGCACCCCCGAGCCACAACGGGAGCCCGGTAGGATCCTGTGCCAATGTTTCCCAAGTCTCCCAGCTCCCTCAACCATAGGTCCTTAGAACCTTCCGGTGTAACTCAGTGGGGCCCATCTGGCCTGGAGGCCCCACAAGAACGGGTGGCACAGGCCATACCTGGGTATAGCATACTTGGATTGACTTGGCTGTCCCCGGGACAGCCCCACTGCTCAGTTATGAATCTTCACCCTGCATCTGAGAGAGCCAGTTAAAACGTGATCTGTGCCTCTGTTTCAACATATATTTCTTCGGGCAGATCCGCCTAGATTCCTGGGATGAGTCGATCTCCAGTGGAGGTGGTGTATGCGGCCTAAGGTGCATAGTCTCATCCGTCCACATGAAAATCGCCCCCGCGTGTCAAAAATCAGGGGCTGGGACTTGTAAATGACCCTCATCCATGCAGGGTAGAGCAGCATATATTCGATATTAAGTTTCCAGAGTCTGCTTTTGGCCGGCACAAACGATTGGCATTGCTGCTGGACTATTTTAGTGTAGTCTGGGAATATCAAGGTAGCCTGGGAATCATGCGTGAGCTTGTCTTTGTGGCCCGGGCAAATTTGATTACAACGTCTCTATCAAGGTAGTTCAGCAGTTTGGCGATCACGGGATGGGGCCTCACTCCCAGGTTGGGAGGGGGAGGTTAGGGGGAGGGAGTGCTGTGAGGGCCCTGTGAGCTAGCTCTATGACAAAGCAGGGGGAAAGCGAGTCCTCCGGCATGCGGGAACGCAGCCACTGTGTCAAGACAACTTTCATTGAGGCGCCTTCGCACCCCTCTGGGAAACCCACGAAGCGCCAGTTATTTCGCTGGGCGCTGCCCTCTGCATTCTCCACCCGTACAGCAAGTTCTTGGGTCACCACTGTCAATTTCTTGACTGTTTGTTGGAGCAATGTTACGGTGTCTTCTACTGTTGATACCCTAGGTTCCGCTTCTGTAATGTGGTCTACTGCTTTCCAGAGATCTTGTAGGAGAAATGAGACCTCCGATCAGGCCGCCTCATCTTGGCGTCCAGTATGTCGCGTGACTGTGTAATTGTGGCGAGCAGGGCAGCATTGTCTGGGACAGACCCAGCACCATCCGATCCACCGTCCGCCCCTGCATTTGTGGTAGCGAATTGATCTAGGGTGCTTTGCTTCGTCGGGGGGTTGGCTAGGGATTTGTCCTTCGTCATGTTAATGTTAGGAAGTCCTTCTGAGCCGGGTGAAGCCACCGTGCAGTATAACCCCACGCAGGGGGGTTCTGTGGGATTCACACACTGCTGCTTCCAGGCCGCTCTGCACACTCTTCAGCAATAACTGGGTCGGGACGTCGCGAGCTGGGCCTCACGGAGACAGCCAACCTTGGGCAGCAAGCTGCATCAGACCTAGCTCTGCCGTTCTGCCACCCAGGGACCAACCGCAGCGTTGACCTCCGGACCACCAGCCCGCTGCGTCCTATCCAAGCAGCAGCGAGGTTGTCCCGCCGCCCAAACCATGCACAGCTTCTCCCACAATGTGCAGGCCCCAGGTGCAGCCCCCGGCTGAAATTGAATCCGAGCATGACACGGTGTAGTGAGGAGTGAATCTAGGCCCAGTGTGGTTGAGCACAAGGCAGAGCAAGATGAAGGGGTTCAATTCCCCCAGTGATGCATTGTTGCAGTGTTGCGCAGCAGAACTAATTCTCCAGGTCCGGTGCAGTGCCGC
The DNA here is from genome assembly GCF_964204655.1 of Triturus cristatus. NCBI lineage: Eukaryota > Metazoa > Chordata > Amphibia > Caudata > Salamandridae > Triturus > Triturus cristatus. The sequence continues at coordinate 567,121,314 of NC_140588.1, forward strand.
CAGATGTGTACGGGGTCCTCGGCCACTCAGCGACGGCCCCAGGGTGCAGTTCCAGCGTGCCGCAGGAACAGACTGCACGGCGACGGTCTAGCGGGCTCCCCAGGTTATAGCAAAACTGCCGAGCTGCGGCACCTTCCAGTACGGTGGGCGATGTGGGCTGCCGGAGGGTCCCTCCCCCAGACAGCACGTCCTCTGGTGGTTGTCAGGGCCTCTGTTCCACCGATGAGCTCCGTAGGCGGACTCCCACATCGCAAGAAGGCCCAGGCACTGCCCACTCAGTACAGCGGCCCCCGGCACACTATCCCGCAGGGCTCTTCGTACCAGGTGTTTCACCGGTGGTCCCAGACTCCTGGTAAGGCCACCAGATTACAGGCTTAACTGGGACTGCCGGCGGTATGCAGCAACCTGGACCTGGCCCCCACGAGGCGCAGCCCGGCCTGAACACTCAACAGGGTTGCTCACCCGTTAGATGTTCTCCGCAGCCTCGCTTGTGTCCGTCACCGGTAAGACCGCGCCCGCCCTGGGTACAGTGAGGCCCGCTCTCGGGGAGATTTCGTCAGATGGTATTGGATGCTTAGGCCAGGCAGATCAGAGCGCTCTTAGTTAGCGTCTGCCACGAAGCTTCCTTTTTAATGCACTGCCATCTTTTCGAACAAGAGACTTCTGCTTGGGTTTCCTCCTTTTGCAGGTGATCCACGCTTTCAATCTGAGCACAATAGCCCAGTATAAACTAAGATGAGATAATTTACTGGATACAGAATATAGACATCAAGCCTATTAAATTCATGATCTTCTTCAGTATTGTAAGAAAATGGTTAAAATGTTACTTAATAAGAAATCAGTAGTTCTTTCTATTTAGTCTACCTATCCAGTAGTGAAGAAAACATCACCCAGAGCTCGCACTGCACCAGTCTCTACACTTGCATTAAACAATCCATGTAAAACAACAAAAGGAACAATGGCTTTTCCCAAATTAGGCAGAGTACGTTCACGATAAAACACATTAGTACTCCACCACCATCATTCTAATTTGCCTGTTAACATGTTTGTTTACCTGTCTGAGTCAATGGCACAGAGCTCACTGAAATGGTACCGAGTCCACCCAGAAAGTGACATATATTCAAAAATCGTTCAAGCAAAATGTTTTGCTGCACATAAACTGGCTAAACACTGCCCATGCCTACCTGGAATACAGCAACTGCTGGGACATCTTTTCCTCTTCAGGGGTCATGGGTATCCTATAAGTGGCTAGATTTGTGTGCATATGTATCTGTGTGTGTGTGTATATATATATATATATATATATATATATATATATATATATATATCGCAAAAGTGTAGTCTATTAAATCAAACCAGAGTTTTTTGTACAGCAGACATGTTTAACATATTTGAAGGTGCTTTCATATGTGATGATGAAGGAAATTGAATCTCAGTGAATTAAATTATTTGCCCAGGATCACATAATTTGAAACCAGTTTATGGGTCAAGAGCATTACATTAAGGTTGAGTGCATTATCTAAGTCACTAAACCTGCAGGTCTAATAACATTTTAATGATTTGTTTGAGGCCTAACCATTCATTTGTTTCCAAACTTCGAGCCAGAACTGATGAGTGAGAGGACATGAAAATAACATATGATGTAAATCAGCTGAGTGTCTTTCACAAGGCCAATAATCTGCAGGAGTGGCAGGAGTCATGTTTAATAAAAAAAGGTCTGTTTAGGAATATGTAAGTAAATAATATTTTTAATTAGGTTGGCTACCCTAGAGGATTTACGAATATTGGTCCAAATTGTATTCAATATTTGAAGTGACCAAGAGACATTAAATTATTTTAATCATGGACATTCAGTTTGTGCCTTATCTCTTGTAATGTTGGGTGAGGTAATGGCCTTATAAATACTCGGGGGAGTGGAAGACAACACTATGGGATATGTAATTTGTATAGCGGGAACATTTGATCCATCCGTAGAAGAAATTACTAGTAATGTGTGCGAGATCTTAGTTTGTAATAATGAAAATGTATGAGCCAAAGAATTCGTTAAGTGAAAACACAATTCAGCTTGTTGAAATGATATACATATGTGGCACTTTATACATTCTGTTTAACCCTTTAAAAAGGCCTCTATCCCTCCAAGATTACCAAAAGACGGTCCTAGCCTTAAGCTTGCTGTCTTTATTGAACCAGAAAGAAGATTCGAAAAATGTGTCCAATTCCGAGAGAGAATTATTATTGAATATAGGACATAGTGTTCTACATAAGTTCATTAGAATGGAAAGAGCTAAATACTGAGGTCGGCAATAAAATGTTAATAATTCATCAATTGAAGAAGAAAAGAGTTCAATTTTGGCCCAGAGAGGAGGATTTTGCAAAATATAATTCTTGTTAAAATATTTGGATTAATTTAAAAAAAAAAAAAAAAGCAGTATGGTGGGAACGAAAATTAGGAAAATAACCCCCCCACCCCAATTCCTGAAGTTTTTGTAGTTTAGATAATGACCACCGAGGTCTGTTATTATACCATAAGAATTTGGTTAAGATACTATTTATTAATTTAAAATAACATGTAATCGACGCAGGAATATTAGCTGTTGTAAAAAGAGTAATAGGGACAAGTATTATTTCAATTGTATCATGTCTACCCCAACATGATAAAAATAGTGTACTCCATCTAGAGGTGAAATTACTAAATTGAGATTAACCAGCTCTTGTCTTTTATGGTGTTAGTAAACTATCTGGTAAGTCCATGCCAAATAAGTGTATGCAAAATCACTTTTAAAGCAGAATTTATCAAGAAAGAGAATCTCGCATTTAGCTGAGCTGAGTTTATATTGAAACTGCAGCGAAATTATTCATTCATTAAGGAAATCTGGTATAGAAGAAATCAGATTAGAAATAAACCTCAAAATGTCGTTGGCATATGCCGTCAATTTGACCTGCTTTTCACCATCAATATTTGGATTATGTGGAATTTTAAATAAAAAGGGTTCGAAGGGTAGGATAAGGGAAAGAGGACAACTCTGTCTGGTCCCTCTGTGTAGAGAGAAGGAGGAAGGTAATAAACCATTTACACAGCTAGATGTTGTTGGTGAGCAATATAAAAGAGAAACTAAATTGAGAAAATATGGGCCTAAACCAAACCACTGAAGTGAATAAAAAATAAGCCCAACTCATTCAGTCAAATGTTCTTTCTGCCTCAAGTGCCTGCTAATGAATTATTATATATATTAGATGTAGTTAATATATAGAAGAATAATCTGGTATTGTTAGATAAACGTCTACCTTTATCAAATCCTGGTTGTTCGTGACTTATCAACTTGGGAAGCACTGATTCAAGACGTATGTATAACAATCGATTTTTGCAAAAAAGTTTATAATCGAAATCAACTAAAAATATGAATGTGTAATTTTTACATAATCGCAAATCTTTACCCTTCTTTCTGAATTAGACGCATCAGGGCATCCTGAAATGTGCCTTCTTTCTAATAAAGAAGGAAAAAAAATGAAATATTGTGGGTACAAGTGACTTAGAAAATAAAGGTAAAATTCTATTGAAGAGCCATCGTGACCTGGAGCTTTCATTTTTTTGATCAAATTCATTGCTGATAACATTTCTTTAATGGCAATTTAAATTTCCAGAGAGAAGAAATCAGAGGATGAATCATGTGGGATGTGGGTGAAATATGGCTCGAGGAGGTAGTTACTTACAGCGTATATAATTTAGAGTAGTAATTTTATAATTTCCTCAAGGTTGTCGGTATCTTTGCAGAGAGAAACATTATTGTTTGTTATAATTGAATCAATTTTAATTTGTTCTTTTTTAATTTAAAAATAGTGAGCTGAAATGTTTACCAGCTTTATTTTCATCCCCATAATGCTTAGCACTGTATTTAAGTAAATATAAAGCTGCATTTTCTTTGGACAGTTCATTAAAGTGAAATTTAGTATTGGCTAAATCATCAAGACTAGATTTGGGTTGAGTAGCAAAGTAGAGTTGTTCAAATGGTTTGATATTTTTGATTAGTTCAGATGACTTTTGAAAATTAAACTACCTTTTTTGGCTACATGCATATTTAAAATATCTCTTGCGGAAGCTTTAGATGAATTCCATAAAATCGGTGCTGATATATCAGGGTATTGTTTAGAAGAAAATGTATTGTATAAAAGATTCAAAACCTTGAGTGAACTGAATATCTAGAAGAAGAGGGATTACATCTCCATTGTTTATCGTCTTTAGATACTGGAAGTAGATCCAAATCGACACTCACTGGAGCATGATCAGAGATTATGATAGGACAGATTCCTGAATTTAATAGATGGGAAGGTAAAGACTCAGAAATAAATATATGATCTAATCTGGTTTGGGAAGAATGTACTGGCGAATAGATAACATATTCTCAAAGCATCTACCAGTGCATGTTGATCTAAGAATGATAGAAATTATTTATGCATAGTGGAAGGATTTAATGAAACTTGACATTTCCCATCAATAAAGGGGTCTATAACTATATTACAGCCTCCACCTAAAGTCAAGTGTCCTTTGTGATAGACCTTAGTTTATGTGAAATGTCAGGCCAAAATGTTTTGTCATGTTGTGATGGTGCATATATATATTAAAAACAGATAAAGGAATTGTATTAATAATCGATTGAACAATCGACCAACTCTCATCTGCATCATAGTCTTGAGTTACTATGTGAATATCTAGAGATTTTTTACAAAGGACTACCACTCCATTTCTCTTACAAGTGCCTGGAGCTGAAAACAACTGTCCCACCCAAGAACAAGTTAGTTTATTAACTTCCGATTGAACCAGATGACTTTCTTGTAATAAAGCCACATCTGTTTTTTAACTCAACCAAATGTAATAACACTCTGTCTCTTCATTGGGGAACCCGACCCCCTAACATTCCAAGAGGTTATTCATAAGGACATTAAAGTTTATCTTTAAGTTTGGTAAACGTATTACAAGTTACTTGAATAATACAGAGAAAATTAAATAGAATAAACTAGAAATAAACCATCAGAAACATAGAATAACAATAACATATGAAACATACCTAGGAAACAGACAGATTTTCATGGATGGTGAGACCACATGAGGAAGACGACACACTGGGCCTTCGGGACACAATGGATAGGTAAGTCTGAGGACACCGGCAGATGAACACTTCAGCAAGGTAATGTGCACAACTAAATGAAGCAACAGGAAAGAGAAATAAATAAATATATATCAGTATTAGATGTTAATAACACTACATACGAGTATTCAATAAAATACGGTAATATTTATAGGAACAAGTATTGTAACATCCATTGTTTCTTCTGTTTTTGTAGGTAATCTTAAATAAAACGCAGTTGAAGACGTTCAAATTTTGCATTTAAAGATCTGAGAGCAGGGCACAATTTCTAAAATGTCTTACATTTATCAGCAAGCGCGTTTGGACAAATCTTGAGTAAAAAACAAGTTAGATCACAGCCAAGATATTTGTCTTTTAGTTTTAGCTGCTCTGGGGACCAACAACAGGTCAGTATATTCCAGAAAGAAAAGTATGACCTCTCTAGATTCAGAGAAGATGTCGCTGATTTAGGAGTATACCCCAGGAAAGGTGCTCTTGGATATTTAAAGAAGTAGACTCTGGCAACCCAAGAACTTTGGGAATTAAGAATTTAAAAAGCATTGGCATAGCCAACAGGTCTCGCCTTTGGGACCTTATGTGTTTAGCCAGAACTTTTGGCTATGTTGTAGAGCATTGTGGCTGCTGTGCATCATGCTGAAAAGTTATAATAAAAAGCGTTTAGCATTTTTGTTACTTTTTATACAAACCAAGAGGACATTATATACAACTGAATAACCTGATAAAATCATTTTTTAAACATAAAAAAATGTCTTCTAGTTTTCTTGTAGTTGCACTGCTGGCAACTTCTTCCAGCCTGTTCTCATGCTTGTTTGTTATAATTTTATTTGTTATGGGGGAGCGGGACATAAATAACGGGGGAGTGGAGGTTGGAAAACAGTAATTTAATTGGAACACGAGCAGTGGACGGACACTAGGGGAGAATCAACAGATGCCAGATTCCGAGGGCAGACTGATGTGATGCTTAGGTGATGTTTAGGTGATGCTCAGGTGTGTGTAATTATGTGGCTCAGAGCGGTAATATGTAGAGTGTATTTATGCTGCATTGAATATAGTAATAGTGACGTGTGATTATGAGGTACTAAGTAGTATTATTTGGAGTGTATTTATGTTGCATTGAGTTGAGTGTAATTACGTGGTGTGTAATTATGTGGTACTAAGTGGTATGTGGAGTGTATTTATATTGCATTGAGTAGTCTAATTATGTGGCGTGTAATTATGTGGCACACTGGTATTACGGGAGTGTATTTGTGTTGCATTGAATAGTGTAATTATGGGACGTGTAATTATGTGGTACTGAGTGGTATTATGTTGATTGTATTTATGTTGCATTGAGTAGCGTCTAAATATGTGGCATGTAATTATGTGGCACTGAGATGCAGTGGTCATGAGTGATGCTGTGGTGGCGCTGAGTGATGCTGTGGTGGCGCTGAGTGATGCTGTGGTGGCGCTGAGTGATGCTGTGGTGGCGCTGAGTGATGCTGTGGTGGCGCTGAGTGATGCTGTGGTGGCGCTGAGTGATGCTGTGGTGGCGCTGAGTGATGCTGTGGTGGCGCTGAGTGATGCTGTGGTGGCGCTGAGTGATGCTGTGGTGGCGCTGAGTGATGCTATGGTGGCGCTGTGTGATACTATGGTGGTCCAGAGTGATGCTGTGGTGGCGCTGAGTGATGCTGTGGTGGCGCTGAGTGATGCTGTGGTGGCGCTGAGTGATGCTGTGGTGGCGCGGAGTGATGCTGTGGTGGCGCTGAGTGATGCTGCTTTCTGGCTTTGTGGTGGCGCAGAGTGATGCTGTGTTAGTGCTCAGTGATGGTTTGGTGGAGCAGAGTGCTGCTGTGCTGCTGCTGAGTGCTGCTGTGCTGCTGCTGAGTGATGCTGTGCTGCTGCGCTGAGTGATGCTGTGCTGCTGCGCTGAGTGATGCTGTGGTTGCGCTGAGTGATGCTGTGGTTGCGCTGAGTGATGCTGTGGTTGCGCTGAGTGATGCTGTGGTTGCGCTGAGTGATGCTGCTGAGGCGCTGAGTGATGCTGCTGAGGGATGCTGTGGTGGCCCTGAGGGATGCTTTCTGGCATTGTGCTGCTACTGAGTGATGCTGTGCTGCTGAGTGATGCTGTGCTGCTGCTTCTGGGTGATGCTGTGGTGCTGCTGCGGCTGGGTGATGCTGTGGTGCTGCTGCGGCTGGGTGATGCTGTGGTGCTGCTGCTGCTGGGTGATGCTGTGGTTGGCCTGAGTGGTGCTTTCTGGCATTGGGGTGCTGCGCTAAGTGATGCTGTGGTGCTGCGCTGAGTGATGCTGTGGTGCTGCGCTGAGTGGTGCTGCGCTGAGTGATGCTGTGGTGCTGCGCTGAGTGATGCTGTGGTGCTGCGCTGAGTGATGCTGTGGTGCTGCGCTGAGTGATACTGTGGTGCTGCGCTGAGTGATGCTGTTGTGATGCTGAGTGATGCTGTGGTGGCCCTGAGTGATGCTTTCTGGCATTGTGGTGGCGCAGAGTGATGCTGTGTTAGTGCTCAGTGATGGTTTGGTGGCGCAGAGTGATGCTGTGCTGCTGCTGAGTGATGCTGTGCTGCTGCTGAGTGATGCTGTACTGCTGCTGAGTGATGCTGTGCTGCTGAGTGATGCTGTGCTGCTGCTGCTGAGTGATGCTGTGGTGCTGCTGCTGGGTGATGCTGTGGTTGGCCTGAGTGGTGCTTTCCGGCATTGTGGTGGTGCAGAGTGATGCTGTGGTGCTGCGCTGAGTGATGCTGTGGTGCTGCGCTGAGTGATGCTGTGGTGCTGCGCTGAGTGATGCTGTGGTGCTGCGCTGAGTGATGCTGTGGTGCTGCGCTGAGTGATGCTGCTCAGTGATGGTTTGGTGGCGCAGAGTGATGCTGTGCTGCTGCTGAGTGATGCTGTGCTGCTGCTGAGTGATGCTGTGCTGCTGCTGAGTGATGCTGTGCTGCTGCTGAGTGATGCTGTGCTGCTGCTGAGTGATGCTGTGCTGCTGCTGAGTGATGCTGTGCTGCTGCTGAGTGATGCTGTGCTGCTGCTGAGTGGTGCTTGCGCTGAGTGATGCTGTGCTTGCGCTGAGTGATGCTGTGCTTGCGCTGAGTGATGCTGTGGTGCTTGCGCTGAGTGATGCTGTGGTGCTTGCGCTGAGTGATGCTGTGGTGCTGCGCTGAGTGATGCTGCTCAGTGATGGTTTGGTGGCGCAGAGTGATGCTGTGCTGCTGCTGAGTGATGCTGTGCTGCTGCTGAGTGATGCTGTGCTGCTGCTGAGTGATGCTGTGCTGCTGCTGAGTGATGCTGTGCTGCTGCTGAGTGATGCTGTGCTGCTGCTGAGTGATGCTGTGCTTGCGCTGAGTGATGCTGTGCTTGCGCTGAGTGATGCTGTGCTTGCGCTGAGTGATGCTGTGCTTGCGCTGAGTGATGCTGTGCTTGCGCTGAGTGATGCTGTGCTTGCGCTGAGTGATGCTGTGGTGCTTGCGCTGAGTGATGCTGCTCAGTGATGGTTTGGTGGCGCAGAGTGATGCTGCTCAGTGATGGTTTGGTGGCGCAGAGTGATGCTGTGCTGCTGCTGAGTGATGCTGTGCTGCTGCTGAGTGATGCTGTGCTGCTGCTGAGTGATGCTGTGCTGCTGCTGAGTGATGCTGTGCTTGCGCTGAGTGATGCTGTGCTTGCGCTGAGTGATGCTGTGCTTGCGCTGAGTGATGCTGTGCTTGCGCTGAGTGATGCTGTGCTTGCGCTGAGTGATGCTGTGCTTGCGCTGAGTGATGCTTTCTGGCGGCGCGGAGTGATGCTGTGGTGGCCCTGAGTGATGCTTTCTGGCGGCGCGGAGTGATGCTGTGGTGGCCCTGAGTGATGCTTTCTGGCGGCGCGGAGTGATGCTGTGGTGGCCCTGAGTGATGCTTTCTGGCGGCGCGGAGTGATGCTGTGGTGGCCCTGAGTGATGCTTTCTGGCGGCGCGGAGTGATGCTATGTTAGTGCTGGGTGATGCTGCTGGGTGATGCTGCTGGGTGATGCTGCTGGGTGATGCTGCTGGGTGATGCTGCTGGGTGATGCTGCTGAGTGATGCGGTGGTGCTGCTGCTGAGTGATGCGGTGGTGCTGCTGCTGAGTGGTGCTGCTGCTGAGTGATGCTGTGGTTGGCCTGAGTGGTGCTTTCTGGCATTGTGGTGGTGCAGAGTGATGCTGTGTTAATGCTCAGTGACGCTGTGGTGCTGCGCAGAGTGACGCTGTGGTGCTGCGCAGAGTGACGCTGTGGTGCTGCGCAGAGTGACGCTGTGGTGCTGCGCAGAGTGACGCTGTGGTGCTGCGCAGAGTGGTGCTGCGCAGAGTGATGCTGTGGTGCTGCGCAGAGTGATGCTGTGGTGCTGCGCAGAGTGATGCTGTGGTGCTGCGCAGAGTGATGCTGTGGTGCTGCGCAGAGTGATGCTGTGGTGCTGCGCAGAGTGATGCTGTGGTGCTGCGCAGAGTGATGCTGTGGTGCTGCGCAGAGTGGTGCTGCGCAGAGTGGTGCTGCGCAGAGTGATGCTGTGGTGCTGCGCAGAGTGATGCTGTGGTGCTGCGCAGAGTGATGTTGTGGTGCTGCACTGAGTGATGTTGTGGTGGCGCTGCTGAGTGATGTTGTGGTGGCGCTGCTGAGTGATTCTGCTGAGTGATGCTGTGGTGGCGCTGAGTGATGCTGTGGATTCTGCTGAGTGATGCTGTGGTGGCGCAGAGTGATGCTATGTTAGTGCTCGGTGATGCTGGGCTGCTGCTGCTGGGTGATGCTGGGCTGCTGCTGCTGGGTGATGCTGGGCTGCTGCTGCTGGGTGATGCTGTGCTGCTGCTGCTGAGTGATGCTGTGGTTGCGCTTAGTGATGCTGTGGTTGCGCTGAGTGATGCTGTGGGGCTGCTGAGTGATGCTGTGGGGCTGCTGAGTGATGCTGTGGTGGCACTGAGTGATGCTGTGGGGCTGCTGAGTGATGCTGTGGTGGCACTGAGTGATGCTGTGGTGGCGCTGAGTGATGCTGTGGTGGTGCTGAGCGTGCTAGGCTGGTTCCGTTTGTGGCCACCCGCCAGAAGAAGCAGCAAGCTCAAAGTTGGTAACAAAAAAAATACATATGTGTGTTTTAAGACGTCAGTCACCATACCTTATGCAAAACGCGCCAATTCGGTCACATAGACCGTTTGTCTATACGGCACTCTCTCAATCTGCATCAAGCCTGCAGCGCTACCAGTCCACACCATGTATGAACCGGTCCCTCCTTCACCCAGAAGGAAGTTGTATCACACACATAGTTTTATTCCAATTTAGAAATCTGTTTATTGAGTTTTAAATTTTGCAGCAAGAAAATTATACAATGTAGTACAGAATGGCAAAGAGCATAATTACAACTAATACGGACTCAGAGCATGTCACATATAAGCATAACACTTTACACCAATTGAGGGGCATTCAGTATGGACTAAAGTTGTGACCCGTGAGTCTGTAATGACAACTACCATCACGCGTGATGTTGCAGTCACTGTGTCAGCTGAGGGTAGCAAGTCACCGCCTTATTCACCATAGACGTATGCTGCCCAGTGTACCCCTTGATCAATAATCAAACAGCTTTGTGCACCCGCACTGCAACTGGGGAACTGTCCTTCTTGCCACAGAACAACGAAAACAACATCTAACAGCAGCTCTCCTGTCTTAATTCTAGGCGTCCTTCTCCCTCAAACCCCCCTCCCGTCGAGTCCCTCCTCCGGCCCCCACCCCAGGAACGTCATGTGTATTAACATCCGGGCTGCGACGCGCAGGGATGCCAGAATCCAAGCAAATCAGCCCCAGCGCTGCGGCACCCCGTCAGATCGGACCACCTCCCTGCAGCTAACGCGGGTCCTGCAGCTCACCCTCGACCCCAGCCAGAGTCACCCCATCAGATTGTAGCAGGACCTGCAGCATCTCTCCCCATTGGGATGCGATCGGTGTCATCCGGAGGCACACAGTTTTATTCCAAACATGGAATGCAGGCACAAGGGAGCACTAGTAAGAGTTGAATTACCTTCTAATATATTTTGTACAATACCAGCACCCCGACACTCATTAAAGCTCTTGTGGGCGCTCTCGATCTGTTACTCCCACCCACCGAAATCATCACCCCTTTACACATTGGAGAAAATAGAATTTTAGGGATGTATTTCACAACAATGAAACTGCAATTTTCAAAGCAATTGTATTCCAACTTATTTGTACAAGATTTAAACATAATTATATGACTGTGCAGTGTGTTAAATAGTTACACGGTTATTTGTGTAGTTATATAAAGATAATCGTCAATTGGAAGCAACGAGACCTGTAGAATGGAATTTGGAAGGCGCTGCAGCATCCCCAGATCAAAGTACGCAGAGTAAGGAACACGGTAACTGGCAAACATGTCACCGCTTGTCAGAATGACACCACAGTACCACTGAAAACGTATCGCACACAGCCTCTGTAAAATCATGCACACTAGAAGACTGGCAAATAAAAGGCACATTGAAAGGGATCAACGTATAACGTAGCTTCCACCAAAGCCATGCCGGCATCACAAAACACTGACTCGTACTATACCAACGTGACCAGCGCTGACCGCCATCTGTGTTCAATTAAGATAATTAGTTACAGATGACACTGCTGCTCGCTCCCGCGGACCCTAGGCCAAAGCAGAGAGAAGGCGGGCCATGCACCCGCCTTTGGCCATTTGCGTGCTGTCTTTCTTAGAAAGACGCACGCAAAGCCAATAGGTGTGATTAACAAAAAAAAAGCACACGTACGAGCGTGTGTTTAAAGTTAAAAAGCCCTTACTCAAAGTATCGCAGCGCATGCGCGCTGGCTCAGGCGAGACATAAAAATTATATTGATCCTGCTAAGCTCTCTGCCAATCTATAAATGTGAAGATTATTACACTGGTTCCTATTTTCTAAATCTTTAGCTTGTTTCTTGAGTTCCAAACATTTGTGGCCCATTCATCGAGCCAGGATAATTTATCATCCTAATTTGTGGGCGTTGATATAACGTCCATGGTAACTGGTGAAGAGGACTTGACCGAAGATGGAAGATCCTTTTTTACCCTTCTGTGTGAGGAAAGAGCTGCAGAATTACCCAATTTAGAGTTACTCTTGGAATAAGTTGTCACTGGAGGAGAAGCAACTATTGAGGAAGATGTTGACGCTCTGCGCAGGAAGATAAGAACTCTTCATGGTCAAAAGTAATGAGGCAAAAGGATTAGGGTCAGAAATATTTGAAAATGGTGTAATACGCAGAGAGTTTACATTTAAAATGCACGTATTCCCACCCAAAAAAAGAAATTGTACGTATTCCACATAGAAGATGAGCCAAATATAGGAGACTGTGTCAAGAAACCCAGCTGAAGTACACAGAAGCAAAAGGTTGACTAGAGGTCTTAATTGAGTATGCAATACATATGAGCAAAATTCTGTAGGAAAACAAGAGCCACCATTAATAATTTAAATTGGGGGACAAAAGTGTCATTTTGATATAGTACTGGAAGAAGAAATTAACTTATTGAATTGCATCTTCTTTCAGAAAAAGCGTTGCCAGAGAAAAAATCATCATACATAGGGAATCACAAAAAGATTGGTGCGAGTCATCCTGTCAGCGCATCCGCCGTCTAGATAAATTTGATGCAAAAACTGCTACAGTTTTGTGAATAGAAGGGCTCTTGGGGAAGAGTAAATATTCCGCAAAGGTAAACGCCCCTGCGAGTGGACCTTCTCCTCCTGAGTCCCGGAGCGCACATCTTCGTACGGCACCAAGCTTCCAATCTGTGGGAAGAGTATTAACACAATTAAAATGGCAGATGGGATATCCAAGCATATAAACATAGAAAAAAAAGACACCCAGTGTGAATGTATACTTTTCACAAGGACTTTATAGAAGACATACGAGTCCTTATCCCCTCCTCCCCCTCCTTCCAGAACAGCCACCTTACATTTCTCCTAGACTTCAACTTAACAAACTAGTCCAGCACATAGACCATGAAGGGATCCCGCTGCACACCTCAACACTCTGGAAACATAGCACATCCTCGAGCCAGGCCATGCCAAAGACAATGAGCTAGACCTCATCCTGTCAGCCTACACCATGGAAATATTCAGCTTTGGAAATATCAGTGTTGAAATACCTTCCATCATGTTTTTATGTAAGGATTATAAAGTGATCATGATAGTAGCTTTCCCCATTCAAATACGATTCTGAAATAATGCTGGCATTTTCTGAAGTCCGACATTAGGAGATCATGATGCAGGGCTTTGGTGTCCTGTTTAGTGAAGAAAGATGCAGACTGCATGGTTCTGCTGGTTGTTATTTGCTGCCACATTATCTATGACCTTTGGTTTAAAGAAGTGCAGTTGGGATTTCACATGTAATCCTTCATCAGTATTTTTTGATGGCTTGATTGTGGCAGAACCCAATTAGAATGCCATTTCACTGTATTCCTAGGTGTCACTAGAATGCAGTCTGGCGGGGTCAGTGCGGTATGGAGAGTTAGTTTGGTTACCTAGGACTACATAGAACGAGGAAGGTATGATATGGAGCAGAAGCTTCTTCGTACTAGCCTCTGCTCTCTGGAATGCTCTTCCTTTGATTACTACATCTGCATTCGGTATAGTTATCATTTATGAACCCATTGAAGTACTGGAAGCTGATATTTTCCGTAGGCTGTAGTACACTGTGGTTGAATGGCGATCCTATGATGCAGTGCAGTGGGTGGGTTAGTGTCTCTAGGATACACTGCATTGAGTAGGTCTGGTCAGGGTACAGTGTGTGGGTTAATGTCCCCAGAAAGCACTATAGTAAGTAGTAGTGGTCTATTCCGATAGAATTAAATGTAATGTTTTGGGTTATTGTACCTACAATGCAGTTCAGGGTGGTGTGTGGGTGTCCCTAGTATGTAGTGTTACATGTTGGGTTAGTGTCCGAAGCACATAGAACATGATTGGTATAGCCTTGCAGCACTGTGGGCGGCCTGGGACTAGTCTCCAAATGTTTTCTAGGTTTAGCTTCATGCCGTCTCCATGCAACAATGTCCATTGTACTTCAGTCCTTGAGTCAGTGCCTTATGTCCTTGTCTCCTTGATTCCATTCCCCCATAGATATGGACTGAGTATCTGTGACTACCAATATCTTGTTTTCTGTATTTATACGGTCTTGATGTCTGTGTACACCATTTCTCCTTGTCCTTCTCTTTATCAGCCTTTGCCTAGTTCTGGGATGGAAAGACAGGCACTCTGATATACAGTGTATCCTGGTTCCCTTTATATAGCAAGGTCTCTGACTTAAGTCCCTTTGAAGGGGACGTTTCTCACTCCTGCGGGGGCCTGGAGTACTATAGCGACCAGAGGGCTGAGCCACAGGGAGACACAGGCACACTGTATTGAGCCCCGGGCGGGAGCTTTAAAAGGAGGACATTGTCTCCACAACGCTGGACGTTTTTCACTCCTGCGGTCTGTAGGACTACAGTAACCAGAGTGCTGAGCGGCAGGCATGTAAACAGACATCTTAACAGGCAAATTAGAGTAATGGTGGTGGAGTACTGATGTATTTTATAGTGAATGCTCTCTGCCTAATTTGAGAAAATCCACAGTTCCTCTTGTTTTTGTACATGGTTTAATGCAAATGTAAACACTGGTGCAATGTAAGTTGTGAGTGATGTTTTCTTCACTATTGGACAGGTAGACTAAAGAGAAAGAACTACTAAATGATTCCTTATGAAGTAACATTTTAACAATTTTCTTATAATACCGGTGAACATCAACTTTATAGACTTGATGTCTATATCCAGTAAATTATCTTATCTCAATTTATATTGGGTTATCGTGCTCAGAATGAAAGGATGGATCAGTGTCAAAAGGAGGAAACACAAACCGCTGTCTCTTGTTCGAAAAGTTGGCAGTGCATTATTAAAGAGGAAGCTTCATCCAGCACGTTTTTGGTACTGAATGGCACACAATACCATATTTCCAAATCATACAGTTATTTTTTTCACAACTTAGCTTCTGTGACTTTTTCTAACTTTAAGAAGGGGTAACCGGTCTTCCCAGGCACTAGATTTCCCTATAGGACAATCTCATTCAGTCATATTTGTAATCTTGCATTCAGATTGCAAAATATATTTAGATTTAGGAGTGCTTAATATGTACCTTTTTAGTTTTGTCCTGAAGCAGTCAAATGGGCAGTTTAAAGCACTATTTAAAATATAATCAAACTAAATAAATAAAAATATTAAAACTGAAATAATAACCCTATGTACAATATAACCAAACAGAAAAATGTAGAAAAGAAGGACCATCTTCAAGGAAGAATGGGTTAAAACTAAAGCTCCCTATTTAGTTTTTAGTGACACCCCAATCCTGCAACTCTTAGCCCAATAGTGTTTCTCTTGTTGTCACCACTTGGCTTCCTCAGTGATGCGACTGCACGAATACTGTTGGTGGTGAGAACTACAGCAACCAGAGGGCTGAGCAGCAGGGAGACACAACTGCACTGCATTGAACCCCAGGCAGGAGCTTCAAAAGGAGGACATTATCTCCCCAGTGTGGGCCTTTTTTCAGTCCTGCGGGTGCCCAGTGGACTACAGCGACCAGAGGGCTGAGCGGCAGGGAGACACAGTCGCACTGCGTTATGCCCCAGTCAGGCACTTTAAAAGTAGGACATGGTCTCCCGTAGTGTGGGATGTGCCTGGGCATGGTCCAGGCAAAGGGTGGGTCCATCCATGCCCAGAGGAGGCTGGGCCCCTGCATCAGGTATTGGTGGTTGTTCTGGTTAAGACATTATTTGAAGTTGGATTTCTTTTGCCATATAGTTTCTGATCCCTCATCTTGAAGCTAACCCTTGTCTGCACATTCTTATTGGGGTGTTAGGTTGCTCCCTTATTTCAGTTTTCAATTGTAAAGAAAAACGAGCATTGGCATAGCCAATAGGTCTCGCTTTGGGGACCTTATAAGTATTTAGTTATGCAGCACAATATCCTTGGTGCAACAACATCAACTGTTGCATGGCTAAACCCTTATAAGGTCCCAAAGGCGAGACCCATTGGCTATGCCAATGCTTGTTATTAATGTGAAGGACAGAACCATATGCTAATTACAGCTTATGGTGGATGGACACTACAAGAAAGGTAGAATAGTCATCAGAAATAGTGAAGGAGAATATTTTGAAGGATCAGTGTGTTTACAAGAACTCGATACCAAGCGAGGAACTAAGATAGAGAAGTCGAAGGAAGGTCAATGAGTGAAAGTTGGAAAGGTTGGTAAGTTGCCTAAAGGGGAAAGTAAGTATGCAGAACCCTTGAGAGTGAAGAAGTGTTCATAAAATTCTGTGAGGTTGAGTGATAATAGTGTGCGGCATATAAGTCTGATGGTTAAATGCAATGAGACCAATGGTGCGGAAATGGCAAAAGGATTGTATGAGAATGAATGGTTGTGGAAGGATGTGGTGGTGGAACATGAACATGATTTGGAAGGATTGCAGGCAGAAAGGCGAGCCTCTGAAGAGACGGATGAGGATCGGGGAGGAAGGTATTAGGATGGAACGAACTAGCTGATTTAGGAAGGATCATTCACATTCTGAAAAAATAGATTAATTTTTTTATTGAAGTAGAATGGTATTCATTATTGATCCGTGCATAGTTTAGCATCATTGAATACAACTATTATTGTCATATCATGCTTAAGTATACCTCAAGGAACTGGTTTATAGTATGATTTTATGCCTTTATTTAGGAAGTTATTAATCTACATTTTAAGTAACGTTTAATACAGCTCAAGTGTGTTATCAATGTTTTTATTGGGCTGATTGTTATTTTTGTTTAGGTGTATAAAGAGGAAGGATGTGTGGTGTTGCTGCCTGCGTGCAACAGAATGTGTGAGGTTATGATGTAGTATGGAATGGGGGATTTGAGAAGGTTCTGTGGAGGGCAATTGGAAAAGAAGGTTTGCGCAAGAAAGGTGCGCTTCCCTGCTGCTGCAGAGCTGAGAATAAAGGAATTAGTTACTCTTTCTGGAGTGTGTATCTAATCTACAGAAAAATTCTAGCACTCACGGCAGAACGGATAAAAACTCAAGTTCACCAGTATCCGAAATCACTAAATGCCGCATGGAGTTAGAAAGGACCCGGAGGGGTTTCCAAGAAACTAAATCTTAGACAGCAGGCTGACTGCACAACAGGAGCTACATTTGTGCCATGGATGCTTGCATAGATCGGTATAGACCTAGTCCACTGCATTTTACATTTCTCGGGCTCATATCCACTACTATGCAATGCTCCTTCCCGACCCTATGCCATTTCAATTTGCCTCAACTCCCAGAGTTTTTTGGGAGTGAAACTGAAGATTTTGCAGCAGACTCAAAATGCTCGGCGCAACATAGGAACGAAAAGAGGCTTGAGGGATAAGCGCTGCCAGTGTGCGCTTTACCTTGCTTACTGTAAAAACGTCTGCATCTGTTCCGCCTCTGCCAACGAAGCTTTAAAAATTATTAATATAAAAATTCAAAACACTTCAAATAAATCTGAAGTACGTTTCCATAAGCATTACTAAAGCTGCCAATTATTTTTCTGCTATTAAACGGTACTCAAGTTGATTTGCCGAGAAACATACTTAACTGGTATTGTGTACGAGAATAATCAACATTCTCAAACTTTCCAAGCCATCCATTTTATTGATACTCCCATTACGTTTTTAAGAAGATAAAAAAAGCATAAAGGTTGTTTTTCCTTCCTAAAATAAAGCTACAAAAAGCTGGGCTCACCTAAGCTAATGTCATTTGCAGCTTGTTTTACTGCTAAATAGATGTCCATTACACTGAAAAGGCATCTAAAACTGTTAAACTACACGATGTAGATTGTCGTTTAACACTACGTATGGGATTACCATGGTACTCGCACCGTACTTCTGCCCTTTAAGTCCACAGATAAACACACAAACCATGTGCAGTAGTGATTGACGTCAGCAGTTGCCTAGTAACAGCACTTGGTACAAATGTGACGGTGCCATAACTTTGTGAATTGAAACAGAATGACAGCAGGCAAGGCTTGATCAGAACATCAGCGAAAGGATATTCTACACTGAAACAAGTGTTCTTTTTAACAGAACATTTTCTTAAACGTGCATGGAATGTAAATCTGCACGAATACCTTACTGATCACGCTCATTGGAACATTTAATGTGTATTTCCTTAATTTTTTTTCGTTTCTAAAAAATCTAATCACATCATAATCTAATACTTTAAGATTCATTTTGAAAACACAAATGTGTTAATTAATCATTGCATAGAGGAACAAACTTTGGTAAAGCCAACAGGTTTACCTTTGGGTCCTTTTCGCGTTGCCAATGATTTTTAGGTCGAGGACCGTCCGGTCTGCCGAAGGCAGAACCGGAAGTCAGAGATTTAATGTTTTGGAGAAGAGGGGCTTGCACCCGCCCCTCTTCTCCATTGTCTGGCCTCTTGAATGCTGGCCAGCCATTGGAGAAGAGCTTCGTCACTCCGAACAGGCCCTGTCCTTTTCGGATTCGGGGGCGTGTTTTTTGCGACTTTTCTGATTATCTCCTCCAGCCAATGGCAAGAGGAGAACACGCCCCCGAATCCGAAAGCGCCGCTGCCTTTCTCCGAGGCATTTCTGCTTCGCCTCGGAGAAAGGCAGTGGTGTTCATGGCGTAATCCCCGTCCACCACTCCCCCTGCTCTCGGCTCCCTCGGTGCTCCTCGGTGTAAACACGGTCCCTCCAACTTGGACGGTCCCGCCTTTCCGCTGAGAGAGCCTTTCCGTCCCTCCTCCCCCTCGCTCAGTCTCCTGCTACAATAAACGCAGAAGCTCCCCGAGGCAGCTCAGTCTCAGATGGTAATAACACAACAAACCCAGCAGCCGCCGGAGACCGCTCAGTCGCGGGAGGTCATTCCGATAAAAATCGGGATTGATCAGTCTCAAAAGCGAGAGCTTCAGTCTCACTCCAGGAGAGAACTCCTATTAAAGAGCAATGAAGAGCGTGTGAGCGCTCCGGGCAGAGTCAGCATTCACACCTGCTTGGATTTGGGGGGCGGGGGGGGGGGCAGCTTTTGAACGGTGAGGGCACACCGGGGGAAGCTACCTCACAGCTCCCCAGAGAGCTGCAAGGACACTTCCCTTGCCACCCAAGCGCAAACCTACACAGTATTGACCCCCTATGAGATTAACCTCACCACACCTGGCGTTTAAAATGGCCGCACCTCATATGACTGAGGAAGGCGCCCAGTGAGTCCCAAGCACTTCACTTAGACCTGCTGAAGGAAAAGTACAGCTATTAACACAATCACACAACTACTGTTGTAGCTGTGGGAAGTACCGAGAACTGCCTCCGAGTCAATCACCGGCCTCAACTGGCTGTCATCGGAACAGCAGTCTGCAGAGAACTCCCTCCGCCCAAGCAGCGCCTAGAGCTGCGTTGTACGGTGTAACCTGTGAGGAGCTACACTTCTAACCATGCGGAAGAGACAGGGCAGGAGGGTGCGCAGCCACCCTCACAAAGAGCCCCGCCCCTTCAGGAGGGAAAATGAACCCCACACCCAAATAATGCCCAGCGCCCCCCAGAGTGCACTGGAGACTTGCAGGAACTGGTGATGTTGTGTTCTGTGATTAAAGTCATAAGGGATGTGGCGCAAGCCCTGCAGACCTTGTGCTCTGTCACAGACTCTGTTGGCAGGCAACTCTTTGAAATCTACAGATGGGGGCGACAATGAGCTTCAGAGGGGTCTGCTGGTCGGCAACACAGAACAGATCACGATGACCTCTTTGGTGACGGGCGAGCACCTTCAGGAGAACCTCTGTCTCCCAGATGGATCGACCTTCACGCTCAAAGAGCACTTGTACATTCTCTCAAAAAACGGCACTTTATTTTCAATTGTGAAATGTACTGCGGTCTTGAAAGTGCTGACTGCAAGAGTGAAAAATACTTCATTCGCTGCTATTGAATAAAAGCTGGAATGATTGCAATATTTCTAAATAGTTTGACTGCCGTCTTATAATCTGCGTCATTTCTTGCTGGTGGGTGACTGCCGTTTGGAGAACGCAGCCTGGTCCTGGCCTCATTTGCATAGCCATAATGCCATGGGCAACAATTACCGCTTTGGTTTGCTTTCTTCTTTTTAAGCGTCTGTTTGCTGCAGCAGTGATATGTTTGTGAGCTGGGAGTGGACAAGTAGAGAGTGGTGGGCAGTGGGCCTTTATTTTTAAGGTCACTCTGACTTTCAGGTCTTTCGAGATGAGGGGTTCATATACCGCGGCTTTCCAGATGAGGCGTTTATGCACGGCGGTGCTGTGATCTCCTGTTGTTTCCATTCTGCCTGCAGTGCATTGAAGCCATTCAGCCCCAGTAGCCGCTAGTCTCGGGGTGAGTGAAGTCTGAGGAGCAGCTCATTGGGGTAACTGGGTGATATTTCCACAGCTGCTGAGAGCTGCTGGAACTCGGCATTCGGTGGAGACAGCTCATTACCGGGTACCCACGTGTAACTGGGTGATACCTCCACAGCTGCTGGTAGCTGCTAGAATCCTGCAGTGGGTGGAGGCAGCTCATTCTCGAGTTACCCCGGGGAAACTGGGTGACATTTCCATCGCTGCTAGTAGCCGCTAGAACCCAGAAGTCAGTAGAAGCATTTCAATCTAGGGTTTCCAGTTACTGGCGGGTAACTGGGTTGAATTCCCACAGCAATCCTGGCAGCTGCTGGAACCCAGCAGTCACTGAAGGCAGCTCAGTCATCTCGGGAATGGGTCAAGGTGAATGAATACCAGTGGAGGACGTCTACTTGTGAAAAACGAACCGAATGTAATTGTGACACTAAATTGTACTCTGCGCCAGCCCTGAAAATCTCAAAGAAAGTGTGCCGAGACTTATTTAACTGTCTGAATAAACGCGAGATTCACTGCAAAATTGTCCTTTTTTTTCCCACTACACTTGTAATGTTGGCTTCACTTCTTACAGGTCGCATACTGCAATGTGGAGAACGAAACAGCCGTTCCTGGGCTGATTTGCATACCCATAATGGCATGGTGTGCAATTTCTACTTTGGGCTGGTTTATTCTGTTTAATTGTGCTCCTGCTGGTGCAGTGATATGTTTGTAAGTTGGGAATGGGAAGCACAGAGTACACAGACAGTGGGCCTTTGTTGGCATAGTCGCCCTTGGTGTAAAGTCTTTCCACATGAGACTTTTATATAGCGTGTCGGAGTGAAAAGATTTAATTACCCGTCAGCACATTGTAGCGTCTAGGGTTTCCCCTCGCAGTCGTCGAGGGACAACATTGTGCCGACTCGAGGCTAACGCAGCATCTGAGGCCTCCATCGGTGCAACAGCGAAGGGTGCCAGCAGATAGAGGGAGCTCAGTCTCCGGCTACAATACACTCACAAGCCGGCTGAGGGAGCGCAGATGCGATAAACCCAGCAGTCAATGAGGCAGCTCAGTCTCATGGTCTCGGCATGGTTAAAGTTAGAGCTATTGGCATTGCTCATGACATTATTTTTGTATGTTTTTATGTTTATCTATTGACATTGTAAATAACAATGCCGTTTCTTTAAATGTTTTAAAAACAAAAATGTCATGAGCAATGCCAATAGCTCTAACTTTAACAATGCCGAGACCATTGCATTGTAAATGCTTGTTAGGCATATTGCACAGCACTCTCTACGCTGTGCAGCAAGGCTAAAGGAAACCAAAAAATAGCGCTATGAACATGTATGCACGTGTCTACAAAATGACGCAAGAATAAAAAAAAAATAAAAAAAATTAACGAGTTGGTTTAGTACATAAAATAAGAAGTGGTAGAACAATTGTTTTGAAGCCCGGGTGGAAGGACACAGAGCACCCCATTGGGAGTAGAATACATGAGAGAGTGAGATCTGGAGAGAATGGGGGAAAACCATACAGGTGACAGAGCAACATGTGCGGACATTGAAAGAAGTACACAAGGGAGAGCTGGAAAGCGAAGACACTCATTAATTGCTTTATCCAAAAGAAAACCAGCATTGGTCGCGGGGAATGCAAAGATGGGGGCTGCAGCGGGAGAGAGGCGTGCGCACCGGCGGGCGTGAACGCAAGCATTAGGCCAGCAAATGCTGGTGGGAAGCACTTTTAAATCCCACTTACAAAAGTCGAGTAACAGCGCATGCGCTGCTGTAGGCTCGACCTAAAAACACTGGGATCCAAATGGCATCCACCCCACAGGTAAAAAGCACTTCAGTCAATTGTATGCTCAAAAGGGTCATGGGGGTAATAAGCATAGAAATTCTGCTCACAGAGTGGATGCTCTCGTTGAATATGGGTACATTGTCCCCTGTTACTAACATTGAGGGGAATTTAGGAGATCCCTTTGTTGTGGTTTCGGGGAAAAGTCCTCCTGGTAATAGTGCATTTGGCGGTAAGACACATCCGTCTCTGTTAGAACCTTTGACACCACCATTTTATTCTCAGACCAAGCATTTTGTTCCCCCCCCTCCCAGCCAACAAGAAAATGAAGCGAGTAATCTGCAGCAATAAAAAGACAGTACCAGATACAGCAACCCAGTTCTGTCAAACAGGGTGTGGAATCAGCCCCTTTGTGTTAATGTTAATTTTAGATCTCCTTTTTTTAGTACAAATTCTTCTGTTTGGACCTTTGAGTGGGAAAGGAGAGAGGCCAAAAATAACCTTGGCTCGCCTTGTCTTTTTCTAGAGACCACATAATTTGTCTCAGCAGCCACAAAGTTATCATTTAGCTACCATACCCTCAAATATATATGAAAACACTCGGGTGGGATTCCCTTGTTTCGCCAATTATCCACCTTTAGTTAAATCACAGCCTGATCATCATGCCAATTTGAGGGTCCATGTCCCACATACCACTTTCAAATCACTACGATGTCCTTTCTTGTGTGGTTTGACTTACTGATGGAACTGTAGAGGACAAATTAGCTGTTCCCCACACTCAGTCTGAGACTGGTAATATTCACTAGTGAAGAGCCGCACGAATAGCAACTTGGTTGGTTTCTTCACTTTTATGAGTTGGAATGTTGCTGGATTAAAAGATAAGGATATCAATCCTGCTTGGCTAACTTTATTTGCAAAATATAATATTGTGGTTTTACAAGAAACATGGGGCACCACTTGTCTTTCCTACCCTGGTTTCTCTTGCTATTCTTGCCCAGCTGTCTCTGCTTTACATGGTAGGGAAGTGGGGTCTCTCGATTTGGATAAACTTAAACCTGAAAGTGGAAGTTTCGGTCTAGGATATGGAAAGCTCATAGTTTATGGCTTTGCTTATAAAGAATAGCTTTAGTGCTTTCTGTTTTTATTTAATTAACCTTTACAATACCGATTTCTCAAACTTTGTATGTATCCATTGGGAGTGTTTATTTGCTTTCCTTGCCGATCTGAGGCCTGTAGGAGTCAAGCACATATCACAACTTAACTATCTCCTTGTGGGGACTGTAATACTAAGCTGGTGGGTTTAAAGCGCAGGCACAGGCAGTTCTGTACTCCGTTGGATGAAATCCAACAGCGGGGGGGGGGGGTTTAAGCAGTATCCTTGCTAAGCATGGTTTAGTTGACTTTGTTGAATTGTTTAATATAGATGGGGTAACATTGGCTTCTTATAGAGGGCATGTTAGGTCCTCGATTATCGATTTTATATATTTGCAACAAGACATTTTTCATCATGGTTTCGCATGGTGCCATATTAGCAACAGAATGAGGTGATCAAAATGCCTTGCATGGAGTAGGTCATTTTCCAGTGTTTAAAACCACCCCCCTGAAGCCCTACTAGCTATCATCCCGTACACCATTGATGGATTAAGACTTGTTTGGCATTTGAAATATCCGGGGGTCACCCTTGTCATGCTGTTAAAGTCCCAGTAAATGACCTTACCGTATTGTTTGCCCGATGTGCGGGGGATAAAATGTTAGATTATTTTGATTACCTTAATCTGAGTATTAGAAAACCACTTTCACAGCCGATCAGGAGTAGGGAATCTAACTCGCCTCGGTTTGATACCCACTGATTTGTAGTCAATCGTAAATTAAGAAAGGCCCTTTCTATTATTCCGTAGTCTACGTAAAGCATCTCCGGTACTGGCACTTGGGAAATCCTCGGAATGTCGTTAGTGGCTTTAACCAAGGCGGTACGCAAGTTTTAATATAAATAATGAAGAGCAAGTAGGCCAGAATACAACCTTGGTGCATCCCATTGGCTAAGGTAAATGAGTCCGATAAGTCACCTGACAGGCCATATTGAACCTTCGCTTCCTGTTTCTCATGTAGTGTGTGCTGAAAGTTAACCAATGACAACTTCACATCTAGGTCCATCTACAACAGCCATAGTTTGGATCTATTAACACAGTTAAAGGCTGTTGACAAATCCATAAAAGCCAGGTACAGCGCTTAGTGTTTACCCTAAAGACTCATCGTATCCCGGTGTCCATGGTTCCTTCTAGAATAGGTTATATGTGTTCCAGCATGAAGGTGGCCCTGCAGAATTTTCGTTAGTTGTCAGTGAAGGTGCAGGTATGTGTGTTTTTGTTGGATCAGTGTTGATGCTGGTAGAGTTTACAGCTGTGGAGCAAGTTAAATGGATTCGAGTTCTGTAGATTGAGTTATTTGAGTCCTCTGCCCTCCGTTTACACAGGGTACTCAGCGAGTCCTTTTAAAAAGTAATGCTTTGGTGTTTGCCCAAAAATGTAAGATGGTTTTAGATTTCTGGATTTGTCGATGTAAGGAGTTCCAGTGTATAGAGGGCCCACACTGGGAAGGATCTCCCTTCTGTTTCTGTCTTGGATAAGGTAAGTCATTTGAATAGTGATGGTTCTGAGGATCGTGGTGTGTGGGTAGAAGGCATTTGGTATTTGCTTAGTTTGACATAAATCAATTTTGGTAAATTTTTACTATGCCTTGGTAGTAGTGGAAATAAGGATTTGTGTCGCAGGACCTGAAAGTTGCCTTTGAGTGCTGGTAGTTTCTGCTGTTATCAGGAGCCACTTGGATTTATTTGGGGCTATTGCATAGTTAAGGTAAAGCCTTATATACCAGTAGCTATCCACTGCAACCTGTGTTCCCAGTGCCAGAAATGAATGACTCAGAAAGAACTGCACAACACTGAAGTCCTTGATACGTCTCCAACAAGTGGCAAACCCAGTGCCAACCTCTGAATCTAGTATGAACATGGTCCATTTTGGGCAGTCTGCAGCTGCAGGAACTGAAAGCAACTTGGATTTTAATCTGTGTAGGATCTGTTGATGCTCATCTGAAATGGCTGCTTGAATGCTGACTCACAAGGATACCTTTTGATTGTTTAAATTAAAAAATGTGTTGCTATATGAATGGGTCACAATACAAATATGACCTAGAATAGGGGTAAAAAACGAGCTCCACTTTATTCATCTAAGTATTATTCCGGAAAGAACGGTCTGATTACATCCTCCTGTCTCAGGGTGTTAAAGTTTCTTCCCAACTGTGTAATCAGCATGTTTGTTGTGTCGGTCTGACTGTAAATTAGGAGTAACTGCTTTATTCTGTATTTCCACCTGCAAGATGCAGAGGTCTACTATTGCCCAGAAATTTTCCCTGAACATGCATTCTTAATAGTGCTTGGTGGACAATGGTTATTTCAGGACATGCAGCTCCTCATTGGAAAGGAATTCTGGTAGTTGAATGTCAGTCTGTCATGTGATACACGTCACAGAGGTAATGCCTGGGACAATGACGTAAGCTTAGTTGTAATAACTGGTAAGTAATATGCACTTTATTTCCCTAAGCTTCCAAACCGGCATGGAATGGGACACTATCCTCCTCTTTTTAGGTCTCGCCTGGCGAACGCAGCACTAAAGCGCTGTCGCCAGCGAGATCTATTGTTGCTGACTTGCCTCGGAAGTGGGACAGGAGATGGGCACGCGCAGGGCGATTTGCGATTTGAGCCTGTGTACGCGCACGTACAGCCACGCGGTGTGCACATCTCCTGTCCCTTTTCCGTCCTCGCAAGCCTCATGCAATTTCAGTTTTTTTTTTAATGAGACAGTGGCACACTGGGAATAGAAACAGTGTTTAAACACACGGTAATGACACTGCACTGCCTCGCCCCTTCTCTGTTTATCGCACGGCGGTGACGTCACACCCTGCGCATGAAAGTTGAGCTCGCACTGCGCTAGAAAGTTGGGTACTGCACACGGTTCTGTGTTTAGCAGTGTCGCGTCTCTCAAACTCACAGCCTGGTGAGGCGCTTTGCTTCAGTGCACTGAGTCGGAGCAGCGCGGCACTCGCAGGCACGGCAGTGCCGTCACTAACCTGCCTTGGTCGCCTCCCGGTAGCTCTTCTCGGGCTGGCAGGCTCCTCGGCCGTGCAGCATGGCATGCAGGGGCTTGTCTTTTTGTTGCTTTGGGCGCTTTGGCGGCCCTCTCCCTGGTTCGCACGAGCCGTGCAGCACTTATTCAAGTACGGCGAAGTCCGCAGGCGCCGCCACTGGGCACGAGCTGCAGGCCACGCCGATGTGCACGCTCACAGCGTGCCTACAACGCACGCATGGCGCTCTTTCACTTTCACTTGTTATTGCCTGCCAATGGACCTGGGCCCCCTGGAATTGCTACCACCGGCCAGAGTTTGATACTGTCCTTCCTGACATCAACAGATGGACACTTCAGGGCAGCCCGATGCTTGTTCCATACTGGTGTTGAAGGAACTTTGGTATATTGCTCTATTTAAATCTATCCTTTTCCTTATCGTCCGATGACTTCCGATGATATCACAGAGGTCAAAGGTTGTGCCCTATAGCTCAGATAGCCCGCCCCCACCACCACCCTGTGAAATTCGGACGTTGGTTCTCCTGCCTCCAGGGGCTGGTGGTGGACGCTTCCCCTGTTCTTTGCAGCGCTGTGCCTCTGACCTACTAGCAGGGCAGTGACTGCGGACAATATACTACCAGCACCGCCTGCTCCGAGAGAGCTCAGGCTGCTGTGCCCAGTCCCCACTCCTACCTGTGGGTCAGCGCAGCCACCTGTTTCGAGGGGTCTGGGAATTAATTATCTGCAAAGCCCAAGGCCACCGGAGGGTACCGGAACTGGTTGTGTGTGGCTCTGTATGACGCAGCGGGGAGTCTGAGGCCGGGCGGCCACCCTTCCCTACCGTCCCCATTTCCTCTGCAGCATGCACACACTGGCTTCAGGTCCCCCCCATGTGTTAGTCTGCCCCTGAATAGTTTCAAGCTGTCGGCACCGATTCCTAAAATCTGAGGCTAACTTTCTAAACTGTGACACCCAATCCTCCCCCTCTTAGCACCTAATCTGCAGAACCAGCGCGCTTTGAAGAACTCTTGTAGGAGGACAACATCCACAACACCCACTTCAGTGCATGCTGAGACTATTTGTTTACAACTAATTGAACAATCACGCCTGAAAAGCAGGTGTAAATACAAAGTCGTGCTGCTGTCGTGCACCTTCTGGTGGAAGAGCGAAGCTTCACTACTTGATGGATGTGGCTTGGGTTAACTAAGGGGGAGAGGTAAGAGGAGGCATTTCGAGACTGTGTACAAATGTAAGTTGATGGACACTTCCAAAGCCAGTGGCTGGAGAAGTTAGAATACGGTGTGCCTTCTTAACAGATATACAATTTCTCCCTGAAATTATCACTAAATACATACCAGCTGCGTTACAATCTATCATATGTACTGTAAGGACATGTAGGTGGCCTTCAGAAAGTAGCCTCAGACCATGAGATTGGATCAAAATGCCTGATTCATTTCAGGGTGTCACAGTTGTTTCCACAACAGTAGGGTTAGTGACCTTATATAAGCACCTCCGGGGTGTTGCGCCTCTTTCAGGGCCACGTCTGTATAGTTTCTCACTACAAATACGGGTACTTGCTAATAGTTTTCTCATTACACCGACTTCATCCTTTGGCTTTATTGGAGAGAGTGTAAATTAAAGTGTCACCCCAGTCCTCTCATGTTTTCCCGGTTCATGCGTAAGAAGCTCATGGAGTCGTGTTTTTTTTGTTTTTGTTTTTTTTAATTCTAGCACTTGTAGTCCTGGTATTATAATGGGTTACACATAACTACAAATCCCAGCATGCACCAAAGGAACCTGGCCTGTATAAGCTGCTCATGATGTGCCGAAGTGTGAAACGGGTGATCTCTATACAAAGAACGCACAGGAAAGTCACACACCGTGCTTAATTTGTAAAAGAGAAAGTTCGGGGATTCAAATTGCTCTTAAAACCTGCTGATGACGCTGTCATATGATGGGTTGCCGAATACAAAGGATGTTTAAACTTAATTTCACCTTGTACCGCTTTAATCCCTGCCCCTTTTTCATCCGCTTTACCCCTTTCTCGCTATTTTTCCATATTTCTCTTTCTCATTCTTTCCCCCTTTGCTTTCTTTTCCTTCCTTCTTCTGGGTCAGACTATGATGACTAACCAGCATTTGCAATGCAATAAGACTCACATTTGCGAGAGTTTGAGCTATTTTTATTGTAAATGACATTGCCTTTTATTTATGTTTTAGTTTTTGAAACATAAATAAAAGCCATTGTCATTTACAATGCCAATAGGTCAAACTCGCATAAATGCGAGACCTATTGCATTGCAAATGCTTGTTTTTCGGGCTAAAGGAGACCCTGTCCTCTCTTTTGAAGTGGGAGTAGAAAGCCACCTGCCTGTGTTCACCCACCATGTTTGTCCTGAATGTAACCTTAAGGCAAGGTAAGTTGATAAAATCTAGGTATCCTATTTTGACTTTTATTTATTGTCTGGGGGATGTGCGTATATTTCAGATGTTCAATCAAGTTAATCGGAGTTGCCTATTGCATTGTAGTAACCTTTCTCCTCTCCGTGGGCCTAACTGTTTACATGTGATATGTAGTCAGAGAATGTAATATGTGACTTTAAAAATTAAGTATTTTGATTCAGTCTCTTAAAGTCTGAATTGGCTTTTATCTCTCTTAAAGGAACGGATGAACATGGGTTGAAAATTCAACAAGCTGCGGACACTGCTGGAAGAGACCCCTTGGAATTCTGTGATGAAGTCTCCGAACAGTATAGGAATGTCTTTAACCATCTCCGTATCTCCTACACGGATTACATCCGGACTACAGAGCAGCGTCACAGATCAGCCGTGGAACATTTCTGGACCGTGTTACGCCAAAGTGGTTTTATTTATAAAGGGGTTTATGAAGGATGGTATTCAACACCAGATGAGTGTTTCCTCACTGATTCTCAAGTCATGGATGTTTCAGACAAACAGGGCAATATCATGAAAGTGTCCACAGAGAGCAGACATCAGGTAAAGAACATATGCGGTCAAGAAAATGTATCCTAATGCACACTGTGAACATTTAGGCATTCATTTGACAAAACTCTTAACAGATGCATCAAGTCCCCTTCTCCCCTAGTGAGACTTGCTTATTTGTGGGCTAGAATTGAGTGCTGTCTCATGCATTGTTGAATTTCACTCTGTTTCACGAGTACTGGAAACTGCCCGCTAAATGATTCCCCATTCACAATTAAACTATGAGTAGAACAGCTCTTCATAGTTCCAAGAGGCTTCAGGAATCCTGCACACCACACTGAGCGCTAATACAGCTCCATTAGCCAAAAGGAGGAGCTGCTCGATGCTCAAAAGTCCTCTGCTCTGCTACTTAGATATGTTTAGGTCTCGCTGCGGACCGCTTTAGACATATGGGTGACCTCATGTCATGAATACTTTAAAAAAATACAATACAGAGAAGTATAGAAAGGGAGTGGACTTTGGATCAGCAATGGCGCATTTCTTAGTTTTTTGTAGTTTGAGATTGCTTGGATGGGCGGAAAGCCCACTGCGTTTTGAGGAAGGTTGTTCTTTACAGTTCCCAATAGGTTTTGGAGATGGGCTTTAAGAAGTAGTATTATTTATCTCTTCTCCCTCACTCCCCATCTTTGCTCTGCGTCATTGGGCTTCTGCCTCTTCGTTGCCCCTCCCCCCCTTGATTGCTTCTATCACTTTACCACTATCCTAACTTTTCGAAAAAATAGTGAACGGGTATCCTATTTTCGACAGGTGATGAAATCAGCTAAGATTAAAAAAGAGAGGATGATAGAGGCCTTTCATGAAACTAATCCTTTATTTAGTAATAATCCTGTTGAAGCAGTTCAAGTTTTTAATAACTGGCTTTATCGGATAGAAAGTGAGTTTGCTCCACCTGTTAGCAGTTGGAAAATGAAAAAATTCAATCTGCTGCTTGGTTTTTATAAAGATTTAATAGAAGCTAAACTATGCCGAAGGCACCTGTAGCAGAAATGACAAAGCAAATACGATGAAATATGTAAAGTTAAATATAAGAAAGCTCTAACTAAGTATAACAAAGCATTTGCAATGCAATAGGTCTTGCATTTGGGAGAGTTCGAGCTATTGGCGTTCTAAATGATGATTTATTTTTAGTTTGCAGTGAAGTGGAGGCATAAAAAAAAAAACGCTGCAGTTATCCAAGGGCATAGGGAACGAATCCTGAAATCTCTAGTTCAATCCTGGTATCAAAAAAGACAAGAAACATGAAAACGGGCGGCGTGCTGAAAAATGAAGCGTGGCGCCCGTGTACATAAAAGTTATGCGCGAAACATGAATCGGGCACCGTGATGATTAAATAAACACTGCATGGTACTACAGACAGACACCCACAGTGTAACACGAGAAGGAAATAAAACAAGTAGTCTCCAAAGGAACACACGAACACTTTACAGCGTAATGAAACTGTAGTTGGCCAGTGATCCTGAGCGAAAAACGGAAGTGATGTATTTGGAGCACCAACCAATAAGAATCCAGCAAAGAAAAGCGAAGCAGGACTGAACTAATGGCAAGCAGCAGGCGGGATTATATTCCGTGTAGTGATTACAACAGGTCTTCCAGGCAGCTCATGCCCGCTGCCTAGGCTCGACCTAAAAAGCTGATCACACAAACTAAGATCACCTACTATTCAAACAGTGTTTGCAAAGCCTGGAGCCCCTAGAGAGAAACCCTTCAAGATCATGCAGAGCCTCTCATCTATGGACAGAATTTGTCAAACTACAGTGATTTCTTAAGAACGCTGCAATGTTCTGACTGGGTTCCTTATTGAAAAGATAAGGTCCATCAAAGAGCCCATTACAGATAGCCCTAAGATTGGGATTGAGAAGTCAGAGGAGAAGAAGCAAGATTACATAAAGTTAGCTATCTTTACCTCTTTAAATCAAGGATTTTTACAACAACTGTTGACCAAATAAAATCTGGCTACCCCCCAGATCTTTGCCTGCCCAGAGTTATACAAGCAATATACCCTGCCATTGTAAAACCACTTAATGTCTTACTACATTTCTCCTTGAAAGCCATAATGCTAGCACGATGTAAAAACCCAATGACAACCCAGGGAAATGTGCCAAGCTCCTTGAATCGCATGTTGCTCAGGAACTTGTTAATCATTTGTTCCTGGACCTCAGTAAGCTGGCTTTCATGCTAAACATAACACTGAAACTGTGATACTGTCGGTAATTGATGTCCTTGGACATAGGACATATGTCCTACTTGAACTGTCCGTAGCCCTTTTTACACAGTGGACTATACTATCTTGCTCCGCTGTCTAAGTGCTGCAGGTGTATCTGAGATGGCACATAAATGGATGGCCTCATTTCTGAATAGCAAAACTCGGGCAGTACAATCGACCTTGTTTAGGGCAACTGAACTTAAAGTTGATACTAGAGTTCCTCAAGATTCGACCTTCTCATCTCATTTATTCAACATTTACATTCAACCACGATAAAGGAACTGACTAATAGAGGGTGTTGAATTTTTAATTCTGCTGATTACTCTGAGATCTTACTATGTATGTCTTCGTGGTCAAGCTGCATCTCAGTCTTTATTTCAAGACATAATGTGCTGTTAGTGGTTGGATGAGGAGTAATTATTCAAAGTTAAATGCGGAGGAAACTGAAATAGTGTTTTTTAATGGCAACTCTGCATCCTGGTCCAATCTATTGGCCCAGCGAAATGAGGCCACTACTGGTTTCCAAGCCAGCAGTTAAAAGCTTAGAAATAGTAGAAGACCAACAACTTTCATTAAGACGGCAAATTAATTCTGTGGTCTCAAAATGTAATGTAAATACAATTTATATATCGCAAGTCATGCCCGAGGGCATTTTGGCACTGTGGAGGTACAGCTAAAGGCAGTGGCAATGTCTGTGGCGGGTTATGCAAGTACACAGGATGCCTTCTAATCCATCCTGTGTAAAGAGCCAAGTTTTCCGGGCTTTTCTAAAACGAAGTAGGGAAGAGGCTGTTTTTAGTGCCAGTGACAAACTATTTCAGAGTATCGCGGTGGCCCTGAAAAAACTCTCCCCTCCCCCACAAGGTCTTCCTGAATGAGGGGACTATCCTGTTCCTGGCAGACCCAAGCGCAGTGCTCTGACTGGTACATACCATTTAAATCTCCTCTTGAAATGGTCTGACCCAAATCCGTGCAGGGATTTATATGCTAGGCAGAGGGCTTTGAACTTACATTGTTGTCTAACTGGTAGCCAATGCAGTTTCCTAATGGCATCTTTGGCTGATTCATATTTGGGAATTTTAAAAATGAAGCGGGCAGCAGCATTCTGCAGGATCTGTTATCTTTTCAGAGGACCTGATGCAACAGTGAGGTAGAGACTACTGCAATAGTTGATCCTTGTGAGGACCAAAGCTCTGATTTCTGTTTGAAGAGTTCTGGGGCCAAAATGTCTCGTTGTTTTTGATAAGCCTTAGGGAGCAGAAAGAGGCAGAGGTAATTTTATTGACTTGGTCTTTAAATTTCAGTTCGCTGTCTACCAGGAATCCTAAGTTCTTTACTTTAGTTGAAGGTGTGGGCAATGTGTTCAGCTCTGGAGGCCACCAGTCCAGTGTCCAAAGAGAAGGTTTGTTGCCAAAGATGATAACGATCAAGGTTAAAATGAGTGGAACCCCTCTGGGAAACCAAAGGATAGGGGTACTCAAACAGGTACAGGAAGAGTTTATCCTTTAGTTCACACTGCTAACCCAACACACTTTCAAACTAACCGTTACACTCATTCAGCTCTCAACCACATATATTTCTGAGAATTTCGCCCAAACAATAAATCTATAGTACAATAAAAGTAGAAATTAGTACAAAGTTTATTAAAAATGACTTATACGAACCTAAGGTTGTGTATATCAACAGTAATTAAAAACAATCCATGTATTAAAACCACCAACTGTCTTAGTAGTCTAACAGTACTCTAATACAATAATATACTAGACAGATCTAATAAAGTTGTCAAAACAGCAAGAGAGACATAATCAGACCGTATTATTTGTCATTCAAGTTAGCACATCTTTAAACGAAGAGACAAAGAAGCCAACTGGCACCCTCAGTTTTAATTTCTGTTGGTTTTCGGCTAACCCAGTCAGCATTAGCAGATTGTGCAAAGAAAAGTGTGTCGACGCGTTTCGATGGTATACATTGGTCTTAAACCATCTTTTTCAAGACTAGAAGCTGTGAGAAAAAATAAAATAAATAGCAGGTATGGATCTTTAATTATAAAGAAGCCAATTGAGGGTTAGTACTAAATATGGAGGAGAATTAATCTTCTTAGTATAATTATGTATTTTTATGTTACATGAAAGACTCGAATTGTGAGAGTTGCATTTGAAAGAAAAGGAGCAAGATCATTTGGATTGCCCTTTTGGATACACCTCGCTGCCACACCTGAATAATCAACAGGTGAGAATATTAGGGAAGAGGTTAATCTATAACCCCGGGGTAGTATAAAATTCACCTGGTGGACTGTCCTGACCTTTCAGGTGGGATTCAAAATATCTATAATAGAAAGGTCTGTTTAAAGATTGACATGATGTACATATAGTTGTTTGAAGAGGAATTGAAATAGATGTGTGTGTGAATGTATTTCTGGGGCCCTGGCGTTAAATCATGGTGTATTTGAAGTAGGAAGTTATTAAAATAATGATGTATAATGTTTTTATGAATTGGTCTTTTATGTACACTGACTGCAAAACTTTTATTTTTTTAAACAGGTGTATATTTGGAAATTTCAAAATTAAATTGAACTGTAAAAGAGAGCAAAATTCTAGTCTTGAAAAAGATGGTTTAAGACCAATGTATACCATCGAAACGCGTCGACGCACTTTCTTTTGCACAATCTGTTAATGCTGACTGGCTTAGCCGAAAACCAACAGAAATTGAAACGCAGGGTGCCAGTTGGCTTCTTTGTCTCTTCGTTTAAAGATGTGCTAACTTGAATGACAAATAATACTGTCTGATTATGTCTCTCTTGCTGTTTTGACAACTTTTTCAGATCTGTCTAGTATATTATTGTATTAGAGTACTGTTAAAGTACTAAGACAGTTGGTGGTTTTAATTTATGGATTGTTTTTAATTACTGTTGATATAGACAACCTTCGGTTGGTCTAAGTCCTTTTTGATAAACTTTGTAATAATTTCTACTTTTAGTGTACTATAGATTTATTGTTTGGGCCAAATTCTCAGAAATATATGTGGTTGAGAGCTGAATGAGTGTAACGGTTAGTTTGAAAGGGTATTGGGTTAGCAGTGTGAACTAAAGGATAAACTCTTCTTGTACCTGCCAAACATGATAACCTCGTTTTTTGATGCATTCAATTTCAGGCAGTTGCAATCCATCCAGTTCCTCACCTTGCTCATGTATAGACTGAAAGCCTCGACCAAGTTGTTATCGCAGTTTGCTAGTGACACCACAATTTGGGTATCATCCTCATAAGATGCTAAAGTAAAGCTGGAGTCTTTGATTATCGACGCAGGTGGCGTAACATAGAGGTTAAACAGCGTTGGGCTTAATGCTGAACCCTGGGGGCCTCCACAGGGCAAGGAGAACTGCCTGGAGATGAAATTACCCATAGTCACACTATGTAGTCGGTTATACAGAAATTACTTGAGGAGTTCCAATGCTGTGCCCCCGATTCCCAGGCTTTGTATACGGGCAGCCAGAATCTCATGGCTGACATTATCAAAAGCAGCGGAGAGCTCCAACAGGATCAGTGCCGCCGTCCCTCCTCTGTCAAGCATTTCTCGTATATATTAAAAAAATTGTTTTTATTCTACGGACCTTCAGGAAGCTACAACTGTTTACTTCCGTTGAATCGAAGAGGACTATGGACTGGCAGCTGTCATTGGCATGTGATTAGGTTATGCAAATAGCATTCATCTTAGCCTCCCAAATTGCGACATTGCAAGACTACAACTGCTTCACAGTGCAGTGACTAGGTCGGTGTCCAAGGCTTCTCGCAGATCACACACCCTACCCATTCTGAAACGGCTCCATTGGTTACCAGTGAAGTAACACATTCAGTTCAAAATTTGCTGCTCAGTCTGTAAGGCTGTGCATGGGATGGCCCCGTATTTCTTGACCAGTCGAGTGGGGAGATATGCCCTGAAGAGGGAATTCCGTTCTTCTACAGCCAATTTCCTGATGATACATGTTTTGCAAATCAAGGGTCAGGGGTTGCAGATTCGTTCTGCTAGCCTCAACTACATAGAACTCCCTCCCACTGCACATTCAATCACTAAATTGTAAACTTTCAGGATTGCTTTGAAAACCTAGCTCTTCAAGAAAGCATTTGAGTTGCACTGCTAAGGTTGGCGTCACACTCCATTGTTTCCATTTCTCTCTCAGGTATTGTTAGTTCCATGATACTCTTGGGTAAACGATCGCTCTGTAAATACTGGATAAAATAACGTTACGATTGAGAGCATGGTAAGCATTCATTCAACATGCAAGAACTTCAGTCTGAAAAAAACGAACAATAGATGACATTGATTACTTTCATTCCTGCGGTTACAGTTGTCATGCAGTATTTATGTTATGACCATTTCTTATCCTTTGCTAGAGTCGCTTTATCTTGTTTTCCATGGTTAGTCCATGAGTTAATCCGGCAAGTTCAACACAGGCTAGTAAAATCTGGGTGTGATCTGCAGATCAAAAATGTGTATCCTTTTTATTTCAAATCTTCTTTTTTTTTATATACAAGAAAATTTACAAATTACTTCAGAAAGAATGATCATTAGATAACTATGATTATCAGTAATGATTAACAGATAAGCAATCACTTGCTTTGCGCTAGAACCAGAATATATTCTTATATCGAATACATTGCTAATGAAAAAGGCAAAAAAAAATAAACCTTCAGAAGAGTCACAGACCTGCTGATAGACAATATTGGGATGCGAACAAGAGAAGAAAGATTGAGTAGAGAGAAAAAGAAAGAGCTAAGATAGAAGGTAAAGACACAGTAGTTAGAAGTAGGATCACATTGCCGCATTTGCTCACTCAACACTGCTGTGGGTCTTGGATTCACATTTTGGGCAGGACTCTGGAAATCACACGTTTAATAAGTAGATGTCTTTCGCAGATGCCTGAATGTGGTGAAAAGCATGTCCCTCTCATTCCACAGTGGCCTTGTACTTTTTGATAAGATCCTTTGCATTGATATATGACAGACCGGTCTCAATTGATGATCTAATTTAGGAGTCTACAACTTTTCAGTGGGTTGCGATAAATTTCTTTCTGAATCGTAAATAGGCAGAGCACATCTTTCAGTCCCCCTTCTGTTTCAGATTCAGAATGAGTTGTCAAAACCATTTTGTAAATCAGAAAGGTTTTACGAAACCGAAAAATGGGTTTAGTACATGGAAAAACACCATTTTGCAGTCTCAATTAATTTTTCTGCTAAAGCTGTCTAAATGCTCATGGAGCTCTCTTGTGTTATTCCACTAGTTTGCAAATCACCATCCAATGTAGACTTTTCCTGTTCATTTTATTGTTTATTATGCCATAATGGGATTATGAATGTGTGTTGAATTTTGTGTTTGCATTTTCTATCTAGCATTGGGAGCGCTCCTGTCATATCTGTTAAACTCTGATTGACTTTAATTTGGGGGGCAAAGGAGGGGTTTTAATAGTGTAATGGTATTAGGTTTAACCATCTGTAATTCTTCTTCAACAAAAGTAGGCATTCAGGAGTAATACCATCAGAGCTATCCTTTAATAGCCAGCAGATACCTTGCCTAGCTAGGAAGGCTCTTTGATGGATAGAGCAAGTCAGGAAATTGCGCCCTTCTCTTTTTTTTTTAGTAGTATAAGCTTTTTCAACGACATTTTAGATCTTTCATGGGCCCAAATAAATTTAATATTGAGGTTGTATTCTTTTGAAGAAAATATCAGACATCATCATTGGAACCAGTTGTAATAGGTAGTTTATCACTGGTGCCATTATCATTTTCACCAATTCGATTCTTTCCAACCAAGGTGTATATCTGAGAGATAGTTGTTTATGGTCAAGTCTATTTCACAGATGATGCCTTTTTCATTAATCTGTCTTGTTTCCTCTTATGTGCGTTGGTAGCCTTAAGTAAATATATGCTGTATTTCTTTATTTTAGATCAGCTTTCTGGATCATGTCAGAAGTGTAAATTGAAATACGAGCATAGTAGGTTCTCTCGCCATTCTTCATGGTTTGTCAGTATTCTTTTCTTCATAGTTTGATAAAAATGAATGCCAATGAAGTGGATGGTGTAGAAACAATAAGATAAAGTTGTCTGGTGTTATCGTAGTTCTCTCCATGTTCAAACCGTGCTCTGGGTCATGTGCGACAGGAGTATCTTGGAACATACTTAACAGTGATGACACATTTTGGAACTTGTCTTGTTTTGTGCTTAACCTACACGTTGAACACAACACAGCCAGAAACTTTTCTTGGTAAATTGGACTCTTCGCTGGACCCTGCCTCCAGTGAGCATTTTCCAGTGTGTTGTCTTGACAGGTTCCTGTATTCCGTTGAATTACACTAGTTATGTCCGCGCTTTTCTCCACTCCTGGAGGAGTCAAGTGGTTATTAGGTAGTCGTTTGATGAATAACTATAGTTTACTACTGGTGTACTTTTTCACTGTTCAGTGAGTATTGGGTCTTCCTTTATGCTTTGAGTTTCTGAAGGGCAGCATGTTCAAGGAGTCGAGGCTTATTCTAAGAGGTGATGAAGGGTTGGGATATGCAGAAGTTATCATAGTAAAGGTCTCTATTCAGTTGGACCTACACCTTTGTAAGTTTTTGTTTGTACTATTTTGTGTTTTCCACCGTAAATCAAGATGAACACAAAAAAATCAGAAAGGCACAATACCTTCAGGGGCAGAGATATGACCCTAACATGTATAGCACTTACACTGTAATGAATAGTATTCATAATTACATGGACAACTTTATCGTTTGGTGAGAGTGGGGAACCTGGATTGTTACCTGTATGAAATCCCAGTGCTTCACTCTACTGGTGTGCGGGCCTTCTTTTCAGTAGGACGGACCCTCACCAACAAGGGAACTGCCCCCTCCATTCAAATGGCTGATAACTGAACGAATCACCCATTCCAATCCATGGAAAGCGCGATGCTGCAACAACACGACACAAAGGCTTGGACAACCCATATCTGACTCCTTTTTCCTTTTCCGATTTCTTCATCTGTGTTGTTTGACACCTTATTGGGGACCTGCAAGACAGATGCTACCTTCTTATTAAAAAAATTACAGGAACAAACGCATCGTATTTAAATTAGTAACAACACAGTGTTTGAGAACTGCCACACTTGACTTTCCAGACTACCTACAACTTCTCAAATTGAATATGACCGAAGTAGATCCTGTGTTTTTTGTACTTGCTTGGTGAAACAGAAAATTGCAATTCCAATACCGAACATGCTCTTGAGCTGATTGATAGGCCTCAGCAACAGTAAGTACAAAGCGGTTTATAAAAACACTAAATTCATTTTCTTCACAAATCACTGATTTGAAAAGATATCAGAAATAAATTGTCAAGAAATATTTAAGAACTGTCACTTTCTTAAGCTATTGCACCCTGGAATCCCTGATAACTTTGCTTATATCAATGGCTGGCATTCAGTCATCCAAACCTAAACTGGTGCATTGTCTTATTATAACGGAAAATTATTTTCTATATTTATATTGCATAATTGATTGAAATACTTTTTTGGACAATCGTTCAAATTCTAGATCGACAATGTTGTACCTCACACCCCTCAATGCAACGTCATTCGATGCATTTCGGTCTTGCGCATTGTCCTTCGTCAAATGATAAATACATTTAGGGATTAAGAGGCGCCGGTTCCTCCTGCGTTGTTGTCATTTATATTTCAAACTCGCGCTGTTAAAGTCTCAACAACGCTTAAACACGAAGGACGAAAAATGACAGTTTATTAAATGTATGATTCTGTTTTTATTGGCTCTGAAGTAGGCTCCCTACTGAGCGAGTGCTATTTAAAAGTAATAAATACAATACATAAGCTCAAGATTTTTTTGTAAAATTTATCCATCGCATTTCTATCTTTTTCACATATAAAGAGATAATTGAGCTTTTTACGGGTAATAAGTAAGACGCTGCTGCTTGTATTATGTTTTAGGTCTCGCCTGGCGATAGCAGCGCCTGCGCTGCTCTCGCCATGCGAGTGCCTTTTGTAATCAATTCTCCCAAACGCTTGCATGCACGCGTCTGCATGGACAAAGATGGCTGCTCTTGCCATTTGTCTAAAGCAAACGGCATGCGCGTGTCCGTAGGACTGTGGACAGTCCAATGCCATTTTGCACTTTGGTGTCATAACAACGGAAATGCCGCTTCTTGTACGCAGCTTGCCTGAGTTTGATGAGTTTAGCATGGCCTTCGCGCGATCACTTTCGCGATCGCATTTACTTTCATGGCCGCTTGTTTTTGTTTTTTTGCGATCGCTTTCACTTTCGCAAACGCTTTCACTGCCGCTTGTTATCCCCTGCTTGTTATCCCCTGCGTCCAAAATCTGGGAGGGGGGGGTGGTAAATCCCCCATCTCCCCCACACTTCATGCACCCATGCTTTCTGTAGTAAGGCAAATAACAAACTCCACTGCTGTCACCCCAACAATGATAGTCAAACCCACAGCCTCGGGTGAGTATGGAGCCGCGGTGGCACTGCCGGGACTCTAACTCGTGACCCACAAGTGACTCACAGATATTTACTTAAAACACTGAGGGCCCAGATGAACAAACAAGCTCTAGGTCAACTAGTTAGGTAACAGGTTGGCATCCGCGTGTGGCATGACCGTTCTTGCCCGCCAACCTCAACCTCTGGTCCTTGCTCTGGGAAGGAGGGAGGCTGGCCCCAGAGCACCTCCGACCGCCGCCTTCACCAGGAAGCCTCGCTGTAACCCGGCCCAGCGGCCACACGCTGGTCCCTGGCGGCGGCAGCAGCATGCCAGCTACAAACTGAGCCCCTTCACCCGCGGGAGCGCACAGAAGCCCAGAGCGACCACCGAGGCGTGAGTGGAGGAGAAGGGGGGAATGGCTCCGGCGTGGTCCGGCTGCTAGTGGGGGATGCTGCACTCCTGGGAAGGAGACCCGGGAAGAGGACTGCCGGAGACACCTGAAGCCGTAAGGAAACTTCATTGGCACTTGTATATGCACGCATTTGAAATCATGACGCAACTTTTTTCCTCTTGTGTAAGCCTGGAACGCTGCATATTTTTGTGCTCTGTGGTTGTGTTTTGTAAGCCGCACAATTATTTAATTTGAAAACTAAACTGCTTTATTTAGTGCACGCGGAAAATGTGCTTTATAGATGCATCAGTTCGTGTTTCTATATAGCGTTTAGCCTGTTTCCAAGCACACCCAGTTCTAGAGGATGAAGTAATGTTAGCAAAAGGAAACTTGCAGAGGAGCAAACCTGCGATCAAGTGGGTACGCTAGGATTATAACTTGTTTTTTGTGTGTTTGTTTTGGAGCCGAGTAGTCAGCCATTGGATTGGCTGGAAGTTCATCCCAACTACTTGATTGACACCGGTCAGTCGCATGTGTCATTAAGGACAGCTTTTTATCTCTAAAAGGGTGTATTTGAAAAGTGTAAGTCACGTGATTCCAGAAGAGTCTCATATCCCTGTACTCTGTGCGCTGTTGCCACTTGGTACACAGTTCTAAGACTTTCTCCATGTCTCCTCTTAATATGAGAACTAACAACAGGGTGGCACGAGACGGAAATCTTCTTCAAGCTATTTCATGGGAGACGGATACACGGACTTATTGGTGGGGCCCAGCCGGGTCACGTGGGCAGTGCCATCGTGGTGACCTACCGGATGCCCTCACTCCTGTGTCTGATTTGCTGGGGAAAGACCAGTCAATGAACGTATGTCGCAGACTTCAAACCTGTGGATACGTCACTTTTTTATTAATTTTGTATAGCTGCAACCAACTAGTTTTGGTCACCCAAACTGCACCCCATTGACCCCAGAATGTAGGAAACAAGTCACTGGAAGTAGTGCTTCACTGTAGGAATGATCTAGTGGCTAGAACTGCCAGCTTCGGGCATTAGGAATTACGTTTGAATCCCAGCCTTAACTCAACATCGTGTGATTCTAGGCAATTGACTCCATCTCCTGCGTCTAAAAAAGAGGAAAAACATATCTGACAAAGTCTGGTTCTGTTGTAAAGCGCTCTAGTGACTTTGGGCTAGATAGGTGCTATAAAACATCCTACAAAGTAGGAAGCGATCTAATTAGCTCATTAAGCAATAATGTCTTTCATCACTGGAGTGTCTGACAAAACCATATCATAACCTCCTTCAGGGACGGCTTTAGCGCTGGTGGCGCCTTGTAAAACAATTGCCCACCACATGGCCACCTCCTCCTCGGATTCACTCGCTATCACTGGTCAAAAGTGCCCCTCATCTCTCCATAGCCCCTCTCTCGCATACATTTCATTTGTTTTAAAGCGCAGGTAAAGGCTGGCTTTACTAGTCCACTCAGCTATCCACATAAAACACATATCTGTTCTTTGCAGCAGGCATATTATCCCCCCGGGCTTCTTTATGATGAGTCAAAACTGCAGCTAGACAAAACTCCGATCTCTCTTTCTCTAGTACGAACATTAGTCACCAGAGGTATGCTGACATTTTTATTTCTGCCTAAAAGCTGAATGTACAAGAAACTCTGCAGTAGGTGCTTTTAAAGTAATTTATTGGGCAGCGTCCGCCCCTGAGGTCAGTGCCCCCCTAACAGGTCAGCGTCCAGTGCCGCCGAACCGGTCGCACTGCCCTAAAGCAGGCCCTGACCTCTTTTGCAGTCACAGGTGAGACCCAAACTGCAGTACAATCAAAAAAGGCATGGAATGTGGTTTACAATGAAAGTTTTTCAGGTTCATGTGCTATTGCACAGCAACAAATGTGCGAGAAAGCACATAGGTAAGTAATGTATTGCATGATCAACTAAAACCTTTACAATTCCATCAAAGTGCAAACAAACAGATAAATTAAAACACATTAAAAAAGCATTGAGGTAAAACCATCAAGAACGTGGGACATTGGGTCTCCATAAAAAGAGAGCGCAGCGTAGGAACCATAAATTGCAAGTAAACTGCAAAGTGCCACGTGCCTTGCATCAAATCAATACAGATACTCCATAGCGGAGATCAGAAAATACAGCCCATGTGGAAAAGACAATAGTAAAGTGCGAAAGCTTTATCATATGGTTTTAAAGTGCAGCAGGTGTGAAGGATTTGGGTGAAGTTATAGTGTAATGCATCTTTCAAAGAGCAAAATGTCAAGCAGCCGAACCATGTCAGATATTTCAGGCAACAAGGTGGGTTAACAGTATCATAAAAGGGACAGTAGAGCCTGTGGGAGCAGTTGTCCAACTGGTCCATGTATAGGGTGCCATATCTATGGGCCACCAGTTCATTGTTTGAGTTTGAGCAAGCTTATGCTTGATGCTGCCTGCTAGGATGTTCCCAGGCGTGGACGATTATCCCTCAGGAGCTTCCGGCTGATTTCATTTATGTCCTGTTCCTTTGATAGGAGTTGCCTGTTTTTTTTAAAGTCCTCTTTAAATGCTGCAACATTATGACTGGATGGGTGAGGCATTCCTTGGCCAGATTCAGTGTGGTCATCGCCCTGCTGGCGACTGTGAGATGTATGTCTGTACTAGGATTTGTGTTTTATGTACTGAGACTTGAAATATGCTTGAGTTTTTTGTTTGTTTTGGGAGTATAATTAAGGCTCCGGTTTTATGGTATTTGTTTTTTAACATTGCCGTCTGTATTTATCCATATTTATTTTTGGGCTATTTTATCAGTATTTATCCATATTTATTGTATATTTTGTGAATAAATGTGGTTGTAAAATTGTATGTTTCCACATTTATTTAACTGATAAACCTGCACACATACTTCGATGCCTGATGTGTTTTAGAAAATTAAGCAGCCGAACATTACAATACCCCCTCAGGTAAATATTTGCATTATGCTACAAATGTATGCTGACATACGCCATTATGTAAGGAAATCTCATTCTGTGTTTTGTAACTCCCTATTCTGTCTATCTACTTAGCTATTGACTTGCAACTAATGAAAGACAGCATGGAAAGTCAATCAAAAGGACATATATTTTTTGTATTTTTTTCCAGTTTTTGAAAATAAATGTAGGCATTAAAAATGCAATAGGTCTCGTCTTTCATTAACTTAAAGCCATTTGCTTTGCTATACAATACCATTAGCAAAGCAAATGGCTTTAACTTAATCAAAGGCGAGACCTATTGCGTTTCCAATGCTTGTTTTTAGATGTATCGGTTTGGTGCTAATGTTCAGCTATGAATGTGTAAATTGTAGCCTTTAATTTACGTTAATTATCGCATGTAACACCTTCACATGCTGTTTCAGAAAGATGAGCGGTTCCTGAGATGTCTGAGTTTTGTCATTCCTTGGCTTCTGCTACCCGAGGCAGCTGTCTGGGTACTATATATATAAAATAGGGTGGGTGTTCCTTATGTCGCACCACTCCATCTGCTAACCCCGTTTCCTCTGCTAGGCATGTGTGTGTCTGTCGTGCGTGCACACCAGCACGGAAGCAGTACTGACATACTTTCAGACTCCACTCGAATCTGCGTGGCAGATGTGCTTGCTTATATTACACGCTCATGTTGCAAAGGCTCAGTAGAGGATCTCAAAATGAATTTATTTTTAGGTGGAGGCGATAGGAAGGCAATCGATAGTTGCCATATCTCTATGCTTTCCCTCAAAAGCAGAGGGGAGACATAGAAATACAGCTTGCCCAAATGTGGGAGGACAGGCTAATTTACTGTTCTAATTTTAATACGTGTACTTCGGGGTGTTCCCAATAAGCATTCCCAAATCTTCAAAACCTGTAGTTAGAATGGGAAACGTGTGTTTCCTCAAATGTTTGGGGGTATTTCTGTGCCTTCCCCTCGTTTTGCCTCCTCTTATAGGCACAATAGTATTTCCACGCTTCCCAGCCACTTCTAGAATGAATGTAAATACAGGGGAGGGCAAAAGATGAGAGCTCAAACTGCCAGTTGCCTTGAATGCTGTATATTAAACATTGATGTCTTCAGGGCTTTATATTTGCAATCATTTAACTTTTTATCTTTGTTTCGTTCGAGGTCTCCCACACAGTTCTTCTGTTGGTGTGTAAGTCCTTTACTTAGCTGGACCCTGATATTTGTAGATGAAACTATTCTTGTGCAATACTATGATATAAAGAGCTGCATAAAGAGCTTTTATTCCCG
Organism: Triturus cristatus; assembly: GCF_964204655.1. Taxonomy (NCBI): domain Eukaryota; kingdom Metazoa; phylum Chordata; class Amphibia; order Caudata; family Salamandridae; genus Triturus; species Triturus cristatus. The sequence goes on from NC_140588.1 coordinate 567,166,029, forward strand.
AATTTGTTCATTACTCTATATAAATCGATAAACAAATGCAAACATAACTTATGATGGATAAAAGCTCTATTTTAATATAAATATTTTTTTGTTTTTAGGTACACTGGACAAAGGAAGAAAATTATATGTTTAAATTATCAGAATTTAGACTTCCACTATTAAAGTGGCTTCAGAACAACCCAAGCGCAATTTATCCGGATAAGTTTTACCAGTTGGTCCTACAAGCACTGCAGGAGGATCTACCCGACCTTTCTGTATCTCGAGAAAGAGGTCGTCTGACTTGGGGTATTCCCGTTCCTGGTGATGACTCTCAGACTGTGTATGTTTGGTTGGACGCATTGGTTAATTACCTCACCATTGCTGGCTATCCTGAGGCCCACAGGTCTTGGTGGCCCGGTGCACATCACGTGGTGGGCAAAGACATTCTTAAATTTCATGCCATCTATTGGCCTGCGTTTCTAATGGCAGCTGGCCTGGAGCCACCTTCGCGGCTCTATGTGCATTCTCACTGGACAGTTCATGGTCAGAAGATGTCGAAAAGCCTTGGTAATGTAGTTGACCCAATGCACTGCTGCACACAGTTCACAGTTGATGGCTTCAGGTACTTCCTCCTACGGCAAGGAGTCCCTGACCGAGACTGCGATTATTATGAAGATAAAGTGGTAAAACTCGTGAACGCGGAGCTAGCAGATGCTCTGGGTGGGCTTCTGAACCGCTGCACTGCACCTGCCATTAACTTTGCCCAGAATTACCCTTTCTTCTCCTGTGCTTGCTTTCCAAACAGGCTGGCGCCCTTTGAGGAAGAAGCATTGGCAAGAGCCTCAGAAGAGGACTATAAGCTGCTGGAGTCTGTAGAATGCTTGTCAGCCGAGGTAAACGACTACTATGAAAACTTCCAGGTGTATAAAGCGTTAGAAGCCATAAATCTAAGAGTGAAGCAGACAAATGCGTTCTTTCAGAGACATGTGCCATGGAAGCTTGACAGGAGTAACCCGGCAGATAAGTGCTGGCTGGACACTGTCCTCTACGTGACCTTGGAGTGCCTGCGCATGTATGGTACTTTACTCCAGCCTGTTGTGCCATCTATTGCAGATAAGTTACTTTCCAGACTAGCAGTTGCGCCTCACGAAAGGACGTTGACAGGTCTTCAGTTCTTATCAAGATACCATGGAAAAGCTTGTCCCTTTGAAGGACGGGACTTGGGCCCTGACATGGGCATATTATTTAATAGACTTGAAAGACAAAAACTGCGTACAAAACAAAACCTCTCTCTCCAGCTTTCTGAATAGAACATGCGCCATTGCTGTGACTTACATCAAGCAGTTACTCAGTAAAATGCAGAAACCCTGGTGGACTGTAAAGACTTTAGAGGAATTTTAAGGAGTGGTTTATTCATGTGGAAGTAAAATTAACAAGTCCATGTATTTTTACTTTGGGTGGCAGTTTTTCAGAGAAGGTGATTGTACATGGTATACTCCACACATACATTCCTGTGAACTTGCGTTGTTAAATGAAACCATCTTAATACCAAATTCCCTTCCCAGACATTGCCCAAAACACTCCAGACTCCTAAAAAAAATAGCGTCTCTAAGCTCTAAATTCACATGTGTTTTTTCTCTCACAAACACCAGATCCATGTGTTCAGAAAGCTCCTGGGGAAGGTGCTTCACTGTAGTTCACAGACAGGCACTGTGTGGACTAAAAATCCTTAAAGTAGTCAATTGAAACTAGTGACTTTAGATCGTGGTGTTTGTTAGCCATCCTGCCAGGCATATTTTAATAGTTTGTAACCACAATAACCCCAGGGAAATCCAGGGGGAAGGAACTAGAGGCGCAGGGCATTAGGAACCAGCTAGCCTCCAACACGAAATGTTAAACACAAATAAAGCTGCCCCTAATACAGTGACCAAAGGTGCTCTAAACCTAAGCTGTGAGTGTTGGCATCTCACAAAAAGTGAAGGACGCACCTTGACGAAAGTCTGACAACAGGGGTCTCTCCTCCATTCGCCTCCCATGCGATATTTACCAAGGGCTTGATGAGAGTCCTGTTCCCCGGTGGAGGGTGACAAAGGTCATCCCACCAAGTGGTACCTTCTCACCACTAAGGTTGGTAAGAACTGAGACCTTTCACTGGTCCTGATGAATGCCACGGACCCTTCTGGGCCAAACTGCAGAAACATGTTGACCACCTTCACTATGGTGAGGGGACAATAATTTCCCCATGCTCACCGTCCACATTATGGTAATACCATATAGCTACCTTTCCTATTAAAAATGTAATTGGTAACTTTAATGGGTTTTAAACTTCACTTACTTATCACGGGCCCCCACTTAGCTTTAGAAGTGTCTCCCTGTCTTGAGGTAAAGGCCCGCCCTCTACCAAACCAAGTTTCTAGAGGGCGAGGACTGCCGATGATGAAGCATGACACCTGGTGGTGAGTGAGGACAGTCCTTCACTTTTTGTGAGATGCCAACACTCCCAGTTTAGGTTTAGAGCACCTTCGGTCACTGTATTAGGAGCAGCTTAATTTGTGTTTAACATATTTTAACAGTATACCTTTTGACAGAGGCCTTTGTAGGCAAACCAGATCTCTGTCCCTTAAAGCACGAATGCCAGCCACACTCGCAGTGCTCTTCACTATGTAAGTTATTTCAGTTCTCTTTGCGGTACGTAGTGAGGCGATTCTAGAACATATTTGCTGCCTTTTCAGGCCCTTTTCTCTCCATCCTGTGGTAATTCCTCTCCAGAGGGCTTTTTCATTTTTATTAAAGTATTTCAACTTAATAAAACATCAAAACGTACTAAGAGTTAAAAGAGATGAAAATGATTCGACAAATACTCCTAGTTTCCACTTTAAGAATAAAGAATCAAAAATAGCAATAGCGAACTCTCACAACCCTGCAACAGAAGCGGAGCGTATGGTCAAAGGCAGGGGGTGATAGAAGTGCAAGGGGTGACAAAGTTCAGTCAAAACATTACATTGTCCAACAGAAACTTCCAGTCACAGCGGACAAAACAACTATGATAGAAACCCCATTTACAACAGGCCAGTAGGTATTCAACAAGTAACACACATTAAGGAGAGTAAAACAACAGTTAGATCAAGAATTGGGTTCCGGTTGTGTGAACATTCTGGTGTCTTCTTTTGGGACCAACCTTAACTTTGCCAGGTGCCACAGCGTAGCTTTCATCTCTGTCAATATATAATCCTTCTTGTTATGTTTCCTGAGTTGAGTGGTGTGGCAGAGGTCCAGAAGTGTGTATAATCTCCCCAAAATCAAAGTTCAATAAAGCAATCACTCGGAATATGTGTTTTCACCAGATGATGGTTTTAATCCAGTAACGCGTTTCGCTTGCACAGCAAGCTGGCTTAATTAAAACCATCATCTGGTGAAAACACAAACTCCGAGTGATCGCTTTAATGAACTTTGATTTTGGAAATGGTCTGGCGCGCTCCGCCGGCTCTAGCGATCCTCTCAATATGGTGAGGGGTGGCAAAAGGAGCAACAGTGGATGGATATAGATATATATATATATATTCACTGAAAAAACCATAGGTTTCACACACGTTATAGTTAGGAATTAGCATTTAAAAAACTTGCAAATTCAATGAAAAAACCATAGGTTTCACAAATGTTATAGTTAGCTGGACATTTCGCTCGTAAAAAACCAATGAAATTCCCCCGTTATAGTTAGTTCAGCTAACTATAACTCGCGCACCCGCAATCCACTGCTGATGACGTCACATATTACATCACTCATGACATGGTCAGTGACATCACTGATGACATCTCAAATGACATCACTGATGACATCATCCAGTGAATGTGTGTTTTTGTGAAAATTAAATATGTTTTATATATGTATATCTCAAGGTCGATGGAAGAATAAATGGGTATATAAGTGTCTAAATGGATGATTTGTTTTTGAAAAATTGATTGTGTAACTGACTGATTAAGTGTATCATAGTGAATACATGGCTTAGTGAGTAATGTTTAAATATGTAAATATCTGTATCAGTCTCTCACTTTGTGTATAAGTGGCTGCATGGGTTGGTGAGTAGCGTTACAACAAGCTACATGGGTGTCTATATAGGTTATTAGTTGGTTTTTTGAGTATCAGTCTGAGTGTCTGCATGGTTCGGTGGGGGGTATTACGTAGTGCATAGGTGCATGAATGAGTGACTCACTGTATGTGTTGAAGACAGCATGTGTGCAGGACTCTATGGGTGGATGAGTGTGTGTAAGGGTGTGTTAGTGAGTGAATGACTGTCTCAATAGTGTCTTTATGAGTAACTACATATGTTTTAAACTAGTATATGTGACTATTGGTGTATATAAGTGAGTATATGTGAGAGTGATCGATTGAAAGACTTCCTGTATGAATAAGTATGTGTTTCTATAAGTGAATGTTTAAAAGACTAAGTATGTGTAAGTTTCTGTAGAAGTAAGTGTGGTGGTGTGTGTATAACTGTATATGCAAGTAAATGTATGTTTGATTCTTTATTAGCATGAGTGATTATGTGTGTGAGTAACTATGGATGAGTGGCATTGTGTAACAGGATGTATAGGTGTATGAGTACATATGATGAGTGAGTACATGTATGAGTGACTGTATAGGACTGTTGGTGAATGAGTGGATGTGTATGTGGTTCTTAGAATTACTGAAGAGGTTGTTGTAACTGGTATTGGTATGTCCATTGTTTTGAAAATGTTAGTCTCTATTTTTGAATGTGTGTATCAAAGGTTATATTAGGGTGAGAGGAGGTCTGCCACTCTATCACAAGGATGATGTCATCAGTGATGTCATTTGAGATGTCATCAGTGATGTCATGAGTGATGTCACTGACCATGTCATTAGTGATGTAATATGTGACGTCATCAGCAGTGGATTGCGGGTGCGTGAGTTATAGTTAGCTGAACTAACTATAACGGGGGAATTTCATTGGTTTTTTACGAGCGAAATGTCCAGCTAACTATAACATTTGTGAAACCTATGGTTTTTTCATTGAATTTGCAAGGTTTTTTAAATGCTAATTCCTAACTATAACGTGTGTGAAACCTATGGTTTTTTCAGTGAATTTGCAAGGTTTTTTAAAAGCGAATTTTTAAATATAACGCGTGTGAAAGCTATATTTTTTCTTGTTTTTGCATGGTTTTTTGAATTTTATTTCCTAACTATAATATGTGTGAAACGTATGATTTTTTTATTGATTTTTTTTCTTTTTTACATCATTTTTTTCCATTTTATTTTTTCCTTTAAACACTATTCTACCTATGTATATATTCATGGTTTTAATTAATTCTTCAATTTATAAAGATTCACCTTTTTTAAATTATTGGTTAGATATAGTTGTATAACATAGTTAATATCTTCAACAACCCCTTTTTTTTTTTTTTTTTTTCAAAACATTTTTTTTACCGTGCGCGTACGCTTACCGTAAGCGCACCGTAAGCGGACGGTTCGCTTTATGTACGGTGAGCCTACGTAATATTTCTACTCTGTTTGCGTATGGTTACGCAATTTGCGTATGCATCCGTACTTCCTACGCGACGCGTAAGCGCATGCTTTACACGCGCACGCGCACGTTACGCGGAAGTGTTCGACCGTGCCTGTAATGCGCATGCGCGTGTCTTTCGTACGCGCATGCGTACTTTTACCGTACGCGCTCGGTAAGCTTACCGTGCGCGTACGGTTGGTCATGTGATCAAGAAACAACACTTTTGATTGGTTTAAACTACTTTCAGTTCCAGAATCTTCCTACACAACACCTGTTCCCCTCATTACTGCTTGTGATTTCTTAGGAGAAGGAGCTGAATTGTCTTTGGGATACAATGGCAGAGCAGCAGACCTCTTCTGAGAGTGAGCAGGGCAGCAGCATCATCAGGCAGAGAAGGAGGAAACAAAATAATTCTTTTGTTTGGGAGTATTTTGCTTTTCCAGAGGGGCAGAAAAAGGTAAATGCTCCATTAGTCACCTGCTCACTTTGTGAGCGTGTCTTATCTAGAGGTAACCCAAGGAAGAAGTATTCCTTTGGTAACCACACTATGGTGAGACACATTAGGGATAAACATCCCAGGACTTTTGCTCGACATTCTGAAGCAAATCCTTCAGAAAGTCATCCGAGCACACCCGCAGAAGCTCAGCCGAGTACATCTTCGGCAGCTCAGCTGAGCCCTTCCTCTGCGGTGGGAGCATCACCCTCTTCTGCTCCTCTGGAAATGAACCCTCGATTTCTGAGGGTACAAATGAGGTGCACCAGATGTTATGGTCTAATTGTTCATGGGGAGACCAGTGTTTCCCTAATAAACAATAAGATAGACCAGCACATCTGTAGTACTTATTAATATTCCCATTCTTTCTTTCCTCTGTCCCTGTATTAACACAACGGCTCTTTTAAGAGCCAACCTTACCTCACAACTTTTTTTTTTTTTTTTTTTTAAAACAATTTTTTTTTTTTTTTACCCTACAAGGTCCTTGAGGGAGTACAACGGAAATGAGAAAAGCAGAGAGAGGAGAAGTGAAAAAAAGGGAGCATGAAAATAAATGTGTAATAAATACAGAAATCTCACAAAAAATAAAATATTTATTAATAAATGCTTCATTTAAATTGCTAGAAAAAACGTTTAAAAAAAAAAAAAAAATCTCAATCTGAAAAAAAAGAAAAAGTATTAATATTTAATAATACATTTTAGAATACAATACACATATTTTCATATTTAAAAAACAATTTTTTGCCCTTTTTTTGCTGTTTTCAGAATATATTGAATTTCACTGTAAATCGTGAAAGCAATAGCATTCATCACTTAACAGCGGGTAAAAAAAAAATAACAATCTGAAAGATTGTTTAAAAAAAGCCCAGAATCTCTTCTCACTAAAACATACCTTTATAGAAATGTTAATTATTTTTCAAAATATCATCTAAGAACAATAACTTTTTGCACTACATATTGTCGTAAACATTTTTTTGCATAAGCATAATCACCAAAATAATATGTGTCTAAGAAGTCCACAATACAAATTGTTACCTTTCCTTTAGGCCAAATGGTAATTTTTAAAACCTTTTTTGATGAAATTTCCAATGGTAATCCAATAAAATTGCAAAAATTATTTGTACAGATGTTGCAAATTCTATCAAAAATTTTGGTTTCAGAAAAATTAAATAGGAATTTGCTAAATCAAAAGGCAAACGTTGCATAAAAACCAATTGAGAATCATTACACAGTGTCCAGCCTTTTTCACATTTAAGATAAACTGTGTAATGACCAGAAGTTATCGTAGGTCCATCATGGAAAATTATTGCAACTGTAACAAAAGTTTTTCCTGAAATTGATAATTGCTGTCCTATAAACTTCTTTATTAAAGTGTCCAATTTTGAACCATCAGCTCTACAACGTTGCATCATTAAAATTACATACTGTCCATATTTCTTTAAAAATAACGTTGAAAACATGTCAGATTTACATTCACAGCATTCCATGCTATGATTCGCATCTTTAACTAATTTACTAAAACTCACTGATTTACTTTCTGGCAATGTTAAATAGATAAACCTTTCTGAATCAACATTAGAGCTGCATGTGTAGAAACAGTTTTCACAAGTATGTTTCCATTTAGAAGAGAGACCGAACATATTCTCAATATCTATGCCTTCATCTTCCAGTACCATAAGGACATACATCAAGAATTCCTGTGCATCTTGCTGTACATTTTGAGTAAACTGTGTACGTCCTGAACATACGTCTAAAAGATTTCTAATTTCATTAGCACTTTCTATTTTATTTTTATCAATACTCAGTTTCTCATAAAGGACACTTAGCACAGAACAGAATCTTTTATCATGATTTACTATTATCTGCTCTTGCAAACTTTCAAGATAAAATACAACATTTAGCACTACATTTGCGTAGCAGTTGACACCAGAGCTATTTTCAAAATGACAACCAACAACCTCTTGAACACTGTCCTTTTTCTTTTTGCTTGCAATCACATGAGTCTCTTTTTGTTTTCTCTTCTCTACATCCTCATTACAGATATTGTCAAATCTCCTTTTCCGAGAAACAACACGTTTCTCCAACACAGGATACTGACCTAAATGAGGAGCATAGGTTCTTCTTAATCTATTATACTCCTTTACACAATTTGCATCTGAACTAACTTTTGAGTCATCAAAGTCTATCATGAATAAACCAGATAATGTTTTCACTCGTGACAAAGCAACATATGCCATACCTTCTTTGAACACAGTAGATCCAATGTTTACAAAAGCACTATCTACAGTTAATCCTTGACACTTGTGAATAGTTACAGCATATGCTAGAGAAAATGGAAACTGCTTCCTACGTACATATAAGTCTTTTACAAGCAAAAAACGGACTGAACAACGACTAATATCTTTAATCTCTGCAATCTGATCAAATTTTATTTTTAAAAATTCAATTCCATCTTTTTTCTGGTATTTCACAAAACCCACAACTTTACCCATAGCTCCATTCACTAAAACTTTTTCAACATCCAAATTTCTCCTTAAAAATACTCGACAGGAGGAGCCTAGCGCTTGACCAAGATGGCCGCGTGAGCTCTGAGCTCCCGAGACCCTCGCGCCCTCCGTCGACTATCCTGTCTCTAATCCTGTCTGTATGCATGGCATCGTGTAGATGACCTGTCAGGGAGGCGATTGATGCTACCCGCGATCGGATCGCCCACCGGGAACCGGAGTTATGCATGGCGGAAGATTGCGGCCTATCCCCGAGGGATGCCAGGGGCTAGAGTTGGCAGGATGCCCGACTTCTAGTTGAACAACAACGGCTAGGCGAGGTGTGAACTGTCGGACGGAGGTCCCCATCCCTTTACTTTCGCTTTCTCTCCCTTTGTCTGCCCTGCCCCTGGAGAGCTCTTGGTGGCTTTATTATCCTTTGGACGCTCTACATGCTACTCTGGCGGCCCATTGCAGAACTGATTACTCCTGATTCCTCTCGTTGAGAGAGGGCAGTCTTATCTGAACCGACCTCCTTGGTACCAACCATGTCGGGCAAAGCAGAGGTGGATCGGCTGAAGCCTAAGTCTACCAGGCGGGGAGCCTATACTCAAGTCAATAATATGGACCGCTATGCTCTGCAGAAGGGATCACCGAGTGGGTCGAGCCAGTCGCCGGATACCCAGAAGGAGGCCTCGCCCTTGGCCCCGGAGCTCTCGCTGCAGGATGTCATGGGCGCGCTCGAAGGGATGCAGACTTCGATTGGGAGACAGTTCGATGCCCTGGCACATAAGGTGGATGCCATCTTGGTGGATGTTAACCTGATCCGTGCGGACTTGGGCAAAACGAATGAACGGGTTAAAACCCTGGACCTCAAGACCACGGGCCTCGCCGATGATGTCACGGAACTGCAGACCGAGGTTCGTAAGCTAAGGACCGAGAGTGATCTCACCGCCCGCCGGCTGGAGGACTTTGAGAGCCGGGCCAGGCGCAACAACGTGCGCGTTATCGGGGTCCCGGAGTCCTCGGATGAGGCTTCGGTTGACCTGCTCGTCGAGGACTTGGTGCTTAACCATCTGCAGCCTAAGGGTCTTGGGAAGTTCTTTGCGGTTGAAAGGGCCCATAGAGTGCCGGGTGGGAGGCCCAAGGTGGGAGCCCCACCGAGGCCGATTGTCGCCCGGCTCTTTCATTTTCGAGATCGGGACGCTATCCTGCAAGTATCGAGGGTGACGGGCCCGGTCCCCTTTCAGAACGCGTCGGTGAATTTCTATCCGGACTTCACCCAGCAGGTGCAGAGGCAGAGACAGGGCTTTCTGGGGGTGAAGAGGCGACTTCGGGAGAGGGATCTGAAGTATGCCATGCTCTTCCCTGCCAGACTACGTGTGGTGTACGAAGATCGGACATTCTTCTTTGAGTCTCCTGTCATGGCCGATGAATGGCTGGACGCTTTGCCCCGGCGGCGGACGGGAGAGGACATTGCCGCGAATGGGGACAGTGGCCGGGATGGGCAAGGCTGATTTTTCGGAGCCGGTCTGACTCGATTTGACTTTCTTTGATGACTTGATTAGAGTGCAGTAAATGCGGAGGGTTGCGGGAGGACGAGGGGAGCTCTTTCCTCCCTTAGGGTGCTTTTTGTAGATTTTGGGTGTGGTAGGGCGACAGGCACACTGCAAGTTGGGGGGGCTTTGTAAGCTGCAGCAGGGGTGCAGGGTGGGGGGGATGGTTGGGGTTTTGGGGTTGTTGTTGGGGGGTCTGTTTCTGCAAGGCGTAGTGATCATCTTCGGTATTGTCCCATGGTGGCTCTTCGGGGGGGGGGGGGGGTGGGCCTCTTTGTGTTTGGGGATGGGGGTAGAGGTTTAAGTGTTATTAGCTGGAATGTTAATGGTTTGGGGGATCGCCTTAAGCGCGGGATAGTTTTGCAACACTTGAAACGGTCACTGCCAGATGTTGCCTTACTGCAGGAGACACACCTTATAGGTAACACGTGCTATGCTCTTAATAGGAAGGGTTATAAATTCATAGCTCATTCGGGATTTTCCTCCGGGTCTAGGGGTGTGGGTATCCTAGTCAGAGCCTCGCTACCATTTGAGGTGGACTCCACCGTTGTTGACGATAGGGGGAGGTTTGTGGCGGTGGCGGGGAGGTGGGAAGGTAGAACTCTGGTTTTAGTTTCGGTTTATGTCCCTCCAGCCCTGCAGGCCTCCACGTTTGTAGATCTGGGTAGGGCCTTGCTGGATCTCCCGGGGGGTATGTTAGTGGTAGGGGGGGACTTCAATGCTGTCGGCTCTGGGCTGCTGGATAGGTACCCGCCCAGAGACACAGGGGGGGCTCAGAAGTGGCTTCCAGACTTCCTAGACACACTCGGCCTGATAGACTGCTGGAGGCTCCGACACCCCACACAGCGTCAATACACCTTCCACTCCGGGGCGCATGGTAGCCTTTCTAGGATTGACTATCTGCTCACTTTGGCTGTGCATGCCCCTTTGGTGTCTGAGGCCAGGCACATGGCGCGTGGTATATCGGACCATTCGCCAGTGTGGGTCAGGCTGGATGTCGGCCGAGAGGGAGGGGGAAGGGTGGCTCCTATTAACCCCTGGTACTTTCGAGATTCCAAGATGCGCAGCGCACTGGTGAAGACAGTTAAAAAAAATTTCAAGGATAATCAGGGGTCCGTGGACTCGGCAGTGTCGCTCTGGGAAGCATTTAAGACCGTGCTGCGAGGGGAGGCCCTCTCACTTGTAGTGGCGGCCAAGCGGCGGAGAGATGGCGAGGTTATGAAGGTGGAGGAGGAGATCGTGGCTTTGGAGGGAGCGCTAGAGGAGGAGGTAACAGCGGCCTCACTGCATGAGCGGAGCTTGAAGCAAGCCGAGTATAAGGACCTTGTGACAAATGCCGCTAAGACCCTCAGTAGGGAACAGCAGGGCCGCCTGTATGATGTTGGTGACAAGGCCGGGAAGCTCCTAGCTTGGCTGGATAAAAAAGAACGGGTCAATAGAGTAGTGCCGGAGCTGACGGGAGAGGGGGGAGAGGTGATTGTGGAACCTGAGGGGATTGTCCAGTGTTTTTTGGACTATTTCCGTAAGGTTTATGCCTCAGTGTCGGATAGGCCGCCCGAGGACTCGCATGACCTCTTGCGGGATATCGCTCTGCGCTGAACTCGGGCAAGGCCTCGGGCCTGAATGGCTTGCCGATTGACCTGTATAAACTGTTCACGGATAGGGTAGCCCCTCACCTGCGCGCCATGTTCGTGGAGGCGCGGGGGAGTGGGACCCTCCCGTTGGACCAGAGGCTGGCGACAATTGTCGTGATACATAAAGATGGTAAACCCCGAGATAAGTGTGCCTCATATAGGCCCATATCACTCCTCAACGCCGAGCCGAAGATCCTGGTTAAAATCCTGGCGGGCCGATTGGTCAGGGTACTTGGAGACTTGATTCACCCGGATCAATCCGGTTTTATTCTGCATCGCAACACCGCGTTGAACCTTCGGCGTCTTCATGGGGTGATCGCCAGGGCTGGCACGCTGCGAGAACCGGCTATTGTGGCGTCTCTTGATGCCACGATGGCCTTCGATACGGTGGAATGGGAATATTTGTGGGCTGTGCTAGCCAAGTTCGGCTTTGGCCCTGGTTTTGTGAGCTGGGTGAGGTTGCTGTATGAGGGACCCTTTGCGAGTGTGGTGGTAAATGGCCGGGCATCGCCTCCGTTCCGGCTTGGGAGGGGGACTCGGCAGGGCTGCCCCCTGTCGCCTCTGTTGTTCGCCCTTGCTCTTGAACCGCTGGCGGCGTGGATACGCTGGCACCCGGATATACGTGGCCTTCGGTGGTCGCCCGAACACGAGGACCGCATTTCGCTATATGCTGATGACATTTTGTTGTATCTTGCCTCGCCTAAGAACTCACTCATAGTGGTCTGTGACGTTCTTACATCCTTCGGTAGGAATTCGGGCTTCGTCCTCAACTGGAGTAAATCGTATTTATACGTCCTTAGTGGTGAGGTTCCGCCGGTCCCGCGAACTTGTTCGATCCAGATTGCTCAGCAGGGCTTCGTGTATCTGGGGATCTTTATCTCCATGGACCCCGCTTTGCGGTATGAGAGAAACCTGCTCCCCCCCCCCCCCTGGCGCGCCTGCGGCGGGATGTTGAGGGCTGGCGGAGGCTGCCGCTCTCCCTAGTCGGGCGCGCTGCCTTGTTCAAAATGATGTCCCTTCCTCGGTTCCTCTACGCATTGCAAAATACTCTAGATTGGGTGCCGGCCAAGTACTTTCGGGAGGTCGAAAGCCTCCAACGGAAGTTGTTGTGGGATGGGCGGCCGCGGATAGCGATTGCTAAATTGACGCTTCCATGGTATGACGGGGGTATCGCCCTTCCGGACATCCGACGCTATTACTGGGCCACCCAGTTGTCCGCGATTAACCACGGTTTCTATGGCCCGGCCCTCAGCCCTGGTTATGCCATGGATAGATGGTTGTTGCGCGGTGGGAACTATCTTAGGGCATTGTACTCGCGGTCCCTCGACTCGTCCCTCACGGGGCCCACCGGGGTGGCGGTGCGTGTATGGAAGATGGCGACTGACTCTCTGGGCTGGAAGGATAGGCTCACCATAGCTGCCCCGTTGTTTGAATCTGAAAGGTTGGGTAGGCTTTGGCATACGAAAGGGTTTGATAAATGGGACTTGATCGGCATCTCCAGGGTTGGAGATATGCTGATTAAGGGTAGGGTGAAGTCCTTTGAAGAGTTGCAGAAGGAGTATGAGTTGGGGGCGTCTGAGTTTTTCCGATATGTTCAGGTGCGTCATGCCCTGCGGTCAGTCCTCGTGGAGGGTGAGAAGGTGCCTGAGTCCTCGCCTTTGGAGGACCGGATCCTTGATGGCCATATGCCGGAGAGCACGATCTCGCTCATCTACAAGAAACTGATAAATGTTCGGGCTGATACGCTACTGGGACTGCGGGACCAGTGGACTAGGGACGGACTCGAGTTGGATGATGAGGACTGGCAGTCTGCTGTTTCCTCTCCTAAGGAGGTTGCGATCCCGTCGTGTCTGAGGCTGGTGCAGCTCAAGATCCTGCATAGAGTGTATGTGACGGGGCCGCGACTGGTTCATATGGGATTCTCTGAGGAAGGCCTATGTAGGAGGGGATGCGGTATGGTGGGTACTTTCCTACATATCATCTGGGAATGTGGTGTCATCATGGAATTTTGGAGGCGAGTTCATGCGGTGATGAAGGAGGTGACGGGCATTGCTATGCAGCCGGAAGCGCGGTGTTGTCTCCTGAATGTCTGGGGGCCCACTGACCATGATGAGGCACAGACCCAGTGGGTGACCCTGGGTAACATGGTTGCTAAGAGGGACATCGCGCGCTTGTGGGGTTCCGGGGGGCCCCCCACGTTAACTGCGTGGAAAGAAAATATGGACTGGAGTATGCTCAGGGAGAAGACAGTATATTGTGCCAGAGGCCGCCCTCGGAAGTGGCATGCCATCTGGGGGCGGTGGAACCAATACAGGGGGGGGAATATGTCTTGCCCCTGATCTGGATCCCCCCCGAAGAACAGCTTTCTTCTTGACCTTCTTTCCAGCTCAGTATGCAGATGTGATGGTTAATTGACTTCTTGGGCCTCTGCTTTTCCCCCTTTTTCCTCTTATCATGGTACTGTGACTGTTAGACGATTGGGGTCCGGCTCCCCCTGAGGGGCTATCACCGTGGGTATTCAGTGTTGTTGCCTTGCTGGGGTTTGTTGTGTGTTTGTAATTATTAAAAATGGAACCTTCTCACTGCTCCTTCAATGGACTGTGGACGATTCTTTGTACTCTACTATCGAAGCTGCCGAACCTCCGGGTTGTCGGCTGAATAGCTGTGTCCAGATTTTTGAAGAAATAAAGGTTTAAAAAAAAAAAAAAAAAAATACTCGACAATTCATGCAAAGATATAGATTTTTTTCTAATCCAGCTGTTTTCGAAATGTTCTTCTCTAGAGAATCCAATTTATTTTGCAGTTTTCCTGTTAATGTAATAGTAATTCCTTCATGCTGAATTTTATCAACTGCTTCCATTTTCTTAATCTCTTCCTTTTCCAATTTCAAAAGTTCCTCATTGAATATCGAGCATTCACGTAGTGTTGGCATTAAGCAGATTACAGTATTTTTTTCTGCAATATTCTTGTATATTTTCTCTGCAACTATTTCTTCCTTTGGAAATAAATTATGTAGCAACCGACTCTGTAATGCTTTTCTACCAACTTCTGTCAGTAGTCCAATTCTGATATCTTTCAGAATACTTGCATAATCTTCATTGTTTGCTTGCCTCATATTGGTAGTAAGTTCTTTGTACTCAAAGAACGACCAAATATTCGCATTACCAATGCTTCTTAATGACTTCTTCGTGTCTTCATGTGTCACAGTATTAAACACTGGTTGTCCTTTAACTGGAGTAAGCTGTAGAAGATCCCCAAAAACTATAACATGTTTTCCTCCAAATAACATGTCATAGTCTCTCTTTAGAATTTGCTGCATTCTTAAATGCACAAAGGCAAGTATTAAGTTTGATACCATGCTTACCTCATCAATAATGAGAACTTGCATCTTCTTCAACACTCTTGAAACTTCGAAGCATGCTTCTCCTGTAAGCTTGTGATATTCTATTTTGTTCTCATGCTCCACTGGTAACATTAGCAAACGATGTAAGGTAATTCCTTTTATATTATATGCTGCTAATCCAGTTGGAGCAGTAACAACACAAGACAAAGTTGAATCTGTTTTTTGCTGTAGGTAGCTTCTGATGACTTTAATTAGGAAACTTTTTCCAGTTCCAGCTTGTCCACTCACATACATCCTGATTGGTTCAAATGATGTGCATGTGCACTCTTTATTTTCATGTAGTAATCCGTGATCAATTGTTTTACGGACTTCTTCATAAATTTGTTGTTGTTCTTCATTCAGTTGTTGTTCCAAATTTGGTAAGTCTATTAAATCTTCTTGAGCTTGATTCATAGCTGTTTCAACTTCATTCATGGCTATTGCAGCTTCATTTTCTACAATTGGTTGTCCTAGAGGATCTTGACTGATCGTTTCAGGACTTTGGAGAACTGTCTCTAGCTACTTCAGCTGCAATTGTTGCTTACTGTTCAATTTCTTCATTTAACATTTGGACATAATTTATGAAAGTACTGCATTCAATCGTATCTTTACATGCATTAAAGGAATCTTCATAGCTTTCAAATTCTCCAAGTAATTCGTCCTCTGTACGCCATGGTTTAAACAGCTGTAAAAGTGCCAAGTAGTAAAATTCCTTTTTGTCAGTAGTGTCGCAACTCAGCTTCCTATGATTAATCAAACTTCCTTTTGTTTGCTTCACCAAACATCCTTCTTCACCAATGACTTTATATTTTCCATTTTTGATGTCTTCTGTGGCTTTCCGTGAAAAAATGTAGTTCTTCAACACTTCATAGAGACACATGTTCTCAAGATGACAACTTCTTTTTGGGTAATACGTGTCCAACATGTTTGTTTTCAAAATATCTGTACTTTCCGGGTCGTTCTCAGCCAAATATTCAATTTCTGCAACAGATTTCAGTACCCGATTTCGCATTGCTGCAAGGCCTAAACTTACCCAAATTATTCTTCTGGATTTCGAGTACAGACTTGCAGATGATAACCTATCTGAGCATTCGTAGCATCCAATTTCTCGATGCGATAACATCTTTAAACTGAAACTGTATAGTTTCTTACTGACAGTTTTCTCGTGAGAAATCTCTTCCCACATTTCCTTCAATTCCGTTTTCTCAGATTTAGTAATGTACGATGTGACATACCGAGCAGCAGCAATAGAATTGTCTGCCACATACTGAATATCCATGTTAGCATTCCACATGGATAAAATGACTGGGTTGTAGTCATTTATATATTTTGACTCTTCTTTTCTTAGGTTGTACGTATTTTTTGGAGATTTTCTTGTAATGGTATGTCGCACAGCTGACATAAAACTGTTGACTCTTCCTTTTGAAAGAACAGGTCGTGGAAATCCAAATCGACATTTTGTGTAGAATTTATCTTTACTCTTGTACTTCCGTCGACAGTATTTTCCACACCGATGACTTTGGAAACGTAAAACTTGCTCTTTTAAGTTTTTCTCTTCTGTGCTTTTAGGTATAGCACATGTTGCATATTCTTCGATGAAAGATAACACTGCTTCATCAGCATCTGTTCCAAACTTTGGGGCATCCTTGATCCACAACAGCATATGAATATGAGGAGCACCTCTTGCTTGGTACTCTTTTCTCCAAAAGAAATCCACAACTTCTCCAAGAGGTGGATTTTTTTTATTGCAGATGAAGGACATCATAGCCTCAAATCTATGATTGAAATATCTGCAAACATTAACCGGATCCAATGAGCACAGTTCTCCTGCTGTCTTGTATTCGATGTTTTTAATGTTTGAATTTGCCTCTCGAAGAAAATCCAGAAGATCATCCCAAGCGTACTCCGCACAGCTTAGGGTGAGTAACCATGTAGGAGTTTCTAAATTCCGTAACATGCACTTCAATTCTCCATGGCATCGGTACCAATATTCATTTGTCCCACGCTGACAAGCCATCAGATTGATCAATTGTGATTCCAAATGATCATCTTGCTGCTGCACTTTGTTCATAAAATCCTTAGCAGACACATTATGTAGATGTACTCCACTTTTTAAAATGTGATTTACTGCATAAGATAGTGCAGACAAGTCACTTTCAAATAAAAGATGGAACAAATAAGGAATCCTTTGACAAAATCTGGGATCTTCTGCATATAATCTTGTAGTCCGATACTCTGAAGCAGGAATCTGGACTGCACGTTCATCGTATCGTCCACCTTCTCCTGTAGGAAACAGCTGGGGAAAACAACGAGCTTCCAAGCTCTCCTCCCATACACTCACGGGAGTTCCTTGTGCTTTCTTCATCTGAAACAGATCAATAGTGTTTGCCATAACTTCTTTTGAATGAAGAGGATGTATGCTGAAATGTTCATAAATTTCTTCTTCTTTTGACTTGTCCACTTTTTCAATTTGCCCAGTTGGTGTGTCTGTGTCTCCTACTAAATCTTCTTCATCTTCATCTATATAAATTGATTCATACCATTTATTATTCCTTTTCAAATATAAATTTGCTCTTTGTACTTTCCGTACATCTACCAGCTCCTGCCAAATTTTCTTACTCTTTGTAGGTACACCATTAACCAGAATTACTAATGGTTCAGTTTTCAAAGTATCTGTGTCAATAGTTTCCATATTTTTTTTCAAATCCAACGGCAAATAGACAACTCTTCCTTTTAAACCTCTCTGTAAATCTGAAGGAGGTAATTTGCATGTTTTTGGCTCCATACGTACTATGGTCTGGAACGGATGAACACATTGAATGAGTATAGACTCATACGTATTTAAATCAGAAAGTTCTGCAGGAACTTCAACCAATTCTAAATTATTATGTACAGCTCTAGCTGGCATTTTATTTTCTTCTAACTTGTTCTAACAGTATTTACAAATACGATGATCTTCACCCAAATCAAAACAATTTTCAAGAAATATATATGTTGCAAAATCCTTCCACTTATAATTATCTTCTTCTTCACTTTTTTTGTAGAGATCAACATTCCTTGTTTGGATTTTATAATGGCTTCTCCGGCAACAAATACAAGTAATAATTGGTCTTTCATTAGAGATGATCGCAAATTTTGTTATTTGATCTTCAAATTTCTTATTTACGGAGGGTTCTACATTCTCTTCCATATTTTCCTCAATAACTGTATCATTCCCTGCACTTTCTTGTTCCGGACCAAAGTAACTAAACTGAATTTCATCAGTAACCTTCTCAACATCTGATACAGTTCCACGGAACAGAGCCCTATTCAACTCATTTAACTTTAGTGCTGGACTTTTAGCAAAATACAATCTTCTCACAAATTTTCTAATTTCAGTATGATGAACTGCCAGCATCCTAAAATGGTGAAAAACACTTTGACAAACTTTTCTAGATAGACAAGCCAGAGAGTGTCCTTGCAAACCAGTATTCTCTCTCACTCTGCATGGATCTAGTCCTTGAAGCACCTTAATCTTCTGTTTAACACTCTTTTTACTATATTCTCTTAAAAACTCACGTAATTTATCAATAGATTCCTGTCGCAAAGTACAAATACTACTACAATTCCAAGTATACACTGGGGCTTTAGGACGTCTCCCCATAACCTCATCCGCAATCACTTCTTCCTCATTTCTTGGAACCATTTTCTCCTTTTCCATTATACAACCATCTTTTACTTCATAAGCTCGTCCAGTGGTGTCAACTGCATGCAGCAAACTATTACTTTGAAGATAACTCTCTTCATTAAAAAATGGTTCAGTACTTGAACTATGCATCCATTCTCCTAAAAACACTTTACAAAAGTTATTTCTTTTCACTACCCTTTTCGTTTTGCTTTGTGACTTCATTACATTGACTATTTTTTCTAATGTACGCATCCTGTTCAAAATTAAAATGAATAGTTTTCTTTTTAATTCTAAAGCCTTAGCTACAATGGCTTCAATATCTTTTTTTCTCTTGTAAAATTTAGCTCTTTTCTTATATTTTTTCACATCCTTTAGCAAATTGTACATCACTCTTCTCTAAAACATTTTCCTATGGATCTCTTTAAATGCTGATTTTCTTTTCAAGTCAATTTTTATTGCTTCTGCTTGTACATTAGCATTTAGTAAATTCTCACTATTGTCCTGTTGTTTTCTACTTGAAACAGTTTTTCCAATGGGGACATTTTTTAAATTTTTCCTTTTTTTGAATATATTTTTAAAGAATTCCTTTGTCTGCTTACCAGAAGACTTTTTATTTTTCCCAACATGAGCATCTTCAACTAACTTGGGTCCTCCAGTTGTCTTCAAATATACATGTTTTTTCTGTTGTTTTCGCTTTCTTGATTTTATAGGCATCTTATATTTCCATCACTGCTCTGCAGCAATACCTGAAAGAAACTAAAAAAAAATACCCTTTTGTAATTTAAATATATTACTATATTTTTTATGATCTTTTCTAATCTTATAACACTATCTACCCCTTTCCTACAAGTGAAAAACACAACAAAACCAACACAAATTTAATCTCTAAGAACAATTCCTGTGTGCACACAGACTCTTGGTGTGATTCTAGGCAGACCATGATATTTGATTTGCAATTCAAAAGCACACTTACTTTTTTTTTTTGCAACTGTTAATTACTCTAACAGTCTGACACATTTTCTTTATAGTTTAGAGAGGCAGAAAAGAGCACATGTCCAAACAGCTTTTTCAGAGCATGTACATGTGTAACCTGGCTGACTGACTACACTCCAGCAAAGATAATGAACATTGGTGATGTTCAATGCATTAGCGTTCCTCATCCTACCTAAAACACCACACAGTGCTGATTAGTAAGCATGAGTGTACAGGAATAACAGCTAGCTCTCTGCTAAGAGTGTGGTTCTGGAGACTGTCTACTGTCAGGTGCAAGAGAGACTTGAATGGACCCTTACATAACTGCTTAAACACTGTAAACATGTATGTAAGACTACATGTGTGGTAAGGGTTAATATGAGTTTTTAGCATGTAGCAACTACATGACCCATTGCAAGAGTGGAAGAAAAATCTACCATGTTGATTTCAAATATGTTAGCATTTGCCTCTTATTTGAGATACTGTTTTGGGCTGAATGCTAACCATCACATTTCCAGAAAACAAGCTTCCCCTTTCATACAAATGCAATTCTAAAAGAAGCAGAGTGTCACGAAATAGATCTCTGAGAACAATTCCAGTGTGCTCACAGACTCATGGTGTGATTCTAAGCAGAAAACGAAATTTGCTTGCCAATTTCAAAGCACACTTACTACTGTTTTTTTCTGCAAGTGTTAAGTACTCTAACAGTCTGATACATTTTCATTACAGTTTTCAGATACAGATAACAGCACATGTGCAAACAGCTTTTTGAGACCATGAACATGTGTGACCTTGGTGACTGACTACACTCCAGCAAAAGAAATCAGCCTTAGTGATGTTGAATGTATTAGCGTTACTCACTGCTACCTGAAACACCACTCACTTGTGAATACTAAGCATGATTCTACAGGATAAACTGCTGGGTGTGTGCTAAGGTCTGCTTATGCAGACTGTGTATTTTCAGTTACAAGAGACATATTCATGCATGCATCCAAAAAGAACCAGAGTGACACGAAATACATCTCTGACAACAATTCCTGTGTGCTCACAGACTCATGCTGTGATTCTAGGCAGAAAATGAAATTTGCTTGCCAATTTCAAAGCACACTTACTACTGGTTTTTTCTGCAAGTGGTAAGTACTCTAACAGTCTGATACATTTTCATTACAGTTTTCAGAAACAGAAAAGAGCACATGTGCAAACAGCTTTTTGAGACCATGAACATGTGTGACCTTGGTGATTAACTACACTTCAGCAAAAGAAATCAGCCTTAGTGATGTTGAATGTATTAGTGTTACTCACTGCTACCTGAAACACCACTCACTTGTGAATACTAAGCATGATTCTACAGGATAAACTGCTGGGTGTGTGCTAAGAGTCTGCTTATGCAGACTGTGTATTTTCAGTTACAAGAGACATATGCATGTATACATCCATAACAGCATAAACATTGTAGTAATGTATGTAAAAGTACACGTGTGGCAAGGTTTAATTGGAGTTTTGTATATGTAGGACCAACCTCACCCATTCCATGTTTAGTAGCAAAATCTGCTATATCTATTTCAAATGTGTTATCATTTGCCTCCTATTTGTCTGATACTGATTTATAGTGAATAGAAACCATCACAGTACCCAAAAAAAAGCTGACCCTTTTATACAAATGGCATTCTTACAGAACCAGGTCAACAGAAATAAAATCTGACAACATTCAAAACCTCCCCTTTCCTACCAATGCAATTCTAAAAGAACCAGAGTGACACGAAATACATCTCTGACAACAATTCCTGTGTGCTCACAGACTCATGCTGTGATTCTTGTCAGAAAACGAAATTTGCTTGTCAATTTGAAAGCACACTTACTGCTGTTTTTTTCTGCAAGTGATAATTACTCTAATAGTCTGATACATTTTCATACAGTTTTCAGAAACAGAAAACAGCACATGTGCAAACAGCTTTTTGAGACCATGAACATGTGTGGCCTTGGTGACTGACTACACCCCAGCAAAAGAAATCAGCCTTAGTGATGTTGAATGTATTTGCGTTACTCACTGCTACCTGAAACACCACTCACTTGTGAATACTAAGCATGATTGTACAGGATAAACTGCTGGGTGTGTGCTAACAGTCTGCTTATGCAGACTGTGTATTTTCAGTTGCAAAAGACATATTCATGCATGCATCCATAACAGCTTAAACATTGTAGTAATGTATGTAAAAGTACATGTGTGGCAAGGTTTAATTGCAGTTTTGTATATGTATGACCAAGCTCAGCAATTGCATGATTCGAAGCAAAATCTGCGATATCAATTTCAAATGTGTTAGCATTTGCCTCCCATTTGTGTCTTACAGATTTATGCTGAATGGAAACCATCATATTTACAAAAAGAAAGCTGCCCCTTTCCTACAAATGCCATTCTTACAGAACCGGACCATCACTATTAAAATCTCTAACAACAATTCCTGTGTGCACACAGACTCATGGGTTGATTCTAGGCACAAAACAGTATTCCTCAGTGATACCAGTACACCTTAACTTATGGTAAAAACACACTCCATAATATTTAACTAGTTAAAGACCGTTAAATATCTCCCAAACCACAAAATGTAAAACATAACTTTTAAAGAAGAATCAGAATTCTAATATTTATATAAAAAATCACCACATACATCCTCTCTCAAACTCATATCTCACCTTTAAAATTACTTAGTTTAGAAAGAAATGTGGCACTCAAACAGCATATTATCAGAGTCAGAATATCAGAGCTCTACACCTCTCTCCTCTCTCCAGAACCAGTAAATGGCAATGTTTCCCTCTCTTTTTTCATACATATACATGGTAATTACAAATCTCAGTGCTTCCCACATTTTTTCAAATGAAATCACACATTTCTATTGGTTGAAAACTTCAACCCTTTTCCAAATGTACCCTTCCCCCAACTTGACTTCTGCCTGCTACCATAGCAACAGCTCATGGAACACTGCCGTGAGGAGAGAGGTCAGAAGTTCAGCACACAATGTTTCAAATCCAAAGAGCAAGAGTGCTTCACCTGTCAAACCTAACAGCAAATCCAAATTAATCTTCTGTGGGAACACAATTTTCTGAACCAATACAAAACATGCTTCTAAAAATGTACACATACAGCCTACTTTTTACTGTAAAAAGATTTGAATCAGCCAATGAGTTCTTTTTATTTGAAAAATATGTATGCCTCCATTTTACAACTGTCTTTCATTTCATATTGCCATTCTACTGAAAGACACCTTCTGAGTGCATCCAGATCTCCTTGAAAGATGTTCACAGTGTGGATTGTAGGTCACAGCTATGCAGAAAAAAGAGGTATGGTGAGAGATCTTGCTTTGCCAAATGTAGACATTAAGGTGCCGATTCCGATCCTGGAGAAATTTTCCCCGTACGAATCGTATCCGGATTTTTTTCCGTACGAATCGTACAAGTACCGTACAAACTGGCAAGTACGATTCATATGGGAAAAAATACATACGAATCGCATTGGGAAAATTCCCCGACACGTCCTCGGGTCGGGAAAAGTGTCCGACACGTCCCCGAACGATTTTCCGTACGAATCGTAAAACTGAAGTCCGAGCGCGCAAGTACGATCCGTCCCGTGCGTCCGATTGTACAACCGTATGGAAAAAACACCGTACGGAGCGAACTTCTATAGCAACCATGGAGACATGTGCCCGCATACGCGCCGCCCCCCCCCCCTCAGCCCCCGTATGTACGCGCCGTCCCCCCACCCGTGTATGTACACCCATGTATGCACACCTGTGAATGTACACCCGTGTATGTACACCCGTGTGTGTATATGAGACTTACCCCCACCCGTGAATGTACACCAGTGTATGTACACCCGTGTATGTACACCAGTGTACGTACGAGATGTACCCCCACCCGTGTATGTACACCCGTGTATGTTCGAGACGTACCCCCACCCGTGTATGTACGGTGCGGACCCCCAGCGCTACGCGGTACGTCTCGTACATACACGGGTGTACATACACAGGTGTACATACACGGGTGTACATTCACGGGTGGGGGTACGTCTCGTACATACACGGGTATACATACACGGGTGTACATTCACGGGTGGGGGTACGTCTCGTACATACACAGGTGTACATACACGGGTGTACATTCACGGGTGGGGGTACGTCTCGTACATACACGGGTGTACATACACGGGTGTACATTCACGGGTGGGGGTACGTCTCGTACATACACAGGTGTACATACACGGGTGTACATTCACGGGTGGGGGTACGTCTCGTACATACACGGGTGTACATTCACGGGTGGGGGTACGTCTCGTACATACACGGGTGTACATACACGGGTGTACATTCACGGGTGGGGGTACGTCTCGTACATACACGGGTGTACATACACGGGTGTATGTACACCCGTGTATGTTCGAGACGTACCCCCACCCGTGTATGTACGGTGCGGACCCCCAGCGCTACGCGGTACGTCTCGTACATACACGGGTGTACATACACAGGTGTACATACACGGGTGTACATTCACGGGTGGGGGTACGTCTCGTACATACACGGGTATACATACACGGGTGTACATTCACGGGTGGGGGTACGTCTCGTACATACACAGGTGTACATACACGGGTGTACATTCACGGGTGGGGGTACGTCTCGTACATACACGGGTGTACATACACGGGTGTACGTTCACGGGTGGGGGTACGTCTCGTACATACACGGGTGTACATTCACGGGTGGGGGTACGTCTCGTACATACACGGGTGTACATACACGGGTGTACATTCACGGGTGGGGGTACGTCTCGTACATACACGGGTGTACATACACGGGTGTACATACACGGGTGTATGTACACCCGTGTATGTTCGAGACGTACCCCCACCCGTGTATGTACGGTGCGGACCCCCAGCGCTACGCGGTACGTCTCGTACATACACGGGTGTACATACACGGGTGTACATACACAGGTGTACATACACGGGTGTACATTCACGGGTGGGGGTACGTCTCGTACATACACGGGTATACATACACGGGTGTACATTCACGGGTGGGGGTACGTCTCGTACATACACAGGTGTACATACACAGGTGTACATACACGGGTGTACATTCACGGGTGGGGGTACGTCTCGTACATACACGGGTGTACATACACGGGTGTACATTCACGGGTGGGGGTACGTCTCGTACATACACGGGTGTACATTCACGGGTGGGGGTATGTCTCGTACATACACGGGTGTACATACACAGGTGTACATTCACGGGTGTACATTCACGGGTGGGGGTACGTCTCGTACATACACGGGTGTACATACACGGGTGTACATACACGGGTGTACATTCACGGGTGGGGGTACGTCTCGTACATACACGGGTGTACATTCACGGGTGGGGGTACGTCTCGTACATACACGGGTGTACATACACGGGAGGGGGTACGTCTCGTACATACACGGGTGTACATACACGGGTGGGGGTACGTCTCGTACATACACGGGTGTACATTCACAGGTGGGGGTACGTCTCGTACATACACGGGTGTACATACATGGGTGTACATTCACGGGTGGGGGTACGTCTCGTACATACACGGGGGCTGGGGGGGACGGCGCGTACATCTGGGGGGGGGGGGGGGGGGGGTGGCGTGTACCGGGCCCCCTATAACGCTCGCATCGCGGCGTACTTACCTTTTCCGGCACTTTTTGGGTGCCGTAAAAATATTGCCGTCCGGACTGCTGTCGGTACGAATTGATCTTGCTGGTACGTAAAAACATGCCTAACTCCGTCCGGACGTCACGTCCGCGGTGTCCCGGATCACATTCGTATGTATTTTACTGTCGGTCGATGTTTTGTCCGACTCGTACGGAAATGGTGTTTCGTACTTGCAAGTTTGTAGGGTTTTTTTTCCCGGGTACGAGTCGGACGGAGAAAACGCTCCGACCGACGGTTCGTACCCGGCTTTTCCAGGATCGGAATCGGCACCTAAATGGATTGGTCAGAGAGGGTTAAAGTGGCACCAATTATTGCCTTTGGTGAAAACCTTTCAACATCTCCCACAGCCTAACCTTATTATTGTGCACTGTGATGGAAATGACCTAGGCACTTTAACTGGGGTAGGTCTGGAAATGCTTATTAAGGACACCTTTGTGCAATTGATGTCACTTTTTTCTCAATCTGCCTTTGTATATTCTAACATATGCCAAAGGCAAAAGTGGAACTGGTCCAACCAATTTTGTCCACAGATTGACAAAGCAAGAAAGCACGTCAACAAATCTATTTCTGCTTTCCTCAGAGACTATGGTATGAGTTCTATATACCACAACAACTTTCGTTACAACATGCAAGGCATTTATAGAGGAGACGGTGTACATTTCACTGATGAAGGCAACAGAGTCTTCCTCTTGAACTTTAGACTCTGCAACGGTACTTACTTGTAGGTACCGAAAAACACTTCATAAACACAACGGCTCTTTTTAGAGCCCCCTAATATCTAAACACTTAAATTTGTTTTTTACTTCTATTTTTTTTATTGGGTTTTTTTCTGCCGTACGCGTACGGTAAGCTTACCGTACGCGCACCCCGCGATTTAAAAAAAAAAAAAAATTAAATGTATTTTTCATACTTTTATGACCTTCTTGGACCCCCTGACAAACGCTAGGGGGTCTGCAACTCTCTTCGTTGCCCCCTTTCCACGTTCTCCTCCTTTGTTTATCAGTGTGAGACACACAAAATGGAGGCCGACACTTCCTGATTTCGACCGATTCGAATGTTTACAGTCATGTAACCACCAATCAGAATTAAGCTCGCGCACGGCAGCGTGCGCGTACGGTAAGCTTACCGTACGCGCTCGGAGCGCGCTTATAGATGTATATATTGATTTAAATGCTATTTTCTCAGCAAATACTGAACACATTTACACCAGACCTACAAAAGGCACATCCCTGACCTGAGGACTACCTCTCTGCCAAATTTCAAGTAATTCTGTTCAGCCGTTCGGGCTGTAGCTTGGACTAAAGGTCCTATGGAAAAATGCATGGGGAAAACACGTTTTGGGACCCCCCCCCTTTTTCTCAGCCCCCGCTTGACGAATCCCCCCGAGACTTTCAGGGTAGGAGCGGAGCGGAGCGCCCCACCTATTCTGAAAATTTCGCCAGGATTCGTCAATCGGCGCCAAAGTTATTCAAAATAGAATGTTGCGGATTTCCTATGGAAACACGGTCCTAACTATAACTACCTACTGGTGACCGCCAGTAGGTAATATATATATATATTTTTTTTTTTTCTCTCACTTAAAAAACCACAGGTGTCAGGGACGTTATAGTTAGTTGGACATTTCAGTCGTACTAAACCAGAGAAATTTGGTTGTTATAGTTAGCTCAACTAACTATAACTTGCGCCCCCGCAGTGCACTGCTGATATCACATATTACATCATTCATGACCTGGTCAGTGACATCACTGATGACATCATCCAGTGACTGTGTGTCTGTAAAGTTTAAATATGTTATATATATATACTCCAAGGTTGTATTGAAGAATGAGTGGGTGTATAAGTGTCTGAATGGATGATTTAGTAGGTGCATGACTGTATAAGTGAGTGATTAAACTGCATATGTGAAAGGCAGTGTATGTGAGTGTTGCAGTATATAAATGACTATATGTGAGCGAGTGATTGTGAGTGGCTGTATGGATGAGTGTGTGCGTGTGTCAGTGAGTGTAGAAGAGCGTAAGTATGTGTTAATATCTCTATGAATAAGTGAGGTGGTGTGTGTGTGTATAACTGTATAGGTGAGTAAATGGGAATGTGATAGATTTTTTTGCATGACTGACTAGGTGTGTGAGTAACTATGGAGGCGTGGCAGTGTGTGAGTTTCTGTATAGGTGTATGAGTGCATATGATAGTGATGTATTGATGAGTGGCTGCATGTATGAGTGACTATGGGTGAATGAGTGGTTGTGTGTATAGACCTGGGAATCAGTGAGTGGGTATATAGTAACTGGTATTGGTGTGTCTATGGTAGTCTGTATTTTAGAGTGGGTGTATCCAAGGTTATATTAGGGTATGAGGAGGTGCATCAGATTATCACTTGGATGATGTCATCAGTGATGTCACTGACCATGTCATGAATGATGTAATATGTGACGTCATCCGCAGTGCATTGCAGGGACGCGAGTTATAGTTAGGTCAACTAACTATAACGGCTGAATGTGCAGAAAGAGGAAGAAAGGCGCTGAAAGAAGCATGATAAATGCAGAAAGAACCAACAGAGGTGCAAAAAGAGGCCTTGTTGCAAAGTCATCCTGTACCCCCAACTTTTTGCTGACTGGTACTGGAGGTAACTGACTGACTAACCAGGCCCGGAGCCAGTGCTATGAAGAAAAACATTTAGAATACAAGGAAAACCCCTACATACAGTAGGGTACACTATGGGTTGAGGTACCCCTGTGATTGGCATGACCTCCCCTGTAAGGCCCTAGTACATAATACGACAGGGGGATTAAAACTACTTCTAAGTCAGAGGTGCAGAAAGAGGCAAGAGAAGTGCAGAAAGAAGCAACAGAGGTGCTGAAAGAGGCAAGAGTGGTGCAGAAAGAGGCAAGAGGTGAGCAGAAAGAAGCTAGTGAGGTTAAGAAAGAGGCAAGAGAGGTTAAGAAAGAGGCAAGAGAGGTGCAGAAAGAGACCAGAGAATTGCTGAAAGAGACCAGAGAATTGCTGAAAGAAGCAAGAGAGTTGCAGAAAGAAGCAAGAGAGTTGTAGAAAGAAGCAAGAGAGGTGTAGAATGAGGGAAGACGAGTGCAGAAAGACAACGGTGCAGAAAGGAGCATTACGGGTGCAGAAAGATGCATGGGAAGTGCAGAATGAAGCCACAGGGGTGCAGAAAGAGGCAAGAGAGCTGCAGAAAGGGGCAAGAGGAGTGCAGAAAGAAGCAACAGAGGTACACAAAGAGGCAAGAGAGGTGCAGAAAGAGAAAAGAGGGGTGCAGAAAGAAGCAAGAGGGGTGCAGAAAGAAGCAAGTGAGGTGCAGAAAGAGGCAACAGATGCAGAAAGACACAAGAGAAGTGCAGAAACAAACGAGAAGTGCAGGAAGAGGCAAGAGAATTGCTGAAAGAAGCAACAGGTGTGGAAAGAAGCAAGATAAGTGCAGAAAGAACCAACAGAGGTGCTGAAAGTGGCAAGAGAAGTGCAGAAAGAAGCAACAGAGGTACAGAAAGAGGCAAGAGAGGTGCAGAAAGAGAAAAGAGGGGTGCAGAAAGAAGCAAGAGGGGTGCAGAAAGAAGCAAGTGAGGTGCAGAAAGAGGCAACAGATGCAGAAAGACACAAGAGAAGTGCAGAAACAAACGAGAAGTGCAGGAAGAGGCAAGAGAATTGCTGAAAGAAGCAACAGGTGTGGAAAGAAGCAAGATAAGTGCAGAAAGAACCAACAGAGGTGCTGAAAGTGGCAAGAGAAGTGCAGAAAGAAGCAACAGAGGTACAGAAAGAGGCAAGAGTGGTGCAGAAAGAAGGAAGAGAGGTGTAGAATGAGGCGAGAGAGATGCACAAAGAGGGGTGCAGAAAGAGGCAAGAGGGGTGTGGAAAGAAGCACACGAGGTGTAGAAAGAGGCAAGAGAGGTGCAGAAAGGCAAGAGTTTGCTGAAAGAAGCAACAGAAGTATAGAAAGAAGCAAGAGAAGTGCAGAAAGAGGCAAGAGAGGTGCAGAAAGAGGGAAGATGAGTGCAGAAAGAAGCATGGGAAGTGCAGAATGAAGCACCAGGTGCAGAAAGAGGCAAGAGAAGTGCAGAAAGAAGCAATAGAGGTGCAAGAGAACTGCAACATGAGTCAGAGTTGCAGAAACAGGCAAGAGAGGTGCAAAAAAAGGGAAGAAGGGTGCAGAAAGAGGTGAGAGGTACAGAAAGGGAAGAAGGGTACAGAAAGAGGCAAGAGGAGTGCAGAAAGAAGCAAGGGAAGTGCACAAAGAAGCAACAGAGGTGCAGAAAGAGGCACGAGGGGTACAGGAAGAGGCACGAGGGATGCAAAAAGAAGCAAGAGAAGTGCAGAAAGAAGCAACAGAGATGCAAAAAGGGGGAAGTGGGCTGGAGAAAGAGGAAAGAGGGATACAGAAAGAAACAAGAGGTGAAGAAAGAAGCAAGAGGGATGCAAAAAAAAGCAAGAGATGTGCAGAAAGAAGCGAAAGAAGTACAGAAAGAAGGAACTGAGGTGCAGAAAGCGGCAAGAGGAGTGCAGACGGGTGCAGAAAGAGGCACGAGGGGTTCAAAAAGAAGCAAGAAAGGTACAGAAAGAAACAAAAGAAGTGCAGAAAGAAGCAACAGGTGTAAGAAGAGAAAGAGGGAAGAGGAGTGCAGAAAGTACAAGATAGTAGCAGATAGAAGCAAGAGCAGTGCAGAAAGAACCAAAAGAGGTGCTGAAAGGGGCACGAAGGGTGCAGAAAGAGGCAAGAGTGGTGCGGGAAGAGGTGTAGAAAGAGGCGAGAGAGTTCCACAAAGAGGGAAGAGGGGTGCAGAAAAAGGCAAGAGGGGTGTAGAAATGGCAATAGAAGTGCAGAAAAAGGCAAGGGAATTGCTGAAAGAAGCAACAGAGGTGTAGAAAGAAGAAAGAAGTGCAGAAAGAGGCAAATAAGATGCAGAAAGAGACGAGAGGTGCAGAAAGAGGGAAGACGAGTGCAGAAAGACAACAGGGGTGCAGAAAGAAGCATGTGAAGTGCAGAATGAAGCAACAGGGGTGCAGAAAGGGGCAAGAGAAGCACAGAAAGAAGCAACAGGTGCAGCAGGAGGTAAGATAACTGCAGAAAGAGGCAAGAGAGTTTCAGAAACAGGCAAGAAGAAAGAAGTGCAGAAAGAGGCAAATAAGATGCAGAAAGAGACAAGAGAGGTGCAGAAAGAGGGAAGACGAGTGCAGAAAGACAACAGGGGTGCAGAAAGAAACATGTGAAGTGCAGAATGAAGCAACAGGGGTGCAGAAAGGGGCAAGAGAAGCACAGAAAGAAGCAACAGGTGCAGCAGGAGGTAAGATAACTGCAGAAAGAGGCAAGAGAGTTGCAGAAACAGGCAATAGAGGGGCATAAAAAGGAACAAGGGTGCAGAAAGATGCAAGAGAGGTGCTGAAAGGGAAGAAGGGTACAGAAAGAGGCAAGAGTAGTGCAGAAAGAAGCAACAGAAGTGCAGAAAGAGGCAAGATGGGTGCAGAAAGAGGCAAGAGAGGTGTAGAAAGAAGCAAAAGGTGCAGAAAGAAGCAACAGAGTAGCAGAAAGAGGGAAGAGGGGTGGATATGAGGCTAGAGGGGTGCAGAAATATGCAAGAGAGGTGCAGAAAGTAACTGCAGAAGTGAAGAAAGAAGGAACAGAGGTGCAGAAAGAGGCAAGAGGAGTTTTTGAAAGAGAAAAGGGGTGCAGAAAGAGGCATTAGGGGTGCAGAAAGAAGCAACAGATGCAGAAAGAGGGAAGAGGGGTGGATAAAGGCAAGAGAAGTGCAGAAAGCAACAACAGACATGGAGAAAGGCAAGAGGGGTGCAGAAAGAAGGACCAGAGGCACAGAAAGAGTCAGGAGGAATGGAGTAAGAAGAAAGGGGATACAGAAAGAGGCAAGAGAGGTGCAAAAAGAGGGAAGAGAGGTGAAGAAAGAGGGATGTGGAATAGGCACGAGGGTGCAGAAAGAAGCAAGATTGGTACAGAAAGAAGAAAGAGTGGCTTGCATACCATTAGTACCAATTTAACACCCACATTTAGCCATAAGTAACAGGTGATCATTCTAGGTTTACAAAGGACCTTCCACCGCGCGGTAACACTTGTCGCTGCATTTTTGGTAACGTTTGAGCTAGAAACAAGGCTTTTTTTGTTCAAATCTGCAGATTAGGCAGCAGATGATGAATTATGTGACTAATGCTGAAAATGTATAATTGTGCGAAAGTCGGTGCAGCCAAACAGTCACATATCCAGTGGCCCTGCTCATACCTCTGACTAGGTCCAGAACTTCTCCTCGGTGATTCCTTCTGTTTTCTTGTCTCATTGAGTTTGTAGGTATCTTCTATGGAAACCAGGAAGACTAAACCTGAGGTTACCACTCCACAACACAGACTATCATACCACATAATTACTCGCTGTGACACACAATCCCACTCTACATAATTCCTATACACTAAATACCACATACTTTCTATCCACATAATTTCACTGCACAACATACCACATAATTCCACTACACACAACCTAGATCTACTCCACTCCAAGTAACAAACACTTTTAGATTTATAACGCTAATAGCTCTAACTTGCAGATGCGAAACCTATTGCATTACAAATGCTTCTTTAACTGGTACTCGCGTTTGCAGAGTGGTGGTGAAAGGGGGCTGGGCCTCTAACCAGCGCTCAGGAATTCCACTGCATAGGACTTACAGGAGGTACCAGGAGGGCTACTTGGTCGCCAAAGTCCCTCAGAGGTAAAGTGGGCCATATACTAGGGACTGATAAGGGTATCCCAGTATCCAATCTGTGGTGTACCTAAAGGACATGCAATCAATTTAAGGGAGAAAGCAGAAAGACTGGGGTCCTGGATAGCGTGGTTTCAGTCAGACTAGTCAAAACCAGCAAAACACCAGGAGTAAAGTGGGGGTAACCATGCAGTCAGATTCCACCCTCCTACATACCCCCCCCCCCCAAATGAAAAGAGATAAGGCTAACCTTGCCCAGTTCAGATTCTTTTTGCCTAAGTGGCCATATAAGGAAGATCCTGCACTAGCATGGGTACCCCCTGTCTTATGGTCCACTAAGGAGTCCCTAACCCTAAGGCTATTTGTTTTTCTCCAGAATTGGGGATTACTACCTGTAGGGTGTTTTTGCAAAGAAAAAGGCTAGTGGGGTGCCTGAGTGGATAAGTGAGGCCCTACATAGTTGGTCTCAGCTTCCTCAGAGCACTGGTCACCATGGAGGGCTTTCTTTCCATGACTGAGTTATATCTGGCCCTAGGGGTCAACCTCTGGCTGCCTACAGCTGGGGGTTGAGTCCCTTTGGTTGGAACACTGGAGGGACATGGTAGGTTTGGAACCATTTGGTCCCAGGTTTGCCTTTGCCCAAGTCCATCTGGGGGATGTCACTACCTAAGGGTAAGAGGGATCCCGCAGTGTATGGAGGAATTTTTACCTGGCTAGTACTACTAGACTGGGTGTCCCTAATCTTTTAATGAAGGGGTCCACTGACCTCCCTGACCTCTGCAGCTCTAGGCTGACTGAGGCAGGGTAGAGAGGGGCAGGATACCTGCTCCAGACCGGGTACCACCTTGGAAGGGTCCCCTAAAATCAGGGGGGTTCCCCGGACAGGCCTGACCATCTCTGGGGCAGCTCCTCCACAAGGGGTAGGATCAGTTCCCTGAGGAAGCTGACCCTGACCTATAGTCTGGGGGGAAGAAGACTTTTCTTCAATCCCTTTGCTCTCTGGTGGAGTAGAGTGGGCCATTCTTTCAGGCTCCACTCCTCCAAAATTTCCCTGGGGTTGGGCTGAGGCCCCAAGGGTCCCACAAACTTTCTCAGGGAGGCCCAACATTTTTAAATGGGCCTGGTATTCAACTTCAGCCCAGGCTGACATTTCTAGATCATTACCCAACATGCAATCTACAGGCAAGTTTGGGGACACTGCCACTCTCTTTGGGCTAGTGACCCCTCCCCAGCTGAGATTGACTATAGCCATGGGATGATCTGTCCTGATACCATCAATGTTTGTCACCTGGTACTTAAACTCAGGTAAAAGCTGTTGAGGGGGGTACTAGGTTCCCTGTCACCATGGTGACACTAGCCCCTGTGTCCCTAAAGGCCACAGCCTTCTGAACATTTATTATTGGCACCTGTCTGTACTTGCCCAAGGAATTAGGACTGACAGTAAAAGTGGCAAATCCCATGCCACCATAAGACTGAGGAGGCCTGTGAGGGGGACCTTTCTAACCTAGGGTTCCCCTAGTTCCCCATTAGAACCCACCTGACTTTTTGGGTACACTGCTACCACCTGGGGGATTACTACTTGTGTACCAGGAGGAATGGTAGTAGTATTGGGAGGAACATTTTCCTTACCGCTGAGCTTTGGACAATTGAGATCAGTTTTTCAGCGGCCTGGCTTTTCACAAACAAAGCAATAAGGTTTCTTTTCAGGGGAAGAAGGAGTTTAGGACCCAGCCCCAGAAGAGGACTTTTGGGGCCCTGTAGTGGATTTATCTTTTGATTTATCCCCATCTTTCGCTTGGTACTTGAAAGAATCTTTCTTCTGGTCACCACCCTGATTCTTTGGCTTCACCGTGGTTCTGACCCATTTATCTGCCTTCTTGCCCAATTCTGGGGAGAAGTCAGATCTGAGTCCCCCAGATACTGGTGTAAAAGCTGTTTTTGACAATTATTAAGGATCTGCTCCCTCATAATCACATTGTACAATCCTAAAAAGCCATGCACCTTTCTGCCATGTATCCAACCTTCCAGAGCCCTTGTAGCACAATCTACAAAGTCAACCCAGTCCCGAGTCTATGCCTTCTGGGTGTCTCTGAACTTAATCCTGTATTGTTCAATGGGTAAGCCAAACCCATCAATGAGAGCACTCTTCAAGACTGTGTAATTATCAGCATCCTCTTCTCTTACAGTGAGGAGTTTATCTCTACCTTTTTCAGCAAAGGAGAGCCACAAGATAGCTGCCCACTGCTCTTGAGGGACCCTCTGTACTTTACAGGCCCTTTCTAGCACAGTTATCCATTTGTGGATGTCATCCCCACTCTGATAGGGAGGGACTGTCTTGTTCAGGTTCCTATGGTCATGAGTATATTCTCTACCTCTAGGGACACTGTTGCTGCCGCCATGGGGCTCTAGCCCCAACCTTCTGGGAGCTCTCTGGAGCTCTAGGGATTCCCTAAGGCCAATTGTTCCCTCTTGATTCTGAGTTTGGTCATATTCAAGTAACTGACACTTCTTCTCATAAGAGGAGTCCCTTTTCTGAGAAGCAGAAGTCCCTACAGAAGTACCAGAATGATTAGATTCCTGAGAAGGAGATCTTGATCTTCTAGGTAAACTGTGTACTCTCCCTGGTGGAGTAAAGAGAGGGTCACTGGGGCCTTCTCCCCCACCTGAAGGAAGAGTTGGATTTTCCAGGTTAGAATCATTTTGATCCTCCTGGCCAGGGTTTGAGTCCATATCAAAGAAGTGTTCACTTCCTGCTCTGTCCTCATCTCCTGTCCCACCCAACTTGCCTGCCTCGTCAGACCCTGGGGTCTGAGGTCATCTAAAAGCAACATCTCCTTGAGAAGTGGGTGCTTGCACTTCTCCCTGTCCTTAGTTTCCTAGATGTACACATATTTCTCAATTCTT
This sequence comes from Triturus cristatus, assembly GCF_964204655.1. Taxonomy (NCBI): domain Eukaryota; kingdom Metazoa; phylum Chordata; class Amphibia; order Caudata; family Salamandridae; genus Triturus; species Triturus cristatus. The sequence continues at coordinate 567,201,063 of NC_140588.1, forward strand.
GAAATGAGAGCTGGTCATATCTAGTTGTCAGAGGCCCACTGGCTTCTGGCCTAGAAGACATACTAGTGTTATGTGATGTAGGCACCTACCTAACCTAGTGGGAACTAAACTCTCTTGAGTTGGAGAAAGGGTGTGCTAGACCCTTGACTACCCAACTCCAAGTTCAGTAGAACTTACTTATTCTAGTCTTGATTTATATGTTCCTAATACCTTTAGTGGTTTTCAGTTAATCACTCAATGAGATTTATCTGGTAAAACAATAGCAAGCTTGAATCCCAACCGCTGCACCCCAATGTGAGAAGTTGGCCTGGTATATGCTGACCACTAATTAAAGTGGGCACCTTGTACTAGTCCAAACGACCCTTATTCATGATTAGGTGAAAGACAACCTTTATTGAAAGCTATCCTAGTAGTAGCTATGGAGAGCAGCCTTCAAGCTACGTCTCGAAGGAATGTAAACAGCTTGTTTTACCAGATCAGAACCTCCTGAATGACCAAATGAAAGGAGAGCCACACAAGAGATATCTAAAATATATGTATTTATTACTAAACACTCTCTGCTAACCTCTTTATGAGATTAGAGCACAAAGCACACAATATTAAAATCACTAGAACGACAGTAAACAGCACAATACACAGCGGGCTCCAGGGGAAGACCGAACCATATACTAAAAGTGGTATAACAACCACAACTTAATTAGACACAGTGCCTAGAGCATGTAGAATCACTGGGACCCCAAGGAACCACCCAAAGTAACGACACAGGGGACCCACGGAGGACGGGTGCAGTGTGTGAACACAGGCGCGAGCTCCGTACAATCCTATGGGAAGTCACGGTTGGAATTTTAAAGATTAAGGACACTTTGGAGAGGACTTTAAACAAACCCTTTCAAGCATAGAAGGTTCTAAGGCCAGCACCCTTGAGAGTACCGAGATACCCGTGTTACCTATCCCAGAGGAGCCGGGTGCATAGGGGTCAAGTGATGTCGGATACCTTGGTCGTTTTCAGTGGCGTGATGTGAAAAAGTGCTGCTTGCAGGAAGATGAAAAGTGTCTGGTGAGGTGAGAAGAACCTAGAAGCAGAGGGGACAGAGTCTGGGTCACTTCAGGGTGACCAGGGGCACGATAGACGAATGCCCTCCGATGTCGGGTGCTTCAGGTGAGATGATGCAATGCTTGACTCTGCAGCCACGGGGACCAGGCGACGTCGACGATGACCAAAGTCCAAAGGTGAGCTGTCCCAAGAAGGATGTTGAGTGCTGGGGTATCAGTGTCCGGATGAAACACCAACAAGCCTTGGCAACTGCAACCCACGTGGGCAGAGCAAATAAGCTTCGGTGAGGACCAGCAAGGTCCTGGGGATTCTCCAAGCAGTGGAGAGTCAGGGCACATCTGGAGCAACCAGGAAAGCCCACTGAAAGTCAAAGTTACCTTCATAGGGACCCACAGGCCAACGGACCAGGGATCGCGAAGGGACCTCGAGCTGAATCAAAATACCAGCCCATGGAACACTCGTGGAGTGTAGGCCGGAACTCTTCAGTGGAATTACTGCTCTGGGTTAGGACTACAAGTAGCCCAAAGCACAGCCTCAGGGATTGCTGAAAAGCAGATGCTGCTGCAAAAGTACAAGGTGCACAGGGATTCGGGTTGCACGGTCCCCACGAGGGACACTGGTCTCAGGATTGCTGAGAGAACTGATCGACCTCCGGGACTCTCGGGAACCCACCTCCTGTGTTGCAGAAATCTTCGGAGTCCTCAGGAGATCGGAAGATGCAAACCGGTCAGATGCGTTAAAGGTGGCTGCCTTGCAGGGGAGTAACTCCTTTACTCCAAGGGAGATTCTTCAGACATCCAGCGTGGTGTAGATCGTGGAAGTACTTGGTTTCTGTGGCAGAGTTTAGTCCAGGTAAAATCTAAGGAAGGGGTTGGACAAACTCTGGGGACCCTATTAGGGGAGGTACAGGACAGAGGGGTGGTTACACCCATGTCCTTTGTCCAGTTTCATGCCAGAGCAGGAGCAAATGGTTCCTGCAACCGGTTTGAGCTGGACTATGCACAGGGACACCAAATGTGCCCCAGTGCAGACTTTCAGGCACTCTGAGTGCACCCACCCAGCCCCAATACACTAAAGCCTGTCTGGGAGGTGGTCACACCTCCCTGTGACAGTAAACCTATTGTCAAGCCTTCCCCTGCTCAAGCTCAGCTCAGCAGCAGGAGGGCAGACTCTTGTCTGTGGCTGGCAGCATCTATTTTGTGCTGCACAGGTTGAGAAAGCTGGTACCAGGTAGACCGGTGACCCACAGTAGTGGTTCTAGAAGGGAGGAATCATACCTCCCACACCAGTTACTGGTGTGGAGGTATGATTCCAAGGTGTTTGACACCAAACACATGTTTCTAAGCAGCCGTTTTAAAGTTAGCATTTACCACGAGGTTATAATGCAATTAAGTATATATGGTTTGGCTGCATCACAGACAACCCTGGAGAATAGATTCCGAAGGCTGCAGAGGGGCTCTGCTCATGCAGGGGCACCCTCTCACACAAAACCCAGCACCCTGCCTTCAGAATTGATAAGGCCTGCCTTAGGGGTGACTGATAGGTTCATATGTGCAGTGATTTAGAACAGATATAGGTAGCCTATATCTAAGCAAGGGATGCATGCACCACCTTACACAGGCTGCAGTAGCAGACCTGTGCTCCCATTTTGGACGGTTTCTCAGGGGTGGCATAATACATGCTGCAGCCCCTGGGAGGTCTCTGGGGTACCTATGCCCTGGGTACATGGTGTACCATATACTAGAGTCTGATAAGGGTACCGCAGTATCCAATCTGGAGTGTACCTAAAGTACATGCAATCAATTTAAGGGAGAAAGCAGATAGACTGGGGTCCTGGATAGCAGGATCCCAGTCAGACTAGTCAAAAACCAGCAAAACACCAGGAAAAAAGTGGAGGTAGCCATGCATTCAGATTCCACCTTCCTACAAGCGTGGCCTCCGAAGATCTCTCAGCAGTCCCACTGTGCGGGACTTACTGGAGGAAACAGGAGGGGTAGTTGGCCCCCAAGGTGAACCTTGGAGGCTAACTACCCCTCCTATTACCTCCAGTAAGTCCCACACAGCAGGATTGCTAAGTTGTAATAGCAGGCCACACACCCATTCCCCAGCACTCTGCAAACACACTTTCTGGCACGCTCTTGGGTGAGGATTATAGTCCCCTTCACTGTTGGGGATCCTTGGGGGCCAACTAGCCTACCTGATATCTCCAGTATGCCCCAGATAGTGGGATTGCTGAAAGGTGGACACAGGCCATGCCTCCTTTCTCCACCACTCTGCAAACGTGCCTCCTGGCGCGTTCTGGGTTGGGGGATTAAGTCCCCTTGAATCCTGAGGGTCCCTAGGGGCCAACTAGCCCACCAGGTACCTCCAGTAAGCTCCATACAGCTGTATCGCTGAGAGTGGTCCGAGGCCACGCCCCCTTTTTACGCCACTCTGAAAACGCGCCACTTCAGTCCTGAGCTCCTCAGGACCCAAGGGGACCTCATCACCCCACCAGCAGTGCGCCCAGAGTCACGTTTGCAGTGTGGTGTAAAAAGGGGCTTGTCCCCTTCCCCCCCCCCTACCCCCCTTTCCTGGGCAATTTTTGGCCCCGGGGACCCTATCCCCCGGGGCTTGGCGATTGCTTTTTTTTTCTCCCTCCTTTCTTTATTGAGTTTCATAATGCAGTTCACAGACAAAAGTCAGATAAAAACAATACGGTACATAAACAGTAACATTGTACATGAAACAGTCTGTAGTCGGCTACATCAATTAGCATAGTACACAGTAGCATTGTTTTTCCGCTTCGATAGTAGGATTAAACAGTAAGGACACAGAGACAGAAGGGGAACATTGTACTCCAACATTCCAGAGCTTCAATTGGCTATCGTCTTCAGTGCAACCAGCAAATACGTTGGTAAACATCTGGCATACTCAATGTTAATACAGTAACTATAGTGCAAGTGTTGTCTAGGGGCTTGAATCACCTTGGTCTGTTGTACATCACCTATGGTTTCGGTGAGTTTAGATGCTAAATATTGCGTGTATAGGTCCCAGATACCTTTTGGTGGACTTCGGGGAGGCAGCAACTCCTTGTAGACATCTGACTGGGTGTTACAATACATCATATCCCGCTCTCATTTCGTTACTGTAGGCACGTGACCTCACATCCAGCGCATTGCTATCCAACGCTCAGCCAGTAATAGAACCAAAGCAACTAGTCTCCTAATATCTTTTTTGAGAGGCTTCATATGTCCCAAAAGCGCTATCTGGGGTCAGGGATAGCTGTTGTTCGGTAATGGAAGTAAGTGCGTGAAAGATCTGCCTCCAGAATTCAGCCACTGCAGGGCACAACCACACTACATGAAAGTAGCCTGCCTCCACCTCACCACATCCTTCACAGCGGTCAGTGTCCCTAAGCCCATATCTAAATAGTCTCTCCGGGGTGTAATATACCCTATTGAGATACTTGAAATGGGCTAGTCTGTGTCTTCCATTTAACGAGATCTTTTGCGTAGCAGCACAGCAGCCGCGCCAAATATCATCTGTCAGCACTTCGCCAATCTCGTTTTGCCACTCGATTCTAGCTTTGGTGTATTGCGTGTATTTAAAGTCCTCCGACATGGCGTAGACTTTGGAGACTAACTTTTTTTTTGTAAATATTTTTATTGAGTTTTTTCAAACATAAGGCAACATACATTGGCATTGAGTCCAGCAGTATAACAACCCATCGAGAGTGCAACGAAGCTTTCAGGGCATTCTCAAAAAACACTGGTACCCCTTCGGTATCACATGATAGTGTCCACCTCATTCTGCAAGCAAGCGATAGTTCGTCTAGTCGTGGTCACTTAGTTCAGAGTCTGAAGTATCGCGCGGGGGTTCACATATATTTCCTCTATAGGCATTCCACCCACCCCATACCTGGGTCCATTTTCTGGGGCAACCTCTATGTATGTATACAGTTTTTTCGACATTCATTATGGAGGCCATATCCCGGGACCATTGAGCGAGGGTCGGTGTTTGCCTAGATCCCCATCCCTAGGCTATATTACGTTTCGCTAACATCAGTCCCAGTGTCACCCTGAGTTGTGCCACTCTATTGAGGTCTGTCGGTTCCCAGATGTTGAGGAGACACCTGCGCGGCTCCGGGAGCGTCAGAACTTTGGTCACCTGGGAGAGTGTGCGCAGTATTCCCTTCCAGTACAGAGTTATTGCAGGGCATTCCCAGAGAGTGTGAAAAAGGGTTCCCTCCATACCACACTGCCTGAGACATAGGGGGGAGTCAGCTCGTTTAAGTTTAAATAAGAGTGTACGGGTGTAGTACGTGCGGTGCAAAATTTTTAGTTGGACCAGCCGCAGTTTGGACGATATGCCCACCTCCTTAGGGGAGGAAAGCGCCGCCTGCCATTCCGCTTCATCAAAGTCCCCCAGCTCTGTCTCCCATCTACTCTTAAGGGCCGCAAATCGGTCTGGCCGATTGTTTAACATCTTTCGGTATGTTAGGGACGTTGCTCTTTGCGTCAGATGTTCCGTGAGGAGTCGGTCTTCCAATGGCGACGACTCCGGAAGCCGGGTCCCGGGCGGGACCGCCGCTTGGAGTGCGTGACGGATTTGTATGTACCTGAAACGTTCGGTGTCGGCCAGGTCGTAATCTGCTTGTAATTGGGCAAATGTGACCAACTCCCCCTTCTTCCAAAGGTCACCGACCCTGGAGATGCCAATTAGATCCCACTGATGGAACCCCTTAGTGGTGTGTAGCACCCCCAACTGTTTCGCCTCCCACAGAGGTGTGGCCTGGGTTACCTTTCCGGCCCAGCCCAGAGCCCGCTGCGCCGCAAACCATAGCTGGAGGGTATGCGCCGTGGGTCCCGAGGGGCAGTGGCCCCTCTTGTGGTTGTAGAGCGCTCCCATGACCCCCCCGACCCCCAGCAGCTGCCGATCCATACGATACGCCGGGTCATCCCCAGGCACATGAAGCCACTGATTTATTACCATGAGTTGAGATGCCCAATAATACAGTCTTATGTCAGGGAGGGCGATACCTCCGTCGTACCACCCTCTGGTGAGCTTATGGAGCGCTATCCGCGGCGCCTTATCTTCCCACAATAGGCTGGTGACCTCCGCGTTGATGGCGGCGAAATACGTTGGCGCGACCGGGAAGGGAGTATTCTGAAGTATGTATAAAAATCTAGGGAGAGCCATCATTTTGAAGAGGGCGGCCCTCCCCAGCAGTGTCAGGGGTAAAGAACGCCAGTGTTTGACGTCGCTGCGAAACCTATGCAGGGGATTCGCCAGATTTTCGGCAACAAATCTTTCCCTATCAGTGGTCACATAATTCCTAAGTATTTGAACCCGTCCTCCACCACCCGAACCTCCCATCCCCTCGGGAGCCGAGGCGGGAAGCCTCGGAGCATATATACAATAGACTTCTCCCAGTTTATCTTATAGCCGGACACCCTCCCGTACGACGCACAGATGTCCAGGAGACAAGTGATCGAGCGCGCCGGCAAAGCTAGGTACAGCAGGACATCGTCAGCATAGAGGGAGATGCGGTCCTCCCACCCCATAGTCCATTTTAGTCCCCGGATCACCGGGTCCTGCCACACCCAGGCCGCAAGCGGCTCCAAAGCCAGAGCAAAAAGGAGCGGGGAAAGAGGGCAGCCCTGTCGCGTCCCCCGCCCCAACGGGAAGGGGTCTGAGATATGCCCATTGACTACCACCTGTGCCAATGGCTCGGTATACAAAAGCTGGATCCAGGCGCACATCTTGGGACCAAGTCCCATGTGGCGAAGAACGGCGAAGAGGAATGGCCACTCCACCCGGTCGAACGCCATCCGAGCGTCCAGTGAGAGGATGGCCGCATCCTCCTCTAACGATGAGCGGCGCGCGAGAATCCCGTGGAGCCGCCGTATATTCAGGGCGGGATTTCGGTGAGGCATAAATCCCGACTGGTCCGGGAGTATCCGGGTCGGAAGGTAGGGCTGTAGCCTTGTCGCCAGCACCTTTGCCAGAATCTTTGCCTCGGCGTTCAGCAAAGAGATTGGGCGATAGGAAGCGCAGTCGTGCGCGGGTTTGTTAGGCTTCGGCATGGCCACTATGGTAGCCACTCTCTGGTCTTGGGGCAGAATCCCTGTCGACAAACTCTCCTTGTACATGGCCAGTAGGTGCGGGACTACGTGAGTAGTGTTCTTCTTATAGAATTCCACCGGAATTCCATTTGGCCCCATCGCCTTCCCAGCGCGGAGAGTGAGTATTGCTAGCGTGAGCTCTTCAGCCATCAGGTCTGCCTCCAGGGCTTCCACCCCAGACGGGGCCAACCTCGGCATTGCGATGTCCCGAAGGAAGGCCTCGTTATCCGCCACCGTAGACGAGGCCTCCGGTGTATAGATCTTTTGGTAGTGAGCCGCTAGGGCCTCCGCGATTTGCCGTGGCTCCGACGTAAAGTCTCCCGAATCCAGCCTAATCCGCGCCACCCAACGCGCCGCACGCTCCCCCTTCTTAAGCCAGGCCAGCAGTTTACCTGCCTTGTCCCCAGCTCATAAATCGTATGCTGTGTTGCCACCTGTTTAACTCGTGCGGCCTCCCAAAGATAGGACTTATATTCCTGCTGTGCCATATGGACTCTATGGGTAGTGTCATCATCAGTATGTGTGGCATGGTCGGTCTCTGCCTCAATCACCCCCTGCTCCAGCTGAAGCACCGCTAGCTGTTGGGTTCTCTTATGGTCGGTTACCATCGATATTGCCTGTCCGCGAAGCACTGTTTTGTACGCCTCCCACAACGTCGTCGGGCTTACAGCCGAGTCCTTGTTTTCAGCGAAATACTGTTTGGTCGTCACCTGAAGGGCTTTACTAATTTTAGGGACTTTGAGATAACCCGGGTGAATTGGGAATATCCTGCGTTTACGTGGGGCGAAGGTTGCAAATGTAATGACTACCGGAGAGTGGTCCGAAATGCCCCTGGGTAAGTGAGAAACTTCCGTCATTCCCCTCAACCCCGTGGGTGGTGTGAAAATGTAGTCTATGCGGGAAAGAGTGTTGTGGGCCCCCGAGTGAAATGTGTATTGCCTGTCCTCCGGACAGTGCGTTCTCCAGGTGTCTATGAGGCCAAGTGCCTCCGTGAATTCACGCAGTTTGGGGGTGGCGCTACCATGGTCTCTGGATGATGACCTGTCCATTAGCGGGTCCATAGTCGCATTAAAGTCCCCGCCCATGATGAGCTCCCCTTGCGGTAACGACAGCAGGAATTCACCCAGTGCCCGGAAAGTATCCTGGTGGAGTGTCGGGGGGATGTATACAGTCACCAAGTTATACAATTTCCCTTCCCATTGGCAGGTCAGCGCCGCGAAGCGGCCCTGTTCCTCCCTACGGGAGTCAACCATGATCAGGGGGAAGCGCTTGTTAACTAAAATACCCACCCCTCGGGACCCAGATGTGAACTCAGAGTGTATTGCCATTTTGAATCCCCATCTGTCCAGTGCTTTCGTGGTCGTGCCTACTAGATGTGTTTCCTGCAAGAGTGCCACCGCCGGCCCCCTGCGCTTGAGATACTGTAGGACCAGCCCTCGTTTAATCTTATCTCCCAATCCATTCACATTCCATGACAGAACACTGAACAAGGGGCTGTGTTGTTGCACATGTCCCTCAGTGGATCTAGCGGTGGCCTCCTGGGTATCGCTATGTGTTTCCCCCGTCATGTAGGGTGGTTGAAAGTGATCGCTGCCGTGCACCCCTCCTTTGGTCTGAGACAGGCCTAATTTGCAAAGTCCGCCAATGAGTAGTTGCTGAACCTAGAACAGAACACAAACCAACTTTACCAAGATGCCCCCGTCCCCCCACCCTCCTCCCTGCCTCCCTGCCCAGCGGATTTAAAACTACCCGCCACCCCAACTTAGCAGAGTGCTTAAATCCCATAACTTGCTACTTGCGTATGGGGGAGGAGCTGCTCACTGTCCCTCGTCTGATCCCCGCACCATGTGCTTGTCCATACAAGAAATCGGTTATCAGAAGACAGCAAAGTTCAAAGACAACAGCGCCCCTGCAATGTCCGAGCCTCCTGTGATCGCCAGGACCCATCTGGCACTCCACACCTCCCCGTCGTCAGAAGTTCGTTCGCTCCATCCCAGCCTCAGTCCCGCCGCGTGCCGTCACCCTCTCCTGACCCAGTTTCCTCCAGATTCTCGGGGGAGGCAGAGTGGCTTCGAGGGGTACGTCCCGCTCGGCCCGCAGGTCTCGCCGGGCGCCATCCCTCCAACCACTCCCTGGCCTCCGTCGGCGTGGCGAAGAACCATGTGCGCCCTTCGGCTTCCACCCGTAGTTTTGCTGAATAAAGCATCGCGTACTTAAGTTCTTGAGCGCGCAGCTCCGCCTTGACCGCGAGGAAGTCTCGGCGTTGCCGCATCACTGTCGTGGTGTAGTCTGGATAGAGGGTAACTGTGCAGTTGTCCACCCTCAGCGGGGGGGCGGTACGCGCCGCCTGGAGGATAGCGTCCCTGTCCCGGAAGTTGAAAATGCGGGCCAGGATCGGGCGCGGGGGGGCCCCGGGTCTCGGCCTCCCTCCAGGCACCCGGTGCGCCCTCTCCACCGAGAAAAATTTTGAGAGCCCACGTGGCTGCAGCTGTTCCGTGATAAGTTTTTCAACAAAGAGGTCCAGCGCCGGCCCCCGTTCGCTCTCCGGCACACCCACGACGCGCACGTTATTCCTCCTGGACCTGCCTTCCTGGTCATCAAGCTTGACCAACAGCTGCTTTTGTACCAGTTCCAGCGACTGTATCCGTTTCTTACTCTCAGCCGCTTCGTTTGTGAGGGTCGCCGTAGTTGATTCGACCTCGGACAGTCTCGTGTTAATTTTTGCGACGTCCGCTCTCAGCAGCGTTACGTCTGTAGAGATCGTGCCTATGGAGACCTGCATCTGGGTCAGCGTGGCCATGACATCTGCCAGGGTGATCTCTTTAGTCTTTTCGGGGGAGGGGGGGCAGTCCGGTCCTTCTGAAATGCATACTTCTCAAGCCTGGCCTGTGCTCCCCCACGGTGGCCCTTTCCTCCCATGATGGCCGGCACAAGTGTACTCCGCGCCCCTCGGGCTGTGTCCACCGGAGGGTTGTGGAGGGACCGGGAAATCGGCGGGGATCCGGCAGGCGCCGCCGCCAGCTGCGGAGACACCCACGCACTGCCCGTCCGTTGCACCGGGGTCCTGCCGCTGCCCCCCTCCAGTCACGACACTATGCAGGTCCCCAAGCACGCACTGGCGTCTTACCGGGTTAAATGCTGTCCACCACGCTCCGCCGGTGCCTTCAGCGCCAGTCCTCCGGTATGCATGCGTCGCCCACCATAAGGCCACACGGGGCTCCAGGGGATGCCTAGGACCCCCCCCCCCGGGGGTTTCACCAATGGAGCGGCGCCTCTTCCTCGCTGCCGGCAGCTCTCAGCGCCTCAGGTGGCCTTCACGTACGCTTCCGTTCCGGTGATCTCGCCGCCATTGCCCCTCCTCCACTCCAAAGGTGGCGCCGCGCTATGCCGGTGTCTCCGCCGCAGGACGTGCAAAGTGTATAGGGCGACAGGGGAGGCGCGGCTCCAGGGCCCCGTGCCTCGCCGCTGCCGCCGCCCCGGGGGCTCCGTGCTCGGCGCTCGACTACCGACGCCGCGAGTCATCGGCCACGCCCCCTCAGTCTCTTCAGGATCGGCAGGCCGCCACTCGATGCCCCGGCGCCGCCTCTGCACTCAGGCCCGGCGCCCGCCTCGAGGCAGCCCTCGGGCCAGATGCACACCACCAGGCGCCTTCTTCGTCTGTCCGGAGCCCCGGGTGCTTAGGGGATGCCGCCTTTAGATTTTTGCCGGTTTTCGGCCAGGATTACTGCAGGAGAGGTGCGGGATCGGGCGGTGGGCTCCGGAGCCGCACTAGGTTGCGGCCATCTTTGTCGGCTGCCAACCATGCCCTCCCGAGACTAACTTAATAGGGGATTCAGACCGCAGTAGCAGCGAAAAGGCGGGGATTTCCGGGGGTTCTTGCAGCTCAGGCCCAAGCAGTTCTCGAAGTGTGTGACTGGTTCAGAAAAAGTGGAATTACGTGAGGGGAGTGAGGCGTGCACTCCTTCTGTCACCTCATCCCATGTACACATTGTGCCCTCCTTAAACAAATCACCCATGGTGTATATACGTAGGGCTTCTAGTGATCTAAGTGCGCCCTAGTACGAGCTAATAACCAGCCAATGACACCACTCTATGGGCATAAGAGGGGAGTACAGTAGGGCACCGGCTTGCTTTTTAAGCAGATCGTGCCAAGCATGTGCAGTGGAATTAACTGAGTCTAGAACACTACAACGCCTAAAAGAGGGTTGGGGCAGACGGCGCGGGAGAGGGTCAGGGTTAGCGGCTACCTTCTCTGTTTGGAGATGAGGTAAATTATGTGGTCCATGTATCCAACTGTGTGCATGCGAGCTCTGCTCCACCCTGTAATACAGTTCCAGATCTGGCTAATTTGACGTGAGGGGTTTTCCCTGCCCATGCCAATTTGCACAAAAAGGTTTGCAGCGTAGTAAAGAAATGTTGAGTAAGGACCATAGGAATATTAACAAATAGAAACAGGAATCTAGGAAGGACGATCATTTTCATCAAGAATATGCAGCCTACCAGCGAAAGAGGAAGGCGGATCCATCTCTCTATATCCTGTTCCAACCTATAAACAGGTGTGCCGTAGTTTGCCCTGAAGACTAGCTCCGCGTCAGGGTGAACCCGTATACCCAGATATCTCACAGGGTCTGAGGACCATTGAAGGAGGAATTCTAAATCTGTCTGTGGTGTAGACGGGGTTAGAGAAAAGTTGATAGATTTATCCCAATTGATTTTGAGCCCTGTGATGCCTCCAAATCCTCCGTATTATTGGAGAGAGGTTTGAGTCAGGTTCTCGAATATACAGCAACATGTCATCCGCATAAGCAGAAACAATAAGATTGTAAATGGGGAAACAAATCCCTCTGTGTCCGTGATACTCACGGAATGCGCACAACAAGGGCTCCTCCGCTACCGCATAGAGTAGCGGGGACAAGGGACACCCCTGTCTCGTGCCTCTAGCAATTTGGATTGGGGAGGAGATGGCCTCTCCTACGCGCACTCTTTCTGTAGGAGAGTTATGGAGTACCGAGATCAATTTTAGAAAGATGTCTCCCACTCCCATACCACGCAAAACCACCATCATGAATTTCTATTCGGCTGAATCAAAGGCTTTTTCAGCGTCTAAAAACACTGCTGCCACGCTAATATCTGGTTTAGTATGCTGCAAAACCCCAAAGATTGTAAGTAGATTATAAGATAGCGTACAGTCCGGGACAAAGCCCTCCTGTTCAGGGCCTATGAGTGTGGGAAGGAGAGGAGCTAGTCTATTGGCCAGAATTTTAGCGAAAATTGTAGTGTCCACGTTTATTAACTACAGTGGTCTGTAAGATGAGCATTCCTGCGGTGCCTTGCCAGGTTTCAAGATCGTAACAATCAAGGGCTCACGCATGGAGGGGGACATTATACCCGTTTCTCCCATCTCTTGAAACAGGGTGCTTAAGTGAGGAATCAACAAGTCCTTAAAGGTCTTGTAAAAGGACATTGAAAGCCCATCCTGACCTGGGGCACTCCCATCCCTCATTGAGTTGAGTGCCATTCGGATCTCTCCCACCCCAAGGGGCCTCATTAGATACTCTCTGTGGCCATCCGTAAGCCAGGGCAGACAAATGTATTCCAGGTAAGTCTCTATGTCCTCCTCTTAAAGTATAATTTTAGAGCTATACAGGTTCTGATAATATCTCCCAAATCGGTTAACTTTATCAGCCTGTTCTCTAAGCGCACTGCCGTCCTCCCCGTGGAGCTCCTTAACAGTACCATGTTTGCAGCGGCTGCGGGCAAGTGCAGCCAGTACTGATCCCGGTCTGTCACCCTCAGGACTGGTCACCCTCCCCATACGATTTAGCCATGGCATATTTCCCCTTGTGCTTTACCTCACTATCTGCCTCTGCGTGGTATTCTTCCAGAGTTTCTTTCAGTTCTTGAATCTGCGGGTCATCTCCACACAAAGCCTCCTGCTGCAGTGCTTCCAAGTGAGCTTCCAGTAGGGCAAGTCTCCCTCTAATAGAGCGGAGCACCCCAGAGTGCTTATTCATAGCAACCCCCCTTATAAAGACCTTGAAGGTCTCCCAAAATGTAGCAAATTGATCAACCTATATTGATATAAAAAGCTCTGTGATGGCTGTAGCCAACTCTGCTTTAAACACCGTATCTAAGAGGGAATAAGGGGGAAATCTCCATAGGTAGGGGGTGGGGCCGCACATGGGATTTCAAGCTCCAGCAATATTGTGGAGTGATCTGAAAAAGAGCAGGGTAGCACCGTACAGGATCATACCCGAGACCCAAGTGACTCCGAGATTAGCCAGTACTCTATTCTAGTAGTGTGTATACCCTACCTTCCCTGGGGACCCTACAAGTGTCTATCAAATTCAATTGTAGCATTATATCTCCAATAGCTCTAGCAGCTGCAGATGGACACCTATTGGGATCATTAGAGCGGACAAGCGTGGGGTCTAGAACACAGTTAAAATCCCCACCCCAGAGAAGTGGAAGAGCCGGATTGGCTGTCATGAGGGATGGCAATGTATTGTAGAACTGGGGGTCGTCATAGTTAGGCCCATATGTATTAACAATTTGAAAGTCCGCCCCGTTGCAGAGGCATCTGGAGATAGCATATCTACCGGAGGGATCTGCCGTGTATGCATCAAGCGACCTACCAGATTTTGGGTTTACCCAAGTAAGCACTCCCCTCGAATGAGAAGTGAATCCGTTTGCCTGATATGGCCCCAGAAGCCTGTGCCTCGTCAGCATAGGGCTGTTGGGCGCAAGATGCGTTTCTTGAAGTAGAGCAATATCCACTTCCTGTCGTTTCAGGTATGCTAAGATCTTTCGCATCTTCCTATGATCGTTTAGAACCCTCATGTTCCATGTCAGAAGATACAGTCTCCTTTTACGTCCCTGATCTGTTCCACTCTGTGTCATTTGTTACATTTACCTGACATGACTGTCATGGCTATTATTGTGAAGATAGTACCGTTATAAATGACAACCCACATATCCAGGTGAACTGTGGAGAAAAAATAAAAGGAAAAACCCACCCCCCTCCCACGCCATGCCAACAGCAACTAGGCACAGGCGGTCTACCAAACCCTCCCCAGAACAGTACCAATACATTCAAATCAAAAATCATTGTATAGAAAAAAAAATAGCTTAATGTGGTTAAGCATGTAACGCATGGGGGTGAATGTTACCGGCCATTAAACCTCCGTTAACCAATCCTGCATCGCCACCAGCTAGTAGATGGAAGACATCGCTGGGAAGGGAGACCCCCAGAGAGTCCTATTAGGAATCCCGTATACTCAATGTCCCTCATGCTAAATGACACCCTTTAGCAATGACTTGTAAGATATTGCTTGTGCAGGTGGGAACCTGGGTTGATGCTCAGTCTCGTACAGGGTGACAGTCAAAGTGTACATTAGAAAGCTAGTTTAATGAGGTAGGCACCAAAGACTTGAGAGACCACAACATCAGGTCAAGTCCTGTTGACAGATCACAGAAATGATCCTACAAAGAGAGGGGGGGAAGGAACCCCCTGTGCTCGGCGCCGTCATCAGTCATTTTCATCGAGACTGCCGCATACATTGTCATTACAACCCTCCTCCGCTTGTCCTCCGATCCGTTTGCCAGACCTGTCCCATACTTTGAGTGCTTTCTGGAGGGACTGTGGGTCCAAAAAGAATTTCGCCTTACTGTTTATCATCACCCTCAGCCTCGCTGGGTATAGCATCGCGTATTCCATCTTCTGTTTCTGTAGTTTCTGCTTCAGTGGCACAAATTGCCTTCGGGCCTCCTGTACTCTGATCGTAAAGTTCCGGGAACAGGGAAAGCCTGGATCCCTCATATTGTAAGCTGCCCAGCTCTCTCGCCTTTCTCAGCACCGTGTCTCTGTCTCTATTATTCAATAATTTAGCTATTACAGGCCTCGGAGGGGCACCCGGGGGAAGCTTAGGGCCCAGCGAGTGGTGTGACGGTTCAACGGCAAACATGGAGGAGAAGGTGTTAGCTCCAAGCAGAGTGGTGAGCAGCCTTTCGACGAAGACCTCCATATTGCCCGTAGAGGTGGACTCTGGAAGGCCAATAATGCGCAGGTTGCTGCGCCGGGATCTGGCCTCCAAATCCTCAACTCTATCTTGCAAGTGTAGTAGGGCCTTCTCCATCTGTTTCTGCGTGCTATTGGTGTCTGTTTGTGCTTCTTCAGTTTCAGTGATCCTTCGCTCCGCCATGTCTAACCGCTCAGTGTGTTTATTCACCCTCTGTCATTCGGTCCATTCTATAAGACAGTCTATAAGACAGGGAGTCTATTTTTGCGTCGGTCGCCGATAGGCCCTTTTGCATAGACGCAAGAATTGATTTGATTTCTACAATGGGGTCTTCAGCCAGTGTTTTGGGTTCCGATGTCGCAGTCTCCAGCATCCTCCTTATGCCTCGATTTGGGCTGGTCAAAGCTCAGCTTGGGCTGAGACTTATCTGGCTTCCCCATGTTGGAGCGTCGCTGTGCCGTTACATAAGTCCTAGGGTGCGCCGAGGACAACCGCTAGGCCAGAGGCAACTAATGCCAGCAGTGCAGAGCAAATGGTAATAGAGGGTCCCACACTCTGTAGAAGGGCAGTCGCCTCATGCCACAATTACATCCTGTTATTCCGCCAGCAGTTTCAGCCTCCCCAGCTTTCTCCTTCGGATGCCTGACAGAGGCAAACGACTATCCCCCAGGCACTCCGGGTTTAGTTAGGGAGCAGGCCTGCCGGGCCAGCCTCTATGCGGTAGGCAGCTGTATTATCAGTGTCTAAGTGCAGAAAAGATACCTCCGACCGGCCCACAGTCAGTTCATGCAGCACGGATATGCCAGTGTGAGTAGAGACCCTCACCACCTCAGCTCCGTGATGCACCACAGTCAGTCAGGCCGCCCGCCAGGAGGCTGCACCGCGTCACGATCCAGGCTGCATCCGCTAGGCGCGACGGCGCCAGCCAGCTCCCACAGCACGGCACCAGCCTTGCATGTCTTCACAGGGGGGGCGCTATCAGAGACTGCGCTGCTTCACCGGTCCGGAGTCCTCGCAGGGAAGACAGCCTTTCAGCCTGGTCCCATGGCCGTTGCCGAAGAGGAAGCTAGGCCTCTGTAGGCCTCAATGTCGCAGAGAGCAAGTGAATGGAGTGTTGAGTCCGGTTAGTGCTCCGGGACTGCGGTAATTACCGCAGTTTCGAGTAGCGCCGACTGCGCTGCACACTCGACCCGGAGCCTCAGGCAAGTGTAATGGGATTTTCTATGAATAGATGCCGGATTGTTGTGGCGATGTGACGGAGCTCGCTCAGGCAGCAGCCATCTTTGGACCAGGCAAGCTCCGATCCCACTTTTTTTTTGTACATATAAACTGAGGGGGCCGAGTGGGCCCCTCCTGGGCCACTTCTGGCCCCGGGGACCCCATCTCCCAGGGGCGGCCCTCAAGTTGGGGATAGTGGGGGGAGCCCCAATGCCCCCACGGTCCCTGCCGGCTCCCCGCCTCCTGTGGGAGCCGGCATTGCTTTTGGACAAGGGGAGCTGCTAACATGCAGCTCCCCTTGCCCAAAAGCAATTCTGCTTTGCTTTGTTGAAGCAAGAGCAAGTTTCCTGTTCTCGCTTCAACGAAGCAAAGCAGAGTTTGCTATGACAGGGCCATGCCATAGGAAACGGCAATGTGCCGGGGGTGGGCACCCCGAGACATTGCAGGAGCCGGCCCTGGGGGACGGCGGTCCCCAAGACCATCAAGGGCTCCAGGAGGGGGCCGTGCAGCCCCCCTCCCAACTAATTTAAGCCCCGGGGAAGTGGTGGTCCCCGGGGACCCACAACGGACCCCTGCATTTCAATAAAGAGTGCCCTGGGAGGTGGTGGTCCCCGGGGCAGTGTGGAAGGGCTCGAGCCCCCAAACACTTACATTTTGTGTAAACGCCCCGGGAAGGTGGCGGTCCCTGGGGCTGCGGGGGGGCATGGTCCCCTGCATTTAAATCATGTAGACCCGGGGAGTTGGTGGTCCCCGGGGCTTGGGGGGACCCGTGCGGCCCCCCCCCATCCAAAATAATTATAAGCCCCGGGGAGATGGCAGTCACCGGGGCTGCGTGGGCCCCCGCGGGCCCCTGCTAATTATTTCATTGTGGAACCCCATGAGCGGGCCTAGGGGGGTCAGGGTGTTTGTACCCTGCCCCCTTGTCATGGCTTGGCAGTGCGGGCTGGACTGTTCCCATAAGGCACAGGGTCAAGACTGATTTGCATATGGCCATGTCTGAAATGGGGTGGCGTGGTGAGCAAAATAACGATGGATTAAACCCAGATCTGTGACTGGGGGTGAATGTTTTGCCAATGTGCAACATTCCGTCCATCATCTTGTGTGTTTTCCTGTGGGAGCCGGCATTGCTTTTAGACAAGGGGAGCAGCTAACATACAGCTCCTCTTGCCCAAAAGCAATTCTTCTTTGCTTTGTTGAAGCGAGAGCAAGTTTCCTGCTCTCGCTTCAACGAAGCAAAGCAGAGTTTGCTATGACAGGGCGGGAGCCATGCTCCCGCCATGCCATAGGAAACGGCAATGTGCCGGGGTGGGCACCGCGGGACATCGCTGGAGCCGGCCCTTGGGGTGGCGGTCCTCAGGACCATCAAGGGCTCCAGGAGGGGGCTGCGCAGCCCCCCTCCCAACTAATTTAAGCCCCGGGGAAGTGATGGTCCCCAGGGACCCACAACGGACCCCTGCATTTCAATAAAGAGTGCCCTGGGAGGTGGTGGTCCTCGGGGCAGTGTGGGAGGGCTCGAGCCCTCAAACACTTACATTTTGTGTAAACACCCTGGGGAGGTGGCGGTCCCTGGGCCTGCGGGGGGGGGGGCATGGCCCCCTGCATTTTAAATCATGTAGCCCCGGGGAGTTGGTGGTCCCTGGGGCTTGGGGGGACCCGCGAGGCCCCCACCATCCAAAATAATTATAAGCACCGGGGAGATGGCAGTCACCGGGGCTGCGGGGGCCCCCGCGGGCCCCTGCTAATTATTTCCTTGTGGGACCCCCTGAGCGGGCCTAGGGGGGTCAGGGTGTTTGTACCCTACCCCCTTTTTTTTTTAATGTTTTTTCACCCTCTTTCTTGTGACTCAGTTACCGAGTCACAAGATGGCTGCCAACACTTCCTGGTTTGGAGTGTTGACAGCCAATCCAAATGAAGCTTTTGCACTGGAGGATTCGCAAATCCTCCTTGGTGCTCAGATATCGATATTTTTATTTTTTTAATTTCTCAGCAACTACTGAACGGATTTACACCATTTAAAACAAGCATTTGCAATTCAATAGGTCTCGCATTTGTGAGAGTTAGAGCTATTGGGGTTGTAACTGGCAATGTGCTTTTCTATGCAGTTTGGTGTGGAGTGGATGTATGTGGTATGAAGTGGAATTGTGGGTTGGATTGGAATTGTTAGTTGTGAAATTGTGTGCGGTGCAACTATCCCAATGAAAACAAAATAAGCAAGACCGGAGGGGTGGGGGTGAAGCGGTCAGCAACATGTAAAGTGGTGGGTGGGAGAGGAATGCAGCAACACGTGTAAAACAAATAGCACTTCAATTGAAGAGCACTTTAATAAAGGCACGAGCGAATAGAGAACAATTAAATGTAATGAATCTGTGCCTTGTCCCTGTGCCATACAAAGGAATGGAAGTGACGCATGGGCTCTAGTGGCTATTTAGGGTGCAGTAAAGCAGAATAACAGAGATTTCAACAAAGTGCCAAGCAATGGCTGGGTTGAAAGCCCAATACTGTATACATTAGAGGTAAGCCCTCATCTTCTGATAAGTTAGTAATTAATACATGCCACACTCTCAGAGCTGCCGACTTTGGAACTGAGAATCAGGTTGATTCCTAGGATATGCTGAATATCCTGTGATCGTGGGAAAATCACTTAATTTCTTTGGGCTCACTCCGATTATTTTCCTGTTTACGGTGATAAAACCAGTATAGTTGAGAGTAGTAATAATAGCATGTGCTATTAAACGTGCAGAGTGTCGAAATAGCTTTTAGTGAGCCGCTATTTACAAGGAGATAAAAGATCCCCGATCTTGAACCAGTATTTTGCTGTAAATGTGTGCTCTAAGCAAACACGTTTAAAGCTTAAGCGTTACCTTCTAATCTACCTTTCCGTATATAAAAGTGAATGATAAGCGTATTATTTCGTCCACAGCCTGGCGCCCAGAGCCGGTATATTAAATGGGGTAGTTGGCGTTCTGGTTTGATATGTTGCCTTGTGTAATGTAAAAAGAAAACAAGAGTTTGTGCTATTGGCATTGTACATGACATTGCCTTTTATCTCTATGTTTTAAAACCTGCAAGCGTACTTATAGTCCTTGCTTTCAAGAAGCAAGGCTGGCAGTAAAAGAGGCGCAGTTACTGCCAGCCTTGCTTCTCATATGCAATGACTATAAGTACAAAGTGCGTGTTTACGCAGCACTTGCAGGTTTTCAAAACACATAAATAAAAGGCATTGTCATTTACAATGCCAATAGTTCAAACTCATGCAAATGCAAGACCTATTGCATTGCAAATGCTTGTAGAATTTTGAAGAGGCATTATCACATTTTATTTAATGTGTGTTGTATGATTTACATGGCAATCATTTTCAGGGCTCGGCTCGTGCATGGGCTTTAAGAGCGGAGCCAGAGCCTTGGCTTGGCACTGGTTTGGCTCCCCCTGTTAATTTAATGGCTCGCCCACCTCTAATAAATAAAAACACACACAAGCCTTCTCACAATCTGTCAAACAAGCAGCCAGTACTATGGACAGTGACAGATAACGAGGTTATGGCAAACAGAAAGAGTGATAGGAAACAGTCTCGCAAACACAGTCGGGGCACAGACATGAGGTGGCACAGACATACAGTTTCACACACAATGCTAGATAAACGCAGTGAAACAGATCTACGAAGTGACATAAACTTGGTCTCTGTAAGACTGTTACTGGTAGGGGCGGGCCACTCAGGGTTATGTAAAAAAAAAAAAAAACACACTGGGGAGATTTCTTTCTTGCGGTCTCCTATGAGGAGGTTTCTGTTTTATTTTAAGGAGATGTAAGTAATACCAACAAAAAAAACGATCGCGTCCTGCTTAATGCCCTCCTGGTCCGGATTCAGGGCTGAATTGGGGCATAGGGTAATGAATAGGGTAAAGCTGAGTTCAAGTCCGGTTGGGGTTCTTTTCTTCTCTTGCTACAGAGATGTTGCCTGGTATCCCTGGGCATCCTCGGAAGGTGACGGGAGTCTGTGGCTTGTCAGTGGACGTCACGGGGCGTGGTAGAGAAACAACAGAAGAGAAAGAAAACAAGAATCAGATCTCTGATCTGAGGTTTACAACATACATTAGGGGGGGGAGTGCACCCTTCACCAGTGTCCCTGCCGTGCTGTGCCTAAGTGCAAGGGGGAGGCTTAGTGTAGGAAGGGTGTGAGTCTTGACTCCTGCCCACTAGCCCCGCCGAGAAAAGAACCCAGCCTCGGGTACTTGCCTTAACCCATGACCCTCCTGGGCCGTGTGGGAGGGAGTCCCAGCTTCTTCTCCAACCGTTGGAGGGCTGGACTCAAGCGCGTTGCTCTTGGAGCGGCCGTCGGTGTACTGCTTCTCCTGGGTTGGGTGCTGTTCGTCCCCGGACACCGTCTCCTTCTCCGCCTCTTCCTTGTTTGTTCCTCCGATGTTCGTCTCCTTCTCCGCGTCCGTGTCTTCTTCTTTCGCTGCTGCAATTCCTGGTATTCCCTGCTCCGCCTTTATATCCCCCATAGCTCCGCCCGAGTTGGCTCTGATTGGTGGCTCGTTAGGAAAGTCCGGTTGGTCTACTAGACTGCTAACCTGACTTCCTGTTTGCCTTGTCGCGGCCGCCATCATACATTTCTCGGGTGTCACGGTGTGTAGAGGGGACTCCTCACAATACCTCCCCTCCTGGAATGGACGTGTGGGCCATTCGGATGCTGGATGTCGGGAGAGGAAGTCAACGTTCGTCTGTAGTCGCCCTGGGGCGTGCATGGTCCGGAAAGAGAAGGGCTGTAAGGCAAGGAACCAACGAAGAATTTTAGGTTTGGAGTCTTTGTTTTGAGAGAGCCAAGTCAATGGGGCGTGATCTGTCAATAACAGAAACTGTCGTCCTAACAGATAGTACTGGAGGGCTTTGATGGCCCATTTAATGGCTAAGCACTCCTGTGACATAACGGGTTTCCCTAGGGAATAGCTTGTGGCTCAGGTACAGGATAGGGCGGAGAAACCCGTCTTTGTCAGGTTGGGAGAGAACCGCTCCTAAACCCCTACCTGAGGCATCTGTTTGAAGCACGAAGGTCTTTTGATAATTGGTGCATACAAGTACAGGTGCGTTACTTATGGCCTTTTTGAGTTGTGTAAAACTGTGCTCTTGTGTGGACGACCAGTGGAGGGGTTTCCCGGACATGGTTTTCGTGAGAAGGTCGGTGAGGGGGCTTGCAAGGGCTGAAAAGTGAGGTATGAACCGGCAGTAATAACCTATGAGCCCAAGGAAGGAACGGACCTCTTTCTTTGTGGTGGGATGGGGTATATTGTTTATAGCCTCTAACTTATCTGTGGCCTGATTTGTCCGGCTTGGATGTCATACCCGAGATAACGAATATGGTCGGTACCAAGGGTAGTTTTCTTGGGATTGATGGTAAGACACGCCTTCTTCAGTGTCTGTAGGATGTTACGTAGATGTACAAGGTGCGTCTCCCAATCAGGGCTATGGACAACGATATCATCTAGGTATGCTACAGCATAGGTGTGATGTTCACGCAATAAGATGTCCATTAGCCTTTGGAACGTTGCCGGGGCTCCATGTAGCCCAAAGGGGAGAACTTTGAAGTGGAACAGTCCGAAAGGGGTAGAGAAGGCGGTCTTTTCTCGGGAATCAAAGGACATAGGAATCTGCCAATATACTTTGGTGAGGTCGATTGTAGACATCACTCTGGCATCTCCTAGACGATCTATAAGTTCGTCCACTCGGGGCATGGGTTAGGCGTCGAACTTTGAGATGGAGTTTAATTGCCGAAAATCCATACAAAACCCAATACTCCCTTCGGGTTTAGGGACTAGCACAATTGGGGAGGACCAAGCACTCTGGGGGGGCTCAATGATATCTGCTGTCAGCATTGCTTGTATCTCTTGGTTTACAGCCTGTCTTCTGGCAGCGGGTATCCGATATGGTCTTAGTCTGATTGGTTTTGCGTTTGCTGGAGCGGCCGTCGGTGTACTGCTTCTCCTGGGTTGGGTGCTGTTCGTCCCCGGACACCGTCTCCTTCTCCGCCTCTTCCTTGTTTGTTCCTCCGATGTTCATCTCCTTCTCCGCATCAGTGTCTTCTTCTTTCGCTGCTGCACTTCCTGGTATTCCCTGCTCCGCCTTTATATCCCCCATAGCTCTGCCCGAGTTCGCTCTGATTGGTGGCTCGTTAGGAAAGTCCGGTTGATCTACTAGACTGCTAACCTGACTTCCTGTTTGCCTTGTCGCGGCCGCCATCATATATTTCTCGGGTGTCACGGTGTGTAGAGGGGACTCCTCACAGTCTCTTACGGTAAAAGATATACACGGGGACTGACGGGCAGGCCCTCTTGCGTTTACACGCAAACACACACGCACGCACATATAAAGCTAATCGTGTCTGCAACCACATACACACCCACGCGTACTGAAGTCAAAGATACACCGAGTGACCAGCATACAGCGAGATAGGCACGCAGTATTCCATGCGCGCAAGCACACAAAGTCATGAACACTAAGCGACAGCTACAGAAAGTGGTCCACGCACAATCCCACCTGGAGGTGCACAGATATACTGACTGAGCGGCCGATACCCTGCGTGTCCTTGACCAAAAATAGCTTTGCGAATTGAGTCTGCGTTGTTATAATCTACTCGATATGGTGTAGACATGATAAAAAGTTCACAAGGTCAAAAAGTCTAAACTTTGCTCTAGCCGCAGCACTATCAGTCTGAGGAGGTCATTCCACAACAACCAATTCAAAATCTGTGTAGTCACAGGACAGGAACAATCAGGGAATTGTTTCTGCAAAGGCTCATGGGAGTCAGGGATATGCAGGGCCAAAGTCAGCCTTGCACCTCGATCTTGAGGTTTGTTAACCCAACAGACCTAACCAAGATAAACTATTGACCGGTTCAGCAATCCAATGCAGATATTTTAGGAAACTTCTTAATGAAATCTATGACATTTGCTCTACCTTGCACAAACACACGCCTCGCTGCTTCATTATTGTGGTTTATAAAACACACACACCCTAATAAAGTGCTCCATATTTTCAGTTAGTTCATTGAAAGTTTTCAGACCCTGTAGAGATCGCGCAGATTGTAGAATGACATAAAATAGGGGGTACACAAACACTGGACGAGGTGAGGCAGAGTGGAAACCGCATTGCTTTATGGCTGGGGCAACAGCAAAACGCTCAACTCATATCACGGGGGGCAACGTATGGTGGCCAATTCACGAGGATCTGAGGCCGCGCTAATAGTTAGAATGTACTGCCAAGTGCGGTGTACAAGCCAAGCCAGTAAACTTGTAATAATTTAATGCTGTAATAAAAATATACATTTTGTGCTAGTGCCATCCATATTACAGACAGGGTTGCACAAGCATCTGAGGTCCCTTCTGTAATACCAATTAAAGCCCTGCGGACACAATGTGCGGGCACAAACGCCAATTGTGTCCGTGGGGCCCTTTGTAAAATACGGTCTAATATTCTTCCCAGCGTTGCTCTACCATAGCCCAGTGGGACCACAGCAACACTTTCAATGTCATCCGGATCCAGATAAAGCAGAAAGCGTAATTCACAATGTCCCCGTCCAGTTCCTGGTTTTAGCGCAGCCCACTGACAGCACTCGTCTAAGAGGTGATGCACACTGCTCCGCACTGGTGTTCGATCTAGAAACTCAAATTAAAGTTGCACCAACAAGATTTTTTCCGCTACATTATGTTCATTTTCAGGCTACTCTAATAAATGGATTAACCAGCTTTTACTGCTATCTGGGTTTGTATTTTACCCGCTTCCTATGATGGCACCCGCTATGTTAGGTACACACGAGACAGGTAAAAACCTGTCAAATTGAAGAATCGATTTCTTAATCACACCAACGTTTTTGTGAAGCTTTAATATTAACTGGGTGTTTGCATTGTATTGGAGCGGCCAGGCTGCAGGAGAGAATCTCCCAGGAAGCCTTGTTCTGATCTTCCAGTTGAGTTAGAGCATTATTGTGGGGATGGCATGAAGCCCCTTAATGGTACTGACTGACTGACTGAAACATTTATAAAGCGCGCTTATGCCATGGTGTCTTGGCACTGAGAGGACCAAACACACATCGCGAAGCCCTAGAGTCTTGGAAAAAGAAAGGTCTTTATCTTTTTCCTAAAGAGAAGCCTGTTAGGTTCAAGCCTGACAGACTCCGGAAGAGAATTCCACAGATTGGAGGCTTGATATGAGAAGCCAGCTCCACCCCATCTAGCTCTTTTAATTCTAGGGACACAGACTAGCCCTACATTGGCAGATCTAAGGGTACGAACAGGTCGGTACATAGGAAACATCAGTTGAATGTCCTGGGCTCCGCCCCCATAGATTGCCTTATGCACCAGACAAAGAGCTTTAAATTTTACCCTCTGGCCTACTGGAAGCCAATGCAGCTGTTTAATTGCTGCTGAGGTCAAATGGTGTTTGGGCAGATCGTAAAGTAATCGCGCTGCCGCGTTCTGAAGGGATTGGAGTTTTTTCATCTGCCCCTGTCCCATCCCGAGATAGAGCGCATTACAATAGTCCACTTTTAAAAGGACAAGGGCTCCCACCACTGTTTTAAGAAGAGACAACGGGATAAAAAGTAGAATCTTCCGAAGGATTTTCAAGGTAAAGAAACAGGCTGAGGTGACTTGATTGACTTGAGAGGCGTACTTTAGATCTTTATCCAGTACCACTCCCAGGTTCCTTGCCCTGATTACCTGGACTGGACAAGATCTTGCCTCAGAGGGCCACCAAGTTTGGCTCCAAATAGAACTCCACTGCTCCTCAAGAAAGCTCCTCTTCAGCAACAGCGGGCGTACATTTTGGAAATGGTATCCAACTGAAAGTTTGTAGTGGCGCCATCTATGTGAGCCGTTAGAGGTGGGCCAGCCTACAAATTACCAGGGAAGTCGAGCCAGAGCTGAGCGAAGGCTCTGGAATGGGCCCTAAGAGCCCTGCAGGAGCAGAGCTGATGAAAATATTTGCCAAGTAAAAAATGTAAAAATCTGCTAAAGTCTTTTCAAAATTGAAAAAAGTTATAGCTCTTTAACATGCAGATGCGTTTCACCTCAGTACATTAGTTTATATCACTACAAGGAAAAGCATTTAATAAAAGAGATTTTATTTTAAATAGGGGTTTAGAAAGATTCTCCACTTCCTGCCCAGACGACACTATTAATGACCTAAAAATGCAATTCAGTAGTGATCTGTTACTTATATGTGGGCAGAATTATTATTTTAGAAAGACCGACATTGTAATATTATCAATGAAACACAAGGTTTACGTATTGCATACACCCTGGACATAAAATAATTATAGGTGCTCTTGTCTGATAACGAATTAAAGAGTGTTGGTGAAACAAAATATTTGCCTAGGATCACACAATCTGGTAAAGTAGGGAAGCCGGGATTTATCCGAGGTTTTCTGGTTTCGCAATTCAACCACTACATAGGTGCCTCTTTGTCTCTACTTTTTTACATCAAAGGTTAATGCTTTGGGTTTAATTTTGGGTGCATGCGGTTAGACCATGAGTGGCAGGCAGGCAGGCCGAAGTCAATGCTCATGTTGGGCCAAAGGATTCAAGAAGACCTCGAGTTGGACCAGAGCCATCTTGTCTGAGCTTTCAGTGACTTGCTCACCTCCAAGGTATGTAGTATGTTCCATACCACTGCACCCTGGTAGCAGGGGGGAGCAACACTACTTTGTTAATGGCCTGCTATAAAACAAGATAGGATTTAGTAAGTAACTGTCTGCTTTGCAAATGACAAAGGGCCAATGGCAATGTGTGGTGGCCATTTTGAGCAAGCCGTTCTTCTTGTATCTATTTTATGATATTTGAAATTCAACAGAAATAAGGGGAAAGGTGAATGACATCATCGCTGGCAGGTGCACAAACATCTGCTAAATAAAGGTAGATAATAACGTTAGTCTTCTTATCAAGGGCTCAGTGCAGAGATCACGCGCACGGGTAATGATTGAATTATTTAATTAGCTGCTTCCTGCGCTGCAAGGCACACTCCTGTGGGCTGCATTAACCAAGGCTGCAGCCCAGGGCATGGCCGCATCCAAAGGATTTTTGACCGTAAATCTTACATACTTCGGGCTTTAAAACCTCAAGCGCCTAGAGGCTATTCAGCTCGTGTGCAAGCGCTATGAAAAGTCGACACCCACCAACTAATGGTAAAATACTTACTCCTAAGAGAACTCGCCCCCAAAGACATTGCAGCATAATTAGATAATTAAGTCAACATCCCACCCCACCCCACCCCACCGCCATACACACACACACAGCACTGGCCGCTAGCGGTTTTGGTGCTATGGATACTTCTATTATGCCTATCACAAGCACTATGCACATCAAAAGTGCACGTAAGGTTTCGCATATTGCGCGCAATTTGGAACATTTCCCAGATTTCTAAAACTGGACTCTTCAATAAGGGTTCTGAAAGGGTTAGGTCAAGGATAGAACTGAAATTTTACTTGACACAGGATAGGTGACAGTCTTGAGAAGAAAAACAAATCAGGACGAAACACTGTAAGGTGTGATTTTCTTTATTGAAGAGATATGCTGCTGAAGAAAAGTCAATGAAGAATACAGAATGACGCAGATTGGGATAATTATATGGATCTACAGCCAGTGACGTGCAGCTTTACTGATGTTTTGTCTGAGAATAGGCATTTTAAAGAAAATATTGTTAAAGATAGCACTTAACGAGAGCAGAACCTCACAAACGTGGTTAGTTGATAGCGCGTCTCAAGAATGGGGAAAATGTGCTGAAATAGCCCTAAGCATTTCTACGAGTTCCAGATGCAAGGCCAATGTAGGTAAATCCCTGTACTGTACGTCTAGGGTAACGACTTTCTTGAGGACCAAGACTACTCACAATGTTCTGAAATGCAGAAGGCGTCTTCAGGGATTCAGATTTCTATTATTATTTTCCTGATGAAAGTGACATTTCTATGCTTTTAAATAGAAAAACACAGTACCTTAATATTTCCTCTTGAAAGCGATTGTGAAAGTGAAAGCGATCGCTAAGGGGAAAACAAACACGGCCGCGAGTGGTGCGCGCGCGCGCCACTGCAACCCATATGTTTTCATTTATTGCGCCCGTATCTGGGCACGATAATTGGAAACATATGGGCGTAGGTGCGCGTAACGGACACCAATAGGCCATGGGCGGAGCAATGCACCCGCCTTTGGCCTATTGCGTGCTCTGTTTAAAAAAAAAACACGCACGCAAAGCCCAATAGCGGAACCCAAAAGGAAAAGCACACGCACGAGCATGTGCGATTCCTGGGTCCGTTTCTAAACCTCCTACAAAAGGGCTCGCCTGCGCGAGCAGTGCTGCGCACTGCATCGCGTGGGGGGGAGCCCTAAAAAGGGCACTTTCTGAATAAGAGCTACCTTTTTTGATAAATTTGGTGTAATTCTGTTCAGTAGTTCAAGCTGTAGCGGTGTCTAATGTTCCTATGGAAATTAACATGGGGAAAACGCGTTTTGGGACCCCCCTTTTTTCTCGGCTCCAACTTGACGAATCACCCCGAAACTTTCAAGACTGTAGCTGACTGGAGCGCCCCATTAGTTTGGAAAATTTCACGAAGATTCGTCAAACGGCGCCAAAGATATTGGCAAATCAAAAAACGCTTTTGCTATGGAAACTAGGTCCTGACTATAACTACCTACTGGCGACCGCCAGTAGGTAATATATATATATATATATATTCTACTGTCCCTGAGGATCAGAGCGTTTTTCTTCGCCACAGCCCTCTCAAGCTCTTCTCTTGGTCTCGTTAACCCCACATCTCTTCCCAATTCAGAGCAGTAAGGCATGTAACATTGCTCTGTGTCGAACTTGCACCTGTAGAGGGTATCTGGGTAATATAAATCCCCTCCTGTCCATACTTGCTTTATTCTTAGTCTCTTTACAAGGTATTGTGTGCTGCAGTATTGGGTGTGTCTTTCACTTCAGTTCCCTTGGCCAGCCAGTGTAAAGACACAGTTTGCAGCACTCCAGCGCTATCTGGTGATGGTCATGAAAGCTGGAATTATGTAAGATGACACCTGTCCTGTGTGCCCAGTCCTGCCCCTGGTGAGACCACTTGGCTCTCAGCTGCCATGCCATCTCCAATGCTTCACTCTGCCATTAGTTTCTAGCAGCTCTTTGGCACTCTGGCTCAGGAGTGAGACCCCACTAAAAACAGTCTTAGTAGTGGCATTGAGAACCAATAGGCATGAACTTGATATGCCACCTTGGAAGACCTGGCCTCGTTGCTGAAGAAGGGCCTCTTTCATGGTTTTCTCTTTTACCACTACAGTCCACAGAAACCTCAGTTTTAGATGTCGAAGTAGCCCCACTTCCTCTAGCATCCCAACAAGTATCGCAGTAGTTTGGGTGTCATAAGACCATCAGATGCTGCACCAGCCAGGAGGCTGCATGGGAGCCCTGCAAGAAAGCATCGGTCATAGAACTCCACTGGCTACGACCCCTGCTCCTCCAAGGGAACCGTCTTTTTTTCATTTTGTATGCTCTTTTAAAGGTTTTACTTTTACTCAGTGTTTAATATGTCTCAGCTTTTTTTCGTACCAATAATTGTTTATGACCAGATTGTGTTGGGTAGTTTGTTCACTTTTAGCTCTGATCTTTCTGTAATGCTCCAAATACGTTTGTAATATGGGATGGAAATACAGACAACCTGTCTCTTCGATTTCCAAAACCCCAGAATTGGACAAGTGACATCACTTGTGGTGTGATGTTTAACAGGGCACTTTAGGCTTGGGAGAGGAATAGGCGAGAGATAGAGACTGGGACGAATTGAATGAGAGCATATTACTTCAGCCTGTCCCTGACTTGTTGATCGGAAAACCCAGGCATGAAATATCTGGAATTTACCTCGCTGAGCATATCTGCTATGACTCTCAGAAGCCAAAGCTCAGATAGAAGGTAAACAACCTGATGCTTTTCTCTGTCTGGCCTGCCACATGGCACTTTAGCACGAGACCCTTTGTGACACTTGTTAGAAATGAGATCTCTGGTTGGCTAAGGCTTGCGCCAAAGCCAGGCAGAGACCACCCCTCTAGTCAGGGCAAGGGAGTTACACGCCAAAGATAACCTCTGTTCACCACCTTGGTGGCTTGGCACAAGCAGTCAGGCTTATCCCGGAGGCCATGTGTAAAGCATTTGCGCAACCCACACAGCAACAACATACTAGGCACACCACAAAAGGAACTCCACACAAGGTTATATCAAAAATAGCCTTTGTATTATCCTAAAACACATTAGAATAGTAATCACACAATATACACTGTGCCAACTGGCACTGGATAATATTTACAGGGGGTTATATACGCATGACAGGGCCACTAAGACCACTGTCAGAATCATCACTTAGTAAAAATAGTAAATGTAGAACATAGAATAAACATAGAACACAACCAGTAATTACTGGCAAACACTGTACTCAGCATCATCCTGTAACACAAACCATATTATGCACAGTATCACATTAGGTGTGAAATATATTCTGCGCCAACCCCATAAGCATAAACACATTATGCAATCTTCTCATAAGTCTAAACGCATTAGACCATAACCTCCTAAGCATAACTCACATTAGGAAATAATCTCACTAGGATAAACCACAGTAGGCAAATAACCTAATACCTAAACCATAGTAGATAATAACTCAAACATAACACAGTATGCAAAACCTCATAATCACAAAACCACATTAGAGGCATAAGACAGGGTGCGTAAATTATACTATATAAATCACATTTCCTAGCACCAGATAAATCACATTAGGGCCTGGCGCCCTACAAACCTAATAGTCCCCCTGGCCAACTGGCCTTCTGAAAGGGGCTAAAATGCCCTATGTCCAATAAAGTCAGGGCAGCTGCCAGGGCAGCAATATCCAAGAAGCGCGCAATTGCGCTTGGGCAGAGGAGTGTACCTCACTCCTATCCTACTCAAACATGCCCCCAAAGAACTGTGGCCTAAACGTGGCAGCTGGCACTAAGTGCTGCGCAGCTGTAAAGCAAAGTAAGGCCCTGGCACCACTGTGCCTCCTGTCCCATGCAGGGACTCTCTATCCATTGTGCCCAATTCGCGGCACATAGGCACTGGCACCGGGGCGGGCACTGACAATGTGCCCCGACACACCCCCAACCACCATATACTGAGATCTACTCACCGGGGCTCTGTTTGGAGACTTCTGCAAGTCCGCCTCCTGTAACGTCACATCTTCGCCCGGTTTCTCTCCTAGGACTGGGACTTCACATGGAGCCTCTGGACGGCTGGGGCTGCACGTGGAGCTCTCCTCACCAACACGGGAGCCCTGCTTCACTCTGGCAGCCTTCCCGCGTCCCACTCGATCTCCTATGGACTTGCGGCAGGGGCAGGCACCGACAATGTGCCTCGCGCCCTCTCCGCCTTATTCTCCCCAAAAGCTGCTGAATGCGGGGCTTCCCTTGGGTCACGGGAGCCCCGCTCGGCATCGGCGGACTATTTACTTGCGGGGCTTCCCTTTCTTCTCGGAAGCCCCACCCACGGGAAGCGCAGCCTTGCTTGCCTTCTGGGTCGCGCTGGGCAGCGGCCCAGAAGAGATTCCTTTAGCGGCTCTGGCCACGGTGGTAGCATGCGGGGTGGGCACCCGCCATTGTAACTAAATACCCAGCGGACATGTGGGGTGGGCCCCCACCATTAAATAGCGGAATAAGCGTGGTGGGCACCCGCCGCTTGGGGCATTACAGGGGAATCCTTCACGCCGGTATTCCCCCCAGCAAGTCGAGCAGCCCAGCGCTGCGGAGCCCTCATGCTCCTTCTCATGGGAGCAAGTAGGAAAATCCAGCACAGCGCTCATGAGGCGCTAAGAGTCCAAGAAGACCTGGAAGTCCTTATGGATAAAGGGGCAATGCAGGGCCCAGGGAGGCAAGCCCTCCTGGCAGCCCCCCCTGGGCCCCAGCAGCACGCCCCAGCATGATCAGCACCAAAGTACAGAACCCCCCATTATGGGGTCACAGACCCTTCTTTTATACACCCTTTCTTCTTTGTGTCACAGCACAGGGCTTGGGGATACCAGTCAGAACTGGTTTAGGGGGGATTTGGAGCACTTTGTTTGCCAAGCTCCTCTTCCCCTTTGTCAGGTGGGGGTTCGCCATCAGACACACCACAGGGGATTACCCCTCCCACCACTCTTACTCCAGGTGTCCCATTCAGCTCAGCTGACTCACCCTGCCCCTCTTGGAGCCACCCACACCTCTCAGCTCCTGTCACTCACAAGCCAGACATGCAATTCACATCAAGCAGGCAGACACATAGCACGCAGAAAAGCCAACTTCTAAAAGTGGCATTTCTAAAATAACCACAATAAATCTGCACACCCCAATGCATTCCTATGGGATGGCAGGGTATCCTTACAAATGTAACACAGAGAGCGTATGCACTTTACACTGGACCACAGTGCTAAAGTGCCCAGAGGCCTAAAACCACCAACACCATGTCAGAGCTAAGGCAAAAAGTTTAGGGGTGAACCTGCCAAAAAGGGCCAAGTCCAACAACACTCCTTTGGAAAATGGCTAGTTACTGCTTGATATGGACTCTGATGATAAGATGTTTATTGTTTTTTTTTTTTTATTTTTTTTTTATTGTTGTCCTTGGATTACTCAATGATAAAAAGTGACTTCCTTTCTAACAAGTGCTTTCTAGTTCTGTAGACACGGCTCATCCTTAAAATGCTGCCTTTTTAGTATGAAGAACGTTTATTATTTGTATAAATCTATTTTTATTTCTTTAACATAGTAAAACAGGGGGCTTGGCTTTGCGATCTAAAATGGTGGTCGCACTCTAAGAGGGCTCCGGGCCCCTTCACGATCCGTCTCCATCCTGTAGCTCATCCAGTGGCATCCTTCCAACTGGGGCACTTCCAGCTTTAAGACTCCCCCCCCCCCCCCCCAAACCCCCCCCCCCCCCCCGCGTGCAGCAACCAGATGACAAATAAGCACATACGGCGGACAGGGGAGCTGGCAGCGGCGACCTGATGATCAGCCCTGAGCAGGTAAAAATGGCGGCGGCTCGGCTCATCACTTTGAGGCTGAGTCCGTGATTCTGTCCCACTGTGGAGGAGTGCACGGGGGCCCTGCTGACTGACCAACTGCCCATGCGGCAGGTCGCTCCCTCCACGAGGTCGCCCTTAGCAGCTCTGTGAGCCCGGAGGAGCCGCGGTGCCTGGATTGGCAGCCTGCCTCTGAGAGGGACTGTTGGTGCTCATGCAGCTGTACGAGGTGGCAAGGGGGCCATAGGGGAGGCGGCAGATCTGCCGCGCTGCCCCTAAAGTCAGTGACGATCCTGAGCCGTCCCTGGCGAACAAGTGTAAAGGTAACTGGCCTGGGCTGTTATCGCGCCCAGAGCGGATTGGTGGCTGCTGCGGGGCGCGGGCCTTGGTTCACTACATCACCTATGGGACCTGTGGGCTAGCGGCACGCTCCCCTGCTGTTGAGTCCTGTTCCCTTGGATCTTCTGATCTTGCGCGGGGGTTGCCTCCCCATGCTCTGCGGAGACCGACCCTGCCCCGCGCCTGGCCTCTGGGACCTGTGATCACTGGGTGTCGGGCCGGCAGCCTGCAACTGTGGTGGTCAGATGAGGCCCCCAATGAAGTGTAAGGTGAGGAAGAGGCACCTGGGAAGGGGGTACGGCCTTGACCATCGAGGAGCTCCTCTCGTGGACTTTGTAGAGGCAGTCGACCTACGATTGGCAGGGCGCCTCAAGGGACCAAATGTGTGGCGCGAGGAGTGGCTCTTCCTGCTCGCTCCCACGTATAAGCCCAGGGGCCCCGCGGTGAGCCCCTCTGGAAATGGGACCTGCCTCTCCCAGCCCCCACTTGGACTCCGGGGGTGCTGCCCAACCCACAATCAGAGGGTCTGAGCCCTGTGTTACTGACTGTGGAATGGCCTGAAGGCTTCGACCTCCAGATGGCGTGATGGTGACTTGGGGCGGCCCTGTGGCTCTCGGCCTGCGATCGGCAGGACTAGGCTGCTGGGCCTCGGCATGTCGCCTGCTGCGGGCTTGGGTGGGCAGGTGCCTGGAGCGACCCCAATGCAGCAGTCCTTGACTACATCAAGATCAAAAGGGGTGAGCGCGTGCAACTCTTCCCCCACCACATAGAGTCCCGCGGAGAGACTGAGACTGGGATAGCGATGACTCTCAGTTCCCTGGTACCCGCACTGGCAGACGGATGACACTGGAGTGGCGCTGCGCCCAGGAAGGGGTCTGACCCCAGGGTGTGCGACACTTTGAGGTGAACCAGGGCTGCATTGGCCCACGCCTGGAGGGTTCCCCCCCTGGAGGCTGCGCATGAGCGAGATGCCAGACACAGCCCACAGAGGGACGGCTCCCTGATCGGAGGGTGCACCGTAGATGAAGGTAGCACTACGGGGCCGCTGGCGAATACCAACAGCGGCAACTAAGGGGCACTAGGATCTAGAACAGACCCGAGAAGTAACCCAGACCCCTAATCGTTACTTCAGTGTGTCTGAGTACTCACAAGATCCAGTGTGCCACCAAACAAGATTTGCCGTCCGTCCCCCCTGGCCGGGGGTGCTGCAGTCGAGTCTCCCCATCCTTTAAGTTCCAAGCAGGATGGATAAACTGAGCGGATCGACATAGTGGCCCGGGCGCCCTTGCCTCCACAGCATGCAGAGACCTTCCTTAGTCAGCGGGACCCTCCCTCACGGATACGCAAGCCAACATCTCCACAACCCAAGTGGCGCTGACGGGACTGGGTTGGCTCACCCCCCCTGAAGATACCGAGCAGCCATGGGGAAGGACAGAGGGGCTAAACCAGTGTCGACTCAGATCCGAATGGAGCAGTACGCAATCAATAGCCTTGGACATGGTGAGACCGCACCTCCTGCGGTTACCCACTCGGAAGGTGACCTGGCCATCATCCTGCAGGCCATCAAGATCGGTGAGGTGCGGGTGGACATGGACCACCGAAATGCAACAGCTCGCATCACTGAATCGGAATCCCGCATCTCGGAGGTTGAAGATGATGTCTCCAGCCTGAAGGCGCAAGTGAAGCAGCTCCTATCCCACACGTCTGACCTTCATAGGCATGCAGAGTATGCTGAAAATTGATCACCTCGTAATAATCTTCGCCTAGTGGGTCTTCCTGAGGGGACAGAACTCTTGCAAATGAGCACCTTCATTGAAGACTGGATTAAATCCTGGATGCCTCCGAACGCCCTATCAGCGTGGTTTGTGGTGGAGAGGGCCCACAGGGCGCTTGCGTCCTAGCCGCCACTGGGAGCACCGGCCAATAATAGCAAGGATTCTGAATTCCTGCAGGAAGCACGCTTCCGGCCAGAGCTGCTCCACAACGGCACCAAAATGATGATCTTCCCTGATTACACCAAAGAAGTGCAAGCCCAAAGAAGATCATTCAACCAGGTGAAACAGAAGCTACGTGCCCTCAGCCTGCAATACCGGCTTCTCTTCCTGGCCCGACTCAAGGTGATATCCCAGAACAGGACACACTTCTTCGTCACACCGGAGGCCGCTTGGACATGGGTGACTGAGGAGCGCCCACTCCACCCGCTGACTGGTACCCCTCATCATGAGCCCCAGAGGGGAACGCGAGTTGGCACAATGGCGGGCACCCGTGTGAGGCTCACAGGGTCTCACAGAAGACGCAATGCCTGTGGAGCAACTTCCGCCTCGCCTGCAGGATCCCCCCGGGAGAAGAGTAGATTGTAGAGATCTCAGGAACTGGCAACCTTCCAGGAGAACGCTGAGAGACCTGACCTGCCACCCATGTGGTGCTCCATAGACTCTCTGGGGCCAAGCTCAGCAGGCACTGACCTTTCACGCAGCCCCCACAGCTGATTTTAAGTACTAATTACTTCATCACAGAAGATGCAATGCCCATGGAGCGACTTACGCCTCGCCTGCAGGATCCCCCCAGGATAAGAGTAGATAGTCGATCTCAGGAACCGGCAACCTCCCAGGAGAACACTGAGAGACCTGACCTGCCACCCGTGTTGCGCTCCATAGACTCTCCGGGGCCAAGCTCTGCAGACACCGACCTTTCACGCAGCTCCCGTAGCTGATCTAAAAAACGAATGACTTTATCTGAATGATTTTGAATCCTTAGTGGTAAAGGGGCCAAATGCATCGACCCACACCACGCTCCCTTAGCTAGTTTTTCTTGCATTTTTAGTCTCCGTTTACAGGGCGACAGATGCTTCAATTTGGGAAGTATGTGGAGGGTGGTTGGTTGGGACAGGGGGTAGGGACTGGTCTCCCTGCTTCTGATTTAGTTTGTGTTACTCTTCAATGCCATCCCTGTGCCCGCCAAAGATGCCACTGGCTCACCGTCCTCCCATAGGAAAGCAGGGGCCAAGCATCTTAGAGACTGGTCCTCCACACTGGGCCTCTGTGACGTTTGGCGAATTTGGCACCCTACAACACTGCAGTACACACACGTGTCGGCCGCACATAATACACACTCCCGCATTGACCTCATTTTAATGCTAGCCCCAGATTGTAGGTCGGTTACAGAGATCTAAATCCTGGCACGAGGTCTATCAGATCACTAAGGCCTTGGAAGAGCCCATTACTCCTGAGGAGATCGGAGAAGCGATCTCGGCACTGGCTACCCGTAAGACTCCTAGCTCGGATGGGCTTCTGGCGGAATACTACGCGGCGTTCCGGGAGATGTTGATCCTACGGCTCCATGCCCTGTTTGAGGAGGTGCTGGAGTGAGGCACTTTTCCCCCTGACACCGACACTGCCACCATCGTGATTATACCCAAATTGGACTCTTCCCCCAGCCTCATGCTCTAACTACCGCCCCATTTCCTTACTTAATACTGAGATTAAAATCTATGCTACGATTCTCACCACCGGTCTGAAGTGGGTGATCTGTACCCTCATACACCCTGATCAATGCAGCTTCACTCTGCACCGTAGAACATGGCACTGCCTGCGACGCCTCCATGTGGCCCATCTCCTCAAGCCGTAGTTAGCCTTAGTGCTACCTGACTTTGAAAAGGCCTTTGACACGGTTGACTGGAGCTACTTGAGGAGTGTGCTTGAGAGGGCGGGTTTCGGTCCTCATTACTGGAAACTGGTGGGAGTCCTGTACTCCTGCCCATCTGCTTGGGTTATTGTGAATGGGGCATGGTCAGATGCCTTCCCCATCAGGAGGGGAACCCGTCAGGGATGCCCTCTCTCCCCTTTCCTGTTTGCTCTAGCGATAGAGCCTTTGGCCTGTATCATACGTGCGTTTAGCAGATACAGGGGCGGCGCTGGCACGGTTCCCCTGAAGACCAGATTGCCCTGTATGCGGATGATGTCCTGCTCTTCCTGGCCGATCCGTCCCAATCGGGCCAAGATGCCTTCAGATACTCCAATCTTATGGGAGAGCATCAGGCCAGCATCTTAACCTGGCTAAATCCAACTTGGTGCCCCTTCACACGTCGCGGGAGTGTGTGGACTAGCAAACAAACATTCCCTTACAGAGGCTTTCCTTTAATTACCTCGGCCTATGGGTGGCCCTTCTCCCGGAGATGATTTGGACCCTCAACGTCGGCTCACTACTCAAGCGTACAAAAGATTCGTCGGTGGCAATCCCTTCCTCTCAACCCCCTAGGTAGGATCGCCCTGATCAAAATGATGCTTCTACCCCGCCTCCTATACGTGCTCCAAAATCTCCCACTTCACCTCCCTCGCAGCTGCTTCAGATGACTTGATGGAGTGCTCACGACCTTTCTCTGGGGTGGCTCGCACTCTGGCCTGTCTCTCGCACATTGTCAACGACCCCCACAAAACGGGGGAATGGGACTGACAAACCACTTCCTGTACTACCTGGCCACCCGCCTCCATGTGATCCACGACTGGTTTAATGGTGAATGGTTGGATCCCACCCATCGGCTAGAATTGGAGAGCCTCGGATTTCCACGGACCCAGGCCATGTTGTATGGGGCACCAATTTCTCATACTTTGCCAGCAGTCACTCGGGCGACTTTCCTAGCATGGCGATCCACGCTGCGGCACACTCAATGGGACTGCAAAATTACACTACAGATATCCCTTTGGCACTGCACATGGCTACAGGAGTTTGGGACATTAACGGGATTCCACAAATGGCATCTCAGCAGTATCACTCTCTTGGGAGACGTCTGGAGGGATGGGAACTTGTCCTCATTCCAAGAGCTCCAGCAAATATATTCCCTACATCCAGAAAATTTTACAGATACCTCCAACTGCGCCATGCCTTGACCTTCCACATTCCTGATCGCTCCGAAGTCCCGGAGTTTAGTCCTATGGAAGACAAGCTCCTCATGTGGAACCTGGGGATGGGGCAATATCCCAGATATACCGATCACTGATAAACAACACCCCATTCACTTTAGACCACCTCAGGAATAGATGGGAACAGCTGGTTGGCCTACTAGAGGAATCGGACTGGAGAGATGCACTGATGGCCCCCAGGGTATTAACCATGTCTGCCAGGCTCTGTCTCATTCAAATGTACTATTTTCACTGTTCATATCTTACTCCTGTGAGGCTTCACAAAGCGGGCTTACTCCCATCCCCTAAAAGTCCTCATTGTGGGGGCAGAACCAGATAACTTCTATCATATGACCTTGTCCTGCACTATCCTCTCCAGCTATTGGAGGTCGACTGTGGCGGAGTTGAGAGGCATACTGGGTTGGACTGTTCCCCCTTAGTCCTCTTGCCCTTCTCCTGGGAGTGAAGGGTGGGTTAGATGGTTCCCGTAATGATAAGCTATTCCTGGGGACTGCCACATTGGTGGCCAAGAGAGACATTGCAGCGGCCTGGAGAGATTCGCTGGCTCCCTATCTGGCTAAATGGTGTAAGAGGGTGGACTGGTCCGCCATTCAAGAAAGAACTGTTTACGAGTCGTGAGGCTGCACGGCCAAACATGGACGGATATGAAGCAAATGGTGGAACCTACTGGACTGAATGGTCACGGACGATGGTTGGGGGTGGCTTGGGAACATGCTTCATTCTATCCATTCCTAAGCTGAACAGGGTGATCTCTATGATTGTGCTGAAATGTCTAACATGTCACAGTGTCGATTTGTTCTGTTGGTTATAAAATCCAATAAAACTGGTTATCAAAAAACATAGTGAAGCAGTTACAAGTTAAAGGAAACAGCATTACAATGTGAATGACCGTGCTAGATGCATAATATTTCATCATGTTGCATGTGACATCTCATCTACAGTACAATTCCTACTGCAATAACAATTGTGTTTGTGTGCGTGTGATGTTGTGTGGTGCTGATATGTTAAATGTGCAGTGAAACGACTAGCCATATTTAAGATGTGCGGAATAAAAGAAGTGCACCTTTTATTACAGTGTTGTAGGAAAGTGCCCTTTTTGCATGGTTACCCCCCTTTTGCCAGATTCCTGATGCCAACTTGACTGAGTGCGCCCTGTGTCCCTGCCAATCAGGCTCCCAGGTTATAAAATCCAATAAAACTGGTTATCAAAAAACATAGTGAAGCAGTTACAAGTTAAAGGAAACAGCATTACAATGTGAATGACCGTGCTAGATGCAT
The DNA here is from genome assembly GCF_964204655.1 of Triturus cristatus. Taxonomy (NCBI): domain Eukaryota; kingdom Metazoa; phylum Chordata; class Amphibia; order Caudata; family Salamandridae; genus Triturus; species Triturus cristatus. The sequence goes on from NC_140588.1 coordinate 567,240,041, forward strand.
AATATTTCATCATGTTGCATGTGACATCTCATCTACAGTACAATTCCTACTGCAATAACAATTGTGTTTGTGTGCGTGTGATGTTGTGTGGTGCTGATATGTTAAATGTGCAGTGAAACGACTAGCCATATTTAAGATGTGCGGAATAAAAGAAGTGCACCTTTTATTACAGTGTTGTAGGAAAGTGCCCTTTTTGCATGGTTACCCCCCTTTTGCCAGATTCCTGATGCCAACTTGACTGAGTGCGCCCTGTGTCCCTGCCAATCAGGCTCCCAGGGCCTGTGTTCTTTCCCAAAACTGTAACTTTGTCTCTACAATTTGCACACCTCTGGGCCACATCTAAGTCCCTTATAAAAGATACTCCGGTACCAAGGGCCTAGTGACCAGAAAAGGTCTCTGAGGGCTGCAGCATGTATTATGCCACCCTAAGAGTCCCCGCACCTTAACTCCCACACACTGCCATTACAGACTGCATGTTTTGGTGCAGGCCAAACTGAAGATTCAACATGCCCACCCACACTGCTTGGAGCATGGGTAATTCACCCCTCTAGCAGGCCTTGCAGCCTTAGGGCAGGGTGCACCATACCACCGGTGAGGGCATAGCTGCTGGAGAAATTTGCCACTGCATTGTCTGTGCCATTCACAGACATTGTAAGTGCAGTGAAGCAATTTTGAGTACAATGGCTGGGAGTTTGTCAGCAAGACCTCCACAGCTCCATGATGGCTTTACTGAAGCCATCTGCCACACTCAGACAGGTTTCTGGACCCCTGGGCTGAAAGCCCTCTACTCTCTGGGTCCTGAAACAAAGCACATCCTGGGCGCAGGTGTGATGCCTCCTCCACCAGGATAGGTAGGGGCCACGAAGGGGAAGCTTCAAAGGCTTGTCGCCTTTGTTAGCTACCCACAGCCACTGCTGCTATCAGCAGCTGGCTCCCACCGGTTCTGACCCCCACTTTAGGCGGGAGAATCGTTGTGAAAATCTACTGTGAGAGGGAGGTGTGCCCACCTTTGCCAACCCTACCCCTCCGGTGGGGAAGACGTAGCTAAGCACACATCTCAGTCCCCTCCATCTTGAAGATGAGGGGACTCCCCCAATCAGGGTGAGGCATATGTGCCCCTCCAACTGGAGGGTGACATAAGCAAGGGTGTAGACACCCCAGGGAAGGGACTCATTGGTCCCGACCTGCACACCCCTGTAATGCCCCTAATTCTAGTATTTAAGGGCACCCCGGAACCTTGCTCCTTAGATTCGATGACCTAAGAAGAAGAAGGACCAAAGAGTCATGTTGTAGTGGAGAACAAGATGACGACTAACTAGGCCCCAGCCCTACCAGCCTGTCTCCTCCTCCAGAGACCCTGCTTCAAGAAATCGGCATGGCCCGCAGCCAGCAACCTCAAGAACCCCGGAGGACCTGTGCTGTCTTCGACAAAGGCTCCTGTGTACCGTGGACACCAGATTTGTCAAGCAAAGAAACCAACACCAGTCTCCGGGTCTGTGTGGATCTGTGACACAGAACCACTCTGCACCTGACACCCACAGGTTCGAGTGACTTACCTATCCTGTGAAGTCCACCAGGTGATCCTGACCTCGTCTGCATCGGTGGCTGACCTCTCCAGGACTCCATCTCGACTCCTGCAGCCTCTGTTCTAAAGGGTCCCCCTGACCACGACCAGAACCAGCTGAGAAATCCCGACACAAAAAGGTACCCCTGCATCCTCCACCCCCCCCCCCTGACTTGGGGGAGTCCAGCTGACGGTGCCCAGGTGTCCCCCCAGCTATCCAACTTACCTGCCCAGCCATTGGTTGCCTTCATCCAGCCTCCTGGTCCCAGCCTGAAGCTACTTTCCGAAACCGACAACCTCTATTGAAGAGCATTGGGCGACGACCAACACTGATTTGCACCCGGCCGCCCCTGTGCCTCTGGTCAAGTAGTTTTGGTGCTGCTTTTTTCTCCCATCCCGTGCTCACTTCAACACCCATGGCAATTGCCCGGAGACTGCGGGTACCTACCTGATAGCTGTGCCTCTTTGAGGTACCCCGGCTCCATTGGATAACATTGGACAGAGTGACCTCTACACCGGGCTGCCCCAGTGCCACTTGTGGTGCAGTTCCTACCTGGTCTTGAACATTGCCCTGTGTTGTCCTAAACCCCCGAAACCTGGGGAAGTAAGTCGAGAACTTAACTGTAACATTGTTTATCTCCATAGGATTGCATTGTAGTTCTATCTATTGTATTGAACTGCCTAACCTTATCAGTGCAAAAGCATACAACGGTACTTGACTGTCATTTACAGAAACATTCTTAATACTGTAAAGCATATAAGTGCATTTACAAAAACATTCCTCATTTTTTAACAGTATGCTACTTTTAACACACCGTGAAACTTACCTACACAAAGTGATTCTTGGTTCTAGTAATAAAGCAATAAAGTAACAACTTTTTATACAAACCAATTGGTCTGGATTTAGTCTTCGAGAATGCGATATCATTTCTTGCCGGAGTGTGTACAATAAATCGCTTAACACTACCCTCTGATAAGCCTAACTGCTCAGCCCAGCTACCACTGAATTGAGAGTAAGGTATATACTTTAACCTCTGCCATACCTTTGGAGACTCCCTGGACACTATACCTCTTTTTGGTATAGTATATGCATTGCCAGTTTCCTACAAGCGTAAACGTATAGCTTTCTTAGTGATGATTCAAACTATTTTACTCTACGTGTTAGAAAGGACATTGTAAATAAAATAAATATTGTTTCTGGTGCTCTGTGAAAGACAAAACAAATATTTGTTATCAAATAAAAGTTAGGGATCTGTTAAGTGTGTAGTAGTTTTCTTCCCTGATGAACATTTTTTTATAATACTGGAGTCCTTCTATATCAATGTGTATAAGCATTGGCATAGGGATGAGAACAGTTCAAATAAAGTATAATAAACAGCGATTTTTGCAACGCAAATTCAAACCGAAGGTATCTGGGCGCTTTAAGTGAACACCCTTTGCACTACACAAGGTCCCTCGCCTACTGCACTCCCTCCTTTAACCATCGAGCCATCCATCCTTCCGTGCTCAGCCCTCCTCTCCCTGAAAAACAAACTTGATTCTCTCATCTCTTCCATTTCCCAGCTTGAAGCATCCATCTCACTTTTAGGTTCTAAGATATCCTCCTTCCCTAACAACCTCCCAAGGAGTTCCTTGCTCCCGTGCCCCAATAAAGCCAACCACAGTCTGTCCTCCGCAGACATTGCCAACTCACTGGCTAGCTACAAGTCAAATAACATACATCTCCCTCCACTTTCCTCTCCTAATAATTCTACTCAATTTACTATTCAGACCATCTCTTCTGTCAGAACTAACCGGCCTTCTTCTCGGGCACCCTCATACAAGAATCTTATCCCTATCTCCCTTAACAGCCCTAATACCCCCATCACCAAAACAGTTGCGTCAGAGCTGCATTGTTTCCTCAACTGCAGATCGGCAATCAAACACAAACTGGAAATTTCTTTTCACTGTGACCCACTACAATCTTGACTTGCTCTTACTCACTGAGACCTGGTTTAATGACTCCTCTCATACTGTTTGATCTTCTGATACCTACCGACTACTCTATCCTCAGAAACGATAGAATGGACAAAATTGGGGGAGGTGTTGCTATCATCTTCAGAAACTCCCTACAAATTAAAGCCTTTCCTACCATCTTCTTCCGTACATTCGAATGCCTATCCCTACAACTTCAAGTACATCACGGCTCACCCTTCAGGTTCCAAGCCATCTACCACCCGCCCGGTAACTGCTCTTCCTTTTTGGAGGAACTCACCGACTTCATCAGTGACCAACATTCTCAAAGTGACAGACATATCTTCCTGGGTGACTTCAATCTCCACTGGGGCTCGTTGGGAGACTCGACTGCCAACAAGCTTGCCACCTTTCTCTCAGCCAATGATATTTTCCAACACTGCTTAGAAACTACACACTCTAAGGGCTCAATTCTGGACCTTGTTATATCTAAAGCAGACCTGCTTACTATTGCTCCCCCTATCCATGTTGACTGGTCAGACCACTTCCGCATTCCCTTCCATTTTCACCTATCGCACTTTATAACTTTCGGCCAACCTAAAAGAGCTTCTACCTGTTTTCCGCAACACTAAAAACATTGATCTGGACACTCTGTGTGATTCTGCTATGCGTTCACTTCCTAGGCTAGACCCTAATGTGGATGTCAGCGATCTCACCTCCCATTGCCTCTCAGTCCTAGCAATCGAAATCGATAATGTCGCTCCACTCCAAAGCAAAAGGAAAAGACCCACCCCCTCAGCGCCTTGGTTCAATAAAGCTCTCTATGATGAAAGGAAGAACCTTAGAATTTTGGAGAAACATTGGAGACAATCACAATCCACCTCCAATCACTCTCATTTACACTCAGCAAGATCCAAATACCACAAGCACATCTTCCAAGAAAAAGCTTCACATTTCAGATCCCTACTCGACTCAGCCAAAAACAGACCCAAAAAACTTTTTGACCTCATCAAGAACCCAAACTGCTCTCCCCAAGCCACCAAGCCTGAGGATTCTTCAAAGAAAGCAGCAGAATTTGCTATATTCTTTGATGAAAAGGTCAAATCACTGGTGGATCAGGACTCCCACCCTACCCCCATTGAGGAGCGAAAATCCATAGTCACTTGGCAGAACTTTGCCGTCATCTCGGAAGATGACCTCCTCAAATGCATCCTCGGAACCAAACCCTCCAACCATTTTTCTGACCCCATCCCCAGTGTCATCGACATTGATTTCTACACAAATACTCTCTCTTACTGGACCAGGCTAGTTAATCTCTTCCTCAGCCAAGGCTCCCTCCCTGCTGCCCTCAAAACAGGACAGGTTATCCCTCTTCAAGAAAAAAACCTCTGCAGATGCGAATGACCTCAACAACTTCCTCCCCATCACCAACCTCCCTTTTCTTTCGAAAAACACAGAAAAATGTGTAGCGAAACAACTTTCCCTACATATTATAGACAATAATCTCCTTGACGTGTTCCAGTCTGGCTTTATTCAAAATTGCAGCACTGAAACAGCCCTGCTGCAAGTGATTGATGATGCGCTGCACATACTCGACGCTGGGGAATCATGCCTTCTGATTCTTCTTGACCTCTCTGCAGCCTTTGACACTGTTAATCACAACACCCTCCTTAACACTCTTCAACAGAGAATGGGTATGGAAGGCACAGTGCTTAAATGGTTTGCCTCATTCCTCTCGGGCAGATCCCAAATGATCAAGATAGCACACAGTCTTTCGCCTCCATCGGCAGCAGGTCAAGGTGTCCCTCAAGGTTCTATCCTTGCACCCACTTTGTTTAATCTCTATCTGGAACCATTAGAGAACCTCCTAAGTAAATCTGGGATCCACTACCATCTCTATGCAGATGACACTCAAATCTACCTCAAGGTGTCTTCCGCACACGATCTCTCACTACTCAACTCTACTCTCAACTCTATTCACAACTGGATGTTAGTTCACCAACTCATTCTCAATCCCTCCAAAACTGAATTCCTCCTCCTATCTACCTCTCTTTCCCCTCCTCCTGTTCAATCCTGGAGGGATCAGCTGAATTTATTCAACAATAAACCCATCATTGTCGACAGCGCTAAATCCCTAGGTGTCATACTTGACAAAAGACTTAAACTAATCTCCCACATCAACTCCATCGCTAAGAACGCATGTTACCAGCTGCGCCTTTTGTGGGGAATTTGTTGGTTCTTCCCGGAGAAAGACCTTAAAACCTTGGTCCAATTGCTAGTTCTCTCTAGACTGGATTACTGCAATTCTCTTCTGACTGGCTTACCCAAATCCCACCTCTTCCCCCTCAAATTAGTTCTCCATTCAGCAGCTCGCTTTATTTCAGGGTCCAAACGAAGTGACCAGATCACCCCCTATCCTGTCTTCTCTTCGATGGCTTCCCATCGAGGCAAGATCTATTTACAAAACTGCCTGCATCACCCACAAAGTCTTGCACACTTCCTCCCCTCGTTACCTGGCAAATAAACTGAAAATGTCTGGAGGCTTCAGACCCTCTCGGAATGCGGAAAAGTTTCTGTTTGAGCCCCCCTCCTTCAAAAGGGAAAGATCGATGGCGCAATTGTTCTCAGGTAATGTGGTTAGAATCTGGAACTCGCTTCCTCCATTGCTCTGTGCCACCACCTCTATCCGGATCTTCAAATCTGACCTCAAATCTCTTCTAAAGACACTTTCAGACCTAATACCTTCTTTCTCAGACCCCTCTAGGAAGTTCATTCATCATTGTAAATTTGTAATATTTTCTTGTACATTCCTTACCCTTGCTTGATGTGTTTGATATTGTGTTCTTGCCTTCTATGGTTTTATCCTACCTCTTCTAGTCTCCTGTTTATTTTTGTAACATTCTATTTTGTTACATTTCTCTCATGTAATGTAACTGGTTCTATTGTACAGCGCTCTGACACCTTCGGGTAAAGTCCGCGCTATATAAAAATGCTTTGGTTATCACGTCCTTATTATCTTTATTGTATATGTTTATCTATCTAGCATTTGGTTGTGTTAATTTGAAACCCAACTTGAGCACCTGCTCGCCACACCATTTTGATTTAAAATTGATTTGTGAACAAATATTAATCATTTATTGATGTGCTTTATCTTACAATTGATGTACGCGATGTGAACAACTGATAAATTATTTTATTACTTCCAATGAGATGTCTTTTTCTTTGAATTTTACCTACCCGCAGGCCCCCTGTGATTATAGAAAACGCCCTGAAGAAGGTGGCACCCTGATGGTTGGGTGATTGCACCGAAACGCGCGTAGGCGTGTCTTTTTGTACGATCTGGCGTGTCCCTTTGTACGATCTAGTGGTGTCCAACAAATTAGACACTCCAAGACTGTGAGGAGATTGTTCCTTTGTATACTTACAAATATTTTAATGTAGAGCAAATGTATGTTTTATGTATGGATTGATTGTGTAAGATTGTATGGGTTGTTTGATGAGCATGACTGTGATTTAACTGTTTATACACTCCTCCAACCCCCCTGTGGGGGCCCATCTTGATTTTTTGCATATATCCTTTCAAAAAATCTGTCTTTTTGCTTATTTTGAGCACATGTGTTTTTTTTGTATATTTATCAACAAAATTATTGAACAAAAAGAATAAAGAAAAATATAATCTTCAATCACAATTTATACTTGTTTGTGTGCTCTCTTCCTAATGGTGTGGCCGTTGACGACCAATTGTGGGTGAGTTATCAGTGAGATTTATTCGATCCATCTTTATCTAAACAGGTAGAGCATTACTTTTGTTCGAGTTATTGATATTGTGTTCTTGCCTTCTATGGTTTTATCCTACCTCTTCTAGTCTCCTGTTTATTTTTGTAACGTTCTATTTTGTTACATTTCTCTCATGTAATGTAACTGGTTCTATTGTACAGCGCTCTGACACCTTCGAGTAAAGTCCGCGCTATATAAAAATGCATTAAATAAATAAATAAAGGTCACGATAATTTTTCTAAGGCACAGAGACGTTAAGGGATCACAGCATGTTACGTCACCGCTGCGACTCGAACCAGGTTCTCGAGTTCCAAAACTCAGCTACTCTGGCCGTAAGGCCACATCCTCTATCCAACATGTGAAGCGTCAGGAAAAGGGCAGGCCTAATCAAAACAAACAGGAGTGGGAAATATTCGGTGTCAGCCTTTTCTTTTGGTAGTATGGATGACTTTATGCAATCAACTTCACAGTCACTTTGCCATTGCCAAACGTCCTTACCAAGCAGCTGAGCGCTTTAACTTCATGAACATAGAAGACAGACCTTCCGTTTCTAGTTACAACCAACCAAGGGCGGAAGCTGGGTGACGTTTCTCGGCTTCTTCCGGGTACTGTATGCATGCTTCCCCCAATCACAGGCTGTGCATGTGGTGACGCCGTCCGTGCGAAGGGCACTGCGTGTCCGTGAGCAGCGGCCTCGGATTATCAGCGCGCGGATTGCAGTCGAGCCGCTACCATGCTCCACTGTAGGACCCTACAAAGGCTGCTTGTCCCAGCTCTGCGCGCTCGAAGTCAGTGCCCCAGACACAGGCACCGCACAGGTGAGAGTAAGGCGCATTAATGCTGAGTAGCCTCCGCAAATTGGAATGAGATTTAGGTGACCCTCTGAATTAATTGCAGGTCCTGCAGACACATTGTTACAAGGACCCTGCACTTCATAAGGTTAATATAGCCGGCTGCTGTACAGGGCCCAAACAGGTGTCGCGAGAAACTATTGGTTAGAAGGAACTTGCAGGTGAGACTGGAAGTAGGGGTGCGGGAGGTGCTGTTGCAGCACCCCCCAAAAAGCCTTATAGGAATGCAGAAGGAGAATGAGCAATAAAAGGCATTGCACTAACTTGTCCCATTTGCTGAGTTCAAGACAGAGACGAAGTTTCATACAATGGATTCTGACAAACTATTTAAGATGGGGATTGGTATCTACTTTTCCTAGATTGCAGAGGGAAAGAAAATTAAGCCCACTTTCAGCCAGCTATGACAGTGGGGGTAAAGTTAAAGCTAGGGTCAAATAAAATCCTATATATTTTGTATCATATCATGCGATGGTATGATTTTTGGCATACATAACCACTGCATGTTTAGTTCACCCGTACTGTGTGGAATTTCATGCAACAGGGGGGCAAAAAAGTTTAATTTGCTAATATTTTGCTTACCTGGTACATACTGCCAATTCCCGCTGTGCACAGCCTTCAGACATGCACAGTGCTTCCAAGTACCATGCAGCATGGGTTAAACTAACGCTTTTTAGTGCTGGTGTCCGCCTCACCGCACTTATGTGCATTAGTCATGCATATTGAGCCCCTAAAACACTGTCTGTCGGGATCATAAGGCACTTCAAAAGCTTCAGCCAATGTCCTGCGCTTAGGACTCGGTGATATGATGACACAGACTTCAGTTTAGGATACATTGTATCCGTAAATATATTGCCGGATCTTCCGCAGATGTACAGGGTAAATCATCAAATTAACAGGAAGCGCCTGGTCCAGTCTCTGTTGAGAGGTCGCACGGAGCAAAGAGACCTACATACTGTGCTGATTGGGGGTGCAAGCCTAACACAGGGGCAGACACTGGTCAACACCACAATCCGATCGGATGGACCGTCCAGTGCACTGTTAGCTATTAGCACTGAGTGAGCAGGCGGAGTGGATTGACGGCAGTCAGTGTCAGTCCTACTTCTGCACGGAGTAATTTAGGGACCCTGGGCAGTGCATGGCATTTCTGTGCACTGTAAGGACCCCTGCTGTATCCCTTCTTCCTTCCTTGAGTCGAGCAGTGAAAAAATAAATCTCCGCAGATGTCCTGGCATACTAGGACCTCTCTGGGTGTGCTGAGCTGCTTTCATTAATCATTATGCATGCATAAAATGTTTTCGCAATTAGAGGCCCTGGGGAGATTGTGATCATTGGAACAGTTTTCCAGCGTTCCCTGGAGTTCTTCCACGATTAGTCTCTGGTAAGGAGTTTCCTCAAATAGCCAGCACCCTCTGACTGCCTGTCTGTTTCTCCTGAATGGCACTCGAAATGCAGGGCAACAAAGTAAGGGAAACCTACGTATACTCTTTAAATGTAATATCCAGAGCAAAACGCGACTTGGTAAAGTGGTGCTGTACATGTTCTGGTGTGAATAATCCAATGTGAACTAGGTACACATGCTTCCACTTGATCCAGCTGCGCGCACTCTAGTTTTGGATGCCATATATATCCATTGAAAAGAAAAACAAGATCAATTCTCCTTGCTAAACTGTACCGTCCACAGCAATTTTGCTTACATAATCTAGGTTTACCTGCTGCTGCAGGATGGAAGCCCCTCTGTCCAGCACAGGCGGCAAACTTATAAGACATTCAGGGCAAGTAAGTCATGAACTGACTTTCTCGGCACTGAACTTCACTGGTGTATGCAGCATGTGCTTTAACTTATTAGGCTGATGTTTTAGTTATTATTAGTTTGTTCTTAATTTCATTAAGTTTTGAGACACTCTTGTCTCTACAACGTACCCTCTGCCTATTGAATAGTGATGATCTATGACTTATGTCTTGTCAGGCTTATTGCTCCACTGCAAACGTCCTCCTGTTGTGTCCTAATTGCAATGAATGATGGTGCTGCCATTGTTTCGCAAGTACAGTCATTTTAGAAAGAGGCTGTGGGTAACTGGACTTTCCTTCTGCGAGTTTTGTATTTGTTTCAAGATCTTTTTAGAGCTTCTCACTCCTGAAAATGTTGTAATATGTTTATATTTAACTCTTTCAATGCACTGTATTTCTTGGTTTTGCTCAGAACACTGTGTCATAAGTGGCAGTACTGTGTAATTCATCACTGCTTTGAAGACCTGGAAATTATTACACATATGTAATCTGAAAGCTTGGTAGTATGCCACTAAGTATTATCTCTTGTATTGAACTGCACCCATGTCTGCATAAATGCACAGAACTTTATTAAGTGCTGCCTCTGAAAGACTTGTTTAATATCCTGATTGTACATTTGTTTTACAGTACGATCATGTTACAAGGGCACTAGGTTAGCGCCTTTCCATTTCTGGCGCTTTGCAGCAGTTTTAAGATCTTCTTAGAGTTCTCATTGCTCAAATAGATGTATTTTCTGATATTTATGTTTCCCTCATCTTCATAGCTTGATTTTGCTTGCGAGAAAGCGTCACTCATAGCCATTGAATTTCACTCATAATTGCACTGAAATTATGAAAATGTCACATATAAGCAATCTGAAACTTTGGCAGCTATGAATGCATATCACGGTTTGACTGTAGGGGGTTAGCTGTAGGTCTTGTCCTGTAGCCTGACCAAGTATTTTATTCATAAACCCAGTTTTAACAGGTTCTCAGACCGAACTATGGTACTGCAGACTTGAAATGGACAACGGGATCTGATGACTTCCTCCTTCAATGAGGGATTTATATTTTTTTACGTGGGTTCGAAGACAGCCAGGAAATCTGGATTTGAGGACTGTACACACTGAAGGTCCAATTACCTCTAACCTTTAACCATTTAAAACCCTTTGAGACATTGTTTTAATGCAAATTTCTTGAACACTACTAAATAGACTTTTACTGCCCACCAATCTCCCCAACATATGTTTGGATTGCTTCTGAGATCTGCATGAAACATGAAATTCCAGCGCCGGACATAGCATGTTGATGATCTGTGAAATTTCATAGAGCTATTTACAGAACACCAACGTTAGTAGCAGATTAAATTATTTTTGCCTCCCAACATATATCCTCTCCCTCTCCTTGTGGTTCGCAGGGCTGAACCAAAGGCGATGTTTTATAGGTTATGGGGACAAGTTGTTGGCTTTACAAATTACAGCCATGCCTTACGTCCAGAGCTCGATTGAAAGCCAGGTCTCATTGGCTTTGTGAAAGAGGAGCAGGGCACAAGGTGCACCCAGTGGCAATTTTATTCAATTGCACAACCAAGACAACCTCACCTGAAAGGACTTCATCATGGGTGCCATACCATGTAACAACTGGGGCAAGTAGACCATCCCCGTCCTTTCCTCATCTTCAGTCTGGGATGGAATATAATCATTCCTAGGACACAGATTCCATATGAAAGGAGTATAATGCAGAAAACAAGACAGCAAACGCCATTCAGGACTGGTTGCCATGTGAACCTTTTGGAATAACAAGGTAGCCCTTAGATCGTTCATAACAGAAATAAATTGGTTAAGGATGAGACAATATCCAGTCAATGAATCATTCTAAATTCCATTGTATGCACAGGCTTACTGGCTACTTCAAAGGCTGGGCGATGAACAACCGCCAGCCCAGGGACTGGAATACGGCCATTAACAAGTTGTCAAACCAAAAAAGCTGGAAATTGTTATGTAAGACGTAAAGTACAATAGCTAACATAAATGAGTGGGTGCACAGAACAGGAATTGTACAACTTCAGTAGATATCAGGCGATAGGTACTGTGCAAACGCTTCTTATTGTGCCCTGGAAGCGCCAATACGCCGAGCCTCCTCTGACCCTCAGCTTGTTATGCGTCACAGTGGCCGTTTTTTAGTCTGCCATCTGTTATTGCCATTGTATGCTTTTTATTCTCTTGTGCTGTATGCCATTTTACCTCCCCTCCGTGTAGCAGGATTGGTCACTGGTGAATCCTGACACATCACCACTGACCTAATTGGGGACATCATCGTAGCCGCAAATGAATCTGTTTCCTGGTGGTGGAAATACAGCCATGATTCTTTGTGCTCAATAATGCGTTATATGTATGTTGACACTAAAACTGCATTGTTTCGACTATAAATAATGTTTATGGAAGAATCTCTGGCTTGAGAGTGCTATAGTAGCAACAGCTTTGTGAGGGCATATGTATGATCACGTTGTTACTATCGTCTTGCAACTATGACTGCGAATAAGGATGTGTATTGTTTGTGTGTAACTGCAGTAGTTGATCTCCCAGTCACTGGGTTTTCTGGAGAAAAAGGCTGCTGTGTGCAGGGGCTGTTTTTGAATTGATGTACAGCCCAACCAGAGGTATATGTTTTATGCAATATGGGGAAGAAAACAGTGTTTGCTGCAGTACCAGTGGATGAGTGAACTCTTCCAACCGAGAAAAGGAGGCATTGGCTTCTTAGTTATTTTGAAAAAGCTTTCCTTTCATACTTGCGTTATCTAGGCAGAAAAATGTGAGTAGTTTATTAAGAAATACCACATTACATTTGAGGAGCCAGATAAGAAGGCTTGTATGTTGGAAGTGGAAGCTGGCCTGCTGTTCTGCTTGGGTTTTCGGATCAGATAGAACCCGCTCATCAGAGCCTCACTAACCCAGCCAGAACGTTACCCCCTCCCCCTCCCTAGGGCCTATTTACAATAGGTAACCACATATATCTACCACCTAAGGACAGGGAATTCCTACTATACATACCAAGACCTCTTATAATCGGCGGCCTCGCGATCCCATACGAATCCAGACCTCTCTACCCAGACGGCAGTCTCAGCACAATCGGCGGCCTCGCGATCCCATACGGATCCAGACCTCTCTACCCAGCACAAGTGGCGGCCTCGCGATCCCATACGAATCCAGACCTCTCTACCCAGACGGCAGTCTCAGCACAAGTGGCGGCCTCGCGATCCCATACGAATCCAGACCTCTCTACCCAGACGGCAGTCTCATACGACAGTTCATCCTATGATCACCATAACATACAAAAAGGGAATCAGTCTCACTATTCATCATTAGTTCACACAAGGACTGCCAGTTCGAGCATAGCCTGTTCTCCGGTTCGAGGGGCTCCTCTCTCCCTTATTCAGTTACCACTTACCTGATCAGGGTTAACATCTGTTCATGTAGCCGCAGCTGACTAGAAGAATAGGCTACCCTCTCATACAGGAACACGCAGCACATGTTGGTTCACTACAAACTGGGTACTTTATTACTCATTACAATATAACACATAACCTGCAAAGAAAAGTGAAAGATTAAGTTGTGCACTCTAATAAGAAAGGGTCGACATCACCTTAGTAGTGTGTAGCCTGCACTCAGTGGTCATCTAGGTTCCCTTCTCGTCTGTGCCTCGGCTCGCCTGGAAGTCACACCTCCGCAGTCACAGATACACGTCTGCACCACTATGCGCTGTTCCCTTCACCCTTCTCCGAGTCACTGGGACCTCTTCCTTATCGGCTACTCTCTCCTCTCTGGCTATTCTGCTAGGAGAGTATCTGTCTCTCGGTTTTTCTCCGCCTCCAAGATGGCGTCTGTCTTCCCTGGAATAAGTAGTAGCTTTACTGCTAACGGCTAGATGCCGCCTACGGACTGAGCATGTAACTGCCTCAGACTTTCACTAATATAGAGGTGCGTTTCCTCATGGAAAATTCCGGCCCGTAACCTGCCGCCCACCAAATTCTTGTACCTCCCCGTACCAAGGACACGTTCCCAGCCGGCCGGCCTGATGTAGTGTCTTCGGCACGAAGAAAAATACAATCCTTCGATAAGGGCCGGCCTGAACCGGTTCTCTCCAAGCGAATAACACCTCATAACTAAAACATTACATTTGACCTAGAAGCATCCCAAGCTGCCGGAGCAGAAAGTAAGATGGAGTCTCTCCCGTTTGAGGCCTACCAGGCCTGAATTCAGCACGGCTCCATGAAATACCCTCACTACAGGACAGGTTATCCCTAATACTAACGAATCTATCCCCTAGGCTATGTGTGCAAGCCCTGATCTATGGGGAAGAGCACAGGATCATGTCGAAGTGCCTAGTAAATAGGCTCCATTCACTACTCTAACCCTTAGACTTGAATGGTAAGAGACTGAAGTCACATTCAATCACCTTTCCTCACAAGAAGGCCGGGAAAATCGAGCAGAACACCTGCTCAAAACAGATTTTTACTTTCCATAGTCCAGGTGAAACAATAAAACCAAACAAGGCAACAGGCCTTATTGAATGAACATAATTACAGGTTTAGTGAGAAGGCAAGGCTTTGAAATAGGTCTTTCACTTGTATTGCATGAGAAGTAACATCCTTTTTTTAGGGCTCAGGGCAGGTTATCATAGTAGATTATAGAGCGGGGGCTGTGTTTTAGGACGTCTGGACGCGGGTAGGGTACTATTTACGGCTGGGGGGTCGGTGTTAGGAATCTGGGCAGGGGGCTTCAGTGTTCTTTTTAGGTCTGTGGTCAAGGTTTTAGGGCTCCGGGCAGGGGGGTCGATTTCAAGGCCTGGGGTCGGGTTTTAGAGCGCTAGAGGGGGGGGGGGGGGGCTGGCGTGTTTTTAGGGCTGTGGTCTGTTTTTAGGATTCAGGGCGAGAGGGCTGGGGTGTTTTTAGGGTAGGGGTCGTAGTCAGAGCAGGTGACTGGGTTTTAGGACTTAGGGCGGACCTAGGACAGAGCCTTAACCACGCATATGCCTTTACCAATTATGCCAATAAAACTAAGTTCATTGTTAAGGCATGTGTGGTTAAGACACGGTCATTGTTCAGACCTCGTTGTTCAGGCATGCGGGTTTGGGGATTGTGTGGTTGCGACATACAACCCTCATTAGTGTTTTAAGAATATCTTCTATCCATTGGCAAGGGGTAGTGATCTTTTACTATAAAATGGGCAAGATCCCCATAAACCACGAGATATCATTCTATTTGGCAGATGATGATCTGTGTGCAGAGCACTGTGCACTGAAAGTCTGACTTTTACAGCCAACTAGCACACTGCTCTTCTGATTTCATATAAGGAAAATGTTGCAATCTGCAGTAGGTAAGAAGGGAAACATCACTCCAAGTTTTAAGTATTTATTTCCAGAAGAATACAGCATCAGACCACCAACCAACCGTCTTCGGTGACATCAACTAATACCCATTCTCCTCCAAGTCTCTAGAAGCAGGTTACACACATAGGGTTCGAAGCTGCAGAGGCAGCAAGAATGCTAGACATGAAACAAGCCATAACACATCTCCATCCTATAGAAACAACAAAAACTAAAGAAGATGGGGGTATGCAAAAACATTGGTATAAATCAACGCACAATCACAATGGCAGAAGTCACATATAAAAAACAATATTCTACAAGTCACCAAATTGCCAACAGTAAGGAAAGGAACACTGCTAATGATATTACATATTATGTTAAGGATGATTTAACCCACCACAAAATCAGTATATCAACACCAGGTTTGGATCTTGTTCTTCTGGGTGCCTTTACACAAACAATATGATTAATAGGAGGTACATCCCCCACCAGAAGCACCATCATGAGCACTCGACTTGTCATCAATTTTAACCAAACAAGATATGTTCCAAACATCCATTAAGACAAGTATCACTACAATGTTCTTCAACTTACTAATAATTAAAGGACCCATGAACCTGGAAAGGTCTTTTTAGGTCTCGCCTGACCCAGGGCATCCGCTGGTCTGGCGAGACTTATTGATCGATCACTTTCGCGGCCGCTTGGCATAGCCAATAGGTCTTGCTTTTGGGACCTTATAAGTATTTAGTTATGCAACTGTTGCATGGCGAGACCTATTGGCTATGCCAATGCTTGTTTGATCATACCATGTTTCTTAACCAAACCCTTATCACCTACATTCCAACTACCCTTCTGACCAGAATTTTTGACATTAAATCTAGAGATATACTGACCTTCCGGAGGCTTCCCTATGGACATGGATGTGGACATTGTCACTTTCTATTCCTAGTAGGACTCGTGTATGTGGGGGCTTACTCCCCCCCCGTTTTGTCTGTCACTGCTATGTATTGCTCACTGTGAGATAAACTGTGTTTTGATTGCCGCTTATGTGTTCATTGAAAATCAATAAAATTGCTTATCAAAAAAAAATAATCTAGAGTTATACTTTAACTGATGTGATCTCTAATGGGAGCTCACATCTTCCATGAGATTACTCTGTCCACCCCTTGCAACACTCAAATTCAATCATTTTGGATTGAATTTATTATGGGGCCAATGACCCCTCAGTAAAAGAAAAGGGCAAGCACGAGTAACACCAGTGGGTGCATTGAGGTGAGCCCACCAATTTTTCCTTTTACACATCTTTCAAAGAATTCCTTGTGGGGATCGCTCTATGAGCACAACTACTCACAATCCTGTTCAATTTCTATGCCAAATCAATAGCATGTGACAAGGAGAGAACTGTTACGAGATGTATAATAGAAAGTTTGTTTAAAAAACTCGCACACTTCGCAGGAAACCAATTGTCCTCATTATCAGTGAGGAAATTTTGGAATACCCTCACAAGAGAGCTTTTCCTTGAGGAACTCAATCACTGTCCTAGTGTTAATTGAAAACACATTTAGTGCCCCCCACCCCCACTTGGATGTGTAGTCAACCAACAATAGAGCATAACGTTCATTGCCATCAACTTAAAATGATGAACAGTGTCTTAAGCCTAACTTAATCCAAGGTCAGGATCGAGAGGGGAGAGGAGCAGTGTGTGTGGTACTGCATTTATCATTGCTCACACACTGAAAATAATCTTTTACAACACACTCAGTATTAAGATCCATTCCAGGCCACCAATACCGCTCACTCAATCTCGCCTTCATTAAATTCCTCCCCAAATGTCCTTCACGAGCTAAATTGATCAACTTTTCTCTCAAATCTACAAGAGGTATCAAAATCACTTCTGCAGACTCTTCCCTCCACAATGTAAAGAACATTTTTTTACATTCTAAAACCCTTTCAAAATATCGGGATCATCTTTGATATCAGACCCAACCCTTCACAATGTTTTCTAAAGTTGAAGAAGCAGCATCATTGGAGATGGCATCGGACCACTCCTTTTTGTCAACTGCACTCTCACACACCCAACCAAGCAAAGGGCTGTCCCCAGTCTGGCAATCCTTCTTGATGGACAAACTTGGCAAAAAGTCCACTGTACCATTTTTAGATGCACGTAAGTATTAAACACCAAAATTATACTCCGGAACACCCTCCACCTAACTCTTGATTATAGGAGATAAATTATCAGCATTCCTATATGTGAATAATTGAAAAAGTAGACCGGGATCTGACCAAACGATAAATGGTATCCCTCAAAGTAAAATATTTAAATGAAGTATAGCCCAATAAACGACCGATGCTTTGGGGTCTCTAACAGAGTACCACGCTTCCTCTCCTTTTAAAGTTGTGGCAGTGGTGTCAGACTCATTAAGTTTGTCGCCAACAACTTGGGAAAGAACTGCACCTAGCCCACTGAGATTTGCATCAGTTGACAAGAAGCTTTTCCTGAATGCATCAAAATGTCCTAACATAGTAGGTCTCCCAATGCTTTGATGACCAAAAGGGCCATGTCACATTAATCAGTCGAGACAAACTTTAAACCCTTCTTAAGAAAAGGTCTCAAAGGTTGAGATAGACCAGCAAACTTAGGAAACAAACAAAATTCTGCTAAATCAAGAAAATAACTTTTTTGATCCCTATTCTGAGGCGTGGGCCCATCAACAATATTTTTGCCTAAATTCAAATTTGGACTTCTACCCTTGTCAGAAATGGTATGTCCAAAGTAAGTTCCTGAGGTCACCATGAATTTACACTTGTCTTTCTTTAGAACAAGTTTCAACACACCCCTCAAAGTTTCATCATGCTCTGCTTGATCCTTAAAATAAAGCAAAATGCCATCTTGAAAAAATAGAACTCTAGACAGACCTTCCAAAATGTTCATCACTCTCTGAAACCAAGCAGCTGCACATGCTAACCCAAATGGCATACAAACAAACCTGTATGCTGCCAACGGAGTTACGAAATATGTCAAATGTCTGGACTTACATGCTCCAGTACTTTATGGTACACAGAAGAAAAGTCAATAACACTAAAGAATTGGGCACCTTTTATCAAAGCTAAAGTTCAGAGATGTTTGGTTGAGGCTGACTGTCTAGCCAAATATGTTTATTCAAACCACGCATGTCGACAAGCATTCATATTTTTTCCTACCCTCCTTGGTGCCAGGACCACCCGAAGGAGCCACTGCGAAGATTCTCCTCATTACCTCCCAAATTCAACAAATTTGTAATTCCTCTTTAGAATGGTCTAGCATCAAACTGGGAACTTTGCTTACTTTGAACACACAAGGTATAGCATTATCTTTAAAACAATCTTATGTTCGAAGTTTTTGGGTAAGCCAAGCTCCCCCTCAAATACTTTGAGGAACCCAGTATAAATATAATTCGACAAATTCCTTGCAAACATTATTAATACCCTCTCTTGAGAATTGGAAGAAAGTTATCCCCATGTCCCTCTGTCTCCAGCCTACCAAGTTTTCACATCTCTTGCCTCGCTACTTGTATATGTTGACCAAATGCCAGGCCTTCAATAGTGCAACAGCAAGAAAGTGCTTTGCACGTTCACAGCGACATTCAAATGTGTAGTAGATGCTTACAAACAAGTAATGTTAGCACCTCCTCGGCTGCCGAAGCTGTCCTGTCCAAAAGCAACCGTGCTGGATGCAGACGGAAACAGCACAAAGGTTGCCAGTCTGGTGTACACCTCCATCAAGTCGCCAACTCTAAATCTTAGAAAAATTCCTCTATGCTTTCCCTCATTCGTCCATGTGGGTTCATGATGAAGATGGTGGTCAAGTCACCTGTCCTCTTCAGGCCCTCGTCACCAGTGTTACAGTCTGGTCTAAGCAAGAAGGGATACTCCTCTATACGTTTCAAGTATTTATTTCCAGAAGACTACAGCATAAGACCCACAACAGTCTTCGGTGGCATCCAGGATCATCTGATACCCAGTCTCCTCCAAGCCTCTAGAAACAGGTGATGTACCTAGAATTCTAAGCTACAGAGGCAGCAACATTGCTAGACATGACAAACCCCATAACAGAAATGTGGCACATATGATGTGACTCTCCGTCTTCCTATGAACCTTAGGCCACAGGAGGGTTATCCTGTGGTGGTTATATCTAACTGCAGCCATTAATTTGACATTGGAGTTTAGCTCTTTCTTGCAAGCAAGTTGAAAAAACAAAAAAACCTTCTATTCTACTTGTTAATGGTGCCACTGGCTTGTTTGGTTCTTTGGGGTGTCGGTCCTGTGGAGAACAAATCAAATTTACCGCCCTTTGTGACAACCTTGGAGCTAAAATGCACTCTACTGTGAATTAATAGCATTGCCATTTCTACCCAGTTGATTTAGGGAAAGAAGGTGCGAAACAGGGTATGGTACAAATCAAACGGGCATGTGAGCACGGATGATTTCAATATCGGCCTTTTCAACATACTAAGTAATGTTTATATGCAACATTTTGATTTGTGCAGTAACTCTGCAATAGGTTTTGGAGGCTCATCTACTGCATTTAGCATTTGCACCACTGATTATTCCTTGATAGCAATGTAATTTTGTCTTAAACGTTTATCATGATAATGCTGTGGTATTAAGTTATTACTGCATATTAAATGCTCTGAAGAAGCGTCTGAGCACCACCTACCTTTTATTGGCAGTGCATTGATGTTTCAGATTCTTTTTTTAAAATTTTTTTTATTTGAAGTTTAAGAGGGATCCTAAAACATAGTAGAGGTGTAATGATGTCAGTGCGTTTTTGTTAGTGATCCTGCAAAAAACAGTCAATATGTTAGATAAAATAAATTAGATCGTGTTGGAATATGGAATGCCTGTTTGTGTGCTTTTATCTTCATTGGAACGTTTGCAAAATTTATAAGTTGTGTTACTTTTGGAAATCCTATTTCTTTGTTGATTGCTTTGAAGCTAGTAATGTAGTTCAAGAAATTGATGGGGACATTGGCAACTGAGATTCTGTCCTTTATTTCATATGTTTTGACTTTGGTTTTCGTATATACATTTCAAGCTTAAGACATCAGCCCAGCAATCAAACCGTATTCTTAAAGCACAGCTAATCACCCTGGGGTTTTCCAGGATCTTAGTCATCGATCCGGGGCTTGAGTCCCTTTCAGAAGTCCGACAGTGAAGTTGCGTTTCGGAGGTGGAGGGGGAGGTTGTTCCAGGACTTGACAGTGAATTAGGAGAAGGAACAAACTCAGCTGTAGATGTAGTGGTCGAGGGAGGGGGGAGTGCAGTTGTTTAGCGGGTTGGTGGAAGGTCAGGCAGTGGTTAAGGTATACAGGTCCTTGGTTGTGGAGGGCTTTGAAGGCATGGGTTAGCATCTTGTGTTGGCATTTCTTTGAGACAGGAAGACAATGGAGCCTTCTGAGGTGGGGGTTATGCTCGACCGTTTGGTAAGGATGAGGATGACTCTGGTTGGGTGTTCTATATAGTTTGGAGTCGTTTGAGGAGTGGGTGGAGGCTCCGGCGTATTTCTGTAGTACAGTAGCCTGGTGACAAAGGCTTGTGTGACTGGTTTCCTAGTGCTTATGGGAATCCATCTGAAGAATTTTTGGAGCATACAGAGGGTGTGGAAGCAGGAGGAGGATACTGAGTTGACCTGGCGCTGCATTGAGTGTTTGCTGTCCGGGAGGCTCTCGAGGTTGCGAGAGTGGGCAGTCGGGGTGGGCGTGGGTCCAAGGTAAGTGGGCCACCAGTTGTCATCCCACAGTGAGGTGTTCAAGAAGTTATAGTTATCTGACTACACCTCACCAGTAATACAGTAGTCCCAGTAAAGGAACCTGCTAGCACATCTTATGGAATATTGGCGGTGTTTAAATGAGAATTAAACAAGGCAAGAAGACTTTAGAGATTCCTTGGTATGCCAGATGATCAAGTATCTTCTGAGCATGCTAAAAGTTGTGAGAATTCAAGGATTTCAGGTGAAGAGCAATGGTGATACCCGGGCAGAAATAGTGATATTGATATGCAACGGTGATTGAGGTTTGCATTTAAATTCCTGCTCTGCCATTCAGAGTGTGATGTTAAATTCGAAATATACGTCTGAGACTGATGCTGGCTGTCCTATTAGGATAGGGTGCTTTGTGGTATCACCAGGACCTTTTCATCTCATGGTGATGGAAGACTGAGTATTAGTGCTGCTGAGTGTGAGGTAGGTGCTGGCGCTATGGTGTGGCAGATAGAGCAAGAATGAGACAAATATGAGGAATGCTGGAAACAGAAGATGTATGAAAACACAGAAGTTGGAGGTGAAAGTCTGGTAGATGTAAACCTTAGTGAGTGACTTGTTTCTATCCAAAATATGGGAAAGTGATTTTAATCTTTCCAGAATGCTCTGTGTATTACCTTACGGTTTCAAAAACATTAAACAGTTTCATTTTATTATGATTCATACATAAGATAAATTTCTAAAGCACTATTGGCTTATGCGGTTTATTTTTTGACGTATTCATACTGTTTTAACTCAATTTCTTAATATATTTCAGATTTACGCCTCTGATAGGACATATCTTATAATTACCCTTAACAAGAGAGTGATCGTAAAGTTGGAATATTTATATACTGATGTTAATTCAACAACTACTCATCCAGCCAAAAATAAATGCTTTATTCAAATCTCCTACTTTCTTAACTGCTTTATCAGACAGACTTTCAGAGTTTACTAAACTTGAAATATAAAGTTGGCTAATTTCTTAGCCATTTTGTTAAATCAAAAAATCTGGGATATCTGTTTTAACGTCCAGCGTAACAATTCTGTCAGTGTTCATCTTCTCTTTGGAATGCTTTTTTCCTTTCACACATATTTGCTCTGCTACATTAAAAATATGTATAGTAAAACTAGTGAGTATCCTGAGCCAACCCCGAGTTTACAGATTGTTGTTCCTCATTCCCATATCATGACAGTTAAATTCTGCTTTTACGTTCTAGCCATTTATTATCTGAAGGGCTGTTCTAGTGAATTTTATTTTCTTGGACTAATTTTATTCCACAGCTGTGGTGGGAATTTCAGACCATTTTCAAATTGTTAATGTATAATTGTGTAAGCCTTTTACAGTTTTTTCTTGCTTTCTATCAGCCAACCTAAAATAAAATTAGAAGTACCAAAATCTTCCCCAGTGTCTTTCTACTATGTTCACACAAGAAATGTGATACCAATGATATTCTCTCTACACTTCTGCAAAATAATCTTCCTTTTGGTGTTTGACTGATTATTAAAAGTTAAATACAATTTATACGAATCATTCCGGTCCTTTGCTGATCATTTTTTAACATACATTTTATTGACTAAATAAGTACCTAACAAGTAGTTAAAATTAACAGCGTAGCACATTCTACTGTGATAAGGGGGCATATACAGAGAAGGTATCTTAATACAGCGTTATGTTAAAACTTTTAATCAATTTCCTCAGTCATCTTTTTAAAAAAATTTTTTTTAATAAAAGTACTAGAGGATAGCATTGCTGTTGTAGTGAAAGAGAAAAAAATAACAGTTCTAGTATGACTCACAGTTCAGCATAGCTGTATGAAACAAAAAATAAACTTTACATTTTGAAATGTGCGACTTGGACAGTGGAAAAGGGTGAGGGATGGCGAAAGATGAACACTCGAGATGTAATGCATCAAGTAATAATGTGCAGGACACATAAATACCAACTCTGGATGTTCATTGGCAACTTGTTCATATAGGACGGGAAATTAGAATGTGTATGAAACAATTCACATTCAGTTATGTGGGATTTGTATGTATGAAGCGAGATAGAGCTTAATGTCAAAGTAAGAATATATTAATTGCTGGAGAACTTTTGAATTGGTCAATAACTTGATTACTCTAAGTGGTATAATCCAATTTCTCAGGTTTCCCTTAAGTTTTTACTCACATCATTTATTATAGTTTTCAACAGCCTATCCCCTTAGGAAAAAACAGGGTGTTGTACAGAGCACGTTGCTGATGGAATAGGGTTTCCTTTAACGGGAACCTGTATGTTAGTCTGTCCAGGTCTCAAATAATTGTCAATTAAAGTCCATTTTCAAATGTCAAATGTGATTTAGGGTCTGGGTCTTTGAAATTTTATGTTGGGGTTCTGCTTCTTTTGAAGTGCACTCTTTTCTTCTCTCTCCTTACACTTGAAAAGCTGTCTGTAACAGCAGGAGAGACTCCGAAGCTGATAGTCCCACAATACAGGACACAGAAGTGACGGGAAGTTTACACATGGATGTCAGCCACAGTGCTATGAAGATCAAAGGTTAATCCGGGGCTCCCAGTCCCACTCTTTGCATCCCTTATCAGCCCCAAATCCTTCCTGAAATGTGTCCATGCCCCTTTCTTGTGGTCTCTCACTGAATCAAACAACCTTTGGATTAGGAGGAGCGAGAGACTCCCCTGTACACTTCAGTGTTTCACACCCAGCTCACAGGAATTCAGCAATACTTAACTTTATTTGGGGGGGATTCCTCTACTCCTCCTGTCTTCACCAGATAGGCCTGGGTGTTCCAAAATGGAACCCAGTTTCCTCGGTGTAATGTAATGCAGTTAAATGTAAAGTGCTGCGCAGCGTAGGAGTGTTGTGACTGTGTTGAATGTATATGTGCCTGGGAAGGGTACAATACAGGGATAGAGCAGTGCTGTGCCATACGGTATATGATGGGTGTAGTGTTGTGCAGCATGTGTGGGCTGGCAGAGTGTGTGTTTGCAAGTAGTGCTGCAGATCGGCGCATATAAATTCTCCCAGCTTCCACGGACAGAGTAAATCTACAGTCACACGCGCAGTCACACATCATACACTAGGGCCCATGTCACTAAATTCACACTATTACTCTATCCACACTGAATATAGGAGAGAAAACTTAGACCAATCTGCATCTACAATGAGGTCAATGCGACCATAATGTCATTGCCTTGAGTCATGATTTTGAACATAAGAAATACATTTGAAAACCCAATAAATGTACAAAGAATAAACACCCGACACTGTAATTCAAACAAGAGCCTATTTATCTCAAATTAGTTCAAAAGTAAAGTCAATCATTAGCAAAGTCATTATTCTCATAATTACCTATCCTAGCTAAATGGGACAGGTCAGGTCTCTCGGTAAAGTCTCTCGAGCTGCCGTCCTCAGCATGAAGTCCAAACGCGATGACCGCAAGGAACGCGATGAATGTAAAGATGAACGCAATGAACATGGACCCTCTCTGGTCTAACATTTTTATAGGAAAACTAACAAATCAAGTAACAAATAAATGTTTAATATCCGTTGAGCCACTGAGCAGAGCGAGCAGGAAAGGAAGTCTTTAGATACATTTAGAAAATCTCTGCTCGGAAAAAATCACAAAAATAAAAAGACGGAAGAAGGAAACTCGAGTTTGCAAATGTTTCTTTCGAAGACGCTCTTCCTTGATATCTCTAGCAGAGCCACCGCAGCATTGTCATTGTTCATTGTGGCTTTATCCTTGTCCAAGGCTATTGGACTCACGCCCAGAGCTGCTGTCCTCACGGAAAACTTTTAAACCAGGCAAAGACTGTGGTCAGGTGACTCTCGACCATGTTCAGCAAGGCCCTCTCATCAAAATTCAATCACTCGAGCGCAGGCTGTAAAAGGCAGCCATCTTTTTCAAGGCCAAAACGGACCATCTTAATTAAAAGAGACAAAAACAACGTTACCACATCATAATGATTGTACAGTGTTAAACCCCTCTAATACCCTTATGTGTATGTACTTATCTAGCCCTCTGCAACACAATAAAGCATTAGTACACGTTATTTTAAACGCACAAAACAAATAGCATTTGTGAATAAACCGCACACTATTATTAAGCAACATAAATGCATCCCACGTGTAGTTTCTCTCATTAGTGACATTAATTAATCCAAACAAAACAAACTATTTATTAGTCATTTTAAATTAGTCATTTTAAATCATAACATATAGACAAAACTGGAGCTTAAAACTCGATAAATTTTCAACAGAAAACTCTGCTCCAGCAGTAGCACACCATGGTACAGAAAGGCTTTGCGCTGGACAGTGCACAGAGCGAATGTATGTATGTGTCTTTGAGGGCACAATACATGGAGGGTAACAGTGTTGATGTGCACACGCTGAGTGCAAGTGTTCCTGTTATGGTGTATTAGAGAACCAATCCAATTGGGGTGGTACTGCTGGAAAGGGGACCATGTCTAGTTTCCAGTACTTTTACTCCGTGTGAGTAGGAGCACTGAATCAAATTTCCACATAAATATATATATCAAACTAGCATAGGTTTGATGGGACATTAGAAGATATTGGCCCTACAACACAAGTCCTGCGTGGGAATGGTATTGTCACAGGCGGTAGAAAAGCTAGCCTGCAACATGCAGCCTAGCGTTTCTACTGCAATAGTAAATAGCTTAGGCATTATCAGGTATGTGCCCTTTAAACATTGCAATTCTGTCAGTGTTTTCCACTTTGACACCAATTCTAGTCACTGATTAAGTATGCTACAACCTGATTTGAGGTTTAGTTTGCCTCACGAGTCCGCGGAAGCACCTCCATCCGAAACACCCACTGTAACAAATAGAGTTAAAAGCAAATTGCTGGAAACTTGGGATCAATGTGAATTAAAAGGGTGAAGACTGCAAATTGTGCAAAGCAACATCATGCACATAAGTCTAATACCAATTATTTTTCTAGATACCAGTTTATTAAGGGGCGCATTCATGTAGTGGCGTTTTCACGTTCTAATATTAAAAACGAGAATGCACCCACTGCTTTTAAAGGGTTAAGAGTTAGTGGGCGAGTCATCAATCTACCGAGGTCTTCCCTAAAGTACTATAGCAGGATTGTATCATGTTTGCTTCTTAATGATCTCCAAGGTCCTCAGTCACCCTTATCCCAAAAGAGTTCATTTTTTATTGGAATCTCAAGGTCGGTGGCACCTTTGTCGAATGCCTCTCTCCAGTCTGATGCTATCCGAGAGCATTCAGTTAATTTTGATTCTGACCTAGAAACTTCCTCACCTACTACAACAGAACGAACAGTGCCATCCCTCACCCCTGGTATCAGCCAAATAGCAATGCTCACGAAGAACTGATCAGCATCCTCTTGCTACCCAGAGGCTTCATAGAATTTCTAATTGTAGCTCGGTCTCGGTTCTCCTCACTTCAGTGACTGGATCTTCAGTCACAGGAGTGCAGGCAGTGTACTTCCTCTGTCTGGAAGGGATGTCTTCACCCTCTATCTTGTGATATGCAGGGCGAGGGGTATCCACAATAGATCTCACTGGCCTCAGTTCACATACACACATAACCCTGTCACTGTGTACATGCTACCCGCATGCACACCCCTACACGTACACCCTCACCATCACACCCATACTCGCACACACCCACACACACACACCCACACGCATATACACCATAGACCTACACACCCCATACACCCCACTCAAGGTTCTGGTCATACACATAATCTCACTTCAGTGACTTGAGTAAAAGGTCTGGTCACACTATTCGTTTCACAAACCCGCTATGCTGCCACCACAGCTTTATGCACTGCATCCAAGGCACCAACAATAGTCCTTTGCCTCAACGAGGGCACTCCTAAAGTGTCACTCCAAGGCACTGGACCGGGCCAGTTCTGAGATGCTCAGGGACAGGCCAAATTAAAAGTCTGGATGCAATCGCAGTTGGGCAGGGCAACCGTATACCTTGAAGAGGAGATTCCTGTCCCAACAGATGTGTAAGGGAGAAAGTTCTGATGCACAGAGAGTAAGATCAGGCATACAGCGGCGGGCCATTTAGTTTGGGGAGGGCTGGACAGTTCAGACTCTATATTTTTCTTGCTCAAATATCGGGAGGAGGGCCATATTATTTGGGTTTAGTTGCGTCAGCAGAGCAAGGCATACAGTTTTATCAACATGTAAAAGGGGTTTATTTTGATTGTTGTGGCAGGAACTGGTGGTTATTATTTGGGCGTCACACAGCAATAAAATTATATACAATCATATGTGAATTCAGTTTACAGGGGTGCAGCTGGAGTGGTGAGCAAATGTCCCATATTTTTAAAAAATCAGACGCGAAATGCTGTATGCGAGTTAAGTTGTTATTTATTTTAATAACTTCAAACTATTTTATTATTCTTAGCTACGTGGCCCTAGATTTACTTCTATCCATTAATTCGGGTATTGCTTACTTTTCATATAGCTTCTCACTTGCTGTCTCAGAAAATCAGTTTTGATAAATTGTTTATTGAGAAGTGATTTTGTCTAATGAATTGTGTTCCATAGGCAACTTGGTGCAGCGATGGACTCTGCCCCTAGAGCAACAGACGACCAGGCAAATGGCTAGCTCTGGTGGTGCACCTGGGGGCAGTGGGGACAGTTCTCTATATACCTTTATTGTGGCCGTTTCAGCTTTAGGCGCTGGTGTCTATGTAAGTAAAACAGCAGCTTCTTACACTAGCTACCAACTGCCCCTTTCACTAACATGCCTTTTGGTGTCTGGCTTTTGCAGGGTTTGCTGCTTTTGTAAGTCATGTCAGTCATGTTAAATGTTTTTTGGTTACCCAGGAGTATAGCCACGTGCCAGTATCTGTTCTTCACAACTTTTTCTATTTTCAGCCACGTCTTCAGGAAGAGGGAATGGTGCAGTTGGAAGATGTTTACTTTTCTGTAATATTTCACAGCACAAGTACTGAGTTTGAACAAATTGTAATTTGAAATGACTTTAATCTGGATTGCTTCATAACAGTGACCCTTTTAGTGTTTCAGGGTTATTTGCCCATACAGCAGCCTACATAACTAATTGAATGGCCTGTCTACACGTCACAGAGGCACACCCATCGTTATTTGCCATGTATCGAAGAACCTGGAAGGTGGCAGAAGATAAGGTTCTCTTGATGGATTTGTATAGTCAAGCAGCACTGGCATTTGGTAGGAAGTTCCAGTGACTGTAGATTCCCCTCAACCCTCTCAATCATGTTCTAATGTGCATATTTGAATAGCTAAGTTATTTCTGACAATAGTAATTGATGATAAAACCCTGTACTTTTGTACTGAATCTGTGAGAAAATGTAATCCTTCATGGTGTCATGTGATTGTTTCCCCCATTTCCATCTGCTTTTTTCTGTTTCTACTTGCAGTTGGGCAGTGTCAGAATCTTCGAGCCCCTTCTAGATCACTCTCCACAGGTCTCCCTGGGAAAGATGGCAGCAACCTTGTATACTACTTAATTGTAGGAGGAGCATTCACAGGGGGAGGAATCTATGTAAGAGTTTTGGGCTTAAATCTTTTTTTGTAATAGGGCGCGAATTTTAGATGGTGATGAATCTGTTAGTTTTTAATGTATACACCATGTGAGCAGGCCTGACCATAAATTGATGTCTTTTTTACAATTTAAGAAAAGTAGCTAGAATCGTGTGTTTCCCTTTTCCATTTGAAGCAAAATATTTCTTGATCTTTTAATAATTATGAGAAATCAGTCGCCATACTTGGGAAATCCAAATATTGACTTTTATTCATATTTCCAGTAGTGCTCAAACTTAATTTCAACAATCTTTGTTGAACATTTAGGAGCAGATAAAAAGATCTTCCCCATGATAAGGTCACCTTGTAATGATGGCTATTGCTAACTTTTGGTTATGAGCGGTTTGGTGTGACTTAGAAGGTTCTAAGCTGGTTGATTTACCCCCCCCCCTCACCCCAGTTGCATGTCCTTCTCCTTCCATACCATCTCACAAATCAAAGATCAATGGATGACCGCTCAGGCGGTGGTCCCTCTGCTGCTCACAATCCTGGATATTTCTAGCATGCTTAGACTGAGACCTCTTTCTGCAGGGTTCCATAGCATCCTTTAGAAGTCTTTTTTACTAGGTTTACTCAAAATGCTGACTCTTTGGAGATTCACCCTAATTCCCCCTATGTTCCAACAAGGTTTTAAACTCGTATCTTGCGATTGTAGTCAGCAATAAATATCTAATCAGTCATGAAAAAATAGACACAAGTTTTGAGGGCAAAAGCTCAGGCTAAGAATGAGTCGGGTTTTTTCCTCTTCTTTTTCTTTTCTTTAATTTTGATAATATGCGCACAAGTCACATGATGAATCCAATACCATGACAGTGATTATTCCAGTAATCTACATGGACAAAAGGAATATTCCAAATCTGGTCCACAGACCATCACAAATGACGATACATTCAATATGGCGAATCAGCATTGCTGTCTTCGGGTCTAGGCAACCCCACTCCAAATCTTATTAGATCTCTACGTTTACACAACTTCTGCAAGTTAACCAACGCCGTACAAAAGGGGGTGGTAATGGACGGAGCATCAGAACCAATCAAACACTCACACCCAGTCAACAGATCTGGGTTTGATCCATCACCGTTCTTTAGCCCACTCTGCCACCCCAGTTCAGACATGGCCATATGCAAATCAGTCTGACCCTGTGCCTCATGCGAACAGTCCAGCCCGAACTGCCAAGCCATGCCTTCCCTGGACCGGAAACAAGCTTCCTAGGACCGGTTTCTGGCATTTCAGCCGTCTTCAGCCAGGCTTGCTTGAATCCAGTGGCAAAGTGAGCAAGGGACTCACGTTAACCAACGCCAGCAGTCTGGTGTCATATTTCCCTGTATACATGAATTTAACCAACACTAGTGTATACAATGCCCGCCGGCTGTGTTGTCGGGGGAAGGAACCAGTTTGCTGGATGTAGACTTTGAGGGGGGTACCAAACTTCTTTCAGTATGGTGGGGGGCTGCAGTGACCCAAACAAATCAAAATTAGTATTACAGTATGTAGGACTCGCCAGCCGCGCCGTGGTCGTAGGAGTAATTTGGCTGCTCCAGTGGATTGCAATCTCTCTCTTTGCGAGGAGTAAGGCAATTGCTATAAATGTCCTTAGTTTCTTCGGTGATTCCTATACATAACCCAACAACGCAACCTCGGGGAGAAAAGAAGACTCTTGCCCAATCATGAGCGTTAAGATCCCATAAATCGCCCTCCAATATTCTCCTATTTTAGCACAATTCCATATCATGTGGGCAAAACGGCCCCAGGGACCCTGCATTTCGGGTAGCAATGTGGCCTGTCTGGGTTTATGGAGTTTCTTTTTGCGGGCGACATATATGTCCTCCACAAGAATTTAAAGTGTAATAGATTGACTATTGAGAGATACCTCTTTTATCCGAGCACAACAAAACGCCCATTGCAAATCTTGAATTGTATGCCCCAGATCCCGCTCCCATGCTTCCCTGACTCTGGCATCTCCGCCGGGGACTAGAGCCACTGATGCCCTATAGAGTTTCGAAATCAAGTGCTCTCCCTCGTTACTAGTTAGCAGTAACGATAATGGTGCACATGAATCCAGAATAAGTCTTTAAGGGTTCTGTGGAGGACTTTGGGCCTGCTGAATGATTTTGACAGCAGATCTCAGAGAAGGGATTATACAGGTGATATGGTGTTCGGTCCTGTGGCGTGGACATTGTGGATGGAGTTAATAGTTACTGCTAGATACAGGTGGGTTCATGCTATGGTTTATGGACCTTCTTTCTTGGTGCAGTTGTGTTTACTAGCTTGAGCTTTTTCTGCTACCCCTGGATTTAGTTAACTTTTAGTCTGTCTGTAGTGGAGTAAGATGACATAACTTTGGCCATATGTTGCTGTCCTTTACCACTGGAATCAGATGATGGATCTAATCACGCCAGCATACCTTATTCTTCTTATGCTGTGTGCTTAAGTGATGCTGATCTAACAGCAGTATGCTATGCAACAACATGGTTAAGAACACAATTGCTTATAAGATACCAGATATTGTACTGCCTTGCAGAAAGGGCTATTACTGTTGAACAGTTTAAGTCATATCATTGCAATAAGATCACATACCCACATGAACATGAAGGAGGGCTTTACATCCAGTAAATAGGATACTTCCTCTTTTGAAATAATCAAGACTAATGCTCTGACTTTCCTGTATGTCTTCAAGACCTTTCTGGTATCTTTGGATTGCCAATTCTGCATCTACCACTAACCCATACCCTACCATTTCTTCAAGTTCACCAGTAGATGCAAGTTAGAAGGCCAGGATAAATGTATAAAATTAGTGTGTGATTGTAAACAGTGAGAGTAGGGGCACTGAATCGATTTCTATAAAAATATATAACAAAATAGCATAGGTTTAATGGGACATTAGAAGATATTGGCCCTATAACACAGGCCCTGCATTGGAATCGTATTCTCACACACAGTAGAAAAGCTAGCATGCAACATGCAGCCTAGAGTTTCTACCGCAATGGTGAATAGCTTGGGCATGAGCATCTTTGTGGCCTTTAGGCATTTCCCAGTCTGTTATGTTAAAGTTAAATGTTATGTTAAAGTATTTGTAGAGCGCATGGCTGCCTCAGCAACTGGGCGTCCCAGCTCTAGTGATGAGCACAGAGTGAGGCGACAGAACACAAGGGAGATTAACATTGGGTAAAAAGCTAGGTGTTCACCAGCATTCTGAAGGTTAAGTGATCAGGGTTGCTGCGAATGTGGATAGGGAGGGAGTTCCAGAGGGCGGGAGCCAGCAACTTAAAAGATTGACTGCCCGCCCTGGCCCTGGAACTTTGGTGAGGAGCAGATCTGCCGAGCGCAGCGCGTGTGTGGGAGCATAGTAGGAACATAGATCACTCAAGATTCTTGGGCCAGTGCCCAGAAGGATTTTGTGGGTGATCCACAGCTTTTTGAAGCGCACTGTCTGTTCTAGGGGGAGCCTGTGCAGGCGACTGAGGAGTCTGGAGATATGACAGTGTTTGGGGAGGGCAAAGATAGCGCGAGCAGCAGCAGCATTCTGAACACGCTGCAGCCTTTTATTTGATGATTTGTTGCCCTTGTTTGTGGTCAAGGATGGGGTCGTCCAACCATTGATTCTTCGTCTTCTCATGTGTCACCACAGTATGACTAGTTGTCATTCTGGATGGGTAAGGGGCCTGGATGACGATGGCACTGCATAATGTTGGGACATTCATACATCCCTTTCCTCAGAACACTGTGACCTTTAGGAGTCCAGTGAAAGATCAGAGACCACCCAAGTTGTTCAGTCATCGTAGTGTCTACTGCTTGCTCTTGGCAGGTCTCCGACCAGCTTTGCTACTCCAGAGGGACTGCATCAGCCGCTCTCAGATGAGATATTGTCAGCCATGGAAGGAGAGGCGTATCATTGGTCAACTTGAGTTGAAATATCCTTTGCGCTTCTAGGCCTCTTGCAGACAACCTAGATATCTTGGTGGCTGCTAGGAAGTACTTCATTACACCTTCATGCACAAGCATATGGCTGATATTCTGCCATTCGTCATTGGCGACTAACCTGAGTACATGTGCTTACTTTATGGATGAAGTTTTGTCTTTCCTGGGTATCTTGTTTGAAACTGGGTTGCAAATGGATTCCTTCAAGACTGACCTGCCTGTCATTCAGGCCTATCAAAATATGTCTCGGGAGTCCTGTAGGACCATGTCATCTAAAGACATCTGTTCAGGCAGAGTCATCTGTTTCCTCTGAGTTGCCCCATGGATTCATGGGATCTAAGCCTGTTCCACCATTGACGTATACTTAACCTTTTGAGCAGGTGGCGTAAGTGACTTGTAGCTTCTATCAATGATGTATTACTTATTGATAACTGTATCATTGGTCAGCCACTTAAGTGAACGGATAACTGATTGTGCTGCAGTAGTCGTCATGGTATTCTCCCGGAGTATATTCATCCCGTGGAGCCCACCCCCTTAGTTTTAAAGGTTCTGTCAGAATTTCATTTGAATGAGGAGGTTGTACTTGGAACATTCTTTCCATACCTGCATGCCATTGTGTTCAAATTGACTCTTCACAACCTTGTCAGGCATGTTGTGTGTTTTCACCTTGATCGAGCTAAGGGTCTGGGTTCTACACACCTACTGTTTGTGAATTTTGTCAGCAATGATTTCAGCTGAACAGCTGCCAGTGTCAGTTTCTAGATGCACACCATTATGTACCACTGATACCTACTATCTGCATTGTATACTAAGTTTAGTCAGGAAATTATGCAGAGCTTTAAGTTTCTGCTATTGATTGTGTGACAAGCTTATCCATTTAAGATGTATATTTATGTACAGGCGTTTGTAAGCCTGTATTGATAAAGTAATATGCTGGATTACAAATGCCAGAAGGTTAAGAAGTCTTGAATTGAATAAGCTACTCATACATGGGATTGTGAAACTTTAGAGCTCTGGTTATCCATAATCTATTTGCCTAAACTATCAGTGCCTTCGCTACCTCCTTTTCTTATTTTCAGTTGCTGTTCAATCTAGTTGCAAAGTTGAGAATGGGAGAATCGGCACATAAGAGTTACCTTTCTGATGCCCTTGTTACTGTTCGTTCAAAGCCCCTTCACTAATCTCAACTCCCTCCTGCTGATCGCACAGCCTGTGGCCAAAACACCAATAGACTTTCCTCCTTTTTTCTAGACGAGACTGGTCAAGGGGCACATGATCACAATGTAGGGAGTGCTGCATATTGTGGTTCTGGGTGTGTTTTGCTGGCACACAGAAGTTTGAATTAACATATTCGGTGATAATTGGCAGGAACTTTGGGACTGTAGTAACGGAGTCATCATAAAATTTACATTATCTTGCTTGCATCCCCGACAGGAGTCTTTTAAAGGTTTTCTGGATTACACTGGAAACCTTGTGCCCTTCAATAAAATAAATATTTACACACTAATTCTATGCCTTGGGCCCCATTTCACACTCCACTCCCATTTTGTTCTTCTTAACAATTAAAAGTCTACACCATATAACCCCCTGCCATCTCATGTTAGTCTTTCTTGTTGATGGGTTTGAACAGTGGTGAGCATGTAGATAATGAACTGGAATCGAAAGGCTTATTTTGCTCAAAATTACTTTCTTTTTTAGAAAACATTAACATTTTTGTTTAGGAACCATTGTCTCTGATTTTCTCTGTTTTATGTGGTGCATGTTGGTCTACTTTAATCACCTGGTGCAATTTTGTATGTGGTACTAAAACTGTTTCCAAATAATGAAATGTGTGATTTTAGTATTTCATTTGTGTTTTTGTTATTTATGGAAATATGTTTTGTTGACTTTTTTTTTATTTTATTTTTCTTAAAATATGTATTTCACATCTTTTGTGTTAACTAACATGAAAATGTCTGTTACAAAAACATTTGGTGGGCATCGTATTATGCTTCTTTATTGGTCAGAAAATTGTAGACAGTTTGTTTGTGAAGGCATTCAGAGTATTCCATATAACACTTGGCCTATTAAATGTTCCTGAAGCATGGGAAAGGTGTGTGCTGTGATTCATGTTTTATAATGTAGGATTATAAAATCTGGCCTGCAAAACTACATTTGCACAACAGTACCCGTTTATTAATGTTTCAGCCAATAGTGGAATTCAGCAAATCCTGCAGTCTTAAATCATACTTTCTTCTCTGCTGTTTGCAGGTTTACAAAACCTTGAAAGATGATAAGGTGCGGTACAATGACAGACTATCCACACTTACAACCAAAACAGAAGACCAGTCAGAAAAATCCAAAGAGCAAGGTACGTACCCCCCTGTCGTCAGGATCTTGTGCAGCTTAGTTATTTTCTGCGGCCATTTTGTTCTTGATTGAATAATGTGGGGGACGAAAATCATATTGTTTACCCCAACCCCATTTAAAACTTTAGCGCCTTTCATCATGAGTGTTAAATGACTGGAGAACGCTGTTCTACTTTCAGCTGATACTTGTATTTTATTATTTAGTTGTTTTTTTTTTTTTTTTACCGAATGAAGATGCCTGATCAACAATCACATACTTGTTTAGTACTTACTAATGAATGTAGCACTTCTAATTATAACATTTCATCAGAAAAATGCAATTCGAGGTAAGGTAATGCATGTTTTCAACATTGTAATTAATCCAAAGATTTTACTCATCATAGCATTACAATTATCTAGAATTTTCTAGTATCCTTTCTACTAACAGAATTGTGTTTCTGCTGTTCTTTTCGCTAAGAGGTTCTTCCATGTACCCCTGCTTGCATTCACTACACGTTTCCAATTGTAAAAGTACGTTTTTAAAAGTATATTTACATTTTAATGTGTCTTTTCATATAAAATATTGACTGTGGATCATATTTTAACCAGACCGAGCTACCCTAAATAGTTTAGCAAAATATATGTAATGAGATGCATTTAAAAACGTATGCCAAAAGTTGGCAATGAGGATAATTTTTGATACATTAGCAGCAGATATCCGTCAATGCTGAAAAGCACAATTATGTGCCCTTTGTGACTTGGCGCATATCTCAGAAATCATGTCCAGTTATGATCCCTCCCGCCATCACAGGTCTCATCGGATTCTTACCTGTTTTATATTTGACACACCATTCTGTTGCCTTTCTGGACTTGAAGCTTTTCTCTGAGCTGTAAATAATACATAGCACTGTTACCCAATCTATGCTACTCAGTTTACTAATCTTCAGAAGCTGGAAGGCTGAACTCGCTCTCCTGGGATTTGGATTTGGGGCCTCAATGTAACCCTATTAGTCAGTAGCAAAGTTCAGCCCAGTGAGGCACCCAGCATGTTTTGAAAGGGGGAAGCCCTGCATGCTACTTGGTTAACCAATCTCCAGAAGATGAGTGATAAGAGGAATGCTCGTCCGGCAGCTAGGCTTGGGGGAAAAACTACACTCTCCGCATGGCTCCAATCGGGTGGGAGGACGGTGGCCCGGACTGCAGAGTATACCAATACAGTTTGGGCATATGAGAGTTATGAAACTTGCATGGAAACCCATTGGGACCTGGGGCCTTCCCAGTGTTTAATCGATGTAAGGGCGCGATCTAGCGACTCACAATCAGTTGTAGAAAGAATCTTGAGGGGAGGGCCGGTACAAAATCTACAATCTGGTCCTGGGATAGGACCTCCTTCCTAGCTTATACACCCTTGAAATGAACAGCAGAGCTGCATGCTGTCTTCTGAGGATCTGTGAGCAATGTGCCAGATGAGTCCAGAATTAGTGGGGCAAGGTCGGGGGGGCGGGCGTGGGTAACACTCTAACGTACTCTACTGAGCATTTTACTGGATTTATCGTCCCTATTGGTAAATGCGAATTTGAGCCACCTACCACGATTTTTTGGCCTTGTCAAGCATGACCTGTTGGTATTGTGCGGTAACCGACCCAGCCTAGGTGCCACCTGTCCATCTGCTCGTCCAATGCGGTTATTCGAGTTTTGAGGTCCACCAAGTCACGCGTCTTACGCCTCTGCAACTCTACGCAATAACTAATGTCTGCCCCCCCTCTTTAATGTGGGTTTCAGGGCTTCGCACTTTGTCTCGGGTGATATAGGAGGTGCAACACTATTGAGGAAGTTCGCCACAATAGAGCGTTCCATGTGACAACGATATTCCGGATTCTGCAGGGGCTAGAGTGATAGGTGCCAGCTGCCTACCTGGAGAGGCATAGTGATCGAACAGCCCTCTGGCCAAAACCGTAATGTTTGAAACTCTTTGTTGGTAGGACCCTGTGTCAAGGAAATAATCCATAGGAAAAATAAACCATGGGCAGCTGAGAAGAATGTGTAGACCCAGTCAACCATATGATGTGCCCTCCATATGTCGACCAAGCCCAAAGCAGAGATGGAGGACAAGGATGTTGCAGCAGACTCCGGGAGCGCTCCACTAGGGCACCACTGATCCATCTTGGGGTTCACCATCCCGTTCCAGTCCTCACCCAACACCATTAGTCTTCCAGGCAGATTGCCCCATAATTTCGTCATTAGCTCCACAAAGGTAGGACGGGGGGGGGCATAAACACATATAAATATGAGGGATTCCCCAGCATACCTATAACTGCAAGGTATTGGTACTGTCGGTCGACCATGATTTAGTATGTTGATATGGGACAGTATTTTTAATCAGGATACCTGGACCCCCTCATAAACCCACAGTAAAAGACTTTAGAATAACTGACCCTAGCCAGACACAGGACTGTGTGTCTCTTGGAGGAGGAGGACAGCCACTATCTTGGCATGTCTTAGTACCACCCCTTCTCTTAACCTTAGCTAGTAGACCATTACGTTCCATGATACTACCCGCAAGTGGTCTATTTTACCAGTGGACGGAGGGTAATGTTTGAAGGAAGGTGAGTGTTAAGGCGTGTGGGAAGTCAGGTATGTGGCAGACATATAACACAATGATAAAGCATACAAGACACCTCGAAATGATACTAAACTTTTAGAAACCATTAACCCTCAACCCCCCCGCCCCCAAATACTTTGGAAACAGGAAGTGTCTGTTGTGAGGCAGGCCACTCCTGAGCCCCAATGGGGAGTCCAGTCAAGTCTGACCCAATGATTCCCCGTACCCAACAGAAAAAGGAAAAAACGGGGGCTAGGGGAGTTAACCATCCACTCCAAATGTCTTATGGCCACACATAGAGGAGAGTACATCGGAGTTCAGAGCAAGCACCCAAAGGATTTAGAGTTCCCATCAATGTTACTTGGAGGTTAGTGTGGGAAATGCCATGGAGTCCTGGGCTCTACTATCAGCGGCTGGAGTGCCTTCGGTCCGCCGGGAGTTCCTCCATGAGGAACGTGATCTATTAAGACGTTTTTGCTGGGATCTTCGCCAGTCTTTTGCTTCTGTCTCTTTGGGAAAGTTCGCGGAGACGCTGCTTAGCCGCTTGAAATGACTGCCATCCTATTATAATCCGGAAAGATCGTGATGAGCTGTGATTAGTGCACAGTAATGTCTTGAAACTGGGCGAATTTGAGGATAGCGTCTGTATACATATAATGGAGTTTTGCAATGACTGGCCTGGTCTGAACTGTGGGATGGGGGGTGCCGCCCCAATGCCCTGTTAGCCTGCTCAACCACAAACCGAGATGAGGGAGCCTCTGGGTGCATCAATGTGGGGAGCTATTGATCCTGGAAACGTTCCCTCGAGGGTCCCTCTCACCTCTCTGGGAAGTCAACAAATCGTAGGTTATTGCGATATGCCCTACCTTCTGTGTAGGTTCAAATCCCTGCCTGGACAGGTACAACTTGTCACAGGCCGCGTCTTCCAACGGTAGCCCTCGCTACCCGGCCACTTCCTGTAGGCTGTAATGTCTGCAATCCCGCCCCAAGAGGCGGGGCTGTTCAAACCTCTCCCAGGTGCCCACACAGCACATCTGGTATCGGGCGGAACACTGACACCTGGAATGGCAATACTTCCTCATCAATGTAGGGCAGGATCATTGCAGATGTTTGGTGACCACACAGAGCAGTTTTAGATTGTGGCCATTTAATTCACCCGAAGACACTGATTCCCTTTATGACCTGGTTTCCGCTCCTACCACCTGTTCTGAGGTGCTTTCTTTGCCTGATATGAGGGGCCACCTGATTTGTCCTCGCAGCCTAAAAACCACAACTTGCTTCAATATGATTTCTGTACTGAATTCAGGCCCTGCCCTTGGGTGTCAGCTTGGACTTCCACTTAGAGAAATTGCAAAGTAGCCCCATGACCTAAACTGGCACAGTCCATGAACTAATTTCCAGGCCTATAACCGTCATTAATGTGTGGTGATACTGGACTAAACCACATAATACATGTTTTACAAAGTCACCCTTGGATCTGTTCTGAAGCTGTAGGTAGCTGAGGAAACTGTATATGACATTCATTATGTGCCTCCACTATAGTATGCATACAGTGCTTAGATCTTAGCCTTCCACTTCCAAGAAAGGAAATGAGAAGTTGAAATATGTTTCTGTAAAGACGACTCCTGTAGTTTCAGCAAGATTGAGCCCCACATCTTAGACGTGATAAACCCCAACCTCCCTTGGCTCCCTCTTTAGTTCTGCTGGATAGGGCAAAAGGACTTTTAAAATTTCTGCTGCATATAGCTATAAGGGAATTTCGCAACTGATTGCTACAGAGGGGTATTCCTGCAACCCTCCAAAGGAAAGGAGTTACAAGAGAACATGGGTGCATTGAGTAGCTGCTTACAACCCTCCCATTATAAGAATGCTCGAGATAGGGATAGTAAATTTTCGATCATGAGTTGCTGATACTGCCCTCTCTTCTTTACCTACATTGTCTAGTGCTGCGTAGGTAGGTGACTGTGGACCAAGGGGCGCTGAGAAATATTCCTGTTGTATTGTCCATTTTATCCAGACAATGTACCGTCTCTGCAAGTATCTGGAATTTGGCTAAACCTCTTGTAGGTCTGAGCTTCACAATAGTAGTGAAAAGCAACTCTTCAATGTTTTTATGCAGTATAAGATGTAGGTCTTTATTCTACATGTATGGCCACAAACATGTGGCTGATGCACTGCTGCTTTGCTTTGTAGACTACATCATTCCTTGTTACCAATACATGCTTCTTCAAATTCCCAAGCTAAGCACAATCCCATTCCGCCAGTGCTGATATAGTTCTCAAAGATAGCCTTTACACTGACTTGTAATATTCAAGAAGTTGATGTGATCACATATCTCTCTGCTCCTTCAATGGTAGTGTCATGCACATGTGCAGAGGGAGAGGGGTGTGAAGCAGGTGTGGCTCATTGTACGTATCTGTATAGTTATACGTGTGAAGCCCCCCGTTGCTAATTATACACCCTCTTTTTTAGGTTTACATCTTTTTATTGGTTTGAAGGACCAAGACAAAACAAGATGCATCAAGCAATAATGCCCAACTCGTGGGCCATAAGCAGTCGAAACGCTACAACAGTCAAGAAAAACCATCCCAACACCCCTCCCCCCGCCCCACCCTTCACCACCCTTCACCCTTCTCCCTCCCCTTCGCCCTTATTGCCACCAAGGAGGTAGCTAAGCCTGACAAAGAGCAAATTAGTGGCCCTGAGGCTGGGTGGGATCGTGCCATAGTGCAGAGACGCGCAGCAGGTGCATATACCTAGGGCAGGTAAGCTTGTGAAATTCAGAGCATAGGAGGGCGATAAAGGGGCACCACAATTCGGC
This sequence comes from Triturus cristatus, assembly GCF_964204655.1. Lineage (NCBI taxonomy): Eukaryota > Metazoa > Chordata > Amphibia > Caudata > Salamandridae > Triturus > Triturus cristatus. The sequence goes on from NC_140588.1 coordinate 567,280,331, forward strand.
GAAAGAGACCCCCTCACCCTGGAGGGAGGAAGAGATATTCTCCATACCCAGCACGTACCATAACTTTTGTAGCCACCCCTGTATCGAAGGTGCCCTATCTGAGCCCCAGGTTGACAATATATTCTGTAGTGCCGCCCCTAGGGCTACACCCATTTGCCTCCCTTTGAATAATTTGAGGGGGAATGTACGTCTATCAGAGACGCCTAAAATGATGTATTCCAGGAAACGTAAGATAGTAGTATCAAAGTGTTGGTCTGTCTTATCCAAAACCTGTGTCCAGTATGCCTTAAGAATGGGGCATTCCCATAGTAAGTGCAACAGGGTCCCAGCTCCGCATCCGCTCCAACAGCTCAGGGAATGGCTGGGGTCACTCTTATGCAACCTGGGAGGGGTGAGGTACCAGTATGTCACTATCTTGGTAGCAGACTCTACACTAAATCTATTGTGCCCTAAGTGTCTGGCCCTGTAATGAATATCACTCCATTCTTTCTGGGTCCGTGTTCGCCCCAGCTCTGCCTCCCACCTTTTCTGACCTGCAGATTTGGTCGCTTGTTCCGGGGGGCGTAAAATGTGATAAAGTTCTGTGATAAGTCATTTGGTAGATTTGCTTGGAGAGCAACTATCGCTCGTAGGGGGTAAGCCTTCTCTCAGCTCCCTGACGTACCTGGGGTTGCATCACCCAATACCGTATCTGCTGATAGCAGTACCGCTCAGTTTCGGGCATGGCGAAGTCCGATCGAAAATCTTCAAAGGACATGGGGCCCTTTTCATTAAAAAAGAGCCCAATAGATCTGCGCCCTTCCTTGTCCCAATGGCCAAAAGCTGCCTGGTCGAGGCCCGGGGTGAAGTCCGGGTTGTGATGGGGGTAAGAGGTGATGGAAATGTGGTAAGGCTGTTGCTCGTGGCCGTAGCGTCCCATGCGTTTAGGGTGGCCCGCACTATCGGGGAGCCATAAAGTCCAGAAGGTCTAGAGGCTCTGCAGAGAAAGAGAATCTCCCACAGAGGCTGACCGGCTAGTGCTTGCTCCATAAAAAGCCAGTGCTTCTTGGACTCCGGTTGAGCCCACTCCAACAAGCAGCGGATATGAGTAGCCTTGTAGTAGTGGTCTAAGTTGGGTATTCCCAAACTCCCCTCTCCTGATGATCTAAAGCTTATATCCCTGCTCATCCGCGGTGTCTTGTCCGCCCAGACAAAATAAGAGAATTCTGCCTGGAGCTGCTTCAACATGTCCGGGGGCGGCTCTACAGGTAAGGTCTGAAAGAGGAATAGAATTTTAGAGAATATGTTCATTTTAAGGGCTGCCACTCGGCCAAGCCCGGAGATGTCAAATGGGCGCCATCGCCATAGGTCCCGCCGTGGCTGCGCTAATAAACAAGTGTAATTTAGGGAGACTCTGTGCAGTTGACACTGCCAGCATCATACCTAGGATGGGGATGGTTTTTTGGTCCCAGCTGATGGGGCATGCCTGGACAAGAGCAGCTATAGTTGATGGCTGCAAAGAGAAACCCAGGGCCTGTGACTTACTCGAAAGCCAGAGGCAGCGGAGAACACCTGCAGTTCGGCAAGAAAAGCCGGGACCGACAACTCTGGGGACTCTAGCGTGGTGATATCCCCATCCACCTACAGGCTAAAGGTGTGGCTCTCCCCTCCAAAACTAACACCTCTAATCCGCAGCTCCATATTGAGGGCAAACAAGAGCGGAGAGAGCGGGCAGCCCTGTCTCGTACCTCTGGCAATCGGGAAGGGATCAGACGTGAAGCCATTCACTCAGACACTGCGAAATCGACTTCCTACCCCGAACTGCTCCAGACTGGTCTCTAAAAAGGGCCAGTGTACCCTGTCGAACGCCTTTTCGGCGTCGACAGATAGCACAACTCGTTCCACTGGATGGCGATGTTCCTTGTCTAGGAGGTGGAGCTGCCTCCTGGTGTTATCGCTGCACTCTCGTCCCCCCAAAACCGGCCTGATCTGGCTCTATTAGTCCAGGCATCAACGGGCCCAACCTGGCTGCCAGTATCCCGGTAAAGATCTTAAGATAGACAGGTAGATACGCCTATATGAGGCCGAGCTTAGGCAAGACTACCACCAAGGCCATGAGCATCTTAGGAGGCTTGTCTGAGGTATCTCCGATCGCATTGAAGAACCGTGTTAGTATTGGGGCCAAAATCGAGCAGAAATTTTTATAAAAAATGGCTGTAAACCCATTTGGGCTGGAGGATTTAAGGAGGTTAAGCCTAGTGATAGCTGAAATTACCTTCTCGACCCGAATCGGACTATCCAAAGAGGTGGCCTGATCTAGTGACAAACGAGTGTGTTATGCCCTGGATGTATGCAGAGGAGTTCTGTTCTAGTATTATCTGTGCCGAATAGAGGTCTACATAGAAATCCCTAAAGGCGCAAGATATATCCACCTCTCGAGAAAATTCAGACACAGCCTCCCCACGTTGAGGGTTATTGGGACTGGCGCTGCGCGTGCAGTTTGTGCGCTAACAAGCGGCCACACCCGTCTCCTCCTGTGTAAAACATATGTTTTAGACAGAGAGCCGCATATTCATCTCGATCCAGGTCCAAGCTGGCTAAATATACACGCTTTTGAAGTAGATGATACTGGCCCACTCTATTTCAATGGCATCAAAAGAAAAGCTCCTTTCCGTTACTATACCACTGCAGTAACCATAGCTAGATCACCTTCTGTTACTAGGGCATTTTAGTCTGCTGCCCATGGCTGTATCAGTCATTAAATGCCTACTCCAACCTACGATGCACCATCTTTCTCTGTTTGATACACTGTGGGTATTGTTGAAAGAAGTATCTATCATACTCCACCCTGTGCCCCAATCTCATGGAAGACCTATTAAGACCAGTAGGTGGACCTACAGTCGCTATGCTGTGAATTTGCAGGTGGGCAGTGTAACTGGCACATGAGAAAACACTGTGTTTGCTTGCATTTTGACTGAAAACTAATATTGAAAGTGTTGGTGGAAGTTTAGTGCTTGGAAATTATTTTCCTTCTGATGTTTGCAATATCAAGCTCCCATTGTGTTTGGTTACTGATGTCTGTGAGGGTACGTTTTCAACTTAGTAATTAAGTTGTCTTTTGAACTAGCTTTGTATCATTAAATGAATTAACATCTTTGTTGGTAAAAGGGATTGACACTGCTTCCGTCCCGCACCTTCTTGTCCAGTACACCTGTTCGTAGTAGCCTTTATCTTGCTCTGACTTTGGTAACACTCCAAGTTATATATTGAGGACACGGGATGTTCTTAAAATCTATTCTTGTGACCACTCCTGCCATTTTACTTCTGTCTCTGTTACTAATCCACCAGTGCTGGTGCGTGTTTAGATTTCAACAAAACTGATTACTGTGCTGCTTTATCATTGTATGAAGTCATGTCCTTTGTTGTTTGTTTTATCCTTAGTGGAAAAGAAAACGGTTGCACAAGACGAAGGTAAGCTTGATTATTTCAGGAGTAGCTAGATCACACCATTACCTTAATTATGTTTTTTATTCCTATTTTCCTGTAGTCTGTTACATTTCCATCACCTGAATTGTGTATTCCAATTGGATTTCGTAATGTGTGGGATAACAATCCTGTTCTATTTGGGATAATTTATTTTTTCAGCTTTGCGAATGTTTGTTACTCATGAGATAGCATAGCTATTTGCCTATTTTGGTTCTTTCCATTACAGGTAGGGGAAAAGTGTATTAATGTTGTATGCCATTTGAGCCACAAGACAACTTCTCTTTAGGGGAATCCATGATTGACATCTTTTCTAGGATTTTGCTTTCAGAAGCAGCTGTCGACGAAGAATTTGATATTTTTTTTGCATACACATTTCTAAACAAAGCAACTTGTATCAGAAACTTGAAAGAAATTAATATAAAAGTTAGAATGGAAATCTGTATACTTGTATCTGATAGAGACTTTTTGCACAGATTCCTTACCGTAGAACTATCCCCACGTGTCAGACTGGATCTGGAAATTCTTGGGCAGTGCTCCTGCATGCCGTTGAACTCCACGTTGGTGTTGCCAGTGCTGAAAGTGACATACGCGGTACGCAGAGCATGTGCCTGGATCTGTTTTGCACCACCATGAATTTCCCAGAGCTGGAGCGACCCCACCAAACTCTAGTTCTATGAGGTCTGCATCTATTTAAGCAGCCTGATGCCTTTAGAGTGCCTTCAGGCCCCACGGGTTCGGGGGTTGGGAGGGGGGTTGGGGAAGGGCCCTAGTGATTCCCACTGGCAGTTTCGCCTCCTGTGCCAGTCAGTCCCCATGGATCTGGTGTTGGATTTGGAACAACTCTCCCAGCAAGACCATGACCTTCCACAAAGCCAACTCAGTGCCATTGTTCTGAAGCTATCATTATTCGCGATTCTGATACGGATCTAGATTGACGGCGTTTGACGTTGACTCCAGTGCTGGCCATTACCTCCCAGTCAGACCCAGTGCCGCCTTTGTTTAATAGGCCTGTGCAGGGAGACTATTGGTAGGGGTTTGAGGACCCTTATTTATTCCATCATCCTCTAGATGAAACCCGAGGATTACTGGTATGAGGAACTGGCAGATGCCAGTGGGTTAGACATTTTACCGGGCGCTGGTTTGGTCTCTCCTTCTGTGGCTACAGAGGCGGGAGCCTCCTTTGCATTGATGGTGCCGAGGCTCTTCAGCTGGAAGTTACCCTTTACGAATCTCTCCTCCCATTCAACAAAGTCCTCACTGATGTCCTACTTTGGGCCTGGTCCAAGCCCTGCACAGGGGCGCATGTGCATTGGACAATTGTCCACCGCTTTTGCCCTGCTCCTGGGTACCCCAGTTTCCACTACCATCCTCCAACCCCATAGAGCTTGGTGGCTGAAGTCTCCACCTCCAGAATCCACTCCAGCGCGTCCGCAACTGCTCCACCAAAAGACTGGCTACCTATGGCAAGAGGATATTTTTTTTCGCCAGACTACTACTGCGGTTGGTGAACACCGTGTGACTTTTGGGCCGAAACACCCACACTGTGTGGAACTCTAGTGTGCTGCTCATGGTCCTGGATGAGGCCTTATCCAAACCCATCTAAGCAATTGCTTACTGGCGAGATGCAGCAAGGAACCTCATCAGATGTGGGCTGGACATGACTGACTACCTAGGCATTGCATTATCAGTGGCACTGAGATGCCATGCTTGGTTGATAACCACAGGCTTTTTGGAGGATGTCTGAACTTCCCTCATGGTCTTTGAAGGCTCCAAGCTTTTTGGCAAAAAGGCAGACTTCCACGCTTGAGCATTTTAAAGACGGCAGAGCTAGGGCCAGGTCTTTGGGGTTAGCAGGGGCCATGGAGAGGCCCAATCTGCCTTCTGCCCCTTCCATGGCTATGGAAGGGGCTACCAACAACGACCTTTCCTGCCAAGCCACCAATTGCCAGCAGGCTTTGAAGCCTTTTCATGGCCATGGATGTGGTTTTCACTGACCCCATGAGACAACCAGCCAGTGTTCGTGCCAGTCCATCCTCATCAGCTGGAGCCTCAAACCCCCTTTAGTTTGCCCTTATACCAGCATGGGCACACAGTGGTAGGCAGGATCTGCTATCATCTGCCCCACTCGCAATCCATAATCGGACAAGTGGGTTTTGCAAATAGTCCAGAGGGGGCTACTCCATCCCCTTTCTGGAATGCCCCCAACCCTGCCCCCTACTTACCACCAGCTGGCAGAGGACTGTCTCTCCTTGCTCTGTCAGGAAGTGTTGGCCCTATTAGCCAGAGGTGGGTGCCGGCACCAGAAGCAGATTGTGGATGCAATTTCCGCTACTTTCTAGTGCCGAAAAAGGATAGAGGCCTCCATCTGATTTTAATCCTGTGCCTTCTCAACTTGTTCCTGAAAAAAGAAATTCAAGAAGCTTACCTTAGCTCAGGTCCTGTCTGCCCTGGAGACTGGTAGCATTGGACTTGCAGGACCCCTATTTGTACATCCCTTTCTTGCCTGCCCACAGACGTTACCTGTGGTTCAAGGTAGGCCAAGAGCACTTCAGTTGGCTGCACTTCCCTTTAGCCTTACCAGCACCGCCAAGTGTTCACCTAAGTGATGGTGGTGGTTGCAGCACATCCACAGAGGTCAGTGGCTCCAGTCTTTTCCTACCTCAACAATAGGTTGTTTAAGGTGGGCTCACCCCAAGCAGTTGCCTGCCATGTCTAGATTGCAGTGGAACACCTGCTTTTGCTGAGTTTCACTCTAAAATTGCCGAAGTCAGACCATACTCCCTCTCAAATGCTCCCCTTCATCACAGCTGTTCTGGACACAGTGCAGTTTGGGCCTATTTGCCCAAATGTTGAGTCCATAATATTTGGACTATGATTCCAATGTTTCAGCCACTATCCTGGATTTGGTTGACTGACTCTGAGGCTGTGGGCCTTATGGCCTCCTGGATCCTGCTAGTGGCACATGTGGGTTATGCAGTGGGATCTGAAGTCCCAGAGAGCGCAGCCTCGGGGTTATCTCTCCGACCTGGTCCATATATCTGAGGGAACTGCAAAAGTCCTACAGTGGTGGCTGACTAACTGCGATTTGGTCAGAGGGAGACCTTTCTCCCTTCCCCAAACAGAGCTCACTGTAGCCAGTGATGTCACTCCTGGGCAGGGGTGGAGATCAGAGGACTCTGGTTTCTGATGGAGTTCAGGCTCCACATCAACCTACCATTGAAAGCCTTTCTTCCTTGATCAAGGGAAGGCAGGTGTTCACGGACAACACCGCAGACTTGTGGTACTGCAACAAACAAAGCAGGGTGGACTTGTTGACCTTTTGTCAAGAGGCCCTGCCCCTCTGGACATGGCTGAAATGTCAGGGCATTTACATCTGGGTTCAACAGCTGGTGGGCTCTCGGAACGTTGGAGCAGACAAACTCTGCCGTCGATGCCTAGTAGATCACGTATGGCATCTCCATCCAGAGGTGGTGCAAGATCTCTCCCGATTGGGGAGAATTTTGGTTAGATCTGTGTACACGCAATACCAGCAGTTCTGTGCAATGGAGTTTTGCTCGAAGATGCTTTTCGTCTCGAGTAGAGTACAGGCCTCCTGTATGCTTTCCCGCCGATTCCACTCCTGGTCAGAGTTCTCAAGAAGATCAGGAACAATCATGCCCAACTCATTTTTGTGGTTCCAGATTGTACACGGAGAGTCTGGCATCCAACATCAGAGGATGAGCATCGGTCCTCCCATCAGGCTGCCCATTCAGGAGGTTCTTCTGTCGCAGCAGCAGGCGCAGGGTCCTGCATCCAGGCCTGCATACCCTCAGCCTTCATGTGTACAGTTTGAGCAGTGACATTTGACAGGTTTCAACCTTCCTCCTGAAATGGTTGGTTATTCTGGCAGCCAGACGTCCCTCCACCAACATACCTGCTGTTGGCACAAATTTATGACATGGTGTGCAGCCAAGAACATTGATCCTCTTTCTACACCCCTCTCCCTAGTTTTATTATTTATTCTCTCTGGCCAAGCAGGGCTCTGCTGTGGGAACTGTTTAAGTTTATTTTTCAGCCATATCAGCTTTCTTGTGGTTGCTGAACCAACTGTTGTGACTAGGACCTCAACATGTATTCTCTCCAAGACCATTTTCTTGTCCCAGTGGAATCTCAATCGGATCTTAACGTTTCTGCACGCCCTTCAAGCCCCGGCTCAACTCCCTAATTTGCCATCAAACTGCTATTTTTTGGTGGCCATAACATCGGCCAGGAATTTCAGCGAACTGCAAGCACTCTCTGGCAAGAAAGTTGTGCAAGGAGGATGCGCATAAATGCCTCCTTCCTTTCAAAGGTTGTGACACCCTTTCACATAGGCTAGAATATCACCATACCTACCGTCTTTGCTCCGCCTCACCCTTTTAAGGAAGAGGAGAGACTCCACCCCATGGACTCACTAACAGCAATGTTGTTCAACCTTGATCGTGCAAACGAGTTCCACTGTTAACTGGGTATGTCAGGGCGAAGAATAAAAAAAGCTGTGCGGAAACAAACCATCTTACAAAGGGAAGTGCTCGGTATAAAAATCTGCTACGCATTGATCAAGGAGCAAACCCCTGAGGGCTTGCATGCTGATTCCACCCGAGCCAAGGCTGCGACCACTGCATTAACTTGCTTAGTCCTTGTCCTGCACATCGGTCAGGCAGTAACGTGGGCATCATTGCACATGTTCACCAAACGTGTCTAGGCAATCCGGTCCATTGTGCTGAGCAGTTTGCCCGTTCAGTCATACAGGACTTTTTGGTCTAATCTGCCCACAGACCAATGTCTGCATGGTATTACTTGGGTATCTATTCTAAGGCAAGTAATCTGCATCTAGAAGTCTCTGTCAGTTGAACACGTTACTTACCTTCGGTAAAGCCAATACTAGTTGAGACTAGCTACAGATGCCTCATCGATCCTCCCGCTCTGCCAATTGATTTCTGTGTGGGGTTACCCTTTTGAGGCCCTTAGCACTGCACACCAGTACATCAGCATTCTTCGTGACTCATCGCTTCTGGCGTGGAAAGACTTTGTAGGTACAGTGCACATCACTTGCGGCGCGGCCAAAAGTGCTAATTCTGAGGTGATTGACACCACCTACCAGCGTGCAGGTATATTGCTAAAAAAATTGCTGAATGCTGTCTGAAGCCTATGGACAATTATTAGGTAAGGAATCTTCAGCTAAATAGGCTCTACCAGAAAATACATCATCAAAGGTAAATAACTTGTTCAACAGCACACTGCTGTTCTACTTAAGAACCAATGCACAATATGTATGACATTTGTAGGAAAGTCCGCCTTTTTCACAAGGTCACACCCATTTTTTGCCTGGTACATGATGTGATTTCGACTAAAAGTGCACTGGGTTTCTGCTAACCAAGTCCTCAATGTACGAACTCTTTTCCCAAAAATGTGCAATTGTTCCCCCAATTGACAAAACCTTTAGCACCCTCTGTAAGTACCTAAAAATGGTACCCTGCTACCTAGGGCCTGATGTACTAAAGGGGGTCCATGAGAGCTGCAGCAGGAATTGCTAAGGGACCCCTCACGAAGCACATGCAAGACTGCCATTGCAGGCAGCGTGTCTTGGTGCAAGCAAAAATGAAAACCCAACCTATCACACATCCCTGTGTGCCATATGCCCTACCACTGCATGTAATATTTGTAAGCCACCCATGCAGCAGGCCTAACTGCCCTAAGGCAGGGTGCTGAATATTACATGTGAGTGCACACTTGCATGAGCAGATATGCCCTTTTGCTGTTCTGTCCTATTACTGCCAGTACAAGTGACCAGGGAATCCATTTTAAAACAAAAACACTGTTACTGTTGAAAATGAGTTCCTCATCTACAGGATGGCTTCACTGAAAATAGGGGTGACTGGTAACAAACGTCTTGTATTAGTAAGCCTACACTGAAGCAAGTGGTGGATGTACCAAAACATGCACCCAGCGGGCACCTTGGACGAGCCCCCTGAAAACCTACCGGCCTCTGCTGTCCCTGCTGACTGGTTTCTACCAGCCTACCTCCGGAGATGCTGTTCTGACCTCCTAGGGTGAGAGCCTTTGCTCTCAGGTAACACAGATGAAAAGCCTGTCTGGGAACAGGGTGTAAGCCCACCTCCAACAGGATGACCTGCTGATTAGCATCCTTGGGCCGGCAAGCTTCAAAGAAGCTGCTGCCTTTGGAATGCAAATCTGGCTCCCTCACAGAGAGAAGGTCACAACCCCTGCCCAGAGCCCACCTTGGCACCTGGACAGGTGAGAAACGTAGCTAGTCAGGTAGGCATGCCACCTCCAGGCTAGTACGGTTGGCTACTGTGAGGAGGACACGGTTTTTCAGAAGTAGCCATATTTGTGATGGCATACTTAGGAATTCTGAGACATGGTTATGCCCATTTCCCAAAGGAAGTGTTCATATAGGGGGCATATTGAGCCCATTGGTACTACTCTGCACTCCCCTAACATCCCTAAATTCAGTATTTCGGGGAGCCCTTGGCACCAGAGAAGCAGATCCTGATGAACTAAGAAGATGACACCGAAGAGCTGCAAAAGCAGAGAGGAGAGGAGCAGCAGCTGACCTGGTACCAACCCTGCCAGCCTGTTTGCATCCCTTGTAGAAAACTGTGCCAAAGTAGATTTGTCCTGCTGCTGTTGACTCCAGAAACCTGGGAGGACTGCTTTGAAAAAGACTCAATATCTCCCGTGAACAGCGGACATGTTCTGAAGTAACTCCAAAAGAAAAGACTCTGAGGCATCCGGAACTGCCAAACCCGACCCCTGAAGCCACCACTGCACCCCTCGCCTCCAGCCCTAGTTAAAGTGGGTCACCTGTGTCAACAAGGTCTCCAGCCCTCCAGACATAGAGTTCATTGTGGTTTCACCCCTCCTTTACTCCGCAATGTTATCCTGCTGCCTTTGCACGCAGGCCCCCACACCTCTCCGGTAAGGAAAAACCCGTCACCCCTGGACCTTGGAGAAGAGGATCAAAGGGGTCCCGTCCCCCCTCCACCCTCCCATCCCCGAGCATCGCAAGGCATAAACCCACGTTCTGGTTCAGCCCCACTTGCCGCCTGGCCGGAGTCTTAAGCCTCTTTCCGCATTGACTAACCCTCATTGAAATACATTGGGCTTCCGATGCTGTTTTGCACCCTGCACCCGGCTGCCTCCAAGCTGCTAGTGGTGTACTGCTGGTGCTGCCTTTGACCTTGCCCACCACTCCGCTTAACTCCTGGAGATTGATCTTGTAAGTCGCTGTACTATACCTGTTTGCAGAACTTGTGCTTCCTTCCATTGGATAACATTGCAGAAATTTGAAATACCACTGTGTCTACTTTTTAAAGAGAAAAGAATTTATATTTAAAAATGTGCTTACCTGAACGATTTTTCCCTGATGCCTAAACATATATAAAGGTATTTGGTATTTTTATAAATTGGTTTGGATCTCCTCCTTGAGTTCTGTGTGTGATTTATTAAATATTGTGTGTACTTGCAAATGTCTTGCACTCCTCTGTGTTAAGCCTTATGCTGCTCAACCACACTACGTCCTAGCAGAGCACTTTGGAATTGTATAGCAAGCCCCTGCCCACTCATTAGGGAACCGCTGAACTCTTTGCACCTTATATCAGATATTTGATATATCACATACAGAGCCAGCTTCCTACAATGAATATGCCTCGTTACCATGCATGCTTTTTTTACGCATGCCATTACTCCGCAAGTCGGAACACCGACTTGCTCTGGGGTGGGGGAGGGGAGGCTGGATGTTGGAATAGTATAATTTACTATTCTAATTCCATTCTGTGCAACAGTAGGGAAGGTGTTGAATTTTAAATCCAACACCTTCGTTCTCCTTGAGCAAGTAATTGTTCCTACGTGCGGAGTAATGGCATGCGTTGTAACAATGCTGTTGTTGTAACGACCACATTGTAACAACCGCGTTGTAATGACATGCGGTGTTCTGGTTTTGGGGTAAACAATGTTTACCTCCAACAACATTGTAAAATGCTTTTTATAGCTTTTTAGCACCACTTCTCAAATTCTCATCCTCCATATGCTCCCGCTCTAATCACTAGTTTAACACTTAAACAAATCCATAATTAAAGTGGCATTGTAACTCTAAAATAAAAATTGAGTTTTACAAATGCATAAAAACGTGAAAACTGACACAATATTTAATGAACGGACAATAACATGAGCTGAGCACTTTCCAAATTGTGCACTTGTGAGTTAGCTAAGCACTTGGAGAGTGTGCAACAGCTTAGATATGTGGCAAGGCAAAGCAACCTTCGCTTTGAGAACCAAAGAATGTAATATGCACTTGCTTGGTAAATCAACCTGTCTTGTTTATAGTGAGTCAGTTGATGGTGAATGGCAACCTACCGACTGTGTACACAAGTCTACACATGTTGCATGCAAAGACATATTTCCCTCACTAGAAGCTGCTATTCCTGGACACCTTGATAGTTTCATATATCCATGTCAACTTTCTGGGAAGCCAGTTCAGAACAAAGAGTACTACGAATAGGTATAATTTGCCACCGCCTTCACACAGGCATGTTCTACACCAGTGCAAACGCATTTTCATAGTATATAGAAGGTTCATATAATCCAGTTATGATGAAATTAATGCATACATTAAAGATCTGACACTTTGAGAGACTCCGGTTTGCAAGTGGTTGATCTTTTTAGGCCTGCAATGCTGGTTAACCTTTGCCTGTACAAGGTAATTCTAAGTAACAACTACGGACTTAAAGACCTCCACTCTGTATGCATCTGCTTAAAGAGCACTGGAGTAACCTACAGGCAAGGCCAGCCAGCAAAGAGGTAAAATATGCTGCTGCAAGAGCATATCCTTTTATTAGAAAGAGCCAAGAGAAACACAAACCAAAATAAAAAATGATGTCTAGTTAGCCTTTTGTAGGCATCCAGGGAGCTTGGGTCTGTGTGTAGAGTCTGCTTGGAAAGTAGGGAGAGACTGTGCAGTGATAGGGGAAAGTATGCTCTAAAATAGAAATTGTAACCCGTTTGCCTTTAGTTCCCCTCCCCACAACCTTTTCTGTGTTACATTTGTGAGAGGAAATAACTGCCTGCACAGGAGAGGGGATTCAAAACACACGCTGGTGATAAGGGGCAATAAATGAGCAAGTCGTGACTGAGGACTACATTAGCACCAATATCTCCTGACCCAGAAGAATCTGATGGGGTTCCTCTCTGGCTGGCTACAAGGCAGAACAGGAATGAAGGAGGTGTCCAGGGGGAACCAACACCAAGCTCATCCTAATGGATGGGCAACACACAAATATTATTTGTCAGGAGAATTTACTCTACCTCATAAGCCGTCCTTGCCATTTTAGCCCTCACTGTTTCTCTTTAGAGGTGCAATCTGAGGCCTGGTGTTTCCTTTACCATTATGAAACTGGGTATCGCATGCTCTTATGTAGTCTTCCATTACCTCACAGAGACAGAATACAAGTGAAAGGGTGTACACCTCATCTGATCAGTAGGCACACTGATCAGACAGAAAAGCCAAAGACTCCAGGTGGGGAGATCATGCTTAGTATAACTGACAAAGCTGCTAACGGCGAGTGGGCACCTCAACCAGTAAGAGCACTGCAGTGCGAAACCCGCAATATCCCCCACTGGATGGTTAATGCTAGTGGTCAATTGTGTTGCCCACCACTTCGGGGTGTCCGGTGTAACCTGGTTGTGGTCCCCTCAGCATCCACTGCCAGCTGTAGAACTCACTGTAGGGGTGGGTTACTACAGCTAGGCCATGGAGGTCTGTCCCTGCCTCTCATTACCAACCTAGTGCTCATCTAGCCACTCCTTGGGTACCAGAGGATTTGTCCAGTGAGGAACCATCCAAGGTTGGGAACCTCCCAAAAGATCACATTCACCCTGACTCTCCCCATGACTGTAGAGTGCCAGGGCTGTAGTCTAACACCCAAGGCTAATATGTCTTGAACATTTTTACTTCGAGCCAGCCAGGGGCCCATCCACTTGGTCACTCACCTAGCCCATCCCACACATAAAAGCCACTCATGGCTACTGTGAAGGAAACCTGTGTTCAGTAGGGATGGTGTACCTGCATCCTGACTCATGGCTATTGAACCTCAATCATTTGTGTACCTGAACAACACTTTTTGAGGAGGTCCCATGCCCATTTGTCAGCGTGACATTATGTTTTCACTATCTGTTGTGAATTGAAAAAAATCTAACTTAATTAGATACGTGGAATGTTATTAATTATAAAATATTTTCTAAGTAGAATAAGAGCTAAGCAATTGTTACTCCAAATTAAAATAGAAGCATCGAAAAAAAAATCGTGGCTTAAATTTTTCCTCAACCGTCCCTTTCCTGTTTGCCACTGACCTGTATTGTCCATCAAAGCTCGTTGTGATGTTCTAACAAGAATATTGCAATGCGTTCAGATCTGTTTCACTGGTCGCATTAATAAAAGCTGTGCTTTGTTTGCAGCTGACACTTTACATTTTACTCATCTGCTTTGAAAGGGAAGGATTTGCTGTCATGTTAACTGTAACCTTCACTTCCACTTCGTTGTGAACTCCGTCGCTGCTGTGCTTGCTGCTGTCTGGTCAGAAACAGTGTTGTTATTATTGCCTTGTTTGTAGACTTTTAATTTCTTTGCTATTACACCAATCCTGCTGAAATATTCTTCACTGTATCTACTGCTTGTCTACCACAGGCTTATTCAGCATCCTTTTCTTTCTTTCTTTTCTTTTAAAGAAAGCAAAGCGGATGTACCAGCAGAGACGGAAGGTAAAGATTATTTATTTATGTACACATATATGTAACTATATCTCTGTGTGTGTGAAACATGAGTCTGTATCCTGTCCTCATACATTTTTCAGTTTTATTTTAAGAACCTTCAGGTTCTTAGAACCTTGTTGTACCTGAATGTAGTAGTATTTGTTATCCATAAGAAGTAGGCCCAAATTTAAAGATGGCTATTCTTGCATATATCTGAATAGAACCTCAACTACAGGATCCGGATCAACCTTATGAGTACATGGCGAGAGTAGCAAAGGCCACATTTTAACAGGTGATAGATGAAAGCTTTGACTTTAGTTTAAACGGACGTTGAATGTCAAAAGCATAAAATTACTAGGAGCAAATTACTTTGTAGCTCAAACGTGGTGGAGCATTGCTTAGGTTATTAGTGTTTAGCCATGACAATTTACTTACAGTTTCTTTTTAGCTAAATGATTTGGTATCAGCTTGCCCTTTCAGTTGTCTCTGATCTATCAAAAGTGAAGCACTACAGTGTTTTGGCTTCTAGATTCATCTGGCTAGAAGACCACCAAAATGAGTTGAAAAGATGGCGTAAAAGGCCAAATCTTCTGTCAGGTGTGTACTTTTATGCTACACTACACTTGCCACCATTGTCTACATTATGTATAAAGAGATCTTATTGACAGTTGGAAATCTTCTGATATTGGTACAGCATTTGTACCAGAGAATTTCTGTTATCATGCGTCTACTTTTGTTAAAGTTTAGTGACGACAGTATGTGATTTATGGCTGACTTTAGGCCTCCAAACTAACCTTACGGCACATAGTCAAACTGCATCTGGTCCTTTTTGATCTTGTTTAAGCAGTGCATTAAGACTTCCACATGTGCATCCCTTTTATGAGAACAGCAAAAGAAAGAATGCAGGTTTGTGGTTGCCCTTACCTGTACCAAATCTCTTGGAATACGAATCTCCTGAGTGTTTACTGATACTGGTGCAGCCTGTTCAATTTGTGCTGCCTCTCTAGTAACTTGAAAAAACAACAAAGGTACTGGTGAGCAAGTGATCACTACTCTAGGCCGTTTACACTACATTGTTTTTTGCTGACTGTGCAGTTACAGAAGAAGGCAAGATGAAAATAAATGTTGGATTTCCTTCAAAAGAGACTACCCGGCCTGCATTGCTAGCCCACATCTTTCTGAACAGGATAACATGCAACCACAGTTGCCTTTTGGTCTTATTTGGGCCTCATGGGTGAAGTGCCATTTAAGCCCCCAAAAACCTGCCACCTATGCCAGGGCATACCTGTACCACTCAGAGCATCTTATTAAGTAAAGGGAAAAAGCGAGGTTAGAAAGACTTGGGTCCTGATTACGATTTTGGCAGTGTGTGCATTGGGCCGCTACGCCTGTGCCCCGCTCCCACACAGCCAAACTGGACCGCCGTCTGACTGCTAGATCACGAGTTTCCTCGAGTTCTGGCGGACGGTCCTTTGATGGTCCTTAGAAAGGCACCACAATAGGAGCAAAGTCCGTTCCTGCATTGCTTGGACTGTGCAGTCCATGCTATGCAGGAAAGGGGGCACATGCACACAGGGAGGCACACCATGTGCCCCACTTCATGTATCCTCAGGCCCAAAGTCAACCGGGGGCTCTGCAGGCCCCCTTATTTTTCTCACCACCAGCATTTTCATGACGTGAGCACTGCCATGAGAGCGCTGGTGGTAAGGAAACGCGTAATATGCTTGGCGGTGCTGCAGGGGCATGCCAATCATATTGCAGCCTCAGACCGCAGCTTCACTGCTAGGGATTGCGGTTCCCCAGCGTTTGCGGTGGTCCCATGTCGGTCCAACCACCAGAGTCGTTATACGGCATTCGGACCGCCACCGCTGTGCCACTGTGGGTTTGGCAGCCCACAGACCGCCAAACTCATAATTAGGCCCTTAATCTTCCACCCTGTTAATTACTCTGGTCACATGTCACTCCATTGTTTATTTTGACTCCATTGCAGAAGACAATAAGTTTTGTTCGTCATTTCCAGCCCTAGGTGTGTGTGGACACTTTATTTGGTGGACCATTGAATTATGATCTTTTTGTGTTGGTCAGTAACAGATATTCATCCCTATTTCTTTACTTGCAATATACTAGAGAATTGCTTTGGTGTCTTTACAATGCAACATTTGACTTGTCACATCCTTGAAAATCTTCGACTGCTTTGCTTACTTGAATGATTAAAAGGTACCATCTATCTGCTGATGAATGTAGTACTAGACCTTGCTCAGAACTATTGTTGCACTCTTTTACAGCTTCATCACAATCCTCTGAAGCTTCACCAGAAGTGGATGTCATTTCCCGTCCAGAGATTCCTACACATGCACCGTTCCTGCTCATAGGGGGCGGCACCGCTGCTTTTGCTGCAGCCCGTTCAATTCGAGCTCGGGATCCTGCTGCAAGGGTAAGCACTGTAGTACCATTGTTCCAGGATCGTGTCTGTGGGCTTTGTACATGGCGTAGCTCAACTCAGACTCTTTTGACTACAGATTACTGCTTGAAAGCAAGCTGGAAAAAAGCAGGCAATTAAGTAAGTCAACCAGTGAGAACTTGTGGAACACCATTAATTGATGCCGCGTGGTTTAGGGTGAGGATTCTGACAGCTTCCACACAGTCCTCTCAGGATATTAGGTAAACTAATTTTGTGGAGAGAAATTTCATAATGTCGTCAGGACATTGTTTAAAGGATCCATTAATGCCATATTACACTGTTTAGCTAAAGCATTTCACACAGCTCAGATTGGAAAATTTACACGTGTTTCACTTGCCGGTGATCAGCAAAGTAATATTGAAATCCCAAGAAAGGTAATTTATTGATTCATTTTAATGGTTTGTATTCATCACTGGCCACTTAAGGGCAAATGATTGAGAAATGTCACTGAACAGACAAGCTATCCTATCACAGACTAATACTCCTATTTGCAAATAGGCTTTCATTCTTATAGCAACATGTGGAAACCTATTCTGTCAAACAACTGTTTGTGTTTTTAATATGTACATTTAGTACAATCAAAATATTTACAGACCATGAGCTATTATTTCATGGGTGTACATTCAGACTGTTCCAAAGTGATTGCATTTTTTTATACAAACTTTATTGGTGTTTCTCAGACACCTGCAGCATGAGGTATTATTGCATTTTTGTTGTTGTTACAATTCGGACATCAAGGTCCGATAAACATTTTTCTCTGACATTTTAATCTCAAAACAATTACTGCAGTGTACATAATATAGTATTCAACACTCATGGTGTTTGATACATATTTGTGCAACGTTTGTCATTTTAATTTGAAAAAAGGAACTATGAAGCTCCCTCCTGCCATCATATCCCCCCCCCCCAACCCCCACTGGTGGTTACCTTTGTGCATGAGTGATGTCTATGGTGTTGCTTACGTAACTCTCATGGAGTCGAATTTTACATAGTCACTGACTCGGCATGAGCTTTATAGGTGTCCGGGGGGGGGAGCCTCCTGGTGTCCAAGGGAGGATGCATCTGGTACGGGACGTGTATGTCTGTCTTGCTAATTAGGGGTGCATCTTTATGCCATTGTGCACATCATCTAGGCTTTCCTAATGCCTACTTAGACTGTTTAGTGAAGCCAGGGGTGAGAGTGTATATGTTCAGGTATTCCGTAGATCCAGAGTTTTTAAAGCTTCCAGGAAAGTATCCCATTCCGTCGCTATAGGTATCTTCCCCAGGCCCCTTATACCTCTATGCGGAGTGCCCCACTTTCTGCCTTTCCCCATTGTATAACATCTTCTCGCCAAGTCGAGATATTTGAAGGAGATGCAGATTTCCACTGTTTCATTAAGCATCTCACGAGAAGAAGCCTCAAATCTGCAAACTTAGACTGACCGTTACTTCCCCTATAGCAGTATCTACTTGTGACCCGTAGGATGATCCAAAGTGATTAAATAAGGATAAAGGAAAGACCTAAGAAACCAAGAACCAACATTATGGGTGAAAAACCCCAGCCCCTCATAATCGAGTGATCTTCAACGCGTTGCAGAGGACCACCAAACGTTTCTTACTGGTAGAACAAACCCATCGCCCTCCATCTTGGAGGGCAGAGCGAGTTTGATTTGTCTCTGTCAAAAAACCTCCAATAGTGGTTTTCACAACTCTTCGAATCTCAGGTGGATGCCTTCTAGGTTGCTCAGTAGCCATTGCATAGCTAATAAGGCCCACCATCTATGGTACCATTGAAAATAATCCAGCTTTACATTGCAGTAACGATTTAAATTTTCCCTCTTGGAACATATCAGAAGTGCAGCATATACCATTCAAAGGAAGGTGTTCTTCGTAAATTCAGGTTTATGGTATAGTGGCGTTTTTTTTTTTTTTTAAACAAATTTGTTCTTGGGAATGAGCAGAGAATGTAAAGGGTGCAAGTTGATTTTTTTGGATTGCATGCAAAAATGTATATTTATTGAACTATTCTGGTTTGATTAAAAGATTCTTGTAAGATTTGTTGAAAGGTAGTTTCTGCATTTTGGGTTTTCAGTGGCTGTGTGGATTCTTGCCTTCAGAATATTGACATGAAATTTAATTAAATTTTAATTTGTTAAACGTGCTCTACTAACCAGGGGTGTCTAAGCGCTATTGCTCTAGAAGAAGAAAGAATTAAATACACTGACACTGTAAGAAGGTACCATATTGCTGAGAGTGGGGTCGTTTTCTTGTTTGTTTATTTAAGCTATAGACAAATAGCTAATATCTAATTCCTGGGTTTTTTCATATTGCAGTTTTGTGGGATTCCAATTTTATTTTTTATAAATAGCACCTGACACACAAATGCAACCTTTACTTCTCCCTTACTCTTAATACACTTATTATTATTTTTTTTTTTATTAAGAGGTTTTTTTTGTAACTTATTTTTATTGACATTTTCACAGTTCACATACTGTACATTATACAGATCCATCGAGCCGTTATGCCATATAGTACAGCATGCAGTATCACACATCACCTGCATAGACTAGTGAATCATCAGCGGGAGAAAAAAAACGCTCAAATACATCATGATGTCTGTACCCTATTGGCTCTGATACATGATATGTCACGTGAACTGGGGTGTAACACAGGTATAAACTAGGGGATGGGCATGGAAGATCATATCCAGTTGTCGCCAACGAGTGCATTAAACGTCGTATGGGTATGGCGCCTCTATGATTCGTGATTACATATCCTCTTAGGTTCGACCTGCAACTGCGATGATATACCCAATTCTGGGGCCTTGTACGTGATCACGTGGTCGGGATAACATGAGATTGGTCGGTCGGATAGGGTCTGTAACTGCGCTTGCAGGGCTGACAATGTGGGTGGGTCGTCTGTGGGGTTCGCGCCCGGGGTTAGCTGCTTGAAATGATTTATTAACATGGCCCATTCCATAGATATAGTGTTTTTGCGGACCCCCCTCACCTCTTCCTCCCGCAATGTCTCCTCCGCTGCCGCCCATTTGTGTGTGGCTCCCACCCAAGCCGCCAACGGAGGGCCGGTGGGGGAACGCCAGTGCATGGCGATGCTGCGTTTGGCTAATAGCACCGCTAGGGAGAGGAAACGAGTCCGCACCTTGTGCTGCTTGCTTGCGCGAAAGATGCCTAGGGCACTGGCCTCCCATGTGTTCATGCAGGTTAGCCCTGTAAGGTCACCCATAGCAGTGTGAATGTTTTGCCAAAAAACTTTGATGATAGAGCAACTCCAAAACATGTGTTGGAAATCTGCATCCTGCGCATGACATCTGGGGCAAAGGAACTGCGTGTCGGGGTAGAATCGTTGGAGGCGTGCAGGTGTTAAATAAGCCCTGTGCAGTATGTAATATTTAATGTTTTTAAAGCGTGCGTTTCTAGATACCTTTTTGGGGTACTCCAATGCCCTCTCCCACTCCTTCTCGTGAAGCACGCGCCCAATTTCAGTCTCCCATGTGGCCCGCAGGGTATCCAGTGGTTTGTTGGTCAGTTCTCGTATGGCTTTATAGAGCCATGTAGTTAGATGGCGCCCCACTTCCATGTGTAGAAGCGTGTGGAGAACTGGATGTGTGTGCGGTTCCCCCCTGGCAAGGTCCTGGTGTGGTCGGTAGCTATCTAGTAGTTGGCGGTGAAGCAGGAACTGCCCCGGGGAAGGTAGTATTCATCCACAAGACTGCGGAATGGTCATAGCTGCCCGTCCTCAAAAAGGGATTCCATCTCTGTAATGCCACAAGATGTCCACGTGCGCAGCACGCTGTTTGTGTAATAGTGTTCCCGTTTGGGCCATCCCACCAAAGTGAGTAAAGGGGAGTACAATGGGGTCCCCGGGGACATGCGGTGAATTCTCTGCATGCACCTACGTGCCACCGCCACCTGTAGTGGGTAGGTACGTTTCGGTTTAGTGCCTGGGAGTAGTAGGCGTAGGATCTCTGGAACCGATATCCGCCCTGCGGTGGTGTGAGTTTCCACAGTGTACCTGTCTGCCGTCCAGTGAGAAAGCCACTGCAGCTGCGCCGCCAAAAAGTAGGCCTCGATTGAGGGAGCTCCCAAGCCACCCTGTGTGGTGGGCAACTGCAATTTTTTCAGAGCTATTCTGTGTCTGGCAGACCCCCAAATTAGTGCACTGAGGAGGGAGTCCAAGTCA
The DNA here is from genome assembly GCF_964204655.1 of Triturus cristatus. NCBI lineage: Eukaryota > Metazoa > Chordata > Amphibia > Caudata > Salamandridae > Triturus > Triturus cristatus. The sequence goes on from NC_140588.1 coordinate 567,301,227, forward strand.
TGAAAAAAGGCTCTGGGCGGGATTACTGGCAGATTGGTAAAGAAGTATAACAATCGTGGGACCATAATCATTTTGGCCAATGCCACTCGCCCAATTGGGGCCAGCGGAAGGCTCTTTCAAAATCCAACTGTAGCCCTAATGCCCGCCAATGCCCTGTTATGGTTACCCTCGAACATATCTGTGGAGGAGTGATAGAGACGGATCCCAAGGTACCGAGGGGCCTCCGCACTCCAGGGCACTCGTTGAGCACCCAGTCTAACCTCCTGTGGGGGTAGATCCGGATGCAGCGGGTATATCGTGGACTTATCCCAATTCACCCTTAGTCCCGAGGCCGCCGTAAATTCCGTCAAAGTCTCCCAGAGGGGGGTCAAGTCGTCCGTGATGTCTCGCACATATATTAACAGGTCATCAGCGTACAATGAAACACTGTGCACCGTGCCTGCTGTAGGGATGCCCCAGCGCTCCCCCTCCTGCCGAAGTCGTATGGCTAGGGGCTCAACTGCCAGGGCAAAAAGTAAGGGATAATGGACATCCCTGCCGCGTGCCCCTCTGGACCGCAAACTCCACCGAGATGTAGCGGCCCAGGCGCACTCGCGAGGTCAGTCCAGTGTACAGTAGGTGCGTATATGCGAGGAGGGTGGGACCAATGTCCGTCCGCTGCAGAACTGCAAAAAGAAACTGCCATGTGAGGGAATCAAAGGCCTTCTCAAGATTTAGGATGAGACAGGCCGCCCGGGGGTAAATCCCCTTCACCTGATCTTGGGTGTGGAAAACCCGGCGTATGTTCTGGGATGTGCGCCTGCCGGGAATAAATCCGCACTGAACCGGGTGGACCAAGGGGCGTATTATTTGTAGGTATCTATCCGCAAGTATCTTCCCGAGGAGTTTGCAATCGGCGGACAGCAGCGATATGGGGCGATAGGAGGCCATTTGCTGCGGGTCCCGATGCGGTTTCAAAAACGTCACGAGTACTGATTCGCTCATAGATTTCGGTAACTCTCCCTTCTCCAGCGCCGCCGCAAACATCACTACCAATCTAGGGGCCAGGTGTACTGAGAATGTCGTGTAGTATTCTAGTGGGAACTCATCTAATCCCGGAGCTTTATTGCGGGCTAGGGCATGTAGGGCCTGTGTCACATCTGCCGCTGTTATTGTTGTGTCCAGAGCCTCCCTCTCTGTCCTTGTGATTTGTGGGATAGTCAAGGGATCGAGGAATCTATCCACTACGGTTTGTGGGGTAACGGCAGGGTTACTACATATCTCCGCGTAGTAGTCGCAAAAAAGCCCCAAGAATCTCTGTCTGGGACCGCACCAGTACCCCCCGGGAGTCCAGTATCTCGGTGATGGGCTTGACCTCCGTGTCCTGTCTGGCCAGCCACGCCAAGAGAGTGCCAGTTTTGTCCCTCTTTATGCATCCGTGTAGCGTACGATCTGAAATTGTACCGGCGGAGATCCGCGGAGGCGTCCTGATAAGCTGTTTTTGCTTCGGCTATACGCTGCATCTCTCCCTCGGATGTGGTATCCCGTTTAGTGAGAGCGGCTAGGTGCTGCTCCGCCTTGGTGAGTGCCTGTTCTAGTACGCGCTTATCTCCAGTTATTTGCTTCAAACACTCTCCCCGGGCCACCACCTTAAATGTGTCCCATTCTACTAACGTGGATGACGCTGTACCCGCATTATGTGTCAAGTAGTCTTGGATGCTACCCTCCTGCTCGTGCCGGAAGACTTGGTCCGATAAACAGTCCCGTGGCAAGCGCCAAGTGGGGATTGGTGGGTGTGGGGGCCGCCAGTTTAGCCGGAGAATGTTGGCATCGTGATCAGAGATGACCCTGCCCATGTAGTCCGTGTGGGCAATCTTGGGCAATACAGCTGCTGAGCATAAGAATCGGTCAAGACGGACGCGTCAATTGTGCGGGATGGAGTGAAAGGAGTACAATCGGGTCAGGGGGTGGCGCATTCGCCACGCATCGGTGAGCGACCAGTGTGTAATCCAAGCCCAAAATCGTTCGGTTTGCCTATGTGCCGGGGAGTGCGTCGTAGGGGGGTGCGAGCGGTCGAGGTTTAGGTCGAGCGTGCAATTATAGTCTCCTCCCAGGACCCAGGGTATTGAAGCAAAGGGGGCGAGGACCCCGGTGAGGTGGTCCCAAAATTTGTCTTGTTCTACATTGGGGGCGTAAATGCTACCGAGAAGTACCGCCTGCCCGTCCAAAAGGCCCTCCAGTAGTGCATATCTACCTTCTTTATCTACCACCCTCCGATGCTCCTGAAAGGGGGTTCCCGGTCGCACCCAGATCAGTGCAGAATAAGCTGTGTCACATATGAGACCCCGCCATTTTGACTGCAGTTTCCCGACCTCTTTCGCAATGAGATGTGTCTCCTGCAGAAAAGCAATCGGGGTATTGTGACGTTTTGCATATGAATACACCGCATATCAATTGCGCGGAGTGTGAAGCCCCCTAACATTTAGGGTGAGGATGGTGACATCCGTGTGTGTCGTATTCGCTGCCATGTCTTAGTGTCTGCCCGCCATGCGCGGGGCCTGCGTCTATTGAGGTGCATTAAGCTCGATCGGACGAGCTGAATGAGGGTGCCTGTACCCCACGAAGCTGTTTGGCCGTGGGTAGTGGGTGTCTGGATCCGTGCCATTCCATGCGGGGGGTTGGGGAAGTACTGAACTGGGGAAACCAACTGAAAAATTGAGGTCGGGAAACATTCCCAATGCCAAGGACCCATCGCCAAAAACGACGCGTCCAAACCTGCTTACCCAATTAAGGTGGGTACAACAATGTATAAGGGGGGCGGCAGTGCATGAATGCAGGGCCAGATACGAATTGGGCCATCAGTAGGAAAAATGGACGTTGCTCATACTTTATCAAATGTTGGGACAGGTGCCTATACTCTGTGTGTGGTGAGGAAGCGTACTTATCACTATGCCAGTCTCGGAAGTCCCATCTCATTTCGCACAAGATCTAGATTGTTCATCAAGGATGAGGTCCGCCGTCTGAGGAGTGACCATGGGGGGGGGCGTCACAGAGTCCTACCCCGACACTGTTCCATCGCTCTCATTCTCTCCTTCCGAGGTAAAGATATGCGGCGGTCGGTCTATGTCATCCGTCTGGGGAGACGCTTGCAGATCGATCACTGCCTGCAGTGCCTCCCTGCGTTCTTTCACAATCTGCTCAAAATCAGGAGAGTCCTGGGTGCGTGAACGGGATCCGCCACTCACTCCACCTCGTGGGCGCCTCTGCGAATGCCTCCCGGATCGTGAGAGCTTGGGGTGCGGGTCTCTTGTGATCTCTGCCATAGACTGTCTTGTGCAATGCAGGTCCGCCCAATCCTGTGCTTCCGTTGCATTAGCGAACAATACAGTGGAACCGGCGTGGACCACCCTGAGGCGAGCTGGGAAGAGCAGGGAGTATTGAATATTCTCACGTTCTCGACGTTTCACATTCAGAAAGGAGGACCGTTGTTGTTGAACTGCTCTTGCATAGTCTGGAAACACCATGATCCGGTGATTGTCGACCTGCAGGGTGCCCGCCACTCGTAGCACCGCATCCCTGTCCCGAATGTGAAGGAACTTTGCTAGCATCGGTCTCGGGGGCGCCCCTGGAGGTGGTCTGCAGGCCGGGACCCTGTGGGCCCTCTCCATGGAAAAGAATGCTGAGCGGTCATTTTCTGGAGTGAAGGATTTCACCCACATTTCCAAGAATTGCAGGGGGTTCGTACCTTCAATTCCTTCGGGTAAACCCAGTACGCGGATGTTGCAGCGTCTTGAGCGTCCTTCTAAGTCGTCCGTACGTTCCTCCATGATGGTGAGGCGGTGCAGTACCTCCTGCAGTGTCTGCTGGTGCTTTCCGATCGTTGGTTGTATGTCCTCCATCTTCTTCTCTCCGTCTTTCATTCTGTCCGCTAGTTTCCGATGGTCGTCGCGGATAAGGCCGATATCAGTCGCTAGTGTCCCAAGCCGCTCCTCATTGAGACTCTGGAATGCTCAATAGCGGCCAGTACCTGATCCAACTTGACGGAGACTGAGGGATCGGCCTGTGGCTCTGCCGCACTCACCCACGTCTGGGTTTTAGGCATCTTCTCTGGGGCTGTCTCGGGAACCGCCATTTGTTGGGTCCCCCTAAGTTTCCCCATTGCTGCAATCGGGGTACTTCAGTGCGCTGAGCCCGTCCACCGAGTACGTGGGGCTACTCCCCCCCCCCCCCCGCCCCCCCCCCAAGGAGATAAGGGGGCCACTCCGTTGTCGGTCCTGCCACCACCAGCGACCCTCGCCTCCTCTGGGTGTTTCTGCGCCCTTCTGCGGAACGCCCCAGGTCCAATGAACACTCCGCTGCGCGTCGCTCCCCCGTAGACCACAAGGAGGCTGCCGTCCTTCGTCTCAGGAGCCAAATAATCAAAGCATATGACAGTTGCCGCCCAACCTCGTGCCTCTCTGTGGAGCGGGTCGTCCCTGGTCCGAGGAGAGGGAAGCGCCATTCATACCCCACTGGTTCGTAGTTTTTTCCTCCCTCCGGCTCGTGCTCCAGGCTCCGTTACTTTGGTGTCTGGTCGGGCGCCATCTTAAAGTCAGGCGCCGCGACCTTACATCGGGACACACCAGAGCTCCCCATCAGCCTCGCACTCACCGCTGGCACCACTGTCGTTAGGAGTCCCACGGGAGAGGTGTCGTCCCCCGCCAGTACCGCCGCGCCACTTCACTTGCGGAGCCTGTCACTGTGCAGGGTTCGCGCCGCTGTCAACATGGCTGTCCACTGCCCTCGCGCCGAACCAGGTCCGATGCCGATCACTCGCTCGGGGATCATCCAGGACTCCGCCACCCGTTATTGCTGACCTGATGCCACTGCAAGTATACGCCATGGGGAAGGTCGCCGGCGATGCCAGGGTCTTCTTCCGTACCCTCTATCGCGGACCTCTGGAGTCACCCGCCGCCATCTTGTGGCTCAGAGTCCCAGCACGGCACTTTATCTCGTCGCCGCTGCTCATCTCTCCCTCTATTCACAGTTTCCCCGCATCGGCATATGCTAGAACCGTTCCAGCGTCTGGGGCTGCGTTGGTAGGCAGGAGCAACGCCTGGTACCGGTCGATCTTCTGGCCCGTTCTCGGAGCCCTAGCAAGCTGCACCCGCCATGGTAGCCTGCTTGGCCATGCCCCCTACTCTTAATACATTTATGCGCGAGTTTATTAAATTGTTAACATAGTATATTAGCGTTTAAGTCTTGCCTTGATTGGATATAAAATAAAAAAGAACTTTTATTTTTGTAAGGTATAATGTGGTAGATATTAGCCTGGAGGGAGCTAAGTGGGCAGATCTAGAAAAAGATTGGGAGTCTTAAATTCTATGTGCGTGGTTAATTGCTCCAGTAGAAACACTAGCAGAAGCAACTGCTATGTAATGGTGCAGCAGTATGACATAATCTGAACTAATGGGTCTCTATTTCAAGTTTGTGCTATATGAAAAATAAATGAATAAATTCTCTCATCCCAGTCTACCAAAGTGGGCATTAAAGTGGACATCATTGGCTGTCATAATGGCTAATCGGTAATGCAGTAGATACCAAGTTTCACCACAATTTTTATTTTATGTCAGAAGGCGAGTCATGGGGCTTCTGCGAAAATGGAAGCTCCCCGCAAATGTCAGTTTTTGTGGGGTCTTATAGGTTGATAACATAGGAACTAAGAATAATACTGCCTTGCTTGGTGCTAGCTGATGTTTTATCGAAACAGGCATGTAACTGGTTGATGTTTAAGATGTTTTTTTTCAATATCAACCGTGGCTTGCAGTGGTAATGGAGCAAAACATGTAATCTCTGATCTTGCGTACTTGTCAAAAGTACATTCAATATTTCCTGCAAGCTAGCCTTACTCTTTTTTTTAGACCTGTGGGTATAGCTAGAAAACCACATTTTTAAAGGACTCATGATTTCACTCAGCATCAACAAAAATAAGTTTGACACAAAATGTATAGTGAATCAAAAGGGCAGGCACATAAACATAATGTCTTTTGGATTGTTTGGTGGCTTGTAACAAATTATTTGTGGAATTGCATGACAAAGTGTAAAGCCTATTGTGTTGTCATGAGGATAACACTTTCCATTATAAGGCACTGGTTCACCTAGATGCACGCGAGTCAAAACAGCAATTATTTGGACTTCCTACCTATCCTCACAAGCTTTTCAGGGATCAAGTAGAGACTTGTGGACCTCTATTTCTGTCTTTTCCATACAGAATATATTATAGTGATTGTGAACTTCTATCTCTCTTCTTTCCCTCGATTTGAAAGGAACATTCCCTTGATGCAAAGCCTAGATTTGTTTTTTCTTTCTTTAAAGGTGTTGATCATATCAGAAGAAGATAATCCTCCATACATGCGCCCTCCCCTTTCCAAGGAGCTGTGGTTTTCAGAAGATCCGAATATTGTAGAAACATTACGGTTCAAACAGTGGAATGGAAAAGAGCGGAGGTGAGTGAAGCACCACGATGGGAATACTTAGCAGCAGTTCAATTAATGAGCGTTTGTTTTGCATATTTCAGGTGGAATTTTATCCTTTTTCAAACATGGTTATGGATGGAAATGATTGTGTGCACACTTTTAGCTCATGGCAGTCTTGTATGCCGTAAGAGTAGTGTTTCATTGGTTGTACCTTGTCTGTGCCTTAACAGAAGGGGGGTCTTACTTTATGTAAATTAACATCTCTTGCACTTTAAGTATTTTCCAAGACCCAGTAAAATAATGCCCTTTGTGTTCAATGCCTTCACCAGTATCCACTGATGTGCAGGGTGTGAGCTGTGTGAGCATTCATTTAATTAAGCCCACTTCCTGGAAACGTTCCATAAATATTTATGCAGCACTTGAAAAGTAACAGATTGGTGAAGATCAGTGTCAAAAATTCTTTTAGTGGAACAAGCTACTTTAGGCTGAACTGTGATCTTAACCTCACAATAAATCTGGAGTGGATTATAGGGGGAAACCGATACCATGTGAAATGTTAGAGTACTGATCCAATGCCTGCCTGCCTGTAAATCAACTCTAATTTTAAAGTGTAGGTAAAATCTCCAGCCACCAAGCGATAATCCTGTGTGTCTTTAACTACACTTACTCCATGGGATCATCACTAATTTGCAAAGTCTATGTTCCCATCCAACGATGGAGCAAAAAACAATGAAAATACGAACCTGGAAATTATGACAACACAACATACACTCAAACTTAGGAAACCAGTTGTCTACGTTATCGTTTGTGGAAGAGCATGCAGGAACCTGTATTGTATATTTTTAATGTTGGGAGATCTTTTTGAATGATATGGGTCTATCAACCAGATTGAGCTGGCACATGGCAAACACACATACCAGCTAATTGAAAGTCTATGGTGAGCCAGCTTGCAGACCTATAAGGTAGTCTATCTATTCAGTATCTCCGTGCACGGCATCTAGTAAGTCAGAGCATGTAGTGTAATAGTGAACAAAGCTAGACGGTTGTTCATATCCAGATGGTTCAACGAGGTTAGAGGATGTGGTGTAATGACCAGAACTGCCGACTTAAGTACTGTGGAACCAGGTTTGAGTCTCGGCTCAGACATTCTGTGATTCTGGTCAAATCACTTAATCTACCCGTCTCTAAAAAAATAAATGTCCTTGTGTAATGTAACTGATGCTCATGTAAAGTGCTCCAATACATTCAGGTTGAGTTTGAGCTATATCCAAAAAAAACAAGAAAACACACACAGGAATGCGCCAAAGAGTCTGCCAAAGGCAAGCATGAGAGGTGGATGAAGCGTGACACTAATGCTACCCCAAAGCGGATGAGCAGGGAGGTGGCCAACAAGTCACCACTGAGGAAACTATAAGTTTGGTTAGGTACACGCAGCATGAGGTGCAGCGAGAGGTGTGGCAAAGATTTACAAGGGATCAGCACTCAGAGATGTCATCTCATGATCCATTGTACTCCTGCAAACCTGCAAGTCCATAGTAAAGGGTAGATATGTTTGCACCATTGAACGACTTAGCACCAGGTTTGAAGTCATGGTGCCTACTAGTGGTGATATCCACCACCGCCACCAAAATCTATAACCTTGTTTTTTTAAATAGTGCATGCCAAATGTAATGGCCCCTGTTGCCAGTATCTAATGTCTCTGACAGTAGACCATACGTCTAACTCCATGTAGGGATATGAATCCAAGAGTAAGGAGAAATATGCCAAAGGTACTCCTGTTCTGCGGTTTACGGTCGCCTCCTACTGCCATTTACACCGTGTATCTTAATAAAAACGTTTATATGACACACTTCGATTATCACAACAAGACCATCACAATAGCAGCAGTCCTACCTCCAGGAATACTATATTCTCACCCTCTAGAGTCAAAGTACAGGCCTCTTTCCAAGTTCAAGCAGTGTGATGGCTTCCTTCACCTAGTCCTGCCATTCTCACTGGTTCCAGCCAGCAGGGTCACAAACACCTGGGTGGTGGATTTTGAGGCTCATGGTGATTTGAGTACTCCATCAGCTTGTATTAGCCTTTCCCCTTGAACAGCTTCAATATTGTGATTGCCTGGAAACAAGACTTGAATTCGGTTCCCTCTGGCTTAGCGGTCCTCTCCCCAAGAAGGAAATCCACACCACTGTCTTTCTTTAGGTGAAAACTGATATTAGCTTACCTTGGCTGTTAGCTTACAACCCATTCCAGCTGTCATTTTAGACAGTCTCACAACATCGAATTTGTACTCTTCTAGATCGAATGATAGATCGCATGGGCTACTTTCCTGGAATTCAGAAGCATTGTTTTAGTGGTTGTGAATGCCGATGAACAGTTGGCTGAAGAAGTGGCATTAAGAACGTTATTTTTAAATTTAATAATTGTTCGGTTATAGTGTACACAGGCATTTCAGTAAGGTAGTAAAAAGAGGAAGAGTACATCTACACCAGTGTACGTTGGTCTTATGGGCATTACTTGTTTGCACTTCCATGAATAAAACATGCATCTGAAGGCATATTCAAAAATGTTTTTTATTCACCACCATTTTAATTTACCTCTCAGTCCCTTATATTCTTCACAAATTAAAAATACAGATATGCTGTGTGTTAAACTACTCATAGAGAATAAAATCAAATAATGTTACCTGGTAATAGAGAAGTTAAAAACTAATAAGACATTGAGTAATGCTTCTAAAAGTAAAAGGCAAATGCCGTAGAAAACTGGCATGTCAAATGAGAATTCTAAACTAATACACCGTGTCGAGAAGTACAAAGTAGACGTCACAATTAAACTTGATGTTCAACCGATTTTCTTTATTTTGTCGTGGTCTTTAGATTTAGTGAGGGGAGGGAAGATTTGTGTCGCTTGGTCGTAGTCTTCACAGTCAGTCTTCGGTTCAAACGTACCACCACGTCTTCGGGGCACAGGATGTCCGTTTGGCTAAAAAAAAAAAAAGAAAGGGGCACTTGTTAGTGCAATTGAAGAGGCCAATATGAGGGGGAAGGAGTGAGAGACACAACACCTCCTATAAAGTAGAGTGCGGGATGGGGGAAGCCGTCACCAGGACATCTCGGGAGAAAAGAGTTGGGGGCGTACATGCAGGCGGTCTCCGATAGTTAAAGACCTGCTGCCGTGTCCTCGCCTTCCCTTCCCTCTACGGTCGCCAAGCCCACCCGACACCCAGATCCCCGAAGACGTGTACGCACCTTTTTGAAGCTACGACCCTCCGGGGCCGTGGTACGGCGGTACGTCCTCCTTCCGGTCACGGAGCTTCTCCGGTAGGCGCTCGTCCGGTCCTCCTCTCCTGGGCAGCACCGTCTTCCGTTCTTCGGTCTCGTCAGGAACTCTGTCGAGGACGCTCTCGTCCTTCTGGTCGATGACGACGCCTCTCTTGTCCTCCCAGGCAATATGGGACTCTGTGATTGATCCGTCCGTCCTCCAGAGGGCAGGTCTTGTTTCCGTAGCGGATTCATTAAAGGGCCAGCTGTCGTTGTATTTTCTGTTGCTCTCGACTTTGGAATCCGGTAACTGCGGAGAAAAGAGGAGACCGCTAGAGAGACGAGTCTTCCATTGGGTCCCCTTAGGCTCTGGAGTCCGACACACAGTTTAAGACAGCCTTTTTTATGTTTATATTCATGTTATTGACTTTTAAAAATCTTGATCATAACCAGGAAATCACAGGCAAGTATGCTTGTTTCCGTCAACTCGTAAACGTCAACTGCATAATCTTCTTTCCCAATAATTTACTCTATCTCTTTTCTTATGTCTAACCCTCACCAGTTCCTTTTTTTTGCTGGAGCTATCCGAGCATCTATTGGCGGTCCTTCAGTAAACTATTTCAATTGGTCCTGATGATCGTAGAAAGATTTAAAATATTTTTTTTCTCTGAATATGGATTTTTTGTTAACCTATTTTATTAGGTTTTTTAGGTTTTTTAACAATGTTCATCCATTATTAGACAAGCATTTATAATGGATGCATCAGACTGCTCAATACAATCTGATTTGGAGGAACCCTTGTGGGTTCCAAGTTGTGTTATCGTACATATTATACAACATTATACAATCTTGCTGGTCAGGTCTGTTGAACAATATTTTACACGTATGTATTTAACAATATTGCAGGAGTACATGAAGAACTGAGAAGAGAGTAAGTGAAATGGAGCAATTAAACTAACCCCACCCCTCCCATCCTTCCCCTAACTCGGCTGGCCCTACTCTATCTCACCATCTTGACGATGCGCTCCTGTGGCATCTCCCACTATCTAATAATGAATTTGAATGTGTACACTTGTTATTGTTAGATCACAGGTCTATGTACAAAGCTATTCGCTGGGGGCCTGGGTTAGTAGGAACTCCTACTGATCCTGTGCTACAGGGACTGGTGCCGGTGCAAGTGACTTGAAAGCTTCCCAAAAAATATCTCATTCCATGGAAATGGCATTTTTGCGCAGCCCTCAGGCTTCTTCACGCCGAATTGCCATGCTTTCTGCTCTACCCCATCTCACTACCTCCCCATGCCAAGCATGTAGTGGTGGGGGTTCGGCTGATTTCCACCGCATTGTGATGGAACGTTTAGCCATGGGTAGGGCTAGGTCTACAAAGCGAAGCTGTAATTTCTGCGTTTTGGAGCGCCGGGTCAGTCCTAACAGACAGCTACCTGCTGTGCTCGGCACAGGGAAACCTGTCGCCGAGGTAACCGTTGCAATCACATCTGACCAATAATGAGCAATCACCGTGCACAGCCACAGCATTTGGATCAGCTCTGCTTCTTCTAATTTACATCTGGGGCAGTGGTGTTGCGTAGCTGGGAACATGCGCTTCAGATGATGTGGAGTGAGATATGCCCTGTGTAATACCATGTACTGAATGAATTTAAATTTGGTGTTCCGTGGAATATTTTTACGGTATTCTAAAATAGTACACCATTCTTTGTCAGTTAGCTCTTTATCTAGGTCCGTGGACCATCTATTTCGTAAGTCTGTCAGGGGGATTCCAGTGTGTGCCATGATGCCTCTGTACAACAATTTAGTGAGGTGGTGGCCTTCCTCCATGAGGTAGGTCATGTGAACCAATTTGTGTTGCGCGGGTGCCACCCTGTGTGGGGCCCAATGTTTTTTCACATAATGGAGGATTGCAGCGTGTGTAGGATATAACTTGTCTGTGACCCAGCTGTGCCTGGTGAAATTACCATGATCCATGAGGGTGCCGCCATCGAACAATGCGCCCACTGTGGTGACCCGGCCCTCAGACCAGGCGAGGAGTCTCCGTTTAGTGAGTAAACCGGTAGGAGTGGGGATTCCTATTAGCGGCGTGTTGTCCGAGTATGGAGGACAACGTTGTGTGTAATGGAGGGATTTTTTCCAAAATGTGAGCGCGGTACGGAAAAGTGTTGGGGTGTCTGGGGGTATAGTAGCCCGTGGTAGCAGTAGGTGTGTAGCTCCCCTCGGTCAATTTCGGAGGATGAGTAACCAATTTCGTGCAGGTTACGCCCTGCCTGCCAGTACGACAGCCATTGTAGCTGGCTCGCATTGCAATAGACGCGGAAATTTTAGACTTTAGATATTATGGTTCTAGTTATCCCTTTATTGGAATCCTTATTGATTCTGGGCAGTAACTGAGCCCCACATCTGAATGTATGAACTATTCTTGGCTTGTTATAGTTTCTTTATGGCTTCAGCTGTAGTTTTGACGGCTTAGGGATCTAGGCTTTGTTGTCTCTATGCTAAAACGATTGTTTGAAATGTTGTATGCCCCACAGCACCACTTCTGCTCCTATTACCAACTGAAGCTAATACGTTTTCTTTTCTGACTTAAATGAAGCTACATGATGGACCCTGAGTAGGATAGGATTCCTAAGCACTGCAGCAGCAGCCTTCTTAAAGCATCCCCAAGGATAGGCTGAGTCCTTCCAATGTTACAGTTCTGCCTCACTGTATTCTGTAATGAGAGATAATTTAGAGCTCCATATATTGGCCCAGCATCCATTTGTTATGTAATGTATCTAACTTATCTGTTCTCAGCATCAGTGGCAGTTGGTGACATAAACAAATGGTGGGGAACACAGTTAAACACACACACTAGCACTCACAAACAGCCACACAAACACACACAATCAATCACACCGTGAGTCAGGAAGGCAAAAAACATACATACGTTTCACTTCCCTTTGCCTGCAGCACACCCTCATGGTCTTCAGTCCATGGCTCCGATGACTTCGAGCACAAGGTGACATATCAAAGCAAACTACACCTTATCCAATCCAGGCGCTGTTCTCAAGCAGCATGAGAGCAGGGTCTGGATTGACTGGAGCAGGCTGCCTCAGTGCTCCTACAAGCACTGGAGACCTGTGCCTGCTCTCCAACCCAGCTGTCTAAGACCGCTGGGATGGAGAGTTTGAACTGGGCATGTCGGTTTGGCCGTAGCAAGGTAGATAGCCTAACCGACATGCGCACTTCAAAGTGAAGGGGCCACTCATCATTGCTGCTGCTCTGTCCTCTCCGTCTGGCAAAAAGCTGGATAAGTAAAATGGTAATAAAATAATTTGTATTACTATTGTATTTTTCCAGCTACCTGCGCAGCTGTGTTGGGGGGTGGGGTTGGGGAAGGGGCTCGCTGCTACTCCGCTCTTATGGAGGCACTGCCACTACTCCGCATCAGCCTCCTGCTCCTTCTTGACTTGTACTGGCTGATACCTTGAAAGACTTCGCAGTCCTAGTTTTAGTTTGCAAGGATATCCTACCTCTTGCCCACTGCATAACCAACATTATTTTTCCTTACCCCTGCCGACAATAATCCATAATTGGAGAAGTCGGCAGAAAGGAGGCCTTCTAACTCTCTACCAGTTTTGCGGAACAGTGTGGAGCCTCCCTTCCGTGTCAGATTCCTGTCTGCCATAACAATGAGAGGATGCTGCTTGCTGGTCGGCTGGAATACAGCTGCTGGGACTTGCATTATGCTCCTTGGAAGAAAGCAGACCCAACATTAACTTGGTACATGAAGACTGTGTGTTCTGTTAGTATTCTCCAATGTTGCAGCTGTTTAGTATTTAGAATAGTGAGCCTCGGAGATAGAGCCACAAAAATTGTTTTAAAAAAAAGTTTCTCTTTAAAATCATTAGCAGGCATAGAACATGATACATTTCAGCATTGCTAGTGCTGCTGGTGTGTTACTACTAGCCAGAGGGAGGTAAAGATTCTACCTTTCATGATTCACCGTTCTCAATGTGAAACATTTCTAATCTGGATATAACCTTCCGCTGCTGATATGCGAATATGCTGCCAATGGTTGCTTTGCAAGAAAAAGAACCTTCATTTTGTTAGTGACCACTAGCAAAAGTTATGTTATGAATTTCTGGAGATTTGTAACTCTATCGAAAGATGAGTTTGTAATAGGTCGCACTTTGCAATGCAGTTATACATTTTCTTTTTGTCTCTCTAGTATATATTTCCAGCCAGCGTCTTTCTATGTGTCTGCCCGTGACCTTCCCTACGTGGAGAATGGTGGGATTGCAGTCCTCAGCAATAAAAAGGTTGGTGCACATTCTATCCGAAAGCAAGGGTTGCTTTCTTCTTCCTCCTTTGGGTCTAACTCTTCATCTGCCGATGCCTCTGAGCAGATTGCCCTCTATATTCAACGAAGCGATGAGGTGCTACAATCCCGAACTGCCGGGCAGATGTACTAAACATTTTAGCAGTCGCACACGCTCCAGTTCCGAACATTTTAGCAACTTTAGCAGTCACAAATGTTCTGCGTTAAAATGCTTTTTCTCTTTGTAATAATGTACTATTCCATGCTAGGAGTTTTTCCAACTCCTGAAGTAGAATTCTGAATGGTACCGATTTGGTATCAGGAGGGAGCGTGTTTTAGGCGTCCCTTCCATGTACTGAATTGTTATCATACGTATCAGTGTTTTGAGACCCACATCTTGTTGCAAAATATTGACCTTTTACTGACACCCCAAAGAAGGTGGTAATGCATTAGCAAAAGAGAAAGGGGTCTCCTTGGGATCTCTTTCGCTTTGTGAATGTGAAAAAACTTTTCTTGAAGAGCAAGCAGTGGTTCAAGAGGCCACTGCCAACTCTTAAAGGTAAAAAAAAACCATGCATTTTATGTTGTAAAAATTATTTTCTTTAAAATTAATCACAGACATGGTGGTGGGCTAACTCTGGCTGGCCACCACTTTTGTGATGGAATCCAGTCTTAGTGAGTCGCCATTTATTTACCTACCTCTTTAACATTGAGGTAGGTCGTATTATGACCCACCATGATTTTAATTTTTCTCAACCAATTTACTACACTATAGCTCGGTTCTTAAAATTCTTTATTGGTTGCAAAAATGTTGTTTGGAGACTACGACCAGTTTCTTGTGACCAGTAAATAGTACAGCTGGCCCTAGATCTTGATCTGTGAATGCATAGGGTGTATGTAGTGCACAACCTCAAACCTCTGAGGTACTTTGGTTTAGGAGTGCTCTGGAGAAGATTCCTTTGGAAATTGAAGGAAACAAAGATGCAAATGAGAGAATGATGTGTGCGTTTATTTATCTACACCATATTCTATTGTGGTTGTGTGAGAGGGCTAGACTGTGGGAGGTTTGGTACTATTCAGAAAGATTGCAAAGTGCACTTGCGATCTTGACCGTGTGTGATGAAATGTTGCTACCCATGCTTCTGAATACTAATCTCCATAATCTTTGATTTTCAAGTAGCATATCGGCAGCAATGTCTGCTCCACCGCAACCTTTACATATGATGGTCTGTTATGAGATTATTCTTAGAAATTTCCCCGTCTGTTTTCAAAATAAGTCATTTTTTAAAAATCATGATCGTACACAACTGAGTAAGTGCATTTCTATTGCCATTCTTTTTTTAATGATTTTATTGAAATGGTGAATTAAATGATAGTGGTGTCATAAATTAGAAATATTTGACCCAGTTTTTGTTATGAACAGCTAAAGTTATACTGGTTTCTGATTCTTTGCTGTGACTATGAACTCAAAGAATTTGAGATGCAACTTACTTTGCATGGGTTAATGAAAAAGTATCTTCAAAAAATGTTTCACCAAAATACCTCCTTTTCAATTTGATACCCCTGAATTGGTGCTTCTTTCAGCTGGAAGCCTTAAAGAATGTGGATGATTGTGCCATACGCAGCACCATTTTTGACAGTGGAAATTTGAATTGAATGACTTCATGCATGGTAGCATGGTCTGTGTTTGCATTGAGTGTGTATTAATTGTGTTCACATAGCAGAAGTGCAGTAAACCTGGATATTAGGCCTTAAAATAAATGTGAACTTTATTTTGTGCAGGGTAACAATGTTTTGTGTGCAATATTGCCACGTGGCTTTTTGTTATGTTATTTTGGCTGAAGGGTAATTTAAAGTTTTCTTTTGGAATGAATGCACAGAAGGTCTGTAGCTGCAAAGTAAAACTTCAAACGTGTAACAAGCTCCACGACTGTGCTAACGGAACACGAAAGTAGCTAGCGGTCATGATTCTGCTTTTCTGCGGATGCTTCAAGTAAAAGCATTGTTTTCAAATTGGAAATGCAAACACTGGATTACTGCGCCACAGAAATACTATAAAGAGAAGGGTATATAAGCTTTCTGTAATTGTGTGGTGAGGGGCAGGATGCACCGAAGGTGGTACCAGTTACTTGAGGCTTGCTGACAGACCTTGAGGAGCATCTTGTCTACAAGTGCGTTGGATATTACATGACTCTGGAACTAAGTCAACTGTAATATGATGCCATAAGGCAAAGCGGGGAGTCTTCAATTAACTGGATAGGGACGTGTATTGAAAAGTGTTTGGAGGCTACCAATATCCATGACTACTGGAGGAAGTATTTATTCTGCTAATTCCTATTCATATAATTTACATGAGATTAGCACATAAATTATTCAACATTATAGCATAAACCAAGGTCCGTGTGTATACTTATTATGGTGGTTCATGTTGGGGGCATAGCATAACTAAGTAGTCCGAGGAGAGGCTAGGATCTACCAGTCTGCTCTCGATATCTTTGCAAAGGCATGAGATGCTTTTGGGGACTAGTGAAATCTAATGTAGATTTACGCACCCCCCCCCCTCCCAAAAACAAAAGTGGGATTTTCATGACATTTGATTACTAGTCTGCTAAATACCATCTCTTTATAGAATGCTAGTATACCTAACTGATCAAGTCATCTTTGAAGGAAAGTTGAATGAAAGATTAATAAAGTTCCCAGTGCTTCAGGATCTTTTAGTCCTTGAACTTGCTCGTTTACATTAACCACCCTTGTATCGCTGCTTAAAAATCGTATAGAATAGATGATATTGAAACTGATGCAAATCTGCTAGAGGTGCATCAAAGGAACGATGTCCGGTGCGGAGTGCCTTGCTCAGGGATTACCACATTGAACAGTTTTAAACTACAATTTTGTAGAAGAGGAAGCACTAAATATATAAAGTATCTGACACTCTTCAAATTTAACTTTTTCCATTATTGTCTTATTTGTGCGTGTTCAATACTTGCCTTCAGACGGGGGACCTCATACCTTGAAAAGATGTATTGGGAGCTTGGTAGGCCAGCTTGTGTGTCAAAGTTTCTGTTACGTAGATAATTGTCATAGTTTGAATTGGGAATAAAGACAAGGGGTAACAAACACCGGTAGTAATGCATTTCAGCGAAGCAAGCCTAAAAATATTGCATGAGCAGTCTTGAAGTAGTAATATTAATCGCCTGGAAAAGGTGATACATTTTTCAAAAATCTAATGGCGCAGGTTAAGAGTGTGGATGGCAAGCATTTACTAATGTGATATTAGAATACTCTTCATTTCTCTTGTAGGTGGTGTACATGGATGTGCGGGAAAACAAAGTTAAACTTGATGATGGCTCAATGATCTCTTATGAAAAGTGTTTAATCGCTACAGGTATGCATTTTTCGAGGATTACGGTTTCCGTATTTGTTGAATGTGCAATCTGAAATTCTGTTGTGAGATAAGCAGAGAGAGAAAAACATACGTACACAGTCCTCTCTTTCCTCAGATGTTGAAACCAAGAAAATTAATGACGAATACTAAGCTTGCAGACTCGCTTTCATGTATGTATACGTGTGCATGCATGCATGAGTATTTTCTTTTATGTCTTGTGTAACCTTTGTGAGGAACAGTAGGGAATGACTATTAGGTAGCAATAGAAAACAACTGCTGGAGGAAATCAGTTGAAAGGTGGGAAACTAAATACACCATTTATTTGATAAAAGCCAGATAGATAAGGGCATATATATACATTTTTGTGAAAACATTACCAGAGAATATCTGAAATCTGTCCAGTTAAAGGAGCATTTAAAAGAAGTACACCAGGCACAATAGGGTTTTTGCTAGTTTTGTTCTCCTTGGTTTATTTGTTCCCGCTGTAGGCCAGTCCTAGAACAAGACGCTGGGCATAAGCTGTTCTGCTAGGCACTTCACCTTCGAACTGGCTGGTAACCCGGGCCATCCTATGGGCATGCCATTAGGGTTTAAGCTCTTACTGTCCCTTGATTGGGTAACTTATTGACCGAGCAACTGGGTAATTGTCCTCTTTCTAAGTTCCACACATGGGCACTGTTGTAACTTTGGGTAAGATAATCCAGTATCCTGAAAACTAAAAAAAAGGAGGGTTATTTCTACAGGCTCCTTTTAAATATATGTTTATATTTCTTACACTTGATCCTATTGGTATTTGATTTTTTTAATAATCCCAAAACATTAAGCACACACAGCGGGTAGGCAGTATAAATCAATTTGACGTTCTTCTGAAACACCATAGTCTTACTGGCATGCTACCTGACGAGATATTATGGTTATGTGATCCCAATTAATTTCTGTAGGAATTTCACCACTCCTACCTAGCATGCCACTGAATGACCTGCAGAACTACATCTACTGCTTGTTTTCGAGTACGTATTCTGTATGTTTTATCATACTAAGCTATGTTGGTGCCTCCCACTGGAACTCCCTTCTGCTTCCCCTCCTTATTTGAATCTGATCATCTGAAGTTCTGAGAAGGATTGAGGATTAGCATGGTTCTCTCCATCTCTCTCCTCTAATGCCCACACCTGTTCATCAACATGAGCGCTATACAAATCCTTTAGTATTCGTTCCAGAAATTGGAATTCTTTTGCAACTGTATGTTAGTCTAGCATATGTGTAGTATTGGCTGTACCTTGATGGAAACATAAATGTGTATTCTTATGCTGCAGTAAGTTTTCAGTGTGCATCGTTCATCTTCATAGGAACTTGGGCCACCTTAAATTTAATGTACATTTGGCAGAGACTGCAGACGGGGACATACAGCATAGATAACAAACTGTCCATGGTCCTACACTATACAATCTTATTACTTCTCTTATCATGGGGTTGCAAACCGATTTGAATCTTCTCTGTTGCTCGTTTGTAAATACAAGTGGACTATACATGAAAGTTTTTCAGACTTTTTATTTTTTTTTAATTTAAAAAATAATGTTTTTATTTATTTTGTCCTCAAAGCATATTCTGGCTAACGTTTACAGATAAAGATATTTCATACTAGTGGTTTCAAACTCCAATGTAGTCTCAGAGCGGGAGCAAGGGCACTATTAGGTAATTCCAAGGTACTTGTTAAACACTGGCCTGTAGTCACTATTTGAGTCAAACATTGAACAGAGGCTCAAAAGAAAGTTGTCATCTAACAAATTTCTGGATAAGGCCCAAATATTAAAGTGAGAGCCTATTGTAGTATCCCATGCCATTTATTACCCATCAACATGTGCTCTGTTTTTCTCATTATGGCATTACCAGTTACCTTGCTTAAAAAGAGTGAATTTCGTAGCTCAAACAAAAAAAACTCCCAACCACCGGGGCTGCCCTGTACTATAAGTACCCGCGGTATCTTCACATTCTTAAAATATTTGATCATGCCTTCTGCGGTGCGTCAGAGGAGAAGTATGCCTTTAGAGGTCCAGTTCCAGCTTGCAGGACCTCTGTTGTGACCAAAACTAGGAAGGTCTGTGGTCCTGCCCTTACAACCAATGGAAGAACAACCAAAAGCTTCCTCTAATTCACAACAAAGAAGGCAATACAGAACAAATTAAAAGCTGCTGAACACCACCTGTCCTCTAAAGCATTAATCTTAGAGTGCAGCAGTTAATATTTTTTTTTTAAAGTTACAATTAAATGTTACCCAAGCTTTTGTGGGCTAACCTGTGTTGAAGATCTAGCTAAAAGGAATATCCAATACTGAAATGAGGTAGTATATAGTACAATGGAACTTAAGTAGTTTTGCTGGCAGCCATCAGTAAGTGAAGAAGTAGTTTTCTTATTGCCCAGTTAATAGGGTTGTTCCTGTGGAGTGGATCAATTCCTTGGTGGCGCCGCTCACATAAATCAGCTACGGTAGATTCTGATATACTGTCAAACTACCAACCTATTTCCTTCCTGCCTTTTGTAACTTGTGGAAATAAATGTCCACCTTTTATCTGACTGATTGCTTAAAAACAACCTACTTGAGATGACTCTGGCCAGATTTGCCCAATTCACAGCAGAAAGACGGCCCTTGTAACTGTGGTAGATCTATGAATGCTGGTGGACCATGCGCAACACATAGCCCTATTGCTATTCCTACCGCTGCATTGGATACAGTGTCTCATGACCTCTTACTAGGTTGAAGGAAATTGGCATAACTGGAAAGGCACTTGAGTGGTGTAGGTCTGATCTACAAGGCAGCGTTCAAGCAGTCTTTCTACCACCCTATATTTTGTTGTTTAAATATTTGGGTCAAGGAGTGCCACAGGGATCAGCTTTGAGGCCGACATTTTATAATATGGACATCTGCCTACTGGTGAAACAAAAAGAATCTTTTAGTCTCAGTTTGATGAATTCTGCAGATGGCACCTAGCAGATCATCACACTGGGTAAGGTGGCTAAAAACCTACTTGAAACATTTCACCAATGTATGGATGCTAAATCAGAGTGATTATATTCAGTCACTCAACTTCAACTCAGACAAAACTGAAGTGCTGTGAGCAAGACATCCTTGTATTCCTGATCATATGCCATCCGTCATTCGCCCCAATTTCTGGACCACGTCATCACCTGCAAAAAATGGTAAAAAGATTATAATCACCTTGCGTACATGTCTTTTTTCCTTTTAAAACAAATGAGGAAGATCCTGCCCAGGCCGGTTCACCGGGTGGTGATCCAGGCGACAGTCTTGTCGCCTGGACTATTGCAACTCCTTCTTCTTTGGCCTTGACAAGGACCCTTTGAAGAAATTACAAAGAATATACAATGCTTCTTCCCAGTTAGCTCTTTAACAATGTTGTTCTTCGACTGACGCACTTAAAGCTCTTTAGATGCCAGCGTGCAAAAGGGTGATGTTTTAAATCACTCTGTCTAGTCTATAAGGCTATCCACGTTAGTGGACCTGATTGTTTGGTGGAGAAATTCCATTAATACATTCCGGCTCGCAATTTACTATCAGTGGAGATAATTTGCCATTGGTTCATCACTACCACAGTGTTCGCCTGGGGGGCAAATGCTTCGCAGTGGCTGCATTGAAGCTGGTTTAAGATTCACACCCCCCTGTCTCCAATTCAGAAAGGCCTTTAAAAACCTGGCTTTTCAAAAATTAGTTTGCTCCATAATATCTCCTGCGACTCTCTAATATTACCCCACAGTAGTCTCGATCTGCCCGTTTTTTCCCTCTCTGTTGTGTCATCTGCTCTGTTAGCGTTCTCAGCACCATGACACCCTATGGGGGTAGCAGTTGCGCTTTATAAAATTGTTAACATAACATTGCTGGTTCCCTCAACTCCATCCTTTAATGAAAGGTAATGCAAATCAAACAAGAGAACATTACTACGTCAGATGCTATGGGAAACTAACAAACATTCCCCAGACGTAAAGCATGCTTTGGTAGTTTTTGGTGTTCGTTCCAACGGTCACCCAGTTCAATAGTAAGCAGGAGTGTACCCCACAGATCAATGTTTTTTTTCATTTTTATTTTCTTAGCCCTGTCCCGGTGTGACTGAGAAAGTCACGATCTTGATGTAAAATTAGAAAGGGATTCTATGTGGACAGTACATTGGACATGATAAAAGCTGATGATGTTGTTTGTCTTCTGCAATAGTACAGTCTTCCATTCCAAATTCCTTTTCCAACTTTGAGCTACTCTAAGTGCTCCGTACAAGTATTTCTCCCTGGATAACAGTTCAGTGCTGATGATGCTCTTTACAACTTAATTGTTTTAGGTGCAGGCTTGTAGTGTTCTATCTGAAAGAGACTATTAGTTATAGATTCCTTACCTTAGAATTAGCCCCAGGCATCAGACTGGATCCGGAGAATATTTTTCCTCAGCAGTACCCCTGCACGTCGGTAGGTGGCGTTGGTCGACCCCTCATGCGTCGTGGTCGCCGGGATGATGTTATGGTGCCTACTTAGATGCCGCCCCTGTGCGCTGATGTCAATTCTTTCTTTTTCCACGCCAGCCTATCACAGATCCAGAGAGAGCTTGCCCCATTGTCACCTTTTGACTAAACTTTTTTTGACAACGTCTTTGAGTCTTCGACTCATGGTGCATGAGGGATGTCCTGTCGTCAGACCGGCTTCAAACCTTGCAACTCCTGTCACAAGCTGATGTCTGTGACAGACCAGCACCTCGTGTGCCTCTGATGTCTGGAGCGCGACCACGAACCAAAGTCATGCTCCGACTGTCGGGCCATGAATCCGAAGTCTGCAGGAGCGGACCCGAAAGCTTTTGGAGGCCTGTCAGTCGGCTATGCGACGTTGCTGGTCTCGCTCGAGGGGAAGATCTCGAGACCGGTCGTAGAACCACCACACCTCGTCTAAGTCTTCACACTCCTCAGGTAAGTCGAAGCACAAGAAGACGAAGAAGCACGTCGCTCTTCGCCGTCTCCCCGTCGGTCGGTGGCGCGAGGCAGGATCTGGAGCATCGTCGCTCTAAGGCTCAGTATCCGGCACCTGACTCAGGGAAGACTCCGCGCCTCCCCCCGTTTCTGGGAGCCAGGGCGTCCCCTGCCCAGCTTCTTACATTCTACGAAACCCTCCACCGGGTGTTTGGGCAGCCCGGCTCCACTGGCTCGCCTTTGGGCCCCGTGAAGCCGGTTGGCGGCTCCGGCCCTTCGATGCTCGCGGCTCCGGCCCTAGCACCAGAGGGCCCACTTGGATCCACGCCTGGATCCTGATTGACGCCGGTAAACCTTACTCGACCATCCCCGGTGCCGATCCCGGCAACAACGCCCCCGGCCTGCACTGCC
The DNA here is from genome assembly GCF_964204655.1 of Triturus cristatus. Classification (NCBI taxonomy): domain Eukaryota; kingdom Metazoa; phylum Chordata; class Amphibia; order Caudata; family Salamandridae; genus Triturus; species Triturus cristatus. The sequence goes on from NC_140588.1 coordinate 567,323,980, forward strand.
CCCATCCTCCTCCCCTAGATGGACCCGGAGCCAGACCAATATCTGATCAGAGGCTGGAGGGTACTTTTGTCCCCTTGTTCATCCCAGGTGTTCCGTATCGCCCTAAGGTTGGTGATGAGGACTGGGAGGGGTCACTAGTCCCTTTGACAGACCAGCTGGAAGAACCGGGCCGGAGAGAGGATTCGAGTGACACCAGTGGTCTGGACACCTCCCCAGACCTTGGCATGTTTTCTCCCCCCTACTGTGGCTACAGAGGAGGGAGTGTCCTATGCAGTGGTGGTGCGTAGGGCAGCCAAGGCCATGGGCCTGGAGCTCCCTTCAGTGGCAGTCAGGACTAATATCCTGACAGAGGTGCTTCAACCGGCGGCAACTTCCTCCAAACCCTCTTGCCCTTCAATGAAGCCCTCACGGACGTCCTCTGGACACTTGGTCTAAGTCCAGCACAGGGGTTCCTGTGGAACGGACGATTGCCCACCGCCTTTGCCCAGCTCTGGGCGATCCCATTTTCCTCACCCAACACCCTTCCCCCGAGAGCTTGGTGGTCCAAGCTTCTTCCTCCAAGGGCGCATTCCCTTTCGCACCCCCGGACAGGGAATCCAAGAGGCTGGATCATCTTGGAAAACGCATGTTCTCTTCCTCCAGCTTGGCACTGCGGTCCGTGAATACCATATGCCTCTTGGGCCGATACTCTCATACCATCTGGGATATGGTTGCGCAGGTGCTGTCTCCTTGCCCGGAGGAGGCCCGGGCCGTCCTCTCCCAAGCCGTGGCAGATGGGAGAGACGGAGCAAAATTCACAATTCGCTGTGGACTCTATACCACCGACTCACTGGGCAGAACGATTGCCATGTCAGAAGCCCTTAGGCGCTACGCCTGGTTCAGGACATCTGGTATTTCGGGGGATGTTCATTCAACTCTCTGGACATGCCCTTCGATGGCTGTCACCTTTTTGGTGACAAAGCAGACTCTCTGCTGGAGCGCTTTAAGGATTCTCGGGCTACGTGTGGATCCTTGGGCCTAGCTGCGTGCTCCTGTTCACCACAGTCTACTTTTTGCCCCCTCCGTGGCTACGGTAGGAGCACCCCACCATGTCAGACCCAGTCCAGTCACCGGTCCACGCAAGCTGCCCAGCCTTTGCACAGACATGGGACCCTGCAAAGTGGGTCTGGGTACCAGCGGACGGGCCAGTCCACCCTCCCAGCCCCCCCAACCCCCGCAGCAGCCTCCAAACCCTTCTAGTCTGACATTTCAGGCCCATCTGCGGCCAGAGGGTGGCAGGATTCGCCATCACCTTCCCCACTGGCAATCCATCATGTCAGACAGGTGGGCGTTGCTGATAGTCCGAAAGGGCTACTCATTCCCCTTTGAGACTACCCCTCCCTCCATGCCACAGTCTTTCGATCGCATGTCGGAGGATCATTTGGCGCTTCTCTGCCAAGGCCTGTGTCCTATCCTAGACCTCAGGGCCCTCAACCGCTTCAAGTTCAAAATGCTAATCTTGGCTCCGGCCCTATCTGCCCTCAACCCTGTAGACTGGATGGTGGTGTTGGACCTGCAGGATGCCTATTTTCACATCCCCGTCCTACCAGCCCACAGATGTTACCTACGGTTCACAGTAGGACATGAGCATTTTCAGTTAACCGTGCTCCCCTTTGGCCTTACCAGTGCTCCTCGGGTGTTCACACAAGTGATGGCAGTGGTCGCAGCTCGACTGCGCAGATCAGGGGTTCCTGTCTTCCCCCAATCTCGACGACTGGCTGTTGAATGCGGGCTCGCCCCAGGCTGTTGTCTCCCACCTCCAGATTACGGCGGACCACCTGCATTCGCTGGGGTTCACTATCAATGTGCCGAAGTCACACCTGACTCCCTCTCAGTCGCTCCTTTTTATCTGAACTGTTCTGGACACAGTGCAGTTTCGGTCCTCTCCACCCGAGCAGCGAGGATATTCGGGCTATGATACTGATGTTTCAACCCTATCCCGGATTTCGGTGAGAATTGCCCTGAGGCTGCTGTGCCTCATGGCCTCCTACATCCTGCTGGTGGATCATGCCAAATGGCATATGCAGGCTCTGCAGTTTGGCCTGAAGTTCCAGTGGGAGCAGCATCAGGGGAATCTCTCCAACTACGTCCAAATCTCGGAGGGAACTGTGTAACAATAGCAGTGGTGGTTAACGAACCAGGATTGGGTCCTAGGCTGATCCCTCTCCCTTCCACAACCAGACCTCACAGCGATGACCGATGCATCACCCCTGGGATGGGACAGCCACCTGGGAGAGGTGAAGATTAGAGGAGTCTGGTATCTGGCGGGGTTCGGGCTCCATTTCAACCTTTTGGAGCTTCAGGCGATTCGCTTGGCACTGAAGGCATTCCTTCCCTCCCTCAAGGGGAAGGCAGTGCAGGTGTTCACAGACAACACCACCGCCAAGTGGTACTGCAACAATCAGGGCGGGGTGTAGTTGTGGACCCTTTCAAGAGGCTCTTCGCCTTTGGACATGGCTGGAACATCGGGGCCATAACCCTGGTGGTTCAACACCTGGCAGGTTCTCTGAACACCAGAGCGGACAAACTCAGCCATCGGTGCCTGGTGGATCACGAATGACGACTTCACTCAGAGGTGGTGCAAGGTCTCTTTTAGCAGTGGGGAGAGCCTTGGTTAGATCTGTTCACCACGAAGAGCATGTGCAGTGTGCGCAGTTTTGTGCATTGGAGTTTCCAAGGCGGCACTTGTTCGTCGTTGATTTGCATCGCTATTGGAGTTGCGGCCTCCTGTATGCCTTTCCGCCTGTACTACTTCTGCTCGAGTGCTGAAGAAGATCAAGTGCAACCGAGCCCAAGTCATTCTTGGGACACCAGACTGGGCACGAAGTGTCTGGTACCCCGAGCTCCTGAGCGTGGCCATCGATCCTCCGATCAGACTGCCCCTTCAGGAGGATCTGCTGTGGCAGCAGCAGGGGACGGTCCTCCACCCGAAACTGTCCAGCCTCCACCTCCGTGCATGGAGATTGAGCGGCGACAGTTGATAGCTTTTAACCTTCTTCCCGAAGTCTGTAATGTCATCTTGGCAGCCAGGCGTCCCTCCACTAAGATGGAACACGATTGTGCCTTGGTGCACAGCAAAGTCTGTGGATCCCCTTTCTGCCCCTCTTTCCGAGGTTCTTTTGTTCCTTCTCTCTTTGGCCCAGACTGGTTCGGCTCTGGGCACTCTTAAAGGTTATCTTGCAGCCATTTCTGCTTTTCTTCGGCTACCAGATCAGCCCTCTTTGTTCAAGTCCCCTATTGTAAGTAGGTTCTTTAAAGGCATTATTCATCTCTTTCCTCCATCTCCTTTCATAATGCCCCAGTGGGACTTGAACCTTGTTTTGACTTACTTTATGCGCGCTCCCTTTGAGCCTCTTCACAACTGTCCTCTTGGGCTTCTTGTTGGCATCACCTCTGCTTACAGAGTGAGTGAGCTTCAGGCTTTTTCTTCGAAGCCCCCTTTCTTCTCGGTACATCCGGACAAAGTGGTGCTTCGAACTAGACCCTTGTTCCTACCTAAAGTCATCACTCCTTTTCACATAGGAAGGACTATGACTCTGCCCACCTCTTTCCCGCCTCTGCACCCTTCCAAGGAGGAGGAGATACTCCACCGTCTGGACCCGAAACGTGCGCGGTCTTTCTACCTTGACCGTATGGTGGACGATCACCTCTTTGTTGGCTGTGTGGGTGACCAGAAAAGTTGGGCTGTGCAAAAGCATACCTTCCGATGGGTCATACTTTGTATCAAGATTTGTAACGCTTTAGCTAAAAAGGAACCTCCAGCGGGCTGCAAGCTCATTCCACTAGTTATGGTAGCAACTACTGCTTTGTCACATGAAGTCCCACTCATTGACATCTGCGAGGCGGCCACGTGGGCTTCTATGCTCACGGTCACCAGACATTACTGCCTGGATAGTCCAGTCCGGAGGGATGACTACTTTGCCGTTCTGTCATCCAGGACTTTCTGGTGTGAACTTGGTTCGCAGTCCCTCCTCCGGCGTTGGTATTGCTGGGATATCTATTCTGAGGTAAGGAATCTATCACTAATAGTCTCTTTCAGATGAACAAGTTACTTACCGTTAGTAACTATGTGTCTGTAAGAGACATATATTAGTTATAGATTCCTTACCTCCCCACCCATCCTTACCGCTCTGCGAACTGACTTCTAGGGATAGGGACTCCCTTTCAGGGCCCTAGTGTGGCGCATCAGTGTCTTTCATGGCTCTGCGCTTCTTGCATGGAAAGTCGTGTCAGAACTGACGTTGGCGCGTAGGTGCAGCGTTTAAGTAGGCACCCCAATGTCATCCCAGCGACCACGACGCCCACGACTGACGCGAAGTCGACCGATGCCACCTACCATAACACAGGGGTACTGCTGAGGAAAATATTCTCCGGATCCAGTCTGAAGCCTGAGGTAATTCTAAGGTAAGAAATATATCACTAATATAAGTCTCTTATAGATACATCGTTACCAAAGGTAAGTAAATTATTCTACACCAACACATGTTTTCACTGCTGAGTAACTGGTTGCCACAGTTTAGAAGTTCGAGTACGGAAATCTTTCTGGCTGTAGAATATCAGGCTAAATAGTCACAGCAATATTTTGCCAAAGCCCAAACATAGTTCTAAAACGGAATTTCTACTTCTCAGTGTGGTTAGATGATATACCTGCTAGGTACTGATTACTTTTAGGAAGGTATTGGTCATACGGCTGACAGCATTCGAAAATTGCTCCACAAGGACGGGCTTGAGGCTGCAGAACTGATGAGTGGATATATATTTGGCCTATCATGAAAACATAAACACGTAGGAGGCTAGAAACTATAAGCCTGATCTCCGTGATGAATAGGAAAAAGAAAGGGACAGACAGAATTACTTGAACCCAGGGGATTGTAGGCTCCACAATAAATTAGTATGAATGGGACGAGAAGGCTTTGCAAGGCAAATCTGTTGGATTATTTTAATGGTGTGACTCACAACTTGGTTTACTGAATTGCCACATTGTGGATCCCAGATTGTGAAGTGTATAAGGGCCAGCCTAAGCAGTAAGAAGTAAAGTCCTTTGATAATTGGCATTCATTCTGGTACTGAGGATGAGAAGGTTGGCTTGTCTCAAGAGTCTGTACTAGGGCTCATAGTTTACATTTTCTTTTTAGTGAAATTGCAAGTGGGCCGAACCCAAAAGCATTATTTTGTAGATGAGACAGATGCAGTTTTATCTGCATTACATTGGCCACAGACAGTGGCGGCTCCTCCGCTAAGGCAGAGGAGTGTCGCCCCACTGAACAAAAGGAAAAATAAAATGATAACTATTGTTATCATTTTATTTTTCCTATATAATTCAGTGGCTCTCGGGTGGGGCGGAGTAGGGAGAGGAGTGGTTTTCTCCCCTGGAGTGCGCACGACTGCTTGGCCGGCCCAAAGGGGCATCTTCCCCACCAGGCTGCATTACACAGCCTAGTGAGGAACATGCAAGCTCCCCCAGTCCCTGTCTGAGTGCGGATCCACGGCGCTCAGACCAATCACAACGCTGCATTGCAGTGATTGGCTATGGGGAGCCGGGGAGTGCGGGTGCTTCCTTCTGCTGGCCAGGAGTGCAGGAAGATTTCAGGGGGACAAAGGAGAGGCGACGGCCGTGTCAGCTAAGTGTTTTTTTTTTTTTGTTTTCTTTTTTGCCCCCTCATGCCTCCCGCCTCACCACCCGGGTCCGGTAGCAGCCGCTACTGGCCACCAACCAAGATATAGAAATTCATCCCTTAATATCAGTGTTCACAGATATTGTGACACGATTCCTATTGCTCAGAAAACATCTTGATAGAAAACATTCAGAAAAATATTATATTGCAACCTGATTTGGGCAACTTGTAAGAATCTCTTCCCTCAAGAAAAACTTGCGCCTTCAACTCTGTATAGATCCAATACAACCCTGTATATTGCCATCTGGGATTTGACCTGGCAGAGGCACAGAATTACCATGGAAGAGAAAGCTGTATTTAAAAAGTTATTTTTATTGATTGTACGTGACAGGAAATGAAACTATAAAAGAAATTGCTGATTTGTGTACATGCACGTTAAACGTGTAGCTGTTGTAGGCTGACAAAGGCCTCTCACACTAATCTACTTCAGGTTTTGGATTCATTACTGAATATCTCGACTAAAAATGTGTCAAGTAGAACATTCAGCAGCTTCAGAAGTTTTGAAATGGTCAATCTTGACGGAAGAGGTTCTAGGGAGGGGAGTGGAATCAATGTGTAAGTAAACTATTAATTCATACTGAGTGGGTAGTAAGTTGGGAAAACTACCACCCACCAGCAATAGTTCACTGCAGATGGAAGGAATGCGTGATATTAATTTACAGTCTCATTGATACTTAATCTGAGTACAGTTAATTGGGTCTTCTCGTTGTCTTTCCCTGTCTAAGCAATCTGGATCACATCCTATGCAGTGACAGCTGAACTAGTATAACCTTTCTTTCAGAGCCGGTGGGGGGGAGGGGGGGGAGGGAGGAGGGAGGAGGGAGGAGGGAGAGGGGGGAGGAGCCTAATTCCTTTTGACATAAAATGGTCTAAGGAGGTTAGGGAAATTTCCACTGGATTGCAATACTTCTCTTAGCCACTAAGACAGCCTGATCTGTCCACCTGCAGACAGTTTTTTTTTATCTCGGTCTGGGTATGACATAATTAGTCCTTTCTGATTAAACTGGCTTATTGGGGTCTCTGGATCTTGTTTATTTTCTTCGTTAGAATATCAGATATAGAAGCAACACAGAGTAGCAATGGCTGGTTTCAGTTATGCCTGGATGGCCATCTCAAGCTTGTTCTTACGGATTCACGTCTGAATCTATTCAAGTGTACTTTGATAGTGGCTCATGGGTCAATAATACCCTTTATGCTATTTTAGCATGAATGCGAAACCAATATCTGAACTTCAAGATGTGTATTGTGTTCCAAACCTTAAGTTAAGATCATGCCTTTAATTTTTTTATTGAAGTTTCATGTTTTTGATGTCCTTTGCTTTTGCCTGCTTGTTTTTATGTATTCCTTCACATTTTGCACATCTCCTTTTACCTTTTCTTCTTGACTTTTTCTACACTTAGCATATAATTTGAAATTCTGGTTGCATCATTTTGTAATGAAATTATTTGCAGTGTTTTGATCTTCTTTCCCGCTTTGTTGCCAGGTGGTGCCCCACGAAATCTTCCAGCTATTGAAAGGGCTGGTGAAGAAGTGCAACAAAGGACAACCCTGTTTAGAAGGGTAAGTACCTCAGTCTGTGTTTTTTGTGTTGCAATTGTTTCTGTATGAAAATAGAAAGCGAAGTACCTCAATCTGCCTTTCCTTGGTCGCCATGATTTGTAGAATGAAACAATTTGGCATTTAAAACATGGCATTGCAGTGGTTAATATAAGCAGGGTATGGACAACTGCATAGGAATCTATTGATCCAGATGTGCTAAGCAAAAAGACATCTGTAGAAGAGTGATGGAAGATTGGGTTGTTCTTGGGTCCCACATAAGCATCACTGTAGTACCCCATTGGGAAGACTTGTCTAACCAGCATCATAACCACAGGGATGTTTTGGAGGGGTATGTTGTAAATGGATTGTGCAGCTTGGCTGGACTGTTCCTGTTGGAGCAGGACCAAGGATCCTTTTGCATATGGCTGGTCTAATCTGAGGTAGCATGGTGTGCAAAAAAAGATTTACAGGGATCCTGCTCCAAATAATTGCCAGTGGCTCACAATAATTCTAGCAATCCATCCATCACTTTTTGCATTTCCTGTCAAGCATAAGTCATCAGACTGATTCTTCTTCTTCTGTGTGAAGTATTCATGGCTGGTTGTGGTCATCATTTCCCTGTACCAGTCAGAGTACACTGGGACAGATGGATCTTTTCGCAGTATCGGTATGACCAACTTCGCCACCAGTGATTCCTGTGCGTACCATCACCTCCGTGCGCGAACAGCTCTGGGATACCCAACTTGTTGTGCAGCATTACCTGTAGAGCTGAGACCGAGAAATGTGAATCAAAGGATGTCCTAATGGTATTCCATATCCCTGACCTGACCTGTGAGAGTGGAGCAGGACCACAGAAAATATATATACTGTTCTATGGGTGTAATGCAATCCTTGTGCAGAGAGGGTGCAGTGCTATTTGTGTAATAGTTTGAAACGTCTTAACTTTAGTCTTGCCTTATTCATACCCTTATCATGTAGCAGTAAATTGTCAGGCTAGCCTTCCTCCGTAAATTTCACTATTACTTTTTCCTGCCACTTGGTCCTAACAACATTGGCTTTCTATATCAAAAATGAGAACACCATGTAAACCTAAGACCACACCTGAAATTGACCCCAGACCTGGAAATATTTCCTAATGAGCAAAGTGGTTAAGAAGAATATGTGGGTTCCTAGCCTAGCTAGGAAACCAGAATAAATTTGGAAGCCTCATAGGGAGGTAGCCAAATTCTGTGTAGATGCCATGTAACAACTTTAAGTGGCTGTTATGTAGAAAGTCATTGATCGTATGGATGCTTACCGAATCAGAGTCCAAACCATTAAGAGTGTCTATCCACATCCGGAGCCCTGTATATTCCCAGAGTTGTGTCTTCATAAATTATTCAATCAGTTTTAAGCAGGTTGTGTCCAGCATACCAGGCCAAAGCTGCGGCTTGCAAGACAAGGTTACCTAATGCAATTGACAGAGACTGATCACCGTATTCTAGATCCAATTCATCGGATGCGCCTTGCAGTAGTTTTTCACTATGAACCAACATTGGCTTGTCCCAATATGTCAGCAGGAAGTGGGAAAAATGTATGCTCATTGATGCACCAGGTAATAAGACCATATGTGTGGTAGATGTAGTTCCCCATCCACCCTGGTTTTGTGGTGTTAAGATGATTTAAACCTGTCTCGCTGACCCTCACATAAAATTCTTTGATAACTGAATCTTTTTCTGAAAACAAGACATTTTACACATGAAGGGAGACCACCGCAAAAACAATAAATTCTAGGTGTAACTACCATTTGCTTGGATCCTCCTCATAAGTAGAGCTGCACTCGATCATCGGGCACAGTCTGCAGCTGTGGCCCAGTGCTGGCATGGACAATATTCCTAAGGTCAGAATTGATCATTGTACCGAAGTACTAAATCCTAAGTGTGACCCATTGGAAAGGGTGCCCACCCAGAGCCACTCAGTCACTTAACTCAAGCATTAGGAGCGTCTTGTTATTTGCCTTGTTGATGTAATGTCCAGAAAAGGGTGAAAGGCCATCTGTCATGGATAGAACAAAGGGTAGCGCCTCCGCTGGATTAGCGAGCTTTTGTAGGACATCGCCCACATACAGTAGAATCTTTTGGGGCCCATCTGGGGACACAATTCTTTCGAAAGCATCTGCTTAATGTATCTTGCTTGCCAATGATTCTGAGGCTGGGAGAAACAATAGAGGTGATTAGCGACATCTCTTGGACACCACCCTTCTAATGTGGAACATATCTGAGATGATATCATTGCAAGTTACCTGTGGTGTTAAGTATAGCCACCTTAACTTGTCTATAAAGTCATATCCAGTCTGGCTGTCTCAAGGATAGGAAAGAAGTAGCCCCATTCGGCCTGATCAAAGGCATTCTTGGCATGTAAGGAGAGATTCTCCTTCGCATCCCCATTGTCCTGGACGTGCCACCAAAGGTGTAGGAGAGTTCTCAGATTGTCTCCAGAGGATCTGGGGGGAAAGGGGAACCAGGATCAGTGAATTAAGCTTGTTTGCAAGGACATTCACAAAGATGTTTGTTTCAGGGTTCAGACCTGTCCATAGCTCACAGAGAAAAGTGGATTATTTTTGAGCTTGGTGTAGGAAAGTAGGATCTGCTTCTTATGGTTACCCACACTTTTTGCTTCATGTGATACTGTTTTTGACTAGTCTGACTGGGATCCTGCTCATCAGGACCCCGGTCTATCTGCTTTCTCCCTAAACTGTATGACATGTACTTAAGAGCACTCCAGTTTGGATACTGGGTTACCCTTATTAGTCCCTAGTATATGGGACCCATGTACCCAAGGCATAGGTACCCCAGAGGCCTCTCATGGGCTGAAACATGCATTATTCCACCCATGAGAGGCCATGCAAAATGGAACTCCAGGTCTGACATTGCAGCCTGTGTAAGCTGGTTCTAGCACCACTTACTTTAGATGTAGGTTTACTATATCTATAGGTCACTACACCTAAAACTTAAGTCACCCCTATAGCAGGCCTCAACAATCCTGAAGGCAGGGTGCTGGGTTTTACGTGAGAGGGTGCCTCTGCATGAGCAGAGCCCCTCTGCAGCCTTCGGAGACCATTCTCACAGGTTGTCTGTGACTCAGCCAGACATATAGGTAGAGGTGCATTATAACCTCACGGTAAATGCTATCTCAAACGGCTGATACAAAACATGTGTTTGGTATCAAACGCCTTGGAATCATACCTCCACAACGGGAACCGGTGTGGGAGGTATGATTCCACCCTTCTGAAGCAAGCTTCCTGGGGTCACTGGTCTTTCCGGTGCCAGACTTCTAGGCCTAGGCAACACAAAATGGTTAATGCCGACCAGAGACACATTTCTGCCCTCCTGCTGCTGAGCCAAGCCCGAGCAGGGGAAGGCAGGACAATAGGCATCCTGTCACAGGGAGGTGAGCCCAACTCCCAGACAGGATTTAGTGCATTGGAGCTGGGTCGGTGCACTTCCAAAGTGCCTGAAAGTCTGCACGAGAGGCACACTTGGTGTCCCTGTGCATAGTCCAGCTCAAACCAGTTCTGGGAGCCGTTTGCTCCTGCTCTGGCGCGAAACTGGATAAAGGACATGGGAGTATACTGTCCAGACCCTCCCCTATGAGTGTCCCCTTAATCTGTCCAACCCTCTTTCATAGGTACTTAAGGGCTTACCTGGCTGTAGGACCTTAGATTTGACGTGGCCCCGATTCTGCAGCAAGAAACCACTGACCTTTGACCATCTGGACACTCTGGACTTCGCTGGACTTCGACTGGGCCCGACTTCGTCTCCCTCTCCGTCCCAAGCCTCGTATTTGCCCGTGCACCATTCAGGCTCCGTGCAGGACCTGTGGAGCATCATAGACATCTGAAGAATCTTCCTTGGGGTGAAGGAGTCACTCCCCTGCATTTACTGGTACCGTAAAGCAACTTACTGGTCTGCTGATCCTGAGCTCCTGCAGACTCCGAAGGCTCCAGCAATAGAGGAGGTGGGTTCCGACGTTCCTTGAGGTTGATCTGCCCTCTCACAGAGTTTGAGGACAGTATCCCTCGTGGTGACCGCATAACCCGAACCCCTGTGCACCGTGTACTTTTGCAAGTGCATATGCTTGTTGGCTATTCCAGAGCTTGTGCATTGAACTCCTTGTAGTCCTGGGCCTTCGCAGTATTTGCACCAAAGAACTCCAGCCTCCTCACACGGAGTGCTCCGTGGGCTGGTACTTTGTGATCGTGCTCGAGGTCCCCTCGCGTCTCCTGGTCATTCGGCCTGTGGATCCTCCTGAGGTTCATCTTGAAATCTGTTGAGTTTCCCTGGTTGCTCCAGATGTGCCCTGACTCCCCATTGCTTGGTGAGTCCCCCTGGACCTTGCTGATCCTCACCGTAACCTGCTTGACCTTCCTGCGTGGGTTGCTGTTGCCAAGGCTTGTTGGTGCCCCAGCCGGACACTGACCCCTCAGCACTGGTCGTCCTCTACGTCTCCTGACCCTCGTGGCTGCAGAGTCGAGCATCCTCTCTTCACACCTGAAGCACCCGACATTGGTGGACATTAGTCTACTGAGCCCCTGGTCACCCTGAAGTGACCCAGACTCTGTCCCCTCTGCTTTCAAGTTCCTTCCATCACGAATCCACCCTTGGATTCCTAGGGACACCTTCTTCCTTCCCGGCAGCAGCTCTTCTTTGAAGCCCTCCATTGAAAACGATGGCGGTTACGGACACCACTCCAGACCTATGCACCCGGCTCTCCTGGGATAGGTAACTCGGGTACTCCGGTATCCACGGGTGGGGTGGATCTCCAACCTCCTAAGTTCCAAAGGGTTTCCTCGAAGTCCACTGAGAAGGGTCCTTAAACTTTAAAACTCCAACCGTAACTTTCCAATAGATTTGTACGGAGCACGCAGTCGTATTTCCACACTGCACCCGTCCTCCGTGGGATCCCGGTTTACTCACCTTGGGTGGTTCCTTAGGGTCCCAGCTATTCTACGTGCTCTAGGCACTGTCTCTATTCCAGTCGTGGTTCTTATACCACTATTTTAGTATATTGTTTGGTCTCCCCCTGGAGCCCACTGTGTATTGTGCTACTGAAAACTGTTTCTCTGCTAAAGTAGTGTGTGCTTTGTGTTGTATCCTCGTGTAGAGGATACTAGAGTGTTATATAAATAAATAAATATTTTTATAACTACTGTGTGGTTCTCCTTTCATTTAATTAATACTAAAGGTGATATTCTGGTAAAACAAGCTGCTTTACATTCCTTCAAGATTAAGCCTGAAGGCTGCTCTCCACAGCTACCACTAGGATAGCTTTCTAAAGGTTATCTTTGACCTCATACATCATAAGGGTCGTTTGGACTGGTGCAAGGTGCCCACGTTAATTAGTGGAAGGCATATACCAGGCCAACTTCTCACACTTGGGAATCAGTGATCGAATCGCTCAATTAAATTTAGGATGCAGATGAACCAACTTTTCTGCATCCTTGAACATTTTGCTGAACACACATGCAACCATATTTTTGTTGATCTTGTAATATTCTAAGAGGAACCTGTCCTCATTGGCTGCTTTACCAGGACACATCCATAGCTTTTCTAACATCATCCCCTGATATACTACCATTCAGCGATGTCATCGGCTGTCAGTCTAGTTTCGAAAGTGTGACGCTTCCCAAGTATCAATTTTGTGAGAGCGTCTGACGGGTGTGTTAACTGCTGCCCCATGATGGTGCTAGAACAACAGACATGTCTTCCATCTGCAAAGTTGGATCTCCAGAAGCCGGTCTGCATTTTCATGGTTTTCATAGTGCAATCTGTGCTGACTGAGATAATAAAAACGAGTTACGGGCGTATTAAGTTCTAGTGAGAAATCGTGTATTCCTACTTGTAACATAAAATTAGTATTTCTATAGCGCACGATCACCCAAGGATATTTTGGTGCTGAATAACATGTTTATTGTTACCCAACTCAATGGTACTCATTTTGTCAACCTCCGAAGGATGAACGGTTGAGTGGGCCCACCAGGATTTAAACCTGTGACAATGAGGTCAAACACATGCCCCTACAGTGGACGTATTAGTCCACAAAGCCACCGGGCACGGCAAATACTCCTATCCCTGACAGACTCCACAGCTTGTTCATCCGGGTTTTCTTTTTTCTGGTTATGGAGTCTTTCATGAGGAGGACCCACACATAAACTAGAGGTTCATAGCCTTTGGTCAGAGGTAACCGAGCCCTCATTGTCCTAGATGAAGCCTGCACCTCCAGTGACTTGTACGTATAGGAGTTCATCTGTACAGGGATAGTCACGATGTTCTGATCCAGCAGTAGTTGAACTGGGTTGTGGTCCGATTAAGACACCACAAAGAATAGCACACGATGCAACATTAGGCAGAATAGATATTTATCTGAAAACAAACAAGTCCTGTTTACACACAAACTAGTATAATCCTGATCTCTGGAGGGCATAAGTCATCAGACATCCATGCAGGGGTCTGGAATTCCTATCACTCAACACTTAGAACATATTGTTTGGGGTCAAAGACAGCAAGTTTTCAGGTTTATTTTGTCCATTGAACATGTAGACTCACACCCATGTGGCACAAAGCCTTAGGCAGAAAGTAGGTTTCCCATTAAATTACAACCTAGCAGGTTCGAGCACGACATAGTTAATCTTTACCAGCCTGGAAAACTCGTTTCACATTCATAAAGACACTCCAAATGTCTTGCACCCTCGCTTTAAAGTGCGGAAACCAAGATGAGTTTATTTCTATTAAAATCGAAGGTCTCTTTGGCCCTGTCCAATCAAAGAGCAGTGTCTCGTTCAAATGCAGACATACCCAAGCACTGATCCCTTCCAAATAAGGCAATCATCAGGGCTTGAAAGAATGCATCCATTTTCCCCATCGTGGAAAGCACCAATACTCCCGACAGTATGTATGTTGTTAGAACAGGACCACTCCTCAAAATCCTTATTTTTTGCTTTGATGATCGTGAGGATGGGAGAGGACTTTCACCATCTTCAGAAGAGCTTCATTAGCAGTGGTGGACTCTCATTAAAGGTCTGAAATGTTTTATTCAGCTGTGTTGAACCGGGTTACGTGTTTGCCCAGGTGCCCTCTCATTTGGTCTAGGTGCATGGTGAGAGTCCATTTTGTTGTCAGTTTCAAGCAAAGATGTGTTCAGGGTGGCAGGGTTGTCAGTAGCCACACAGGATTACATTGGGCCAAGTTGATGCAGTGTGATCCCGCCAACTCCATCAACAAATCATGGGGCCTCACGAGCTAGATCGTAAACAGGCCTCTTGTATGTAGCCCCCCAGGTTTGAATAGAACGCTGTAGGCCTCACAGATTAAGCATCTATTCAGGCACCTAAAAATGGGCACCACTAAGCAGTCTATAGCAGCGATATGGCTACAAGGAAGTGCAGAAGTTAGGACACTGTTAAAGTATCAGATGTTGAAGGAATTTCAGGAATGGGTTCAGAGCAGCACCATTAGGTGGCCTTGTTGGTTGACAGCTTGGCCACATCCCAGCATTCTTATTTGATAATTAGATTTAATCCATACTCTAGGAATGTAAAAAAAAAAATGAAAAGCTGAAAGGAGGAGGGACAAACACTTGCTTCAACAACATCATATTAAAAAATAATAATTATATTTTCGATGCTTTGGCAATGTGTGTAGAAATTAAAAGTTCAAAATTCAGAAGCACATAAAGCTTCCGCCTGGTACTGATGAACATTTGGAGGATTCATTTCTTTGACATCTAGTAATGACTGGTCTTGCTATTCCTACTAAGAAGCATCTAAGCACTGGGACGACGTATCTCTAATTTTAGAATTATCTTGAATATCTGAGTGAAATACATGATGTCATCTTTATTTGGGAGTGTAGAGTGGCCTCACAAAAAGTAAAGACTTGTCAGCCAAATCATATTACAGCGAGCCACATAGAAAAACATGTGTACATCGTGTGGAGAAACCTATGTACATTTTATGCATTTATTTCTCCTCATAGAGGGCAGCAAAAAATATTGTGTAGGGAAATTTTAACTGCAGTCCAGGGCACATTCTGGAGATATAAGTGCTTGTACTTCTCAAGACACATGAATAATAATATGCATTTTTTAAAGTACTTAACGCTGTCTGGTATTTTTTGAGAGATAGGCTGTTGGGAGTCACGGGCTGTATTGTATTGAATAAATGACTAAATGCAGATATGGATGAAGAACTAATAGGAATTGCATGGTATGAACACTAGCTGCTAGATAGTATTTCTGGAAATCCAGACACGCCAAGCCAGCCTCTTCTACTTTGCGACAGCTGAGCAGTTCTTGGAACTTTATTGCTCTCAAATAAAACTGTTGATATGGGCTTCCAATCAATAAAAAAAATGGGATTGGGTACATGGGTGGAAAGGCATTGAAAAAGCTATAATTTAGGAAGAACGGTATTCTTTATAGAGTTAACTCATCTCACTAATAAGGTTGGTGGGTTCTGGGTTTGTTGCAACAGCTGTTTGAACTCAGCCCATGTGCTTTTTCACTGTTGCTCAGAGAAAGAGGGAGTCTTCAAAATTCTCTGGATTGACCATCCTGAAGTATTTTACTTTTTCTGCTAGAAAAGCTGCTCATCTATCGTCGTTTGCACTTTTCTATGATATCATCATTGTTTTATTAAGATTTACTTCATAGCTAAATAATGAGCAGTTCTCTAAGATGGTTGTAAGGGTTAATGATGCAGAATATAGAATTTCCTAGCTGTTTTGAAGGGAAGTTTAAATTCTGTTAAGGATGCAGAGGCGAGGATTATGCTGATCTTTTGAATTTATTTACGCTTTTAGTGAAAACACTACATATCCCATGAGTCTTTGCAATGATAACCATAGTCAGTCCCATCTAAACATCATCAAGGAACAGCAGTTCCTCTTTTTTTGAGCGAAATGCGTATCTTCCATCTTTTGTGTCCATAATCTTGCTTCTGATCCGACCCTATGGATAACCAAAGATAATCAGCATAAGTTTCAAAGCGATATAACGTTATCCACCTAGCATCAATACTGAGAACGATAATCAGTCATCCAGCATCTAAACAGTTCACATTGATATTATTCACTTGTGTCGAAAGTTAATGTTCAAACATCCTTGAACCCATTATACTTATCCAACTTGAAGACATCAGCATATAATTGAATGGTAAGAAAATATAATCTGAATTTGCAGGGATAATCCTCGCCTCAGCGTCCTTAATTGAATTGAAACTTTCCTTCACGAGAGCTAGGAAATGTTATATTGTATATCAGGACCGGAGGCTATATCGGGACCGGAGGCTCATATTATGCTAGTTCAAAGCAGGGTGACAACCAGAGAAGCCAAGCTTGTGATAGGCACGAGATCAACATCGCTGGGGAGACTTCATTGAACTCAGACTTGGGCCTTGGGCGTCTGGTGCAGAGTGGGCAGGAGATGCGCATCTGCCTGGATCCAAAGTCCTTGGAGCTTGTTTCTTCTTGGACAGATCCGCTGTCCACAGGAAATTGGAGACCTTTTTCAAGGCAGCCGTCCTGTCACGGTTTTCCGAAGTCACTGGCTACTAGACTGGTCGCAGGTTCGTAGAAGCTGTAGACAGCCCGGTCGGTCTGGGGCAGAGGCAATCGTTGTCTTCAGTCTTCTCTGCAGGATCAGCTTCTTTCTTCTTGGGTCATCGCAGATCTAGTTTCTAGGTCTGGTGGAGCCACCTAAATACTACATTTAGGAGGTGTTTTAGGAGATTAGTAGTTAGGGCCAATGGGAACCTTACCTCGGGTGACTACACCCTCTATTATGCTGCCCTCCTGTGGGAGGGGCATAGACCTAGCCCTGATTGGAGGGGTCTCCCCATCTTCAAGAGGACAGGGACTGAAAGATCTGCTTCACCTCGCCTTCCCCTCCGTTGAGCTGGGGTTGGCAGAGGTGGGCACACCTAGTCTGTTTTTCTTGTCAGTTTTCTTGCCCAAAGTGGGGGTGTAAACTAGGGGCTGCCATCTGCTGCCAGCAGCACAGGCTGGGGGTTGCATTACAAAGGCGGCAGACCTTTGAAGCTTCCCTCTTCGAGCACCAGCCTATCCCGGGAGATCTGCCCAGGATGTGCATTGTTTCTGGTCTCAGAGAGCAGGGGCTCTCTTCCAAGGGGTCCAGAAACCTGCTTGGTGGTGGCTGGCTTTCTACAGCCGATCAGAGACCACACCAGGGTTAATAAGTTTTCAGGGGGCACCTCTGAGGTGCTCTCTGGGTACATGGTACAGTAAATCCTATGCTGGTATCGGTGTGGATTTATTGAAAGGAGTTGTTTGGTACCAAACACTCCTGCGTTCAGTGAAGCCTTCATGGTGCTGTGGAACTAGAGTTGTCGAGTTCCCAGCCCATGTACCCTCTATGGCTTCCCTGGCACTTGCAATATTGGGGAATGGGCCCCAATATTGAATGGGCATATCTACTCGTGCAGATATGCCCGCACCTGTGGTATAGTGTACCCTGCTTGAAGGCAATGGTAGCTGGCATGGCGCCCAGACATGTAGACTTTTTTTTTTTTTCTCCCTCACAGGGGCATGCAAGCTGCAAGGGCAATGGCATGGTCCCAGTGACGGGGATTCCAGGGGACCCACTTCAGCTCTGAGGCCCTAGGTACCCTTTACTAGGGTCCCACAGGGTGTAGACGTACCAATTGGGGATTTGTTTTTAGGGAAGAAGCACTGGTACAGGGGACCAGGTTGGCAAGGATCCTGTGCACTTCAGTTGAAATGCCATCAAAACCAGGTAAAAAGTGGGGGCTAACCATGCAAAAAGAGGCACTTTCTCTCACTTGCCATGATTGTAGCAGTCTTAGAGCCACATTAACGTCCCACAGTTAATAGTACTTCGGCTGCGGAGGAAAGGACAAGCGAATGCTTCTTAGGAGTCCACAGACTAATGGGTGCTCTCCAACTGGAACCTCTTATATGGGGACGTGACCCTCGAGATCTCGGATCTACTCCCATTAATCATGCGATAAGCCAAACTCTTATCTACCAATTCCGACAAATAGTTGACCACATGCACTACATCTGCCCCCACTGGATCCAAACCCCATTGCAAACACTTGCGTGACCACATTCTACGTGCAGAACTATATCTTTTGACCGTATGTCTGCCCAACTTCTCCTGATAACAGATGAAGCCCTAGCTAAAAGGCCTCGGATCTCCCAACGTTCCCTGTGATCTTCCAACCCTTGAGCCGGAGAATCCCCTCTTGGAGCAAGTTGCCCTGTGAGTCAGTCCAAAGACGGGGAGTCAGGGGCATTTGGATTGGACAATACCTAGAAACTTCCAGAAGAACTGGAAACCAAACTTGAGATTTCCAAAGCGGCGTCACTAGGATCACTTCCACCTTCTGCCGTCAAACCAATGCCGTGAGTCTGGCTATCATGGAGAATGGGGGGGAATGCATACTCCCTGAAACTGACTTGAATCTTGCAGGAAGGCATCTGTCCCTTCTGCAAGGGGATCCGGGGGCAAGCTGAAAAACTAAGGAAGCTGGTAATTGAGGTGCGACGCAAAAAGATCCACTTGACACAGACCCTACCGAACCATCAGGATCTGAAATGGAGAGTGGTCCAGCTTCCAGGCTCTGTAATCCTGAAGGTGCCGGGAATGCCAGTCCACTGTCTGATTGA
This sequence comes from Triturus cristatus, assembly GCF_964204655.1. Classification (NCBI taxonomy): domain Eukaryota; kingdom Metazoa; phylum Chordata; class Amphibia; order Caudata; family Salamandridae; genus Triturus; species Triturus cristatus. Next base: position 567,342,917 of record NC_140588.1, read on the forward strand.
ATTTCCCTGGCAAATATTCCGAAGTGACTAACAATTTGTGAACCTGGCAATGGTTCCAGAAGTCTGCCAGTAACCTGAATATCGTCCCCACTAATCAATTGATATATCTCACTCCAAAGATGTTGTCCATCTTTAACACAATGGCGCAGGATACCTTGTTGGCCACCAGGCTCCAAATCGCAAAGGATCCAGCTAGGAGTTCCAGACAATTGATGTGTAGACTCCTCTTGCTCTGATCAGTGACCGCCTGTGGTAATTTTTCCACAACGGGTGCCCCAACCTTGCCATCTGATTCGATCACCATATGAACCAAAAATGGCCCTCCTGTTCTAGGCCTGCATATGCTCCCCTTGCCTGCTTCTGGGGAAAGGGAGCTCTCCTGCTTGTACGTGGAGTCCCATCGTCAATGCTGCGTCATCACGTGCTGTAAAGCCCAGTAGTGCAAAGGGCCTGGAAAAATTGCCTGAATCTAGGACGACGAGTCCCATGATCCGGTTCAAGGGCCATAGGGAAAATTTCTCTCTTACTAGTTTCAGTCGCAGCTCCCTGCGAATCAAACTTACCTTTTGTTGGGGCAACCTGAGGTATTGATGCACCGTGTCTACCTCGAACCTCAGAAAAGTCATTTGTTGTGCTGGAACAAATTCCGATCATTGATCGTTCAGAATGAAACCTAGATCCTGTAGTAGGGATTGAGACATCCGGAGTTGCGAGAGTTAAACAGATTTCTCCTGGTGCATCAGAAGGATGTCGTCCAGGTACACTATGAATCGTACACCTTGTGCCGGAGCCATTCCATGACTGGTCTCAACACCTTGGTGAAGCACCAAGGGGCTGAAGACAGGTCGAACGGTAGGCAAGTGAATTCGTATATCTGATCGGCCCACTGACACTGTAGAAACCGCCTGTGGGAGGAAATATCGGGTTTGTCTGATAGGTTGAGCTGTACCAGCCAATCGTTAGACAGCAAAGCATGTCTTAGAAGTTGATTACCTTCCATTTTGAAATGGTGGTATACCACCCGTTGATTGAAATCTCGTAGATTGATTACTAGTCTGAAACCCTTGTCCTCCTTATCGACCAGAAAGATATTTCTCAAGAATCCCCCGGTTGTGGAGGACTGAATAAACGACTGGCCCTTTCTGTTGAAGTTCGTGCACTTATCTGTTTGCCTCCTGTGTCCCATCCTGTGAGAAGACTAAAGGAAAGGGTCTGGAAAGTTTAAATGGTGTTACATGGAATTCTATATGAAGCCCTGTCACCATTTGGAGCACCCATGCAGCCTTCGTATTGGACGCCCACTTGTATCTGAACCATTGCAGTCTTCCCCCTCACCCCTGGTAGGAAAAAAGGGGTATTCCTTACCGGAAGGTCACCTGGCACATTTCTGGCTCTGTGGATGTTTCCTTTTCCGCCACACCCTCTGCCACGACCTCTCGAGGGGTAGAACCCACCAAATTTTTTGTGATTTTGCCACTGCATAGAACGCTTTGTCTGGAGCTTATGGGGGATGGAGTTGTATGAGCGGCCAGAGGACTGCCCCCAACCTTTTCCGGCCCCCAAAAATATGCTTGCTAAAGACGCTTTTTAATAGACTGCTGAGCCTTGTTCAGAGATGAGAACGTGTTGCAAAACGGGACAACTCTTTTATGAGTGACTCACCTAAGAGACCCCTGTTTGCCACAGGTCCGGCTTCAATGGTGGCCTATTCGCCTAGCCTGGGATCTATTTTAATCAACTAAAAGCACATACGCTCTGTTGATAATGTGCAGTTCGCATCCCAAGAAAACCTAGGGTCCACTGTTCACATCCCGATAGGATTGCTGGATCAATCATGTGGCCTGACTCACTGGCATCTTCTGCCATGCCCAAAATGTTGGTCAGTGGACCCAGCACATCCAAGACCTTGTCTTGGCAGGACCACCAGGAGCAGTCCAAACCCTTCTTAGGGTCCTCAATGAATTTTGTGATGAACGTCGCCATTCTGGCATCAATCTTTGGGGTACTTGCCACTTTATTCACCAGGGACGGTCGGGGCACTCTGCTTTCAGGTGACCTCGGACCTCCTGCTTCATAGGTTTGCTGAAACGGTGTGCCACATTGGGAGCCGGTATCCAATCGGCAGAGCGGGTATGATATATATCCTCCTGGTGGAGCATACCCCGTATATCTGTGGAATCTTTGTTCTGGGGAACACCCAGCCAGGGTTTCTTGCCACCACCTTCTGGTCGCCAGGGTCTGCTCGGACCTGGTTCGTCACCTGAGTCCCCATCAGGGTTGTCGGTATCGTCCCCAGTATTGTCATCCACCCTCTGTCTAGCCGTCGTTTAAGAAAGGCCTGGCACAGCCTCTCAAAGGCATTGGATGAGGTAGCGTTTGTACGAGTGGTGGTATGTGGCTTGGCCTTGTTCTTGGAGGTCCCCCTTTGCGCCGGTAGGGGGTTCCCTCTAACCTTCCTCTGATGAGGGTACCACATTGCACCTGACTGTGATTAAGACTATGCGTTGGCTCAGGCGTTCTAGAGTCGAGGAGACCGCCCTCTCCAATGATGCATCGGTAGCATCCACCAATTCTACATAGGTGGGGAGTAAAGAATGCTCCTCCTCCACAGTCTCCCAGCGTGCTTCAGACTTACCTGCCTTAATGCTCTGATGAAATTAGAGGTCCGTGGTATACAAAAGCTCCAAACAGGCTTAGGACTGTACAGGGAAATGGGTATCAAGCCCAGAAATAATGTGTATGTGCCAAAGCTATGATTCACAGCGCTGAGACACACTGGCCTAGTAACCAGGTAATGCTCTGCGGGTGAACCGCTACACTGGAGCAGGAGAAATAGCAGAAAAATCTTGCTGTCTCCGGCATGCTCCAAAAGTGACGGTCCGCTTCACTGAAGGGAAACTGTCAAATGCGCCAGACGCATGCTGAGGAATGTGAAGTATGCAAGGAGGTACGCCTCGTGAGGAGAGTCGGCGCGCTAAAGGCCGTGCGACTACAGCCTGTGGTGGGGCATGAAGGCCGCAGGCTTCAACCCCCACAGAGCCGATCGGGACAACAGCAGAGATGGCACTGTGCAGGTAAGACAAATATCAATACAAATAATATGTAATAACAATCAATAACAGCAAAATGCAGCACTACCGCTGATATGTCTATAAACAATATTCACTTGTGGCCGCTGAGCGGCGAAGAAAGAGGAAGTGCTGTTCCTTGATGCTGTTTATATGAGACTGGCTCTGGTTAGTTATCATTGGAAAGACTCATAGGATATGTTGTCTTCTCACTAAAAATGTTGTTTACACTGCTGAGCGAAAATCAATAGAAGAGCTCCGTATAATCTGAGCCTCGGATCCTGACATAGAATCTTGATTTAACACCAAAAGGTCATCTGCATAAAGTGGAACTTTATGGTCAGTGGTTCCCAGTAAAAAAAATGAATATATATATATATATATATATATATATATATATATATATATATATTCATATTCTATTAGCGGTCACCAGTTTATAGTTAGGACCTTGTTTCTATTCAAAAAGCGTCTTTTCTTTTCCCAATAACTTTGGCGCCGGTTGATGAATGTTCGCGATATTTTCAAAATATTGGTCCCGCTCCGGTCAGTTCCTAGCCTGAAAGTTTCGGGGTGATTCGCCAAGCGGGGGCCGAGAAAAAAGGGGGTCCCAAAACGTGTTTTATCCATGTTCATTCCCATAGGAAATTTTAGACACGACTACATCCCCAACTGCTGAACGGAATTGCACCAAATTTGGCAAGAAGGTAGTGCTTGAGTCAGAAAGAGGCCTTTTTAGGTCTCGGCTAGCGAAGGCTGCGCTTGCGCAGTCTCGCTCGCGAGATTTAATGACTTGGAGAAGAGGGGCTTTAACCCGCCCCTCTTCTCCATTGGCTGGCCTCTTAATGCTGGTCAGCCATTGGAGAAGAGGCTTGTCTCTCCAAACAAGCCCCGTCGTTTTGCGATTCGGGGTCGTGTTTTTTGTCGATTTTTCTCTGGGCGTGTTGTTCGAGAAAAACACGCCCGAATCCGAAAACGCCTCTGCCTTTCTCCGAGGCATTTCTGCTTTCACCTCGGAGAAAGGCAGTGGTGTGCTTGTTTTCTTCTGGGAGTAAGCCTCTCTGTATTCAGATGCTACCTGTGTGCCTGTTTTCTGCCTCGCCGTGTGTTGGAATCCAGAGTTCGCGTCCACATCCTTCCCCGTGTCTGAATGGGTGACGTAACTGGCGCTCATGTAAGGCGCTACTAATCTCCCCGTGCCAAGATGTGTAATGAAAAAACGGTGCTATGTGGCACGCTCTAACACATTCCGGTCGAGTTCACGCTATATCATTGCTTTGTCCGTCGGCTAGACTGCCGACTTTTGTGCTGGAGACCGGGGTTCGTCCCTCGGGGTCGCGTCCACATCCTTCCCCGTGCTTGAATGTGTAACGTAGCCGGCACTCAAGCGGGGCGCTCCAAATCTCCCCGTGCCTGAATGTGTAATGTAAATACGGGGTTATGTAAAGCGCTCCAATAACTTCCGGGCGAGTTCGCGCCATATAAATATATAACTCTGCCAGCTGGTGCTTTCGTTCTACTGCTGCCTACATCGGGAGAATAAAGGGGGTTAAGAGTGCTGGTTAAGTGTTGTTTTGAAGATTTGTGGTGGGGGTTATGAACAATGCCAATAGCTCTAACTTTAACAATGCCGAGACCATTGCATTGTAAATGCTTGTTTTAAAATGGTGTAAATCTGTTCAGTAGTTTCTGAGTGTGAGAAAGTGGCTCTGTATATACTGTTCCCTAATAGGTACAGGGTGTACAGAGTCCACAGTCCCCCAGAGGCTGATAGAGGTCAAAGTTAGGTATGACCTTACTCTCAAAAAGTGGTAGCTTGGTCGAGCAGTAAGGCAGTACCAGAGGACAGTGTAAAGCATTTATTGTACACACTCAGTCAGCAAATGGTTTCACACACTCAATAACTGAACTCTAGGCCAATGATTTGTCTATATAAAATATATGCTTGTTTTATTTTTAGAACCACAAAGGGGGTAAAAATATACTTTCTCAGAATGAGAGGTTGAATATAAATACTTTTGTTTCAAGCAATAAATTTGTGTAAACAGTCACAGTTGGTTGCAATAAACAATCCTATTTCCTAAACATACAATGCATTGAGCTCAATGGTAAATTCAGGTTATTTGTGATAAATTACTTTTTAGATTACTTTTGGAATTCCAGGTCTGGATCCTAGAACCAGCCTGGGGTCAGTATTCAGAATCAAGTGATGAAAGTCGACTTAATAACTGTAATGATTTTTAAATAATATTTAGCTATTTCAAAAGTTAGCACTTAGAAAATATTTCACAGAAAACATTCAATGGATCTCTATGGCAAGAAATTCAAATTGCAGGTAGAGTACTTTATCGTTACTTTAGTAATCCAGGACTGGGTGCCTAGACCCAGGACTGGGGTCCTTATCAAAAGCAGGTAAGTAATTTCGTTTGCAGAAATGGTACGATTTTAAAAGAATATTTCAAATTTGCAAAAGTAGACACTTAGAAGAAATTTCACAGAAAAGCAGACAATGGTTTCCTATGGGAGAAAAATGAGTTAGAAGTAAGTATAGTTGTGAACACTTTTCAGAGTCAGGGCTGGGCACCAAGATCCAGCACTGGGAGCTCACCTAAGAGCAGGTGAGTAAATTCGTTTTTGTCACTTGGCTGATTTTTAGTGAATATTTGCAGTTTTGAAAAGTTCACACTTAGAAGATTTTTCAAGAAAAAGCCAGTCAATGTTACCCTATGAGGAAAATGAAGTTAGCGGTTTAAGGGAAAGTACTCGACTGGCAGAGTTGAAATTCCGGGCATAGACTCAGGGGTCCCCCAGTGTCAGGTAGGTACAGTTGGTTCACCCTCAGCGGTTTCAGGACGGCCGGGTGCAGAGTGAGTTAGGCCCAATGTTATCCTATGAGGGATAGGGGGGCCTTGGTTGGTGGCTGCTGTCTGGCAAGCCACGCGTCTGTGGGAGCTGGGCTCCTGGTCACTTACTCAGGGCAAGTGGGGAAGTAAGTTAGTGTAGAGAGTGCACTGCCAGGGCCACTCGGGCGGCTGGGTGCAGGGTGCTTTTGAGCCTTCGGGCGCTCAATGGAAGTCAATGGGAATGTTCCGGTTTGGAAAAAGGCTGCAGGCTCGGGGACGGGGATGTTTCCGGTGCCACCACCACTTCGAGGGGTAAGTTGGGTAGTTGTAGGTTAGGTGGGTACCCCGGGATTGGGCACAGGGGGCCGCAGGGCGCCGGGTGCAGGGGTGCCTTTTGACGTCGGGAATCTTACCCTCTGGTTGATCGCGGCTGGGGTGGCACTCGGTTCTGAGGCTGCAGGCTTCGTCCAGGATGTCGAGGGGGGTCCTTGGGTGCCGGACTCGGGGTCACAGTCGCCGTGGGGTCGTCCTCAGGGTCTTTGTCCACTCCGGCACTGGCCAGGCTTGGCGGGTGCAGAGTGTGTTGGGTCCGCGGTTCCGGGCTGCTGCCAGGAGTTAGGAATAGGTTTCTCGAGTAGAGCCTCTACTCATGGGAGTCCCAGGGAATCAGAGGTCAAAGGTAGCCAGGTCCTCCGGGGTTTTTGAGGTTGCTGGCCACAAGAGATGCCGCGCTGGAGCAGGAGCAGGTTCGAGGGTCGACAGGCCGGTAGGGCTGGGGCCAAAGCAGTTGGTGTCTTCCTCTTTTTAGCAGCTGCAGGGCAGGTCTTTTTTTCTTCTTGCTCTTCTTGTAGGTTTCTATCTGGAATCTGGGGAAGGAAGGTTCAGGGGGCCCCTAAATACTAGATTTAGGGGCGTTACAGGTAGGTGAAGGGCAGGGACCAATGGGTCCTTGTCCTGGGGTGGGTACACCCCCTATCCTGCCTCTCTCCTGTGGGAGGAGGGCAGTAGCCTAATCCTGATAGGGTAGGGCCTCCCATCTTCAAGATGGCGAGAGCCCGGAGATGTGCTTCACCTCGCCTCCCCCACCTGAGGGGTGGGGTGGGCAGGCTGGCACATCCCCTGTCCTTGTATGGGGTTTCCGGCCAAGCTTCCTGCCAGAGTGGGGGGTTGCAGTGGCCTGGGGAAACTCCAACTGGCGGCATGCCTTTGAAGCTTCCCTTTGCTCATCCTGGGGGAGGAGATTTCTCACCTCACCCAGGATGTGCATTGTTGCAGGCCCGGGAGAGCAGGGGCTCTCCCACCCAGGGGTCCAGCAACGTGTCTGCTGTGTGGCAGCCTGGGCAGCCTCAGAGCAGACGTGGATTGTAGGTTAGCTGTAAGGGGGCATCTCTAAGATGCCCTCTGGGGTGCTTAGTACATTAAATCCCACACTGGCATCAGTGTGGGTTTAATGTGCTGAGAAGTTTGATACCAAGCTTCCCAGTCTTCAGTGTTGCCCTTATGGTGCTGTGGAGTTCGTGTTTGACGAGCTCTCAGCACCATGTACTTGTAAAAGGCAGCACTGTACTTACAGTGCCCAGAAATGGACCTGGGTACTGTAGGGGCACAGGGCTCCTGCTCCTGTGCCCACACCATAGGCATAAGGCACCCAGCCAGAGGGGTGGCTGACATATGCCTTGGCAGTATAGGTAATGGGCATGGCACACAGAGATGTGTGCCATGTCGACTCTTTGTTTTGTCCTGCACCCAGACACTCAGCCTGCAAAGGCAGTGTGTGTGTGTAAGGGTACAGGGCCTCTAAGGGTGGCACAATGAGTGCTGCAGCCCTTAGAGGCCTTCCCTGGTCACAAGGCCCTGGGTACCTAGGGTACCAGTTACCAGGGGCTGACATGTGGCCAGGGTTTGCCAATTGGGAGTTTGTGTGTTTTAAGGAAGGAACATAGGCCCTGGGCACCTGATTGGCAGGAGCCCAGGGCACAACAAGGGAAAGTGCATCAGCTATTAGGCAAAAAAAAAAGGGGGGGTTACTGCAACAGAAACCCACTTTCTCACACAAGCCCCCCCCAGCCCAAAGGCCAGGAGACTTCTGCCAAAGCTGGGAGAGTCTACCTAGTCTTTCAGGCGAGGAAGAGTTGGGGAAGTGGTTTGAAAGTTGCAGGGCCTACTCTGCCTTACATCCTTCTGCCTAGGTCAGTCCCTTTGGGGAGCTGGCCTGTCTTATTAGTTTCAGGACCTAACTCCCAAGGCTCCTCTCCTTGTCTTTTACTGTCCTGGTCCCATCTTTCTATTTTGGGTTTAGAGGTGTATACCTCGGTAGTTTCTAACCTAGCCAGGGCTAGGCCTAGCTTACCCACAGAGGCTACCCACAGCTTGAGCAACCCCACCATGACCAATAAGGTCAGGGGGCCTGACTTGCTATTTGGCAGGGGGTTAGGCCACCATGCCAAGGATAGGGCTGCCATGAAGGCTAACACCCAGCAGAGGCTGCTGACAGCTGTCAGTGCCCAGTACCATACCTTTAGCTCCTGACTGGCAAGTGGGGGGGCTGTTTTATAGTTCTCTTGGGGTCCTGGCTGTTGGTCTGTTTGAGGATAGGGGGTCCCTACTCTTGGTAGGGAACACCCCTCCTCTACCCCTTGTTCTGCCACCTGAGGAGCCACTAATTCAGGATGGACAGTTGCCTGACTAGTCAGGTCTTGCTGTTGGCTAGGGGGGGCTTTACCAGTGCCATTGTGGGAGTTTTCCCTTACTGGGATAGAATCTCCCTGGCTCTCTGGAACTGTGGCTAACAGTTGCCCACCTTTCCTACCCTGTTTCTTCTCGCTCTTTTGGGACTCAGCTGCACTGACTGCAGGTTGAGCCCCCACAGGTTCTTTGGGCGAGGCCTGGCATTGGGCCAGCACCTCTCTTTGGCTCAGTTCCACATCTAAGTGATCATTCCCCAAGAGACAATCAAGGGGCAGGTTTTTACTGACTATCACTTTCCTCCATCTAAGGGACCCAGCTGTGGCTAGGGGCACGATAGCCACAGGCCTAACAGTGACTCCCCCTGGGACAGTTCTTACCCTTCTTGTTTCCCCTGAGACATATTGGTGTGGGAATACCAACCTGTCATGTACCACAGTGTGACTGGCACAGGTATCTCTCAGGGCAGTGGCTGGGATTCCATTCACCAGTAGGTGGTGGAAGTGTCTACTTCCTTCTGGGATCTCCAGCTTGCTTCTTGGGCCCATTCCCCAGTTGAAAGCTAGGAGGACTTCCTCATCTGAGGACCCTCCCTCCCAAGCTACACTGGCAACCCCCGGGGCTACACTAGTCACCCCTGGAGCTGTACTAGGAACCTTATTTTTAGGACAGCTAGAGTCCTGGGTGTGGTGTCCAGCCTTCTGACAGTTGAAACACCATATTCTGTTGGGATCCCAATTCTTACCTTGGTACCCTTGTTTAGTTTGTGAGGTGTCTTTGGGCCCACCCTCCTGGTCAGGTTTTTGGGGGGCTACCTGGGACTCCTTTCTTTTATCCACAAGGGGTTCACTCTCTTTCTTCTGGGGAGGTTTTGGGACCCCTTGGTTCTGGTCCCTCCCAGTGAACGTCCTAGTCACCCTAGTCTTGACCCAGTGGTCTGCTCTTTTTCCCAATTCTTGGGGGGATTTAAGACCTAGGTCTACCAAATGCTGATGCAACTTTTCATTTGTGCAGTTACTCAAAATATGTTCCTTCATGAATAAATTGTACAATCCAGTAAAATCCTGCACACCATGTCCAGCTAACCAACCATCCAGTGTCTTCACTGAGAAATCTACAAAATCAATCCAGGACTGGGTCTGGGTTTTGTGAGCCCCCCTGAATCTAATTCTATACTCCTCAGTGGTGAATCCAAATCCCTCAATCAGAGCTTTCTTCATGAGGTCATAGGATCCTGCTTCTGGCCCAGAGAGAGTCAGAAGCCTGTCCCTGCAGTTACCAGAGAACAGTTCCCACAGGAGTGCCCCCCAGAGAGGTTTCTTTACTTTCCTGATATCACAAGCCCTCTCAAAGGCTGTGAACCATTTGGTGATATCATCACCTTCCTCAAATTTAGGGACAATCCCTTTGGGGATTTTAAGGTCAGAAGTTTCCTCCCTATCCTTGTTTTTATTATTGCTGCCTTTCCTTTTCTAGAGCCAGGAGCCTGGACTCTAGATCTATTCTTTTGGCCAGCCTCATAAGGCTGTCCTCTTCACTGGGGGGACCCCCAGTGTTGTCTCTGGGACCAGAGCCACCTGTGTGGTCTCTAGGTGCCCAGATGCTATGTCTTGAGTTGGAGGGTATGGGTGCCATCTCCTCCCTAGGGAATAGTATGGGGAGGTTGCTGTCCTCCTCCCCTGTTTCCCTTTCCTCATCTGACTGGCCATCACCATGTTCAGATGGGTGGTCTTTAGCATACTCAGCCAGGAGCTCCTGGAGCCCTTGTTTGGTTGGATGCTGACCCATTTGTAAATTTTTGAGTTTACATAAGGACCTCAATTCCTTGAAAGACAAGTGTAAGTAAGGTGTGAGGTCGAGCTCCTCCACCAGGTCCATGTTATTATTATCACTAATAGCTGGGTTTGTTTGAGACATTCTAACCTGACAGTTCTAACCCTCTACCCTGACTATAGTGACTTTTATTTTTCTAAAATTCTAATGGGACTTAAGCAAGGCCCTAGCAAGACTTTTAGTAATTTTGGAAAAACCAATCAGAATTCTAAAGGCAATTTTTAAGAGTTCTGTCGTGTGATCAGATGGTAACCAAGTAGTCCAACAAATGCAAGTTTGTATCCCACCGCTGATCCACCAATGTGAGAAAGTGGCTCTGTATATACTGTTCCCTAATAGGTACAGGGTGTACAGAGTCCACAGTCCCCCAGAGGCTGATAGAGGTCAAAGTTAGGTATGACCTTACTCTCAAAAAGTGGTAGCTTGGTCGAGCAGTAAGGCAGTACCAGAGGACAGTGTAAAGCATTTATTGTACACACTCAGTCAGCAAATGGTTTCACACACTCAATAACTGAACTCTAGGCCAATGATTTGTCTATATAAAATATATGCTTGTTTTATTTTTAGAACCACAAAGGGGGTAAAAATATACTTTCTCAGAATGAGAGGTTGAATATAAATACTTTTGTTTCAAGCAATAAATTTGTGTAAACAGTCACAGTTGGTTGCAATAAACAATCCTATTTCCTAAACATACAATGCATTGAGCTCAATGGTAAATTCAGGTTATTTGTGATAAATTACTTTTTAGATTACTTTTGGAATTCCAGGTCTGGATCCTAGAACCAGCCTGGGGTCAGTATTCAGAATCAAGTGATGAAAGTCGACTTAATAACTGTAATGATTTTTAAATAATATTTAGCTATTTCAAAAGTTAGCACTTAGAAAATATTTCACAGAAAACATTCAATGGATCTCTATGGCAAGAAATTCAAATTGCAGGTAGAGTACTTTATCGTTACTTTAGTAATCCAGGACTGGGTGCCTAGACCCAGGACTGGGGTCCTTATCAAAAGCAGGTAAGTAATTTCGTTTGCAGAAATGGTACGATTTTAAAAGAATATTTCAAATTTGCAAAAGTAGACACTTAGAAGAAATTTCACAGAAAAGCAGACAATGGTTTCCTATGGGAGAAAAATGAGTTAGAAGTAAGTATAGTTGTGAACACTTTTCAGAGTCAGGGCTGGGCACCAAGATCCAGCACTGGGAGCTCACCTAAGAGCAGGTGAGTAAATTCGTTTTTGTCACTTGGCTGATTTTTAGTGAATATTTGCAGTTTTGAAAAGTTCACACTTAGAAGATTTTTCAAGAAAAAGCCAGTCAATGTTACCCTATGAGGAAAATGAAGTTAGCGGTTTAAGGGAAAGTACTCGACTGGCAGAGTTGAAATTCCGGGCATAGACTCAGGGGTCCCCCAGTGTCAGGTAGGTACAGTTGGTTCACCCTCAGCGGTTTCAGGACGGCCGGGTGCAGAGTGAGTTAGGCCCAATGTTATCCTATGAGGGATAGGGGGGCCTTGGTTGGTGGCTGCTGTCTGGCAAGCCACGCGTCTGTGGGAGCTGGGCTCCTGGTCACTTACTCAGGGCAAGTGGGGAAGTAAGTTAGTGTAGAGAGTGCACTGCCAGGGCCACTCGGGCGGCTGGGTGCAGGGTGCTTTTGAGCCTTCGGGCGCTCAATGGAAGTCAATGGGAATGTTCCGGTTTGGAAAAAGGCTGCAGGCTCGGGGACGGGGATGTTTCCGGTGCCACCACCACTTCGAGGGGTAAGTTGGGTAGTTGTAGGTTAGGTGGGTACCCCGGGATTGGGCACAGGGGGCCGCAGGGCGCCGGGTGCAGGGGTGCCTTTTGACGTCGGGAATCTTACCCTCTGGTTGATCGCGGCTGGGGTGGCACTCGGTTCTGAGGCTGCAGGCTTCGTCCAGGATGTCGAGGGGGGTCCTTGGGTGCCGGACTCGGGGTCACAGTCGCCGTGGGGTCGTCCTCAGGGTCTTTGTCCACTCCGGCACTGGCCAGGCTTGGCGGGTGCAGAGTGTGTTGGGTCCGCGGTTCCGGGCTGCTGCCAGGAGTTAGGAATAGGTTTCTCGAGTAGAGCCTCTACTCATGGGAGTCCCAGGGAATCAGAGGTCAAAGGTAGCCAGGTCCTCCGGGGTTTTTGAGGTTGCTGGCCACAAGAGATGCCGCGCTGGAGCAGGAGCAGGTTCGAGGGTCGACAGGCCGGTAGGGCTGGGGCCAAAGCAGTTGGTGTCTTCCTCTTTTTAGCAGCTGCAGGGCAGGTCTTTTTTTCTTCTTGCTCTTCTTGTAGGTTTCTATCTGGAATCTGGGGAAGGAAGGTTCAGGGGGCCCCTAAATACTAGATTTAGGGGCGTTACAGGTAGGTGAAGGGCAGGGACCAATGGGTCCTTGTCCTGGGGTGGGTACACCCCCTATCCTGCCTCTCTCCTGTGGGAGGAGGGCAGTAGCCTAATCCTGATAGGGTAGGGCCTCCCATCTTCAAGATGGCGAGAGCCCGGAGATGTGCTTCACCTCGCCTCCCCCACCTGAGGGGTGGGGTGGGCAGGCTGGCACATCCCCTGTCCTTGTATGGGGTTTCCGGCCAAGCTTCCTGCCAGAGTGGGGGGTTGCAGTGGCCTGGGGAAACTCCAACTGGCGGCATGCCTTTGAAGCTTCCCTTTGCTCATCCTGGGGGAGGAGATTTCTCACCTCACCCAGGATGTGCATTGTTGCAGGCCCGGGAGAGCAGGGGCTCTCCCACCCAGGGGTCCAGCAACGTGTCTGCTGTGTGGCAGCCTGGGCAGCCTCAGAGCAGACGTGGATTGTAGGTTAGCTGTAAGGGGGCATCTCTAAGATGCCCTCTGGGGTGCTTAGTACATTAAATCCCACACTGGCATCAGTGTGGGTTTAATGTGCTGAGAAGTTTGATACCAAGCTTCCCAGTCTTCAGTGTTGCCCTTATGGTGCTGTGGAGTTCGTGTTTGACGAGCTCTCAGCACCATGTACTTGTAAAAGGCAGCACTGTACTTACAGTGCCCAGAAATGGACCTGGGTACTGTAGGGGCACAGGGCTCCTGCTCCTGTGCCCACACCATAGGCATAAGGCACCCAGCCAGAGGGGTGGCTGACATATGCCTTGGCAGTATAGGTAATGGGCATGGCACACAGAGATGTGTGCCATGTCGACTCTTTGTTTTGTCCTGCACCCAGACACTCAGCCTGCAAAGGCAGTGTGTGTGTGTAAGGGTACAGGGCCTCTAAGGGTGGCACAATGAGTGCTGCAGCCCTTAGAGGCCTTCCCTGGTCACAAGGCCCTGGGTACCTAGGGTACCAGTTACCAGGGGCTGACATGTGGCCAGGGTTTGCCAATTGGGAGTTTGTGTGTTTTAAGGAAGGAACATAGGCCCTGGGCACCTGATTGGCAGGAGCCCAGGGCACAACAAGGGAAAGTGCATCAGCTATTAGGCAAAAAAAAAAGGGGGGGTTACTGCAACAGAAACCCACTTTCTCACACTGAGAAATTCAAAAAATAGAGGTTGGAAAATCATTTTTCCCATACAAAACTTTAGACACGGTTACAGGCAAAACTGCTGAACGGAATTGCACAAAATTTGGCAAAAAGGTAGTGCTTGGTTCAGAAAGCACCCTTTTTTAAAATGGTGTAAATCCGTTCCGTAGATTTCGAGATATTAAAGGAAAAAAACCTTTATTTATCTGGGCGGGACCTAACTACACAAGCAACAAGCTTGGCTCTAATTGGCTGCCAACACTTCAATCCAGGAAGTGTTGGCAGCCATCTTGGTGCAATGCTTTTTAGGTCTCGCCTAGCGACCAGCGCATGCGCTGCACACTACACAAACACCACTGCACTGCCCTAAAGCCTGAAACACCACCCCCAGCACGACCCCCTACACTGCCCGAACACCACTGCACTGCCCTAAACTCTGAAACACTAGTCGCAGCACGACCCCCTAGACTGCCTGAACACCTCTTCACTGCCCTAAACCCTGAAACACCACCCCCAGCACGACCCCCTACACTGCCCGAACACCACTGCACTAAACCCTGAAACACCACCCCCAGCACGACCCCCTACACTGCCTGAACACCACTGCACTGCCCTGAACCCTGAAACACCACCCCCAGCACGACCCACTACACTGCCCGAATACCACTGCACTGCCCTTATCCCTGAAACACCACCCCCAGCACGACCCCCTACACTGCCCGAACACCACTGCACTAAACCCTGAAACACCACCCCCAGCACGACCCCCTACACTGCCTGAACACCACTGCACTGAACCCTGAAACACCAGCCCCAGCACGACCCCCCTACACTGCCCGAACACCACTGCTCTGCCCTAAACCATGACCTCCTACACTACACAAACACCACTGCGCTACCCTAAAACACTACCCCCAGCACGACCCCCTTCACTACCCAAACACCACTGCACTAGCCTAATCCCTAAAACACTACCCCCAGCATGACCCACTACACAAACACCACTGCACTACCCTAAACCCTAAATCTACCCCAACCACAACCCCCTACACTACACAAACATCACTGCACTACCCTTCGCTTCGTTTAGATTTAGCCCCCAGGGGGGCCAAGTCCCGGGGGCAATATGGTTTTATAATACATTGATGTCACTGACCATGTCATGAGTGATGTAATATGTGACGTCATCAGCAGTGCATTGCGGGGGCGCGAGTTATAGTTAGCTGAACTAACTATAACAGGGGAATTTCTAGGGTTTTGTACAAGGGAAATGTCCAGCTAACTAGAACACCCCTGAAACCTATGGTTTTTTCAGTATATATATATATATATATATATATATATATATATATATATATGTTCGAGGCATATGAGCTGCAGATTGTACACTCAGCATAGATCGCCATCTGGTGTTGGGCCCGGATGTTTGCAGTTTGTTTTTGTTCTTTGGACAGTCTTTGGAAGTCACGAGTTTGGTGACTCCTCCTTCGGTCCGTACTGCGCATGGGCTTCGGCTCCATCCTCAGATTGTTTTTTTCCGCCATCGGGCTCGGATGTGATACTTCGTGCTCCGGCTTCGAACTTCTACGGTTCCAGCCTCGACGGAAAATCCTCGTTTCTTCGAGTTTCTTCATCATCTTCATCTCTCGAAGCGGCACTTTCTCCATCCCGTACATCGGCACCGGCCTTCGGGCCCTCCTCGACTCCGGTCCCGGCCGATGGAAAGGACTCCGTTCAAAAAGTGCCCAAAATGTGTGTCTAAATTTCCCCACACCGACCTCCATCAGGTGTGTAATCTTTGCCTCTCTCCAGAACACGAGGCCAGAGACTGCCCCGCCTGTAAGTCTTTTCGATCGAAGAAGACCATCCGAGATCGAAGAGCTCGACGCACCATGGCGCACTCATCGTCTGCAGCTCCACCGGACATCTTCGGAGACGGCGCCGAAGCTTCGGGGCAAATACACACCAAACAGGAGGAAGACGTCGTCCGCGCTTCCGAGGCCGACGACTCCGACGTGGAGGACATCACGCCGGCGCAGCGGGCCGTGAGTACTGTGCCCCCTCCCACCCCCGCGCCCAAAACCAAAGAGACTCAGGTTACACCCTCGCCTGCTGGCCTGGGCAAAACCAAGACCAAAGCTTCTATCACCCCACCTTCGGGCCCGGTGTCGAAGCCTCCAAAGTCTCACGGCAGCTCGGGATCGAGCCAGCCGACGCCCGGTGCCGAAAAACAGCATCCGGCACCGAAGAAAGTAATACCCAGCTCGACTCCGAAGCCACCGGTGCCGAAGCCTGGACTCTCGGCGCCGACCAAACACAAACACAAATCAGTCGGCACCGACGCTCCGGCGCCGAAAACTCCCTCGACGCCGAAAAAACCGGAGGTACCAAAAAAGCATGGCGCACAGAAACCATCGAAGCCCTCGGTTCCGAAATCATCGGTGCCGACGGACGATTCGGCACCATTGGCTCTGTTTACACCAGACCCTTTACAAAAGACTCTGTCCAAAGATCCAAAGACTGGACTATTGACTTTAATTGTCAAGAAAAGACGCCTTGATACTCCGGCTCCTCCTCCACCGCCCAAACGGAAGGACTCTGCTACCTCTCCCCTCAGAGTGCCCTCCCCACTACCTCCTCCTCTGCCTCCTCCACCTCCTCCACCCCCTCCCCCTCCCAGGTCTCCGCCACCTTTACCTCATTACTCTCCGGCCCCGTCCCCAGATCCGGACGACGGGGACCCGGACAATTACCCGGCGGACGCCCCAATGGATCCCACTCCACCGGGGACCCCAGACCCATGGGAGGATTACAACAACCCTGATATACCCGATATGCCTCAGGACGACCTATACCCATCCAGGCCGTCTCCTCCAGAGGACTCCTTAGGGTTTCATCATTTAGTGCAGAGAGCAGCACACTACCATGGGGTGGACATGCACAGTGAACCAGTGGAAGACGACTTCTTACTGGACACATTTGACATACAGGACAAATCCACATCTATTTTACCCATGCTTAAGGGTGTCACCAAGCATGCCGCAGAGGTGTTCAAAGACCCTGTCAGGGCCAGGGTACTAAACCCTAGAATAGAGAAAAAGTACAAGGCGGCACCCACAGACCCTGCATACATTAAGGGCCCTGTTCCCTTAGATTCCCTAGTTGTCTCTACAGCTAGAAAGCGGGCTAACTCCCAGTCCTCAGGAGAAGCCCCACCGCCAGACAAAGAATCCAAACTCCTAGACGCGTCTGGCAAACGCACCGCCTCTCAAGCTGCAAACATGTGGCGCATTGCAAACACACAAGCGCTACTTGCGCGCTATGACAGAGCACACTACGACGAACTTGAGTCTCTTATGCAACACCTTCCCGAGAAACACAAGCGTAGAGCTCATGAACTAATACAGGAGGGTAAACTAATTACAAACACCTCCATTAAGTGTGCCCTCGATGCAGCCGACACTGCTTCTAGAGCCATAAATACCAGTGTCCTGCTTCGTCGCCATGCCTGGCTCAGGATCTCAGGGTTCAAGCCTGAAGTCCAGGCGTCCATACTCAATCACCCCTTTGACCAGCAAACTCTCTTTGGGCCAAAGGTAGACGAAGCGTTGGAAAAGATGAAAAAGGACACAGACACAGCAAAGTCTATGGGGGCACTCCAAACACAAGCCTCTAAACGTTCCTTTCGACGCTCGTCCTTTCGTGGTACAGGCAGAGGCTTCTCCACCGATAGCGCCTCTACCTCCTACAAGTCCCCTCCTCAAAATACCTTTTCAAAGGGCAACCAAAGGGCTGGTTACAGAGGCAATAACAATAAGGGCAGGGGCAAAACTAACACCACCCGTTCTGCTACCCCACCCGCACAATGACTTCCCTCCGCTCCCCCCAGACCATCCCACTCCGGTCGGGGGCAGGCTACAAAACTTTATCCACGCATGGGAGTCCATAACATCGGACAAATGGGTGACCCAAATCATTCGGTCAGGGTACTGTCTCGAGCTAACATCTACCCCACCCAATATCCCACCAAGGCACCGTCCAATGTCTCAAGAACATTCCACACTGCTCAAACAGGAGGTACTCTCCCTCCTCCAAAAACACGCTATAGAGCAGGTCCCCGTCAATCAACAAAATCTAGGGGTCTACTCCCTATATTTTTTAATACCAAAGAAAGACGGGACCCTCAGGCCCATTCTGGACCTCCGGCCTCTAAATGCCTACATACATTCAGACCATTTTCACATGGTCACCCTACAACAAGTCCTCCCGCTCCTCTGTCAGGGAGACTTTCTCACAACCTTGGATCTGAAAGACGCATACTTTCACATTCCAATACACCCCTCTCACAGGAAATACCTCAGGTTCGTGGTGGACGGGCAGCATTACCAATTCACGGTTCTCCCCTTCGGGGTCACCACCGCACCACGGGTGTTTACCAAATGCCTAGCAGTAGTAGCAGCACACCTCAGACGTCAACATATTCACGTCTTCCCTTACTTAGACGACTGGCTGATAAAAGCCACGTCCTACCACCAATGTGTGCAACATACAAACAGCACCATCCAACTGCTCCACCAGCTAGGCTTCACGGTGAACTACCAAAAGTCCCACCTCATACCATCTCACACAAAGCAATATCTCGGGGCCACTATAGACACCTCCAAAGGTATTGCCTATCCAAACTCAGCCAGAATCACAAGCATTCAAGCCTTACGCAAAACATTTCTTCCCCAACACTCTCTTCCAGCAAGAGTGTTTATGAAGCTCATAGGAATGATGGCATCTTGCATCTTCATAGTGCCCCATGCAAGACTCCACATGCGTCCACTTCAAGAGTGCCTAGCACAACAGTGGAACCAGGCCCAGGGTCAGCTGACGGATCTGGTGTTGGTGGACGGCCGCACACACCACTCTCTGCAGTGGTGGAACACCACAAACCTTTCCAAAGGGCGGCCGTTCCTGGACCCGGTTCCTCAGGTGATTCTAACAGCGGACGCATCGCTCTCCGGCTGGGGAGCGCACCTCCTACACCTCACGATGCAAGGTCTATGGACGCCACAGCAAAAATCGCTCCACATCAACCATCTGGAGCTCTTGGCGATCTTTCTAGCCCTAAAATCTTTCCAAAAACAGATTTCGGGCAAAGCAGTCCTCATTCGCACAGACAACATGACTGCAATGTATTATATCCAAAAACAGGGGGGGACACACTCTCCCCAGCTCTCCCGCTTAGCCCAGAGCATATGGAGATGGGCAATTCCCCAAAACATCTTTCTCCTGGCACAGCACGTTCCAGGCGTACAAAACACCATGGCAGATCTGCTCAGCAGACAAACGCAACAACTACACGAATGGGAACTGCATCCACAAGTTCTTCACCCATTCTTCCAACAGTGGGGACATCCTCAGATAGACCTCTTCGCCACCCACAAAAACAAAAAATGCCCAAGCTTCGCCGCCAGATACCCACACCCATTGTCCAAAGGCAATGCGATATGGATGAACTGGTCAGGCAGATTTGCATACGCCTTTCCACCTCTCCCACTAATTCCATTAGTGGTAAGGAAGCTACAACAACACTCCCTCACACTCATTCTAGTAGCTCCGACGTGGGCCAGGCAGCCGTGGTACACCACGCTACTACAACTATCAGTGGTACCACATCAAAAACTGCACCTATCCCCATGCCTCCTAACCCAGAACCATGGAGAAATCAGGCACCCGGACCCAGCTCAGCTCAACCTGGCGATCTGGCTCCTGAAATCTTAGAACTCGGATACCTTAACCTTCCCCCTGATTGCATGAACATCATCATGGAAGCCAGACGTCCTACCACTAGAGCATGCTATGCCGCAAAGTGGAAAAGATTTGTAATTTACTGCCGTAACAATACAATCAACCCTTTAGATGCATCCATACAGCACATTATATGCTATCTGCCTCATCTTCACAGGTGTAACCTGGCATATTCATCCATACGCCTACACCTAGCAGCGATCGCTGCTTATCTACAAAACAGACAGCATTTATCACTCTTCAGAGTGCCCGCTATTAAAGCCTTTATGGAAGGCCTTAAACGAGTAATTCCTCCCAGGGCACCACCTTCCCCTGTATGGAATCTAAATTTAGTTCTTACACGACTAATGGGTCCGCCCTTCGAACCAATGCATAAATGTGAGCTACAGTTTCTCACCTGGAAAACAGCTTTTCTCGTAGCTATCACTTCCCTTAGAAGGGTTGGTGAAATACAAGCGTTCACTATACAGGAACCCTTCATACAAATACATCACAGCAAGGTCATACTTCGCACAAATCCGAAGTTTCTGCCCAAGGTCATTTCCCCCTTCCATCTCAATCAATCGGTGGAATTACCTGTCTTCTTCTCGCAACCCCAATCTGTTGCGGAAAGGGCCTTACACACACTTGATGTGAAAAGGGCTTTGCTATACTACATACAAAGAACGCAACCCTTCAGGAAGACTAAACAATTGTTCGTTTCCTTCTCTCCACCACATAAAGGCAACCCCATTTCTAAATCAGGGATAGCTAGGTGGATTGTAAAGTGCATACAAATTTGCTATCAAAAGGCAAAGAGAACATTATCTGTTCCGCCTAAAGCCCACTCTACAAGAAAGTTAGGGGCTTCTATGGCTTTTCTAGGGAATATACCCTTGGATGACATCTGCAAAGCAGCCACATGGTCTACACCGCACACCTTCATAAAACATTACTGTGTAGATGTGCATTCCAAGCAGCAAGCTAGGGTGGGCCAGGCTGTACTAAAGACACTTTTTCAAACAGCTGCAACGGATACCGGTGGTCGCCGCTAAGGTTGGGTACTGCTATATAATCTATGCTAAGTGTACAATCTGCAGCTCATATGCCTCGAACGGAATATGCTACTTACCAGTATGCATCTGTTCTTGGCATGTAGAGCTGCAGAGTTGTACACGCCCACCCGCCTCCCCGGCTACCTGTATCCGTTCCAGTACATCTTATTTAGATACAACACACATGGGTTTCTCACTGTTATTACTACGCTCCATCATTTCCCTCTTGGCGAAAAGCAATGTGAGGATGGAGCCGAAGCCCATGCGCAGTACGGACCGAAGGAGGAGTCACCAAACTCGTGACTTCCAAAGAACAAAAACAAACTGCAAACATCCGGGCCCAACACCAGATGGCGATCTATGCTAAGTGTACAACTCTGCAGCTCTACATGCCAAGAACAGATGCATACTGGTAAGTAGCATATTCCATATATATATGTATATATATATATGTGTGTGTATATATATATATATATATATATAATGTGTGTGTGTGTATATATATGTGTATATATATATGTCTTATTATTGATAATAACATTACACAGAGTACTAAAGAACTAAGGGAAGAACAGGGTCAACCATTGGGCATATACTAGATGACATCAAACCGAATAAGCCATAAGGGTACAGTCTAATTTCCCAGTATATATTTCCACATTATGCAATGCTTTGGTGCCCTATAGGAGAGTAGAAAGAAGTGTGAGGAACCACAGATGCAATCCATTATTGCAGTCAGGGTTCAGCTCAGCAGTCCGGGCCACAGACCACTGCGGAGCAAGCGGAGTTGTCGTGGGTGCTCTATTCTCTGAGCGTTCCAGATACTGGTGCGATACTGGTTGTTGGTGCTTCGCCAGGTAGTCCACCTGCAGGACCCAAATGTCTCTTGGTCTCGATCTCTCAGGCATGAGGTTCAATAGACCTCAGTTGTTCCTGACAGTAGGCTGCATTGCCCAGCCATTGCTTGGAACGCGGCTCGGGAAGAAGCCCCAACCCCAAGTTTCGCCAGCAATAGCAAGATGGCAATTAATTTGCGTATTTTGAAAGGGATATCCTTCACATAGCCTAAAAAGGCTATCAACAGTGAACTCTGGGGAACGTTATCCGTAATTAAGTTGATAGTGTTGAATACAGAAAAGTACAACAGCTGGACACTCCCAGGCCGAATGCAAGAAAGTGGCAGTAAACGCATCGCAGACGTTTAGCATAGTCGGCCAGTCTCATTCTGTGCAAATGGGCTGGTGTACGATAGATCCTATCCAAGTATTTAAAATGGATTAACCAAAGTCTGTAGTTTAGGGAGAGGGCTCTGGATTGGGAGCAGCAATAGTGCCACTGCTCGTCACTGATGGGAGACTGCAGATCAGCAGTCCAAGCAGACTGGACGGAAGGGGCACAGATCGGGGCCTTATCTTGCATCGTGGTGTAGAGGCGCGTGATGAGTTTGATTTGAGGATGGGCTAGCACTGATTTCTGCTGGTCTTTGAGTATAAATTGATACTTTATTTAAAGAAACTTGAACAGTTCTATAAAAATTTTATAGAGGTGTGCACGCACATTTATATTGGGAGCTCACTGGTTAATCGTGGTTTCAGTGACCAGCAGGACTGGTGTTTATTGTGTAATCTTTGATGGTGCGCATCTGCCTATAAATTCTTGGTTGGTGTTCTGCATAAATCTGAAAGGCAGTCATTGTAATTGTTTACCAACTATGTTCTGAACCCCCTAAAATAATGTTTCAATTTGTTAAAGGTAAACGATTTTATTGCTCTGGAAAAGATAACCAAAGAAGTGAAGTCTGTGACGATAATTGGCGGTGGTTTCCTAGGCAGTGAACTTGCTTGTGCTTTAGGAAGAAGAGGTAAGTAAAAAAGAATTTGCGAGTCTTCAGTGATGTTACTTGACAGTAATACAAAGGAGGTTCCTTGCATGTTCAGATGGTGTTAATGCTTATTCCGCCTTGCCAGATTGACAGCAGGATAGATTTCGTGTCACAGACATGTGCGATAACATGGGCGATTCTGCTCACATTTTACTACTATTACTCTGGATTGTTTTATTGAGATCTTAAAATTAATATGATGTTTCTGTCCTTGGCAGCATGTTGTTGGTTTTCAACCTGGATTAGGCCTAAGCTGTCTCCTCCCAAATTAGACATGTTTCTAAGTTCTTCACAAGTTTTGATTTAGGAGTATAGAAAAAGTCGCTCTTGGTGACAACATCACTCTTCATCCAGATCTTCTATCCTTTTTATTAACACTCTGTCCTTAACTCCCCATCGGTGACCTCTTCATGTCAGGCCAGCACACGTATTGCGTAACTATGATGTCCTGATTATGCTTGCCAGCGACAGGGTCAGTGATCTGGAAGAGACCTAAGTGCATATCGCTTTATGTGGATCTCTAAGGTGTATCTTTTCAAATGAACAGATTTTGGCTCTGCTCATATAAGAACAGTATGCTTATGTTTGTGATTTCAAAAAAAGTCAAAAGCCTAAGAGTTTTCTAAACTCCATAAAGTTAAAAAAAAAAATAATTGTTTCAAGCATCTTGCTTCTTCTTGCGTTTGATCATAATTTGCAATGATTTTTTTAAATTGATTGGTCAATTGTGAAACACAAGTATTATCGCAGATAATAATGCCTCCGAAGAGATGTACAAAACCTACAGGTAACCATTACACGGGGTAATCTTAATGATAAGCAAATATCATTCCATCACTTGAAAGCATCTAGGCTTTTTATTAATTTGTGTATTATTCATATTAGTTGTTGATTGCTATACTGCGCTTCTGCTTGTGTTCAGTTCCTCCAAGTCCATATGATTGATTATGGTTTGCAAAGTTTAACCAAGGGAACGCCTTTCTCTGTGGAGCTGGCACCACTTCAGACGTATCTTGACACCTAACTTTGTGCCTGGTGATTGAAGCTCTGGCTAGTATGAATTGCCTGTCTTGTGCACTTGGTTAACATGGGAAATCCTTGCTATTGTCTTCATTCTCCTGTTTGCCCCTACAGCACGACTTACCGGCCTAGAAGTGATTCAGATGTTCCCAGAGACTGGGAACATGGGAAAGGTTCTGCCAGAATATCTTAGTAACTGGACCACAAACAAAATACGGAGCGGTAAGTCTGTTGTTGTAGCAGTTTTTTAATTTTTTTTAATGGAAGCTGTTTTACTTGTCAGGCGTCAGCTTAGAAGCAAATGGTATAGTGGTGATTGCAAATGCAAATCATCTAAGTACAATTAAGCACCATTTAAGCACACTTCATAAAGACCATGTGAGGTTCCAAAACAGGATATTTGTTTTATTGACGTTCTTTTAAACGGTCTACCTAGTGCCTTTCAAGAGTGAGTTTGATTACATCCTGCTTTAAATATTGTAAATGTTGGCAAGCATGGGCATGTAAGAAATGGTTTCCTATATATAACTAGCACCTTAAACCTGGTTTAGACCTCAGTTCTGGCATTTGCGATGTCAGTCCTTTGAACATTGGTAGGTCTGGCTTTGTGAAGGGTCATTTAGCTGAAGTATTGAACCATACTCATTACATAACTGGTGAAGATTTGCAAACTTAAGTATGTGATGTTGTTAGTCTTTTGCCATTTCTACAGCAAAGTCTTTTACTCATTTCAGGTTGGCTTTGTTGGTATTTTACTAATT
Organism: Triturus cristatus; assembly: GCF_964204655.1. Lineage (NCBI taxonomy): Eukaryota > Metazoa > Chordata > Amphibia > Caudata > Salamandridae > Triturus > Triturus cristatus. Next base: position 567,367,337 of record NC_140588.1, read on the forward strand.
CAAAGCTGTAATATTGTGCCTGGAGTGGTGGATGGCTTTTGTCATTTTACAGCTCTGCAAGGGCAGCACTGTGCAAGTCCTATGCTTAAAGACTTTGCTGTAGAAATGGCAAAAGACTTTGTCCTTTTCTATCTCTGCGTGGATGGCACTGTGCTAATCCTATGCTTAAAAACTTTGGTAGAAAAGCAGACATTTGAGGTTAGCAGATCTAGAGTGTCGCTGGTGTTGAGTGCTCTATATAGGAGCTGCTTTCCACCTAAACTTGAGAACTACCCAGAGTTCTCTGCTTCTTTTTTGCAGAATGTATTCGTCACTCTGTCTGAAAGGGTATTTTTTTGACTTATACTGGGTGCTCCCTTGTGTCTGGACAAAGCTATACCTCTCTGAAGAGCTCTAATTAGAGCGAAGCACTGTCAGGGTCAGTTTTTACTCATTTCAGGTTGGCTTGGTTGGTATTTTACCAATTCAAAGCTGTAATATTGTGCCTGGAGTGGTGGATGGCTTTTGTCATTTTACAGCTCGGCAAGGGTAGCACTGTGCTAGTCCTATGCTTAAAGACTTTGCTGTAGTAATGGCAAAAGACTTTGTCCTTTTCTATCTCGGCGTGGATGGCACTGTGCTAGTCCTATGCTTAAAGACTTTGGTAGAAAAGCAGACATTTGAGGTGAGCAGATCTCTGGTGTTGAGTCTGCTCTATGCAGAAGCTGCTTTCCACCTAAACTTGAGAACTTCCCAGAGTTCTCTGCTTCTTTTTTGCATAATTTATTCGTCACTCTATGCCTGAAAGGGTATTTTTTTTATATATATCTATATATATATATATATATATACGCACACGCGAACACACACACACACACACACACACACACACACACACACACACACACGAGATAAAACACAATCAGATAATAATGGAACATTCACAAGACAAATGCAAAGAAGCAAAACGTAAGCAAATAATAATAATGGACATCCAATGCAAGAAACAAGCACTGTTAAATCCAGGAACTAAACACTGTCAAATTAAAGCATCAATAATAAAGACCACAACATGAAAACATCACAAAGCATTAACACTTATAGCTTATGCACACGAAATAAGTAAAACAAATACCTCACCGAATGGTCTGTCAACATTCTAGCCAGCAAAACTGGAGGAGCCCTTGACAGTCAGGCAGAAGTCTCAATAAGGACCGTTGAAGTTCCCTTCGGCAACCCATCTGTTCCACAGCAAGCTCCTGTATCCGCGCCATGATTTCCCCCCTTTAATACATTTTACTAACACGGAGAGAGACTTCTAGAAATTCCCTCTCCCTTCATCTATTGCAAAACCAAGGCTGACCATAATGGTCTGTTCCATGGTCAAGACCGAAGCCGGCCGAACCTCCGTGTTTTGACTCTGAGACCGAGAAGTACATGCCTCTCTCACGCTTTCAAATGCACATCCCACATGTTCTGTTCTAAGCAAGGCTGTTTTTGCTAAGTGCTGAAAAGAAATTAAAACATCATACTCTGAAGCTGCAAGAAGGCACAAAATGAGAGCACAAAATGATGTTCATTCAAAATGGAGTCAGTTAAAACGCATAGTCAAAGGTCACCACAATCTAACAATGCAAAACGATATGCGCAAGAATTGGGCAATCCAGCACCATGTGGTAGAAATCAGCCTCCTCTACTTGGCATCTTCGGCAGGTCGCATAGGCCCCAGGCAACATAATATTGATCCATATAGTGGTGAAGTATACCCTGTTAAGATATTAGTACTGCATTATTTTAAACCGGGTGTCCTGGGATGTGCAAGGGCTATATTGCAGGACATTTTTCCAGTTGCCATCTATGAGCTCTAGGCCCATGTCTGCGGCCCACTGTAAACAAAGCCCAGTCAGGTTGTGTAGGAAAGTTCCCGTTTATCATGGTCACCCCCACTTTTTGCCAATGGTACTGATGTTTTTGACTGATGTACACTATGTCCCTGCTAACCAGGCCCCAGTGCTCTTTCCCTAAAGCACGGTAAAATGGTCTAATTGTGACACAATTGGCACCCACTTTGGCACCCCTGTTAGTCCCTAGTAAGTTGAACTCCTGATACCGAGAGCATGGGTACCAAAGAGGGTCCCTAAGGGCTGCAGCATGTATTATGCCTCCCTAAGGGACCCCATACAATATGCATGCAGCCTGCCATTGCAAACTTTGTTTTATGGTGCAAACCATGAGTGAAAATACGACATGGCACACTCACTGTGCAATGCAAAAGTCATTGCATGTAATATATGCAACTCGCCCCAACAGCAAGCCTTGTAGCCCTAAGGCAGGGTGCATTATATTACGTGTGAGGGCATATCTTCATGATCAGATAGGCACTTGTGCTGTGTAGTCTATTACAAGTGAATAGGGAAGCCATCTTAAGTATATGTAGTGGACATTGATCATTACGAGTTCCCCAGCTACACGATGGCTTTACTGAAACGTGTGGTGTTTGGTATCAAACATCTCATCTTAATAAACCTGTACTGTTGCTAGTTCAATATTTATTATGACGTGCACACACAGGGCACCTTAGAAGTTCCCCCTGAAAAACCTACCCCTACCTAGTGTGCTGGCTGACTGGTATCGACCAGTCTGCCACCACAGACAAGTTTCTGACCCCCTGCAGATGAGAGCCCACGCTCTCTGAGGACAGAAAAGATGCCTACTCCAGAGGAAGGTGTTCACACCTTTTCCAGCAGAATGGCTAGTGATTTAGCATATTGGAGCCAGGGGCTTCAAAGCCCCTACCACCTTTGATTGGCAACCCCAGCTTCCCCCAGACCTGGGAGATGCCACCCTCTGCCCTGCGGCTCATTTCGCACCAGGACAGGCATGAAATTAGCTATGCAAGTAAGTGTGATGCATCACCATGCTAGTCACACCCCTAAGGTGAGCTGCCTGATGTCCTCCACGAATGAACGGTTCCACCATCTTGATTTTGGTGGAATTAGGAACTTTGGGACAGGGTTATGCCCACTCCCCACACAAAGTGGTCAGATAGGGGGTATAATGAACCCAAGAGTAAGTAGCCCATAAGAATGAGAGAACAGTCGACTGGCTGAGGACTTGGTGCAAACCCTGACTGCTCCTGTCCTGACAATTATAAAGACTCAACTTGTCCTGCATCTGTATAACCTCCAAAAGCCTCGGAGGACTGCCAGCAATTCTTCAACCAGCCAGCATCTCCCTTGAAGTGGAGGAGCCACTTTCCTGCACAACAACCGCAACTTCCGGTACACCGATCTGCTGAGCACCTGTTCCACTGAAGCAGCAGTCACCCAGGAAGAGGTCACAGTGCTCCAGGTGGTCAGATCAGTCTCCCCACCAAGTTCGGAAATGCCAGGACCTGCAGGAGCTGCCCTGCACCAAAACTAAGAGTATCGAAGCCCTTGCAGCAGCCAAGGCTTGTTAATTGCCCAGCCCAGACACTAACACCGGCAAGACCAACTCACTGTGGGATGTCAGCATCAGAGAGGCCATTGTCGAGAATAGCCCGGTTGTCTTTTTTTTGTCCCCATCTCCAGTTTGACCTAAAAAGAGAGCCTTCAACGCAACCGACCTGTGGACAAAACACCTCTGCACCCGATCCCCCTCCAAGCGCGAGTCTCCGCCAACCGATGGTGAACCCTTGCCCTAGAGACCCTTAAGGACCGAGCCTCCCCATGGGTTTCAGGTTTCTCCATAGACTCCAGCTGTAGTGTTCGAGGCTACCCTTGCGACCAGCACCTGGACCCACCAGGGCAGGTAAACCAAAACTGTTGGCGATTCCAAGGCCCTTGGCCCCTACTTACCTTAAGTTCAAAAGAACAATCCTGTAACTTGATTGCAAGTACCCCTATGCAGTGTATGTTCCTCCCACAGGATAACACTACCTTAATTTGATGCTCGGGCCTCAAATCTGACAGCTGTATTTTCTGTTTCTGAAAATCCCTAACTCAATTTACCTAATTTCGTAGATCTTGGTGTCTAAATTAATTAAAAAATCTGTTATTTTTCTAATTTTTTGTTGGAAATAAAAAAAAGAGCTATCTGGCACAACTACCCAGGTTGATATTTTTATATTCGAAGTGCTGTAAAATAATTGTTTTTTTCCAAAATATTTAATAAATGTATTTCAGTTTTAAATGACTAAACACTTGAATAACGAACTTGTGCCCATCACAGATAGCGGAAATGTTACCCAGAAATACACATATATTATTCCAGGGAGGTTAGCACCACTTTGATGTAGTCAGCTTTAGTGCAATAGATGCGTACTGCCAGATATCTAAAAGTAACTGGCTCCCAGAGCAGGTTATACTTTTTTGCAGGGGGTTTCGGCTGCATGACCATGGAGCGCTACATGAATCCATTGGATTTGTCTCACTTCACACGTATGCCCAAGTCCTCTAAGACCCTGAAGGCACCCTTCATGTCTAAGCTTTCACCCCGTATACCATGTCGTCCATGTAAATGGAAACGTATAGGGGGAGCCGTCGACCTTGTAGCCCTCAATAATACTCGCCCTTGCAAAGCATACAGTTCTGTGGCCATAGCGAATAGTACCAACGAGAGAGGGTTTTGCAGCGTGAATCTTTCTGGATTCACTATGCTGTGCATTATTCCGTGATCTTGTGGTTGGGTCCGGATTCGTAGTCTTTTCTTTGTTTTTTTTTTTTTTTTTTTTTTTGTAGCCCAGGTGGGCGTCGACGTACACCATTTGGTGCACCTCCCGACACCTTTGGGGCGCCATCTTCAGATTCTTTTTTCCGCCGTTGGGTCTGGATCGTCATCGGGAAGCTCCAGAATTACACTCGAAGGAAGAAGGAAGAAAAGCGAGTTTCGTCGATAGAAACACTAGAAGATATCAGGAAAGGAAAAGATTTCATCAGGAGCGCGAAGAAAGGAGGACCAGCGCCCTTTTTCTTCGACGGCCTTGGAGAATGCACGCTCAGAGACCCTGAGCGCAATGGACAAGACTCCATTCAAGTTCTGCCCAAACTGCCACCACAAGTTCGCGCAGAGAGACCAGCATCCGGTCTGCAACCTCTGCCTACCGGTCGATCACCAGAGTATCGACTGCAACGCCTGCTCAGCCTTCGCGCCGAAGACACTCAGGGTGAGAGAGCGGCAGAGAAGGGCCAACGCCAGCATGGACGGCAAGGGGAAGCCCCCGACGCTCTACGCTCTGGGCCTCTCCTCAGACGACGAGGACAACGTCGCCGAGACAGCCGAAAACTTCACGGTCGTAGAGACCGACAAGAAAAAAGAAGACGAGGTAAGAGAATCGTCGAGCGCAAAACAAAAAGTACCTCGACAACACGAGGGTGACGCGAGAAAATCTGATTCAAAGTCCACGAAGGGAGCCCCGGCGCCGAAAACTTCGACGTCCAAAGGGGGAACCACGGACAAGAGGCCGAGCGGATCCTTAGATAAGGACTCCCCGGTGCCGAAAGACGCCGAAAGGCAAGGGTCGTCGAAAGCATCCCATGAAACGGGCCGATCGACGCAGAAAGAACGTTCGACGTCGACGCAAGGTTCATCGAAAAGACCCGCGGTCGACGCCGAAAGCATCTCCGAGATGGAGAAGAAGAAGAGGCGGCTCGAGGCCGAAATGGAGAACATCCTTCAAAGAAAGAAGGAGTTCGACGCCAGAATGAAGGAATTCAAGATTCCAACGGTTCCATCAGCGGACGTCGAGGAGGTCGAAGACGAGTTCGCCGCCGAAGGGCTGACAAGGGAACTCGAAGAGGAAGAAGAGCCCTATTATGAGGGAGAAGCCGAGGAAGAAGACCAACGGTCGTTCTACGAATCGGCGGGATCTACCAGCAACGACGTCGAATGGCACGATCTCGACACCGAAAACCCGGAGGAGCCCGTGGACACGTACCCTTCGAGGCCTTCGCCACCCGACGACATCGGGGTCTACAATATGGTGGTCAGGAGCGCAGCAATGGCCTTCGGCGTCAAACTCGACGAGGAGAAACCGAAAGCCGATTTTCTCGTCGAGACACTGCTCCCCATCCAGACAAGGAGCCAGTTCCTCCCCATGCTACAAAGCGTGATGAATCAGGGGAGAGAAGCCTTCAAGGAACCTGCAACCTGCCGGTCGATCACGCCCAGGACAGAGAAGAAATATAAGCACTCCTCCCTGGACCCCCCTTACATCAAGGGTAGCGTGACCGCGGACTCCATCATAGCCTCCACGGCCAGGAGAAGGGCCAACGTACCAGCAACTTCGGGCCCACCCCCGGATAAGGAGAGCAGGAGGATTGACCTCACAGGAAGAAAGGTCGAGAGGAACGCCGCAATGCACTGGCGCATGGCGAATTCAAATGCACTCCTCAATAGACACCAGTACCAGCACTGGGATGAGATGGGGGAGTTAGTAAAGCACCTCCCCGAAGAATTCCGGCAGAGAGCCTCTCACCTGATAGATGAAGGCAAAAACATCGCCAACTCCTGCATAAAGACGGCGTTGGATGGGGCAGAGACTTCAGCAAGACTCATGGCCATAGGGGTCACAGAGAGGAGGCATGCATGGCTAAGAATCTCGGGATTCAAACCGGAAGTACAGAACAACATCCTTGGCACCCCCTTCAATGGAGAGACACTGTTCGGAGCAACAGTGGACGACAAGCTCACCCAGCTGAAAAAAGAAAACGAGACGGCGAGGTCCATGGGGGCCCTACAGCTGAGGGGAATGAGGCGAGGAAATCCCTCGAAGACCCTACGGTAGGGGAGGAAGCCAGCAGGGGACGTCGCACCAGGTGTTCCAACAAAGTCAGCAGGGTGAAGGTCACGGACAAGGTCAACAGAAGCAAAACTGGCAATATCAACCTCGGGGCCAGTCCTTTCGCGGGAGAGGGAACGGACGTGGCCAAAGGAGGAGAGGGGGCGAACAGCCCTCGACAAAGTGACTCAGCACGCAAGAGGACGCCTACCCTCGTCAGGACCCCAAGGGTGAGGCGCAAAAAAGTGTCATCAGGGGGAAGAGAAAATTCAAGAGCCTACGAGCATACGACACCAGTAGGCGGAAGACTGAGGTTCTACCTTCAGGAGTGGCGGCGTATAACCACAGACAAGTGGATACGGAACGTTGTGCAGTACGGGTACTGCGTAGATTTGGAGAAAAGACCTCCAAACAGGAAACCAAGGGGAAGACTGAGATCGGCCCAAGAACTGGCAATACTCAGAGAAGAAACGCGGAAACTCCTGCAAAAGGGAGCCATAGAGACAGTGCCGTTCAGAGAACGCAACAAAGGGGTCTACTCAAACTACTTCGTGGTTCCGAAGGTAGACGGAGACCTCAGACCCATACTAGACCTCCGTTACCTAAACAAGTTCATCAGAACGCAAAGGTTCAAAATGACTTCACTGCAGGAGGTTCTGCCACAGATAAGAGAAGGGGACTTCATGGTCACCGTGGACCTCAAGGATGCCTATCTTCACATCCCAATAAACAGAAGGCACAAGGGCCTTCTAAGATTCAACATCGAACAAGAACACTACCAGTTCACGACCCTGGCCTTCGGATTAAAATCAGCGCCAAGGGTCTTTACAAAATGCCTGTCGGCGGTAGCGGCGCACCTACGAAGGCAGGGAATACATGTCTACCCCTACTTGGACGACTGGCTGGTCAAGGCAAACTCACGCGGAAAGTGCGAGAGGCACGCAAAACGCGTAACAGACACCCTCACAAAACTGGGATTCTCGATCCACTGGGGAAAATCATCGATGGAACCAGAGCAGGTGAAGATTTTCCTGGGGGCAAAGATCAACTCCCGCAACAGTACAGTAGTGCCCAGCGAGAGGAGGACAGAGGCTCTACTAAAGGAGGCGAAGCTCTACCAGAAGGGGCGAGCTCTGACAGTGAGGGCTGTGAGCAAGATGATGGGGATGATGGCGTCCTGTATCCAGCTGGTGCCGAATGTACGCCTGCACATGAGACCATTCCAGGAATGGCTACAACAACAATGGTCACAAGCAAACGGAAGCTGGGAGGATCTAGTGGTTGTGACGCACGCAGTGCAGGAGGAGATAACTTGGTGGAACAGAGGCAACATAACCGCAGGGAGAAGCCTGACACCACCAATCCCAACAGTGACCATTACCACGGACGCATCGCAGAAGGGATGGGGAGCGCACATGGACAACCTCAGAGTGAGGGGTCTATGGGCCCCAGCAGATGCGGTCCGCCATATCAACTACCTCGAGTTGAAAACAATCCTGCTAGCCCTGAAGGCATTCCAGAGGCACCTGTTCAACAAGAGGGTGTTGGTCCAAACAGACAACACCACGGCGATGTTCTACATCAACAAACAAGGGGGGACACAGTCGTTCCCACTCTCATCCCTAGCTCAGGAGATTTGGAGATGGGCCATACCTCTCAGGATAGATCTACTGGCAATTCACCTACCGGGGAAGGACAATGTGGAGGCAGACTGGCTAAGCAGGCAGACCTCAGCATCACACGAGTGGGAGCTCAATGGCCAGGAAACGGAGAAACTGTTCCGGAGATGGGGGACTCCCACAATAGACCTCTTTGCAACACGCCACAATGCAAAATGCCAAAGCTTCGCGTCCAGGCAACCAGATCAGCAATCCAAGGGAAATGCCCTATGGATAAGCTGGTCGAGGACATTTGCCTACGCCTTTCCACCGATACCCCTGTTGCACAGAGTGCTCGACAAGTGCAGAACCAGCAACATGACCCTGATCCTGGTGGCTCCGCAGTGGGCGAGGCAGACATGGTTCTCACAAATTCAAGAAATGGCACAAGGCGACCCATACAGGTTCGAGAGGAGGAAGGACCTGCTCTCAATGCAAAACGGAGAGGTCCTGCACCCAGAGCCAGAGACCCTCAACCTGGCGGCATGGCTCCTGAAGACATAGAGTTCGCGCACCTAAGATTGCCGCCGAGCACGATGCGAGTGCTACGGGAGGCGAGGAAACCAACTACACGAAAATGCTACAGCGCAAAATGGAAGAGGTTCACTGTGTGGTGCCGGAAAAAGGGCCTGCAAAACAGAATGACAAGAGACTCAACAGTACTGAGGTACCTCACACACCTTCTAAAGAGTAACCTCTGCTCGAGCTCACTAAGGGTACACCTAGCGGCCATCGTGGCCTACACCAGAGGTGAAAAAGGTGGAAGTTTCTTCAGCTCGCAGGTGGTGAGGAGATTCATGGAAGGAGCCAAAAGGATGGCCCCCCCGAAAAGGTTGCCGCCGCCGGCATGGAATCTGAATGTGGTCCTGACGGAGCTCATGAAGGCACCGTTTGAACCCATTCACAAGGCCACACTGCAGATGTTGACTATGAAAACAGCCTTTCTGGTGGCCATAACCTCACTACGCAGGGTGAGCGAGCTTCAAGCACTAACGCTGCAGGAACCCTACATTCAGATTCACAAAGATAGAATAGTCCTGAGATCGGACCCACACTTCATGCCCAAGGTAGTGTCGGCGTTCCACATAAATCAGGCTATCCAGATACCAAGTTTCTTCCAAAACCCGACTACAAACGCAGAAAAGGCACTGCACACCCTCGATGCCAGAAGAGCGGTGATGCACTACATTGAGAGAACCAAGGAACTCAGGAAGTCGAAACAGCTGTTTGTGTCCTTTGCTACTAGCTTCATGGGTAGACCAGTGACTAAGGGCACCATCGCAAGGTGGATTGCCCTCACTATTCAATTCTGCCACAAACAGGCTGGACAGGAGCTAGCGGAGGGGCCGCAGGCTCACTCCACAAGGAAGAAAGGGGCCACCGTGGCCTTCCTGGCGAACACGCCCATCCAGGACATATGCCTCGCGGCAACTTGGGCATCTGTGCACACGTTCACGAAACACTACTGCGTGGACATTCAGATGAACAAGGAAGCACAGGTTGGACAGAAGGTGCTTCAGCACATTTTCAACGACCAACGCTCATCTACCACCCAGCCGCCACAGAACTAGGAAAACCGCTACAAAATCGATGCACAGCATAGTGAATCCAGAAAGATTCACGCTGCAAAACGAATAGTTTCTTACCTGTCGGTGTAGTTTTGCAGCTTGAAGATCTTTCTGGATTCACTAGCGAACCCACCCACCTCCGCCAGGAAGATGAGGCTGGAGGAAGAGGGGGTAAAATGGAAAAGATCAAAGAAATACAAACATACAGATAAAGGAACAAGAAGGATTAATCAATCGCCTAGGGTTAAAAAAAAAAAAAAAAAAAAAAAAAGAGGAAAGGAAAAAAGAACCCGAAGATGGCGCCCCAAAGGTGGGACTACGAATCCGGACCCAACCACAAGATCGCGGAATAATGCACAGCATAGTGAATCCAGAAAGATCTTCAAGCTGCAAAACTACACCGACAGGTAAGAAACTATTCGTTACCTGCCATCTGCCCCTTCCAATTTAACAGCCATCCGAGATAACTCTACTGGTCTTTATACAGGCTGTTTGGGTAGTATAAAGTAGCTACGTCCAGCTAAGGAACCCCCTGCCTTGTCCCATGCTTGCCATTGTGACGTAAAGGAAGTCCTATCTCATAGACAAAAGTCTTGAGTTGCTCTGGGGGCATGCAAACCTTGCACCAATTATCGATCAATAGGCACTGTGCTATGCATTGGTACAAATCCTAGTTGATCGACATGGATTAGGCCACAGAGGTAAAGTAGCAGTCTGTGTACCAGAACTTTACGTAGCATCATATAATCTGCATTTAATATAGATAAGGGTCTGTAAGATGTCACCTGGTCTCCGTCCTTTCTCCCCTTCAACAGAGGGACATACAAAGCCTCTCTCATCGTTGGTGGGAGACAACCTGAAGCCCTGGCTGCATTATACCATTTGGTCAAGATAGAATTCTATAGGTAAACCTTAATGGTGCCCCTCACTTCTTGGACTACTATCTTTCTGCCAAGAGAAGTCACCATGTTGTGAGGTAATCTACTCGTTCCAGCAGCTATAATATAATTGTGGAGGGCCCGAGTATCAACAGTCTTTCCCTGCGCATAGAGTTGTGTATAAGAAGCCAGAGAAGCTGTATTAATTTCAGCTGGTGTGTAAAACATTTGACCATTTATAGTATGCAGCTGTAGTATTATTTGCGAACTCCTTTTTTCAGGTTAGCCAGCCATGCTAGCATTCTCCTAGTCTTATCACTCTCATTGTGTGCTTTAACAATATAGGTACACTGGTCATATATTTTGCGCCATTTCACCGTTTAGAACCGTTTTTCCCTTTCTAACCTGTTCTCATGGGGGTCCCCCAAGGATCTGCCTTATCTCCTATCCTCTTCAACCTTTTCTTGGAACCATTAGCTAACGCACTCAACTCCATGGATATTCACTTCCACATGTATGGCGACGACACGCAACTCTACTTGAAAATCTCATCCCCGGAAAACCTCATATCACTCAACTCCATCCTAACGTATACTCAAAACTGGTTAACTGAGAACCATCTTCTGCTCAACACCTCAAAAAACGGAATTCTTGCTCGTCTCCCCTCAGAATCACACCCCTAATCTCGACCTCTGGCTGAGCCACCTCACTGCTTTCAATTGCACTCCACTCATCGTAAACTCAGCCAAATTGCTAGGAGTCACCATGGACAAGAACCTGAATATGAAAAATCATATCAGCAACACTTGTAAAGGAGCAAACCACTTGATAAGGACACTCAGAAACATCAAACCTTTCCTTCCACTTAAGGATTTCAAGCAGTTGGTTCAAGCGCTTGTCCTACCGAGGCTAGATTATGGCAGTGTAACCCTCTGTGGCCTGCCCAAATACACCCTGGCTCCGCTAAGGGCCTCATTGAACGCTGCTGCTAGACTGGTTACAGGCACCAAACGAAATGAGCGCATATCGCCAGTACTAAACTCTAAATTGGCTCCCCTGTGAAGCACGAATCCAGCTAAAAATTGCCACGATGACAGACAAAGCTATCCACTTCAAGACGCCCAGGTATCTGGCGAAAAACTTGAACTATCTTGTGGTGTAAAAACCTCTAGAAGTGCTACTACCTTACTCTTGAAACCACCTATCCTGAACAAAAAGAGAACCTCTAACAGAGCCTTCTCCGGCGCGGCTCCAAAGATTTGGAACTCTCTTCCTCCAGAAATACGCAGAATCACCAGAACAACGGAGTTCAAACTGGAAGTCAAAAGATTCCGGATGAATAAACTCCTTCAGTAATTGGGCTAACCCCCTGGCCCGTTGACATTGTTCTTACTTCCTTTGTTTCTACATCTACTACTATACTTTTTTTTTTTTTTGACATACTGTGTACACTGTCTTCTGTTTAACATAACTTATATGTGAACTTTTATGCACTTTACGATTCATTTGTGTTTTCATCTTGTGGTTGTTACTTTATTAGCCTCCAGATCGAGTTTGATTGTAAAGCGCTCTGATATCCCTTGGGATCTTGTTCGCGCTATATAAAACTTTATAAATAAATAAATAAATAACCGCAGGTGGTTCAGAAGTGCCGGAATGCCAGTTCTATGCAATCCAACTTGTAGATGAGTTTCCCTTGTTTTCTCTCTGCCTGCAATTGGTTACATTCCCTTATTCTCTCTAAAGTAGTTGCAAATCGTATCCCCCCCAAGGTGGATTTGACAAAACGGATCATCTATAGCTGCAATATTGAGCATCTGGGTCAGGATGAGGGGTCTACAGATTATAGTTGGACTGAGTTTTTGCATGCTATTCAGCCTGTAGCATCCTTTCATGCATAGTTGCAGTGCATAAAAATGAACCTAGTCAGACAAATTATACATACCCGAATAAAAGTAATCATAGCTTCCTTCGGGATTAAGAGCCCTCTAGGAGTCTTTAAACCCCACTCTTTGGACCATCTACAAGAGTACTGAGTAATCTTATGAATTGGAAAAGAGTGTAGAGGGGGGGTGCAATCTATCCAGGATGACATTGGCTATGCAGTTGAAATCAGTGAATATATAATACTGTGGTTATATGGGGTATCAGGGGGGGTGGGTTAATATTCCCCTAGCAAACGAGGAATACTTAGTAACATGTATCTATCCACACCGGTGTTTTTGCAGATCTAGGCCCTCTTTTAGTAAGGTGGGGTTAGGCGACCTGGGCCCTGCACCTTTCAATGTACATTTGTAGTGTCTTTTACTGTAAAACGAAGTAGTTAAAGTAGTATTAGTTATAGTGAATAAGAAACAAACCAGTGTTGTGGACCCTGCATATCACAGCCCATGACCCTCAACCAGACAGTCCGTTTACGGAGAAAGTGTACACCTCAACAAAGTAGTTGAACAGTCGTAACACACCTAAACTGAACCCACCTGGGACACACGTGCTTTGGCGCTCCGTCCAAACTGTGCTTAACCGTAACGTAATCACACCTTTAGCAAGGCGGACTGGTCACTCAAGGTTGAAAGAAGGGGTGAATAAAGTCTCGGACGAGCAAATCAAACTCTCGCATCCCAGAACATCCCACTGGGGTCTATTAGTATCTCAAAGAATGATGAACTTCCTGGGCTATGTAAACGTGAAGAACCCTGGTATGTGCCCCAACCCCATTTTAACTCGATGGGAAACCTAGATCATGTCATCAGCAGTTCTAGGCATAGCTCTAGGCAGAAAAACACTTGAGCCCGTTCCTAGGATGCTCTACATGCCAGAACCAGAGTCCTCTATGGAGATCCCCCTGCATCCTCTATGTCCATCAGTGTGTCCCTCCATTGCGGCCGCTGCTAGGTCCTCATCCCTGCCAGCTCAGGCCTGTCGCCCTGTGAGCTGGGCGCTCCAAGGCCACTTCGACTGAGTCAGTTTGCACCCATGGGGTATAGCTGGGGTTCAGCTCTCCAAAGTGGCACTGGCTATCCTAGGTATTAATACAGTCCCAGGCCTCGGTTAGGTCTGCGAAAAACCTATGTTTTGTCATCAAGCTGAACCCTCTGTGTAGCCGGAAACAGTAGAGCATAAGGTATCTCCAGTGCTTGCAGTCCCTTTTTCACTGCTATGAAAGATGCTTTAACCTTCTGCACTGACTTTGTGAAGTCTGGGGGAATCAAAACCTGTGCTTTCTCCACTATAAAGGGAACAGCAGCTTGTGTCTGTTCCAACAAAAACAATTTGGTCTCAGAAGTGAATGAGGTGTACTACCACTGGCTGCCGTAGTGTGCCAGATCTGGGGGGGGGGGGGCGAGCTAGCAACGTGTGCACTGTCTTGAGGGCATAGAACTAGACCAACCTTCCGGGGATGCCACCTCCTGTAGGCAGTCTTCTAGAAAGGCGATCCTAGACTGCCCTTTGATATTCTTCAATATTCTCTAGCAATTGAACAATTCTTATGTTATTGCACCACACCCTGCCATCTTGCTCTTTTACTGTGCTTCCAATGACTCCAATACGGTGGCTTCCACCTTGTGCATCTGAAAAGCCATTTTCTTGTCATCATCCCTCAAACTCCGAACCACCACCGAGTCAATTTTATTTTCCAGAGCGCCTCTGGTGTGATCAGTGGCAGCCAGGATTCCTTTTATTTTATCTGGAGATGCGTGGTCCGAACCAGTATCCTTCGAGGTAGGGGGTACACAAGATGGGTCCTCCTTGGGCTTTTGCATCCACCTTGCATCTGCCCTAATGGTCAGAAGGTAGAGCGAAGAAAGTGGAAAGGTGATGACTGACCTGCAAGCGTGGGGTAGGTGGGACAAGCAGGGCACAGTGTCGAGACAGAAATGTGCACAGAGCCCCCAACTTTGCAGCCCGAATGTAAAAGGTTCCTTTGAGGATGATCGGTCAAACCATCCTTTTCCATGCAGTCTTTTAGCGATTCTCCGCATGTTAAGGGGCTCAGTGGCGGGGGAACAAGAACCACCACCTGACCCTTGTCCTTTCAATGTTGAAGTCACCTCTTCGATAAATAAGTACTTTACTTGGTACTCGCCAGAGAAATTGGCCTATTATTGCAGGGCCTGTTATCCTAATCCCTGATATTCCAAGCCCTGTCCTTTGGTGTTTAAAGCAGTGCTTCCTGATAGAGGTGGAGACTCTTAAGATGAGCAGTGTTGCAGGGTTGGCCCCATTGCTCCGATTTCACACCGCATCTGTGCTTCCAAGTATATCACTGCAATAGGGCCTCACCATTGTCTGATCAACTCCTCACAGTTCGCAGTGTGGTGTAGGCATCCTTCCAGGGAGCCAGCTCATGCACAGTACCTGCAGCGTAGAAACCCAACGGGCCGCAGCACATGTCTGATCGCCATCAACACTTACAACAAAGGAGGGAGGGCGTTTCCTCTCCGGATTTGAGCCGCAAGAAGTGGTGTGTGGTTTGGGGTGGGAAGGGATGTGGCCCCCGCATGTGCCAAAGCCAGTTCATCAGACCTGTGGTTGAACCATGTCCTCCACCAGACCACTGCGCACTCACCAACACCACGGTCGCAGTCACATCCTGGCTGCCGTCTTATAGTCTCCGACTTTGGCTTATCGGTGGGCGCAAAGAGCAGCGGTGGATCCCCCGGCACTCACCAGACTCCTTGCCCTCGTTTTTAGGCCATAGCAGGTCGCCCCAGCGATCAGGATCGAGGCTTAGGTGACCAGATCTGGGGATAAACCCTGAGGTAGCCGGAGAGTGAGCACTCTGCAGTCGATCTCTACAGCATGGAGGTTCTCTCTGCCCCCCCCCCCCCCCCCCCCAAAATTGTAGAACTACTTGTCTAATTATTTTATATTTTATTTTCGATGCCTGAACATTGAAAGCAAACTTGTTTCACCTGAGGCAAGAGTGGCGAAATACCTGTTTTTTAAGGCATGTCCAAAGAACAGCCTTTAGGAAAGGGAGGGAAGTTTACCCACAGATAGAGGACACATTTCCTTGTTAAAGGAAGTGTTGGACTTGGCCCTTTTTCCCTGGTTTTTTTCGTTTTTGTAGTGTTAAGGTGCAGGTGCTTACTTCACCCAAGATGGCTGCCACAGACCCCTGCTACTGCAGGGTGGTCGTTTTTGATAGTAGCACCCTAGCTGCCAGGAGCTGGCTGGGACCCACAACAATGTTGCGACACCAGCCCGCCTTTTTGTCCCATAGTTAGAGTGGGGAAGCTCCTGGAAGATGCTGGAACCTTCTAGAAGGGAGGTGGGGTTTTACTTTTGCCGCCTTGGCTAGAAGTCACCTGACCTAGGGCTACTTAAGAGTGGGAGGGAAACTTGTGTGGTGAGTTGGCCATTGGGGTGAAGCAGAGCTGGAAGAATCCACCAGGAGTGTAGGCGGTAGGGCCTAGCCAGGGACTTATGCCTCTGAGAGTGACAGGATTTAGTTACTGCCTCTTAAGTGAGTGAGGTGCCCTGTGAATCCCACTGATCTTGCCCAGTAGTAGGAGGACCCAGAGACTCTCTGCCAACCTGACTAGGAAGGATCTAGTCGCCCTCTCCATCCCTACCCCTGTAACAGAACCCCTTAAGGGCGCCAGATACATCTGCGCCACAAGACTTCATCTGTCAACTGAGAACTGAAATCTAACTTCAAGAACTGAAACTGCATGACAAGAGCGAGCTGTAAGCCTTGAATGCCAGAGCTGAGACTGCGTGTCCAAGCTACTCTAGTGAACAAAATACTAAGCCGATTGCCAAGACACCGGGGATCGACCAGGTACTAGCGCTGTGACCCCCGCGCTTCCTACCCTGGTCTGGGACCCCCGGCAGCGTGCTCCGCTGAGCACTTTACCCCATCCTTAATTTGAGCCCCCCCCCCTGCGACGACGAAGCCAGCGCGCTCACCGCTGCGGCCTGGAGGAGTGCCCTGCTGTGTCGCGAGGCCCAGGAGAAGCCCGGGGCCCCGTCGCTGCCGTCGCAGCAGAGTGAGGAGGTGCGCAAGGTCGGGGCCGAGTTCCCCCAACGTCGTGAGGACGGACGCCTGCTGACGCCGAGACGGAGGTAAGCCCGGCGGCCGAGATCCCCCCTGGTGCGCCCCCTGCTGGTCCGGAAACCGCACCGCACTTGGCCCGGGTCGTCCCCTCCGTGGGAATCCCCTCCCCTGCCTGCGCGACGGAGAGACCCCGCCGAGGGATCCTGTCCGTGTCCCCCCTTCTGTAAGACTGAGAGCGGTGCTTAGTGAACTGCCCCGGAGCATAGGGACCCGCTCCGCAAGTCCTGTCAGTCTCCCCGCTGGAAGCCGCCTAAAGGAACTGACTAACATTACCCTCGTGTGGCGCTTCCCGCCACCGACCCTGCTTCCCCCGCTGGAGTGACAAGGGATGCGAGTAGCGCACTGTATGACCTGTTCCGCTCGAAAGTATTCACATGCCCGCGATCGCGAGTAGTGCCTTGTGTTATATGCTCTACTCGATAGTGATTACCTTAAAAGGAAATGCGAGTAGCGCCTTGTGTTACATGCTCTACTCGAACGAAGTTGTTTGCCAGGAGATGCGAGTAGCGCACTGTGTTCCATGCTCTACTCGATAGTAATTGTTTTGCCAGGAAATGCGAGTAGCGCCTTGTGTTATATGCTCTACTCGGCAGTAATTACATGCTAAGGGATGCGCGTAGCGCATTGTGTTTTATGTTCTGCACGAAGGAAATTCTACACCAGGATCACGAGTAACGTATTGTATTATATGCTCTGCTCGACTGTAATTACCTACAAATGGTTGCGCGTAGCGCTTTGTTTCATATGCTTTACTTCACAGGATTAGGGGCCATTGATTACGAGGAGCACTCAGTTCCACAGGCGCCATGTTAGTGAGCCCAATGTGTCCCCGTTCAAGTATCATGCTTAGTTAGACGGCCCGTTCAGGGAAAGACTTTACGTAAGCGCGCACAGCGCTAGAACAAGGTTAGGCACTGCATAAGTATCACCCAGAGTGTCGAATGTAATGTCATGATGGTATTATAATTCATGTATTACCCTGTTATTTCCTGAACTGCATCTGACCAACTAAACTTGGATAAACTTGAAGTAATTGCATAATTGAACGGTGTGGCGTCCCTTATTGTGTGTGTTCCTAGTCCATGAGAAGCGAGTGGTGTATGGTTGCTTAACACATAGCCCTCTGGTTGCCCGACCGGCTCGCGCCACGCTACCGCCTATAGGGCCTGGTGACCCCGGGTTCCTACAGGAAGTCTGAACTTTATCTCTTTGTGTGGGTGGTCCATCTTCAGACATTTGGGGAAACGCCTCGTGGAGGGTTTCCTTTGAGATCTGGATAGGTGGAAACTTTCATTCTTGTTCGGTAAAAAATGCTGTTTGGGAAACATGAGAGGGGCACTGCAATGGATTGGAACTCCAACAACTTGGGATTTTTTTAGCTCAAAACATTGGGATACCTGGTATAGTAAAGCCTTTTATAAAATTGAAACCAAGCAGCACTGCTAGAGATATTAGAGAAAATGCAAAAGCTCAAGTCTGATTTGCTCAGTCGTTGACGCCTGTAACAAACTGTTCATCCTAAAACCCACTCTCATGGAGACAGTTTTCTAGTACAGAATAACACATGAATGCGTTTGCATTATCGAGTGGAGACTGTGTCCAGGGAACTTTTAATTCCTGAAGTTGTGCAGTATAGAAGGTCCTGGACACAGATGAACTGAGGGCCTGGGAGAAAAAGAAGTACACATGTTGCAACTGAGTGGATTTTCGTCCTTGTGCCGGGGGGAGTTCACACGATCCTATAGACACAGGAAGTCTAATGCTGCTGCAGGGAAATCCAGAGAGCCAATTGGAACAGTGCATTTTGCTGTGGACCTGAAACAGATTTATGGAAGAACTCCTGTACCTGGAAATCATGGTCTGGTGTCTGAGGAGCCAGCCCTGAATATTTGTCCTCTTTTTCAGAGCATGTTACACTCTTACTACTTGTGGGCAGTTTGTTTTAAGAGTCACATACAGCTTTAAACGCTTTAATTATTTCAAAGCAAACATTTAATATATCGTTTTACAACTTGGTTTGTTGTGCTTTTTGGTCCCTTCATCTGAATCTATCCAGTTTTGTGTCATTTTACTTATTACATTTTTCTCTTTTTAATTAACTTGGTTTGGACCTTTTATGATTTTAGTTTTCTTAACAAACTTTATGCTTTGATCAGTTGTCTCAAGTTCTACACACATTTCTCTGAGAGGAGCCTTAATGCTTGAGCCAGCAGCCAAGGGTGAGCCAGTTGTTCCTCAAAGAAACTAGTTTACTGAATAGGAGCCAGATTATTTGTTAATTGTCCAGAGTTCTGTTGCCACGTAACATCAAGACTGGCCTTAGTGTTGCAATGGATAAGCTTACCACCGCACTAGCGGTAAGGCTCTTAGTGACTTGATAAACGGGAAGGTTCGCTTTGAAGTTTGGGAGTGGCTTCTTGTGCTGCTTGGTAGGCCATCCATAAAGTTGTGGCAAAGGGAAGAACCTCAGATGCTCCCTGATGCGTTTGATCTCAAACTCTGCAAAGGCTTAGCCTTGTGGGGAGGTGAATTGTTGCCATTTATTTAGCAGTGTGATTATTTTCTGCAGGTAGGACCTTTCCCTGGTGGGTGGTCTTTGTTTTATTCTAATTTGGGTTGTTTTACAGCTGTGTGCACTTATTTCTGGTTCAGTCCTGCGCAGGGACTCTTTGCTTGGCTGTGACCTCTGCAATGCCCCGTCTTTACGCTGCCTATACAGGGGCATATTTAAAACAATATGCCCTGTCTTCAATTTTCTTACTGTCCTCACATGCTCAGGCATGGGTTGATCACACCACTCATCTTTCAGAAAACTCAAATTATGAATTGTATCAACTTGTGAGAATCGGCAGCTTATATTGGTGTGGTTTGCTAGTCATTGTTGCATGTATGTGTTGCAAGTTTTATATTTTTACTTTTTCAGAGGGAGTCAATGTGATGCCTGAAGCTGTTGTGAAGTCAGTCATTTTCCAGGATGGCAAACTCACAATAAAACTGAAGGATGGAAGAAAGGTATGCACATCTTGATGCTTGTCAGCTTTCACATTCCGATGTCTGTCTCGACTCATTTACTTGTGCTTCTGTGGGCATCTTCTGTGTTAATACAATGCATAGTGACTGCTAGAAATTGACAGGGCCTCTTGCTTTTCACTTGCTTCTGGTGAGATGTTAGTTTTGCTTCTTCTAATCTAAGCCTCTGGATTCAATTCCCTTCTCTACTATTCCTCTTAATGTTTTAATTTCTTTGAATTAAACCACGTTTCAGAGTTCATGGCATTCACAAATAGAATCCTCAAGTTTAATTTTGGAAAATTCTAGCTTTTTGGAAATTGCCTTATAATCGACTGCCCTTCTTGGAACGGCTTTGTCATGCCTCTTGGTCCATCGACATGAAAGTAATGAGACTATTTTGAAGGACTTTGTATGAGGACATGAGACTGCAGACCTTTCCGTTTCATTGAAAATTCTGCTCTGCGAGGACTGTCAGCTCAACTCACGGGGCTCGTTCAGTTTTCCTTTTGGATTCGTGTTTGCACACCGTGTACGGTTCTGGTTTCTAAGTGAGTCTGGACCATTTGGGTTCCCCTGTGTTAGAGTCTAATCCAGAATCGCTTTTCCACCTTCCAGTCTTCAGTGAGAGACTGACTTTCACAGCTGTGAGTTGGGAAGTTATAGATTGCCTGTTATGATTTGCACCCTTTGTAACACCACAAGGCTTAATATTTGTCTTTTTACAATCTGTTCTTATGGACTGCACAAACTTGACATATCTGATTCTTAGCCACTTGAGGATATTCTGGAGTAATATTCCAGTGTATTGTTTTCTAGTTGTTTTATGGTACAAAAGTTGACCAACGCTTTGTGTTTGTCTTGGGTCCCCTCACAAGGAACAACACAACTTAAACTTCTCCTTGGGGAGTGTCATTTAGGCACAGATGTGTCCTGATGGAGACCTGGCAGCTAGATGTTGCTAGACACTGTGCTCAAGTGAAACCTCATTAGCGTGGCCCAACATGGCTGACATTCATCAGACAATGGCTTGTGTTCTTGTGCAGAAAGCAGCTGGCCTTGCAGTTTTTCCTGCTCCTTTTGGACAGGTGCCAAAACTGGCTGGGTCGATTTGGTAAAGACCCGGATGAGTAAAAACACAATGGAATTGAATCCTGCCCAGTTTAATTACTAGTGGGTAATGCTAACTCTGGCATTTCTATTCAGCACTTTTTGTTTTGCCCTTATTTAGCTATTGACCCATATATTGCTCTACAAAATGGAACGTTTTACTATACTGTGTGCTGACCAAATTGAAAATAGAATATGGGCTGGCCCTTATGCAATATAATATGTATAAAGAGGACCTCCATGTTCCTTTAGTTGAATGCCTACTGAGAGCTTTACGGTTCTCCATCATAAGTACTCTTTATGTAGACGTATATCGTCTAGTAGGAAATATTTAGTTTCAGATCAGTCTCTTGTATATCTGATTCTGCGCCTTTGTCCTAAAGATACAGTAATTTTCACACTTGTATCTTATATTTTGTTACACATTTATGAAGATTATACATTTTCTCAGCTAACTTTTGTGCATCCACATCTAGAGCAGGAAACTATTTATGCAGTCTCATTTCTAGCTCCTGTGTTAGCTACCATTATTAATTAGCCAATTTGAGAGACCAATGGGTTTTATTATCTTTAAAGCAGATCACTTTTGTAGACAAAAATAGATGACTGTATGTCAGATTCCACTAATTCTTTAAGCTATGTTGCCCACTGTTCAGATATCTGCACCTGCATTCTGTGGAGAGTAGAAAAATGGAGGGTCAGTGGTTTCCTGAAAGACCTGATACATTACACAAACACTTTAGTAGAAAGCTCCTCTGAAATCTTGAGACTGGGCCCGAATTGCCCTTTATTTGTTCAGTTACAAAGCCTAGCAGAAACACTGTGGAACTCATAACTCAGCAAACGGCAGCTATAGTTTGGAATGATCTACAGCAGGGGGTCTCCAAACTTTTCTGAAATAAAAGCTATTTGTGTTCAATGAAATTCATCCTGAGCTACTAACTTTATTAGTTTGAATTAGTGACCAACGTCATTGCAAGGTTATATTTGTGGCCACCATATGCAAGATTACGGGCACTGAGCACCTATGTGCGGCAGTTGAAAAAATGCTTTGTCAGTGTGTAATTATTCTGCATGGGTAGTACGTAACAGCCATAGCTGCAGTGCCCTTGGTACCAAGGTAATAATATTTTAAATAAGTCGTTCCAGTACTGCATTATTGACTTTTCAAATATCAGCTTTAAATTTATTTCGAAATTGTACCTATTTTTCTCCAAACATCAGCTAATAAGATCACAAAATGCATATATTTGCATCTCAATTACATGCTTTTTTAATGTTGATGTACATGTAATAATTTAACGAAACAAAACTTCTAATTCTTACAGGCGAGCATGCAGGAGAGCTACTTGCAATCTCTCTGGAGAGCTACCAGTAGCTCGCGAGCTGCTCGGTGGAGAAGCCTGAGCTACAGCTTGCAGTTTAAATTGTACACCCAGTTTGCCCAACAAAATGTCTTGAAAGACACAAAAAATAAAAGTTTCTTGCATGTTGACTTTTTCCCACTGCTGTGGGAAGATGTTAGGCAAGTAACTTGTGATGTTTTCTGTGCGGCAGTTAGTTTAAAAATAGCAAATTCATGCTTGGCACATTATCTGACACATTCATAAACCTGTCTTAGTCCACCTTTTCTACACCTGCACTGCATGGTCAGATGACTACGCAGGCTTTAGGCAGATGGGCTTCAGTATCAAGGCAGTCAACCTTCAAAGTGACGTGGAGAACCCACTGCACAAACAAAACGGCAGAGCTGCCCTTGTGTTCCTCTCTGCCAGTCGGCAGCATAGCACATCTTTCCCATAGCCAGGCCATGTACTGAGGATACCAAAAAGGAATAATAGCCTGCTAGGCAAATGACTGACACAACACTTGTTTTAGTTGGAGAAAATCATGTTGCAGGGTTATTTGACAAGGTAACGGGTTAACATGCATGTGGTTCAAGGGCTGCAAGCAGTGATTAGACCTATGCTGATTAGCCAACAAGCACAATGAATACACTGCATCTGTTGGTGAATCTTTGGAGTTCAGCCCCAAAGTCTGGACCCCATCGTCTTAGGAAAATGTAATCCTGCACAGGACCAGGCAAGCCCCATGTTGGTCAGGCGTACAATTTTGGGACCTACAGGGCATCGACTTTTTCATCCCAGTATCCTCCTATAAGGCACCCAGGGTATTTACATGCAGCCTTGTCACACTTGGGGCTCTTTCTTTTGGTTGCTTTCCACACCCGAATAACTGAGCAAATGCTCTTCCTTCTCGCTTTACTCATGAAGGTTCTTTATTTCATCTATTCGACTTTCATAGGACTAGTGGTGGTTTATTAGTAAGCAGCAGTTGGATTATGACAATGTTTTTCACCTGGGTATCTCCGAATAGCCTATGTAAATATTTCAGGTATCAAACAACACTGGTACCAGATTGGTAAAAAGCTTAAGAAAATTTGATGAGGTCCCTCTGTAGCCCTAAATACACTAGTTGAGAGGCAGACCTACTTCAAAGTTTGATCAATGTTTACGTGATAAAGCTCCACAGTACTTAAGTGATGAAGCACAGTTCCCGGCCAATTGTCGGATGAGCTACTCTTTTAAAGAGACCCTTCAACTGCTTTATGTCAGTTTCTCTTTGTAAATATGCTTGCCACCTGGCAGTGTCTCATCTTAGGCTTTCAATTTAGTTGTTCCCTCCTTTGTGGTTTTAAAAAGTGCATTTGTTAGGTTGGCCATAGGTAGAGGTGGGGAAGGACACTCTTCCCCCCCCCCCCCCCCCCCCCAACCCTGCCAAGGCTTTTGCCCAGTACATTTTATTTTTTTGAGTCCTATGTAGGCTTCAGACATTCATTTAAAGACCAATGCTGTACTTTGCTGGTGCAGCAGAGACACACTTAAGCCAAGCCTGTTTGTGCCTGGTTGCTGCTAGATACCAGGAACCCTCCTGGTTTCTTAAACTAACCGTCAAAGGAGCAAATCTGTTACTCTATTATGCAGCTATTTGCTTTTGTATATGTGGACCAGTACCTCTCCATCGAAGTTAGGAATTCACTCAAAGCGAAAGACTTGCCATGCTCTTTTCCATAGCGTGGTCACTATTGTGCATACACCTGCTGTTGCTCCTTCTAGAGTTCTAGTAGAGATTGTTAATTTCAGAATCCCAATGGAAGTCTCTTCTATCACCAGTGGCAGCCCTTTTAAAAAAAGAATTGAAAACAGGCCCTTAGGGCACCTTCCCACGTCACAGCCTCAGAATGTGCAAGGTTTTGCTTCATTTTCCATGATCTTCATTTTATTTTGGATTTTGACACTCTAGTCGTTGCACAATTGTGATGACTTGTAAATGACTTGTTTGGCTGTTAAATTGCTTGCAGACTCTTCCAGGATATGAAATCTTTGTTCTGTGGCTTTCACTGCAGTTTACACATTTTACAGCCAAGCCTCAAAGGATCTTTTTGGGTAGAATCCATTGCTATTAAAGGTCTATTAGAATTACACCAGTTTGTCCATTATATTCCCCTCAGAGACATTGTGAGGCGCTGAGGTGACCATATCTTAGCCTAATTTTATTCACCTGTTTAGAGATTTTGGCACATCAAACAAAAGTTTCCATCTTCGCTTTTGATTTCTCCCTCACTGTTCACATTCAGTGCAATTTCTTTTATCTTTGGCATTCAGAAATTGATGTTTGGGAATTGAAAATTAAATATAACTCCATCTGTGTTTTTATATTTCTGCTCAGTCAACAGCCAGGCTTGGCTGTTTAAATGTTTCCGTGCTAATTGTGGCTCACTTTTGTTTCTGAATGTCTTCCTACACTGAACCTGCCTCACCTCACTGTTTGCTTCACATCTCTAGTGGCTTCTTTCTGCTCACACTATCTGCAGCACTTCCACCGCATCCAGGAAGGTTGTGCCAGTGCACACTTAAGACTTGATTCTTCAAGAGAGGGTCATTTCCACGCCTTTAACCACTTATGTCAGGGTCATGGTCCGTTATTCGACTCAAAATAGCAATGGACTCATACACAGCTCTTTTATGCAAAGGAATTTGGTGGATGCTTGAATAAATAAAACCTATCTATGCTACTTAACAAGTGAGTTAGGTCACCTCCTGCTGTCACGTAGATGGTTTTTGAAAGTGGGTGAGGCTGGTGTAGTGTCAGTCAAAGTAGGTGTGTATATCATTGAGGATATAAACATTAAAAAAACCAGATGTACCTTCATTAGACTTTTTTTTCCTGTAGGTTGAGACTGATCACCTGATCGCTGCAGTGGGACTGGAACCCAATGTTGAATTGGCCAAGTCTGCTGGCCTGGAGGTCGATGCTGACTTTGGTGGGTTTAGAGTGAATGCAGAGTTGCAGGCACGCTCCAACATCTGGGTGGTAAGTTGATATTTATTGGGTGTTAAATCTGTGAAAGTAATTAAGAATCCATTATGAAGGCATTGTGGGTGTTCGAAACATAGCTTGGTCTTTTAATCCGTAGCTTGTGAGCTGCCACAAGCAAGCTCGCGGATGTATAACCCAGTCCAGTGCAACTTTCAAACCTTCTGGAGCGGAGTGTTGCCCCAACTTCAAGTTGCAAGAAGCAGCTGAGCTCAGTTCCATAACATCAGAGGAATGGTAGGAGTGAAAGAGCTCAGGACTGTGAGTGTTTGAGTGTGAGAAGCCCATAAGCCTAGAAAATTGGGGGACAGAGCAGAAGTGAAAACTTGTAAATATTGCTCTTGCTGCGAGGGAAGGAGAACGGAGTGAGCACACAAGCATGTGTTGATATGTTTGTGTACCATTAGTGGAGTCCTTCCTAGCCTGTTCCAGTTGCCTGGGAGCACCAGTGCCATCTGGTGGACCATTGGCACCTTATGGTCTATTCTGACACATTGGTAGCAACTCCAGGCAGAACCGTGGTCATGTTCAATGTAGTCCTTCTTGACCGCTCTTGTGCACCCTCAGCCTAACCATGAACATCCCTTGCAACATAGTTGTGTTGAAGAATGCAAGTTAACAGCCGCTCTGTCAACAGAAATTGTTATTTACAAGCATTTGCAAGGGGAAAACGGCCTTCAGCACCAGCCGGTGTGCAATCAAGTTGGCTAACAAGATGTGTTTTTGTTGTGTACTCACAGTGCAATAGTAACTTCCTAGGCAATTGACATTTTTAGAAAATTGATATTTAGGACGTGTCCAAATAGTATAGCCAAAAACAGTGTTTAAAAATTTCACATTAGTGTTTATTGTTAATATGATTCTCACAGAATCAAGGACAAGATCAATAAAAAAAGCAATTCAACAGTGCATTTGTACATAATGTAAACATTCAATGTAATAATATTCATCAAACAATAAAAAATAAAAACAAATCAGTGGCCATATGATTATCTTCTACGTGCGTTTCGGCGAAAAGTACGCCTTCGTCAGGAAAAGCCACAATTCTTCAAGAGGTAGTCTAGTGAATGAATAACAGGAGAAGGATTTATCGGGAGGTAGTATGAACAGCCTGATAGTTGATGCAATGCCTTTAACCATGTGGTTTCACAATAGATGAAAAAGGTTGCAGGGTATTACTGGTGGTGGTCGTAAAGCCTGTTCTATCTTTTAAATGGATTTTCAAATGTGGCGATCAAATGACTTGAGTGGACTGGGCATTCGTTCATAAGTTCAACATGTGTTCTTTATGCAGCAAGATTCTTTTTATGTATAAAACAGATGGAAAATTTGTAGATGGTGTTTAAACTGATGCTGTATAGATGACGGACGTCTAGTTTTAGGAACAGATATCCTGATCTGCGGCGCGGTGAGGTACCGGTTGATTCTTCGTGAACGCTTGCTCAGCTGTGGATCGGGCAGATATGTTGTGTACTCGTACAGCGTTCATCATCAGTCAACAATCTATTAATGCACACATAAATTAGATGTAAAAATTACAAGGTTGAGGAGTCTTCTTTTCACAAAGAAGAGCTGCCTTTGCATTCCTCAGGTACCTAGGATTAAGTCTTCTTTTCTGTCAGGATGCTAGTTTGGTAAGTGCAAAGAACTCAGCAACTTGGGCATAAAGGCCATTAGGCAAGTGAGCACTCTATGGCCTTATGTTGAGAGCACACAGCATATCCACCCACAAGCTAGCCAATGCTGTTCCTTAAACTTGAGCCATCAACATAAGATACCATTGAGGCTGTGTAGGGGATTGTATTTAAGATCTATGTGGGCAGTAAAATTAAAAAAGAACTGGCTGTCAGAATGGATGTGGATTAGAGAGGATACAGGGCACATGTCTAAAACAGTAGGGTAGGTGGTTGTTGTAGGGGTGCATGAAAGAATGGTGGCATGTTCGGGTCAACCAGGTAAGTGGGATGAAAATCTGTGTTAATTGCTTACAGATCTTGCACATAGTGCTAACATTTATTTCATGTTATTTTATTCCTAGGGGTATTCAGGCTGACAATGCAGACTGAACACCCTCGTCTAATTCCTGCTGAAGATGGGGTTTGGGAATCCTGGGTAATGTCTTTGTCGGTTTCGACCGGGTGAGCATTGGTTGGTCTGATAGGATTTACCTTGCTTTAATCTGCATGGGTGGGGATCAAAGGGAACTATTTGCTTTTAATAGAAGGTCTTCCAGTGAATTGGGAATTGTGATTGGGAAATCTTGATCAGTGATGGACATAAGGATGATGGCTGCAAGCTCACTTTTTGTGCCACCGTTGAGAAACTGACCATCTGCAATAAAATGGATGACACACCCCAGTTTACAGAGGCGGTCTCTCCTCCTAATAAATTGATGGAAAAATATGGGTTTAGAAGGAAAGCATGATGGTCCCAAATTAGACCAAAAGTGATTGTAGCGGGTAGGGAAACCTGGTGGGATACAGCATTATTAGTGATTGATGGGGGCAGGTCTGGGAAATCGGAGTCATTCAAGGAGTTATAAGTGATGCCTGTGTCTGCCAGGCATGCTGTTACTTTGCCATGCCATTGATTGTGTATGACACTTAAGGCCCATATTTGTGTGTGATGACAATTGCCGTTATGAAAAAGGGTATTTCCTTAAGCTGTCTTAGTATTGGACCTGATATGGTGGGAGCAGTAGGAATTGTTGAATGTACTAGCAACAATTGGAGCATTCATTCCTCCAGTGCCCTTGCTTCTCACAATAATAGCAACCACTTTGTCCCTCCCCCCACCTTCTAGGGTGCACTCCGACTTCTCGTTTGATAATTGATAAGGTGCAGCACTAGGGCATGAGAGTGGAAATGCCTGGGTGTCAAATCACTCAGCTTTGGGTACAAGTGAGCAGAGGGTACTTGAAGGTGATGCGATTAGGGGTATTTCTACATCTTTTTCACATTTTTCTTTCAGTCAGTTTAATTAGTCATCTAAATTGGCCTATTGACTTTCAAAACATTCAGTTATCCTTGGATTATTGCTCCTTATAATTACTACAGATTTTCTGCCTTAACTTTCTCCTTGATGGACTTGTAAAACATTTTGTGAAAGCTGCCTGTATCCTCTGCATGCCAGTGAACTTCTCTCCTGGTAGATCCTATAAAGCATTTGTTCTTGCCTGATACACGCCTCCAGGCTCCCCCCATTACTTCTGGTTAGTCTTGAAGTACTGGGAATTTAAAGCCCAGAGGTGCAGGGGAACACACCCTAAGACTTCGGGTTCTTCCTGTTTCCGACCTACAGAAACACAGAGTCTTCTAGGTGAAGTCAAAGATCGATTTATTGGCTGCAGACCAATTACAGGTATCCGAGAAGTACAACACAATGTATGTTCTCAGGAGACTGCTTAAAGTTACAGAAACGGGCTTCTCCTTAAATACAAAATATCATGCTTCAGGCATACATTCCTTGTTTTACGATATGGTCATCTACATGTATCCATTACAAACGAAAAGGCAGAGTCATGATGACCATCCCACATTCCAGTTAAGCCAGCCCACAATTATTTACCCAGCGAGGCTCAGATCCCACATCAGATATCAACAGGCCCCAATAAACACGGGCATCTCCTGTTTGGAAAACAAGCCATAAAGCAGGAAGAGTCAGGTGTGAAAGAGATTAGCCGGAGGCTCGTGTGGGATGAAAAGGCTTTATGGTGTGTCAAACCCTGATGCTAATCGCAGGTGGCCGTAGGACGGGGAGCTCGTGAGACCGGACTGACCTGGGGCAGCGGAGCCAAGCTGCACAGGTCACAGAGAAGTCAAACAGAAAGTACATGTGTTCTAAAGGCCCGTACTTGTTTGTAATGTGTAGCCTATGTGAGGGCAACCATAAGATGGCCACCGCTCTAAGATGGAACCCACGTAGTCAATGTATAATATCGTATACACAGTGCATTTATAGCTAAAACGTTATACAAAGCACTTGTACATACCGCATTGACCATTCGCGGTTTGCTAATACCGGAATAGACAGGGGTAGGGCCCTGCCTCCTACGCGGTCCCAAATTTCAAAGTACCACAGACCCTCCTTTTGCCCTTACATAGGCAATAACTATACTCATATCAATCCGAGTCTAGGTCAATATTCACGAAGTCATGGAGATGTTGCTGTAGCATCATCCTATTACTTAGCTCGTCCCTCGATACAGGTTTCCTTACACATAATGTAGCACAGAGGCCACATATCGCAGGAGCACACTGTATGCACAGACAGAACAGGAAAAGAATGGCTAAGATCATTCCAGTGACCATCAGAATTTTCCAAACCCAGGCAGATATCAGTTCCCAGAACCACCCCACCAGTGACCAATCTCCTTTATCCACGTGTATGGATTCAGATATTTTATGCAGTTTGGAGATGGCTTGATAAACTGTTGGAGCGTTATCTGGTATGAAAATGCAACAGCTAGATTGAACAACCTTACATACCCCACCGCGGTCTGCAAGTATAACGTCTAGAACCATGCGGTTCTGCAAAGTCATGAGGCGATCCGCTTGGAGCTCAGCTGTCAAATTACCAAGGGCACCAGCCGTAACATTAACAGTGTATTCAACCACACGAGTCAGTTGTCTCAGGTTCCTACTATTGACCATAGGTCCCCAAAACGGCAGGAAACCCAAAAAGAAGTCTCCCGCTTCCTGACCTGCAGTATCCTCCTTACTAATCACGCCTCTTACAACTCTGGTCTTGTGATAGTCAGAGGCAGCAGTAAATGTCGGCGGTAGCAGATTCGCAATATAACATGTGCCCGAGAAATCATGGGGCAACCATGTATATGCTCGGTCTTTGCAGACAAAATATTTACCCTTGGCAGCCAAAAACGCAGGGGAAAACTGTGATGGAAAAGTGTACGTTTCAGTACAGTCACTTCTCCCCAGTTGAACTCTTGGATTCTGACCATTACCTTGTAAACAGAACCGACCTATGTGGGGTACAACCCAGATTGGGGATGAGATTTTTCGCTGCCTTTCACCCAGACTAATGCTATACCCCGTCGCGTTCCACCCTACATAAGCTCTCAATTCATCCTTGGGAATAGATGAGTATGCGTCGATATCTCTGCTCATATCGGCAACTCCTTTCATTAAGGCCTTATTGTTTGTGCTAGGTCTGATGGAACGCGGTTGTCGCGGGGAGTAGGCATCTAGTGCAAAGAGAAACATGGTCTGTAATGCCCATGACGATCCATTGTAACTAAACGGCAGCACTAGATACGGAATACCTTTGTTAATGGTATGTGGCATTAACCCACACACCCAGCAATTGGTTGTATTCATGACTAGTTGGTGCTGGTGCAGAGCTGAATAAACGAGTTGTTTACAAACTCTGATCGTCTAGCTTGTTCGTGTTCAGGCAGAGGGTGAAAAGACTGTGAGGAGACAGTAGGAGGAGGTATAGGCTGTACAGTGGGTGCAATAGGCTCTTGAGAGGAGAAGAATACAAATCCTACAGTAAACACTGTCATACTACATAGTATAAACAGACATAAAAATACAAAACGTTTGCTCTTCATTATTTTACATATTTTCGTTTTAAAGTTTATTTCCTCAGCGGGTCTCTCCATCTTGAAAAACTCCATCCTCTAATCGTGCCGCTCGCGGCGGGTGAGTATCTTCTGCTAAGGAGTACGCCCGTCAGTCCAGGGAACGCCCTAGACCAACCAGAACCGTTGACCTAACGTCTTCGGCCTGTACCCCAAAGTCTTGGCACCGCGACCCTGCGGCTGAACCCGGATGGTGGTTCGAAAAACAAAGATCAAGAAAGTCCTTCAGATGGGAGAGCTATAATATCAAAAAATAGTAAAGGAAGGGAATCTTTATTTGTCCATAGGCCTTGGTCTCAGGTTGTAGCGGTTTCTACCAGCCACTGTCTGGTCTTGAAACAAGAGTTCAGGCTCTGTGGTGTCCAATCGAATTGACGGTGGCACAGCTTCTTGTAAAATATCGTCACTCTCTTGTGCTGAAGCTGTGCCTCTTACGCGTGCATCACTAAATGGTACAGAACGAGGTACAGTGTCTGTTTCAGAATCGGCGATACCCTCCTGGACCCACTGGTCATATGGTAGAGGCAAAGGGATCCTCTTGATGTGGGCGCCGTGAATCCAATTCTTTTTCCCCTTTACTCGAACAGCTGATCTTGTAGACAGAAGTACGAGGTGAGGGCCAATCCAACGTGGCTCATCGTTGCTCTTTCGCTGGAAGTTCTTGATGAGAACCCACGTGCCAGGGTCGGTAGGGTGTCCTGGAGCTTCAGAGGCCTGGGGGAGAGTATCATGCACCTGTTGGTGTAAAACCTGCAATTTAGCCGTCAATTCATACAAATAATCAAGCAGTACTGGATGTTCGATTTCACTGAATGTCGTCGGTCTTGGCACACCCCATACAGTGGCCGGGCGGCCAAAAACCACTTTGTATGGGCTGAGTCCCACTCGTGAGTGCACAGTCATTCTGGTGGATAGGAGTGCTAGAGGCAGAGCGTCAGGCCATTTAAGACCGGAGCTCACCTGGATTTTGGCAAGCTTGAGCTTTAGAGTGCCATTGTAGCACTCTACTAATCCAGCTGATTGGGGGTGATTTGCAGCGTGAAACTTCTGCTTTATCCCTAACCCCTCACACACATTCTTCATCACTCGACCCACAAATTCACTCCCATCATCACTCCACACCATTCTTGGCATTCCAAACCTAGGAAAAAATTCCTTCACAAGGGCTTTGGCTGTGGATAAAGCAGTGTTGTCTTTTAGGGGATATGCTTCTATCCATTTTGAAAAAGCGCAAACAACAACCAGTACATATTTCAAGTTGTTGCACCTTTCCATGTGGATAAAATCTAGCTGCAAAACTTCAAATGGATATGATGGAGGCGCAAAATGACCAGCTGGAGTTGGGGTTCCCCTACCAGGGTTGTATTTCAAACATACCATACAATTCTTGACCACATTCTCTGCACACTTGGGAATTCCAGCATTCTGCCATACTGGAGCCAACAACTTACAGATTCCTTTCATACTGATATGTGCCATTCCATGTGCCATAGTAACTATTGGAAGCACATATGCATCAGGTAACAACCATCGCCGATGTTCTGACAGATCAACCCAACAACCATTCTCATCCAATTTACCCGTACTTTCTCTCCACTTGCTCAACTCTTTCTCTGTGGCTTCAGCTTGAAGGGACTTCACACTCTCTATCGTGTTTTCACACATTCCAACATCACCAACCCATCTTGCAGGGCCTGCAACATATATTCGAGTCTTCACATCTTTTGCTGTTTCTTTCGCGATTTCATCAGCAAACGCATTACCACGACCGACCAACATCATCAGTGACTTTCTTGTGTGCACTGCATTTCATAATCGCAACTTGTAACGGTAGGGTCAGTGACTCAAGGAGATCATTCACCAACTTGCCATTCTGAATTTTAGCTCCATGCGAAGTCAGGAACCCACGTTCTTTCCACAATCGCCCAAAACTATGCGCCACACCAAAGGCGTACTGGCTGTCAGTATATATGTTCACTTTCATCCCTTCAGACAACACGCATGCTCTTGTAAGGGCAATTAATTCTGCTGCTTGGGCCGAATTATGTGGCACACGTGCAGTTTCAACAATGGTGTGCAAAGTCGTGATGGCATATGCAGCAGTCGTGTCACCATTCGGAAGCTTGAAACACGAACCATCCACCCATAAGGTACCATCACACTCAGTCAGGGGAGTATCTTTAAGATCTATTCTCCCTTTCGTCTCTTCTTCTGTTCTGAACAGACAATCATGTTGCTCAATCTCATCTATGTCTGCTGGAATCGGCAATAATGTAGCTGGATTCAACGTGTTGCATCTCTTTATGTGTATATGATTTGCTAACCGTGTCAATTCATATCCTGACAATCGCTCACTAGTTAAGTGCTGTGTCTTGGTCCTGTTTAACAATGTGTCCACAGCATGTGGAACCATAACAATCAATGTATTATCCATCACTAGGCCAGCAGACTGTCGAATAGACATAGCTGCGGCGGCTGTAGCTCTCAGACAACTTGGCAATGCCCTCGCTACCGGGTCCAAGGTTGACGAAAAATATGCGCATGGACGCGGTCTGTCGCCAAAAGGCTGTGTTAACACTGATAATGCGCAACCGTTCTTTTCGTGAACATACAATGTAAAAGACTTGCTGTAGTCAGGGGTACCCAACACAGGAGCTGCACATAATGCATTTCGCAATTCCAAAAAACTTTTCTGACACTCTTCAGACCATGGAATAGGATTCGGTGTGTCTTTACATGTTAATGCTAACAAAGGTTTTGCCAGTAGAGAAAAATTCGGTATCCAATGCCTACAGTATGAAGTAATGCCCAAGAAAGCACGCACTTCTCTCTGTGTTCTTGGCACGCTTAATTGTGCAATGGCTTGAATTCTTTCTGGGGTCAGTTTCCTTCCCTCCTTCGATAAGAGATGACCTAAGTAGGTCACTTCTTGTCGACAATATTGCATTTTTGAGAGAGAAACTTTGTGATGAAAGGCAGACAAATGACGCAACAATGACAATGTAGCTTCTTTGCAAATCTTTTCAGTATCCGCGGCGATTAGTAAATCGTCAACATACTGAATAAGGATAGCGCCACTAGGTAAAACGAGTGCATCAAGCTGAGCTTTTAAAGCTTGACTGTATATTGATGGACTTTCACAGTAGCCCTGTGGAGCGCGTTTAAAGCGGAAGCTTCGACCTCCTAAACTAAAGCCAAAAATGTCTCTGCTCTCCTCTGCAATTGGGATGCTAAAGAAGGCATTCTTTAGATCGATCACTGAGAACCATGCAGCGGAGGCTGGAATCATAGTTAACAAGGCAGTTATATCAGGGACAACTGGAAACTGTGGCACAACAATCTTATTAACCTCTCTAAGATCGATCACAAATCTGTAAACAGGTGGCTGTTTAGGGTCCGTTCGTTTTAAGACAGGTAAAACCGGACTATTGCAAATGTTGCCTCTTGTTTCTTAAATTACATCCTTTTTAACCAAATCGCTGACAATTGCTAACAACGCTTTCTGACCTGCATGGGAGATCTTGTACTGGGGAATGCGTGGCAATCTGACATTGGCTTTTAAAGTGACCACATATGGTGGTATTTCCAAGAGACCCACATCATTGGGACCAGTAGCCCAAAGGACATCCGGAAGGGATGACAATTCAGGTGGCATTGCATTCTTAGACAAATACATTGGGGAAATCACTTTCTTACCTAATGTAAGTTGTACTCCTGAGGGAGAACAATATAGCGTTGCATGCAATCTTTTTAGCAAGTCTAATCCTAGCAGATTTTCACCACATCCTGTCGTTAGGATGAGGGGTGCTTTTAGCTCACAAGGTCCAACAGAAAGTGGTATAGGACTAGAAATCGGGTTCCTAACTGGGGCGCCAGAAAAACCTACTGAAACATTCATTTCGCCAGACAAAGGCGCGCCAGGGAGTTTTGAATGCATAATTGAACTCTTTGCAGCACCAGTATCCAGCAGAAAGGGCTCTTACATTTGCTGTAGTCACCTTAACATATGGTCCACTCTGATCCACTGGTACTGAAACAACTCCCTCTCTCTGTCTATGGCTGTCCTAGTAATCATTACCTTCCACATTGTCGTCTTCTGCATAATAATCATTATTATAGTACTGAGCTGTATTACCAGTTGCATTGGCTTGCTGATCAAAGCTATTTATGGTATTTTGAGGCGGAAGAGGACGCGCGTTCTGGGGAGCATTTCCACGCCCTCTACCTCTAGGAGCTTGTTGATTACCCCTACCTCTTGAGCCATACGCATTACTAGTACGCTGCATTAATTTAGGGCAACTATACTTGAAATGACCTTCCTCTCTGCAATATGAACATTGATTGGGACCTACAGGGATACGTGGTTGATAATACTCATTCATTTGCTGGTTATTCTGAAACTGTTGGGGTTGCTGATAGATACCTTGGGTTTGCCTATAATTATTCTGTCCTCCACGTGGCGGATAAGCCTGCTGTAAAAGGACCTTCGTTTTCAGTTCTTTCGTTTTCTAATCTGTTCTATCCTTCTCATCTTTATCTCTATTTTCATAATACTGTGCAGTAGAAAGTATTTGCGCCGAAGAGGAAACGGCCCAAGAACTTCCTGAGTCTTTTAATTTCTTACACAACTCGGGAAGTAGATTCTGCACAAATTTATCCACAAATAACCGTTGGCCACCTTCAGTACTCATGTCTTGACCACTGTGGTCGATAAACGTTTCTTCAAACCTGGTAAAGAAATCGGACACGGTCTCATCTTTCTTCTGCTTGCATGCGGATAGTTTATCCCAATTTACGCGCATCGCGGGCATTAAAGTTTTCATGTATGTAATAATTCTACCAGGGAGGTCTGCCTCTAAAGGGTCAGGCTTCGCACCACCAACTTGGCCAGCGTCTGCAGCAATGATATTAGCCCATGTGCCCCCTAGTTCTGCAGCATGATCCGTATTACGGATGGATCCCCATAAAGGCTGTGGAACAACATTCCCGAACAACATATCTATGTCAGCCAGATTCATGACACACGATTCTGCAGTTTGTGATAACTCCTTATAATATCCTGCAGGGTTTTTACGGGGGTCAGGCAATGTCTGCTTAAGCGCCAACACCTCAGAACGCTTCCATGGGACATGTACCCAAACACGCTGAAAATGAGCTGGGGCAGCAGCAATACCTCGAGCGGCATCAGCCGCAACGGCTTCCTTCCATACCAGAGGGACTTCTCTCATGGGGTATTGTCGCACTTTTCCCTTTTTCCCCAAAGGGAATTCCTGTTCGAACAATGACTGTTGACAATCGCCATTTCTAAAGGACAGTAAAGTCGCAACTGCTTTATCTACATCGGGACCCACAATTGTACCTGTTCCAAAATCAAATCGCACGCGACCCAATTCCTGCGGGATTGTGCTTGAACCATGATCCTCCAATTCCTCACAGAGGCATTCACACATTTTGTCAAAGACATATCTCTGTTTCGGGGCATCCCATTGGTCGAAAACGTTAACAACTGATTCCACCTTATAGAGTGAAGGGAAACCAATCCACCTACGCGCCAGATGATCTAACACCTCTTTCTCGTCAGGACCAGGCAGATGACTGCGCAATTGCTTACGTGGTAAACCAGGAGTCACACTAGATGACCCAAAGAGAGGCGACATTAAAGTAGTGACTACATTAGCTAGTCGTTGTCGTGCTGAAGGAAAAGTTGGGGGGGATAGACAGAGGGAAGAAAAGCGGATTCAGATACAGGTACCTGGGTAGTGTAAGAAATAGCGCCAGGGGAGGCAGCTGATGTGCTAGGCAAAGTCGCAGGAAGCGTGGGGGCAACAGGTAACAAAACTGGCGGCCCTTGAGAGGGCTGTACTGTAGGGGTAGGAGCCGGTTGAGGAGAAGCTGGCGGCTGTGGGAAGGCTTGCGGCATATTTACTGGAGGCTGCACATTCACGAGCTGTGGAGGCGCTGTGGCATTTTTCGCATACGGGGGTGGTGAACTTAGCAAATGGGACATTAGGGAATCTTTCTCATTCTCTTTTGCTTCATGTTGCACAAGGGGTGACACAACAGGGTAACATTTATCGATCCCTAGTTTGCGCTGTCTGTGTAATTGCTCATTCATTTGTTCCTCCTCATTATCTTTAAATTGCACAGCTGCTTGCATCATTGACATACCTCTTTCTCTCTTATTCCTTTTTGCTAGCTTAATTTCCTTCTGTTTGGCTTCCTTTCGCCATAGGCGGAAAGAATCGAACATCGCCGGCCGGGCTTTCTTTTTAAACAATTTAACTTCCAAATTATCTAAGATATCTGTATCGAAACTACCATTTTGGGGCCATTTTAAAACACCGTCCTTTCTGGTGTATCGGATCCATACTTCATTATATGCAATGGGGCCCACGCCATGTTTTACATAAAGCTCATAAGTTGGAGTTCCAATTGGAGGAACCGGACATGAATCCTCTAACTGGAAATCCCTTCCACAACCCAAACAAAACAATCTACCAAATACACTAGATCCAGGCATCTTCGCTCACTAGTCTAGTTTCAAACTTCAAAGGATTATCGATTACGATAGTCTCGTGAATACACAAGTCCTCTGGCTTTGGCACTTGCAAGCTCCAAATCAAAATGATCCCGAAGGATACCAAAAATCCCGAAGGATACCAAACAAACTGGGAGACGCTCCACTTATACTTAACTGAATATCGATGATCGATGGCGTCACCAGAAGACTCTCTCGATTGTTTCGCTCTACCAAAATCGTCAAGGGTCCAAAACAGGGCGATTAATCAGGGCAGCAGTCCTTCGTAGCCGCCGGGACGCGGAGAACCTCGCAGAAAAGACTTTCGGACCACGTCGACATGCAGGGGTCGATGAAGTGGCGGCCTTCCTCCAGAATTTCCACACGAAACTCCTCACGAACCTCTGGCTTGGACCGGTACCGCTGAAATCGTCCCGAGTTGGGCGCCAAACGAAGTACTGGGAATTTAAAGCCCAGCGGTGCAGGGGAACACACCCTAAGACTTCGGGTTCTTCCTGTTTCAGACCTACAGAAACAGAGTCTTCTAGGTGAAGTCAAAGATCGATTTATTGGCTGCAGACCAATTACAGGTATCCGAGAAGTACAACACAATGTATGTTCTCAGGAGACTGCTTGAAGTTACAGAAACGGGCTTCTCCATAAAGTCAAAATATCATGCCCATCCCACATTCCAGTTAAGCCAGCCCACAATTATTTACCCAGCAAGGCTCAGATCCCACATCAGATATCAACAGGCCCCAATAAACACGGGCATCTCCTGTTTGGAAAACAAGCCATAAAGCAGGAAGAGTCGGGTGTGAAAGAGATTAGCCGGAGGCTCGTGTGGGATGAAAAGGCTTTATGGTGTGTCAAACCCTGATGCTAATCGCAGGTGGCCGTAGGACGGGGAGCTCGTGAGACCGGACTGACCTGGGGCAGCGGAGCCAAGCTGCACAGGTCACAGAGAAGTCAAACAGAAAGTACATGTGTTCTAAAGACTCGTACTTGTTTGTAATGTGTAGCCTATGTGAGGGCAACATTAAGATGGCCACCGCTCTAAGATGGAACCCACGTAGTCAATGTATAATATCGTATACACAGTGCATTTATAGCTAAAACGTTATACAAAGCACTTGTACATACCGCATTGACCATTCGCGGTTCGCTAATACCGGAATAGACAGGGGTAGGGCCCTGCCTCCTACGCGGTCCCAAATTTCAAAGTACCACAGTCTGTACAGAATATTACTGTAGATGAGTTTCTCCTGTGCATGCCTGTGGTGTTACTCCTCAGCCCTCCTGGACTGACTCTTAAGGTCATAGAACATTGAGATCTTGGGTATGTAGGCATGGTGAAATGCCTATATGCTTAGTTTCTTTTGGCAATACTGTATATCGTTTTTTCGTCCTATGGGTGAATGATTGGACAAGTCTAACTCACTTGTAGCGAATGAGTTATCCGAAAGATCTACAGAAATAGTTTTGTTTTTGACATTCACATTTCAGCCTTAATGGGATAAATGGTCCCACCCCTACAATGACGAAACATGTTGATTGTTTGATCTATGAAAAAAACTAAAGGATTGTTTAGGATCGTGTATGACTTTCTAGGTACATTGAAGTGTGTTTGCACCCTGAGATCCATGATCTATGGTAATCATGTCTGATGGTGTCCCTACAACAGATAAGTTTAGTACCTCATGGTGATTTTCCTGACCAAACTTTGCTATTATAGCAAAGGCTGGACACTCTTGGAATATACTGTAGGAAGCTGGCTCTTAATATAGTGCACAGAAACGAGATGCACTATGTAAAGAGTCCAGGCAAGGCCCCATTGGTTTACAGTTGCCCAAATGATAACCCAAATGCTCTGTTTTGTGGTAGTGTGGGCGAGTATTTGGGCTTATCAGAGGGTAGTACTAAGAATTATAGAGCCAATAAATGAGACACACTAAAAAATACATTTGAGCCCAATTTATAAAAATAAGTCATATTTTTAATCTTTTTATTTCAGGTAAAAAAAGAAAAAAACGCACAAACATAATCAGTACACAATCAAAATGACTCTCCCCAATATTCTTCTGACCCCCAACCCGTAATCAAATTACACAGTAGTTGCAGCAACTGATTGTATCCAACTATGAACATCCGCTCCTTAAAGTCCAGGTGGAGCGCACAGCCCCCCACGGTGGCCGTTCCATTCCCCCCCCCCCCCAGATTTTAGTCCATTTAGCTGGACAGCTCCTGCATTCATATACCGCTCTCTCTGTGACCATGCACCATTCGAGCTTCCAATTGTCCAGTTCAGGGGGTTATTCAGCCTTCCAAGCACAAGCAATATTAAGTTAGGCCACCAGTAATCCCAAGGTCATCTAGGTTCTTGTACATGCATGTGAGGTCGGTTTCCTCCCATATGTTTAACAAACACCATTTTGGAGTAAGTTCCACATTGCTACAGCAAACATTATTTAAACAAGTCACCACTGAATCCTAGTATCGCTTTATGGCCAGGCAACTCTAAATCGTGTTAAATGATCCTGTGTGCCCACATTGACGTAGACCGCGTGGTGTAGCTTCTCTCCCCATCTTCACAAGGGTAGTACATGCATATTAGCACCTATGGAGAGCGTATGGCTACATCCCGCAGGAACGCCAAGGCCTCTGGACGCTCATCGCCCTCCAATCCCCCCAAGATCATACTCCCAATGTTCCCTTAGGCTCACTAGGGTGTCGGTGAGTTGTAAATGAGCTTGCAAAGCTTTGAGGGAAACTGCTTTCTTGTGCATAAAATCAGTCAGGAGTCTATCCAAGTGGGGAGGATTGAGGGAGTTCCTCTCCTTTTGCCAATACTTGAGATTGTGTGTAACAGATTTGTAGGTACTTATGGGCCTCAGTGTAGGTGCCAGGTGATATTTGGCCTGCAAATCCATGAATGGTATAACCCTGCCCCGCAGCCACTGGTAACCCACTCCTGCGATTCCAATAAGATCCCACTTGTGGAAACCCCATTGAGTTCCCAGTCGAGCAGTGCCCCATAGGGGAGTGTCCTGAGTGATCCTATCCCGCCAACCCTGGAAGTGTAACGTGTCATGTCCGTGTGTGAGAGTAACATCTGTGGGGGCAGGGAAGGATGAGGAAGGGTTGCCTCCATAATAATGCCCAGAGGTAGCCTTCTGGCTGCAAGGCATGCTGGCCAATATGGTAAATCGGCTTCAAGTCTGGAAGATGAACCCAATTGTTGATGGCTGTGAAATGCGCTGGCCGATAATAATTCTCTACATCCGGAAGTGCAATGCCACCATCTAACCAGCTCCTCATTAGTTTCTTATTAGTTATGGGTGCGGGACCCACATCAGAGTAGTGTGCTAAATTTCCTCTATAGCCTGAAACTAGCTGGAATCTGATAAGGCGTATTAAAGATGACATAGAGGAAATTGGGAAATGCCATAATTTTAAATATGGCGGTCCTTTCCAGAAGTGACATGGGGCGGGTCCTCCAATGCTCGACCTCCCTCTAAAGGTGTGCCAGTGGGGGCTCCAGGTTATTAGTGTAGAAGACACTGTTCTGCAGTGATATATATATTCCCAAATAACAGAACTCCTCCATGGCGATATGGGCAGCACAGCCACGTGGCCCCCTCTAGAGGAGGTAAATCAAGGATTTATCCCAATTGATAGTATATCTTGAGTATCGAAGGTCGAGAATGAGCACATGTATGATCCTGTCAAGGGTGTGGGTAGGGTCAGCAATGTAAAGTAAGATGTCAGCGTAAAGTGAGATCATATCTTACCACTCCTCCATCTACCGGAGCCCTCTAATCAGTCGCTACGCACCCACTACCCACGGGCTCCAGGACCAGCACCAAAATCTGGGGGGAAAGTGGGTAGCCCTAATGCGTGCCCCACAAGAGTTAGAACGCCAAAGGCGCATCATATTTAATGGTCACCTGGGCCACAGGATCAGAATCAAGGAGAAAACGACTATAAGGAAAAAAAGGCCCCCCCTACATTGCTTTTAGGTCCAAGAGGAGGGGAGGAAAACAGAAACTCACTAACTCAAAATACCTCTGTTCTGACCTATATTGCTTTCAATGTGACCTAGACAGGTTCTGACATGCCATCAAACCTACCATTAGTATACACCACACCAAAATTTAGCAGAGTAAGTTTTATTTTTATATTATTGCATCTTTGGCATATTTTCTTTAGATATTAAAAAGTTTTTTTTATATAAATTACATCATTTTTATCTTGTTGTGTACATTTGATTAGAAAAATACATATATACATATCTGTCTTCTATTCAAACAGTAGCGTCAAAATTGATGACTAGCACAATACTGATTAGTTTAAATACAAGTGTGCATAACCCCACAGCAACCTTCAACTGTTCATACTCACCACACAATCTCACTCATTCAGCCTACAGTCATACTTGTAAACAATGACCACATGAGATTAACCCCTGTGAGGGGTCCTAAGTTGGTCTGGAGAGTACAATATTTGTTAGTACAGACAGACACTTCTTCTGATGGAGTTGTCTCTCAGGGACCACTTCTCAGGGTTAAGAATGGTCTACTCGCGTTTCAGTGAAGGCGCCTCAGGTTGAGGGCCATAATATGCCCCGGCATGATTTAATCACTTGCGCCAATCAGGAGACCAGTACCTTGGCTAGTATCTTTACCTCTACGTTAAGCAGGGAAATTGTCCTGCAGGAGGCACATGCTTCTGAAGGTTTGCCCTTCTTGGGTTTGCCAACAATGCTGGGTAGTCTCTGGGCAGCCTTTCACAGCTCTCAAAAAACATCTGAAGGGAGGTGAGGGGCAATCGTGGATCCTGTGATCTTGTAAACCTCAATATGGAGGACATTGGGACCCATCATCTTACTGGAAGACAAGTCTCGAATCGCCTGCACTATCTTGTTTCCGTGATGTCTTGGTCTAGTAATGTTTTGTCTGAGTGGGAAATGTTGGGGAGATAATATCAGACAGCATTTCCCGAAACTCATCAGCTGAAGCAGTGAGCGTGGGTGAGTTCAGTGATGTATGGTAAGCCGCAAAGACATTCACTATCTCTTGTCTACCCTGCATGCGTTCCCCCGTATCAATTAGTATTTCCGGCACCCATCGAGATGCCCTTTCCTTTCCACCAAGCCAGGCCAGCAATTTTCCAACCCTGTTGCCCACCTCGTAGGGGCAGCGCTGTGTGGCAAAATAGTGGGTTTTAGCTGCCTCCAACACAACATCCTTGAACACCTTCTGTTTCAAGGTCAGGCGGTGATGCCCATCCACTAGATCCAAGTGCAGGAGCACCGACTCCAGCTCTTGTATTTCCCGCTCTAAAGCTTCCATGCGCGCGCGCTCTACTTTCTTATGCCACACTATCGGAGACCCCCTGACCCTTTGACAACCTTGTAGGCCTTCCACAGGATCTGTGCCGACTCCACAAAACCCACATTTCCCTTGAAATATTGCTCCATTGCTGTTCTAAGGTTAGGACTGATCTGAGGTATCTTGAGATACCAGAGGCTTCTTGCAAGATGCCTCTGTTCATCCTGTGGCAGGCTACTGTGTCGCCCAGACCAGGGAGTGATCATTTAACCCCCGGAAGATGACAGACTTCCCTATTGTAGGGGAGCAGATGAGGCAGGGTAAACATATAATCAGTTCTTGAAAGGCTGCCGTGAGCTTCTGCGTGGGAATGTGTATTGCAGCTCTGTAGGGTTACCTGCGTGCCATGTGTCTACAAGTCCCATGGCTGTTAAAAAGTCAGCCAAAAGACGACTGTTTGAGTGAGTGTCCAGCAGACCACCGGTCTTGAATGTCACAATGGGCCGCGTTGAGGTCTCCGCCCACTATAAGGTTGCTGTACGGGGGCTTCAATAGAAGACTACTAAGCTCAGCGAAGGCTGCATCATGTAGCTGAGGAGGGTATGTATATGGAGACGATGTTGATTGTGGTGTCCTCCCACCTACCAGAGCGCCGCATATCTCCCATATCTATCTACCCAGGTGTTCTGGACTATGAAAGTGAGGGATTTACACACCAGCACTCCCACCCCTCTAGATCCCAAAGTGTAGTCCGCATGAACAGTCACCTTAAATTCCCAGCAATCGAGAGCTTAATAAGTGTTGCTTTGCAGGTGCGTTTCTTGGAGGAGAACTGTCTGG
Organism: Triturus cristatus; assembly: GCF_964204655.1. Lineage (NCBI taxonomy): Eukaryota > Metazoa > Chordata > Amphibia > Caudata > Salamandridae > Triturus > Triturus cristatus. The sequence continues at coordinate 567,411,029 of NC_140588.1, forward strand.
TGCATGTCGCTTAAGATACTGGTGTACCTCAATTCTCTTAAATTTGTCTCCGAGACTATTGACTTTCCAGACAATATTTTGGTGGCTGGTGGTGTCCGAGACATAAGAGGAGGTGTGTTAGGCTATTGATGTAGAGGGCTGGTATATAGCCTGACGAGAGCGGGGCAACAGTCCAGGGGAAGGAGCCAATGCTGTGTCAATACTAGTGTGCTGCACATTAAACATAAAAACAATATCATAAAAGGGAAACTTAAACAAGATCCAGCCAAATCCGCTTCCCCCTGCACAATGGGCCTAAAACACTGCCCAGCCCCAACTCTTCAGAGCGCCTGTCACCTCCATAAAACATATTTAAGTAGAGGTAGATGAAGCCAGAACCAAAGTGTCCCCCGTTCGCCTCCCCAAGAAAGGAACGTTTTACCATGTTCACTCTGGCCCACTCACCCTCTCCAAAACGTCCGGCCAGACAGTTGCTGCATATAGGAGAAAGCAAAAGACACACAATTGATGGACGGAATGCAGAACAAATCAAAACATTCTCTCCCAGTCAAGAGATCTGGGTTAAATCCATTATTCTTTTACTCACCATGCCATCCCAGTTTAGACCTGGCCATGTGCAAATCAGTCTTGATCCTGTGCCTCATGGGAACAATCCAGCCTGAACTGCCAAGCCAGATCCTCCCTGGACCGGTCACCAGCATCCTAGGACCGGTTTCAGGGTTTCACCCCTCTGCCGCCAGGATAGCTTGAATCAGTGGCTCAGTGGGCCCGGGACCTACGTCTAGGCATACCCGGCGCACTTAGGGCGAGAAAGCAAAAGACCCACAATTGATGGACGGAATGCAGAACAAATTAAAACATTCTCCCCCAGTCAAGAGATCTGGGTTGAGTGCTTGCAATGTTCAACACTCCGTCCATCATCCCCTTTGGTTTTGCTTTGTTCGCCCTAAGTTGGCAGGGTATTCCCAGACGTGGGTCCCTTGCTCACTTTGCCACTGGATTCAAGGTAGCCTGGCTGATGACGGCTGATTAGCCAGAAACCGATCCCAGGATGCTTGTTTCCGGTCCAGGGAAGACCTGGCTTGGCAGTTTGGGCTGGACTGTTCCCATGAGGCACAGGGTCAGACTAATTTGCATATGGCCATGTCTGAACTGGGGTGGCGGAGTGAGCTAAAGAATGATGGATTAAACCCAGATCACTTGACTGGGGTTGAGGGCTTGCAATATTCAACACTCCATCCATCATTCCCTTTGGTTTTGCCTATAGGAGAAGGAATCCTCTCCAAAAAGCACATGAAGTCACCACCATGCCACAGGTATATTGATCATCCTCCAGCAGTCCAATGTTGCTACATAGGCTGTCGCTGAGTTACAGCCATCCACAGGTACCTCTGTTAATTTCCTTTCTCAGGGAAGTGCTTCAATCTCGCTGACTCTCGTCATCGGTCTGCTGCCGCAACTCATCGACCTTCTGGCGTGACTTCCCAGGGCGTGACTGACTCACTGATCTTACTGTTGTTCTCTATCCCTCAATCCAATCCCAGGCATCTTGTGGCGTTGCAAAGTACCATGTTTTCCTCTCGGCTATCGCCTGTAATTTAGCAGTAAAGATCATTGAGCATTTTAGTTCACGCTCTCTCAAATCTCTGATCCTCTTGAAAGCTGCGACGCTGGTGTTGTACTTAGAGCGTGAAGTCTGGGGGAAAAGGTGATGGCTGCACTCTCCCAGGTGACTGGAGGGGCGCTGCGCACCATCTGTAAGATGACGTGACGGTCTCAGAATTTGAATATTCTGGCTATGATCAGACGAGGGGCCACCCCTGGATGTGGAGGCACTTCGAGGACACGATGCACTCGCTACACTGAAGTATTTAGAGAGGCCATGCAGTTGCAGTTTTTTCAGGATGTCCTCAACCGACAGATCTACTCCCAGCCCCTCGGAATGTTCAGGCACTCAAAAATCTAAATATTATTGTGTTTCAACCAGCCTGCATAGTCCTCCAGTCTTGCCTGTATAATCTTGGTAGAGGCCTGCAGCTTGCCAACTTGGGTCTTCAGCTTTGCCTTGTCAGTCTAGAGGGTGGGCGTAGAATCTTCCACTTCCTTCATACGGCTACCCATTTTGCACAGGTCAGCTCTCACTAGGTGACTTTCATCGTGACTCAGTCAATTCTGGCCTCCAGGAAGGTTCAGACTCCCCTGTATTGCTTCCATAATATCACAAAGTATGAGAGATCCCACCTCTGGGGATGCCTGATCCTGTGGTACTGTACCCTCCTTCTGGACTGCAAATGTGTCAATCTTGGTTTGATGCGCATTGCACACTCCTTAACCTCCCATCATAATGGAGGACTGTGTTCGCAACACGCTGGTGGTCAATCAGGGTCGACTAGTAGAAGCAAAGAGGGGGGCAGAAGGGGCTGCCACAGTACTCCATGCCACCAGCTCTGGGGTTTAAAGGCGTCCCCAGCAGCCTGTCGGGTTTTCCACTGCTCTCCCCTCCGTTCCAAGCAGCAGCCAGGTGTCACTACCCTGGCAAAACAGTTCGGTAGGACCAGGCACAGTCTTCACACCACCGACTCGCTAAGTAAGGGGAAGCTATGGATCGGAGGCACGTACCTACAGATGGGCCCCAGTGCATTGGACAAGCCGCAAATTGTAGAATGACCAAAAAAGCTAAAGGGCACAGCCAGAGCAAGACAGGAAAACGGAAAGTCCCACACAATGCGATATTCACCCTGAGCATTCTCTCGGTCCATGGCTGTAGTAGTGGCAAAGTACGAGGCAGTCTATTGAGCAAACATTTAATAGGGCAGGCCTGGTTGGATGTATGTTCAGGATTGCGGTTGGAGGCCCAGATCAGGCAGCCTGGGCGTCTTCTGTGCAGTACAGCAGAGTGTGCACCCAGTAGCACTCACGACGGTCTCCACTTTAACGCGGCCCGTAGCTTCTCCCTACACAGACCACTGGTCGCTGCTGGAGATCGCTGAATGGGCTCTGCTGGCAGCGCCGGGCATGCCACAACCACCCCAGCCACAGGAACTGGGGGGAAGAGGGGTAGGATCAAGCTGCTGCACAATGGTAACTGCAGCCCCGATGGCTTAAGTGCCTTGCTCGCCACAGACACACGGCCACACCAAGGTGCCTCCAAATCTCAGGCCACTCCCAGGGCCCCAGTCAGTCGCCGCGGGGCATCACCAGCAAGAGTCACCAGCCAGAGCAAATGTGGGGTTGAGCCCCCCTCCCCGTCCCACCGTGGCTGCAGTCAGTGCTGCATGCAAGGCTGGCGCTGTACTCCTCGCACAGGCCTCGTTCCGGTTCTCCTCAATAGAGCAATGTTGGACAAGTGAGACAGCCCAGCAGGTGCAGGCAGTACGGGGCTCAGTTGTTGAGTCTACGGAGCCACTAGACCGATGAATGCACGAATATTACGCAAACAAGGTGTGACCCGCGTTAGAGTATGGCCATCTTTACTGGCGGTTGACTACGCCCCCAAATCGTACTTTCATGTAATTTTTGATACCAAGAACTTTATCAAGTAAGTACTTTTTAAAATATGAATTTTTACAGGTGTAGGAAGCTGGCTCTGTAACTCGTATACCACTAAGTCGTTATATCGCCTGTGGCACGGAGAACCTCATCCATATTATCTGCATTAGTTAAAAACTAAAGGATATAAGGAGTGCTCTGTTAAAACCATCTTTTAACCAACATGGAGCCAGGTCCTGCAGGCAGGCGGTAATGTTGTGCTTTAATCCAACTTTAGTGCAGCTAAACTGCCACCTTACAAAAGTTTTTGATCTTACTGCAGAGAGATTGAAAAACCTAACCTCACCGGTCACGAATTTGCCCCACATAAAGGACATGGTTATCACTTGAGTCAGCACCGTTACGCCAATTTAAGACACTTTAAAATGGCAACAAGATGCTACAAACGGGAGTAACCTGCTTTTGGCTATCTGTAGCCTGGGAATATTTCAAGTGACAAGTGCACCAACCACACAAGATAAAACCCCTGAAGCAAAATTTAGCGAAAGAACTTGATGGACTGATAGTCCAAATAGATAATTTTTATTAAATTGATTCTTTTTATTTTTTTTAAACATTTTTTTATTGACATTTTCAAAACAGATAAACAATCATTGGCATTGAATATGTTGAGATTCAGACCATTGATTTGTGCATATGCATTCAACATCTGATATAACACTACATTGACATGACAAAACAGTGAATCCCCTGCTGCCCTCTAGCTTTATCGTGGACTTTCATAGTGTTCATTATTCTACCATTTAGCCTCTTTAATCCTTCAATCGCTCACAATTAAATTGATTCTTAATTAGATCAAGCATTAACTGTATTGAGGAATTTAACACTCATGAGAATTTTAATTGTTTTACGTACAATATAAAGCGGACGGTTTTAACATGTTTAATTCTTGTACAAGCGCAACGTGCTTCGATGTTAATGCCTACGTAATGTATGCAATGGTTTTAATTAATCAAGCATAATAAAATTTACAATTATAAGTGGTTATATCGTGCAGAGTCCAGAAAGTCCCCCAGAAGTGTGCAGGGCTCAGTGTAAATCCAAAGTGCTCTATTTGTGGAAGTGTGGGCGAGCAGCCTTAGGTCTAGCCAGAGGAGTGTAAGACGTGTTATGCACACAGTGACTAATAAATGGCACACAACTCAATTTTTGAAAAATAAGCTTCTTTTAAGATTTATTTTAAGATCAAGATGTTCGCAAAAAGGTAAGTACTTTTTTCCGGAAAAATACTTTATACTTTAAAAAGTGGACACAGTGTAATTTTCAAGCTTTGCAATGTTAACCTATGGGAGGAAAACAAGAATGCAGTTTTTGCAGGTAAGTACTCGACTTACAGATTTAGTCTTCGGAGGCTTTGGTGAACACCAGGCAGGGTTCAAATCTGTTCCAAGAGTCCACCACCAGCTGCACAAGCGTCGCCAGATGTGGAGGTCAAATTCGAGGACAGCACCCGATTTTAATCAATAGTGACTGGGGGTACTCGAAGCCACTCTTCTCACAGGTGAGTAAAGCGGTGTCAGGGGTCGATCTCTGGGAGCAAAGGTAAGTACTGGGGCACAAGGCAGCACCAAACTTACTCTCCGCAGCACAGGGGCGGCCGTAATCAGACTGCTAACACAGTGTCCGGTGCCCAATATTACCCAATGGGGGAGATCGGTTTTGAAGAAAGGCTGCAGGCTCAGGCCAAGAGGTCGAACGAGGAAAACCCACTGCTGCACAGGTTAAGTAGAGATGCAAGGGGACATAGGGACACAGTTGATTGAGGTTCCCAAGGCCCGAGCCTTCGGTGGAGGGGTGTCCAGAGGCGTTGGAAACCCCTTACCGGGCAGGTCGGGTCAGGGGGGAGTCTTCAAGTTGAGGCTGTAGGCATCGAGGAGGAGTCCGGCAGGGGTCAGCCCACAGTGAGCTTGGCTCAGAAGCACTGGGGAAGCTTCACAGGACGGGTGGTGTACTTGGACTCGGGCAGTGGACGTTTGGTGCAGAGCTGGATCCGGAGGCAAAGTTCTTTTTCTTTACTGATATTTTCTTCTGGTCAGGTCTGCTGTCCACGGGAGATTAGGAGACTTTATTGAAGGCAGGCAGTCCTTCCAGAGTTCTGGATGTCGCTGGCCTGCAGTGCGAGTCACTCTTCTTCAGCAGGGTCTTTAAGGGCTGCAGACAGGCCAGTAGGGCCGGGGCTAAGTCAGTTGGTGTCATCAGTCTTCGCTGCTGCATGGCTCTTCTTCGTAGGTCATCAAAATCAGTTTTTAGGGTATCGGGGAGCAACCTAAATACTAACTTTAGTGGCGTTACAGAGGAGTAACGGGTAGAGACCATGGGGTTCCTTACCTGGAGTGTCTACACCCACTATTATGTCACCCACACGTGGGAGAGGGCATAGCCCTAGACCTGATTGGATAAGTCCAGCACCTGAGGGGTGGAGTTGACGAAGGGGGGCACACCTCCTATTCTTCTCAAGTTTTCCAACTGGTTCTTCCGCCAAAAGTGTGGGTTTGAACCGAGGGGCTGCCATATGAATAATGCATGCTGCATCCCCTAGGAGTCCTCTTTAGGTTCCTTGCCGTAAGTACCCAGGGTACCATCTACTATAGACTTGCAAGGGATGCTAAAGGTATTTGCCAATTGGGGGAACAATGTACAGTTTTAGGAAAAAAGATCTGGCCCTGGGAACCTAGATAGCAGGAGCCCAAAGTACTACCAGGCAGCTGTCTTGCATGCCTGCCTCTTAATGGTATGCACAGTAATGTACAGAATGTGAGGTTTGGTCTGTTTTAAATTATTTTTGAGTTTTTTGAAAAACAACCTAAATGTAATGTGCTGTTAGGCACGGAGCAGGGTACACAGCACCTAACAGTTATTCAAAGAGGAAAAACCAATCTGTATATGGAGAAAACAAGATCTAGCTCACATTATGTAATGACACTGGAAAAAGATGGCCTTCGACACTCGTTGGAGGGGGGATTGATTGGCCATAATGCCCCGTTAATGTTCAGTATGGAGTTGACCACAAAATACAAAGCTGAAAGTGGACTGAGGTCACTATGGAGATCTTGAATGACTAGTACCTGCAACATAGACCATCGAAAACATTGAAAAACTCTAACCTATAGATGCCTTATTGATCTAAAGATTACACTGACAAGGACAGTGTCATTTAGTGATTTTCTCTTTAATTTAAGGTGTTTGTAAAATGTAAGGAATTTGTTAAATATTGCACTTTGTTGATTTGACAACTGTAAGGATTGACAAGTTTGTGGAAAGGTAATGAGAGTTTGTCACACAAGCAAATTGAGCTGTGTGTTCAATAACAATAATGTTATTGTAGACCAAATACCAAAGTGAAGGTGAACATGCCATCAATACTATATACCCGTTTCTCAGATAGGCGTACTCATCTCTTCAAATTAACATGAAGCAGTACGATGCATCCTTTCTTGACTAACTGTATCAAATCTCTTTTTTTCGGCCACCAGGGCTATAAAAGTGCAATCCATCACACTAGCAGCATACATCATTAGACAAGTAAAAATAGAATACATCCATTATTTCCTAAAATCATATAAAATATAAATATATAGATCATTATATGCACATGTGTATAAAAATGAGACATATCAAAAGTGAAATATGAAAAAGAAAAGAAAAATGACCCAATATAGGGTCCAAATTGAACACGCTGAGATGCAAATCATCAAAGGGGAGTGTCCTAAGTCTTTTTTACGTAGCGCCCACATTGCTCCCAAACGTTTTGCGATCGAGATAACCATTGGTATGGAAGAATCGGAATTTAAAATAGGGAGGGCGTCCTGAGCGTTTTAAACACCTGGTGACCTACAAATCGGTACCAGCCAATTGTGCTGGGGGGATGAATAGTCTGGGCAAGCAAACATAACCTGTGCAATGCTTTCCGTCTGGTGGACGCATATAGGACAGGTACTACCTTATTTGCCCTTCCAACCTGATGTAGACAACCTAAGGAATAGGGTGCCTATGCAAAACTGAAAATAACGTTTTCTGTGCAGTGGGACCATCACTACATCCAAGAATAGTTCACGCCCCCAGCATAACTTAATGCCCATATGTTCACTAGTCCGCTTGGCAGTGGCTGAATTCTTAACAACCCCAGCCTCCACAAATGACCAATATTTCATTTTCACCCCGGCCTTAGATGGAAAGACAGATGTTTGGTAAGTCATGCAGACCTAATGAATACAGGGCTGACTTCATGTGAGATATTCAGTCACACCTGCAAACTGAGCTGTCTGGTATATACTATTGATGGCATGTTCACCTTTACTTTGGTATTTGGTCTACAATATTATTATTAAATTTTGAAGTTTCTCAGATAGGCATACACAGCTATGCAAATTAACATGAAGCAGTACGACGCATCCTTTCTTGACTAACCTACTCATCCACCCTCCTACTAAACAATGTGTTTTAAATTTTTTTTAAAAAGGGCAACCATGTTTTTATCACAGATTCTGTGAATTCTTTCTTACTCCTCTTCAATAGCAGCTAGGGCCCTGGCATCTCCGCACTATCCTGTTAACAGGATCCATGTAAGCTGAATAGGAATAATAATCCACCACACTGAATTAACATAGCAGCAGAAAAATTGCTTACAACATATCCATACCATCATGGTGATGTGAAACTTTTATGTCTATGGCCTCTGTTGAGACAGGCATGCCCCCCACATCATAAATGGCATGTACCGCTGCCCTGGGTGCCAGCTTCATGTGTAACTGACTTTTAATTTGTCGCTGGCATGATGCTAAACAAGCAAAGAAGTCTAGGCCTGTCCCAACAATATGAGATCCAGGACCTATCCTGTGACGTGGAAGAGTGTACCTAGTGTACCCTCATATTAAACATGAACAATAGTCCTCTGCCCTGGTTGTAACACATTAAGTGATGGTGGTGGCATACAGTTTTAATTGTTATGTCTCAACCAGGCCTTATTCTTGTGTCCATGTGAGTGCAGTCTTCTGACTCAGAACCTCACACTGGCATCCCGTGTGCATGTCAAGTGTTTGTGCGCATGCGCGAAGTGCAAAAGATGTTTTTATAAAAGAAGAGAAGAACAAGTACAATTAAGTCTGTGCATTATGTAGAAAAACGATGTTAATCTGTACTAAATGAATTCATATTATTATATATGGCAAAAGTAGTAGTGCTTTGTCGCTTATTTTGCAATTGTTTATGGAGTTTCTCTTGTGTGAAAAATTAAGAGGACTGGGCTTCCCGATTTGTGCATTACTTTAATCGAACAAAACCATCGTCCACTAGGGTGGTAGATGCGATACTTTATTGCCTCTTCGTGTAAATCATCTGTTGCACATGTATAGTGTTTAGTGAGTCTGGATCCTGGGGCCATTGGTATTCATTTTGAATGTCCCTGGTTTTGTGTGCCTCAAAATGGACGATGAGAGCAGATCCCACCCCCAGAGAGTGGAACTGTATGGACTACATTCCTGTGGATGCAGGGTGGATATCCAGGCACTAAAGTGAAGAGGATGGAGGTACTCCGTTATAAACATCCATCCTTAAAAGCACATCAGTCCATCTATGTAATTCAAATGCCTTGTATTACATTTGGCAGCTCTTTAATTTTCCATTGAAAAAATATTAATTTTCTGTTTAATTTTAAATGACTAAGGGCCTCATGTAGGTAACATACTATTTACCGATTCATAAATACTGAATTTTACCGATTCGGTATTTATGAATCGGTAAATAGTATGTAGGTAAATAATCGGTAATTATTACCGATTCGGTAAATATCGGTAATTATGAATCGGTATTTACCGAATCGGTATTTACCGAATCGGTAATAATGCATCCCTTCCCATTCATTCCTGTGGGCCTGGAGGCCCATAGGAATGAATGGGAAGCCAGTTACTATTACCGATTCGGTAAGTACCGAATCGGTAATAGGGGAGGCATTATCATGGGTGGCAGGGTGTCACATTGACACCCTGTTGCACCCCTGATTCGTGCATGTGTGCACATGTGGCGCACATACATGCCCTAAGGGCATGTATGTCTGCCACATGGCACTTTACAAATTGCACAAAAATGCTTTTTGTAAGGTATTCGTCATTTACCATCAACTTGTAGTTGGTGGTAAATAACGAATCCAGACACCAATAATGCACTCACTTGAGTGCCCCCTACATTGCATTACTGGATTCGGTATTTACCGAATCGGTATTTTACCGATTTCTTAAAATTCCGATTCGGTAAATACCGAATCCAGAAATCAGCCACCTACATCTCAAGTGCCTTAATACCGGTCGGTAACGGGATATTTACCGATTTTCGGCCGTTACCGACCGGTATTTAGGTACCTACATGAGGCCCTAAATGCATAAAAGTACTTTTCAGAATCTTCCTTAAACAGAGCTGTTTGTATTAACCAGAGCTTACCCAGCGAGGTATAAAAATGTTCTACTAACGATTATACTCATGAGCGTTTGGTATTGAGTGTGTTCTTTAAACATTGGTCACCTAAAATCAACAAAAATAATGCAAAACTTCCAAAAGCATGTGGATGGACCCACAGCTAGCTTGGATGGATGAAAGGATGAGTGAGTGCTTGAAGGAAGACCCTGCCCAGGCTTCCAACCGACCCTCAGTTATCGGTCATTGGTTTCCTACGACCACGCTCGCCTCCCAGTAAAGTCAAACCCCAACGATTACCTGACTATGTTGGAAGCCTTTCTTTCTTCTTGTTGGACACCACCCTACATTCTGTCCACCGAGTCTTGATATCAGACCGAAGTCCCCCACCCACCTTCACCGCGCTCTGCGCCCTCGAGCTACCTACATCCAGCAACTATAGCCCCTGAAGGATCAATCCATATATCAGGCGCTCCAACCTGCCGCTATTCCCAGACTTATCCCTCCTTACCTGCGGCCGAATCTGATATGGCCCCTCTACCAAATTTTATACTCTACCTTTGCCTTAAGTGCACCAAAGCCCTGATATGGTCCCACTACTAATTTTGCTCTCGGACTGTGCCTTCCCAAGTCCTCTTTGCTGATGTGTAATCACTGTAACTTTTTTATAATTAGTGTCTAATATGTATGTTGTTGTGCTATCACTTTAATTATTGCTTTTTTGAACTTTATATTGTGTTGATGCTCTATCACCATTATTATCGTTATTTTATCGCTATTAGCATTATTCTGCCATGTTTTTAATACAAAAATAGTCCCATCCCAGTAGTACGCTTTGCTGCTGTTCTTTCATGGAGATTATCTGGGTTTAACCAATACCAATTAGTTGCTATCTAGCTGTTCGAGGCATGTGGGCTGCTGAATTCATATCTGTGCATAGATTGCCGCCTAGTGTTGGGTCCGGATGTTTGCACGTTGTTGTCCTGGAAGAGTCTTCGAAGTATCCTGGGATAGGTGACTCCTCCCCTGGACTACAGTGCGCATGGGCATCCTCTCCATCCTCAGATTGTTTTTTTCCGCCATTGGGTTCGGATGTGCTTATCTTGACTCAAGTTAGGAAAAACTTTTTCTAGGCCAAAAGGCCTTTAGTTCGCGTCGGTACTGTTCCCGATCGGTATCGATATTATCTTGTTAGTTTACTAACTTCCAGAACCAACTTTTTCGCATCTTACCCGACCATCGACCCGTCATCGACGATGGAATCGAGGACACCATTCAAGCGGTGTCCTGTATGTAATGCGAAATATCCCCACATCGACGTCCATCCGGTGTGCAACAAATGCCTTTCACCGGATCACGACGAATCTACATGTATGGCCTGTGCCCGATTTCGATCCAAGAAGACTCTCCGGAATCGACGAGCAGCGAGACTCGAGGCGCAGCAAGCGGCACCGGCCCCGGCCGACATCTTCAGCGCCGAGAACGAAGATGTCGAAGAAGTGGAGAACCTACCCTCCAGTCCCGCTTCCGAACATGACTCCGGATCGGAAGACGTCGAAGAAAGACTCTTTCGCAGAGATGAAGACGACACCGAGGTAGGAGACTACAATGAGGCCTTAGGGGCCGAAGAGAGTAGCTCCGGTGACGAGCAAGGCCTACCCGTACAGACTGAGGATATCCCAGTGCGCCAGTCTATGGCTCCGGTCGAGGGATCGCCTTCGGGCCTTACCCAAGACCTATCCCGCAGTAGTTCGGCCCCGCCCTCTGGCCCGGCCTCGGACATTCAGCGGCAGCCATTAATGCCCAAACCGGCTGGTTTCCCTTCTTCGAAACCGAAACCAAAAGCTGTATTGGTTCAACTGAAACCGAAACCGAAAGTGGCGCTGGTCGGATCGAGGCCCACCACACCTTCGACGCCAGCAAAACCCGTCGGCACCGAGCGCACCAAACGAGACTTCGGTGCCGAGCTTGAAGCGGCCGACGTCTTAGTCGACATACGGAAAAAGACCTTCGGTGCCACCAAACCTACTCGGCTCCCGGCACCGACGCAATCGGCTCCGACCCCAAAGGTCAAACTGCCTGCTGCGTCTCACACCGCTTCGACGGCACCACCAAAGCCACACTCATCGAAGACGTCGACGGCGATTACCGCCCCTCGACTCACCGGCGCCGAAGAAGTCCACGCCCGCCTCTACAGAACCGGTCGGCGCGAAGGAATCGATGGCGCTCCAGGTGCGACCCGTTGCTGCGCAACGCACCAAAAACAAAACGGTCCTCCAGGACACGTCGGGCTCTGAGCCGATAAAAGCTCCAACAGCCTCTTCGGCACCGGCCAACATTACTTTTGGCCTGCCACCATCCACGGCCCCGAAACTGTTCCAAATCAGGACACGGGTCACCCACACCACAATCACGCCTGCCGAACGCTCTGCGGAGACGTCTCCATCACATCTCATCGACGCCGACACGGGCAAGATGATTATCCACAAAAGGAGAATAACTTCTGAGCCAGCTTTGGACTCCTTCCGGATCCCGCTTAAGAGAAAGCTGCCAGTGGCTTCGGAACCAGTTCTTTACGAACCTTTCCATTCACCCTACCAGGATCCACAGTCCTTCTCTCCCACACACTCCGACACGGATGCGTTGGAGGACTACATGGGTGACCAGATCCCCTACCCCGGAGAGATGGACCCTGAAGGCCAACAGGACCCTGATCAAGCTTGGGATGGCCCTGTAGACTCAGGTGCACCTATGGATGCACAGGACCCGCAACTCTATGGAGCAAAAACATCTCCCACAGAGGACACTGCCGCGTTCAACGCTCTAATTGAACGTGCTGCGGCCAATCATGGGGTGCAACTTCACTCTGACACCGTCGAGGACGACTTTCTCATGGATACTTTCGCATCCTCAGAAAGGAATATAAAGACTCTGCCCATGTTAAAGGGTGTCCTCAAACCAGCAAAGGACATCTTCAAGGAACCCACCAGGGCAAGAGTGATAAACCCCAGGATCGACAAGAAATACAGATCGGCGCCTGGGGACCCTACTTACATTAGAGGCCAGTTACCTCTGGATTCCATTGTCGTTGCGAATGCTCGCAAGAGGGCACACTCGCAAACAACAGGTGATGCTCCTCCCCCGGACAAAGAGTCCAAGGTGCTAGAGACCTCTGGCAAACGGGTTGCCGCCCAGGCAGCTAACATATGGCGCATTGCCAATACTCAAGCGCTCCTCGCTCGCTACGATCGAGCGCACTACGACACATTAGAGCAACTACTCCAACATCTCCCTGACCAATTCAAAGAAGGTGCAGAGATCCTCATCAGGGAGGGACAACTGCTCACAAATGTGTGAGAAAGTGCCATCTTTCTTGCATGGTATGCCCCCACTTTTTGCTAAATTGCTGAATGTACTTCGATTGAGTGTACCCTGGGTTCCTGCCAATCAGGTGCCCAGGGCCTATGTTCCTTCCTTAAACCACACAAACTCCAAATTGGCAAACCCTAGCCACATGTCAGCCCCTAGTAAATGGTACCCTAGGTACCCAGGGCCTTGTGACCAGGGAAGGCCTCTAAGGGCTGCAGCACTCATTGTGCCACCCTCAGAGGCCCTGTACCCTTACACACACACTGCCCTTGCAGGCTGAGTGTCTGGGTGCAGGACAAAACAAAGAGTCGACATGGCACACATCACTGTGTACCATGCCCATCACCTACACTGCCAAGGCATATGTCAGCCACCCCTCTAGCTGGGTGCATTACGCCTATGGTGTGGGCACAGGAGCAGGAGCCCTGTGCCCCTACAGTACCCGGGTCCATTCCTGGGCACTGTAAGTGCAGTGCTGTCATTTAAGAATACATGGTGCTGAGAGCCTGTCAAACACGAGCTCCACAGCACCATATTGGCAACACTGAAGCCTGGGAAGTTTGGTATCAAACTTCTCAGCACATTGAACCCACACTGATGCCAGTGTAGGATTTAATGTACTAAGCACCCCAGAGGGCATCTTAGAAGATGCCCCCTTACAGCTAACTTACAATCCACGTCTGCTCTGAGGCTGCCCAGGCTGCCACACAGCAGACACGTTGCTGGACCCCTGGGTGGGAGAGCCCCTGCTCTCCCGGGCCTGCAACAATGCACATCCTGGGTGAGGTGAGAAATCTCCTCCCCCAGGATGAGCAAAGGGAAGCTTCAAAGGCATGCCGCCATTTGGAGTTTCCCCAGGCCACTGCAACCCCCCACTCTGGCGGGAAGCTTGGCCGGAAACCCCATACAAGGACAGGGGATGTGCCAGCCTGCCCACCCCACCCCTCAGGTGGGGGAGGCGAGGTGAAGCACATCTCCGGGCTCTCGCCATCTTGAAGATGGGAGGCCCTACCCTATCAGGATTAGGCTACTGCCCCCCTCCCACAGGAGAGAGGCAGGATAGGGGGTGTACCCACCCCAGGACAAGGACCCATTGGTCCCTGGCCTTCACCTACCTGTAACGCCCCTAAATCTAGTATTTAGGGGCACCCTGAACCTTCCTTCCTTAGATTCCAGATAGAAAACGACAAGAAGAGCAAGAAGAACAAAAACCTGCCCTGCAGCTGCTAAAAAGAGAAGAAGACACCAACTGCTTTGGCCCCAGCCCTACCGGCCTGTCGACTCTCGAACCTGCACCAGCGCGGCATCCCTCGTGGCCAGCAACCTCACCAACCCCGGAGGACCTGGCTACCTTTTAGCTCTAAGCCCCTGGGACTCCCACGAGTAGAGGCTCTACTCAAGAAACCTATTTGCTATCCCTGGCACCAGCCCGGGACCGCGGACCCAACACACTCTGCACCAGCCAAGCCTGGCCAGTGCCGGAGTGGACAAAGACCCAGAGGACGACCCCACGGCGACTGTGACCCAGAGTCCGGCACCCAAGGACCCCCCTCGACATCCCGGAAGAAGCCTGCAGCCTCAGAACCAAGTGCCACCCCAGCCGCGATCAACCAGAGGGTAAGATTCCCGACGTCAAAAGGCACCCCGGCGCCCTGCGACCCCCTGTGCCCAATCCCGGGGTACCCACCTAACCTACAACTACCCAACTTACCTCTCGAAGTGGTGGTGGCACCTGAAACATCCTTGTCCCCGAGCCTGCAGCCTCTTTCCAAACCGGAACATTCCCATTGATTTCCATTGAGCGCCCTAAGGCTCAAAAGCACTCTGCACCCAGCCGCCCGAGTGGCCCTGGCAGTGCCCTCTCTACACTAACCTACTTCCCCACTTGCCCTGAGTAAGTGACCAGGAGCCCAGCTCCCACAGCCGCGTGGCTTGCCAGACAGCAGCCACCAACCAAGGCCCCCCTATCCCTCATAGGATAACATTGGGCCCAACTCTCTCTGCACCCGGCCGTCCTGAAACCGCTGAGGGTGAACCAACTGTACCTACCTGACACTGGGGGACCCCTGAGTCCATGCCCGGAATTTCAACACTACCAGTCGAGTACTTACCCTTAAACCGCTAACTTCATTTTCCTCATAGGGTAACATTGACTGGCTGTCTCTTCAAAAATTTTCTAAGTGTGAACTTTTCAAAACTGCAAAAATTCACCAAAAATCAGCCAAGTGACAAAAACGAATTTACTCACCTGCTCCTAGGTGAGCTCCCAGTGCTGGATCTTGGTGCCCAGCCCTGACTCTGAAAAGTGTTCACAACTATACTTACCTCTAACTCATTTTTCTCCCATAGGAAACCATTGTCTGCTTTTCTGTGAAATTTCTTCTAAGTGTCTACTTTTACAAATTTGAAATATTCTTTTAAAATCGTACCATTTCTGCAAACGAAATTACTTACCTGCTTTTGATAAGGACCCCAGTCCTGGGTCTAGGCACCCAGTCCTGGATTACTAAAGTAACGATAAAGTACTCTACCTGCAATTTGAATTTCTTGCCATAGAGATCCATTGAATGTTTTCTGTGAAATATTTTCTAAGTGCTAACTTTTGAAATAGCTAAATATTATTTAAAAATCATTACAGTTATTAAGTCGACTTTCATCACTTGATTCTGAATGCTGACCCCAGGCTGGTTCTAGGAGCCAGACCTGGAATTCCAAAAGTAATCTGAAAAGTAATTTATTACAAATAACCTGAATTTACCATTGAGCTCAATGCATTATGTTTAGGAAATAGGATTGTTTATTGCAACCAACTGTGACTGTTTACACAAATTTATTGCTTAAAACAAAAGTATTTATATTCAACCTCTCATTCTGAGAAAGTATATTTTTACCCCCTTTGTGGTTCTAAAAATAAAACAAGCATATATTTTATATATACAAATCATTGGCCTAGAGTTCAGTTATTGAGTGTGTGAAACCATTTGCTGACTGAGTGTGTACAATAAATGCTTTACACTGTCCTCTGGTACTGCCTTACTGCTCGACCAAGCTACCACTTTTGAGAGTAAGGTCATACCTAACTTTGACCTCTATCAGCCTCTGGGGGACTGTGGACTCTGTACACCCTGTACCTATTAGGGAACAGTATATACAGAGCCACTTTCTCACAAAATGCATCCATTAAGTGTGCACTGGATGCCGCGGATACAGCTGCCAGAGCCATAAACACTAGCGTCATGTTGCGACGACACGCCTGGTTGCGAATCTCCGGATTCAAACCGGAGGTACAAAATAACATCCTCAACCAACCTGTCAACCCCGACTACTTATTCGGGCCGGAGGTTGACACCACCCTAGAGAAAATAAAAAAGGACACAGACACTGCAAAGTCCATGGGGGCCCTACAAACGCAGTCCTTTCGGAGCGGCTCCTTTCGTCGCCCCGGAAATAGAGGAGCAGGTAGAGGACAGGGGTCACAGCAAACATACAGCAAGGGCAACACACAAAACACCTACGATAAAAACACCCAGGGTGGATATCGTGGCTCCAGCACAAAGGGCACAGGACGCGGCTACGGCAACACCAGGTCCTCCCCCAAGAACAAGCAGTGACGCCCTCTTCCCTTCCTCCCGACCACATAACACCTGTCGGGGGAAGGCTACAAAGGTTCCTGTCCACATGGAACTCCATCACCACGGACAGGTGGGTCAAAGATATTGTCAAATACGGTTACTGCCTAGAATTAACCTCCACTCCACCCACAATACCTCCAAAAAACCGTCCTATGTCCTCAGAGCACTTAACGCTCTTACAGCAGGAGGTGCAAAGTATGCTACTAAAAGGCGCAATAGAGGTCGTACCCGTCCACGAGCAAGGTACGGGGGTGTACTCCCTGTACTTTTTAATACCGAAAAAGGACGGGTCACTCAGACCTATATTAGACCTGAGACCCCTGAACCAGTACATTCTTTCCGAGCATTTTCACATGCTCACTTTACAGCAAGTCCTCCCGCTGCTCAAGCAGGGAGACTTCCTGGCCACACTGGACCTCAAAGATGCGTATTTCCACATACCCATTTACGCCTCGCACAAGAAATACCTCAGGTTCACTGTTCAGGGGCAGCACTACCAATTCAAAGTCCTTCCCTTCGGCGTGACAACAGCACCCAGGGTGTTCACAAAGTGCCTAGCTACTGTAGCGGCACATCTACGGAGGCAGCACATACACGTCTACCCTTACCTGGACGACTGGCTCGTTCAAGCGAAGTCAGCCCAGCAATGTGCCAGCCACATGTCCCGCACCATTCACCTCCTTCATAGTCTGGGTTTCTCACTAAATTACCCAAAATCCCATCTCCAGCCCGCACACGTACAACAGTACCTAGGTGCGACTATAGACACACTGGCGGCCACAGCTCAGCCAAATTTCGTGAGAATCAACAGCATGCAAATGCTGATTTCCAAGTTCAAACCACAACACTCCCTTCCCGCGCGAGTGTTCATGCAGCTGATAGGCATGATGGCCTCCTGCATTTTCATAGTCCCACATGCGAGACTACATATGCGCCCGCTTCAGGAGTGCTTAGCACGTCAGTGGAATCAGGCTCAAGGACAGTTAAAAGACCTAGTGTTGGTGAGCGGTCGGGCATACAACTCTCTGCATTGGTGGAATTCACAAAACCTTTGCAAGGGCCGACCGTTCCAAGAGCCTGTTCCACAGATAATACTGACAGCGGACGCGTCTCTCCAGGGATGGGGAGCTCATGTACTCAATTACACAGTGCAGGGACTATGGACAACACAACAAAAGAAGATGCAGATCAACCTTCTAGAACTGATGGCAATCTTCCTGGCTATGAAAGCATTCAAAGTACACTTGTGCAACAAAGGCGTGTTGATCCGGACGGACAACATGACCGCCATGTACTACATACAGAAGCAGGGAGGAACACACTCTCCACAGTTGTCTCATCTGGCTCAGAGCATGTGGAAGTGGGCCATTCAGAGGAACATGTTCCTCATGGCAGAACACCTCCCCGGCAAGGACAACCAGATGGCGGATCTGCTCAGCAGACACAGCCACCAGATGCACGAGTGGGAGTTACACCCATCAGTACTCCAACCGTACTTCCAGCAGTGGGGTCATCCAGAGATAGACCTATTCGCCACAAGCAAAAACGCAAAATGCCAAAGCTTTGCCGCCAGGTTCCCACATCCGCAGTCGCAGGGCAATGCGATATGGATGAACTGGTCCGGCAGATTTGCGTACGCTTTTCCCCCAGCACCACTGGTACCGCTGGTGGCACGCAAACTCAGACAACACTCACTGACACTCGTCCTGGTTGCTCCAACGTGGGCACGCCAGCCGTGGTACACCACCTTTCTCGAACTTTCCGTGGTGCCGCATCAAAGGCTGCGGGTCAAACCCGAGCATTTGACGCAGAACCATGGAGAGATTCAGCACCCAGATCCGCAACAGCTGAACCTGGCAATCTGGCTCCTGAAGTCCTAGAGTTTGGCTACCTAAACCTGCCACCTGACTGTATGGACATCATTAAGGAGGCCAGGAGACCCACTACCAGAGCTTGCTATGCAGCCAAATGGAAAAGGTTCGTCATTTACTGCAATAATAATGACATTAACCCGCTAGACGCATCCATCCAAAACATTATTTGTTACCTATTACACCTATACCGATGCAATCTGGCGTACACCTCTATACGTGTCCATTTGACCGCAATATCAGCCTATCTACAAACCAGGCAGCACCTCTCTCTATTCAGAGTGCCTGCCATCAAAGCATTCTTGGAAGGACTCAAACGAGTCATTCCACCTAGCCACCCACCAGCTCCAATGTGGAACCTCAACTTGGTCCTCACACGCCTGATGGGTCCACCCTTTGAACCTCTACACTCATGCGAGATTCAATTCCTTACCTGGAAAGTAGCTTTCCTAGTAGCGATAACTTCTTTACGAAAAGTTAGTGAACTCCAGGCACTAACCGTTCAAGAGCCATTTATACAGGTTCACGCCAACAGGGTCGTACTACGTACCAACCCCAAATTCATGCCTAAGGTGATATCGCAGTTCCATATGAATCAAACTATTGAACTGCCTGTTTTCTTTCAAAACCCACAGACTGTCGCAGAAAGGGCACTCCATACACTAGATGTGAAAAGGGCCCTCATGTATTATATCGACAGGACCAACCCCTTTAGGAAAACAAAACAACTTTTCGTTGCCTTTGCCCCACACCACAAAGGTAACACTATCTCCAAAGCAGGTATAGCCAGATGGATCGTTAAATGTATTCAAATTTGCTACCAAAAGGCTAAACGCACATTAACGATTCCACCACGAGCCCACTCAACACGTAAGTTAGGGGCCTCCATGGCTTTCCTAGGAAACATTCCTTTGCATGATATCTGTAGAGCAGCCACCTGGTCCACTACACATACATTTACCAAACACTATTGTGTAGATGTGCAATCAAAACAGCAGGCAGCTGTAGGACAGGCTGTTCTCAAAACTCTTTTTCAGACCGCTGCAGCTGGCACTGGTAGCCGCCGCTAATAAGAGGGCACTGCTATATATTCTATGCACAGATATGAATTCAGCAGCCCACATGCCTCGAACTGAATATGCTACTTACCAGTATGCATCTGTTCTTGGCATGTAGGGCTGCTGACATTCATATCGCCCTCCCTCCTCCCCGGCGCCTGTAGCAGCTGCAGCTCTCAGAATTACTGTAAAGCATGGTCATCACTTTCTGTATCTACTCCATCACTGCCACAATGGCGAAAAACAATCTGTGGATGGAGAGGATGCCCATGCGCACTGTAGTCCAGGGGAGGAGTCGCCTATCCCAGGATACTTCGAAGACTCTTCCTGGACAACAACGTGCAAACATCCGGACCCAACACTAGGCGGCGATCTATGCACAGATATGAATGTCAGCAGCCCTACATGCCAAGAACAGATGCATACTGGTAAGTAGCATATTCAGTACTCTCACTGCCATACGCTCTTCCACCCAGACCTTTGACTCTCCTATCCCTTCTTTCCACCCCTCACTTCTCTACTCTCTCCCTAATACTCTCTCCCTACAATACTCCCCCTCCCCCCTTACTCCTTCCTCAGTCCGCTCTCCCCCTTACACCTACCCCAATCTCACTTACCCCAGTCTCCTCTAACTTCCCAAGTACGCCCAGGTTTCTTATAGCTGTTGTCCTCTTCCTTTATATTTTGAAATATATGTTCGAGGCATATGAGCTGCAGATTATACACTGTGCATAGATCGCCATCTGGTGTTGGGCCCGGATGTTTGCAGTTGTTTTTCCTCTTGGAAAGTCTTTGGGAGTCACGAGGTCGGTGACTCCTCCTTTGGTTCGTATTGCGCATGGGCTTCGGCTCCATCCTCAGATTGTTTTTTTCCGCCATCGGGCTCGGATGTAATACTTCGCGCTCCTGTTACGAACTTTTACAGTTCACCGATCGACGCAAAATCCTCCCTCATCGAGATTCTTCAGATAATAAATCATCTTAATCACCTTCTCTTCGACACTTCTTCGATTCCGGTCGTCGACGGCGGCCTTCGGGCCTATCCCGGCTCCGGTCTCGGCTGATGGAAAGAACTCCCTTCAAGAAGTGCCCTCGATGTGGGTCCAAATTCCCCCACACCGATCCTCATGAGGTGTGCAACCTCTGCCTCTTCCCCTGAACACGAGGCTCAAGACTGTCCCGCCTGCAAGTCTTTTAGATCGAAAAAGACTATTCGAGATCGAAGGGCCAGACGCAACATGGCGCACTCCTCGACCTCCGCTCCAGTCGACATCTTCGGGGACGACGTCGAAGCTCCGGGACAGCAGCACATCGAAGAAGATGACGACTACCTCATCAGTGCTTCCGAGGCCGACGACTCAGATGTGGAGGACATCACCCCGGCGCAGAGGGTCGTGAGTACTATACCCCCTCCCACACCGATACCCAAAAAAGCTTCGGTCACGCCTTCGCGTCTAGGCAAGACCAAGGGCACTGCTTCTAACACCCCACCTTCGGGCCCGGTAAAGAAGTCTATTAAGCCTTCCGGCAGCTCGGGCTCGGTGCCGAAGAAAAAATCTGCCTCCACCTCCGCACCGAGCTCAGCACCAAAGCCCTCTGTGTCGAAACCCGCCCTCTCGGTGCCGACCTAACATCATAAGGCCCTCGGCGCCGACACTCCCGTGCCGAAGCCTCTCTCGACACCGAACAAAAAATCGGAGGTCCCAAAAAAGCACGGTACAGACAAGCCTAAAAAACCGTTGGCCCCGAAAACCTCGGCGCCGACCGAACAACCAGTGTCACAAGAACTATTCACACCGGATCCTCTGCAAAAGACTCTTACCAAGGATCCAAAAACTGGACATTTGACACTGTCTTAAAAAAAGAGACATTTGGACAAACCAGCTCCACCTCCACCTCCAAAGAGGAAGGACACTGCTACCTCCCCTTTCAGAGTGCCTTCCCCACCCCCTCCACCCTCCCCACTTCCACCTTCTCCACCCCTGCCTCATCGCTCTCCGACCCTGTCTCCAGACCATGATGATCAAGGGGACCCTTACTACGATCCAGCAGATGTGCCACAAGACCGCACCCCTACTGGATCCCCAGACCCATGAGATGACTATAACAATCCGCACATCCCAGATATCCCAGATATCCCACAGGATGACCTTTATCCATCCAGTCCATCCCCACCAGAAGACTCGTTAGGTTTTCACCACCTACTACAGAGGGCGGCACATTACCACGGGGTAGAGCTACATACTGACCCTGTGGAGGAAGATTTTCTCCTAGACACCTTCGATACTGCACATAGATCTACTGCTATACTACCTATGCTAAAAGGAGTAATCAAACATGCACCAGAGGTTTTTAAAGACCCAGTCAGGGCTAGGGTCCTAAACCCACGTATTGAGAAAAAATATAAAGCCGCCCCCACAGATCCTGCATACATTAAAGGCCCTGCACCACTGGATTCCTTAGTGGTATCTAAAGCTAGGAAGAGATCAAATTCTCAAGCGTCAGGCGAAGCACCACCACCTGACAAAGAGTCCAAGCTCCTAGACGCGTCAGGGAAGCGCTCTGCGTCACAAGCTGCCAATATATGGCGTATCGCCAACACTCAAGCGTCATTGGCCAGATACGACAGAGCGCATTATGATGAGCTAGAAACCATCAAGCACCATCTCCCTGAAAAATACAGAAATAGGGCTAATGAATTGATCCAAGAGGGAAAAACTATAACTAATACCTCTATGCGCTGTGCCCTAGATGCGGCAGATACAGCCTCCAGGGCCATAAACACCAGTGTCCTCCTCCGTCGCCACGCCTGGCTTAGAGTTTCAGGCTTTAAACCTGAGGTGCAAGCCTCCATATTGAACCACCCATTTGACCAACATCATTTATTTGGTCCAAAAGTTGATGAAGCCCTTGAGAAGATGAAGAAAGACACTGATGCGGCGAAATCCATGGGAGCCCTACAGTCACACATTCCTAGGCGCTCCTTTCGCCGCTCTTCCTTTCGGGGCACAGGTAGCGGCTACTCCTCAGATAGCGCATCCACGTCCTACAAATCCCCTCCTCAGTCCACCTTCACAAGGGGTTATCAAAGAGGCGGCTACAGAGGCAATAATAATAAAGGCAGAGGCAAAACAAATACCGCCCGCTCTGCCTCACCGCCTACCCAATGACTTTCCCCCGCTCCCTCCAGACCATCCCACTCCGGTCGTGGGCAGAATACAAAATTTCCTTCACGTCTGGGAGACCATCACCTCAGACAGATGGGTGACCCAAATTATTCATTCAGGGTACTGCCTAGAATTAACATCTACCCCCCCCACCCCCCCCCCCCCAAACATTCCACCCAGGCAACGCCCAATGTCTCAAGTACATTCCACGTTACTAAAACAGGAGGTAATCTCCCTCCTGCAAAAACAAGCCATAGAGCAAGTCCCCATCAATCAGCAAAATTTAGGGGTCTACTCCCTGTACTTTCTGATTCCAAAAAGAGACGAGACTCTACGACCTATTCTAGATCTCAGACCTCTAAACACTTACATACATTCAGACCATTTTCACATGGTAACCCTTCAACAGGTTCTTCCACTCCTCTCCCAGAACGACTTTCTCACCACACTGGACTTGAAAGACGCATACTTTCACATCCCAGTACACCATGCTCACAGAAAGTACCTCAGATTTGTAGTGGACGGGCAACACTACCAGTTCAAGGTGCTCCCGTTCGGGGTCACAACAGCACCAAGGGTATTCACCAAGTGCCTAGCAGTAGTGGCGGCACACCTCAGAAGACTGCACATTCACGTCTTCCCATATTTGGACGACTGGCTAATAAAAGCCACGTCCTACGACCAATGTGTGCACCACACCGCCGCTACAATCCAACTACTTCACCAGCTAGGTTTCACGGTGAACCACCAAAAGTCCCACCTGGTACCGTCACACACAAAACAATACCTCGGTGCCACCATAGACACCTCAAAAGCCATAGCCTATCCCAATCCTGCCAGGATTGCAAACATACAGGCTCTGCGTCAAAAATTCATACTTCAACACTCTCTCCCAGCAAGAGTGTTTATGCAACTGATAGGGATGATGGCCTCTTGCATTTTCATAGTGCCTCATGGAAGACTCCAGATGCGTCCTCTCCAAGAGTGCTTAGCGCGCCAGTGGAACCAGGCCCAGGGGCAACTGACAGATCTGGTGTTGGTGGACGGTCGCACCCATCGCTCTCTGCAGTGGTGGAACACCACAAACCTTTCCAAAGGCCGACAGTTCATGGACCCGGTTCCACAAATAATCTTAACAGACGCATCGCTCTCCGGCTGGGGAGCTCATCTGGTACATCTCACAGTGCAGGGCACATGGACGCCGCAACAGAAGTTACTCCACATCAACCATTTGGAGTTACTGGCAATCTTTCTAGCCCTAAAATCCTTCCAGACGCAGATTTCAGGCAAGGCAGTCCTCATTCGCACAGACAACATGACTGCCATGTACTACATTCAAAAACAGGGGGGCACACACTCTCCACAGCTCTCTCAATTAGCACAGAGCATATGGAGATGGGCAATTCCGCAAAAAAAAATTCTCCTGGCCCAACACGTCCCAGGAGTCCAAAACACTGTGGTAGACCTGCTCAGCAGACAAACGCAACAGATCCACGAATGGGAACTTCACCCACAGGTTCTTCACCCGTTCTTTCAGAAGTGGAGGCATCCTCAGATAGATCTCTTTGCCACCCACGAAAACAAAAAATGCCCAAGCTTCGCCGCCAGATATCCACACCCATTGTCGAAAGGCAATGCGATATGGATGAACTGGTCAGACAAATTTGCATACGCTTTTCCACCTCTCCCACTAATTCCATTAGTGGTGCGAAAGCTGCAACAGCATTCCCTCACGCTCATCCTGGTAGCTCCAACATGGGCCAGACAACCGTGGTACACCACACTACTGGAACTCTCGGTAGTACCACACCAAAAGTTACACCTCTCACCATGCCTCCTAACCCAGAACCATGGAGAGATCAGGCACCCGGACCCAGCGCAGCTCAACCTTGCGATCTGGCTCCTGAGGTCCTAGAATTCGGATACCTTAACCTTCCCCCTGATTGCATGAATATTATCAGAAAAGCTAGACGCCCTACTACTAGGGCATGCTATGCTGCAAAGTGGAAAAGATTTGTTGTTTACTGCCATAACAACACAATCAACCCTCTAAATGTGTCCATACAGCACATCATATGTTACTTGCTCCATCTACAAAGGTGTAACCTAGCATATACATCCATTCGGTTACACCTCGCAGCAATTGCTGCTTACTTACAGAACAGGCAGCACCTATCGCTTTTCAGGGTGCCTGCCATCAAAGCGTTTATGGAAGGCCTCAAAAGAGTAATTCCACCCAGAGTACCACCCTCACCTGTCTGGAACTTGAATATAGTTCTCACAAGGCTAATGGGACCGCCTTTTGAACCATTACATAAATGTGAGCTGCAATTTCTCACATGGAAAACAGCTTTCCTAGTGGCAATCACTTCCCTTAGAAGGGTTAGTGAAATACAAGCACTCACTATACAGGAACCTTTTCTCCAAATGCATCAGAACAAGGTTGTACTCCGCACCAACCCAAAATTCCTACCCAAAGTCATTTCTCCCTTCCATCTCAACCAGTCGGTAGAATTACCAATCTTTTTCTCACAACCTCAAACCGTTGCGGAAAGGGCTTTACACACACTGGATGTTAAAAGGGCCTTACTTTACTACATCCAAAGAACAGAACCTTTCAGAGAAACCAAACAGCTATTTGTCTCTTTCTCTCCACCACATAAAAGGCAACCCTATTTCTAAATCGGGGATAGCTAGGTGGATTGTAAAATGCATACAGATTTGCTACCACAAGGCAAGACGAACGCTATCTGTTCCCCCTAAAGTCCACTCTACAAGGAAGATAGGGGCTTCTATGGCTTGTCTAGGGAACATACCATTAGATGACATCTGCAAAGCAGCGACATGGTCAACACCGCACACTTTCACAAAACATTACTGTGTAGATGTGCAAACCCAGCAACAAGCTAGTGTGGGCCAGGCTGTACTAAAAACACTGTTCCAAACAACTGCAACGGATGCCGGTGGTCGCCGCTAGGGTTGGGTACTGCTATGTAGTCTATGCACAGTGTATAATCTGCAGCTCATATGCCTCGAACTGAATATGCTACTTACCAGTATGCATCTGTTCTTGGCATGTAGAGCTGCAGATCTGTACACGCCCACCCGCCTCCCCGGCTACCTGTATCCGTTTGTCTATCTTATTTAGATACAACACACATGGGTTTCTTTACTGTTATTACTACGCTCCATCTTTCCCTGCTGGCGAAAAACAATCTGAGGATGGAGCCGAAGCCCATGCGCAATACGAACCAAAGGAGGAGTCACTGACCTCGTGACTGCCAAAGACTTTCCAAGAGGAAAAACAAACTGCAAACATCCGGGCCCAACACCAGATGGCGATCTATGCACAGTGTATAGATCTGCAGCTCTACATGCCAAGAACAGATGCATACTGGTAAGTAGCATATTCCTTATTCTCTGACATACCCTCCCGGCATCACCACCAAACACCCTCTCTACCCTATCTCTAACATCTGGTTTACCCTCTGGTTTCCCCCTTACCACTTACTACTGTTTTACGATTCTCCCCTCTGGTTTCCCCTCTCAATCTCCGCCTATTTCTCACTTCTCTTTGTCCCACCCCCCCTCCACTCTCTTCCTCCCAATTCCCCTTTGACGACCTATTGTGTCCCCTCCCCCAACTTTCCTGTCCTCACACCCCCAGATCCTGCTCTCTCAAGACATGGTCCCAATTCCTGGAACATCGTATACTCATCCAATCTGTCAAAAAATGCCAAGAAAAACTTTTAAGTATAAATTACTGACTCGTCACCCCAAAACTCTGTCGATACCTACCAAAGCCTCACCTCTCCTATAAAAACTAACCTTTTTTTCCATTCCGAACGCCCCTTCAAATGGAAAAGCATCTTCCTGGGCCATCTCACAGTCACCAAATCCAGCAAAATCCTATATGGCTTCAAATTATCTACTTCCCCATCCCCAGCTTTTAGCGGAGAAATTGACATCTCCATTTTCAAAACCGGTAACATTCTCATTCAAGCATCCGAACACCACCTCAACATCTTCGACCACCTCTACAGTTCCCTGACAGACTATCTATCCAAAACTGCCCCAAACAACCTTCCTCTCAACTGTCTGACACCCTCTTGACTCGCCCCCCCCCCCCCCCCCCAGCTCGAAGCCCCCACCCCCAAGGCTCCCCAACTGCGCACACCTCCAACCAAAATCACACCTTATCCAACGACCGACATCAAACCCTCCTCACTACCAACAACCTCTCCACACCTCCTGGATCCCTCCATTCTGAACGGCCCCCCTCGCCACCCCCTGCGCCTATAGCATCCACCCCAGACTACACTATCCCCACACAAGCAGATGAATTACACATTCCCCCCCCCCCCATAATGCTGTTACCTTCCCCCTCCACCCCTCTCCCCTTCACATCTTATCCTCCTGCTTCTCGGCCTATCTGCATGATTGACCCTGCCACCGCCACGTCCATCTTCCCTAGCTCCCCTTTGACTCTTTCTCCCCCCTCCCCCGCTGCCTCTCCCGCCCTCCCTCCACTCATCAGGATTTCATCTCCGGACAACTTTGAACCCCCTTGCTCCCCCCACCCCCTTCGCCACCCAAGCTAACACGCAATCTTATCGCACGCACACCTTCTAACATTGAACTTAATCTCTCAACCTGAGACTCAGAGAAGATTTCAATGCTCTTTACTCCAAGACCATCCTCAATCCTCCCTCCGCCTGCCCTTGCCTCACTTACTCCTCCCAAACTTACCACTGGAAAACGACTCCTCTCCGCAAAAGATCTTTTAGGCCGTGCCGTGCTAGGAATGGCTTCTCCTCTTCTGTCATTACAGACTTATGCAACTCTTACCTTCCCAAACCCCTTATCCCTGATCATACCCTCCCTTATTCCAGCATCCCAGTGATTTTGGGAGCGAGCAGAATCCCCTCCTCTCCCATCTCACCCAGACCCCCAGCACAACTTCCCACCATACACTCGTGCCCGAAAACCAAAGCTAACCCTAATTCCTCTCCTGCATGCTCATTAACTGCCGCTCGGCTGTCCAACACGCAGCTGAAATATCTGAAACCATCCTCAGTGAAACTCAACATCGCCTTCCTTACAGAAACCTGGCTTAATGACCACTCGATGGCCATCCTTCACCTACTCAGCCCCTCCCGGCTACTCCATCATCAGGAAAGACAGACCAGACCGAATCGCAGGTGGATTAGCTATTATTTATAAAAAATTAACTCCAACTCACCTGTGTTAAAAACACTGACTACTTAACCTTTGAATATCTTGGTGCCGTACTCACCATACAGGGTTCTCTCCCAATTCACCTACATAACATCTACCACCCTCCGGGATATCCACTACCCTTCGCTGAGGAACTATCCGACCTTCTTTCTCAATCCTCACTCTCCAACTCGAAAAACCTCTTCCTAGGAGACTTTAACATCCACTGGAACAATGTTGTTGACCCTGCAGTCACTCAGCTCATCAATCTTCAAGAGATCAATGGCCCACTCACACCAAAGGTGCCACTCTCGATGCCATCATTTCCAATAATGACCTGGCCTCCCTCTCCAGCATCCTCCCCATTGACTGGAGATCCTGTTCAAGATCGATCCCGCTCCCCTCCTCCCCTATTAAAAATAACAAACCCATGAAATGGACCAGAAGTCTTAATCAAATCCCTCCTGGCGAACTCAAGTCTAAGCTACAAGCTCAACTTCTTCTCACCCCTCTCTCCCAAGACGCCAATGAGCTCACCGAGCTTTTCAACATGACCGCCAAGGAGGTCGTAGACCTCCTCGCCCCTCCCAAACTAAAAAAACAAAGAACCATTCAATCCAAAACTTGGTTTAACTCCGACCTCAACAACGAAAGACGCTCACTTAGACTGACTGAAAGAACATGGAGGCAACACCCCTCCCCCGCCCACCTTGCCCATCTCCGGGCTGCTAGATCTACCTATGCCCCCCTTAAACTTACTGCCAACTTCTTCTCGGATTAAATCGCCGAAATTGATCAGGAATTCCATCTAACTCAGGTTCCTCCTAATTCCCCTTTTGTCGCTGACATTACATTAAACAATCCTCCCGTCAGACACTGTCTCCCTACTCTTCCACTCTCTCTCACGCTACTACCCCTCCAGAACCCAGCCTTCCCCTACTTCAACTGAAAAACAATGCATCCTGGGCTAACTTCCACCCAGTGACTGAACTCGAAGTCTTTATCATCATTGACAAACTTAAGCCGTCCTCACACACCAAAGACCCTATCCCCTCTAGTCTTAACTACATTATTGCCCCTTATTGGACCACAATCATCAACACCTCCTCCACAGGATGTGTCCCGCACTCACTTCAACTTGGTTCAATCACACCGATCCCTAAAAATACCACCTCAAACTCTAATGACCTGAACAATCTCAGCCCTATCTCAAACCTACCACTTCTTTCCAAAGTCCTTGAAAAATGTGCTTTGCTTTAATTCCTTCAACCTTTTAGACTCCCTGCAATCCGGCTTCAGAAAAGGCTGCAGAACGGAAACCACCATGCTAAACGTAGTCAATGACATCCACTCTGCCCTTGACATCAGTGAATCCTGCCTACTCATTCTCCTTGACCTCTCGGCTGCCTTTGATCCAGTCAACCACAATTTCCTACTCAACTCGCTCAAGGCCTGCTGTGGCCTTAACGGTCAGGTCCTTAAATGGCTCACCTCATTTCTCCAACACAAAACAACAAATGAAAATGAACGACTGTCTATCTAACCCCTCACCTGTTTCACTAGGTGTCCCTCAAGGCTCTATTCTCTCCCCCTCTCTCTTTAACCTCTTCATGGAACCCCTTACCCTCATTCTGAAACAGGCTGGAATCGATTATCACCTCTATTCTGATGACACCCAACTTTACTGTAGGATTAAATCCCACTCTGATGTATTTCATCTTAACCATACCTTGAACAAGATCCTATACTGGTTCCACTCCAACCATCTCAAACTCCACCCTAAGAAATCTGAAATTATCCTCTTCTCCCCTAAAAATAACACTCCCCATCCAAACCTGGATCTCTGACCTTAATGCACTCAACTGCTCGCTCTCTTGGTCCAATTCAGTGAAATCACTTGGTATTACTATTGGCAAAAATCTTACCCTTGACGAACACACAAAAAACTCCATTAAGGGGCCTCTTTTCTCTCTCCGTCATCTGAAGAAAATCAAACCCTTAATTCCACCTGAAGACTTCAAATGGGTTGTCCAATCCCTGGTTCTTTCTAAAATTGACTATGGTAACTCTATCCTCACAGGAACCCCCAAAGTCCACCTAGCCCCACTCGGATGTGTGCTCCACCTAGCATCCAGGCTTATCACGGACTACAAATGTATTGACCACATCTCTCCAGCCCTGAAGGCTCTCAACTGGCTTGAAGGCAGATCCTCCTACAAGACAGCATGCATCACGCATAAAGCTCTACCCCAGAATACCCAGCTGTACCTCACAAATAAACTCAAAAAAGCAGGCGGCTCCAGACCGATGAAGAACACGAATACTTTCCTCCTCCTCGCCCCCTTATGCCAAAAGAAAAACACTCGGACTCGCTCCTTCTCTGGAAATGCGCTGATCATCTGGAATGCCCTCCCCAAGAAATTGGGTTGCAACCCCTCCTACATCGGCTTTAAAAAAGAAAGAATTTAAACTGCATCTCCTTAGCAAATACTGGGGTTCTTAATCTGGCATCTGACCCCACACTCCGCCTCCACCGTCCTTATGCTCTTCTACCCCACTACTTTCTCTCACTTCTGCCCCTCTCTTCTCTCCTTGTACACTCCCCCTCCCACTTCCCTTGCCTCCTTCCTCCAAAAATCCCTTCTGGTTGACCATCACACCCCCCTTGCCCCCAACTTGGTCTCCCCCTGCCTCCCCTCATCTAATTACCTCATCCACAGCTCTGCCCAGAAACTCTTTCCTCCCTCTGCCACTCTATATGTAAATATATCTGTTTTTCTTGCTGTTGTATAATAGACCTCAGTGAGTGCCTTTTTCATGTATATTGCCCTCGGATAATTTTCAGTTTGATTTTACTTACTGTTATGCTCTGCTATTGTACAAATCCTTTCTCTGTCCTGTAATTTTGTTTGTGCACATGTAAAGCGCTCTGATAGCCTCAGGTCTAGCCAGCACTATATAAAACCTTTCAAATAAATAAAAGGTCCTCTCTTATCTTCACCCATTCATCCGTTCTTCCAGCCAACTGTCCATGTATTCAGTCACCAATATAGCCAGCTATGCACTTGCCAATCCATGAATTCATTCTCTCTTCCAGCACCCTAATTACTCATCAGTTCATCCACTCGTTCACTCTATATTGGCCCTCTACCCACTCACCAACCAGCACCAACATACATACTACCAAGCAAAGAAACACTTTATTTAATAATCTAAAAATCCCGAACTATGTCTTTGCCACTGGAGTTCAATAAAACAAATTTGTACTATTTTTTTTGTGAATAAAAAAATAAATGTCTTGCTTTTCAAGAAGTGATATTTGTGATGTAGCAAACTTTACCTTCTACTTGTCCATTTGTAGCACTAATGTGTATTTTTATTTCTGCAAAAGTTTTAATTATTTACAGGGAAACTTTGGTGCAGAAATCCACTGATAGCATTGAAGAAACATGATGTGCAGTAGCATTTAATTATTAAACTGATGGTATTAGACAGTTGAGACGTAGTCTGTAGGAGCGGAATGCACTCCTTGCTGCAACATTTTAGCTCCTGTGTACAGAAGTAGCCTATTGTTTTCTAAACTGTTGCTTTGGAAAAGGTAATTTACAGATCTCATCACTTAATAGTCTTTGTTGGTTAAAACAAAAAATAGTATCATTTGAAGTCATTGGTTCATATGTAGAGGTCCAGGAAGTGAATATTGCAGAGACATTTTGGAAGACCATACCTGAGTTTGAGGAGCTTTGAAGTAATTTACATCGAATGTAGAATAGTGTTTTAAATCAAATATTTGCAGGTCACTATAACAACCTTCTATTAAAGGAATTAAATCTGTAGACATTACTGTCTCTCGTAATAAACGTATGTCATATTAGTAATATTTAACATGTTTTCTTAAGGCAGGAGATGCTGCATGTTTTTATGATATAAAGCTGGGCCGAAGACGAGTGGAGCACCATGACCATGCTGTTGTCAGTGGAAGACTGGCCGGTGAAAACATGACTGGGGCAACAAAACCATACTGGCATCAGTCTATGTTTTGGTACGTTATTTTATCTAAAGCATTTTATTGCTCCATTCTGGCTAAAGCAGTCATGTACTCGACACTGGGATGCTCATAGTTAATAGAATCGTCTTGGAATGCCTGACAGTGCTGGGATCGCCAGGTTAAGCAAGTGGACCTGCTCCGTAGAACCGTGAGAGGTTCCAGAAGGTCAAGAAAACCGAGGAAGAGGACCCAGCAAAGTCTTCTGAGCATTCAGCCATGCTATCAAAAGCAGATTATATCAGATACCTGGCTTCTCTAAATACTTGTTAAGGCTTGACCTTTTCAGCTACGGCAAAAGCCTGAAGCAACAGCGATCCATTAAGTAATTATTTGATTAATTTCCTGTTTCCAACAAAGGTAGCCAAACCTCCACGCCTCCTTATACCTTGGTAAGCTTCATTATTCTTTGTGTGAGGAGAACATTTTCTTATATTGATTAGTATCACTTGGGACTCTTGTGTTTTCCATACCTTATGCATACCTTGTTTCCCTCCGCCTGGTAGAAGAAAGCAGAAAATCCCAGAGCAAAAGGCTTTTAAGTGTATCACCCATTCGGACATTTTCCAGGTTGTCCACTCCTGCTTATATGTATTTACTTTTGTGGTAGAATAGAGTGGAGGTATGTGTACAACCTTGAACTTTAACCTTTTCAGTTTACTTCTGAACAAGTTCTTTGGGATGGTTATCTTGGTTCAGCTATTGACCGCTTTGAAGAAATGAAAGGAGTCTGTGAAGTAAATATGAAAGGTAGTACATCAGGCAGGGATATATCGCCAATGCTACAAAACTAAATAAATAGGAAAAATATACGGCAGTCGCACAACTTTTTTTTCTATTTATTGACTTTTGTGACAATGGCGGCACGCTGCGCGTTAGCTTTAAACATCGAAAGCTAAAGCGCGACATGCCGTCATTACCACAAAAGTCAATATTTAGAAAAATGGAGGAGGGTGGACGCCACATATTTTTCTCCATTTATTTACTTTTATAGCAGTGGTGGCACTCCACACTTTACTTTTAAACATATTAAGCTAAAGCACGGTGTGTCGCGATTGCTACAATAGTAAATAAATAAATAAAAAAACAAAAGCAGACAGATGCCACATTTCTTTTTCATTTGCAAAGTAAATAGCTCTGCACGTAACTAATGTGAGACCTGTTGCATTGAAAATGCTTGTTTTACCATTGGTTCCAGGATCTCTAATATTATTGTAATCAACTGCATTGCATTTCAGTTATCAAGTTACGCCCATAGAACACTTGAGTCTGCAGTGGTAGCCATTGAGGGTTTCTACAAGATATGGTAGCGGATTTGGAATGCAAATACTGCATGACACTCGCATCTCTCCCTAACCTCGAAGTTTAGGCAGAGTTGTGTCTTTGAAAATAGAATAGATAGCACATTTAAACTAATTATGCAGACAAAAAAACTGAAGGTGCAAGCACTCTCTAGGATCGAGATTGGGGATGTGAGATCTGAATTTGTCTTGGTTTGTTTTTTCTCTCCAGTTCAACCTGGGCCTCATGCTGGTGCCCTCCCTTTTCCCTAGTTGGTCCCTTTTGTATTGTGATAGCTTGTGAACAGTCCTTCTAAATAAACAGGTCAACTCAACTTTCTACTTCACTTTTATGGGGTTAAATTTTGGTCCTCAAGTTGATCTGGTTACCCATGCCTCTGTACTGTTGCTTGCTTGAATCAATGACACTGGGTGAAATTACTGTCGGGCAAAACAGAGGTCCCATTGCTGGAGCGAATGCTTCGTTTTCAGCCCGCCATTTCTACCAACTTGATTTGGCACCTGCCATTCTTTACTTGTTGAAAATTTGGGTTTTTGTTAGCATTATCTTTACTACTTCAGGTCACATGTCTATTCACACTGCCATGGAGATTTTCTGTTACTGCTGCCGCCCTCAATCGCTCTCCTTCATTACAAAAGAAGTCTGTATTTGAGTCTATTTGCCTATTTAGACTGCCCCTTTCTGCTTGTGAATAGTTCATGCTGATGAGACCTTGTGTCACTAATCTTGTGCTCCTTGCATTAGCTCCATGCTTACCTACTGATCCAGTCTAAATACCTTTCTACTATGTACATTACACATACTAAAACCTTGGTCTTCAGTCTTTCTTAGAAGAGTTTGTAGCTTTTCTCTCCTTCTGTCCTTTATTCTTGCATTCTGCTGTGAACAATCTTTTGGTTGTCAATTATTTATGGAATGATGGTCAGGATATGGTGGAGTGGACTCTGGCAGAAGAGGTGCAACTAACAATTTTTAGAACTGATGAGAGTGCTGAAGAGGATTTGAAACACTGGTCCAAAATGCTGCAGGATTTTCTAGATGATCAGGACAGTGGGGGTGAACCAGATATGTTTGACTGAAACCGTAAACTCCAACTGTTAATTGAGCTATAGCGACTGACCCATTGCCTGCTGCACTACACACTGTTGGGGAAGGGGACATTTGGGGGCACGGAAAAGCAGACCACTACTAGATTAAGCATAAGCAGCAGTACGGGGAGGACACTGGATGAATGGGGGAAGCCAGACTGGGAATGGTTTTGCATAGCCTCTGTAAATGATATGCAAGCACAGTTATGTAAGGTTTCTCAGTGCTGAACATAATTCATTTGTTAGGTAAAGGAGTGTATTGATGTCTGGATGGCTGAAAAGCTAAATAAAGATATTAACAAAAACGAGTTCTGGAATGATATCTTCCAATAACAGAACTTTATCAAAAGTAACACCTTCTGCCTCAAATAATTTACTGATCATTTCACATTTACTAAAAAAGTTGATATCCTGGTCATTCTCCAGTATACCTGCGACTTTTTCTGGTAAAATAGGAGGTTCAGAAGTGTTCAACCGTCAACAGTGTTATGAATTTCTACACAGAACCACTTCTAAAATAAGTGCATCATGAATAAAAAAGATCCTCTGAAATTACTTTTGCAACTATACAGTTCTTTTTTTAAGTTGTATACAGCAACCCTAGTACATTTAGTGGCCTCGAATAACCTATTTCCTCCTAACTGTCCCCCACAGTTTAGCAGACTTCTTAAGACAGATTTTAGCTCGGGAGATTACTAAATTTTTGTTACTTCCAATCTCATTCTTCTCTTTCCTCTGCTATGAATGCGTCACTCTAAGAATACACCTGGTCCCCACTTTTTAGTAATTTATAATTGAGTTAATGGGCCCCTTTCCTTTCCAGCATAAATGTAGACACAGTCCTAGAATGTCTTCCCCCTCTGCTTAGTTGGTAGCCCGCTAATTATAATTTCACATTATCTGCTTTTATTTCCCAGTTTCTATTCTTCCTCCCAAGCCACGTCACATACTCGGACCTGTTCTATGGTGTCTAGCTTTGTATGGTAACAGGTTCGATGCAGTATGTTAACTTAATTTGAAGTGTCTGGTTAGGGCGTTTATTTTATTAAGCAGATGAACAATTAATCTCCCAATATGCTGAGGAGAATAATAGATTAGTGGTCTTGTAGGTGGAACTGGAAGAGGAGAAGTGTGATTAGAAAATGTAAACTTGCATATTTATCCTCCTTCTAATGGCAAAAGAATGGATGTCCCGGTGACGGCCAAAAATTCAAGATGATGAAACGATCAAGAAAAAATAAATTGGAATTCACAAGCATTGGATCATTGTTTACCATGCATACAGTGTATTATTGCTAGCCAAGCCATAATAAAGCTGGCGCTTTGATAACTACTTACATGATCCATGTGGCTGCTTCCAATGAGGCTCAATAGTGGAGGTTTCTCAGAAGACACCCAAATCTCCCTTCAGCCCACAGCTCCCAACAGGCTACATTTCGCACCCTGTTCTTTCTTCCTTATTATATGTTCCCAGATATGCTTTTGCAATGGGCTGTCATCATAAGCTTCCTGTTTATTTTTTGGCCACATGGCACATTTGATGACTTCTGTTATCTCCCATTGGGCAGGTGCATCCTCTGTTGTTGGAGACTCATTAGAAGAGTATTCTCACGTCCAAGCAGCTCTTTCTACGTAATGCCTCATTACCCTTTCCCAGCGTCGCCAGGATTCTTCCTCTCCTGTCACTTATGGTCCGCCTCCCTGACAACTGCAATCATCGCTGAACTTCTCCACCATGAGTATATATGTCCCCAGAGCTTTCTGACCAACTAGAAGTCACTGAGACACAGGACGAACATGGCAAGGGGTGGCCGTAAGCACTCCTAAGGTCAGAACCAGTAATGAACTGATTGCCCTCAAGTCCTGAAAATTATATTAATATGTTAGTAGTCGAAAAAGGGATTTTATGTA
Organism: Triturus cristatus; assembly: GCF_964204655.1. NCBI lineage: Eukaryota > Metazoa > Chordata > Amphibia > Caudata > Salamandridae > Triturus > Triturus cristatus. Next base: position 567,447,643 of record NC_140588.1, read on the forward strand.
CTGAGGGGCGCTCCATCAATATTAGTTTACAAAGGAGCTTACAAATGTTCGGTTATGTTGTAACTGCCAGGCAATATCTCTGACTCTTGTTGGATATTTTATAGTAATAGTAGCACTTGTCATATGTATGACCAGTCAACAAAACGTAATTTTACAGGTATGTTTGTTTGCTTGAGAATGCAGAGCTATGTTGCCTGTGGCTCACGAAAATGTCTATATAAAATGTTCTTCCACATATATTACCCTTATAATGTGGTGCTTTGTGCTTTTCAGGAGTGACCTGGGCCCAGATGTGGGATATGAAGCAATTGGTCTTGTAGATAGCAGCTTGCCTACTGTGGGAGTGTTTGCTAAAGCCACTGCAAAAGACACACCAAAGTCAGCCACTGAGGAGTCTGGTAAGATAAAATGCAGTTCCTACACAGTAGAAGTTCCTGCGCACAGCACAGTATAATGGCTATTAAAATATGGATATGTTAGTCCATATCAAAGTAAAGCATATTTTAAAAACAATAGTGCAATGATAAGTTTCTGATGCATAGGTCAGATTCCTCTGCTTAGTTATATCCTTTCAGGCATTAGCCTGGTCAAGAGGTGCCACCATGTCGCTTCAGACTTCGCTGGCCAGACATGGTGACAGCAATGTATGTAGGGCATCAACTGGCATGCTGGGGTCAGTTCCTGTTTTTTTGTACCTTATCGACCCGGTTTGAAAGCTCTCACAGTGTTAACCCAACTAATTTCATCATTTTGACAGTGATTAGATCAAATGTCTCTTCTTACTCTTTAAGGGTTTAATTCCTGTCACAGATGCTACAAGCAGATATCCTTGTCAGACCCACATGATATCTGCATGTGATGGTTATGCTCGGAACATGACTCGCCGTCCTGAAACTACTGTGCTTTGATGTACTCAAAAGCCATCAGGAAGCAGTAGGCCAAGCTATTTCTAACCATGTCTTGCAGGGATACACCAAAACAGTCCCCCTCACCTTCAGCTAAGATCTCGGACAGTGACGATCTTCCCTCAGAAAACACAGGAAAACCCATAGGAAGTAGAAGCCTTTTTCTTCCTCGAAACGGTCTAGTTCCTGGGACAGTTTGGGGTCTCAACATCATTCCCAACACCGTTCTCTTGCTTCTTTGTCTGTCTGAAAAGAATTCTGACAGTGAAAAAGATGAGACCGAAAATCTCTGTTCCAGGAGCTAACTTCCTTTGTTGGTCGAGGATTTCCTTCTGGGAATGCTGAACTATTTCAGGATCCCTTATACCCACAAGGGTGAGCTTAATCCTAAGGGCTTCGCGTTATTGACACCAATGCTCCTTGATGTTGGCCCTCTATGGGCTCCATCACCCAAGAAGTTGAAGATTGACAAGGCTCTATCCATGGTTCAGTCAGAGCCTTCTATGGTGAATCTGAGGTCGACCTCAAAGTGACAACAACCCACGAAACCGTTCAAGTTCCGGAGATTATCTGCGTTGCGAAGGAGAAAATAAAATGCACTTTGAAGATAAACCCTTGGCGAATGCCTTTAGAGCTCACTGATTCTCTGGGTTGCAAGAGTTGTTTGTCTCTGACTCTTATGCCCTCTCTTTGCCAGATAAAAGATTGCGAATGAACAGATCATGATGAATTTAAATCGGATAGCCTTTCCCCATTATAACAGTGATGGTGGCTTCTATCCGAACTTGCAGAATGTGAGTGGTACCGGCACTTCACTAAAAGGGAAAATGCTTTGCACCTTTGGCTCTCTTTCAGAGGAAGCACCTCTATAGTATGAAAAGCAACTGGAGCCTTGGAATTTACCTTGCCCTCTGTGGTGAAGTCTAACAATTTGACAGAGACATTACAACCCTCAACAGTGGCAGAGCTGTTTCTTCCATTTAATGAGGCTGGTTTGTATCTTTTCAAGGATGCATTGGAGACACTATTTTAGGACCCAGTAGTCCATGGACAGATATCCAGATGCCTTCCAGCTGGGCCGGGTGACCCACATTTTGTCATCTCACCCTTCACTGGAAAGTCTGAAATGTAAACATCTTCCTCATAGCTAAACTGCCTTTCCCATTGCACCTACTGATGAGGATTAAAATATACTTGACCCTATGAACTGTAACCTTTTGTTTTGCTCCTGGGAATCTTGCACGCTGCATAGTAAGTGCCATGTGACTCCTTAGCCAATATTCCCACACCCTGTGGGGATTGGTAAAGCTCACAGCAATCAGCTTACTGGACCACTTGAAAAAGCCATTTATCGATTGGGTCAATGACAGCTTAGATCCTTCCAAACAGATCAATCTGTCATCTGCAAAGATTGTGTATCAATCCATGCACATGGGCACCGAGTTGTGCCATCACTCTTGGATGCGTTCCGCTGGCTTCTAAAGAGATGTCCAGGCAACCTTATTGAGCTTGCCTTTCGATGGACAGTAGCTCTTTGGATAGAAGGCCCACTCCTCTGTGGAATGCTTCAAGCACAGTAACACAACAGCTCACTCGGCAGTACTGCTCCATGAACAGAACAGAATTGGAGACTGTTCCAGTGCAGTGCAGTGCAGAGCCAGCAGAAAGAATCCTCTCAACTATTGCAGAGACCTCGTTAATATACCCCTCTGTTTGTGGCAGAGGTGGATCTGATGACACAAACACCTGTGGATACACGCTCAGCCGGCATCTTCCAGTTCTGCTGACTTAACTTTTTTTTTTTCCTCCTCTCCCAAAGGGGTCATAGAGGTGGCGCATCTGGAAGAAAAGGGGATGAGATTCTACTCCCTTTACTCCCAAGGAGGGTAGATGTACGAGACTTCTCATTTGTCTCCGCATTGTGAACATGTTAATTGGGCTGAATAGGTTTACAATGCCATCCCTGAGCAAGTGTTGCTTCCCATTAATGTGGGTGAATGGTTGGTGTCCTTGGATCTCCAGGATGCCTATTTTCATCTTCCAATTCTCCTCGCCTACAGATATTACCTGAGCTTCGTCATACGATCCTAGCACTATCCGATAACGGTCTTGCCATTTGGCCTAACGCCCTCACCAAGTTTTTGTGAAGGTGCTGACCGTTCGTGACAGCTTCAATGTAGCAGCCAGGAGTCCAGATATTTCAATCTTGGACCTCTGACTAGTCAAAGTGCAATCCCAAACGCTAGTTCAGACTCGCCTTCAGCACACCATGGCTTTCCTTCACAACTTGGGCTTCATTGTCCGTGTCCAAACGTCTCATCTTACTCTAGCGCAGTAGTTCGCCTTCGCAGGAGCAGGTCTGGACTTGACCCACATGAACACTTATCTCTTGGAGGATCGCAAATACTTGGAAGGTGATTTCTTGATTTCTAGCTGCGACACAACTCCTGGTTCAGCAGGTCTTGTGTCTGCATGGACTCATGCATCCTGTTGCTACTGCATGTCAGATGGTGGATGAGGGCCCTGCAGTGGTGCCTGTGATGGCAGTGGCTTCAGTATCAAGGGAGGTGCTCAGCTCTAACGTAGATCCTCCTACCGGTTCACCCAGACCCCTCCAACCTTCTGGTGAGGCATTTCAGCTCTCTTCTGATGCAGGCTACGATGGTCAGTGTCACCTCCCTACTGTGTTATAGTGCCCATCTGAATGGAATGACCGCACAAGGACTTTATTCCACATCAGAGCAGAGTCTGAATATATTTGTGCTGGAGGTGCAGGTGCTCTGCCTTGTCATGAAGTAATTTTTCCCTTTCAAGTAGGGAGAGCCAGTCAGATTCTCTCAGATAACATCTCTGCCATCCGTTATATCAACAGGCATGGAGGTGTGGGGTCATGGACCATTTGTTGGTAGAAATTAGACTGTGGCAGGGAACCTTGACATGTTTTTTCCAGTAATGGCTCATCTTGCATGTTCCCTCAATGTGAGAGCGAATAATGTCCTGTCAGCCGCCTCTGGTTGGAGGACCACAAGAAGGAACCAAAACTTGAAGTGATGGAGGCGGTCTTCTCCAGGTTGTGGGCGTGCATTCCTGGATCTCTTTGCCACAGCCCAGAACGGAAATTGCCCTCAGTTTTGTGTTATACGCTTCCTCTGAATTGTTGCCTCGGAGATCATTAAGGTTCAGCTGGTTTCATCACCTACTGTATTTCCACAATTTTTGCTTCTGACTAAAGTCCTGTGGCAGTCTAGATCAACCCTCAATGGCCAGCAAGGATCTAGTGCGCTGATCTGTTGGCATCGACATTTGGTTACCTGTTTCTCTGCCACATAGGGTTTACCTATTCTTGCAGCAAGATGGTACAGTCCTCCCCGCCAGTCTCCATCCACCGCACCCATGGAGATTGAAAGGCACCAGCTGAGTCCTTTTGCTTTCCTGAGTGATTGCAGATATCATCTTGGCATCCAGAAAACCTGCAACAAAATATATCTGTGCAGGCTGAGGGAACAAATTAGTTCAATGGTGCCAATCTGGTGCTAGGGTGCTAGCCTGAAGGTCTCAATTCTTTTAAATCACACCTCCCCAGTGTCTTTTGTTCTGTGTGCTTTTGTTTTTTAACTTTTTAATTTTCTTTTAGTTGATTTCAAGGGCACAACAGGGCAAACCGTGTAGTTGGATTAAATCACAGTTAAGCTGTAGAGCTTTTCCCCTCTATATGCCCTCACCGTTTCTCCTGCAGGCTAATCTTCCATCTTGATGACACCCCCATCTCTGACCCATTCGAGAGTGATGTGTTTTTTTGTACAGTGATCCGGCGGTGGCTCTAGGTAAATCCTATTTGGCTGTCCTATCTGGCTCCATGTGTCTTCCTGATTAGCCATTCGGTTTTAGATCACTACTTGTGGCACATTTTGTAAAAGGTTTACTTCACTTGTGCGCCCCCACACATTCACCCCACCATACCATCATTGTTGATCAGTGGGTTTTGAATCTTGTGTTGGTTTTCTTGATTAGTGATAGCGTCTCCATTCAAGCATACACACAGTTATCATGTTTGACTTTTAACCAATAAAAACAGTATTGTTGGTGGCAATAGCTTCAGCCTGTAGGGTCCGAGAACTTCAAGCCCTCTGTCCACCTTTCGCAGTGTTCTACCCTGATAAGTCAGTTCTTTTTACCTGCTCAGCCTTCCAACCCAAGGTGGTAGGGCTTTCACATGCAGCAGTTCAATTCCCTCCCATCCCGCCAAAGAGGTAAACTGAATATATAGGCTGGATCCCTGATGAGCTGTGTCATTTTTCATAGCACTTCAACAGACATAGCTGATGATCAGCGCTTTGTGGATTTAGCAAGAGCATAAAAGGGCAAGGTGGTGACCAAATGCACCATTTCTCATGGGGTCATCCTCTGTTGCAAGATCTGCTACTCCTTGGCCAAGAAGGATACTCTGGAGGGCCTTCATAAACACTCCACTAGAGCTATGACTGTTTCCACAGACCTTTCCAGAGGCAACAATGTGGTTGTCATGTACACATTTGCAGAACATTACTGTCTCACACTTCATTGTTGAAACGCTAAATACTTTGCCAGGGTTTTGTTTCATGATTTTGTTGGTTAATTGACATAACTTAGTCCCACTCCCAGAGAGGTATTGCTTTTGGACTCATTTTCAAGGCGAGGAATATCGGACAAAATGCATCTATTGGAAGAAAATGTTACTAGTTATTGGTGTGAATACCCAGGGTATGCAAATATTATGTGCTGTTATTGTTGCTGCTGTTGATGCTCTCTCGGTTCCTCTCTGCACACCTCAGTAAAAAACTGAAAACGAATTACAGGAACTTAAGCCAGTACATGGCTTATGTTCTAATATACTAAGATGTGCCATGTCTGGTGGGTGACGTAGAGGCTGGAGCCGCATGGCATCACCTGGCAGTGCCAGAGACCTATCGGAAGGAAAGCTTTCGTAACAAGTCTGATGCCTTGATGGACATTCTAAGGGGAAGAATCTGCAGGTAGATTATGTATCCACCATGAACACTGTTACCAAAGTAAGTACCTTCTTAATTGGACGTTTTCATGGTAACTGCACGTCCTAAGGTTGAATCACTTACTACAGCATCAATGCTACTACAATTAGGTTTCTACACAGAGGACTCTAGATGGAAATTATACTACCAAGGTTGCCACTATATAAAAGGCCTAGGTTTAATTTAATTGAAATTACATAAAGGTTAGAGTTACAGTTTTGCTTTTTTTTTTAATTTAAATTAATTTGAGAGTAGGGTAAAGCAGATAATGTGAGGTGAGTGCAGTTTTTATTACAATTATTTAGTGATAAGATTTCAGCTAAAGCTCGAAGAGGGTTAGTGTCACTACTAGCATGAGGTTGAGAATAAATATACTTCCTTAAATTTGAAATGTAAATCAATTCAAGGTTATGGTTGGCATAAAGATTATTCTATGGTTAATAATTTAATTGGATTCTGCTTCTGGGCAACAAATAGGTTGCGGATTAGGTTAATTTAAAATATAACTTGCATTTATTGTTCTTTAATTTGAGAAGTCAATATGGATGCAAAATCGAGGTCGTTTGCTGTGTCGATGTAAACTATATTTTAAACTTCATGTAATTACTGTCAAGGTAGTGGCATTGATGGGGTGGTACCTTGAAAAGATGAGCCTCAAGGTAGAAGCATCGAGCATAATGTGCCTTTAAAAATCTAAAGCTAGCATCCCATTGAGATACATGTGAGATTCAGTGCTTTTACCTGCACATGAAAAATCCCTATCTGAGACAAATAAATTAGATGCGCAAATGGCCTAAATGCCGACTGTGGATGCAGACATTTGTTACATTGTTTGCGATTGCATCTCCTTTAAAGTTTACTGGGAGAATCTAACCATTGGGATTAATAACTAGGAACTAGAAGTGCCATCTCTTTCCCTCCCATGGGCACCCAGCATCGTTTTTTTCTGTTTTTTTTATTTCATATGTGATGATGTGGGCTAAAGCTGAAAACTCAAGAATAACAAAAAACAGATAGGAATTGTGAAAATACCTTAACCCAAATATGGGAGAGTATTTACTCAACTAAAAAAGTGGAAATGTTATGAAAGGCCAGATAAGATTACCTTAACCCTCTGAAGTAACACAATAACATGTAGTCCAAGGGGTTCACAGTGAACAGGTATGAGTACCCCACTAAGCAGAGCATACAGGTAAAAAACCTACTTGGGGATTATGGTTTTATATAGAGAAATGCTATCCAAACGTAGAACCACTTATGTGCCGGTCCAGAGTCATGAATTCGTTTATACAAAATGAGCTCACACTTGTTCACAAACATTATTCCTTCTTTTGGTTTTTGCTTTTCCTTCCTGTCTTTAACCAACAACGCTGTCTCTACCGAAAAACATCCCACTGCAAATACCTCTAGAATCCGGGTATGGCATATCGGCACCATGCCAACATGGAATAGATTCGGCCTCTTTTTACCTAATTAGTAACAACCAAAAGCTCAAAGTACCGTTTTCTAATGGCAGTGTTCCCTCAAAAATGTTCAACACCCAAGGATATGTTGCTATTTTTGTTGGTTAGGTAGAATAGGTTTGGCTTATCTTACCTTTGGCATTATATGAAGATAGCTATCCAGTGAGTGGTATTACTCTTAGTGCATGTCATCTACATCGCTCTGCTAAGCCCAAAACGGGGCAAGTGGGCCAGTCTCAGGAGTGAAACTGAAAACCTCGTGAATTGGTTGGGGCATGGTCTTGCTTATTGTGAACAAGTTGCATTCGTCTGTGACACGCCAGCTTGCGTGCCACTGCTAGTCCCTCCATAGCAAGGAGCATTAACACTAGATCCCTCCTGCCAAGAAACCATTGGTGTGACAACACTTTTCATTCAGAAGAGCATGTTTTAATATGTTTACCTTGTATTAGGTTTTTCTGCATCTTCAACTGCAAACTGATTTATTTTATGGGGTTCAACAATACATGTTAGTAAACTCACTACTGCTACCAGTGAACTTCCTTAAACATGGTCAAAAATAACTGTACGATTGTTAACTCGCTCACACTTGAGACGCAGCTCTGCCACTCACACAAAGAAGGTACTACACCCTCTAAACTATTGCAAATATGAAGAAGCGATAACGTCATAATAGAACTACGCAGTGACTGTAAAACCCGGTAGCAGATATGGTCCACATCTGTGGTTGGGAGACAAAGGCAACTTTAAACTCTCTGCTAAATAGATCTACTGCATAATCAAGAGGTGCATGCCTACCTTTCTATATGTTTATTTGCGAAGCTTCTGTTGGAAAGGACATTTTTTTCTGTTCTCTGTATTTCTAGAATGTGAAGGTCGGCATCAAAATGAAACTGTGGCAGTATTGGGTTAAAATGAGTAGCGATGTCAGATCATTTCAGGCCCACCCAAACCTCCAGTGGTCGTCATGGTGTTTTAAGTGATCACCTATCTGGAACCACTGGACCTGCCCAGAAGAGTCTTAGACCGTTGACACTTTAACTTCGTCCATTGAATGATACATATAAGGCTTAATTCAGAATTACAAAGCCAGTCTTTGGGCCTTTGGGAATTTAATTTTAGTGCCAATCAGAAAATACTTATATTTATCGTGGAAGTAACATCAAGGGAGGCTTTAGCTCTTCTACCTACCTTTCCCTCAACCACTTTCTCAGATTCTCCAGTTGTTGAATGGCCTGACTAAAGACCACAACTTATCTGATATGATATAAATTATTTACAGCTAATTAAAACCATTCAGTATACAATTACAGAAAAGAAAAAAATGAAAGCATCCAGTTCATATACATAATCTATAAACTGTAAGTGAAGATGATTTAACAGTTAAAGACAAAAGTACTAGTACCTAAAATCGTTTTATGTTATTAAGTGTGTTTGAAATCAGTCTCGCAAAAGCCACTATCAATTGGGCATCTTTGCGGATGAAGCTGTCGCGGGAGCAGAAGATTTTTTTCCAATTGTTATACAAAGCCATTTTTCTCTCTGATCTTTCCTTTCGACTCGCACTGAACCCCATGATGTGCTGGGCATCAATTTTGGATTCTCTGGTGTTTGAAGGTTCAAAATGGGCAATCTCCTGATGGGGCGTTTTATGCATTCAATCAATCAATCAGGATTTATAAAGTGCAGCTAATCATCCGATAGGGTATCCAGGCTCTTACAGGCCCCAGAGGCTTATTCGAACAGTCTGGTCTTGAGGGCCATTCGAAATTCTGGAAGTGAGGTGATGGTCCGGAGGTGGTTGGGGAGGCTGGACCAGATCTTTGCTGCGATGAGGGAGAAGGAGCATCCTACACTTCAACATATGCGGGGACTATGGGCATGTGAAAGGGAGGTGGAGCGTAGTCTTCTTGATGGTTGGTGGAAGTTCAGCCAGTGGTTAATGTAGGCAGTTCCTTGATTGTGTAGAGCCTTGTGTGGGTGGGTTTTCAGCTTGAATTTGTATCTTTTCTGTACAGGGAGCCAGTGGAGTTTCCTGAGTTGGGGTGGGATGTGGGTTTGTCAGGTAAGTGCGAGGATGAGTCTGACTGCTGCGTTCTGTATGGTCTGACGTCTCTTTAGAAGGTGTGCAGCGATTCCTAAGTAGAGGGGAGTGCCGTAGTCCAGTCGGCTACTGAAGAGTGCTTTTGTCACGGTGCTTGTCATGTGTGGGGGTAGCCACTTGAAGATCTTACATAGCCTGCACAGAGTGAGGAAGCAGGCAGAGGAGAAGGCTTTGATCTGTGATTTCATGGTTAGCTTGTTGCCAATGATGATTACGAGGTGTCTGGTGTGGTTGGAAGGAGTGGGTCCTAGGTCTGATGGTCACCAGGAGTCGTTCCATGTTTTGCTGGTGTTGACTAAGATCAGTACTTCTGTCTCGTCTGTGTTCAGCTGCAGGCAGTTGTTCTTCAGCCAGTCAGCAACGTTTGTCATGCATCTGTAAAAGTATCTGTCAAACATTGAAGTGTGCTATGAGCTGTGCACTTTGATCCACAATTGAACCGGACTCCCCGTTTGAGAAATGGTATAGTTCCATCCTCACTCTTGTGAGGGGTATTTCCAGCAGACATTTGCGGGGTAGCAAGTTGTTCTTCAATTCTGCCTTTACTTTGATTCAAACTCTCAGTACTATTGGAAAATTTCCTATTAAGAATTTGATCTTTCTGTGCTCCTCCAATTACCCTCCTGCTGTGGGCATTTCTTTTGGAGCCTTTCTGGGTGAGAGATCCTTTGAAGAATAATCTAAAAGAACAATTTATTTGCCTGTAGTACGACTTTTTCTAATGGATAGCCTAAGTTCTTGCAAATTCCTTTGACCTCTCCTGCTCAGTGAATGTTTAATTCCTTTGGTAACCTGTTTTATAGTTGTGTATTCCCAGGTGGCTTTTTTTTTTACTAAACTTTATGGAGAAGGGACATTGGGCAGAGTTGAGCTCAGTCAAGTCAAAAAAGAAAGTTTATTTAGACCAATTGATCTATAAACCACAGTACATATTTTATCATCTAAAATCGACATAACACAGATTCTTTCCATTTACTATAAAAATTCTACTGTCATAAAACTGCATTTATACAATTAAAACCAAAATTCATTAAAATTAAAAAAACTTTGCCTTTTCATGGGTCTCTACTCAGTTTATAAATTTATAAACCCCCTGCATAAATTTCCCAATGGCTATCGCAATGTCAAGATTTTCCATTTCCACTAAGAGATCACATGCTTGTGAGCGCTCATTGACATCATATTTTAAAAATATCGGGCGAAGAAACACTTTACGTAGATTTAAAAACAGATAGCAGTCCAATAAAAGGTGCAAGATATCACACTTCACTCCTATTTTACACACACATTTACCATCCGGATGTGAAAGGGCAGCTTTTATTCCGCTATTTGTAAATAGCGGATTGATTCCTATTCTTAACTTAAAGACTTCTTTCCTTAACCAACGATTAGGTAGCAAATCCATATATGGAAAGCTGGAATCTTTTTCCCATCCTGCACTCATAAACTTTACAGAATCTTTTTCTCTCAAATACTTTAGATTTATTGCCCTCGAGCATACCTTACCCTGCGCTTTAAGCACATTCTTTGTCACATTAATTTGGAATGTCATAGGGTCTATGTCCACCATCAGGTGATCACAAATGGTCAGGAGTTTCCTTCTTGTTGCCTTCGCCCACTGTAACTCACTGGATTAAATTTCCTTCATACACCATTGTGATACCTTGGTGACTGCCCCCAGACCCAGGCGGGTACAGAATCTAAGCAAGCTTGACTGGACCTGGACATTCCATGAAGGTAGGCCTCAGAGTCACATGAGGCGCCTTTACGTAGCTCTGATGTCTCCTATGAGAGTGACGTCTGTGGATATGTGGATGGAGCTGCTGTGGCTCTGTCTAGAGTCCACTTGATTGATTTAATGCAAAATTGTCCGATTGAGATATATAATACCTTCAAGATACTACTGAATGAGTAATACCAGGAATGGTAGACCATACAACAACAAAAAACAATTACCAGAATTGTGGTCTACTGCGGTCTAATGTAAAAAGTATAAAATGTCAAATGAAGTTTTTTCTTTGGTTACTGCAGTTTCCCTGTCCTAAATCATACCATGCAAAAAGTATTAGGAAATATTGCATTGTTCTCGATCTAAAAGGGCTTCTTCATGGATTAAGTCCCAACATGGATTGAGTGCTGTTAGCTAATTTGTGGTTCCCCTATTTGTTAAAGCATTTGTATTAGTGGATTTGGAGTCTGTGGTACAAATTCGAGGATGCAGCATTAAGAAACCGTGTGTTCCCCATATTGCATTACTGCAGTACATGCCTTTCATGTAGCTCCATGTCGGTTTCCTCTGCGTTTGAAAGGATTACTTTAACAAATGTAGTTCTGCATTTACTCTTCTGCCAGTTAGAATTTCACCATTTCAGCATCTTGGTTTGCTTCTAGGTAGATTTAAATGGAGTAAACATTTAATTACTTAAAAACATTACTACAATATAATGAATTAGTTACTTAGCAGTAATCCTCATTACTCTGAAATACTCATTTCAAGTAGCAGTGCATACTATACGAGGTGTCCCGTCTTCCCACTTAGACACCATGTGACCCAACGTGAGGCAATCAAAAAGCAAACTCTAGTGCCCATCTCCCACTGTTGCCCTCCTATTGCTCAATCAATAAACAGGGAAGAGGCCCCCAACATTTCTAATTATTCTAAAGCTTAAAAATGAATGTTTGTACTTGGAACAGTGAGGGAGAATTTTTTTTTTTTTTAATTTTCAAAAAGCCTTTATTTAAAAGAAATTACACAGCACAATTACACGATTCCACCATTGCAATGAATGAAGCACAGCATGACAATGTAATACAGTGAAGACAATCGTGAATTTAAGGCACATCGAGGACAATGTTAGGAGGTAATAACCTGCAAGCACAGAGGGAGTGAAATATACATCAGAAAGGAGCGCAATCAAAAGGGCAGAAAGGTAGGGGATGTAGAGGAGGGGGACGGAAGCAGCGGGGAGACAGCTCATGGTCCTACACAGGTGGCCGCCGCGGGCGGAGCGCCGGCGGGGAGCGCGGGAGAGGCACTGCGAGTCCTGACTTGAGAGGTAGGTTACAAGCGGACCCCAAATATCAATTGGACGGGACCTGGCTGGCTGGAGGTCCCAAAACTCAGCCAGTAGAGTTTGGCAGCGAGAGGCGTCCTCAAGCCAGAGGGCAACCTTGGGCGGCGGCATGTGGCCCCAGCACATGGAGACACTACGCCTCGTGAGGACCAGCAGCATGGCAGTCAAGCGACGAGTGGCGTCCGGGCAAAATTTAACAAAGCCCAAGAGGCAGAGCAGAGGGTCAGGTTGAGTCTGAGACGAGGTGATAGCGGAAATCGCAGCGCATACCTTGTGCCAATATGCAGCGGAAGGGAGAATTAGAAGTATTGGTACGAGAAAAGAGTATTTGGACAATTGAGGATTACTGAGAAGTAACCAATCTATTACTTCCTCAACCCTTTTCTTGTTCCACTATTTACTTTGTGAGGCTATACTAGAGCAATGTATAGCAACGTGATTCCCAGAATGACTCGACTCCTACATTGATTCAGAGAGTAAATGTAATGACAATTTGTAAAATACAAGGTGTAATCAATCATCTAGGGCATTCCAGATGATAATACTCTGGAATCAAACTCCAGTGATTCACAGTGCCCAAATTCCAAACTGGTATGGGAGACCAAAGCAGATGAAGAAGCACATGTGGCTGCTTTACACATATATGCAATTGATACTCCACATGCTTCTGCCCAGGATGCAACGGTGCCATGGGCAGATCTACCATGTATCACCAATGATAAGACCTTATTTTATGTAGTATCTGTCATAGACTTCAGATTTGTTTTCTATCTGCTAAAAGTTGCAGTATAAGTTTTTAGCCCATGTTGAAAAATGCCAAAATTAACAAACCGATATTCACATTGTCTATACTTCGGAGTCCCTGTCAAATACATTTTCATTGGCATGAAGATATCCCATGTACTGAACGATTCTTCCTCAGTTAACCTAATTCATTCAACATATGAGTTGATGTTAAAGCAGCCCAAAAATCTTTCAGCTACAAATGATTGAAATATATTAGCAAGGGGTTCAAAGAGATGTCATTGTAGAGCCTTAAGGACCAAAGTGAGATCCCACGAATGAATTGTTGGCTTACTAAGGGGTCTAATTAATGAGACCCCTTCAGGAGTCTACTGCCTAAAGAATCAATTTAAGGAATGGCACTGAGGGCTCCAGTAGCTCTTAATGCTGCTAAGCCGCAGTGCCCTATCTGAACCCCTAACCTTCCCAAGGTACCAGATGGTATCGGCAACCTCGAACATGACCACTCTTTTACTCCTGAAGGAAAATGTGCAAACAGATCTTACCCTTTTGTTGTTTACTTTTGCATGCCCAAGGTAAACACAAATATGCTAATTGTCTTTCAAAAATTTATAGAAACAATTGTGTTCTTGTATAGAAATAATTTGCTACAATGATGAGGCAGACAAAACTAAGCATTGTAACCAGCATTACAGGAATGGTGAAAAGGATAACCAGTTCAAGCATAACATTACTATGTGATTATATGATTATACTCCTACCTAACACTACCTATACTATTGATAGCATAGTTGAAGTACCCCCTGCCAGATACGTTTGCAAAGCCTAAACCCCATACCCGAGTGTAATGTATCAGGAAGCCGGCCTGTGTAGAACATGCTATGGTCCTTTGCAAAATGGAGGTCAGAGTCAGCAGGACTGCATCTCTGCCTCAGAGCGTCGCGTTACAGGACAATCCTAGCAGAAGTGCTTCTCTGACAAATGTAGTGCAGAGGCTGTTTACATAATAAAAGCACTGCTCCAATTGTACTGTGTCAAAGGTGCAGAGCTGATGCGATGGTTAGTTTGGAGTCATAAAACTATCTCCAACCGGACAACCAAATGCAAGGCTATTGCATTCTATGTGCCTAGCCTTGTACAGAGTGTACAAATAATATGATAATGCCTGCTAAGAAATTAACTGCATGTATAATAATTTCTCAGTACATTATCGTGGAAGCACAAAGCATGTAAAAGTCACCATTAGAAAACCATCTCAAGCTAAAATATGAAGCTAAAATGGAGACCGAGTGGGCCCTGTTGCTCCACACAACATACTAATGGGTCAGGTTTGCTTTTTGCTTGGCTCAGGCTGGGTCCCTGGATGGAAGGTGGGACATCTCGCATAGTAAAACGAACCAGATTAAAAACAAATAGTCCTTGGTTTACTCCCTCGATACGGGGAGCACATGTTACTGCCATTAACTTCCTCTGCCTTGTGTGTTTGATGTTTTCTGTTTTTCAAAAATATGAAACCTTTCCTGTTTGTTTAGGGACTGCGGCTGCGGCAGACTGCGATGATTAGCACTTTAGTAACTCTTTTGTAGCTTTATTGATGTGAATGTTAAGTCGTGCATAGGTTTACACTGCGTTTAGCGGCCGGCCTGTTGGTTGTAGGCCCATACTTGTATCTTTTTGAAATTGTAATAAAGGTTTTTTTTTTAAAAAAATAGAGAGCCAGTGCTAAGAAGGGAGAAAAAAAAAAAAACAACAAATAGTCCAATGTTATATGTACTTGCATACCTTAAAAAAAATATAAATAAAAAAACAAAACCTGAAAACCTTACCAGTTATTACAGAAAATACAATTCCTACCCCCATTGCAGTATAAAACATTAAAATTAATCAGTCGGGGGGCGGTGGAATCAATACAGGGGGGGAATATGTCTTGCCCCTGATTTGGATCCCCCCGAGGAACAGCTTTCTTCTTGACATTCTTTCCAGCTCAGTACACAAGATGTGATGGTTAATTGACTCCTTGGGCCTCTGCTGTCCCCCTTCTTCCTCTTATCACAGTATTGTGACTGTTAGACGATCGGGGTCCGGCCTCCCCTGCGGGGCTATCACCATGGGCATTCAGTGTTTCTGCCTTGCTGGGGTTTGTTGTGTGTTTGTGTTTATTTAAAAATGGAACCTTTTCACTGCTCCTTTACTGCGATGTGGACGCTTCTTTGTCCTTCTCTACCGAAGCTGCCGAACCTCTGGGTTGTCGGCTGAATAGCTGTGTCCAGATTCTTGAAGAAATAAAGGTTTTTAAAAAAAAATAAAAAAAAATTAATCAGTCGGCTTTGACTTTCTTTACAGATATTCAGTAGTGGCACTTCTGCTCCTACTGTGCCACCATCTCCTTTTGTTGCCTGTCATATTACTGAAAATTATTTTTTGTCTGTAATTGAATTGTAGCATCAACATGTTTCTTGGTACTGAGATCCCTAACCTGTTGTGCCTTTTCCCTTTGTTAGGCACAGGTATTCGATCAGAAAGTGAGACTGAAGCAGAAGCCACAGAGGTTAATGTACCCTTTAGCGCATCTGCAACAGAAGCTTCAGCTGCTGCCACGTCGGCAAAGGCACCACAGCAAGGCGAAGACTATGGGAAAGGTGTTGTTTTCTACCTACGAGACAAAGTAGTGGTGGGAATTGTCCTTTGGAATATTTTCAACAGGATGCCAATCGCTAGGAAAGTGAGTGAGACCTTATCTTTATAAAGTTTAATTGGTGTGTGTGTGTATGGGTATTATTGATGAAGAAAGTGATACAGTTTTAGATTCAAAACCAAATTAAATTCAGGTAACAGATTTCACGTCTGAATTTTTTATCCTGATTGTATATTAGCTGTCAGTTAAGCGGTCTTATTCTGATAACTTGCACATCACATTGAGGAGTCTCATATATATATTGTGAAACATCTCCTAGATGTTTGGGATTTGTATAGCCCACCACCATGGGGTTGCCATATTTTTAGGGACTAGGGGGCCAGATGTATGACCGTTTTTAGCAGTCGCAACTGGAAAATCGGGCTGTTTGTGACCGCATAAAAAGGTTGTAGTATGCACTAACCCCATTTTGCAAGTCGGTAACCTATTACCGACTCGCAGAATAGGGTTTGCAAATCGCTATTGGGAAGAGGTGTGCCAAGGGCATCCCTACCTAATAGTGAGTCGCACTGGTATGTACGATTGTAAACAATCGCCTACTTCAAGTAGGTGGTAAGTCAGTTGCAAACGAGAAGGGGACCCCTTCCCCTTTGTAAATGTATGCGAAAATATTGAAGAGCAGGCAGTTGTCCCACGGACCACTGCCTTCCCTTAAAATATTAAAAGAAACATTTTCATTTTTTTCTTTTAAACGCATCCCAGTTTCCTTTAAGGAAAATGTGCTGCATTTGGAAAAAACTGTTGCTTTATTTAAAAAGCGATCACAGGCTTGGTGGCCCACTTTCCCCAGCAGGCCACCATCCCTGTGCTTGTAGCCATTCCCCGTGGGTCGCAAATTGCGAGCTGCCTTATGCTTATGATAATTGATGAGGCAGGTCATTTGCGACCCATTTGGGAATGGATAAATGTGTCTAAGACACATTAGTACATTCTGTTTTGCCAGTCGCAAAAAACGCAATTTGTGACCTGCAAAACCGAATGGGCGTACTACATCTGACCCAAGATTTTTTTCATAGCATTTGATAGAAATCATTGTAGCTAAAAACTGAGAATGTATGCTTTCTGCCCTTGGCTGTTCGATGCATTTTTTCAATAAAGACCGCTCCCTCAGTTTGGATAGGAATGACAGATCTCCTTTTTGAAGCTGTGCAGACTAATCTAAAAGTAAAATTAAAGCAAGCGGAGGTTGTCGTTGCTGACCATGATAGAAGTTGCCCAACAGAGATTAGCCTGATTAATGTACAATCCAACCATTTTTTCATTCTGGTATTTCCTGGTTTTTTCATCTGAAATTAAATAACAGCAGAGGGAGTGATATTTACACGGATTACACAAAACTCACTAGATATACCCTCAGAAGGCTTTACAATCCAAAGTGCTTAGTTTGGAAAACGTTATTTTTTCTCTATGCTGCAGTCCAGTGTACAGGTCATACATTTATTTACCTTGTTTATTTTGTTATGGTTTCTGTGAGAATGTACCACTTTTGACAAGGTTAACCCCCCACTTTTTCCTTGGTATTTGATGTGGTTTCGATTGTAGTGCACAGGGTCCTTGCCAACCATAGTAGTTAATTCCTGTTCAGGGTTGACTTTTTTGTTATCGATGAATGTCTGTGCCAGTGCCTCTTCCATTATTGTTTGCTGTATTAGGCGGGACGAAAAATTAATTGTCTTGCATTGATAGAACTCATCAGAAGTTTTACTTTTGAATGTCTCAGACTCCTCCTGCAGCAAGCACCGGCTTGAATGGGCAAGCTGTTAATGTGGCAGCAAAGCACAATTTGAGCTAATTGTATTACAAGTAGTAATGGCCCATTAAGTAGACTCTGGCAGGGTAGCCACATGCAAGTTTATTTTTGTCTCATAAATATTTCTACATTCCTTTCCTGTTCACATTCCTACTCTCCAGGTAGTCTAAATGTTTTCTTTGGTAGTGACGACTGCAGGATTGGCCTTAATAGAATTTGTTTGACATGTTCCAGTACTCCTCAATGCACCATGTGTCCCCTCTTATCTTTAGATTGGTCTTTCTACCATAGGGTTGGTTGTGGAAGATCTTAATTGTAGAAATCAATTTGAGATAAAACTTTGGCTTTGCGGTTCTGGACCATATTTTTCCATGCATTGTAAGATTATTTCCATTAAATCAACTGGTAGCATTTTAATTCATGATCTGCCTTGCTGCCAAATAGAGAGGGCAAACAACGGGTCTCATAGTAAAACTGTAGACTTCATTTATTGCACAAACTGATTTACTGCATGGTCTGCTTGTGACTGCCACTTGTGATCATTTATTAAAGCCTTTTTTGTTGTTCCAATTTTTTACCAGATTATAAAGGATAGTGAGGAACATGAAGATCTCAACGAGGTGGCAAAACTCTTCAACATCCATGAGGACTGACCAAACATGTCAAGCTGCTTTTGAAGGCTGTGCGATATTGGAAATATTTTATAGCATGATGCTCATGTGCGACATGATGCACAGTGCGCTGGTGCACAGCACGTACTTTGTGGATATTTCTATGGTCTAGACTCTTCAGTACGGAATAAAATAAGATTCATCTCAACTCAACACCAGTGTTGTGGTTTGTAAAGCATGCTCTGACGCTGCTCAACCGCATGACTAACCAGAGTCCAAGATCTTTTCCAGAATGTCGCCATTTAATTCCCAGATTAAGGCAAGGGTGGTGGGATGGGTTGGAGAGATGTGTTTTCATAACAGTGAAGAATTATGTTCAAGGTAAACCTCAATATCTACAATGGAAGACTGCAACATTAACTTTATTATGGCCCTGTCACGCATTGCGGAGTGGCACGATGCAGCCAACCTACTGCTGTAGGACTTCAGATGCTCAACCTGGTACCACACCATCTATAAAAGCAGAGGAACGTGCCCTCTTAAAATAAGGCCACCTCACAAAGGCAGCTGTATCAACTGTGGACAACAGACTGAGCACCCTCTTCTTCAACCTCATCAGAAAGCTCTCCTAACAAAAGTCAAAAGCATCTTTATTCACCTGGCATAAGTCACTCAGGTGCTACCTGTGCACACAGCCAATACAAGGTGCTCTAATAGCAAAATCTTTTTATGGAAGTGCAAATTCCTCAACTATAATTATTAGCTCATCAGATTAGTTTTCATCTTTGGAAGGTTTCTTACCGCTGCCAGCAGCATCATTGTTATGTTCTGTGTGTTTGGCAGGCATCAAATCTCTAAGAAACATCACTTCAGCTGGCCCAGATTCTGGTAATTGGCATAGACTCCTTTTTAAGGCATACAGGACCACTACATAGGGGTGGACAAAATTCACTAGCGAATTTCTAAACAACCAAATTTGACCTCTCATCGTCTGTGGAGTGGAATTAGGATTACTCCATAAGTGGAAAAAAACTGAGCACAGTAAGGTCATTACAGTGCTCGAACCCCTACCGTGTTCTTCCACAGCAGGGAAGCCTGTGTGCTGTCTACCTGCAGGCCCTCCTGGTTCTCTAGCAGGCAGGTGCCACCTGGGGTCCTTGCTTTCAAATTCTGCCTAAGGCTCTGTAATATTATTCACTTATACAATTATCTATATGAACACTAAGTACTGGAAAATAAGGTAAATGGTGCTCTACCACCAGTACATCTAGTTATCTAGATCCTGTACATGTGAGCAATTTGTTAGGGGTACTCACATATGTTTTCTGGCATGTAGCCAAGTGTAAGTCAAGAGTATAGTGCTTAGTTTATTTTAATGCTAAATATTCTATTATATATTAGGCTACATGATGAAATCTCCCACGGTTTAGCATCGCTTAGCAAAAATTAAGAAATATTGCATAGCATAGTTAGAAGCAAGTAACCCTTGTCACAATTGCAACAAAGTGGACCTTTGCAGATATGTGTATAAAACTGATTGTTTTGTAATGTTATCTGTTCCAGCAGAAAGCGGCATGCTGGTCTTAGCAGTTTCATCAGCCAGCTCAGTCTAAGTGAGAGCTCGCCATGATCACTTATAAACACACATCCTGCAGCTTCACCTACAGTATCCGCACGCAATGCATTACCCCCTATGGAGACATTCCACCCGCCAACACCAGGACTCACTTTTCTCTCCTACAGACACAGGAAATAAAAGCTCTACAAGACTGATTTCTCTTGATCATCTGCACAGAAAGGAACATCACTGGTTTTCAGCCAAAACCGTCTTTAAAAGAAGAAGCCAAACAAGAGGATTTCTTTTCCCATTGCCTGTCTGCACAGGAAGTGACAGCCCTGAATTTTCTATTGCCTATCTCTACAGAAAGTGACATCACTAGATTGGACATAATCCATCTGCACAGGAAGCTACATAACAGGTTTCCTTCCATTGATGCCCTGCGCCCATCCTAGGGCATATTTAATGGCAGCTGCAGAGTCGAAGCGTTACTGGCAAGCCCAACTGCGCCAAATGCCTGGGACCCTAGTTCTCCACCTACCCACCGCTGCCCTGCTGCGCTCCTCTGCTTCCAACCCCAGCTGCCGCTCACTGCACCACAGAACACAGACGAAGCACTCAGATGCACCTCCTGCAAGTTCTCATGCACTCTCCCACACCCTACACGTGCACCAGCAGCACCCCACTCAAACAAGCCATCCGCTCAAACAAAGTGCCATTCTCGCATGCATGCATGCTCCTCAACACCCGCTCGTTCTCCAAACTACAGAGAAATGGGACCTAATGCACAACCATGCTCTGGACCTGCTCTTTGTCATGGAAACGCAACCTTGGCAATGGACATCATTACAGATATCACCCCGGCTACAAGATCAACAGGGAAGACCGTCGGCACAAGCCTAGAGATGGAGTTGCCATCAACCTCAATCCATTATCTGCACCACCTACATGGACACCCCCTCCAGCTACATTAAACATCTCCCGTTGAAGATACTCATCACAACCATCTTCTCTCTGGGTGGAATTCTCATATACAGATATATGCATACCACCAGGACCCCGCAGTAATTTCGCCAGCGACATCGTGGACTTTGTCTCACCCCTTATGCTCAATGCGACGTCCTTGGAGTCCTTAACTTTCACCTGGGCCCAAACTCTACAGCCCTTATAAAAAATATTGTACTCACGCAGCATGTAACAAAAGCCACTCACACCGCTGGACACCTATGTGCGCCAATTCTCTCCCAAATTAGTAACCTCACAATCGACAAGTCGTCAACTATGACTTGGACAGGCAAGGCCCTCATCATTTTCAGCAGACCCATCCTGCTCCACCACAGACCTATCACCACCGGAACTGCCCGCCGCAGCTGGAAAAGGATATCCAAAGAGGAGTGCAGAACCTCAATAGCTAGATCACCGCATGTGTCAACACCCTGGCTCACTCAAGCGCTACCCAATGGCACAAGCCACGACCACACACCAGCTGGCACACAGGGCAACTCATGGTGATGAAACTCCAGTACGAGCAACTGGAGTGCAAATGGAGAGAAAGTCAAGACCTCTTCAAATCAGCCTTAAAATGTTACCTCTACTATATCTGGAACACCAAGCACACACATCTTGCAGATCATATTGACACCAGCACTAACTGCAGCAGGGAAATAATCATCAACGATTTCCCCACACCTCCTTCTGCCTCCAGCAACACTCTACCCCTCCACAAGACATTTGCCACAAGCTCTCGGAATTATTCTGTCACAAAATCACCTTGGTATACTGCAGCTTCAGCCCTCAACCGGATCCAGTCACCATTGCAATTCAGCTTCCCATTACAGCTGATGGACAAACCCTGACCTTGTGGTCTGCTGCTACCATTGTTGAAATCGCAGCTACCATGAAGAACGTCCGTTCAAGGGCTACATCTGACTCTTACTTAGACAACGCCTTCGCCGAAGGACTCCTACCGATCAGCGAATCAGTAACACCCATCCTCAATGCCTCCATCTACTCCGCTAATATTCCTGGACACCTGGAAACAAGCCACCGTGCTGTCCCTGCTCAAGAAACCATCTGCTGACCATGCCATGCTTTCCAGATACAGACCCATTTCCACCTTCCATACCTGGCAAACGTTTTAGAGAAATGAATCGACTGACACCTCATTGACCATCTCGGCACCCACCAGCTCCTCAACACCATGTGGTCCTGAGTCCGGCTCAGCCATAGTGCAAAAGCAGCACTTGTCACTGCCACAGACTACATAGGCATGATCCTTAACAGAGGAGACATGGTAGCCCTCATTCTCCTGACCTATCTGCAGCATTTGACATGATCTCACACCCCATCTTAATACGGTGCCTTCAAGATTTTGCCATCCAAGGGTAGTTTGCACTATAGCGATGGATGTGTTGAGGATGTCTGTGAGCTTGCTGCTGATGGTGTTGTTGCAGTGGTTGAACATGTGGTGTGGGCAGGGTCCGTGGGAGACCCAGGTTGGACGGTTGCATGATGTCTGCTGTGTTCTGCGTCATGAGCTGGTTCCAGATGGTGATCCTGTTGTTGGGGGCGTCTGTGGGTTCTAGGAGGCTGAGGGTGTCAGTGGTGGCAGGTTGGGTTTGGAAGTTCCTGTAGATGGTGGATATTTTGCCGGGGAAAAAGTCAAGTAGGGTGTCGCATAGTTCCTGGGAAGGAGTGATGATGTATTCAGTCGCTGAGAGGCTGGAGAACTCTCTGAAGTTATTTTATGTGGTTGGAACTGGCTTCAGTGCGGTTGGCTATGGCGTTCTTTCTGGTATCTTTCAGGAATCAGTGGTACTGGCTGATGTCTTGAGGGTGGTCCAGTCAGTGGGCTCCTTGGTGGTGCGCCATCTCCTATGCAGTTGTTTGCAGTTGGGTTTCAAGGTTCTTAGTTCCAGTGTTTACTAGCTGACTTGTTTGGAGGGTCTTTTGGGTTTGGAGGGTTTGTTGGGGGAAGTTTTTGATGGCTTGGTCGACATACGAGGAGGTGTTGGGGGTTGGGAGGAGGGAAGAACAGTTCAGGGCTTTGGTCCATTGGCTCTCGGATACTCTGTTCCAGCTGTGGAGCAAGGTTCTGACCGGTCTGGTGGCTTGGCTGGCGGATGCTGGGTATGTGAAGTGGACAATTGCGTGGTCTGTGTAGGTGAACTCTGTTTTGTTGCTGTATTTGACTCTGTTCCTAGCGGTTAAGATAGGCTCTAGCGTGTGTGCTGCGATGAGCATAACTGAGTAAGGCTGATGTTTTTCATGCTGTCCAGAAGGTTGATGGAGTTGGGGTCGTCGAGCTGGAAATTGAGGTCTGCGAGGAAAATGTAGTGTTCAGTGTTGATGGCTGGGGGGGTGATGAATTTGGGGATGGTGTTGCAGAAGCCTGGGCAGGATCCTGGAGATCTGTAGGTGAGGGTCACTGATGGTAAGTTTGCTGTCTCTTCTGAGCTGGAAGTTGATGTGTTCCATGAAGGTGGTGTTGTCATCCATAGCGGTGGTGCAGTAGATGGATTCCTTGTGGAGGATGGCGATTCCACCTCTGTGTTTATTAATGCGGTCCCGGTGAATAATCCTGTAGCCATGTAGATGCTTGGTCCTTAGGCAGAGTTGAGCCAGGTCTTGGTGAGGAAGACTATGTTGAAGGCAGAGGCGCAACTAGAGCCAAATTTCGGGGGGGCTACTAAAATTTCCGGGAGGGGATGATTATTCCAGCAAAATGTAGAGTGGAAATGCAGGGGCTCTAAGAAGAGGTGAAAACGACAAAGCCTCGTTAACAAGTAAATGGTCTTTTAAAGACCTGTGAATTACTCTGGTGCGGCTGTGTGTGTGCCTGGGAAGCTGTCTCATCCCGGGCTGACACACACGACGGGGGGGGCTGAAGCCCTTCGAGCCCAACAGGCGTTGCGCGCCTGGTTGGGGGGGATGTTGGAGTTGGTGTCCAATATCTCGGTCGCATGTTTGCAAAGTATCGTGTTGAGCAATGGTTTCAGGTAGTATTTATCATTAGCGAATCACAAAGTAAAGTGTCTTGATTTGTTTTTATCATATTAAAACATTTAAGTGAAATGTGATTCATTTATGCTTTCTAAGGGGTGATCTAGTTTGAAATATTTGTAATGTTTTACTGGTATTCAAATGTTGTTGTGAAAAAAATGGGCATCCTATAGCCTTTCCTTTAACACCGTATGCATTCCAGGCAAGATTGCTACATGTTTCACAGTTCAATTTACAAAAGTGCAGCCAAAAAAGAAAAGTAATTTTCAGTCTCCAGGGGAAAATAATGAGCAGTGATTTGTCATAAGACAAAGCCTCATAGTGTACCCAGGGCTTTAATTGGGATAAAAACACTAGAGGGTCTCTCAAAGGGGCGTGGCCAATGTAATTAAGGGCGTGGTTTAAAAACATTTGAATTAAAAAACCTGTGCTTAGCACAGTGTGTCGTCCCACTTGTATTTTGCTGTTTCTGTTATTGCATCCAGTGGCGTAGCTAGGGGGGGGGGGGGGGGGGGGCGCTCCACCCCAGGCGGCACTATTTTGGAGTCGGACATAGGCATTCAGATAAGGCTCAGCTTGCTTTCGTGGACGTTCGGGGACGGGCAGAGAGGAATAGGACTCGGGCAATGTCCTCTTCTTTTTTGTGCTGGCAGCTGTCCCCCCCCTCTCTTCCTATTATTCCCTCTCTTTCTGTCTTGCTCCTCACTTACTGAAAACCGTAACTTGAAGAAACGGTTCACAACACCTTTCCTTCTTTCATTTAGTTGCTTCCCTGTGAAATGGATCCAAAAAAGAAAAACACTCTTGCGGGAAATGCCCTTTTTCTGATATTTTTCTATTCCAAAGTGCAGCGGGATGGAGAGAAATAGAAGGTTTTAAATATGAAAAAGAAATACATAACTAAATAAAGCAAGACAGGGTGGTTGCAAAGTGGCCAGATTGGTTTTATTCACATCCAATTACATCAGCCTCACTTTACAGACTTTGCAGTGAAGCGCTACTTTTGTTTTCTCGGCTTTCTTTGAACAGCATTGTTGTCTCCAGGTGGGAAAGTGTACCATTTCTGGAGGTACTGCAATACCTGGTTGATGGATGGATTGGAAAACAAAATGTGTACCATGGCTCTGTTTATGGATGTGGTCTTTTTAAACCATACTTCTTACGTTTTGCAAGGATATAAGCAATGGACATTGAAACGGTTCCCTTCAGGGCCCTGTAGTCATGTCCTTAACTTTTCAGGTAAAACAACTCGCTGATTTCTGAATAGTGAGTGAGAGATCGTTAAGGTAACCATGTTGTTTCTGCTTACATTTCACATGCTTTACTTAATCTTTCATTCCCTATGAGTGTTTGCTTTTACTTTTTTTTTTTTTTAGGCAGCATATTACCCTTATCAAGTGTATAATTTGAATTGAGCCACATCCAAGTGTTTATAGTGGGCACAATTAGGTTGTAGCTGAAGGCAGTGCGAGTTTCTCTCAGTGGGGCAGTATGGTGTTCAGTGGGGGAGAGGATGTGGCACTATGGCCAGAGCTGTCGAATTTGGAACTGGGGAACTGGGTTCAGCCTTCATGACCAGTCCACCAGACCACCCTACTGAGGGAGCATATTCCCATGCTAGACCTTACAAGGCCCCACTAGACATTAGAAGGCTTGATGTCTTAGCACAAGCAGGTGTACCCTAGTGGTGTCAATTGTGAGTTAACCTTGAAGGCCTGTCCACCACAATCCATACTGAAGTTCATCTCCAGTCTTGCGGGCAGGTCTACGAAGCAGCACACCCCCTAGAGCAACAG
Source organism: Triturus cristatus (assembly GCF_964204655.1). Classification (NCBI taxonomy): domain Eukaryota; kingdom Metazoa; phylum Chordata; class Amphibia; order Caudata; family Salamandridae; genus Triturus; species Triturus cristatus. The sequence goes on from NC_140588.1 coordinate 567,473,372, forward strand.
TGATCCAGTCACTGTGACTCTGTCAATGAGGTCACATGAACCGTGAGCAGGTTAGGGCGGTGCAAACGGTGTGACCGCACTGGCTACCTATTTCGGGTGGGTGCGTAGTGTTTGCAAGTATATTATGGGTTTTAAAAAACTGGCTGCCACCTTCCTGGCCTCCAGCAATTTTCAGAAACAATAAAAATGTCATGATCACTTTGGTGATTAATGTTCTTCCTAGAGAGAGATCAGAGTTTTGTCTAGTGGAAGGGTTGACTCCTGGAAAGGTAGCACAGAAGGTTAATATGCCTGTTGCAAAGAACATGTACCATGCAGATAAAGTGCACTGCTTTAATGGGGGGACCATGATGAATGGTCATTTAATGTCAGCTGTAGATGATGGATCCCTGAACAGTGTCATGTATGTGCATGTCTGCATTGCACTGAGGGGATTACCAGGTAATTGTTCACGCAGCTCTCTGATGGATGTCACATGCGTTTTTTCTGAGTCCCCAGATAGATCATGCAGTCTGTGTTCTATTTTTTAATGCCAGTTACTGCCAGTCACCGGTGTATTCAACTGTGTAGCCTTGGACCGTATCATGTATGTGCATGTAACTTGCATGATCGAGGTAACTATTAGCGGCGATACTGCGTGTCTCTCGGTCCTCTTTCAAGTGCTTGCCGTCCTTTTTCCACAGCAACCCCCAGAGAGAAAATAACTCTTTAAAGGATTTCCCTTCCCCTACAATGCTCGCCTGGCATGACTTCATGCCGTAACTTCTCCACTAGTGAGAAGTGAGCAGTGTGAGCAGCGCACATCGATGTGCCTTTTGTCACTGCAGTCCGGAAAAAAACGGACTGCAGTGACAGCAGGCACAAAACAGAGCCCGAAAGAGAGCAGGCACAAAACAGAGCCCGAAAGAGACCCGTTTCGAAGTCCCCTTTAAAAAATTCCCGGTGCTCAGACCCCGTGAGACCCGGCCCACTTAAAGCCCTGAGTGTACCTTGGTCTTTGAACACACAATAAATGTGGCACGATAAAAAAATTTTTTTAAGGCATCTTTATTGCTCATTCATCTTATTAACTCTAGCATTGTTATTTTGGGGGTGCTGCAGCACCCCTACTTCCTGCGGCTATGGGGCCTGGTATATCGCGGAAAGAAATGCTAATGACTTCATTATAGTAAGTACAGAGCCAGGTATATCGTAGAAAGATACACAGCTGCTGACTTGCCTTTCTGTCTGCAGTGCTAGGGCTCGGTAATTTTCAGCTGCATGGCATTCTGCTGCCACCATGTGTCCACTATTGATATTACAGGTATTCAAGCGAGAATTATTGACATGCTTTCGTATTTAAGCTCCTGGGTAGAGTGCCGTTTGCTGTGAGATAGACCATGTTCTTGAAATGTGGCCATAAAGTCTATGATGCTTCACAATTTTTTAAATTATTTCTAGGTAGAGCCAGGATGTTTATGATACTGAATTCTAGGTATTGTGAACAAAGTCCATGAGATGCTGGACGGAGCGCTGAAACTTTTCAGGCACTCACCCCCAGTCACAGATCTGGGTTTAATACATCATTCTTCATTAGCTCACTTCGCCACCCCAGTTCAGACCCAGCTGTATGCAAATCAGTCTTGACCCTGTGCCTCATGGGAGCAGTCCAGCAGGAGCTGCCAAGCCAGATCTTCCCTGGACCGGAAACCAGCATCCTGGGACTGGTTTTGGGTTAACACCCCTCATCTGCCAGGCTTGCTTGATTACAGTGGCAAAGTAAGCAAGGAACCCACGTCCGGGCATACCCTGCCAACTTGGGGTGAACAAAGCAAACACAAGGAGTCGATGGACAGAGCGGAAAGTCAAGGAATGGCTCCTAGCATTCATGGCTAGATTATAGGAAGAAATTCTCATCCCTGTCCTGTGCGAGTGTTCTTTAGGAAATCCGCAAAGAATTTAATTTGAGCAACTAACAGCATTTATTGGGCCGATTATAAATTACTGGCGGGGTAGAACGTTTTAGATAATATAGGTAATTTATATATTTTATATTTATAGCTTATAGGGCTGTACATCAAAGTGTTTTACAATCCTCGAGTTGCTGCAATGTTGTTAAATAGACGAAATTCTATGCAAAAGCATCAAGTCCAGCAAGTGGGCTATGGGGGGAAGCAGAAATTGAGATGTTTAAACAACTAAGCTTGTACAGGTGTGATAATAAATATCATACGACAACCCCCGCAATTGTATCAGTAGAAACAGCCAGTGCCCAAGAGGTGGAAATGTTAGAAGTCTTTGCAAACATACCTTGCCCTCCGGTAGGGCTGGATGATTTTTGCCCCATAATTTGCACTAAGTGGAAGAAAATCCCTTGGCTTAAATCACCTTTGTCATGATCCACATTCTAGAACAATCATTTGCAAGGCAATCAGTCTCACATTTGTGAAAGTTAGAGCTGTTGGCGTTGCAAATTTTAACGTTTTTAAGTGTAGTGATTATTTAACCTATCTAAAGAGACAGTAGGGATAGGGAATGGAGAGAAAACAGTGAAAAGCAGGTGGGTATGAGTAGTGCTCACACTGCTGCCATTGCGATTGCGCCGTATTAAACCTGGATCTGTCCTATTACTAACACTGGGTAAACTAAGCAACTCGGCTCACCTCCATTATCCCACACAAACATGCACAAGAACCGTATATCAAATTAAAGGTGCACCAAACAGTGCGGCGGCCTCAGTGATTTGCAAATCAACACAAAATCCTTTGAAACGGAAACAAATGAGCTTGCAATTCAGTAGACACTTTTTATATGCCACATAAGAGTGACATTGTTGAAGCTGAGGCAAACACTCTGAGATGATGGACGGAGCACTGAAACTTTTCAGACATTCACCCCCAGTCACAGATCTGGGTTGAATCCATCATCGTTCTTTAGCTCACTTTGCCACGCCATTTCAGACACAGCTATATGCAAATCAGTCTTGACCCTGTGCCTCATGGGAACAGTCCAGCCCGAACTGCCAAGCCGTGTCTTCCCTGGACCGGAAACAAGCATCCTGGGACCTGTTTCGGGCTAACAGCCCTCATAAGCCAGGCTAGCTTGAATCCAGTGGCAAAGTGAGCAAAAGGACCCACGTCTGGGCATACCCTGCCAACTTAGGGCGAACAAAACAAACACAAGGTGAAGATGAAGCACATAGAATATCGAAATATTAGAGTTGGGCAAGCTGCACTGAAGAAAAGAAAGGCGCTCACCGCCACTGTTGAAGATTAAGTGTGGTGTACCGCACTTGTTTAGAAAACATACAGTATTAAAAAAAAATGTTGGGTGAACCGCCCCAAAGAAAAGAAAGGTGCGCGACAGCCATTGTTGAAGTGGTTTTTCTTTTCTTTTTGGAATGCATTTAATTACTTCTTTTAAATTGGTTACTTTGTACTTTTCCATCAAAAGCAGTTTTAAATTAAATCAATCTTATATTCATCTAATAATTAGAAAATGTGTAATGACCTGCCTACTTCACACCAAAAGCAAGTTAAAGCTGAGAACTTCTTTGATGAACCGTTTTCTCGTGAAAAAATGGCCCCGGAAGGCAATTGTTAAATTAGCTCTCTATACTTTCAGACGTGCTGCTACTGAGTGACTCCATTCAGGAGCATTGTGACTTCTTTGAACTGGCGTCTCAATGCACGCCTTTTACCACCTGGCAACACCCTCCAGCAAGCCGCCCCTGTCTGGGTCCTGTCAGAGGAGCCCTATCACAGCTGCTGTCCTTAATGAAGAGGTCACAGAGGGGCAGGGACTTTATCTGTGGAGGTTACACTCTGTAAAGGGTCCACAAACTGGAAAGATGAATGGGGCTGCAATATTTTTTTTAAAAACAGTTGGGCGACCTCTGACGAAGAAAAGAAAGGCTCTCAGCCGCCATTGTTTAAGATGAAGCATGGCCGCACTGCTAAAAAGAAAAGAAAGGTGTGCGGCCGCCATTGTTTGAGATAAATGGCCGCATGCTGTGCTGCTTAAAAAAAAAATACACAGATACTATGTAGATGCCGACTGTGAAACAGAGAAGGGAGGGAGCGTCTTTAAAATATAAAGCTTGGCGTCTATGATCGGGCACCACGCTGAGACAGGAAAGCACGTGGACTCTGCTTTGTGGAAGCGGGAGTGTGTTGTCTGCAACAGCAACTAGGAGAAAGTCATTAAGTTAGTACTGCTCACAAACTGGAAATAAAGCATACTGAGTAACATCAAGTAACAGGGGCCTTTTGGGAGGTTACAACAGGAGAAAATTAGGTAACCAGGAGGGACTACTAAAAAAAAAATTAACCAATGACCAAAAACCATTTTGAAAGACAGTCAAAGGAGCCAATAAAATACATGGGCGGAGCTTAAAGCCCAAATTCTGAATACATGCCTTGAAGAGACATCGCACGTGCTGCCTACGAGAGGCCTAAAAACGGGAACAGTAGGTGAAATCCTTCCATGTTCTGTGATCCAATGCTTAGTTGTTAGCCTGCTCTTAAGCCACAGGATATCCATTCCACAGCTATTCTGATAAGCAGCCATCATCCCATCAGATTGAGCTCCCCAATTTTTTTTAAATTGATAAGGTTGGCATATAAGATTGCTTAAAAATGTCATTTCGGCAATTCTCATTGGCCAACCTTTCAACCTATAGAACAAATGAATATGTCATGGCCATTATAGACAGGTAGTCTTAGTATCTGTAAGCAATCTCGATGGACCACGTTTGACTGGAAAGAAATATTCCCTTTTTGATGGTCTTTCCTCAGAGTAGATTTTATCTCTTTTCCCAAGAAAATTTCACACTGCAGATGGACTAAAAAGAAAGGGTAGCCATAGGCCTGTTCATATTCAGGGAAGTGATTTTACCATATCCTATTTTCAGGATAACAGCCTGCACCTCAAGAAAGAAACCAAATCTGACAGTCCCCATTGCCACAACTGCACAGAGGACATCGACCACCCAGACGACTGTGTAAAAAAAGATGGTCAAGCCTCTTTTCCCTTCGAAATCCACAAGACCATATTCCACCGCTGTGTCCAGTAATTTTAAACTACTAGACCTGCATCATCCAAATAGATGATTGCCAAGCAAGGTCCTATTTAAACAAGCATTGGCAATGCTGATAGGTCTAGCTTTAAAGGAGTGTTGTATGGTAATGTGAAGCATTATAAGTAAATAGCAAGGGCATGGATGCGTATTTGTGTGGAAGCAAAAACTGTTGAATAATGTTGGTATAGGTTATAAGACACACAATTGATTGACGGAATGCAGAACACATCAAAACATCCACTCCCAGTCAAGAGATCTGGGTTAAATCCACTATTCTTTTGTTCACCATGCCATCCCAGTTTAGACCTAGCCATATGCAAATCAGTCTTGACCCTGTGCCTCAGGGGAACAATCCAGCCCGAACTGCCAAGCCAGGTCCTCCCTGAACTGAAAACAAGCATCCTAGGAGCGATTTCGGGGTTTCACCCCCTCTTCAGCCAGGATAGCTTGATTCCAGTGGCACAGTGAGCCCAGGACCCATGTCTGGGCATACCTGGCGCACTTAGGGTGAGAAAGCAAAAGACACACAATTGATGGACGGAATGCAGAACAAATCAAAACATTCACCCCCAGTCAAGAGATCTGGGTTAAATCCATCATTCTTTTGTTCACCATGCCACCCTAGTTTAGACCTGGCCATATGCAAATCAGTCTTGACCCGGTGCCTCAGGGGAACAGTCCAGCCCGAACTGCCAAGCCAGGTCCTCCCTGGACCGGAAACAAGCATCCTAGGACCGGTAGGTTATAAGGTCAATTGATAGTTGCACTATCAAGCCAGAACTAAAAATCCATGTAGGTTAATGACTGCCCTCTTCCCGTCTGTGCTGCTGCCAGAGAAAAACAGCATACATTATCTAGTTATTTAAGACACTTGAATAGCATTCAAATGTCACGTGAGCCCCTGAATTGTCAAGCTTAGGCAGCTGTACAAATAAACAAAATTATCACATTTTTCTGGAGGGCAACCCCTTTTTTAGTGAAAGGACGCAACTTCATAAAAATATTCATTGTGCTAGTCTTTCATATCAAAGGATGTCCAAAAATTAAAGTCCACCAACATAAGATTGGTATATAGCATAACGGGCTTGTTTGTACGTTCACTCTTCAACGATGTCTTTTGATGTATAATAGATGTTACAATTTAATGGACCTGGAAAGGTGGCCATATTCATAGAGATGAAAGGGTGACTACCTTACTCTGTTATCACGTACACTGTTAACATTCCTTGCATTTTCACATACAAATCACTGCTGTCAGTGTACTGAGTTCAGCTGAAGAAAATTGAGGCATCCAGAATGTATTAGGTTGTCACCGGAAAGAAAAAGACTAGACCACTGAAGACAGGCAGTGGGGCAGTCTTAGTGGATCATGTTGATGGTATGGATCAGAGTCCAATTTCGCTGTGTATGAGATGACAAGGAATAAGGTAGTAGCCCTTGCATTCCTATGAACTTGCCACTCTTTCCACTCCCTGGCATCCTGCCAGGGATCTAGTATGCTAGGATACCAGTGAAAGACCACTATGTACTGAGCCAACAAGGGGAATATCAACTACATTCCAATGCGGTGCAGACTGGGACACTGAGGTATAACAATCCGCCCTCTTCCAGCCCTGCTCTTTCTATCATAGCAAAGATCGGCTTGTCGAGCAACCAAATAGTTAAAACCAGTTGTTTTTTTGTGATTGACCAACATACTGCCCAGATCTGTGTTCATCATAAATATGCAGAGCATGAAACCAGACCTCATCTTCATCAATTATGGATTACATTACACAGTTGCTTAGTACCAGGCCTGAGTGTGGCACAAGTGAACTTCCTATAATCCGAAAAACGTTAAATTCTAGAGAAGGGCGAAACGCAGATCTGGTGCTTAGCAGCCCTGCATGGTAACCGGTACCCAGAGATAACAAGTAAGCTGAGAGCCCAAAAACGAGGAAAAGAAAGATCTGTGGGAGGTGAAGCTCCTGGAGAGGAGGCAAGATTTGAAAGGGAAAGCAGGGTGAATTTCTCACATTTATTTAACTACACTTTTGCCTTAAAGTGTGTTAGTTTATTGTATTGCAGCATTTATATAGTGCTCACTACCCCTCTGTAGGGCACTGAAGCACTTGTTTTCATGGGCATGAAAGAAGGCCTGTAGGGTGTTTGGTTGGATCAGTTTTTCTTTGTTGTTTTTTCATCCAGTGTGGGAATTGTTTCCATATCTTGTTTGATGGCCACCGAGGTGCTGTTATCATGTTGTGGGACTCCGGGCTCTGCAGTCTGGACAATAAGAATATGTAAGATATAGTTTAGGATTTTTTATAAGTTGGCATCCTTGAGCAGTTCTAAGGATTACTTTACGTATTCTCCTTTGGCATAATCTGTGTAGCTGGTTACTGCGGTGGGTTGGCCAACCTGATATTTTTGTTAAAGTTTATGATCCTGAGTAGTCATGGTTGGAGAGAGAAGTGGTGGAGAGATCCAATGGAATGGACTTTGTTATTCATTCCATATCTAAATGTCATTGAAAGATTTAAAGAAGCTTTTACAGTATGTAGCTTGTTGTTGGACCTGGAGTGGTGAACTTGCCTTTTCTACCCTTGGAGCTTAACTGTTCACATATTTATTTTCTGATCAGCTACTTGAAGACCGCAAGTCACAAAATATCAAAACAACCTTCCTCTGTTTTGAGGAGGTGAAATTGGTATGCATTTGAAAAGTACTCAACATCCTTCCTTGTAGGTGTATTTTATTTAATAGAAGTAGAGAACTTGCTTTCAGGCTCCATATATCTATTCATACTTCTAGCTGTCGCGCTTTGCAAGAGAACCATAGTTTTAAAGCATATACCTGACAAATGTGTGCCTAGTAACTTTCTTTTTTTCTTTTGAAAAATATGTTTACAAGTATATAATTCTGCTGTTGGAAAGTGATGCAATGGAACAGGTGGCCCCCAAGTCGCTGTGTACAACCTTTCAATTTTAATTTGAGTTTCTGCATGGAACAAAAATCGAATTCTTGTGAGGCAGAATTGTAAATATGTATAGTAAAAATTGAGTAATGTAAATACTAACAGTGTGCTCTGGAGTCAGCTCGTGTAACAAGATTCCACCCCTCACCTCCTTGACACATTCTGTTTTTTAGTGTCAGACTACTGTTTCTAGAGTTCATCTAAAGAATACAGGGACACAACCATTTGCAGATGGTTACACAGTGCCATTAGTGTACCAGTAGGGCAAGGTACTCCCTGACTGCACTTATAGCCAGCACAGATTTGTCAACGGCAGAATCGGCTTCGCTAGTCATAGTAGCTTCACATTGGAGGCGTGCACCCTACTAGCTGCACCCCCCCCCCACCTCTTGCTGAATGAGGCTCTCTCCAGGAAACTCCGCAGAGCTCTTCACACAGTGCAAGCCAGACTCTTTGGCTTTACCAGTTTTTAAAGTAATATGGTTTGACTCACAAACTTCAACCCACACATGCTCAGCACCTCTTTGAAGCCCTCCACTACTCCGTGGAGTTAAGTTTGTGCCACATCAAATATCTAGCATAATCCTGAGTTTACACTGAGCTATTGTCCACGCAGCGGTGTAATGAAACTTGAGGGGGCCCTCCCGGCAAATTACATGGCGCCCCCCCCCCCCCAGACCCAGGGCGGAGCTCTCAGGCCAGAGGGCTGATGACCATGCGGGGGGCCTGCTGGAGCTCGCCCTCCCTTCCCCCCGCACCGTGTGGCCAATGTCACATTTGTGTGCATTCGTGGTGCACACATCACTCTAGCAGGATCTATTATATCCAATTGGAACTGGAGGACAGGAGTGAGAATACTTCATGAGAGCACCGTGAGTTACTCAACTCCTGAATTTCAGTGCAGGTCAGAGGAAAGGTTCATTATGCGAACCATTTGAACGTCTGGTATATCAGTGTATGATGTAAGTCTTCATAGAGATGTATTTTGAGAGATCTGGGAAAGTGGCCGCATAGCTGTACAAGTTGAGGGCCAGAATCAGTGCACTTTAAGTGAACTTTGTCGGTGTATCAGCAGTGTGTGGTGTAGGAGGAATTCTCTAAATAGACACCAAATCCATACAATCTATTTAACTTCTGAAGACATAACTTTGATTCTACTCTGGAATAGCGAGGACAAGAATATCGTGACACACTAATATCGTGGACATATCACTGAGGAACCAAATTTTGAATCGTAAATGCATATAGGGGCATATGGATTTACTATTCATAACTCCACACCCATGTTCCTTAAAGATGTGTATTTATTGGCAAGGTACACATATGCAGAGTTGGGTATATAAAATCCATACATACTTTTCAATATTTTGTCCCTCGATATACTATGATATTAGTGACTCATGATATTCTGTAGTCGATATTCAGGGTCCATACCGTCAACGTCTAGTATAGTAAAAGTATGGATGAATTGAAACATGTTGAATTGCAATATTGTTTAGTTTTCAAGTCAAGTAAAAAAATATAGTGGTGGTTATAGTGTACTTTGGAAATATATAATTGATGTTAGTGCATCCTGTGTTAAACTGGGGACCTGATTTAAATTCAGAGAATGCAGTCTGTAACTTCCACTAAAGGTCATTTAATAGCTGCAATGCTTACAGTAGGCAAGTAATTATTCAGAGCAACAGGAAACGGTAGATGGTGGCAGAGCAAGTATTTTATCTGCTAATAGCATTACTGACTTTAGATCCTCTCAATGTTTTCATTGTCTCTTAACCTTTGTGTGCACATCCCAGTAACAAAGGCCTATACAGCATGTCACAACTGAACTAGTAGCATTGAATGACTCTGTTGTCAGTAATAATACAATCTAAGGCCTATATTTACTTGTGTTGTGGTTAAGGGTTCAGTAATGAAACCAAGAATCTATTTCATGTTTCAAGATATTGTTCTACCATTCACTGCCACCCTCACCATCCACAAACATTTCTTCCCTCTCAATATTTCCCTCCCCTTGGTGCAGTAATGCCCTAGTTAGTACCAGTAACCCACTGTACAACAAGCCCTGCTCTTCCTCATCACAGTGCTTGTTTTCACTTCCTTTTCACCTGTGGTGTAGCTATTATTTAAGTTACTGAGTGTGGATGGGTTCTTCTGAGGAGGATCAAAGGGATAACTACATGGTGAAAGTTCACTAGAGCGCCCACATTTGGACTCCACCAGATGAATTAGGGCCGTTTCATTCAGTTTAGAAAAACGTTCATAATGTTTGAATTGGAAGCTTACCAGATATAAAAAAAATTGGTTGCTCCATTTGTTTTAACGAGTAAGCCTTGCAAGATCATTTCCGTGTGAGACTTTGAGGATCATAAACTTTTATATAGACAGAGCTGGCGCCCGCTGCCTTCAAAGGCCATAGAACTCTTCCTTTTAACAGCTGTAAGGCAGAAGTCTGAGTAAGAGCAAAGAGGGTGCCACAGTTACCAGCAGCCTGGACAAAAAGAGAAAACACACAAAGAGCCTTGAGGCTACACAGGGTGCAAATACCGCAGTAGTCTTGACATAAAGGTCTCGCCTCCTTTCCTTCGCATGCATGAAGAAAGAAGGATCTCCAACCTCTAGTAAGATTGACATGGGATTACTTTTGACAAGAAATGGTGCCTAGATTAGCACATGAAGACTCTAGAATTAACACAAAAGCATTAAACCACAGTAGCCAGAAGACTGGAACAATGACTTCCAGCAGGTGCAGAAAGCGATTCTCAACATGTTGTCACAGGACATGGTGCGGATGGCTCCAAGGCACCGATGGGACAGCGGTGTGTAAACAAGCTGCTCTTTGGTGAAGAAAGACCACCCGAAGTCGTAGGCAAATTCTATATGTAGGTTTCCTCAGAAAAGTTTTCAAAAACAGTTTGTTAGAGTAGTGATTCTGTAACAAATTATACACGAAGCTGCCACCATATGTCAAATGACAGCGATTATTCACCCAGTGAAGAGTAGATCTCACATGGTGTAATGCAAGCTGAGCTGGAAGCCCCCTCCCTGTACAGTGAGTTTTGAGCTCATATTTGGAGGCTATGTACCATCGATGTCCATTGCAGGTTTTTAAACTTCCCCAGGGCATTTGCAGCAGCCTCAGAAGTTTTCCTTCTTCTTTTTTCGGGAAGGTGGCAGTGTGTGGCACAAAGCCCCACCCCTCATCTCACACAATGAAAAGCTTTTAGAAGTTGGCTGGTCTTGATACTGTTGCTTCGGGGGGGGGGGGGGGGGGGGGTGTCAGTGGATGGCCATAGATCTGGAAGAGGCATATTTGAACATGCCCATACATAGGCAAAACAAGAATTATCTCCATGTCATGTTAAATGTCCAACATTGTCAGTTCAGAGTACTACCATTCGGCTAAAGTCTGCATTGTGAGGATCATTACAAACTCATAGACTGGAGGGGGCACTCTTATGCAGGTGCCTTCCTTGTAAGGATCAGAGTCATCAGTACAGGCCTTCTTGAGGCACCTAGACACCAAAAGGCTATCCGTAAACTTGAAGTCCTCCATCACATATCAGTAGTTATTTTTTGGGAGATTAGTTGGATATGAAGTATACAGCGTTACATCCCTCAAATCACAGGGTTCTAGTACTAAGCTCGGAGACAGTAAAGATTTCACGGTAAACATCTTAATTGAGAACAGCGACAATCCTTTACCTATGTACATGAAGATGTACAAAGGGGTAAAAGCTGCCATCAGCAGCCTAGGAATTGTGGCACTGGTACACTGCCTGCAGTGCTTAGATTATCCCACATTTCTGAAGCCATTAACTACATAGCCTAACAGATGCCTTGATCACAGATAAAGTGGACTGCCTCAACCGGGTACAGGGTTGGCTTCAAGTCACAGCTGTTAACAAGGGGCAACACGCTTCAGATAAATCTGTTGATTACCAGAAGAAGCAAAAAGTACAAACTTAATGCCAGCAGAAACTTTCACCAAGGCAGGCCAGCTAATGTGTTCTGCATCCACACGTTGAGGAGTTATGTATATGCACTCCACTAATGCTTCTCAAAGACAGCAACATTAAAAATTGGGAGGGGAGCTGCACAGAAAGACAAGTGAAGTATGTAAACTTCTAGAACGGTCAGATGACCAGTACTAATAAACCCAAGAACCCCCTTTCTTTTCAAACGAGACAAGAGGAGGGAGAATCCTCTATCACAGCCTAGCTCTAAAGAACTTAGTGTGACATTTGAACACATGAAATTCAGGCACTTGGACGTTCCCTACAAATGCAAATGGATCCTTTTGCATTCAAGAGCATCTTCAAGACCAACATTGCATTATAAGATATTGAAGAGATTGTGCATGTAGCCAAAAGTCCAAAACACACTGAGGTTTGGCACATCAAAACCTGCAGCCCCACCTCCCTGTGGAAGTTTCTGGGTTGTGCCGCAGCACTATAAAGATTCATTTGGCCTCCATTTCGAGGTTCAGGAAGCAAGAAAACAATGAAGTATTTTCAGAGAAAGCATCATCAAAGTCTGTATGAAATAACGTTTTAGTCCAGGTCCTCTGTTGCAAAACGTGTACATCAGTTGAAATCCGCCCTAGGACAGTCCATAGGCATTCTTTTCACCATGATGCATGAAGCGCGGATGAAATGACATGTGGATAACCGCTGTCTTCAGTCAGGCATGGAGGTGAGCTTCAGACTTACACTTAAGGAAACATATTTCCGTTTTTCAAATGGATTGCAACAATGTTAATCAAATTGCTCTTTTTACGTTAAAAGTACCTGCAGAATTTCATTCCACCCAACCTGTGTTTTCCCTGACGTTTTTTTCAAAGTCTGACAATAAGAGGAGGAAAATGCTGTTGAACTCTAGATGACAGGAGACCATAAAGTATTTCTGTGAACTAGGAGTCCTGGTATGGAGAAGGATCAACAATTGTGCTTATTGTGTCAAAGTTACAAGATTCACAAAGCTGCCCAGCCGACTTTGTCAGCAACCTCTTCATCAGGGCTGCCCTGGGGAGGGCCAGGCGTGGATATTTTGATTCCTGGTTGGTGTTTTTGCTTTGTGCCTCTACATAACGTGGTATTAATGAGATCTTTTTAGTTTTTCTGAGGAAACTAAAATTAAGGGTTTTAGGTGTATGATATCTGTATACCAGGAGGAATGGCATTAACGTGGTTTCTGGGATAATAGAATAAGTTTGGAAGAAAATGTAATGTTGAGAAAATGGGCTAATTGAATCACTCTGAAACTGACTGATAGAATGATTCAACAGAGCCTCTAAAGAAGGGTTACAACTGGTTTAGCAGATGGAAAAATGGGATTTGAGAAGATTTTTGTAGCTTACAGCTGTTCTCCCACAGGCACCCCCGAGAAGGTTCATTTTAATATTTTGAGAGGCACATATGAAGGATCAAAGTATATTTTGAGTGGATACAAAATATAACAAAAGGTAGCTGTGTATGTTACTATTGTAACTGGATGTTGAAAGAATGCAGGTGGAAAAGGAAGTTATTTAGCCTGAGACATAAAGTGAAAGAGAGTACAAAATCCAAAGGTGCTTGGGTCAATGGTAAACTCCCTGAGGTTCTCACAGCGAGGATGCTAAAGAGTAGAGAATATTTTTTGAAAAGGTATGAAAAAAGATGTAGTTGTCACAGTCAAGTGAGTGTTGATGACAACCACAATGACATAAGCAGTGAGAGTCACAGACAAAACAAACAAGAAGTCCACTGCACTGCCTGAGTGACTATGAATAGCATCACAACCAATTTGAGGCCACGCCCCTTGGAGTCATGGCCCCTCTCTACGCTTAACGATGGTAATAAAAAGCAGATTACACTCTGCATATCTGTGCGTGCATGTCTGTCTATCCTTGTTTGGGCCATGGCTGTGACAATAAATGTGGCCTAATTGCACGTTACATAGAAAAACTGTACTAATAAAAGCATAATGACACATTTACTGCTACAGTGAAAACGTCAACTTCATTAGCACAGTACAGCAAGTGTCTCCTGATAAAAACACTATTTCCTCACAATTAGCATGTTACAGTTACTTTATGGAAGGAAACCACGTTAATAGCCTAGAAAGTCTACATAGCTTCAGTGGGATTTTTACTTTATTGAACAAATGTAACCCCTTCCATCCTGGTTTGGGGTAAATACCTTTTAAAATAAAAAACATGAAAGAATGCCATGACATAAACCATATATGTAGATGTGCAGATTGAAATATAATGTATATTCCTGCTGTTGAGAGAGGGGAGGATTGTCATGATGCAGTTAAGGCTAGGTCCTTCGTGAGTCATGGCTCATACTGATGTATGGCCTTGGCTCGAATGCAGAAAACTATTGAAATTAGCAGTTATGGTTAGCAATGTGCTCACCTCATGCCGCTCACCAACTTATTTAGTTTGTGTTTGTTCCTGTGCCGTTGACAAAGCATGGTATGGCGTGCATTGTGTGTATTGCTACCAGTAAATGGTGAATATCAGTAGTATTATGTGTTTGAGCCAGAAGCAAAACTCACTTTTTAACTGTGGTTTTGCAATGAATTTCTAGTGTTTTTTATTTAAATAATTCACTTCATTGTGAACGCCCACTGCTCAAGGCCTTCAGCCATGCACAGGGCATGTTGGCCAGGCCCAGTACCCAATCAACTGTGAGTGGTCAACCTCCCACTACGCACAGCTTTCATCATGCCCAGCTATTAATCCGCTGCGGGGTGCCGGCCCGAGACGGGTTACCACCACAGGTAGCCAACCCCTGCTACACACTTCCTTTGTGACATGTCTTTGTTATTATGCAATAGCTGTGAACCCGCATCTTCTCTCTTGTTGTTCAAACAAATTAGGCACCCCCATGGTTGTCCATTACCGTGACCTTGGGCCATTCTGTAAAAACCTTCCAACTGGCCTGCTGACAGTCAGAAGGTATCCCAAACCCAGGGTTTGCAGAAATACTTCAAATCTGCCATAGGATCCACAAAGGTTCTGCCAATTTGCAACATACAGTTGGAGTACAAATCCAGAAAGCAAATCCAGAAAGCTCAGCTACCACTTCGAGTGCAATTCCGGAGTCAAAAGTCATCACCTGGAGCACATGTCTTGAGCCATCAGCTTCCACTTGGAACATAAACTCTTAGTTCCTTGAAGGATGGAAAACATGAACTTCAGAAGAAAATAGGTTAGTTGGAATCCATGCATTCCAGGTAAGCCTTTCTAAAGAAACCTTAGTTTAAAAACAAAATGAGCAAAAATCGAGAGACCTATTGAGAAAAGCAGAAAGTGCTTGAAACATCAGTTTTATGCTTAAGTATCCTGTGACCTAACAGGCCAGGATGAATGTGAGGAAACATTGCGAACTGAGAAAGCAATTGTTTAAAAGAGACAGTGGTTTTGTTTTTGTTGCTGATTGACTTTTCTGAAAATACAGTTTTCTTGTACTGGAACTGGTCAGAGAGAAAGGGATCTTCCAGAAAAGGCACAGAACTTAAAGAAATTTTGTAAGTTAAACTGAATACTATTTGGGAGATAGCTGGGAGGTGGATTATCAGAAAGATTGACTAAGAACTGAATTGTACTCTTTATTTTCACAGAGAACTGGAACGTTATCTTTGATGGGCCAGGCCCACAAGAATGAAGGACAGCCACCTAGAGGGCAGAGCAGTCGTGATTAAACCAGGTTTTTAAATTTCCTCTCTTCCTGTACTACACTAGATGCCATTTAGAAGACTCTGGGGCTCCTCACGATGCAGGTCAGACAGACTATCTGACAGCTGTCTTCGCAAGTCCTGTCCGACCGCTGATGCCAGAAAGCTTCCCCCGCCGTAGTTCGATGCAACCATTGCTACCGCAGAGGTCGAATCTATGCCTATATCCCCGAATATGTAATTGCAAATGCAAACAAAACCAGCAGAAAGCATGTGAATTTCACACATGTGCATGACACATGGGGATATGCCCTGTGCACAATGCGCCCCATTGCTGGAGTGTGGCGGAATGTGCATAGTCCAGTCAATGGGGATACATAACATATGAGGACTTACCTGGATTCCGCTGCCCACAGGATCGTAGTAATTGGGGTGCAGCTGCCCAGGTGTAGGGGGGACCTGGAAGTAGGGATCCATGGTGTAGAGAAGCAGATTAGGGTGAGAAAGCAACCAAAATCCTTAATTTCCGATGACTAGAGACAGCCACAGTCGGCTCGTCGGAAAGCCACATCATAATCCGGACGGCGGTCGAGAGCCCCATACTGCCTTATGTCTGCTGTTTGCTCCGGCCGCCATCTCAGCGGTTAAAGAAAAGCTGTCGGAGTTTGCGGTCTTTCAGCGGCTGGTCGGAGTGCATGATGCATGCATCATAATCCAGCGTTTGGACCATCTGCTTTCGACGAGACTGCAGCGGTCCGACTTCCTCAGACAGGACCGCGGAATCCGTTCTGACCGGCACTGTAGGTGGTGCCAATATTAACTAAACCGAGTATTGCCAGTTGACGCTTTGGCTTGGTGCAGCGAGGGGTTTTCTTCATTTTGTTAATGGGAAAATTATTTTCACATATTTGTTTTTTATTTTGAGAGAAAAATCACGATTTAAATAACTCCTAATTTTCAGAACAAAATGGTGATTTATTTGCTGTGCAGTTCAATGCTTGTGCATTTGAGTTTTGTATGCTATCTATATGGTTCGCAAAATAATCCTTACCAATGTGTCAAAATATTGTGATTTCGAATTGGAAAAACATGCAGACATCTTGTTGTTTTTCGAGTTAATTTTTGCACGAAAATAATCGCAATGACTATAGAGGAACACTTAATGAGTATCCCCTAGGAAAGAGCTTATTATAATCAAGCTTTGTGTTTCTCACTTTGCAGAGCTGCTCTTTAAGATATGGGGCAATCTGAATAACTTTTTTTTTTTGTTTATTCCTCGGGAAAGTTACAATCACTCCAAATATGAACAAGCAAACGAAAACAAAACCATAATTGATCCAAAATCATAGTAACAAGATATATATATAATACATATTCTTTCTTTTGACCTTAGAACATACAATTTCCTTTTATCCCTGCTGCTCCACCAACGGGCCCCAAATTTGTAACCCCTTTTTCCTAGCTCTGCTACCCTTACATTTATATAATGCCATCTCCAAATTAAATACATGGAAGAGTCTGGCATACCAAGCTTGGTATGTCAGAGAATCTTCATCTTTTCATTTTGAAGCAATCATTATACGCAGGGTTGCTATTACCATAAAACAAAAATAAACTTGGGACAATTCGAGCTGTAAGGTCTCGTCACAGCCAAATAATACTAAAGTTGAGGTCAGTGGGACCAGTCGCCCCATAATTTTATACAGAAATGTTTCAATCCCTTGGTTCACTATGCTTTATTTGCAGCATTCAGCGAACATGTGGACCATATCTTCAGGACCTTGTCCATATCTTGGGCAGTTATTGGTCTCCCTTATCCCCCATGCCCACAATTTAGCTGGTGTGAAATAAAGTCTTAAAAACTGTTTTAAAGTGTTGGGCGTTAAGAGTGGCCGATAAAAAGACCTTTTTTGACAGCTCTAAAGATCTGCATAGGTCCACATCCTGATTACCCAGTTTAACCGCCCACCCACTTTCCGTTCTAGCTATATCATCTATGTCAGCCTCCACCAACATTGAGTATATTTCTTTTACTCAAGGCTGTTTGTAAACTAAGCAATCTAGGAGCGGGAATCGGGCCGGATTAGTAAATTGTGACATAACTGGTTTGATTGCCTCCTTAATTTGTATGAACTTAAATAGACATCGGGTATCTACCCCAAATCGTTCCTGGATCTCTTCAAAAGGCAAAAGTCCATTTAAATTAACAATATCGCCAATATAATGAATTCCCACCTGCTCCCAATTCCTACCAATTTTATCGTACAGTGGAGCTGAAAAGATTAATGATCGCCATAATACCAGATAGCGCTGGATTTTTGGGATTTTTAAGAATTTACTAGATTTCTGCCATACATTCAAGGCTGCTCTGTGGAGTTTGATAAGAGTTTTCTTTTAGTTACTCCTGTCCAGCTGTCTTAGTACTGCCCCTGGTGCTGAGTCGCCCAAAGCTCATTTAAACATGGAGGGCGGTGTCACGTTGGCCGGAAAATTCTCTCCTCAGGATGACACTGCAGATAATGGGGTCCACCTCCCATCCGTCCCCAGTCCGGAGAACGTGTAACACACACGGACTATGGAGACAGGTGGGCGAGGGAAGGAAGGGAAGGAGCAGCTGGGAGAGGGATCTGGAACGAAACAAGCACACTGTCAGACACCCGTCAATAGTGACCCACGTGTTGCCTCCCCCCTCCCGCTTTGCAGTGGTTTCTCACCTGTCACCTTCCCACCCGGGGTTTTGAGGGTTCCCTGGCCTGGCCTGCGTGTCGTTCAGTTGAGGTTCGCACTGACGAGTCACCGCAGAGCCAGGGCGGATTCGTGGGATCGAATCCGGAAGGGCAGAGGGACGCTGCCCACTGGGAGCAAAAGCCAGCACTTGAAGGTCAGTGCTTGATGCCCCCCAGAGCGCGTCCTGGATCAGGGTCACTCCTAAAAGAACGAGGAAATCGCCTCCCTGAAGGCTAAAGGAAAGAACAGTACTCACAGTTGTGTAGTGCTGAAAAAAGGAACGGGCGCTGCTACTCTAAGCCCGGAACTCCATGGGCCGAGGAGCGCCCCAGTTCGCGCTTCCACTCTGGACCCGGTTCTCCGTGGGCAGAGGAGCGCACCAGTCCGCGCTACAACTCTGTACCCGGAACTCCGTGGGCAGAGGAGCGCGTGGAATGGATGAGGGAAGAAAACAGGAACGTGGAAGTGTCGGGGCTCACCGACGAGGTTTTCACCTTCGCGCTACCACTCTGGACCCGGTATCCTTGGGCAGAGGAGCGCTGATGTAGTGTTTCCTGGAGACTGAATACAAGGACTAGGGCAAGGCCGAGGATGCAGGGCTGGAACGTTGTTTCTGGAACAAGAGTACGAACAGGACTGGCTGGAATCATCGGCACTGCTTGGTGTTTGTTGGCGGTTTTAACCGCTGTCGCGCTCGGCGCCGAACACGTGGGGCGTGTTCTGCCGGGCGTCCTGGGAAACGTAGTTCCCCCACATGGCGGGGATGCGAGCGGTGTACTACCGGTTCTCGCCACCTGACAGTACACCCCCCTCCCCACCGAGTCAAGCGCCGCGAGGAGCCCCAGGCTTCCCGGGGCAGCGGCGGTGGAAGGCAGCCACCAGGCGGGGGGCGTGGATCGCCGACGCCGGCTCCCAGGAATGTTCCTCCGGCCCATACCCCTTCCACGCCAGGAGGTACCACACCCTGCCCCGCACCAGCTTGGAGTCCAGCACCTTCTCCACCACGTACTCCCGCTCATGCTGCACCCACACTGGAGGAGGGACACGTTTCACAGGACATAAAGAGGGTTTGAGCAACGAGACGTGGAACACGGGGTGTATGCGCATGTGAGGTGGGAGACGGAGCTGTACGGCCACAGGGTTGACGTGGCGAACCACCGCATAGGGGCCTATAAACTTGGGATTGAACACACTGGGTTTCTTGAAGGAAATGTGTTTTGTGGACAACCATACTTTATCCCCCTTACGGTACACGGGATTGGGCCTACGGTGCTTGTCGGCCTGCGCCTTGTACCTGTTCTTTGCTATGCGGAGGTTTTCGCGGGCCGTTGTGAGGGTCGAGCGTATCTGCGCGAGTCGGTGTTCGAGATCGGGCAGAGTGACGCCAGAACGTGGGAGCAAAAAAGGGGTGAAACGAGGGTGATACCCAGAGGAGAGGTAGAAGGGAGTGTGTTTTGTGGATGCATGAACGGTGCTATTATAAGCTATCTCCGCCACCCATAACCACTCCACCCAGGCTTCTGAGGCTTTGTCCACATAGCAACGGAGGTACTGCTTCAGGGTTTGGTTGAGGCGCTCGGTTTGACCATCGGATTGGGGATGGAAGCTGGTGGACAGGGATGATTGAATCCCCAGCTCGGTGCACCAGACCTTCCAGAAGCGGGCTGTGAATTGGGACCCCCTATCAGACACTATCTCCAACGGAAGGCCGTGGAGCCGTACGATGTCCTTCAACATGAGTTTCGCCAAGGTCCCCGCCGTGGGTATCTGCCTGCACGGGATGAAATGCCCCATCTTGGTGAGGTAATCGATGACGACCACAATAGCCGTGCAGTTCTGATCTTTCGGCAGTCCCACTATGAAATCGACGGAGATCTTTTCCCACGGAGTCATAGGGGTCGGTAGTGGACGCAGGAGGCCTTGTTGCTTGCAGTGGTCTGTTTTCATCTGGGCGCAGACGGTGCATTGCTTGACCCATCGTAGGACATCCGGTCGAACCGACGGCCACCAGAATTGTCGCAGTACTTTTTCCAGGGTCTTGGAGCCACCCATGTGACCGGCGCAGGGGGCGTCGTGGCACCAGCTGAACACGAGCTTTCGGAGGCGGAGTGTAGGAACCAGAACTCGGGAGCCACACAAGGGGATGCCTTGCAACAAACGCCACTCCTTGTGGCTGCGCAACCAGGACGACCAGGCGAACGATTTGATACCCCGTTTCACTCCGTCGAGGAACGATCCGGTTTCCACTCTCCCCACCACGTTGTCGGGGGTAATGATGGCTCGTTCGGCATCTGTCAAGGGGAGACAGGTCATACCCTGGCGGGATAAGGTATCCGCCTTTTGGTTCTGGGTTCCTGGTCGGAACGTGACGAGGAAGTGGTACTCCGCGAAGAAGAGCATCCACCGTTGTTGTCTGGGGGTGAGATGCCTAGCAGACCGCAAAAACTGGAGGTTGCGATGGTCGGTATAGACCGTGACCTGGTGTTGTGCCCCCTTCAGCCAGTGTCTCCATTCCAGGAAGGCTTCCCGAATCGCTAGCAGCTCCTTCTCGGCGATCGTGTAGTTCTTTTCGGCAGGGTTGAGTTTCCTGGACAAGTAGGCCACTGGATGGAGGTGGCCGGTGTCTGGATGCCGCTGTGACAGAACCGCCCCAACTGCGATGTCCGAAGCGTCCGCCTCCACAATGAACGGGAGTTCAGGTTTGGCATGGCGTAGGACCGGAGCGGTGGTGAAAGCGGTCTTGAGCTGCTCGAACGCCCTCTGTGTTTCGGGTTGCCAGGAAAATGGAACGCCTTTGCGAGTTAGTTTCGTAAGAGGTGCCACCAGTTGGGAGAAGTGATGGATAAAGCGCCGGTAGAAATTGGAGAAGCCGAGGAAGCTTTGCACTTCCTTGACAGTCGTAGGAGGCGGCCACTTCACCACGGCTTGCACCTTCCGATCCGACATGACTTGTCCGGCGGGAGTCAGGAGAACACCCAGGAATTCCACTGTCGTCACGTGGAATTCACATTTCGTGAGCTTGCAGTATAAACGGTGCGCGCGGAGGGCTTGCAAGACCTGTCTCACGTGGACGACGTGCTCCTTCGCGTTGGCCGAATAGATAAGAATGTCGTCGATGTAGACTATAACGGACTTATCCAGGTAATCCCTTAAGGCCTCGTTGAGGAAGAACTGGAAGGCGGCAGGGGCGTTGCAGAGCCCAAAGGGCATCACGAGGTACTCGAATAACCCATACCGCGTCTTGAACGCCGTCTTCCATTCGTCCCCTTCTCTCATTCGAACCAGGTGGTATGCCCCACGGAGGTCCAGCTTGGTGTACAGGGCTGCCTCCCTGACCTGCTCGAGCAGCACTGGGATCAATGGCAAGGGGTATTGGTTCTTTACTGTCACCGCGTTGAGCGCGCGATAGTCAATGCAGCAACGCAACTCGCCGTTGGCCTTTGGGATGAAGAAGAGCGGAGAGGCTGCGGGCGATCGAGAGGGGCGAATGAAGCCCAACGCGAGGTATGTGTCCAGATACTCTCGGAGGTGACTCGTTTCGGGTCCTGTGAGAGCATAGACACGGCAACAGGGGATGACAGCTCCAGGTTCCAGGTCGATGCGGCAGTCATATGTCCGATGGGGTGGCAGCTCTTCGGCCTTCCGTTTGTCGAAGACGTCCGCATTGGCGCTATACCAAGCCGGGAGCACTACGTCTTTCTCCGCCGCCGTGGCGATATGTTGCTGAGAGACCAACGGAGGGGGTGGAGGTGAGTCAGGCACCGTACAGTGTTGACGGCAAAAGGTGGAGCAAAAGGAAATGGTGTTCGCGGACCACTCTATGGTTGGTTCGTGTTTCCTTAACCAGGGTAGCCCCAGAATGAGTTTGCACCGGGGAGCTTTGATGATGTTTAAGGCCAACCATTCGCCGTGGGTCTTCCCGATGGTCATCCAGAGGGCTGGGGTGACATAACGGATGGGCCCCGAGTCCAACTCCTTCCCATCTACCGCATAGACGAGTTCAGGTGTATGTTTGGGGAGGAGAGTGACCCCCAGCTTCTGGGCTTCGGTCTCGTCCAGAAAGCATCCTGTGGCCCCAGAATCAATCATGGCCCGAATGGTCCGAGTGGTATGGTCTATCACGACTTGAAGCGTGAGGAAGAAGTGGTCCGGCTCTGCCTCAGCATCGGCTTCTACCGAAGGGATAGAGTGGTAGCTTGAAGGCTTCCCTTCGAGGTCCTTCAAGCCTGGGCGTTTCCCGCCTCCCCTTCTCCCGTCACTGCCGCGGCTTGGCCTGCGCGAGGCCTCCCGACCTTAGGACGGACGGGACATTCTCTGAGGTAATGGCCTTTCTTGCCGCAGTAAAGACAGAGGCCCTGCTTCCGGCGGTAATCCTTCTCACTCGAGGTGAGGGACGCTCTCACGGCCCCTATCTCCATGGGTTCGGGCCGGGCCGGTCCGTGATCGGGTGCTCGTGCCAGATCCGAGGACGGAGGGGGTCTTTCCTTTTTTCTATGGTCTCCTTTCCTTTCTCGGAGGCGGTATTCCAACCGCGAGGCAAGTTCCATCATCGCGACACAGGAGCGTGGTTGGGGATCTATTTGTGCTATGACTTCTTTCAAATCTTCCGTCAGCCCCCGGTAAAATATGGCTGACTGCTTTGCTTCAGGCCAGTCAGTTTCTGCTACCAGCCTCCTGAAACTGTTGAGGTATCCGAGAAAATCGGAACTGCTCTGTTTGAGGTCAAGGAGATCACGATCCGCGGAGAAGGTATCGGCTCTTCGGTCGAAGGTTTTCTCGAACTCTTCGCGGAACGTATCCCAATCATAGAGCAGGGCGTCGTCTCTCCTGACGATAGGCACCGCCCATTGGGCCGCGTCTCCTGACAGGTACGAGATGAGGAAAGCTACCCTAGCCTGGTTAGTAGCGAACAGCTTGGGTTTACAATGGAAGTTGAGGAGGACCTGAGTCATGAAGACCTGTACTTTCTGCATATCCCCATGGAATCGTTCAGGAGGGGCCAGGGGAACATGCGCAGGCATCTCTACCACTACCTGGGGCGTGGAGGCTGGGCCAATACTCCCGGCATCAAAGGGATTCCGTTGGATACGGTCCATCCGGGAGTGGAGGGCAGCGGTTTCTTGACGTGAGGCGGCTAGTTCCCCCTGGACAAGAGCCAGGGCTGCCACCACGTCCTCTAAGGAGGTCATCCCCTATGACAGCGTGATCGGGAGGAGCGATAATTCGTGGGCCGATGATTCTGTCACGTTGGCTGGAAAATTCTCTCCTCAGGATGACGCTGCAGATAATGGGGTCCACCTCCCATCCGTCCCCAGTCCGGAGAACGTGTAACACACACGGACTATGGAGACAGGTGGGCAAGGGAAGGAGCAGCTGGGAGAGGGATCTGGAACGAAACAAGCACACCGTCAGACACCCGTCAATAGTGACCCACGTGTTGCCTCCCCCCTCCCGCTTTGCAGTGGTTTCTCACCTGTCACCTTCCCACCCGGGGTTTTGAGGGTTCCCTGGCCTGGCCTGCGTGTCGTTCAGTTGAGGTTCGCACTGACGAGTCACCGCAGAGCCAGGGCGGATTCGTGGGATCGAATCCGGAAGGGCAGAGGGACGCTGCCCACTGGGAGCAAAAGCCAGCACTTGAAGGTCAGTGCTTGATGCCCCCCAGAGCGCGTCCTGGATCAGGGTCACTCCTAAAAGAACGAGGAAATCGCCTCCCTGAAGGCTAAAGGAAAGAACAGTACTCACAGTTGTGTAGTGCTGAAAAAAGGAACGGGCGCTGCTACTCTAAGCCCGGAACTCCATGGGCCGAGGAGCGCCCCAGTTCGCACTTCCACTCTGGACCCGGTTCTCCGTGGGCAGAGGAGCGCACCAGTCCGCGCTACAACTCTGTACCCGGAACTCCGTGGGCAGAGGAGCGCGTGGAATGGATGAGGGAAGAAAACAGGAACGTGGAAGCGTCGGGGCTCACCGACGAGGTTTTCACCTTCGCGCTACCACTCTGGACCCGGTATCCTTGGGCAGAGGAGCGCTGATGTAGTGTTTCCTGGAGACTGAATACAAGGACTAGGGCAAGGCCGAGGATGCAGGGCTGGAACGTTGTTTCTGGAACAAGAGTACGAACAGGACTGGCTGGAATCATCGGCACCGCTTGGTGTTTGTTGGCGGTTTTAACCGCTGTCTCGCTCGGCGCCGAACACGTGGGGCGTGTTCTGCCGGGCGTCCTGGGAAACGTAGTTCCCCCACATGGCGGGGATGCGAGCGGTGTACTACCGGTTCTCGCCACCTGACAGGCGGTATCTCCCTGTCCTGAACTGCTGGAGTAGTCTATCTGGGCCTGAATAAGATGGTCATTTGCTGCAGCATTATAGCCCAGTAATATTATAGGAGATTGGGAACAGCCAGCCCCCCTCGTTCTTGTGGCAGGGTCATTAATTTCAGAGATCTCCTGACTTTCTTGTATCACCAAATAAATTGCGAAAAGACCCCCTCTACTTTTTTAAAGAAAGAGTTTGGGGGTTCCAATGGTAAGCATCAGAATAATTATAGAATTTTAGGAAACATTGTCATCTTTATGACATTTGCCCTTCCAATAATGGATAGATGCAAATTATCCATTCTCTTTAAATCAGCCCCTATTTTCCTAAGGAGGGGGTCTGTGTTGATATTGCAGATTGTCCCGGCATCCGCTGCAATGGTTATCCCTAAAGTACGTGGCTGCCTCTGTCCTCCGAGAATCCTGCTATGTAATAGACTTAAAGCAGACAATTTTTGTTTTGTCGGCATTTAACCCATAGCCCGACTGCTTCCCAAACTCCCAGGCCAGAGTTTCAATCCTCCCTATTGCCACCTGTGGGTCAGGGGAAACTACTGCAATGCCGTCAGCATAAGCTAAGACCTTCGTGCTGTAACCCCTGCCCACTACTGGCTTGATTGCCTGGTTGTTTAGTAAGGATCTAATCAACGGGTCTATGTATAGCGCAAAAAGGATTGGGGAACTGGGGCAGCCCTGCACCACGGGCTATCTTAACCTTCCCCGACTCCCTCCCCATCAACTGAATTTTCGTGTATGATTGAACATACATGGCTCTAAGGGCAGTTAAAATAAGTGGACCAAAGCCGTTTGACCTTAGATTCTGCCACAGGTTTGCCCACTCCACCTGGTCAAACGCTTTTTGTGCAACCAACAATATCAACGAAATCTGTTGCCCCGAGACCGCCGCTATATTAAATAATGAAATTACCCTTTGAATGTGGTCTGTCGTTCCTCTACCAGGAATGAAGCCATGTTGCCATGGACTTACTAGGGAGGCAATTATCTTTGATAGCCTGAGCGCTAAGATCTTAGAATAAAGCTTTTCATCAGTATTTATCAAAGAGATTGGCCTATAAGAGGCTGGATCTTCCGCTACCTTTCCCTTCTTCAAGAATATAACTATATTAGTCTCCTGCCAGGATTTTGGTGGAATTCTCTTCTGTTGTACGGCTAAAAACAGGTCTAGTAAAAAAGGAGCTAATTCTCTATGCAGGGCTTTATAAATCTCCATCGGTATTCCATCAGGGCCTGCTGCCTTCCCTGAAGCCATCAACAACAGTGCCTCATTAACCTCCTCCAATGTGATGTCTACTTCTAGCTCCTGGATCAAGGCAGGCATTCCTTCCAATCTTGCATTTCCTGATATTGGAGCACTCAGCCTAGAATGATAAAGATCTTGATAAAAACCCGCAAATATTTTTAAAATTTCTTGAGGTTCAGTTGCAATTTTACCGTCCTTCCCTTTTAACCTTGTAATACTGTTTGCAGCTACCCTTTGTCTTATACGAAGTGACAAATGTTTCCCTGTCATTTCTCCATATTCATAATTATCCCACAAGCCGGTTTGGAACCTTTCAGCTGCTATTCTATTAAACACCCCATTTTTTTCAGCCTTCGTTCTAATTGCTTTTAGTTCAAGATTCGATTGCAGCTGGGTCTGTTTTTGCACAATAGCTGTCATATGCTCTTCCTCATAGCTACTCAGCAACTTCATAAGTACAAGTATTCCCTCTCGTTGTTTTTTCCTATGGAACCCCACAAAACTAATTATCTCCCCCTTAAGCCCTGCCTTAAACGCATCCCATACATTTTCCCTTGAAGTACTGTACCTATTGATGTCATAGAACTGAGTAGCCCATCCCCTAATATGATCCACAAAACCTGCAGTAGCTAATAGCTTCCTATCGAAGGTCCATTTTGCGGAAACTTTTGCATGCCCCGGGACCTCTATATCTAATACCAAGGGGTTATGGTCCGAAAGAACCTTGGTTAGCTTCCTAATCTGTGCTCCTTCTATTAAAGAGGTAGAGACATAAAAGTAATGTAACCGGACATATTTTCTTTGTGGGCATGAAAAGTAGGTATATCCTGGATCCCATGGATTTTTAAATGACCACATGTCTACCAGCCCATGACTATCATCTAATGCCTGTAGAGCTTGAAAAAGCTGTGGCTTCCTCCCCTGATATCCTCCCCTGCCCACTCCACTTGTGTCGATATGAATATTAAAATCACCACAAATAATAAGGGGGGCCGGCCAAGAAGCAAGCTCGATTTCCAATTCTACCAACAAGTCTGCATCGTCTAGATTTGATCCATAAATAGTACATAATGTGCAATAACTTGGGATTAGAGCAATTGCCCACCTACCCCATTTGTCCGATAATGTTTGTTTAATAGGTGGCAGCCGATTAGATCCATGAATTGAAACCCCTCTGGTGTTAGAAGTTTGCGATGAACAAATTACTTGGGTATAGCCTGGAATAATATTAAGCCCCCTCTTCTGGCCTGGAATGTGAGTTTCTTGCTGACAAATGATGTCCAAACCAAGTGTTCGCAGTACTTCTCCTGTCCTACCTCTCTTTCCACGATCATTCAGCCCTCCGATATTTACTGTACAGATAGTCAACCTACCCATCCCTGCCATTTCCTTGGTGCCTACTTTGCCTCTTAAACTATTCCTTCAGATTGCCTAGAATCCATATTTTTATTTTACGACAGTACTCTACTTTCCTGAGTTTTTTTCCTTATCCCCCCTCCCGTATCCTCCCTCAAAAGTCTTAGTGTAGAGATGTCTATTTGGGTATGTCATAGTTTTGGTTACTTAGATACGTGTAGAATGGAAGTGGATGAATATTCCATGATGAACAGTTCAGAAGAGAGCAATTGATGTGAAAGAAGCTGTTCTCTGCTGAGGTATTGTTAATCAATAAACCACAAGAAAATACAAAAACCTTTAAAGGCTCTTCTTTAGGGGGGCGTGGCCAAGATGGCGGAGCGGTGAGACGTGGATTCTTCGGCTCCTGCTCGCCATCCGCCTGGAGCAGCGCAGCACGGCCCGTGCTGGGCGAAAACGACCTGACGAGGCCTGGGGTGTCCTGGTCTAGCTATGAGCCTTCGGCCGCAACGGACGGGCTGAGGGCCGAAACACAGGTGGAGCCGGGGAGAACCGGCACCGCCCTCCCCGGCGCGGTGAGGCCTCGACTTTGTGGTGGTCCCCGGACGGGGCCATCGAGGCCGGCCTCGTTCTTCGTGGGCTCCACAGCATCGCCCCAACGAACGGAGCCCTCCGGTGCCTGGATGGCGCGCGCACCGGGGGAAGGCAGCCCCGAGCAGAGACTTCGCCGGAGACACGGTTGGCGCCCCCTATGAATCGTGCTGTAACAACGCGGCCTGTGAGGCCTGGGAGGCTGTGACAGAGCTTGGATTGCGGAGCCAGCAGTCCCGAGGGGTAGCGGTGCCAGCGCTGACTGCAGCAGATCCCCGGCCTTCTGCGGGTGGAGGAGTAGACACGACGGTGGCAGCAGGTACGGCAGAGCGGCTAGGCCCGAGAACTGGGAGCGGAGAACGGGTGGTGACTCGGGCAGGGATGCCCTGGAGCTGCGGCGGCCCCACACCCCCTCGGACACTTGGCCTCGTGGAGGCACCCCCGAGAGTGGGGCCGAGTGGATCAGAAGTGGCGCTCCTTCGCTTGGAGGTCTAGAGGAGCTGGTGGAGCGGATGACGCGGGCGGGGCCCCGAGGCTCCGGGTGAGCGTTGGGCCGGCCTAACGTTGTGACCCAGCAGTGGCCAGTTAAGGAGGGGCCTCATCAGTACAGGACTTTGGTCAGCACAGGCAACTGGAGGCGGGCCGAGTAGGGGTATTGCATCCCAGCGCCTCACCGGACTGTGGATATTGATGTTCTTCCGGGGACTGCAGACTAAAGGTTCGGCCGTGGGAGTCGCGCGGCAAGACGGCGAGGTCTGTCTGGTAGGGGCGGCTGGGGCCCCTTTCCTGTGGTTGCTCGGGGCTATGGTCTGGCCTCCTGGGTTCCTGGGGTAACGAGAGCCCAGTTGGCTGTGTCCTAGACAGCATTTTGGGCTTAGCTGATGCGATACTCTGACGCTGGTGCACCGGACGAGGGTTCTCCGGGCCTGGAACTATTGGGGCCCGCGGCGGCTTCGTGGTGGTGGAGAGAGCCCTGCGCCTGCCTGGGTACCCCCGCTTGTGCTCTCACAAACTCTCTTGCGAACTCCTCCCGGCTATGGCACCGGCCCCCGGAGGGGCTTTGCCCTCTCTGGTTGCGTGCCCGGGGGCGACCAGTGGGGAAGAGAGAGCATGTCCAAGACTAGGCACACCCAAGGTAAAACCTCTGAAGGACATTTTCGGACGTCCCCAGTCACCCGCCTCCATGGCTAGCGGGGTGCCTGACACAGCGGCCCCCAAAATTTCTCCGAATACCGGGGAGGAGCCTATCACAAAGGCCTTCTTGGAGTCTCTGTTCCTTACTCTACGCGAAGACATCCAATCGGTCAAAACCGAATTCGCTGCCGAAATCAAGGACTTGCGCAGGGATGTTGATGGTGTCGGAGAACTTGTGGCCACCCTTGAGGAGAAAAGCGATACGGCGGTAAGCGATACGGCAATGCTTCAACAGGAGGTGATCCGCCTGCGGGACCAGAACATGGATATCCAAACGCATCTAGAGGATTTAGAAAACCGGCCCCGAAGACACAACATCCGGGGAGTCAAGATGACCGAGGATACTAGGGACCTGTTTGTTTTCACCACGGCCCTTTTCCAGCACATCTTGGGGAGCACTCCTGACACTGTCATTGTCCTGGACAGAGCCCATAGAGTGGCCCCCCCCAGGGGTCTCAATGTCCCGCCGGCGGACATCCTGGTATGTGTACAAGACTTTAAAGTCAAGGAAGCCATCCTCGCAAAGGCACGAGCCCTCCATCCTCTCTCCTTTCAGGGTCACGCTCCTGTCCTATACCAAGATCTGGCTCTGATTACCCTGCAGCGGAGGTGGCCGTTCCGCCCGGTGACGGAGCTCCTGCGGCAGCAGGGGATCACTTATTCATGGGGGCATCCGTTTCTCCTCATCTTTTGCCATGAAGGCAGACTTCATCAACTGCGTTCCCTGATGGACGCATGCCAGCTGCTGGGCTTGGCGGCGCCAGACGATGACGGCGATCGGGGGGGGGGGGGGCTGTGTTGTGCTCAGAATCACCTTTGTCTGGATGGCAGAGGCAGGCACGACGGCGGCGCTCTCGTGGGCCGTCCCAGTCGGAGATCGCCCGGAGTCAGCAGGCGGCGCTGACTGCAGCAACGGAGGCGCTTGCAGGAAGCGAAGACTCAGCCAAGTGAAGCTGGAGTGCACCTCTTACTGGCGTACTCTCTTATCTTCTTTGCTGGCTCTGGGTGGGTGGCGGGGGGGAGAACTGCTCTTCCGGTGGTCACGGTATGGACCCCAGTACTTTGACCGACCAGTTGACGGACTATGCTTCTTGTTGTTTTGTTATTTGAAGTAAGGGGGGTGAAATCCTCTCTTTTTGGGGTTTTTGGGTTGCTTCGGGGTTTGCTCCTCTCGTCCATCCCTCTTCACTCCCTAGACAGGTGGTTTATTGGTAGCGCACTGTGTCTCGAATGTCTCCATACTATATCTCAGCATAGGCGCTGCACGCTCAGCCTAGGCATGTCCTTCCCTCCCACACTAGACGCCTCATAAGCCACTCAAGATTCTGACCTTTAATGTCTGGGGACTCAACAACCCAGTAAAGCGCAAAGCAGTCCTTTACTTTCTGGAAAGCTCAGATGCAGACATATGCCTCTTACAGGAAACGCATCTCACCCCCAAGGGCCATCATAGGATGGAATCGCGTGCCTTCCCCACACAACTCTTCTCTTCTAATTCCACTAAATCCGCCTGGTCTCGCTCCTTTCAGGGCAGGGTCCTTCAGAAGGAGGCTGAGATAAAGGGCCGCTTACTCACTTATCAGTTCCTAGTGGCTGGGGTCTCTCTCATAGTGGGCTCTGTCTATGCCCCGAACGAGGGTCAGGACAAATTTTTCCACACTGTCCTTACCGAAGCCACAGCCAACTCAGAGCACTGCCTGTTGCTGGGAGGGAATTTGAATTTAGTTTTTGACAATTTGTGTGACTGTTCTGCCCAGCGGACGTCTCAGGTGGGTGCTCTCTCTCCAGCGGGGTTGACTCGCCTTGATGATCTTGGGCTCGTTGATTTGTGGCGCTCCTTTCATCCCCGCAGCCGCACTTACACGTACTTCTCAGGGGCACATAAAACATACGTCAGGCTAGACTATTTCATTAGCTCTCTCCCACTGCAGGCGCTCGCCACGGGCTCCGAGATCCTCACTGCATCTCTTTCAGATCACTCCCCAGTTGTTGCCACCTTCCAATTCCCTCAAGTCCAGCAGCCACTGCGGCATTGGCGACTGCGCGACATGCTATTGCACTCTGCATCTACGGTCGACCAAATCAAGGTAGCAATCGCCAACTATCTCACTCTTAACGCGAACCCGGACACAATGGACGGCCCTTAAAGCTGTCCTGCGAGGTGACTTTATAGCCATCTCGACGGCCAGCAATTTGGAGCGCAGTCGCAAGCGGGCTGAGCTCACCCAGAGGGTGGCTGAATTGGAGCAAATGCACCAGCGCACAGGGGCAGCTAGAGCATGGCGACAGTTATGCGTGGAACGGAAGCAGCTCGCGGCACTAGATCAGGATAGAGCCGAGTATGCAGCTCTCCGATTGCGCCAGTCCTTTTATGCTGGGGGCGACAGATGTGGCCGTCTGCAAGCCCATAAATTACGGGCGACCCGGCAACGCCAAGGGGTGCATTCTATTCGCCGGGGGCCTCGAGGGTGACCTCATGTCGGACGACGGGGCGATCGCGGAAGCCTTTCGTGATTTCTATGCGTCTCTTTACTCTAGTGACTCCCTGGACCCACTCCATTGCTCTGCCTACCTAGAGACCGCTCGGATACCGTCTCTTACCCCAGCACAAGCTGACTATTTCGATAGGGATATAGGGACGGAGGAGGTCATTGCAGCAATCTCGCGCTAAAAGTTGGGCAAATCGCCGGGACCGGATGGATACCCGGCAGCCTTTTACAAAACTTTTTGTGCGCAATTGGCTCCCTTACCGAGAGACTTGTTTAATATCTTCTCCCGGGATGGCGCCATCCCGGCAGAAATGTTAGAGGCGTCGGTTGTGGTTATCCCCAAGCCAGGGAAGGACGCGACACTTTGTAGCGCGTACAGGCCGATCTCTCTGCTCAATGTCGATCTTAAATTATACACGAGCATCCTCGTAACCCTACTTGGGCCCTACATGCCCCAACTAGTGGAGCCTGACCAGGCGGGATTCATACCGCAGAGGCAGACGAGTGATACCAAGAGAGTCCTCCACCTCATTGAAAAGGCATCGCGTACCGCCGGGGAATATATGTTACTGGCCGTAGACGCGGAAAAGGCCTTCGACAGGGTGGATTGGCCCTATCTAGAGCACGTACTGCAACGGTTTGGACTGGGGGAAAAGCTGCGCACGCGGATCCTGAATTGTTACCATCTGCCTACGGCCACAGTCCGGGTGAATGGACAGACCTCCTCCCGGTTCCCCATTAGCAGAGGTACGAGGCAGGGGTGCCCCCTCTCACCCCTCCTCTTTGCGCTATATATGGAACCGCTAGCACTTCGGATCCGGTGTCATCCCCTTATAACTGGCATCAAATTTGGCAGAGATGTCCACACCATCAGCTTATATGCGGATGATGTTCTATTATCTCTCACGGATCCGGTCCAGTCCCTCAGAGCGCTTTTTATCGAACTCCATAGTTTTGGGCAGGCATCCGGTTTTAAAATTTAATATGGAAAAATCAACGGCACTTTATATCTCCGTTGCCCGGCACACAATGGCCAGTCTCCAAGAGGAACACTCGATACAGTGGGCGACCTCTATGGTCCCCTACATGGGAGTGCAATTAGGCCCCACCATTCAAGCTACAGTCACCGCTAATTACGACCGGCTCCGCGCCCACATTCGCAGTGAATTGGGTCAGTGGAAACATCACACCCTCTCTTGGCTGGGTAGAATCGCGGCCACCAAAATGACCATCCTTCCTCAAATCCTGTATCTTTTTCAGACGCTCCCTCTCCGTCCACCTACGGGCTGGATTCAGCAAACTCAAACAGAGCTGGCGCAGTTTATTTGGCAGGGCCGGAAGCCCAGATTTAAGCACGCCATAGCAATCTTACCGCCCAAGCGAGGAGGGGTGGGGGTTCCCGACCTGCAGCTTTATTTCTACGCTACACAACTCTGCTACCTTGTGGAGTGGAGTCGATTGGAGTCCGAGTAGCACTGGCTATTCCAAGACCAAGCGGTGGCGGCAACGACCCTGCAGGGTGTCACCTTTCTGCGTAAGGCCCACAGGCCACCGAATCTCTATGCTTCCTACATCACGGGTCCGACTTTGGAGGCGTGGGATCGTACTGCTATCGTACACGCCCTGACTTCCTTTCCCTCTCCATTAACGCCACTCTTTAACAATCCCGAATTCCAACCAGGCATGGTGTCTAAAGCCTTTGCACTCTGGCGGCCCTCTCCGTGTAGATGCCTTGGGCATCTATTTGACACAGATGGCATCATTCCCTTTCCACAGCTTTGTACAGATTATGGCCTTCCAGAGACGGAGAGGCTCCCATACGTGCAACTTAAACATTGGGTCCTGCAGCCTCAAGTGAAACCTGGTGCTCAGCGCCCCCTCACTACATTTGAGAAATGGCTGATTACTAGATCTTCGGATAAAAAGCTCATTTCCGATCTTTACAAGCACCTACTTGTCACGAACGCGCATACGTACAACGCGGGCCGGATGCGCTGGGAACGGGAGATCGGGAGGTCCCTCACTCATAAGGAATGGGATAACATCTACTACAGGGCCCGACAGTCAGCATACCATGCAGGCCTGTCTGAGACAATGACTAAGGTGGTCACCTACTGGTACTATTCGCCTGAGCGTCTCCATCGCTTTGATTCCCGCCAGAGTGCTCTCTGCTGGAGGGATTGTGGGGAGGTGGCCACCCTAGAACATCTACTGTGGAGTTGTGAGCACATTCAGCCTTACTGGTCCCAAATATTGGAAGACATAGATACTCACCTAGACACGCAGCTCCCGCGCTTCCCTGCCTACATACTCCTGGGCCTGCCAAACCCGTTGATGTACCCTCTAAAATCCCGAAGGGGGCGCCTGATCGCCATCGCTCTAGGAGCTGCTACACAGAATATACTGGCGCACTGGCGCTCCCCCTCCCCTCCACCTCATTCGGGATAGTTGCAGAGACTGTGGTCGGTGTTTGGGATGGAGAAGCTTACTCTCACTCTGGCAGGCAGAGGGCCTGAATTCCCGGAGCTCTGGCACCCCTTCCTCACCCTCCTCATGGTTGACTTCAGGGAACTAACGTGCCCCCGCTATCTTAGATTATTGCGTCTGGCAGAAACACAGATCTCACAGAAGGCCCTCCCGCGCAGATCTGCCAAACTAAGATGATCCGCTCTAGGTCTCTGGTCCTCCTTCCCTATCCCGGGGGGAGGGAGAGAGGGGTGTGGGGGGGTTTCCCTTTTCTTTTAAGTTGATGGACGAGAGGGGGGGCGGGGGGCGGAAGGGGGGCAGGTTTTGGGAACCTTTGGGTTTACGCTTTTGGAGGTTCTTCCTCTGTTGTTTTCTTCCTTTGTTCTCTTTCTTATTCTGCTTTCTCTAGTAGCCTCACTCCATGCTTCTTACCCTGGTAATGCTATTAGTCGCAACACTTGTGTTTGTTGTATATTGTATTAAGGATTCGGGGTCTGGCTTCCTTTTCTTTGTTTCTCTGAAAATCAATAAAAGATTTAAACCATAAAGGCTCTACTTTACATGGCGACGAGGACCTGCGCAAGGGGCAGGAATCGGTATCTCACCCTTGAATTCAAAAGAAAAGATTAAGGCCAGATCAAGATCTTACAGGACTTTGTGAGTACAGAGTATTACTCAACTAAGTTTAACTGCTATATATTTTTTTAACCACTTTTTTTGTCCATCAATATTGGTAAAGAGTGTAGTCTTCAGTAGCGAATAATAAGATCTTCAAAACTGATTTTATCTAGCACTAGTCTCAAACTCGTAACTACCTGCTCGAGCGTGAACATTCCTCGAGCGCGAAGCCTGCTCGAGCGTGAGGTTGCTTAGCAACGCAAGCGCGACCTTCAAGCATGAAGTTAATCGCGTAATGAATACAAACTGTACAACAAACCTGTATTTTTAAGTAAGCGCGTATAAACCCAGCGGAAGAGCTTTACTTTTAAAACAAACAAAGGCTGCTGTTATATATGCAAGCACTCGTGAAGAAACAATTAGTGATGCGTTTTCAAAGTAAATGGCATTTGCCGAGTGCGTATAAATCAAGAGCTTCACCTTAAAAGCAATTTAAACCTGCTGTGCGACCAAGCGTGAAGGGACAATTCGCCTCGAAGGGAGTTCACCGAGCGCGAGCAGTGATTCAAAACTGAATAAAAACTTTGAAGTGAAAGCAAATAAACCCTGCTGTGCTGTGCTGTGTATGTCTACAGAAAAACGCAAGGAAAGAATTACCATTGTGTACAATTATGCGTACCTTGGCATATTTTTGAAGTCTTCCTTGATATTTTTCGCCAATCGTTTTCTCAATGCTCCACGCTAGACTGCCTCACTGTTTCCTATGTTAAGACCATAAACATTGAAAAAGAACTAACATATGAAATAAACACTATAAAAAGACTAAATAAGATACAATACAAGGATTTAAGGAACAGTCTTTGCTTCCAGTGAATATAATACAAGAAATCAAAAAGAGAATTTCTGCTCTACATACCACAACAAAGGATTTCATTATTTTAAATTCTTATTTTAGATTTTTTTTTTTTTTTTTTCCCCTTTCAGGTACCATGTCAGATCAATCTATGTCATCTCCACCACCTTTTTTAACATTACCAGGAGAGCCATCCGTACCCTGGTTACAATGGAAAAAACTATTTATGACCTATCTTTTAGCAATTGGGGGAGATAATATGGTCCAGTTAGACGTCAAGCAATCCTTTTACATCATTTAGGAGTTGAAGGGAGAAGAATATATGAAGAAATACCAGAAATTTATTTAGGAATGGGTGATGGGCAACCTTCTAACATTTATTATATGTCATTACAAATGTTAGAACTACACTTCACACCCAAAACTAATGTTGTACTTGAACGCCATAAATGTTTTACTAGAAACCAAAAGGAGGGTGAAGACATTAAATCCTATGTATCTACTTTAAGAGGGTTAGCTGTGACATGTAAATTTGAGCAATTAAATGTTTCTTTAATAAGAGATCAAATAGTACGATGTACTAACAACAAACAGATGAAGGAAACGTTGTTGACAAAAGAGTATACCTTGGATGAAACAATACAAATCGCAAAGGAATGGAACATACTGACATGTGGATAAAGGAAATGGAAGGTTCTGTTAGCAATTCGAAACAAGAAAAGGTTCAAGTTATTGAAAATAAATACGATAGGAAAACGGAAGTAAAATTTAATGTAGATGTTAAAAGGCCTCCACCTCAACTTGAAAAAGGAAGTTATCAATCTAGGGAAATTAAATATTTGAGATGTGGTGCCCCAGGGCATATAGCTCCCAGTCTCAATTGTATGGCAAGAGGAACATTGTGTAGAAGTTGTGGAAAAAGGGGACATTTTTCAAAAATGTGCCGTACAAAAGGGTTTGGAAGAAATAAAGATCAAGAAATGGAAGATATTTTTGAATATGTTGATAGTGTTTTACTGATGGTTGAAGGAGATCAAAAAGAAGTTGAAATTGGGAAAACTGATGAGTTATGTTCCCATAATGTGAACATGGAAAGCACAGATAAACTAGAAAAACCTCATTGCAATATCTTACTTGATGAAAAGGAGACAAGGGTATTGGCAGATTCTGGAAGTTTATATACTCTTATATCCAACAAATCTTTTGAAAGTAATTGGTCCAAGGAATGTAGTCCAATTATATACAGTCCTGATATTCGTGCAGTGGGGTATGCAGGAAAAAGAATAGAAAGTTTGGAAATGTGTTGGATGACTTTAAAATTTAAAAGTGAAGCAGTTGGAGGTAGAGTATATATCAGAGATTTTGGTTTTGATCTCCAGGGATAGCGTCATCAGAGAGATTTAAACATTATTATTGATCCAAATCCCAAGGAACCTGTTATGGTTCTAGAAAAAACATCTGTTCAAGACGTTATGTGAGTATTAAGTTATTTGAAAAAGAGCCTAATGTTTTAGCTCAAGGTTAAGACTATTGAAGGGATTTTCGCATAAGATTATTTTAAAAGAAAATGCTAAGTCTGTTGTTCACAAGATAAGAAATGTATCAAATTTAATGTTAGAGCCCTTGCGTCAAGAAATTGATAATTTGTTGAAGCGAGGGATCATTGAGCCAATCGAAGCCTCCGAATGGTTGGCTCCGATTGTGATTGCCCCAAAGGATGGTGGTAAAATTTGTCTTTGTATAGACTTGCGTGATCTCAACAAGAACATTTGGGTAGATAGAGAACCACTGCCTAATATATCAGAAATGTGGTCAACCACGGGTATTGGGCATATTTTTAGTGTTCTAGATATGTCCACAGCGTATCTTCAAATTAAATTGCATGAGTCATCTAGGCATTTGACTTCCTTTGCCACTCCTCTTGGTGCATTTAGATACAAGAGAATTCCTTTTGGTTTGCCGTCTGCCTCGGCCGTTTTTCAAAGAGGAATGAAAAATATTTTTGGGGACAGGTTTGGTGTTTCCAAGATGATATTTTAATTGCTGGGGATGATTATTTTGACCATGATAAATTATTTAAAGTAATGACAAGACTGGAGAAACATTATTTAACAATAAGGGGCCGATTCCGATCCGGGTCGGAAAGCACTCCGACCGAGTCGGATCCGGAGTGTTTTCTGACCGAGCCAGACCCCTACAGTCCGAGTGAGTACGATGCGGCCGTATGCTGTTGGACTCGGTTCAGTCGGCTCCCATTGACTGAATGGGTACGTCTCGGACAAGTGCGCCCCCTATAGTGGGTACGCGTCGGTGCCATCCGCGCCGTACATGCTTGTGTTGGGGAGACCCATAGGTCTCCCCCTGTGTCCGAATCGTAGGGCGGCGGGTGTCAGGGGGTCCGACGCGGACCCCTGAATTCCGACTCCGGGAGCTTTTTCGCACAGGCTGTCCGACGCATGCATCGTACTGGCTCGGTTGTAAATTGCATCCATTGCACGCCACGGTTAGCTTCCGACCGAGACGTACGGAGCGGTTCGGACCCGGAAACGACTCGGTCGATGAATCTCATGTAGCTCGCATCGTACTTGCTCGCTCGTACAGCTGTACGAGTCAGCCGGAAAACGCGCGTACGGCTCGTAGTTTTTCCGGCCGGATCGCGGTCAGTACCCTTCCGACCTGGATCGGAATCTGCCCCTAAAAAGAGAAAAATGTCAATTGAGAAAAACAAAAGTTGATTATTTGGGACATGAAGTGAGTTCAGAGGGTATACGACCTAAGAAAAGTATTGTGAAAGCAATTACTATGGCACCTGAACCAACGAATAAGGATGAACTTCGATCCTTTTTAGGATTAGCAGAGTATTGTGCAAAATATGTAAACAGTTTTACTGAACTTGTTGAACCTGTAAGAAAAATTATGAAAAAAACTGTTCTGTTTGAATGGTCTATTGAGTGCAAGGAAGCTTTCGAACTTATAAAAAAGAGAATATCTGAAGCACCTACATTAGGACATTTTGAGATTGTTGAAAAAACTTTCTTGACTACTGATGCTGTTGGTGTTGGGGCAGTATTGTCACAGATGGTTAATGGTGAAGAACTAATCATTGGTTTTGCCTCCAGGAGATTGCAAGGTGCAGAAAGGTCTTATTCGGTAATTGAAAGGGAAGCGTTGGCTTGCTGTTGGGGAATGTGTCACTTTAAGTTTTATTTATGGGGTCTTCCTTTCAAATTCCGTACTGACCATAATCCATTATTGTACATTTTCAAAGGTGGAAGGGGGTTGGAAGGCAGCATAACACCTAGAATTTCTAGATGGTTATTGTCTGTCATGGAATTCAATTATGAAGTTGAATACGTTAAAGGGAAGAAAAACGTGATTGCCAATTATTTATCGAGGATGCCTCTAGATACAGATTGTAATGAAGTTTGTGGTGATATAAATGGTGACATTGATGTTAACACTGGAGTCATTGCTTTGTCGTCTGAGGAATGGAGCAAGGCCAAGGAAGGTGATTCTGTATTGAAAAAAGTGGAATCTAAAATCGTTGAAGGTTGGAATTTCAATGATAGCAAAGATATGGAACCGATGGAATTTTTTTAAGTGAGAGAAGAATTGAGTTGAAGTAATGGAAATGGTCTAAGAAGATGGCAAATTGTACCTCCTAGAAGGGTGAGAAAACATATTCTTGAGATTATTCATGAGGGTCATCCGGGTCAGGGAATGTCAAAACGGAGTGTTAGAGAATCATTCTGGTGGCCTGGGGTTGATAGTGAAGTTGAGGCTTTGGTAAAGGACTGTCAATTTTGCTTGAACAGTGATAAATCCAAAGTTGTGCGTCAACCTCCTTTGGAATGCGTAAAATTTCCATCAAAACTTTTTTTTTTTTTTTCTTTCCCCAAAAACCTTTATTCAGCATGATTACACATTACACAGCCCCATGCCTACAACCATCAAGTGGCCGGCGGCCTGGTACGAAGGTGGAGTTTAGAGTTGAACACAGCTGCCTGCCTACAACCCTCTAGGGGCCGGCTGCGGCATATGAAACCGTGATAATAGGATGCAAACTCGAAGAACAGGTCATAGCTACCGTGGAAGACTTCGCAGTCAGTAATCGTTTCATAGTAGTATACCCCGGGCGTGTAAAGGCAACTTTCAGTACTTTGTAATGTCACTCCCTCCCTCCCCTTCCAACACACAGCGCAACATAGCAGTACCATGAGATACATCTATGCCGGAGAACAAGAGAGGTAGAGGGGGACTAAGGTCTCGTTGCTTGGTGACATCCCAATAATTCCCGCCTCCTCAGTTGGGGTGCAGCCTCTGAATGATCTGCATGAAAATCTAATGTTGATGGGGTGGAAAGAGTGAGTTATATCTGCGGGTGTGACAACAGATACGTTTGAAGGGGACCCCAAATGTCAATTGGCCGGGATGTGGAAGGGAGGAGTTCTGCGTATAGAAGCACATTGTCCTGACAGTGAACCATGTCTTTGATCCAATCCTTAAATTTGGGAGCTCTACCCCTCCCCCATCTACAGGCTACGAGTCTCTTAGCCATGAGAAGGGCGATTGTGACAAATCTACGGACCGGCTTCTTAATAGTTTTGGTGTAGCCCAATAGTGCCTGCGTCGGAGAGGGCACAAGAGGGACGTCAATCATTTCCGAAATGCCGGAATACACATGTTGCCAGTAAGTGGCTAATTCACGGCATCCCCATGCCGTATGAAGGAAGTCTGCCGCGGGAGC
Organism: Triturus cristatus; assembly: GCF_964204655.1. Classification (NCBI taxonomy): domain Eukaryota; kingdom Metazoa; phylum Chordata; class Amphibia; order Caudata; family Salamandridae; genus Triturus; species Triturus cristatus. The sequence goes on from NC_140588.1 coordinate 567,513,664, forward strand.
ATGGCAGCGCCAGCAGAGATCTTCCTCTCGGAGACCCACCCTGTGCATGTGCGCCGGAGTACAATACAGCCGATGTAGGAATTTATAGTGAATCACCCTAAACCTACTGCTGGAGGAGATTTGTTCGGTTTGCAAGCAACAATAGCTCCAAAGCTCGTCATCTATGGGCTGACCCAATTCCTCCTCCCATTTGGCCCGTGCCCTACAAGGCAGGGAATCTGGTGAAGTGCGTAATGAGTGGTATAGGGTGGAGACCGCGTGTGAAGGAGTGACAGCCTTGAGTAGTTGATGGAGGGGCTCTAAAATAGGTGGTTCGCTAGGGAAGTCCCCCGTCAGTGCTCGAATACCACTACGAAGCCTGATATAAAGGAATGTGTCCATGGAGGTTGGGGCAGTGTCATTGAATAAATGTGTCAGGGAGCGGAAGAGGCCATCATGATAGAGATCCCCCCATGTCTTGATATGGAATTTGGTCATAAAGTTTTTAAACAATTGTTCTTGTAAGAGGGGCAGCAGGGGGTGATATGCCAGGGGAAGCAATGGAGAATAGAGCAGTGTCGTGTGGGTGAGTTTTGCTATGTATCGCCACGCTAGAATGGAGCTGGAAATAGTGGTGCGGTATGTCGATCGTGTCTCTGGCGCACTATATATCGCCCCTGTCAGTGGGATAGGATCTGCCAGCCAGTGTTCCACAGCTGTCTGTGGTAAGAAGGGAGTGGGGTGGATCTAGTGGTGAATGAAGTGGGCTTGTGCGCTGTAATAGTACAGCTCAAAGTTCGGCAGGTCCAACCCGCCCTGCACGAAGGGACGAGTCAATGTCTCCCAACTGAGACGCGGCCGCTTTCCTCCCCAGACCAGTCGAATAAGCTCAGAGCGCAGGAGTTGAAAAAAGGACCGGCCAGGGTAATAGGGGATATTTAGGAAGAGGTAGAGGAGCTTAGGAAGAACCACCATCTTGATGAGGGAGGCTCGGCCTGCGAGGGAGAGAGGCAGCGTGATCCACCTGGCCACGCAGGTCTGAATGTGATCAAAGGTGCGACCATAGTTCAGCCGCATCAACTCCTCCCGATCACGAGAGAGAAGTATGCCTAGGTATCTGACTTCATCTTCCTCCCAGCGTAAGGGGTATTCCAGCTGGAACGGCTGAGCAGCCGTGGTAAGCGGAAAGACAGTGGACTTGCCCCAGTTAATATGAACCCCAGACATACCCGCGAAGCGAATAAATTCCCGAAGGATGGGATTTAGGTTAGTGGCGGGATCCCGGATGTATAGTGTGATGTCATCCGCATATAAGGAGATTAGCACCTCTCTCTGGAGACAACGCAACGCCTTGTCTCGGTGATGTTGTCGGAGCCGGGCAGCCAGCGGTTCCATCGCCACCGCGAACAATAACGGGGATAGGGGGCACCCCTGACGGGTGCCCCGCGAGATCGCGAAAGCGTGTGAAACCCAGTGGGAATCCCATATTGCGCAGGATACAGTGCAGATAGTCCCATTCCAGGGAGTCAAAGGCCTTGGTGGCGTCCAAGAAGACCGCCACCAGTGGCAAATCAGGGTCTACATTGTGCATAATGGAGAAAAGCGTCCGAAGATTATTGGAAGTGGCTCTGCCAGGAACAAACCCAGCCTGATCCGACAACACCAGACCGCCCAGTAACAGCTGTAAACGGTTGGCTAGAACCTTGGCCAGAATTTTTGCGTCGCAGTTAATTAAAGAAAGAGGGCGGTAAGAGTCGCAAAAATGAGGCGGTTTACCCGGTTTCAGTAGGGAAGTAATCAGCGCTTCCTGCATTGATAGGGGGAGCACACCAGACTCATGCGCCTCCAGAAAAACTTCTCGGAGTACCGGAGCTAGGATATCTATATAGGCCTTATAGAAATCCATGGGCAACCCGTCCAGACCGGGGGCCTTTCCAGGTGCCATCTGATTGATTGCATCTCTGATCTCGTCCAGGCCTATGGGTTCCGCCAAGAACTCACGCTGGCGATCCGAGAGCCAGCCCAGGGTGAGCTCTCTCAGGTAGTCGTCCATGTCCAGCGCGCCAACTCTGGTGGAAGAGTATAGTGTAGAATAGTGTGTAGTGAAAGCTGCCAAGAGCGACTGTGTGTCGCGTATGGGAACCCCCTCTTCCCCCTTAAGTTCTAACACACAATTGGAGCCACGCATCGGCCGCACCGCGCTCGCAAGGGATCTACCGGGACGTTCACCCTCCCCGTATGCCCGAGCCCTGAAGTATTTGCCCCGGAAGCGTACCTCTCTGTCAGCAGTGGAAGTGTATTCTGACATCGCCGTACGGTACTGCGCTTGCGCATCCGTGTTGACGGCAAAGTCTGGACTAGTTTCCAGGGTATGTAGCGTGGATTCTAAATTATGTAGTGTGGCGCGTAGGGTCTTTAACACCCCGGAACTCTTAGAGATGCAGACTCCCCGAATCGTAACCTTCAGTGCTTCCCAGAGGGTGGCCACGTGGTCTACCGATCCCTTGTTACGGGAAATAAAGTCTTCAAGTTCTTGACATAGTTCGGATCGGAACAGTTCATCGAGTAAGATATTGGGCTGAAGTCGCCATGTCGGGGATCTACCCATTATGTCTGGTAGGCGGAACTTGGCGAGCACCGGAGAATGGTCGGAGAATGTGCGGCCTATGTGTTGTACAGTAACCAGGGAGGGGGCCAGTGCCCTATTTACCATGATGTAATCTAGTCTGGCCCACGTGACAAAAGCATTATTCCAGTGCGTGCCTTCCATGGAGGTCGGGTGTAAGTGGCGCCAGGTATCCACGACATCCTGAGTGTCGCATATGTCCCTCAGGTATTTGTGTGTGTCATCATAGTGGCAAGCAGAGGGGTTGGATCTATCCATGGCAGGGTCTAAAACAGCGTTGAAGTCACCTCCCCAGATGAGGTGCGTGGAGCCTACCTCACGGATCCTGTTCCAAAGAGCAATGAAGCTGCGTGGGTCCTCGCAATTAGGACCGTAAGAGCAGGCCAGGGTAATAGTCTCGGTGCCTATCCTGCCCCACGCTATACAATATCGGCCCTCTGTGTCCTTGGCTGTACCCAGGGGAACTTAAGGAACCCCTCGTTTTAAGAGAATAGCAGTGCCTCTTGCGTAGGATGAGTACGATGCAAAGATCGAGTGCGCAGCCCACCTAGCAGCAAAGGATCCCCTACGGAGAGGGTCCATATGTGTCTTCTGTAGGAAGACCACCTGAACATGCAGTCTATCCAAAGCACCCAAGATTCGCCGCCTCTTCCTCGGGTCTCCCAATCCCCTGACATTCCAAGAAATAGCGGTGAGCAGTCCCCCCCCCACCTGGCTCAGTGTGCGTGGCGTGCGCTAGGTCCTCGGACACGGGAACCCCAGGTCACTAAATCCACCCGGCGGCTGTCCCAGACATGCAGCCAGCCATTAAGGGCGGCATACCGTGCTATATCAACAAATATGCGTGCAATGCTCATGCTGAAAAAAAACAACAAACTTGTAACGAATCCCTGAGAACCCACCCACCCTCCCACTCCGACATCCCAATCATGCCGGGCATCTTCCCCACCCCTCACAAACCTACAATGTATTGTCATTCACTCATTGGGGAACACCCAAGTGGGGGACACCAGGGGTCCAGACCCGCCATCCCACTCCCCCGATATCGCACCCGCTATCCCCCGGAGCCTAGACCCAGTGGAGAAACACGGGAGGGGGAGGTTGGTGCCAGGGCGCAAGCAAGTTAAAACATCGTCAAGGAACCATCAAAAAACATAAGGGAGGGCAAGGACTGATAGGTGGTAGCTCCACCATAACGGCGAGCGTACAGAGTCACATATGGAGCAGCAATTTAACTTCACAGAAAAACAGGCAGAGGCAAAACAAGTGTACATCAAAAGAGTATCATAAGCGGAGCTTAACGGCAGCTGGAGATCCCCAGTCAGTCAAGGGCAGAAGTGGGTGATCGGGATCTCGCACTCCCCGAAGGGGAGTGAGCCAGTTCAGTAGATCTTTTGTGGTCTTTCAGAAACAGTTCAACTTGGGCAGGATCCTGAAATATGTGGGGCTTGCCATGATGGACAACCCGTAGCCGGGCCGGGTATAATATGGAGTATTGAAGTCCATGTTGAAGCAGACGTTTCTTGACCTGTCCAAATTTGCGACGTGCATCTTGTACAGATTGTGTAAAGTCTGGAAAGAAGGAGAGCGTGGTATTTTCAAAGAGGACTGGTTGTTTTTCTCTGGCGAGTCGTAGAAGGGTGTCCCGATCCCTGTAATTCAAAAATCGGATGACTATAGGCCTTGGGGGCGCTCCAGGCACGGGGCGAGGGCCCAAAGTGCGGTGAGCCCGTTCCACCACCAGCTGGGGAGAGAAGGCGTCCGCGCCGAAAAGGTCGGAGAGAAGCTTCTCGATAAAAAGTTCCATCTTGCCCACAGAGGTAGTCTCTGCCAGACCAATAAGGCGTACATTGTTTCGGCGCGATCTTGCCTCTAAATCCTCATTTTTTTCAGCGATTACCTTCAGCAATCGCTCCATCTGCTATACCTTGGACGTGGTGGCCGTTGCGCCATCTTCCAACCCGGAGACCCGCTGTTCCGCCTCCTTAAACCGCTCCTCGTGCTGGTCCAGTCTATGCACCACTGAGTCCAGGCGGCGCGACATACCATCGATCTTGGCGTCAATGGAGGTGAGGCTGGTCTGCATGTTCAGGAGGAGCGCTTTCCAATCCACCTCTTCTGTGCCGCCTCCCGCAGAATCACCGTCTCCCGGCGGAAGGGCGCGGGATTTTTTGGTTGGAGCCTCGAATGGAAGCCGGGATTGTTTGGCATGTTTGGCATCCGTCTTCCCCATAGTGTCGGACGGCCCCCCGGTCTCGGAGCCCGATCCCCAACACGGAGCAGCCCCACCAATATAGTTAGGGCCCGGGCGTGTATGGCAGGGAGAGATCCGGGCTGTACCCTGGTCACCACTGACAGTGACCCGCCTGCGAAGTTAGTAAGTCGGAGGGCCCAAAGACATCCACCATGCGCCAGAGGCAGTAGTTCTTGCCAGGAGAAGGGCCACGAGCCCAGGGGGCAGTCTCAATCAGGCGCCTCCTGCACTGATAGTATCGCGGAGAGCCGGGACAAGTAGCGGAGTCCTCGTGTCGTGGGGGGGGCATCAACAGAAGAGATAACGCACCCCCCGCCGCACCCAGGGCCGTCCGGAGCTAGATGGGGCACTCCTCGCCAGCCCCGCAAGACATGCTCCGGTCCACGATGGCAGCCCCGTAGCCCCGCGTCCTCCCCCGAGCCTCAGCTCGCCCTCGCCTTACCGGTGTGTCTGGAGGTTGGCGATGGGCAGGGGGAAGCCACCGCAGGAGCGTCCGGCGCCGGTATCTGCCCTCAGCCTCGGCCGCGCTCCGCGGCCTAGCGCGTCCGTCAGATCCGCGCTGCAGCGTGTGCGCGGCAGCCGGCCTCCTCACATCAGCCGAGCAGTCACAGCGGCCGCGGGGGACGTCGGCGGTCTTTTCTGGCGAACCACCGGCCAGAATGGTCTCTAATTCGGTGAACCTGTTCCGCGTCCACTGCCCGTCAAATAGGGCTGGTCATAGTCGTGTCCCTCAGACATAGGATGGGCTAATGGAGATTCAAAGCGCCCGGCGGGCGAGAGCCTCACGGATGTGCGGCCATGTTGGTCTGGCGCCCTCTAGCGCCCCCTAAATTTCCATCAAAACCTTGGGAAAAATTGTCTATGGATTTTATTGGACCAGTTAACAAGTTAGGATTTTGAGATAGGTTTATTCTTATATTGGTTGATTATCATTCCAAATGGTTTGTGGTAGAAACTATGGGAGAAATTAATACTAGTAATGTTATAAAGCTTCTTGAAAGGATTTTCCTTGAGGAAGGAATACCTGCTAGTATTGTAACTGATAACGGAGTACAATTTGTTTCAAAGGAGGTGGTGGATTATCTCAGAAGGATGGGTATTATTCATGAAAGAGTAGCTCTTTTCCGACCTCAAGCTAATGGTTTGGTAGAAATAGTTAGTCGAATTATAATGGAAAATGTACAGTTATCGCTTGCAAACGGTCTGTCTTGGAGACCAGAATTAAGGAAAATTATGTTGATGCATAGAATTACTCCCCGTTCTACTACTGGTGTAGCTCCTTTTGTGTCTCTTAAGGGAAGAGAACCAGGAAAAAAAGAATGTCCTGTTTGGTTGTGTAAAAAAGAGAAAATATGGATTGATCGTGATCAAATGTTGAAGAAAGTTGAAGGTCAAGAAAGGAGGAAAAGTGTGTACAACTTCAGAAAAGGAGTTAAACAAGTGTCTATTCAAGTGGGTGATTGGGTTGTAGTATGAAAAATGAATGGGTTCGGAAGGGTGAAAGCAAATATATAGGACCTTTCCAAGTTAAAAATGTAAAATCCAATGTTGTAATTTTGGATGATGATACAATTTGGAGTTTTGGAAATGTTTGCAAAGTATGTAGGCCATAGACTATAATTTAGGAAATATTTGCAAAATATTAGGTATAGATTCTTATTATTTACTGTATATATTTCTTTATATTTTGTTCAAACGATTTTTGTTATTAGTTGTTAAATGGTCCTTACTTGGTTAATTATTATTGTATATGTTATATTTAATTTATTTGTATTTGTATTAAAGGGAGATATGTAGAGATGTCTATTTGAGTATGTCATAGCTTTGGTTACTTAGATACGTGTAGAATGAAAGTGGATGAATATTCCATGATGAACAGTTGAGAAGAGAGCAATTGATGTGAAAGAAGCTGTTGTCTGCTGAGGTGTTGTTAATCAATAAACTACAAGAAAATACAAAGAAACCTATGAAGGCTCTTCTTTACACTTAGCCAGCCTTGAGACCGGGAGGAAGCATCTTAATTATTCCACACTGGCTCCAAGGATCTCTGCACAAGTAAGTACGTCAAGGAAGCCCGAATCAAGGACCCTCCGCATCTAGGAACTCCTTGGCCTTGATCTCCGAAGTAAAGACTCTAACCCGGACCTTCCAGACTACCTTCAGCTGGCCCGGGTTCAATAGGAAGGCTTGTGCCCCCTTCTCCTGGAACTGAGTAACCATTTGGCGTAGGTGCCATCACCGTTCCACTGTAATATGGCAGAAGTCTGGCATGGTGAAAAAGGAGTACCCATCTGCTGCCCATTGTGCGTCTGGTCTGGCCTTCTCAAACACACTTTGCCTCAATAGGTAGTTCCCGAAGTAAACCAGGAGTGCCCGTGGTTTGGCATCAGGACAAATTGGCTGGCGTATATTAAATGGCACTCGATGTGCCCTTGGTATTTCCTGGGGCCAATTCCAACCTTCCAGATCTGGGAAAGATTTCTGCAGCAGCTGAACCATAAATACTCGTACGTCTGACCCTTCCTTCCCTTCCGGAATCCCTAGTTTATTCCTTCTTTGGCGGTTTTCACTTTCTTCTAGCTTCCATCGGATATCAAGAAGTTGTACCTCGTGTGCCTCCACTTGTCCCTTTGAGCCTGCTAAATCCACCTCCAATGAAGCGGTTCTTGATTCCGCCTCTGTCATCCGATCGCAGATATTGTTACAGGTTCTTGCAATTTACCTGACGGCCCCCTGAAGTTTCCGCACAACATTTTGTGCATGTTTGCTCTCCATTCGGACTTCCTCACGGTGGGCAACAACGCACTGAAAAATTGATTCCAATGTAGGAGGCGCTGAGGTGGGTTCTTCTTCCCTGGTAGGGTGCTTGCTGTTTCCCACCAGTTGGTCTCCGAGAGAGTAATCTCACCTTAAATCATTCGGTCTTGGGTTCTCAGCTCTAGGTACTCTAGAGTTTATCTTTCGAGTGGTTGGGTTAGTTTATCTGCCTCTAATACCAATCCCAGAAGCACTGTCCTCCTCACTTGACACTATGTTAGACCCAGTGTCCGATCGCAGACTTGACCAGGTGGCATCTGATAGGGAATAGAAATCATTTGCTTCCGAGTCATTATCCCTCTCCCCTGGTAATCTATGAACCCTTGCGGGCCCCAGAGGCGCTCTTTCCTTTACCCTTAGATCTTGCACAGTAAGGTGTCGCTCGGCCCCCCCTGGGTGGTCATTCAGGGTTTTCTTTGCACCTTTTTCCCCACTTTTTTCTGCATCTCCCAGGGCTCCCCCTTGTTTACCAGGTTTTCTTGGGTGGGTTGAGTCGCTGATTGATTTACTCCCTCCTGTAGGAGCTCATGGTCCCCAAGGGCCCCCGTGTTTTGCCCATTAATGCCTATGCCAGCTTCTCCCATACCTGAATTGCCTCCAATGCATACTTCTGGCAGAATTCCCTGATTTTCCTCTCCCTGTGACCCTGTCTCATTAAGGTCCTCCATACGCCCCCTTGGCTGTTGGTGCAATTTGTGCAATGTTTTGTGTAATGTCTTGTGTAATGTCTCATTTTCTGGAGGCTCCCCCAGCTCCCCCGCCTCCTCTGGGCCCACCGGTGGCTTACCCATTATTTTCCTGATCTGTCTGCTTGCTCCTACCGTATCCCCTGGTTACTTGTTTAGCCGATCCGTTCCTTGAGTGCCAGAGCCCCTGAGCAGGTCGATGACTGATACTACGGTGCAAGGTGGCTGGGGCTGTGAACCCGCACCCCTCCCCGTCTGAGAGATTCTCTGCGTGGCCCTTCTGCCTGCGTCCATGGAGTGCAGCGGGAGCTGTCTCTGCTTCCACTGGGTCTTTCCGTGGGGAGTCCTGGGGGCCAGTCTGGAGAGTCACGCCTCTGCCTCTCGTGCTGGATTTTGGCGGCATAATGCTGGCAGCTGAAGCAACAGCCCTCCGCTCCGCCTCGAGGAGCAAAGAGCTCCTGCTCAAAGCCTCTGCACCCAACGATCAACGTGTCCGTGATCTCCGTCAGTGCCGTGATCCAGCCCTTCAGCCCAGGTACCATATATCCTGCTTCTGTCCGAGCGCTAACATTAGCACCACGTTTACCATCTTGGAGGCTTAGCATTCTGAGGTAGCGGGAGGTTAAGTCGAGTAAATCATGTCACCCCCCTTGAGAGCCACCTACGACTGCTTCACATGGTCGCCATCTTTCTCCCTGTACTCGGGGCAAACTGAATAACAGTGATAATTGTATGTACTGCTGACAGTTAAAATGAGCAGTCCATGCCTTGAGGACAGGCTACAGTATACTTCTTGGGTGATCATACAACAAAATTATGTTTTGGGCAACACCATGAAGATATAGATAAGAAAGGCAATTTGACGCCAACGATTTCAACCTACCAAGGATTTCAACCTTTCTGTCATGATCCCTGATATCTGGAGTATTATGCTGCATGTGTTAAGATGTAGGGAGAAGCTCTGGACATGATCTGAATCACACAATTGTCTGACCACTGGTCGGGAGTCAGTCAAATTCTGAACAGATACAGTCCGGGTGAAGACAAGTTCAAGAACATGATCCAACTCTTGTGTTGAACCGTGGACTAACAGAGCAAGTCACAATCACTCTCATTCCGACTGCTACTGTAACTTTTAAATATGTCACAAGTGGTGTTTTCACTGAAGCTTAAATGTTTTGCCCAAATTCTTCCAGGAACAGTGTTTTTTGGTCATGCAACTCCTTTCAGGTAACACGTGGAGGAATTTATGCTGTGGCAACAGTGCATAAAAGGGAATACTGCACCTTAACACCTGTAGCAAAGATTGTTATATCACGTTATTCCATATTGCATAGATGAACATTTGTTACTTGGCACAAACAAAAGCCCAGGGAAATACTGTTAGCGCTTCTATAACATAATATTGCAATACAGAAATATTGCTGCAAAAATATAATGGACAAAACTATCTACTTTACATACTGACAATATAAAGTACAAAAACAATGAGCACAAAAATATCAATATTAGGTAGGTAAATATGTATACATAAAAGTATTGAACATTATAATAACTTAAAAAATATAACTGTATACATAAGATGTGTATACATATATATAATAAACTAAATAATTTCAAATAAAGTAAAAGAAATTGTATTTCAAAATGTAAACATGATAAAACATAAATAAATGAAATATGAAAAAATGTATTGAAATATACTAATAATTATTTAAAACACTATATGAGCATATGTTCATACATGCAATTAAAACATTAAATACAAATTAAAATGACTCAATATAATTATTCAATCATTAAATTAAAAGTTTAAAAACACATTACTACCCCCTACCCCAACACACTCTGCAGCAGCAGTTGGACTGATGGCCTCTACCTTGGGGACCTTCAACCCCCACTCGACTTTCCACCTCCCCCCACCTGTTATAACTGAATCAAAGGTAATGTCTCTAATGTTCTTTCAGTGGCATCATGCTTTCACCTGCTCTACATGTTTTGGTTATGTATAAAACTGAAAAGAAGAAAAAAAGAACAAATTCACATTACTCCCAAAAGAATTTCCAAATCACATATAAACATAAATAAAAAATACACAATATAATTAATCACTCTAAATTTATCTGAAAACTAAAGCACATATAACTTGAACCAAATTTAAAATAAAAACAAAATTCAAAATAACTAACATGAAAAAACTACAAACAAATAAATCGATACAACTTAAAAAGTGAAAAAATATTTACTATTCTATCTCCAAAATGATAAACATAAGAAAGTGAAATAAATCACAACAAACTCCATTTAAAAGAAAAAGGGAAAAATGAAAAATACAAAAATAACTCTCCAACTTCAACATAAAAAACTGTTTAGACAAAGGGTTAAAATTTGGAGAAATAAGATTTTGTATCCGCACACCAATGTGAGCAACAGTGGGAAAAGTGAATTTAAAAATATATAATTACACTATTACAGATGTCACCGTGGTACTGAATAATCTCACATCCTAGTTTACTGTTGCTGATTTTGGGATACAGAGCGTAAATTGAAAGAATGTCTAATTGGTGCTGCAACGGATAAATCTTTGCCACCACAAGCTGAGTTAGGTGTGATGACAAGAGTATCACTTGCTTACAATTAAACTACAAATCTGGAGCACAAGACGAATTTAAGATGCAAAGCGTAATGCAAAATCTGTTTAAGTTGATCATACGGGTGATCTTTATTGTAGATGACACCAATAACCATTCATGCTTTGTCAAATGCTTCAGAATATATATCACATTGAGCAGATCCATTACAGTTAAATGGCAATAACGTAATTGACAATATCTAACATAAGTTGGTACTAGGTTTACATGCGAAGGCAGGTTATGTAGTCCTCCCCCCTTTTTTTTTTTGTCATCTGATACAGCTGACACCTGTTTAGTAAATGTGATTGATTTAAAGTTCTGAAACAAATATTGTTAATGTAAGAAAATTGGGTTATTAGTTGATAAGGGATGACGCTTCACTCAAATAATAAACAATCCTTGTTAAGGTGAACAATAAAAGTCATTAAATAAACCTGTTCTTTACCCTCTGTTAGCTTGGCACCAAAGCAGTAAGGATTAACTTAGGGCAATGTGTAAAGTATTTATGCAGTACTCAAACAGCAATAAAATGAAAACACAACACAAGACAAATTCCAAACCAATTTTAAACAATAGAGTAACATATAATAAATAAAATTACACCAAAATTGCAAACATCAAATTGGGAGAACCGGAGATAGGAGTTTATAAATTATTGTTGAAAATAGCACCAAAAACTTGCGTTTGATCCTGCTGGACATATTGCAAGTTGCATGGTCAGGCCAACCACGATGGCGCACGGGCCAGATTAAAAAGGTCCAGGTTTGTCCCACTGAAGAGTTACCTATTCATGTACATGCATGGAGCTACCATTTGTATTGGCAAGGGCCAAGAGGAGGTCGGGCATAATGGATGGCCGCTGTTGTAATGAGAAGAGCCGGACAGTGCAGGAGCTTTGCATTGGTAGACGATAAGGGCTGTTGTGTTCGGTGTGAAGTGTAGGTTGTTGCTGGAGCCTCAGTTCAAGGCAAGCAGGTCCAATCTTACTTCTTCACACAGCAGGTAAGTCCTTCCTCTGAATCTTCCACATGTTCAGGAGTGTTCTGATGAGTTGCTCGGAAAGTGCCACTTTTATATCTGGTGCCAGCCTCTGTGTGGGGGAATTCCCTCACCTATCCCCAAACCTGGTTCTGGTCAGTTCTTCCTTTTCCCCTGGCTCCAAATTGTCTAAGGTGACAAAGGCAAGGGTAGACCTGTTGTCAGGTTCCTTTGTGTGTGCTGCAGGCAGGGCCCATTGAAGTGTAATTAGGGCAGGGTACAGCTCCTCCCCATCCATTCTGCCAGGAAGACCCACTCCCCTCACACCTAGGCTTCTTTTATCCCCATGTCTGGAAAGAATACACAAGCCACAACAGACGAACCCTTCACAGTCATCTGGCCCTGGACATTGGTAGAAAGGGACACTTGGTTTGGGCAGAAAAATGCCAACTTTCTAAAAGTGCTTTTTTTCAGAATTGTAACTTAAAATCCAACTTTACCATTACAGGGAATTTTAAATAATTTAACTGGCAACAGCATCTCTTTACCTGACCCCGAACTGAAGTTATAACTTATTACATGCAATAAGGTAACCAAGTGTTCGTCTATGGGAGAGTTTGGAGAAATGAAAAACGATTTTAGGTTAGAGTTTTTCCCTGCCAGTACATATAAAACTTAAGTACCCATGTCCTACTTTTTAAATGCCAAGAACTCTGTCCTATGAACCTTTTAGGTGTACCTTAGGGGTGACTTATTAGTATTAAAAAGGAAGGCTTAGGCCTTGAAAAAGGTTTATTTTGCCAGGTTGAAATGACAGTTTGTACTGCAGTAGAGCCTTCAATGAGAGGCCTGCAACATGTTTCTTTTTACAGTGTTACTTTAGTGGGTAGAACAATGGGTGCTGCAACCCACTAGTAGCTTCAAATTTCCCAGCCCTGGGTAAAAGTAGTACAATTTCAATTCGATACTTTATTCAAATGTCATAGACATAAAAGATAAACTCTCTTGTGACAATCGATAAAAACTGTACAAAAATATCATAATCTAAAAATCAAGACTTTTACGACATGACATAGCTGCCTTAAAAAAAGTTCTCACTCTAAAGCATACATTAGTGCTAGTTAGCAATTGTGAAAATCTAATGGCAATTCTGCACTGTTTGAAATTGTGGATTTTAAAAAGAGGTAATAAATAACAAACTCTAAAAGATGTATACAGCTTACAAAATAGCACAAAGTGCAATAAAGATTGGGAAGAAACGTCATCACAGGTACACTTCTTCACAAAACCCAGGGCCGGGAAATTTCCATAATAACCTCGTGGAAAACACAACATAAAACCTTCAGTGCTGGCTCTGAATTTTTCCAGTAGGGATTTTTCCCAATTATTGTTCACATACATTAGATAAGGTTCTGGGCCAGGATTAGTTTTTAGGAGGGAATAATTCCTGATGAACCATATACATAGTTTCATCTTGTCCTTTACAGTGCAACGTCTTTCCATGAACAGATGCTTCACATAACTCTGGTCAGCCTTACATATGGATAAAGGATTATCAAATAAAACCAATGTACCCAACATCGTAAGGTTTTGTTCAACATAATTAAGCCAGGGACTATCCAAACATTGGACACACCGGATATGGTCAGTAATTATGTTATGTGGGAAAGAAGCCCTAGGATTATTCCGTGTGGAGAGCCACAACAAAAGAGGGCCCTTGTTAATGGAGTCCTCAAGGTACGAAAAAGTCAACTCTTCGTGCCATTTATAATGGTGGTTGAAAGAGGAAGAGAAAGGAGACGCCCGCAAAAACGATTCTCCTCAACATGCAGTGTACGACATTCACCATGTCCCAAATTCCACATCCATAACTGGCGACGGGGACACATTGATTGGAGTATATTTCTATGAGTGAGTCAATCGGCTTGCCCCCTACTGATTTACAAACATTAAAAAGAGAACATATGGCTTGTTTGTATTTAATGTAGCTAATGTTCTCAGCCCGGGGAACGGGGGGCATCAAAACCTAGACCAAGGTAAGGGAATCTAGAGACACTCTCTAAGCAGTTTTTATTGGCATGTAGGGTACGCAGCATATAATGCTTGGGGCCGCATTAAATAGTTTGAGATTTAATATAATTAGTAGACAAATCTAAATCAAGCATGAACTCAGAAAAAGCTTGAACCAGGCACCTCAAAGCATTTAGGGTCCATGCTATAAGAATGGAATCGTCAGCGTAGAACAATATGGGTATAGGAGCAGAGTTAACATAAGGAATATCATGTGTAGCAGTTCTTAAAAAGGCATTAAGTAAAATGAATAAAAGTGGTGCTAAAACCCAACCTTGCCTTACTCCACGATATAGATTAAATGGGTCAGATAATTCACCATTAGGGCCAAACCTTAATCTAGCTGTCATATCTTGGTGTAAGTAGGCCAAAAAATGGCCAATCGGGGTATCTATACCCAGCTCTGACATAATAGCCCACAGCTTTTTACAATTAATCGTATCAAATGCGGAGGATAAGTTCATTAAGGCAAGGTATAGGGGCGACTTTTTTTAATATGGTATAGTTCCCCAGCAACAAATTAAACATTGCTCCATTGTTCCTTAGGGCCCCATTAGTATGGCGGGCGGACTTGGGAAATGGCACCTCCCGCTGAGGGTGCGACGGTCCCGCACTCCCGATTAGCATGCGCCTGCCACACTGGAGGGCGCATGGCGCATCTGCAACATTGCGGCGGGCGGTGCAGAAAGCACCGCCCGCCGCAATACCACAAAGGCAGTCTGTGCTTTTCAATGCACAACGTGACAGGCACCGCGCGGTGCCTGCCACTTTGTACATTGAAATGCAGGAGGGTACCATGGATACCCTCCATGTGCACCACCCACCTCCCAGAATCCCTGGGGGCCCGCTACGGGCCCCCAATGTCAAAAACGGCCTGCCTTTCCGTGGCGACGTTGCCACCACGGAAAGGCAGGTCCCCGCCTGCATAGTAATATGGATGGCGGTGTCTACCCGGCAGGCAATCGGGCGGATTGACTACCGGCGGAAAACCGGCAGACGGTCTTCCCGTCCCCTGGGGTCCCCCCCGCCATGGTGATGTGGCGGGGGAAATTGGCAGCGGGCGGATCGCCACCGTCATACGGGCGGTGGCGATCCGCCCGCTATACTAATGGGCCTCATAGTATCTGTATGGCTGCCTTCTTTAAAAACTGGGACAATAATAGAGCTAGACCATGAAGGGGGTATGTCCTTTGGATCTATGTTATCAAAAACATTAGTAAGCTAAAGGTGCCCAGAGATCAGTTCTACATTTAAAAATATCAATAGGAACTCCATCCTGACCAGGGACTTTGGGGGAGGAACTGCTATTAAGGGCAGTAGTCCCCTCCTCTACAGTAAAATGGAGCCTGACAGAGATATTATCCAAAAATGATAGATCGTCAGAATCGGTGCCATCAGAAGTTCTACAGTAAATATTATTAAAATGAGTTACCCACTGTTCACCCATAATTTGGCTGCTCGTTAAAGAAAGTGTCTGCTTTTGTACTAAAACAAATCACTAACCGCTCTCCAGAAATCACATGGATTCTTGAGCGAAGTTGTACTGGATAGAAAGTCCCAATTTGCTCTTTGAATTTCACGCTTCCTAACCCCCAAAAACCTCCTTATAATGTGACAAAGTGACTGCACTGGGATTTATGGGAAAAGCTGCCAAAACTAACCTGAGATCTCGATTTGCATAGGAACGGGATCTATCAACCAAGCGGGTAGGTAAATAAACAAATCAGGCTGCCGGCTTAAGCAACCGGTTATTTATTAGATTACATAAAAATCTAAATTGGTTGCATTCTCTGGGTCAATACCATTTATTAGGGACTTATTTGTACATTAATGTGCCAAATAGCTGTAGGCCAGTTTTACCATGTTTTAGGGAGAGAGCACCAGCCCTTTACCTCTGGTTAGCAGGACTAAAGTGCACAGAGTCCTAATGCCAACAACAACAAATTCAGCAAATATAGGGGGTGAAGGCAAAAGGTTTGGGGGAATACCACAACAAGGAGGTTGAGTCTAACAATTAAGAAGATGAATAACATGACCATTTGGGATTGGGTTGTTAGAAGTAGAATGGGAGAACCCTTACACCTGGGTGTGCCTTATGTGCATTGTACGTGACAAAAAGAGTAATTGAGCATATGAATGCCCAGTGTGCTGAAAAGGTTTATTGGATACAGGAATGGGACACAGAGCAGAGCCCTTAAACCTCACTTAATGAATAGTTCTGGAGACTGTAGTGATGAAAGAACCGAATGGATCCCGTTTTCCATCAGTTTGTGCAATTCCAGAAAAATAAATTAAGAACAAATGGTATAGGTAGCCGTACCTAATTTTGGTGGTAAATCGAATTCCCAGGCAAGTAGGGATGTATATATTATGTACTGTGAGGATCAATGATAAAAGTTTCTACAAGGCATTTAAAGGAACCAGGTAGGATTTCTAAGAACCAGTAACCGACCTAAGGTGCATACGTCATAAGGTATTTGGCAAACTCTTACAATCCCAGTTTTAATAGCCAGTTTAGAAGTCCGTAAAGAGTGAAAGTGATCCTCCTTAAATATACTGAGCCGTTCAGTCAAAAATAGTCAATATGTATCAGCGATGTCAGTATATTGCTGTAAGATCTGCGGAACTAAAACAGTAATAATTGGGTGTTATGGCCTAGGATGGGTATAAGTATGTGAAAATGTTCATAGTACCATTTTGGAAATGTGTGTAAGAACATAAATTCGCTACCAAAGGCCCACTTTTGCCCCTAAATAACTGAGCCACAAAATTAAAATATGGAGTGAATTTAGGGGTAAAAGTGGGCCCTTGGTAGCTAATCTATCTTTGTACAAAACATTTCAATATTTCACTTCCGCTGGCAGCATTTGGAGATATTATTGATGAAATACTCAAAATTGAGGGGCTGTGAAGGCCGTAGGGACCCTGGTTCCAAAAACAAGGCCTAGTAAGAGTCAAAGAACTGCTGACGCCTGCACATCTTCCAGGAGCTCTAGCCATCCTGAGCTTGTAATTGCCATCCAGAGTCCCTGACCCAGAGCCCGTTCCTAGACGAAATCTGCAGCTAAAAGTACTTATTATGCACGTATGCAGTTCTCATAAGCAACAGGGGACAAATTGAATGATCAGAGTTACCATTAAAGTATTCGATTAGTGAGGCAGATAGGCCATCAGTAATTCAGGCCAAGCCTTTAACCACAGACACAGAATAGGTCAAGCCAAGAGGCGTGGGTATGCATGTTTAGGAGGTGTGGGAGGGAGGTGGATGGGGAAGAAGGACTTGATGTGTTTCCTCTAGTTCAGGAGTGAAGGGGGCTGACTCGAGTGTAGGGAGAAGAGAAGACTCCTCAAGGTGGGAGTCTTATCGTTCCTTGCCCTGGACATCTCCTTGGGTCTGTGATGCAGATATGTCAATGAAGGCTAGTTTTGGTAAGGTAGGCGGGCTTGTTGATGTGAATGGCGTTAAAAATGATGCAAGGTGACAAGGTTGATGCATCCCATGGGCGTGAGCCAGTAGGGTTTTGTGGGAGTTGGAGTGATGACCTGTGATTGGGCAGGCAGGTGAGTAGAAGGTGGCTTTTAGAGGAGTGAAGATAGTATATGCGAAGCTGGTGAAGAGAGCGTCCCACACGAAAGACTTTGAGAAGAAAGTGGACATTTAGGATTGGATTCTGTAGAAGCAGTATTTCAGGTGTAGGATGGAAGTTGCTGTTATTTAAGAAACTGCTTGCTGGGTGGGTGACAAAGTGCAATGGGCAAACATTTTTTTTTTTTTCATCCAACTTTTTGTTTCACAAAACACAAATGTTCTTTCAACACAGAGCAGTTAGGGCCCGATGTACTTTTAGCATTCCCAAATGGGTTGATTCTGCAACTCAGCCTGTTTGTGACCACAAAAAAAGCATTTTGGTATGTATGAAACCCAAACTGCTATTTGTTGTCAACTGACAATCACAATTTGGGTTTGTGACCAAATATCAATGCGGTATGTGCTGGAAGTGGTTAGGGGGTCCCTTCTAAATACTGAATCAGGATGATATGTATTAATGAATTATAACCGAATTCCTCTCACAACACATTAATAATTTTAAAGATGCAGTGGTAACCCATTTGTAAATGTGAAGGGGTCTAGGGACTCTATAATACCTTTGAGGGATAAAATGAAGGATCTGAGAGACAAGTGCGATCGTTTGTAAGATACAAAATGCCATGATAATCTCAGAGTGAGGAATGTTTATGAAATGATGGAAAAAGATGGTAGTTCAGGGTTATGCAAGACCCTCTTCTGCAGTGTACCGCAAGCTACCAATGCGGGGAGACATTGGCCAGACTGAGAGACATTCTAGGCAAACTGTTCCCCTCATCAAAGAAGAAGGTACTATAAGAAGCTGGAAAACATGACTCAATACCATTTAAAGATTGCAAGGTTCAGGTTTGTCAGAACCTATCACAGAGCACCATCAACAAGAGAGGGTATTGATTCCATCAGATCAGAGCTCCAAAAATGACAAATCAGGTCTCAACGTACCTTCCTGTTTGCACTGTGGTTTCAGTTTGACTCTAGAACTATGTGATATGTACGCCGGGGGAGGGGGAGGAGCTCCTGGCACTCCAGAAACAGGTGAGGAGCCAGATAGTACAAAGAGGTAGAATGAGGGGAAAATGGGAAAAGGTTCAAAGGAACTGGAATCAGACAATAAACTCTTATAATGCCACCTAACTGTGAACCTCATCCTACAAACCAATAGGGCAACATACCCTTAACTTCTCATATTGATGAACAGACACAACCATGTTGGAATAAGCTGGTGTAGACAATCCTCAATATACCCCACATTTAGGGAGTGAAACATAAAGTGCACTTAAGGGGGAGCGGTGGATAGCTAATAGCTGCATGAGTAAGTTCATCCCCGCACCTAGGGGATTTAAAGCTCACTCCCTAGTTGCTTTAAAACTGTTAATCCTTTGAATATGTTGGATTAGTAACTGTGGTTGCAGGAGGGAGGGAACTGGAGTTAGAAAGGGGTTAAATAAAAAGAGCAAATTACGGTTATAGTCATTACTTGACAAACTGATGAATGAGACTTTATTAATAATGCAAAAATAAAATAGTTAAAGCCACGTGATATGGTAACGTGCAATTCATACTGTACTGACGTGACATTTAAAATGTACAAAATGCAGTATGTAGCTATACTTATTAGTACTCGATGCCTTAAGCAGCTTTATTTTACTAGTGGCTTAACCAAATGTGCTAAAACGTGCATAAACTGATTTAAAAATATGTGTTACCTTGACATGTTTTAATGAAAACTTCACAGAACACTGCAGAATGTTTCTGATTAATAATATCCTTTTGAAAATGTTTGCTACAAACACTTATCGTTGAATAAAATAGTTCACACAAAATACAATGCATGAATAGAAATGTTTACTTTTGTTAACATATTTTCCTCATTTTATAATGAGAAGGTGTGATGATGAATAATATTTCTTTGCAGCTGGCATTTCTGTTTCACATAACCCATTGTTAGCTAATATACAATTTGCTCAATTAGAAGGTCAGAAACATAGTTATGCTCATGGGAAAAGGGGGGTCTAGCATTGGAACGCCTCACGTGTAGGCACATTCTTGCTTTATGTATTTTAAGTTTTTGGTTCATGCAGAAAAACCAGCAGAACAAAGAAATGTTATGCACAACATGCACCAATGTTAGCGGATACATAGCACAGGTAACCAGAATCATTCGCATAATACATAGTAGTACCAATCAGGCACAGAGATATGACCAACCATAGGCCAGAGATGGATCAAGATCAGGATTAAAATAGCATTGTATTGTCTCCCTCATCCAGATGCAATTAGCCCACCCAGTTAACTACTCACTTCCCCAGAGCATCCTCCTGTAGAGTCTAGGCTGTAATAGTCCCTCTACCAACCCTAGATTTTGTAAATCTACGGTAGGTCACCTTTTTGGCCGCCATGTAAAAGTCTAGTCCTCGACTCATGTAAGTAAGGGACTTCTGGTGCACCCCAATGTCTTGCTATAGCCCTCTTGGCCACCACCAGGGCCAATCCAATGCACTGAACAGAAGCTTAGGGTGAGTGAGATCAATGTCATTTGGGATCCCCAACAAGATTTATTTTGGGTCAAGCAGGAGTGAGGTCACGAGTATGTATGAGAGTTGCTAAAGAATCCCAGTCCAGTAGACCTGTATTTTAGGGCAGCCCTAAAGTATGTGCATAAAGGACGCTGTTGCCTCAACACACAAACAGGTCAGATTGGGTGCCCTGTGCATGGTAGGTAGTATATTGCGGTCATAGTAAATCTTGTAAAGTAATTTGAATTGTATGAGGCATAAGCAATCCTTAATGGCAACCTCCTGGGGGTGCATCAGTGTGACCTCCCAGTCAATGTACTCAAATTTACCCAGATCCCGCATCCACCAATCCGTGAGTCGACCCAGCAAGTCTGGCATGTTATTGTTAATTATTTTGTAGGTCTGGGATATTGAGCCCTTGCCCCTGTGATCCATTAATATGCGGTCCCCGAGGGGGGCATATTTCGGGATCTCTGTCCCCTTCAACCCCTCTGCCTTCCAAGCATGACGAAGCTGAGCATATTTAAAGAACTGGATAAGGTGTAACTGGTAGTCCCACTGGGCCAAGGAGAAGGGCATGATGTCCCCCATTTCTAGAATATCTCTGATCTTGGAAATCCCTATTATGTCCCATGTCCTACAGCCCCATATTTTCGCCACCTCCTTCATCCAGGTCCCCTCCCAGAGGGGTGTCTCCCAAGTGAATTTGTGTGTCCGCCTTAGTGTCTTAGTTGCCTTATTCCAGGCTGCTATAGCCACATGCGTCACCGGCGCCAATCCGCGGGTGCCCTTTCTTCTGTAGATGTAGTGTAAGTGTTCTGCTCTAGTGCTGCATGTTCAAGCCTGAATGTCTGGTGATCCTGTGGGGCATAAATACAGTCATTATTGTAAATAAGATGGCTAGCCCAGTAGTAACCTTCAATATCTGGAAGTGTCAACCTACCACTATATGGGAGCGCTGTAACGTTTGTAGCAATATTCTGCGGTGACCTCATCAAACAACAAGGTTCTCAGTCCTTCATTAATCTTGATGAACACTGCCTGGGAGATAGGATAAGATGTATGTTGAAGCACGTAAAGCAGCTTGGAGAGAGTGACCATTTCAAACAATGCCTCTCCCCCCATCAACGAGAGATGGAGCCCCCTCCACCGGTCAACAGCTGCCTGAATCTTTGTTAGCACCAGTACCATATTCTGGCTGGCACAGAGTTCTTTTTGGGAGGTCATAAATATTCCCAAATATTTAAATCCGTCTTCAGCTACTTGGATGCCTTGCTGAAGTGGCAGTACCTCTAGCAAGCCTTGTGGGGTATAAAGCACTGATTTATCCCAGTTAACCCTCTCCCCCATATATGCCCCATAGTTCTCCAGTATGTGGAATAGGGCTGGTATGGTGGTCCTCGGGTCAATTATGTAGAGGAGCATATCATCAGAATGTGAGGATACTTTCTCCTCAGTCTTGTCAGTAGGCGAAATTCGTAATCCTCCTACCCCCAGATGATGTAGACTATCTTAATAGTGTTACTGCATGATAATATTCTGTAGCTTATTGTACGAGATTGTAAGAAAGGAAGAGGAAAGTCGGTTCTCAGAAGAATACCGAAAGATGATTGGATGAGAGAAGAAAAAGCTACAAGCATTTGAACATTTATTTTGACTGTTTACATTAGTGGTTGTTCCTAGAGTAGGTTAATGCTGTTTTCCAGACCCTTGCGCCACACGTTTCCCGTTTTCCCTTACGCTGAAGGCTGAACGCTGATTTGAAATCTTTTTCTGAACCTGTTGCTGATTGCGGTTTGCTACTGCATGATTATTTTGCCTTATTGATTGAGACTTTACTGAGTTCATGAACGTCTCTTTATGGGATGTTCTGCAGATATTGATTGATTGAATTTGAACTTCGTGCTCTAGGATTCTTTCCTATGGAATATGACCTCCCACCTCTCCCCATTCGTAGAATAGAGAGTCTTTCCTTTATGGAAGGCGCTTAATGCATTGTTGATTATGATTTATTCTAACCATATTTTTATTATGAATTCTGTTAATTGACTGACAATTGAACTAACTAAATAAAAGTGTAGAATGCTAAATACGTGTGACGTAAGTAAAAAGTACCTCTTGGTAGGCTGAACCTAAACTTTATTCCGGTGCCTCCCGGAGATAGATTAAAAAGATCAAGGTGGAGTGAAATGTCACACCAGTGCAAGAGTGGTCACACATTTGTGCTCGGATCGGCTCTCGCTCAGCAGATGGCTTAAGTTTACGAGCTCACACTTCATTTCTTTGTTTTCTGCTTGTTCTTAATTGCTGACAAGGCTAAGAGGACGTCAAAGCGCTGTTCATAGATAACATGGTTTGCCCGGAGGTACATGCATGGAATTCTGGGGCCAAGAAAGTTACTTGCTCACATTGATAAAGGGATGTGCATAGGTTGCTCAGAAAAAAATTATAAAAAACAAATCACATGATCAAATGTAGAAATAGTCATGTTCATTCATCCATTGCATATTTACGGTATATGTGGATTCGAGTAAAAATTCAACAAGACTATTTCCACGACGTAACTATTGAAAATGTACACATGGTAGAGTGAAACGAAAAGCTGCCAAGACCTTTAAATGCTCACCGTAAATACATGGAGACAAATGAAACGCATATGCATTCGTTCTCTATTACAGTACTGCACAACACATCAATTTAAACAGCGGAGTTAGGGAGAGGTGTTTTTCAATCAAGAATTCTATTTAGCTTTTAATTTTCATTAGAAGACTGGCACAATAGTATTCAGTCAACTTGGTGTTAAAATGATCGAGATTAGAATTCTGCGTTCAGAACCAGAGATGGATTGAAAATACTATTGCTTGCATTTAATTAGAGGCAGGACGGTTATAGCTGTCCATATTACCTCATCTTTTCAATTATTTTTAAAAAAGACAATAAAAAGTACAAAAAAGAGAGCTTTGATCCTCCCCTTTCAGCTGTCTGCTTTCGTGTACTTTTCCTATTTTCTCATTGGATGAACTATCCACGAAGCCCATGGCACTTTGAGGAGGGTCACGATGTTCCATGTTTGTTTACATAAGGTTTAGGTGCTGGGGTATCAAATAGTTGTATGTGACACTGAAGATATGATATACGAGCTGGGGTATATTTACTAAACAGGAGTGACTACCTTTTAATTGCAGTTTTATCACTTAGTTTTGCTTATTACATGTGCGCTATTTGAATGCTTTAGTTTGCCATAATTATAGTGCTCTACACTGATCGCTCTTGCATGTTGTCATGATGATATATAGCAACATGCAGCAAAAGGCTATAGGAGGAAGGGGACCCAACGTCTCACCTCAAAATGTCAGTTGCACACGAATGCACACAAGAGCTTCGATTCCCCAGCACACTTTCAAATTAAATCGTATGGAAAAGACAGCAGTAGCAGTAATACGTCAATGCACATATAAACACAAGTCACAGTAGAATCTTGATTCTTTTATTTCCTCTTATGGATATGGCCTCTTCAAATTTGTAATCCAGATCAAAAGCGAAAGCCAACACATGTTTCAACGCTTCTGTTACGTATATACATGCGACTTTTTCAAGGCTTAGCGGTCTTTAAAACCAATTTTTGACATGTGGTGATAATTCCAACCCACAGGTTTCATCGGCATGGGGAAACGTAAAAGTCCCCAAACTTTACGCTTGCTTCCTCTAAATGTAGTTCGAGTCACGTGTACGTGTCCCTCGAGTACTGTGGGTTGGTATTATCACCACATGTGAAAAATTGGATTTAAAGACAGTTAAGCCTTGAAAAAGTTGCATGTATATATGTAACAGAAGTGACGAAACACGTGTTGGCTTTGGCTTTCGATTTCGATCTGGTTTACAAATCTGAAGAGGCCATTAGAGGAAATAAAAGAATCAGGATTCTACTGTGACTTGTGTTTATATGTGCATTGACGTATTACTGCTACTGCTGTCTTTTTCCATACGATTTAATTTGAACGTGTGCTGGGGAATCGAAGCTCTTCTGTTGCAGCTTAGGCAACAGAATGTGGGTAGGTAGGTGGTTCTCCCTACCTTTTAGCACCGTGCCAAAATACACAGATCAATAGATACTTAGTGTATATATGCGTTGAGCGTCTTTAACCTATACACGATAACACCAACTCTTTGATCTATACCATTGGGAGCACCACTATTTCCAATAGCTGCAGCAGTAACTCCACTCCCTTTCACAATACAACACTCTACTCCCTACATTATAATCCACACAACACGCTACTTCATAACACACCATACCACTCAATTCTATGCCACTCCAGAACAGTACACTCTATTCCACTTTACAAAACACTCCTATGCACCAACAATTTTTAGCCATACTGAATAGGAGACACACTAGTTACAACATTGCTAAAACATATTGGCAAAGCCATGGGTGAGACCTATTAGCTATGCCAATGCTTGTTTACATTGAGATTATGTTTTAATTCTTGAAGTGGTTGTTCCTCCTCTTTGCCCCCACCACTAGACACTGCACGAGCATTACAGAGCACGCTTGAACAAGAGACGGTGTCGAGCAAGTTGTCCTGGCGCTGTTCCTCTCACCACAGGATTAGCAAATACATCGGCGGTTGTGCAATCCAAACCCCGCTGATTACCGGAAGTGAGGCAATCTTCAGACCCGGGGGAGGCTGCGGCAGGCCCGTGCTGGTGCTGTGGAAGGAGTGGGCGGGATGTACCCCGAGGCAAGTTCAGCTAACAAGCAAAGCGGAGCTCCCGCCGTCGCGCGCACTCTCTCAGATATCAGGAACCTCGACGTTTCAAGAGAATGAATGCGATATCATATAGGCCTGCCTGGTTACTAAAACAAGGCATTTAGGGGACTGTCGTTATATTTACAGCGAAATGTCTGGACAGTTGGCAGTTAAATAGGCCAAGGACGCCATTTGGAACAATCTCTGACAACGACAAAAAGAAGTCCGTCCTTTTTATCGATAGTGCACATATTATATACTCAGAGGGATGTCAAGCACGCATCATGCCTACAGAATGAACCCATAAAACAAACAAACACAACACTCAGTGGTACACAGGAACACACCCACACAGCATACAGTACACTTGGGCACACCGACAATAATGAAAAATAGAAAAAAAAGGGAGCACCATTTTAAAGGACCCGACCGTAAAATGAACCATATAAGAAGCAATAAGTCATGGATGGAGAGCTAAAGACTGTACGAACAGGTAATGGATGCACAACCACCTTAGGATACTTTCTGTCAACAGCATTTGCATAGCACACTTCTACAATATGATTGGACCTGTAGTCCTTCTGCGAATCTCTTCCATCGGAGTCAACGTCATTTGTTTTCATCTTGCATGTTTATGAATGCTCTTTCTTCTAAAAGTATTGCCTTGTAATGGTTTGCATTGAATAAGAGGCCAAATAAGATTGCCCAATCCAAACGTCTACTGATGCCCATGTTGTCCGTTGCTCGGCCCGAGGAGACTGCTCTGTTGCAAGGCCTCATTAACCAGTTATTTAGCTTCATTGTGATATATTTGTATGCACTTTTGGTAATTTCTGTGGTGTCTGATATCTTGGTGTTTGAATAACTTCTTACACCCTATATTTATTTGATGGTGTTAATGGTATTTTAATTTTAAAAAAAGTGTTTATTTATTTAATGCATTTTTATATTGCGCAGACTTTACCCAAAGGTGTCAGGGCTCTTCACAATAGAACCAAGTACGTTACATGAGGAGAATATTACATATTTACACGTTACAGAAACAAACGAGAAACAAGAAAAGGTAAAATAAAACAATAGATGGCAGTCACACAAAAAACACAATAGGATGAAGATTGTACAGGCATAGATTACAAAGTTACAGTAATGAAAGAACTTCCGCGGGGTACATAAAAAGGGCTGTATTAGTTCTGGAAGTGTCCTTGGAAGAGAAGAGATTTGAGGTCAGTTTTGAAGGTCCGGGTAGAGGTGGTGGAACGGAGTAGTGGAGGAAGCGAGTTCCAGATTCTCACCGCATTGCCTGAGAAACATTGAGCCATCAATCTTTCCTTTTTGAAGGTGGGAGGCTCAAGCAGTAAGTTTTCCGCATTACGTGAGGGTCTAGTGCCTCCAGAGATTTTAAGTTTATTCACCAGGTATCGAGGGGAGGAAGTGTGCAAGGCTTTGTGGGTGATACAGGCAGTCTTGTAGATAGACCTTGCTTCGATGGGAAGCCATCGAAGAGAAAACAATATGAGTGTGATGTGGTCACTTCTCTTGGCCCCAAAAACAAAACGTGCCGCTGAATAGAGAATGGATTTAACTGGGGAAAGGTGGAATTTGGGGAGGCCAGCAACAAGAGAATTGCAATAGTCCAATCTAGAGAGAACCAGAGATTGGACCAAGGTTTTTAGGTCTTGCTCCGGAAAGAAATGTCGAATCCCCCAGAGAAGGCGCAGTTGGTATTGTGCATTCTTTGCAATGGAATTGATGTGGGAGAGTAGATTGAGCCTTTTGTCAAGTATGACACCAAGGGATTTTGCGCTGCCGACAATGATAGGTTTTTTGTTGAGTAAATTCAGCTGATCCATCCATGATTGAACAGGAGGAGAAGAGAGTGAGGTAGAGAGGAGGAGGAATTCGGGTTTGGAAGGATTCAGAATGTGTTGATGAGCTAACATCCAGTTTTGAATAGAGTTGAGAGTGGAGTTGAGGATTGAGATATCTTGGGCGGAAGACACCTTAAGGTATATTTGAGTGTCATCCACATCAAGATGGTAAAGGATCTCAGATTTACTTATGATATTTCCCAATGTTTCCAAATAGAGATTGAACAAAATGGGTGCAAGTATAGAACCTTGAGGGACGCCTTGACCTACCGCCAATGAGGACGAAAGACTGTTCGCTATTTTGATCATTTGGGATCTGTCCGAGAGGAATGAGGCAAACCATTTAGGCACGGTGCCTTCCAAACCCATTCTCTGTTGAAGAGTGTTAAGGAGAGTTTTGTGATTAACAGTGTCAAAGGCTGCAGAGAGGTCTAGGAGAATCAAAAGACAAGACTTGCTTGAATCAAGCATATGCAGCGCATTGTCGATCACTTGCAGCAGGGTTGTTTCAGTGCTGCAGTTTTGAATGAAACCAAACTGGAAATTGTCAAGAAGATTATTAGCCTTAATATGTAGGGAAAGTTGTTTCGCTACACATCTTTCTGTGATTTTTCGCAAGAAAAGGGAGGTTAGTGATGGGGCGGAGGTTATTGAGGTCGTTCGCATCAGCGGAGGGTTTTTTAAGAAGTGGGGTAACCTGTCCTGTTTTAAGGGCAACAGGAAGGGAGCCTTGACTGAGGAAGAATTTACCAGACAGGTCCAGTAGGAAAGAGTATGGGTGTAGAAATCGATTGCAATGTCACTCGGGATAGGGTCAAAAGAATGGTTAGAGGGTTTTGTTTCGAGGATGCATTTAAGGAGGGCATCCTCAGAGATGACGTCAAAGTTCTACCAAATGACTAAGGATTTGCGCTCCTATAGTGGGGGAATGATGAATGACCTGATCCACCAGTGATTTCAATTTTTTTTCAAAGAATATAGCGAATTCTGCTGCTTTCTTTGGAGAATCGTCAGGCGTGATGGTTGGGGAGAGCAGTTTGGATTTTTTTTTTTTTTTTAAACAATTTTTATTATTTTCTTTTAACACAGTACAGTACAGCAATTGTCGATTATTCAATCGTTGTTCATCATATAACAAAGTCCGAAGCAGTTCAGCCCCCCACCTCCCGGCAATCCCCCCACACAGGCGCCCATCCCCAACTGTCACACCCCAAATGTTTACCATAAAGGCCTGCACCTCAGTCCGCATCAAGGGTCTCATCTTCAAGCGTTGGTGGTGGCTCGCATATATCTCCCCGATATGTGTTCCATGCCCCCCATATTTTAGACCATTTTTGGGGACAACCCCTCCCTATGTACACTGAGCGTTCGGCTATCATAGCCCTATCCATGTCACGCCCCCATACAGACAGCAGCGGCACCTCTCCCACCCCCCACTTCTGCGCTATGTTCCGCTTAGCTAGCACGATGCCTACTGTGGCCCAACACTGAGCCTGCCTGCCCAGGTTGTTGGGCTCCCATACATTTAGTAGGCAGCGCCTGGGTTCCGGTGCAAGCGACACACCCCCCGCCTGGGACAGCGTACGCATCACTCGCCTCCAGTATTCTTGGATTTTTGGACACTCCCAGATGGTGTGGTAGAAGGTTCCCTCCTCCCCGCAGCCGCGCAGGCAGAATGGATGGGGTGCTCTTCCTATTTTGTGGAGTGTGTACCTGGTGTAGTAGGACCTATGCAGAATCCGGAGCTGTACCAACCGAAGCCTGGAAGGTATCCCTGCCTCCCGGGGGGACGCCAGCGCCTCCCTCCAGTCCGGGTCATCAAAGTCCCCGACATCAGTGGACCACCTCTCCCGCAGGGTGCCCATAGGGTCCGGGAGATTATTTATTAGCTTACGGTACGTGAATGATGTTGCCCGCTGGGGCATATAATCTGTGAGCAGCCTATCCTCCAGTGGTGACGCTTCCGGAACTGAGGCTCCAGGCCCCAAAGCGGCGAGCAGTGCGTGTTTAATTTGTGTGTACCGGAACCATTCCGTGGGCGCCAGCTCGTATTGTTGTTGTAGGCGCGCGAAGGTGATCACTGCACCCTTGTGCCACATGTCGCCCACTGTGGAGATCCCGATGTCGTCCCACTTGTCGAAGCCCCTGCTATGCCTAAGTCTCCCGAGCCGTTTCACATTCCACAAGGGGGTGAGCTGGGTCAAAACTCCTCTCCATCCCAGCCGGGCCTGGGCCGCGTGCCACACGGCCACTGTTTGTCGCAAGGGACCAATGAGTTCCGGGCCGAGCCGCCCATCATACAGGGGCGCCAACATACCTCTCGTGCCCAATATGGCTCTATCCGCTTTAAATGCCGGATCCGAGTGCGGGGCTTGGAGCCAATAATTGATGACCTTGAGTTGCGTCGCCCAGTAGTAAAGTTGGATGTCGGGCAGTGCTATCCCCCCGTCGTACCAGCCGCGGGTAAGTTTGGACTGTGCAATACGCGCCGGTCGGTTGTGCCACAGAAGACTAGACACCTGCGCCGCGATTGAGCGGAAGTACGCCGGGGGCACTGGATATGGTGTTTTTTCGAGCACGTATATGAAGCGAGGCAGGGACATCATCTTAAAGAGCGCCGCCCTCCCCAGTAGGGTCAGTGGCAGCGCCCCCAAGTGACGGACGTCCCGACGAAGACGGTCCAACGGGGGCTGAAGATTCTTCTGATAGAATACCACTGGGTCCGCCGTGATGTGGACACCCAAATACTTGAACGACCCCTCCGCCACCCTGAGGGGGCAATCCTCCGGTAGTTGCGGCGGAGGGCCACACAGCACATACATGACGGATTTAGACCAATTTATCGTGTACCCCGACGCCTGGCCGAAGACCCTGCATATATTGAGTAGCGTGAGGATGGAGCGCCGTGGGGAGGCCAGGTACAATAGGACGTCATCTGCATAGAGAGAAACCCTGTCCTCCCATCCATCTGACCATCGGAGTCCCCTTATCGAGGGTTCCCAGCGTATCCACGCCGCCAGCGGCTCCAACACAAGGGCAAACAATAAGGGCGACAGGGGGCAACCTTGGCGCGTGCCACGCGACAGGGGGAAATCGCCGGACATATGCCCGTTGGCCGCAACATGAGCCAATGGCTTAGTGTACAGGAGACAAATCCAGGCGCAGAATTTGGGCCCGAATCCCAGATGGCGAAGGACCGCGAACAGGAAGGGCCACTCGACCATGTCGAACGCCATTTGCGCGTCCAATGACAGAAGTACCGCCGGCTCACTCACCTGACCCGTCCGGGCCAACACACCGTGCAGACGTCGCAGGTTGTGGGACGTACTTCTGCCGGGCATAAAGCCAGACTGGTCCGGATGTATAATGTCGGCAAGGTGCGGCGTCAGTCTAGCCGCCAGCAGTTTGGCCAGAATCTTGGCCTCTGCGTTGAGGAGCGAGATGGGGCGGTAGGAGGTGCACTCCTCCGCCGGCTTGCCAGGCTTCGGGAGGACCACAATAGTTGCCGTGCGCTGATCCGGAGGGAGTTCGCCACTCTGCAGACTATCAGTAAACATAGCGAGTAGGTGAGGAGCCAGCGTCCCTATCAACCTCTTGTACAGCTCAACCGGGATGCCGTTGAGACCCACCGCCTTGCCCGTCTGAAGCGCTCCCACCGCAGCCTGTATTTCGTCCACCGTCAGATCGGCCTCCAAGGCCGTCATCGCGGCCGGGGCTAACCTGGGCATGTCCAGATCTCGAACATACGACATCGCCTCCTCCTCTGACATGGAAGAAGCGGAGGAGTAGACCGCAGCGAAGTGGCCCGCCAGGGTGTTCACTATATCGCGCGGGTCAGTTACCCTCCGACCCTCCCCCGAAATGAGCTGCGCAATCCACCTGGAACCACCCTCCCTTCTATCTAACCATGCCAACAGCTTCCCTGTCTTGTCCCCGACATCATAGATTCTGTGTCGCGTGGCCTCTAGCCGTCGCCTGGTACAGTCCGCCAGGTGCTCCTTATATTTCACCTGCGCCACCTGCAATCCCCGGGAGGTTGCAGGCGATGGATGTGCGGCCTGTTGGGCCTCTGCCGCGGCAAGATCCTCCTCCAGCGACTGTAGCTCAAGATGCCGCGCGCGCCGGTGCGCCGCAATGGAGGCGACCGCGTGTCCCCTCAGGACCGCTTTGTACGCCTCCCAGAGGGTAGCCGGAGAGTCTACCGACGAGGAGTTTTCTTGGAAATAGAGACTAGTAGCCTTCCCGAGTGTTTTGCAGATGTCGGGAACCTGGAGATAACCCGGGTACAAGGGGGGGACACGGCGCCTGGTCATGTGGTAGCGCGTGTATTGTAGAAGTAGCGGTGAGTGATCCGATATGCCCCTGGGCCTGATTTCCACGCTGTCTACATACTGGAGACTGCCCTGCGAACCCAAGAAGTAGTCTATTCTGGTCAAACTTTTATGTACCCCCGAGTAATATGTGTAGTGGCGCTGTGTTGGGTGGTGAAGCCTCCATATATCTGCCAGTCCGAGTGCCTCGAAGAAACTCCCGAGGCGAGACGCTCCCCCTCCACCAGCCCGCTCCGGGTGGCGGTCAAGCAGGCCGTCCACCACCGCATTAAAGTCGCCGCCCACTATAAGCTCTCCCTCCGGTAGATCAAGCAAGAAGCTGCTCAGCGCAGGAAGAGTCGCAGCATGCAGGGCAGGAGGAATGTAAACCGAAACAATATTCAGGGGGCGTCCCTCCCATTGGGCATGCAGCGCCGCAAACCTCCCCGAACCGTCTGCCCGAGTGCCTTTTATGATTAACGGGGACTGTTTCTTTACCAATATACCCACCCCGCGGGAACCAGAGGAGAAGTCAGAGTGTATCACCATCTTGTACCCCCATCTATCCATCGCCTTACTAGCAGTGCCCATTAGGTGGGTCTCCTGCAACAGGACCACCGCAGGGGAGCATCTCTTGAGACTCTGGAGGACCAAACCCCTCTTAATCTTATCGCCTAAGCCGCGCACGTTCCACGTAAGGAGGGAGAGAGGCTGCGCCGGAGTGAGGGGGACCCCAGTGGAACGCCCTAGCGTTGTGTCAGCCATTCCCGCGGCAGGAGCAGCGCAGAGCTGATGCTATGAACGGAGCGGCACAGGCCGTGCCTGCATTGCATGGTGCGTGTACTGTGTGGTGAAACATATACGACATTATAAACAAAAACAGTAAAACAAAACTTGCGAACATTCCCTTACCCCCCCACCCCCTCCCTGCCTCCCTGCCATACGGACTCCAAACTGCCCGCCACCCCAACTCAGCAGAGTGCTCAGATCCCAAGTCCCCAAACAGTACTTGCGTGTAGTGGAGCGGGCGGTCCGAGGAAGACCAAATACTCCCCTTTGGACAAAGTTCAACTGATCACCCCTTGAAATATCGTTGAGCCGGAGCCGTCTAGTTCCACAAGGCCTCCACCTCGAGGCACCCCTGGAGGCAGTCACAAGCATTCAGCACGGAGTCTCGCTGCCTATCAGGGTCGGTCCAATGTTTCCCCTCCCGGATCCAGGTCGACGGCGTCCGCCGTCCCCTCTGTTCGCCGCCTCCGCTTGTCCGATCTCCCAGGGCCGCCCGCCGGCCTCCAGCCCTCGAGCCAGTCGTGCGCCTCCTCCGGCGTCTCGAAGAACAGGGTCTTGCCCTCCGCCACCACCCGAAGGCGCGCCGGAAAGACCATGGAGTAAGGCAGTTCGCGGGCCCTCAGCGTCTTCTTGACCTCCAGGAAGCTTCTCCGCCGTGCCGCCACCGCCGCCGTGAAATCCGGGAAGAACGACACCATCGAATTCTGAATCCGTAACGGTGGCGCCACCCGGCCCGTCTGGAGGATGACATCTCTGTCGCGGTAATTGAAGATACGGGCCAGCACCGGTCGAGGGGGCGCCCCAACCTTGGGCTTACCCCCGGGCACTCTGTGGGCGCGCTCCACCGAGAAGAATGAAGAGAGACCCCGAGGCTGCAGTCTGGTTTTTATTAAGTCCTCTATGTACAAGTCCATGGCGGATTTCCCTTCACTCTCGGGAATTCCTGTTATGCGGACGTTATTGCGCCGGGAGCGCCCTTCCTGATCGTCCATCTTCGCCGCCATTTGTTTCGTTTCAGCCTCCAACTGGGACACCCGTTGGAGCAGGAGTGTAGTGTCACTCGTCTAAGCCGCCGTGGTGCGCTCCACGTCCGTGACCCTGGACGACATTTTTTGGAAGTCCGCCCTGAGCAAGGACACATCCGTGGAGATGGATCCTACCGTGGTCTGCACTTTGTTAAGGGCAAGCATTATGTCCTCCAGTGTTACCTTAGGCGCTTCTGCCTCTGCAGCAGCCCCGTCCGACCTCCCGGCCCCCGCGGCCGCGTCTTTATTGTAGGCAAATTTGTCCAGCTTACCCTGTTGGTGCGTGCGGTTCCCTTTCCCGGACATCTTGGGGCCAGCGGGCGCCGTCCCGGGACGTTTCTTCTCGTCACCCAGCCGGCCGGGGGGGGGCAAGGTCACCACACAGCTCGGGAGCGGCAATCAAGCCTCCAAACAACCGGACGGCCACCGGTCCACCACAGTAACCCGGAGGCCCCCACGCACCTTGTCCACGGGGCCGCGCCGGGGCAGCCGCAGAGCCGATGACGGGGCAGCCCCCCCGGGGATCACAGCGTCGGCCCCAGCCTCGCCAGTCGAGCCTCCCTCTGGCGGATCACGGCAGCGCTACTCCCTCCGCAGGGACCGCCGCAGACTGCACTCAATGCGGGGCGCCCTCACCAGGCCTCAGGGCGCGGACAATCGCGGTCTGCTCCAGCGCTGCCACCCTCAATCCGGCGGCACACCTCGGTCCCCGCCGGGATCGGCCACAGTCCCCGGCTCCGGCCCACTGCAGCAGCCCGGGGGCCGCTCCCCAGCGATCCTCCGTAGGCCCCCACTTGCGCCTTCCACGGGGCTGCGCCGGCGGCGGGGCGACGCCCCCGGGGATCTCAGCGCCGGACGCAGTTCCTCAGGATGAGCTCCGGGACAATATTCCCCCCGCAAAGTCCGGGGCGCCTCCACTCGGTCACGGGTCGCGGGCGATCCCGGTCCGCCCCAGCGTCGCCAGTTGTTCCGATCGCTTCAGGGCACAGCCACTGCCCAGGCTCCCACACTCCAGAGTAATCCAGGCCCCGGTCGCGGCCGGCGGCACAGGCCGCTACCAGCGGGCCGGCGCCGATCAGGCTCACGAGCACTTAGGAGCCCCGGAGTCGGCTCAGTCGGCGCCGCTTCCTACAGGCTACCAGCCCAGCGCCAGTAGGGATAGTTGCTAGAGCGGATCAGTGTGCGGATGGCAGGGGAGTCGGCCTCACCCTCGGAGCTCCGTTAGGCTGCGGCCATCGTGCTTGGCTGCTAGCCACGCCCTATGCAGTTTGGATTTTTGATGAGGTCAAATCGTTTTTTGGGTCTGTTTTGGCTGAGTCAAGGAGGGTTCTGAAGTTTGATGCTTTTTCATGGAAGATGTGTTTGTGGTATTTTGATCTTGCTGAACGTAGAATAGAAAGATTAGTGGTGGATGGAGATTGTCACCATTGTTTCTCCAGGATTCTCAGGTTCTTCCTTTCTTCATAAAGGGATTTATTGAACCATGGTGCTGAAGGAATAGGCCTTTTCCTTTTGCTTTGAAGTTGAG
Organism: Triturus cristatus; assembly: GCF_964204655.1. Taxonomy (NCBI): domain Eukaryota; kingdom Metazoa; phylum Chordata; class Amphibia; order Caudata; family Salamandridae; genus Triturus; species Triturus cristatus. Next base: position 567,548,083 of record NC_140588.1, read on the forward strand.
CGACAATCAATTTCGACTGCAAGGACTGAGAGGCATTGGGAAGTAAGATCGTTGACATCCAAGTTAGGGTCTAGCCTTGGAAGTGTAAGCATAGCCGAATCACAAAGAATGTCAAGGTCAATGTTTTTGGTGTTAAGGACCAGGTAGTAGTCCTTTTAGGTTGGCAGAGAGTTATAGCGTGTGAAAGGTGAACCGAGAAGGGGATGAGAAAGTGGTCACACCAGTCTACATGAATAGGGATAGCAATAGTAAGCATGTCTGCTTTAGATATAACAAGCCCTTAGAGTGTGTTGTTTCATTGCAGTGTTCGATAAGATCATTTGCTGAGAGAAACATGGCAAGCTTATTGGTAGTAGAGTCTTCCAAAGAGCCCCAGTGATGATTGAAGTCTCCCAGGAAAATCTGTCTGTCACTTTGAGAATATTGGTTGCTGACGAAGTCGGTGTGTTCCTCCAAAACGGAAGAGCAGTCACCAGGCGGGTGATAAATGGCATGAAATCTGAAGGGTGAGCAGTGTTGCACTTGAAGCTCCAGAGACAGGCATTCGAATGAACGGAAGGAGCTGTTAGCAAACGCCTTAAGTTGAAGGGAGTTTCTGAAGATGATTGCAACACCTCCCCTAACTGTGTCTGTTCTGTCATTTCTAAAGCTAGAATAGTCGGAGGGTAACAGAAGATCAAATATATTATGAGAGGTGTCATTGAACCAGTTCTCTGTGAGGAAGAGAATGTCAAGATTGTGGAGAATGATGGTGTCAGAAATTTCCAGCTTGTGTTTAATTGCAGATCTGCAGTTGTGGAGAAAGCAGCGCAACTCTGACAAGACTGTTTTGGTGATGGGGGCGTTTAGGCTTTTAGGGGGGATAGGGATAATGTTCTTGTAAGAGGGTGCCAGGGTAGAATAAGGCTTATGATTAGTTCTGACAGAAGAGATGGTCGGAATAATGTACAGAGTAGACTTACTACTTGCATTTTTTAACAATTGCAAATACCCCTGAGGAAGGTCGAGAAAAAGACCGAAAAGCATTGGGTGAAGCAATGTAATGGACTAATGGAGTTTCTTTACGTGCCTGTGGATAGGCCCGGACGGGCAATTCGAGAGTGATTAAAATGCGTGAAAATTTTAAACTTTGTTTTCTGTGACGTGACGGATAAAACATGAACAGAGTATTGAAATAAATTGGATGAACTTTTGTTTACTACTGAGTACGTGGTTAAGCTTTTCACAAATGTGCATTGGGCTGTGCAACTCTTTGACACATAAACCACGTGTCACAACTTCTTGATTGAAATTGTAATACTCTTGCACTAAAAGGAGCGGAGTGCACTTGAAGTGTTTGCACGCCGAATTTGAGGAAAATGATGAGTTTAAAAACAAGAATAAACCAGGGTGTGCTGCAGATTTATTGAAAGGAGAGTGTTAGCCAGAGGTATGGCTGCGGTGTTGAGGGGAGGTTCACATTGGGAGGGGGGGAAGAATGGGAGAGGAGGAAGCAGGGGAACGGGGGCAGAGGGTCGGCCAGTGCCTCCTGGAAGAGCGGCCTATTGGAGTATAGGGGGAGTCAGGGGAGGAGATAGGGAGTGAAGGGTGGAGCTAGATGAAGAATCAAGGGGATCACAGTCGCAGGGGTGGGGAGTAGGGAAGGGAAGATGTGGTCAAAGAGAGAGAGACAAGTGTCTTTAGCTTGAATCAAGACAGAACCATTGTTCTATGGTGTAATAGTGAGTGAGCCATTAAAACAAGTAGAGGGGGACATTTTTAGCTGCTGCCCATGTGGGATAGATGAGGAGGAGGTGATGTTGAAGGAGTTATAGAAGCTGGTGGACCAGGAAGGGATGTCGTGAGTGTAAAAAATGAAGTCATTTTTGTGCCTCCCATAACGCCCATTATGGAATTGGTCAACAAAGAGGGAATCAGGAAATTGTTCAATGGTGTTATGCTCGAACCGTTTTGCTGAAGCCTTAGACAGATTAGGGGGATACATGATTTTGAAGCAGTTAACTCCAGACTGAACTCGAATGGTGGCCATGTTAGGAAAATGAAGAGGATGGGGGTGGTTGGGGGAAGAGGAAGGTGCCACTAGGGTAGTGACAGGACATTCCATCTAATTGAGATTGTAATAACTGTGTTACATTGTATCTTGTCTCAACACTTGCACATGCCCCATGCCTGCTATCCTAGCTACCCCGAAGAGTCAGGGAGGAAATAGAGCCAAGTTTCTATCTCAAAGTCCAAGGTACCCGGAAGAGTCAGGGAGGAGATAGAGCCATGTTTCTATCTCAAAGTACCCAACATCTTGGTCAGAGGGAACATATGCAGTGTCACCCTTGATGTTTCTGCTTGTAGGCCCTCTGTATTGTCCTGGTAGTGTGGTATCGCCGCTACATGGGTGGCATGTGTCTGGTACCAACAGGAAGCACATTTTCCCAGTCTGATGGAGAAATGTAGCAAGTGCCTTTATAAGATTATGCAGGAGTTCACATCCCATGGTGTTAGATGTTCAAAAACAAAGGTGAGAAGATTATTACTCCTTCCATGGTAGGCGTGGTGTAAGAGTGGAAAGTAGTTGCTGTCCAGGTACAATTATTCCAGTTTCCAAGTGTCCGTCTTCAATGGCTTCTGTGGATTCTTCTTGTGTCTAGATACTTCCCTGGCAGGAGGGAATTCACTGAAACTACATGGCAGGTAAATGCACCTATATTTCAGACTATGTGATGGAGGTCACCTCTGTGCAGCCTAGTAGAATATTCTATTAGTTTCATGCTGTGCACCATGATGATATGTGGAGCAGGATGCAAGTCTGCATGGAGTGCTTTGTAATGCTGATTGAAGGATTTTTTCTTTCATAACACATTTTATTGGGGTTTACGAATGTATAAGGGCCAAGCTGGCCCACATACACACATACATATGTAGGACATTATAATGTAAAATCGTGTGAACAACTAGAACACAAGAACATGCACAGTCAACCCCTGTCCACCTTCCCCCTCCCCCCCAATGTCATCAGTAATGCCCCTACTCGGATGCAGCATTAGACCCCATCTCAGTCCTCCATGCTGCTAGACCATAGTGATGTATTTCGGCATCTAGCGGAGATTCTATAGTATGGACACGGGCCAGTACTATACCCCTGTAATCTGCCCATCACTCAGTCGCGGCTGCTCCCGCAAATCGGTAGTGGGGCATTGAGGGGGGGCAGGGAAGGAAAGGGGGGAGAAAAAAAAACACCTGCTGGCCACCGACTCTCTTCTGTCATCCTCCTGGCTTCTGTTGGAGGAGGAAGCAGGATAGGCTCCCCTAAGCCAATCACAACGCTGCAATGCTGCGTTGTGATTGGTAAGCACAAAGGCTCCCCTGAGCCAGTCACAATGCTGCAATGCAGCATTGTGATTTGTCTGAGCACCGTGGTTTGGCACTCAGATGGGGAATGGAAGCCTAGGCATGTTCTCCACCCAGGTTGTAATGCAGACTGGATGGAGAACATTCAAAGTGTGCATGGATGTTTGGTCGGCCCCCAGAGAGCAGGCTAAACATTCATGCACACTTAGGAGGGTCCCACCACTCCTTCCCCATGCGCAGCCTAGCTCCGCCCCACAAAACTGCCCTAGCACAGAAAAACAAAATGATAACATCAAGTTATTATCATTTTATTTTTCCCTTTTGTCGTGCTTTAAGGCACTGGGGTAACGCTCCTCCACCTTAGCGGAGGAGCCGCACCTGCCATCGCTGGATTATTTGTTTTTATAGTAGTGTTTTTATTTACTCTTCTCTATCCAAGAGTGGGAAGGGCTTTGTTTTCTTTCTCTTCTCTTTCCAAGAAGGGTAGGGTAATGGGATGATTTGTTTACCAGCCTCTGCCAAGGAGAGGTCGGGCATTGTTTGTTTACTATTCTCTGGCTTTGATTAGCAGGTGTGTTTCTTTACTTACTATCCTCTGCCGAGCGGGCATAATTGTGGTAATAGTCTCTGTTTTTGTTTGGATAGAGTTGTAGCAATACCTGGGTAGCTATATTTTTTGTGCAAATGTGATAGTGTTATATTAACCTCTGGCCGTGTTGAAGGGAAGGCCTGCTAATGGGACGTGTCAACTGTGAGCTTTTTCAGCCTCTGTTCATTATTTTACAAACTTGTAAGAGTTGAATATTTGTTTTATTTTTATTTTTTGGCTAGCGTTTTGGAAAGAGTTATGTGTCACCTTTCTGTTACTTCAAGGTACTGAAAAAGTCTTAATGATGTGAAGTAGGGATAGCTAGATGGAAGGGGTTATTAGAGTCTGATCGATGAGGTAGACCTACACTGACGGTCTGCAGTCTCTGTAGCAACACCCTAGCTGTAGGCAAGGTCTACAAGTTTCCTTTTTAGTAGTTCTCTCAACTATTTATAATTTGATATAGCTTTAGGTGTGGCTTGACTAGGGCCCTAGACCCCAAGAATTTGCCTCTCAGTTTAAGCTGTTTGAAAGATTATTGGGTGATGAGGTGAGCAGTTGGAGAGCAAAGAACTTCGAATGTTAAGTAGTAGGGGGCCAAGAGAGAAAGTTATTTTGGGCCCTTTCCTCTATAGGCTCAGTGGATCTTTTATACTTACTGCCTATGGTTGAAGAGAATCTGTGTATGGTGGTTCCCTGTTCTGTGCTCCCTTTTATTCTTTCTTTCTAGTTTTCTCCCTTCGTGTTACAGAGTGGAGGGTTGAATGTTGTGTTTTATTCTCTGCCATGTACCAGCGAAAGTATTCAATGCAGCCAAAGGAGTGTTAGGAGCAATTTATGTGTCAAAGGTAGAATTACAATTGAAAAATGATACACAAATAGGTTCTAGGTGAAGCAAAATGGTGTGTGATATTTACAGACCACTTACACAATATCACGTTTCCATAGCTTGCTGCTTCCTGGGCTTCTGTGGCAAGACCACCAGTTTTGTTTAGTTGCAGTGTTTTTCTTCTTGTTGCATACCGCTTCCCTGGTCTGCCACAATTCTTGAGGAATCGATTGCTTTGAAGGGAAGCTGCCCACTTCCTGGTTAAGTGAGGGGGACATTCTGAGTTATTGCAGTTCAAACTAGCTCAGGGATCCGTTGGCTTCCGCTCTGGCGTGAAATTGGACAAAGGACATGGGAGTATCCTCCCCACTGTCCGACCCCTCCCCTGGGAGGGAACCCTGAATCGTCCCAACCCTTTCCGTAGGGTACTAAGGGCTTAGCTGAGGGTGGGTCCCTAGATTCGTCGTGGGACAAGATTCATTTCAAGATACCAGTTCTACTTCGACCTTCTGGGCACTCTGGACTTCACTCTGGGCATCAAGGCTGCAACTGGGAAGACTCCGCTGCTCCTGATCTCGTCGCCCTGCTCGTCTACTGCAACGTCTGTGCCTGTGCTCCATACAGTAACCTTCCAAGGCCTGTTGGCATTCAAGATACATAGTGGAATCTTTCACCTTCTCCAGCAGCAGCATCTTCCTCAAGTCCTCCATTGAGTTCGACTGCGGTTTCCGACGCCACTTCACACCTATGCACGCAGATTCGCTGGTGCAGGTATCCTGGTTCCTAAGGTATCCACGTGTGGGGTGGCTCTCCAATATTCTGTTTTCCACGAGGTTTCTTCAGGGTCCACTGGGAAAGGTCCTTGTTTTTTAAAACTGCAACAGCAACATACCCACTGACATGCATTGATCCCGCGGTCGTGTTCCCACTCTGAACATGGCCTCCATGGGGCTCCTGGTTACTTACCTCAAGTGGCTTCTTGGGTCCCCAGCACTTCTACGTCTTCTAGGTATAGTCTTGACTTGCGTCGTGGTACGCATACCACTATTTTAGTATATTGTTTGTTCTTCCTCTGCGGACCAATGTGTATTTCAATATACTTACCTGTTTCTTTTGAATAGTATTGTCTACATTGTGCATATCTCTGGCTATGAGATATTTGTATGTGTTAGTGAGTGTTCCTCTAATAAATGCATATTTTATAAATACACTGTGTGGTTCTTTTTCACTTAATCTATATCAATAACATTATCTTCTGGTAAAACAAGCAGCTTTACACTCCTTCTGGACTAAGCCCTCAGGCTGCTCTCCACGGCGACCACTTAGAGAGCTTTCTAAGGTTGTCTAAGACCACTAAAATCACCATAAGGGTTGTCTGGATTAGTGCAAGGTGCCCACTTACATAAGTGTACACCATATACCATGCCAGCTTCTCACAGCGCTCTAGTTGTTGGAGAGACATTACATAAGGTCATGTGTGAGCAGACGCGCCAATAGTCTTAGTGTGGCTTGAGCACGCTAGACGTGTTTTAAACATTTTTAATAGTATCTTCCCTACCAGTTTTGTTTAGTTGCTGCATTTTTCTTTTAGTTGTATACCGTTTCCCTGGTCCACCACAATTCTTCAGGAATTTATTGTTGTGGAGGGAAGCTGTCAGCTGCCCACTTCCTGGTTGAGTGAGGGGTACATTATGAATAAGCACGCCAGTTGCTGGAAAGATGCTGCATAATGGGCATGTGTGCACGGTCCTGCCGCTGGCATGCCGAGGAATGCCTAAGGCAAGCCCGTCTGCACCCGTCCGAATCCGGACTGTGCCCAGCGCCCGGACCCCTGATCCTGTCAACCTGGAATTGCCCTAGCTGTCAGGTACTCTAGAGATTTTTCATTGAGACTACAAGGGGAGTTTTCTTTTCCCCCCAGGCACTCAAAATGATCATGGCCGCATTGGTAATATCACGGCTGGACTACGCCAACGCCCTCTACAACGGCATACCAGCATACAGCCTGAGGAGGCTCCAGATGGTCCAAAACCAAGCTGCTCGGTTGGTCTTTGGTCTCCCACGCTACCACAACTCCACACCCCTTCTCAGGGAGCTCCACTGGCTTCCTGTCAAGGAACGCTCCCTTTTTAAAACCGCCTGCACGGTTTTCCAGGCCCGTCAAGGCACTGCCCCCGCCTTTATTTCTTCATTATTAAAAGAATACGTTCCCACCAGAGAGCTTCGCTCTTCTTCCAAGTCCCTCCTTCAAATCCCACGTTTCAGACGTAAAAAGTGGGGAGGGACCAACTTCTCTACCTTGGCCCCCACTCTCTGGAACTCCCTCCCTGACCATCTCCGGGCGGCTACCCATTATGTGTCCTTCCGCAAGGAACTAAAAACGTTTCTTTTTAAACAGGCCTTCCCTGTGTAACCTCCCCCCCTGCTCTACCACAGGCTCCTACTTTGCCTCTGTTGCCAATACCCTCCACTAGCGCCAAGAAACCGTTCGGTGCACGCTGCGCTTTATAAATGTTTTAAATTAGAAATTAAGGGGAGGTCAAGTCCGCCTCTTGTGTGCCTTTCTCTTTTACTGATATATATGAGCATCAACAATGCAGCTGCAGGACTTGCGGTTTCAAGGTTCTCATCTTGTATGATACCGGCTCCCTTAGTTCGGAGAGTAATGTGCCAACTGTTCCCATCTCTGAAAGAGTGGAGGGGTTCAGAATTCCTGAATCAGAAATTAAGTTTAAATGTTCATTGAGATGGAGGAACTGGCATATCGAGTTGATGAGAGGCTACAGGGAGCCGTGACTACCCATCGCTACTATATATTAAGAAACTAGAGAAATCATTGCCGATCCACACTCATATGGTGGTGAGGGTGTTGAGAGAGGCCACCAGATTTCTGGAATGGGAGGGCAAACTTACCACCAGGACCCCATTCTGGGGCAGCGACCTATTGCGAGAAGTCAGAATCCTGAAGGGTTTTCATAAATAGGGGCTGCTGGGTAGCGAGCATTTAGGAGACATTTAGAGAGGGGGTGCACTTCTGATGTTCCAGGACTTAAAGACAGAATATGAGATGGGGGATCTGGAATGATTTAGGCACTTACAGCTCGGTCACTCGCTGCAATGTCATGTACTGGAGGGAGAGCAAATGCCGGAGTCGACCCCATTAGAGGACCGGCTGCTATTGAACACTATGCTGGACAAGGTGATCTCCCTGACCTACAGAAAATTAATGAACAATGTCCCAGACCTCTTACGGTCCCTGCGAGAGGTCTGGGAGGATGAAATAGGACTTATCGAAGATGACAACTGGGTGAATGCATTACAGAGTCTTGGGAATTTTGATTTGTGACTGCTTTCGATAAGTACAACTGAGGATACTCCACAGATCATATTACAATAGATCACTTTCACACCACCTGCGGTGATGCGACACGGTTCTGTGCATGAGGGGATGTGGACTGGTGGGTTCCTTCTTTCATAATCTTTAGGACTGCCCCAAGACCCAGCAATACTTGAAGGTGGTGGTTCATGTTATGGTCCAAGTCACAGGCCTTGATGTCCCATTGGATGCTAGATGGCATGTGTTATACATAAAGGGTGACAAAGTATGGCCCAAATACTGGAACATCTGGCTGATGGTAGTGGCTAGGGTGGGTAGGAGAAGCATTTCAAGGACATGAGTAGACCCCCGAGACTGTGGGACTAGGAGGTTGCTCTAGATTGATGCCAGTGGGCAGAACAGGTGGTCTACCTAAGTCGGGATGTCCAAGAAAATAAGAAAAAGTTTGGGAACAATGGTGCGCATACTAGGAACTGTGAGAGGTTATTATGGGGTGGTTCTGGGGTACTGGCTGGCTATGTATGGGGTCAATGACTTTTGTATTTATTCGTAGTCAGAATTGCAAAACTGCAATCAATATTGTTAGTTGCTATTAATTGGTATTGTAATGCCATGGTGCCTCTTCTCTGTGATGCTTCACATTATTTGTACAAACTTTCATCTATTTTTGTACACTGAGCAATTGTTAAATAAAAAGATTATCCAAAAAAAGAAATTAAGTTTAAAGGGTTTCTCATCAACGCTAGATCTTTAGTAAACCATAAAGAGGAATTTGCTGATTTTCTTGCGTCGCATGACCCTGATTGGGTATTTGTAATAGAATCATGGGCCAATGAAGCATCTGGCCCGGATTTAGTTGATGTAATTCCACCAGGTTATATTCCTTCTTAAGACTGGATAGATTGAGTAAGCCAGGAGGGAACTGGTAGTGGTTTTAAAAGCTCTATCAGTGCCATATGATTTAGGCACTAGTTCCTGTGAAGCTCTTTACTTCAAGCTTAATCTGTCTGCTACTAGCTCTTTCACTGACATTCTGGTCTATAGGCCTCCTGGGCTTAGAATTTTCTTTCCAACTCATAGAACAATTTATGATGAAGAGTGGGTTGACCGTGCTGGGAGACTTACATTTTCACCTTGAAGAGAGTGCTAACAATCACTCTACGGCACTGATTGAGACCCTTTCTGGTATAGCGTTGTCCCAGTTGATCTTAGCACCCGCTCATGATGCATGGCACAACCTAGATGGCATTTTCTCAAACAATCCACAGGTGTCGTTACAGTCCGTTTCCCCTCATTTGGTTAGATCATAGAGCAGTTGCATTTTCATTTGTGCCACCGTCTTGAGGTGGGAGATGTTTATCATCCAACGCTAAGGTCTGCAGGAGGAACTCGATGGGGGTATTTGCAAAAGCTTTGGTCACTGCCTTATATAGGATGCCTGTTGAAATACAGAATGATGTGGAAAATGGTTCAGAAAACTTCACAGCCTGGCTGGGTGTAGCCGCTAATATGGTAGCTCGTATACAGGAGGTTAAGCTAAGGAGGATTTCCCTTTTGGCCCCCTGGTTTAATGAGAGGGTGAGAGCTTATAGGCAGGCTTTTCGCTCTCAAGAGAAAGTACGGACGAAGAATTATGAGGAGCAAGAAAAAGCATCTCATAAGAACAGGATTAGGGAATACAAATTAGCCCTCAAAGAGTAGAAATCCTTATACTGCACTAACAAAATTGTATTTGCTACTTGTACTGAAGAACATTGTAAGGTGATGCAGCTGCTCGCTACTCCTCCGTCGGCTAGACTTTTGTAATCAGCTTCCTGATTTTTTCCAACTCAGAATCACTAACATCTATGGTGAACTTGAAGTATCAAAACAAAAAATGCATGCTGCAGCCCGTAGCTAGTGAGCCGCGGTTGGAACATCTTCTAACTCCAGAGTCTGTAGACCGAGTCAATTCAATTCAATAAAGCTTTATTCAATTTCTTACAAGAAAATCATAAAAGCACATGTTATAACGGAAACTTATAATCAGTACATTTAATTAGTTTTTTTTTAAATAAGACTAATGACCTTATAAAATGTTCATTCTCTATAGATTGCAGTACTAAAAATGCAGGATGACTTTGTCTAAGACCAAGTGGCCTTAAAATTGGTAAAGTCCACCTCCTTCTTTTTATAGAATAAAATTGACAAAATAAAAGAACATGTAATGTCGATTGCTGAGCTATATCATCGCATGGGCACTTAATTATAGTTTTGGACCAATTGTAATAGTAGGAAAGCTAGTTAATCTGTGAAAGATCCCAAATGTGAAGCGGGTCAATACAAATCTATTGTATTATCCTGGGGTGTTTTTAAGATACTGGATACAATAAGTAGTTAACTTTGTAAGAAAGTGGCTCTCTATATACTGCACCAAAGTAAGGTTCAGTGTGCACAGAGTCCACAGAGGTTTGGCAGAGGTTAAAGTTAGATATAACCTTACTCTCTAAAGTGGTAGCTTGGTCGAGCAGTAAGGCAGTATCAGAGGACAGAGTAAAGCATTTTGTTGTACACACTCAGTCAGCAAATGGTCTCACACACTCAAGAACTGAACTGTAGGCCAATTGTTTTGTATATAAAAATATATTGTTGTTTTATTTTAGAACCACAAGTAAGTATAAAAATACTTTCTCAGAATGAGATAGTCTAGTCGAATGCTTTCAAATAGCAATAGACTTTTAAATGCAATAGTTACAGTTGTTGCAATAGGCAACACAAGTTAAACACAATTATAACATTGAGCTCAACAGGAATTTTTAAGTAACCTCAATATCAATTACTTTGCATAGGTTTCTCTTACTCAGGGCTGGATCCTGGATTCAGCCCTGGTGCATCTCCTGTAAACAGCTGAAAGAAATCGTTTTTGTTACACAGGCGATTTTTATGTTTAAAACGTTTTTATTGAAACAAAACAAACCATGGGGGAGGGGGGTAGGAGGTTAGGGAACAGTTAATACAATCAAAGAAAAAAGGTGCAACTCAAGAGGGTTGGCGATGGATAGCTCGATGGGCCAGGGGAAAGGCACAGTAAACGAAAGGCTAGAAATGCAAACTGTGGAATCCCTGCGTGCATATCCAACACCCCAAATCTGAGCAATGAAAGCCAGCAGCAACTCGACAAAGCACAATCCACCCCCCCCCATCCCCCATCCCCCCAGTAAAGAAAGGAAGAAAGAAAAAACAATACCCCACCCCCCCCGTCCTATGGTCCCGCGTCAGATTAGTCCTCCCCAAAAAGCCCCGCACCCCCCCCCCCCCCCGAGGCCTCTGTCTCACATGTGATCTAGTCCGCCGGGATCACCGGCGGCGTCAGCCTGAGAAGCCTAAGATACCTCGGACAGGTGAGCTCCTGGAATTCGGTGGACAGCAGCGCTAGAAAGGGTTGCCACAGCTCTTCAAATTGGTCTATTTCCCCCGCCACCGTGAGCGACAACTTCTCCATTCCCAGCACATGCCAAAGCCTATGCAACCAACCCGTGATGGAGGGAACAGTGTTGGTGCGCCAGTGGATAAGGATGTTCTGGACCGCAGACCCCAGCGCAATCGCGATCTGCCTACCCCTGCGGGACTTCAGTGGGTACATTAAGTCATTGGGGAGGCCCAGCAGAACATACGCCGGGAAGCGCGGCAGCTCTATCTCAAAGTGCTTATCCACCTCATCCAAAACTTCCTTCCAGTAAGCGGTCAGCACGGGGCAATCCCAAAGAATGTGTGAGAGGGTACCCTCCTGCCCGCAGCCCCGCCAGCACCCCTTGTCAGTGTGTTTATGCATTTCATACAGTCGCTCCGGGGTGTAATACCAATAAGTGGACACCTTAGTGAAGGTCTCCGTAAGGCCCGTGTGATATGCAGAGTGCCGCGCCCGATACGCAATTTTGTCCCATTCCTTGTGGCTGAGTGTCCTACCCAATTCCCTGTGCCAGCGCTCCCTCCCCGGGTTGTAATAGTGAAACGGCGGGGGTTGTAGGTACTTGTACAGATCGGTAATTAGCTTAGCGTCGGAGGTCCGGGTAGCCAGCCACCTCTCATACGGTGTAATTTGACGAGCAGCGGTGTCACGCACCTGGGGCTGGAGGGCCCAATGCCGAACCTGCATGTAGCGCAATCTGTCCAGCTCCGTCAGGCCGAACTCCTGGCGGAGTTGCTGAAACGGAGTCACTCCCTCCGGGCCATAGATCTGGAAGAGCGCCCTGCAGCCCGCCTGCACCCAATGGGAGAAAACTCCCGGCTCCATCCCTGGGGAGAAGTCCGGGTTGCCCGCTATGGGTGTGAACGGCGAAGGGAAGGTGGTGAGGCCCCGAGCCTCACAGACTGCGTCCCACACCCGCAGGGGGACCCGCGTAATAAAAGAAGCGTAAAGGTTAGGGGGGCGGTGCGCGCGGCGCAAGAATGGAACCTCTTGTAAAGTGCGGCCCGCCACTGCCTGGTCTTGAAAGAGCCAGTGTTTGTCGGACTCCCACCTGCTCCACTCCACCAAATATCGCAGCTGTGCCGCCTGAAAGTACCTACGGAGGTCCGGAATACCGAGGCCCCCCGCTTCCGGAGCAAGCGTGGAGAGGACCCTCTTCATTCGTGGCTTGCGGCCCTGCCAGACAAAGCGGGAGATGTCAGCCTGCATTTGTCGTATCCAGCCCACCGGGGGCTGGAGAGGGAGGGCCCGGAAAAGATACAGTATCTGGGGCAGCACCGTCATCTTAACCACCGCGATTCGCCCCAGCCAGGACAGTAGGCCTTTGCTCCAGCGACCAAGCTCCTCCTTGATCTTCCTGCTGAGGGAGGCATAGTTAGCCGTGACCATCTCCGGTAATGTGGGCGCCAGCAGAATCCCCAGGTATGGCACCGTGGAGGAGGACCACTGCATGGGGAAGAGTCGCTGAAGGTCCCTCCTGGTGTCCGCAGCCAGGGACACGTCTAACGCCACCGACTTGCTCATATTCATTTTGAAGCCGGCCACACAGGCAAAGGCGTCTAGTTCCTGGAGGCAAGCAGGCAGCGACCTCCTAGGGTCGTCCAAGGTCAACAGGACATCGTCCGCGTAGAGACTGACAGTGTGGACATACTGGCCCATCCGGACCCCAACCGCATCCGGGTTATCGCGAATCCTCTGAGCAAACGGCTCCATGTAGAGGGCAAACAAGAGCGGCGAGAGGGGGCAGCCCTGCCTTGTGCCGCGTTCGATGGCAAACCCACCGGAGCTACAACCGTTGACCCGCACCGACGCTGAAGGATGCTTATAACAGTTGAATACCATGGTGCGGAACTTATCCCCGATTCCCAATTTCTTGAGAACCAGCTCGAGATACGGCCAGTGAACTCTGTCGAAGGCCTTCTCCGCGTCGACGGACAGCAACATCCGCTCCCCCGGGATCCGCGAGGCCTTCTCCAGAACATGCGCCACCCGCTTGGTATTATCAACCGTCTGTCTGCCGGGTACAAAGCCAGCCTGGTCCGCCTCCACCAATCCGGGGAGGTGCGGACCCAGCCTGGACGCTAGAATCCCTGTATACAACTTGAGGTCGACATTTAAGAGCGAGATGGGTCGATACGAACCGCGGAGGGCACGGTCCTTCCCCGGTTTCGGAATTACCGCGACCGTCGCCCTCAGGAGGTTCGGTGGGATGGCTCCCGGTTCGGAAAAGGAATTAATTAGCCGAGTAAGGACAGGGGCCACAGCCGTGCAAAAGGTCTTATAAAACAAAGACGTGTACCCGTCCGGGCCCGGGGCCTTACCATGCTTCAGCCGCGCGATAGCGGAAATCACCTCCTCAACATGGATATCCCGCTCCAGGTGGTCCGCCTGAGCCGGATCCAGCACCGGAAGGGTCACCGACTCCAAATAGCCTTCGGCGTCCTGTGGCGAGGAGGGTTCCTCCGCATACAGCGCTTCGTAGAAGCCGCGGAAAGATTCCGCTACCTCCGCGTCCCCGGAGACGACCACCCCGTCCGTGCCCACCAGTTCCTTCACGACGCCACGCTGCTGCGTGACCCGGAGCCGGTGTGCTAGGAGCTTGCCACATTTGTCCCCCCCAGTGTAGAAGGCGTGTTTCAAGCGCAAGGCGGCATACTCCGCCCTATCAAGATCCAATGCCGACAGGAGCTTCCTCGCAGCCTTCAACTGCCTCCACACCCTTGGCGCCCCCGTACGGCGGTGGACCTGCCCAAGCTCCCGGACCCGAACGGTCAGCTCGTCCCTCTTCCGTTGCCGCTCCCTGTTTTCGGCTGCGGAGATAGAGATAAATTCCCCCCGGAGGACTGCCTTCAATGCCGCCCACTGTGTCGCTTGCGAAGTGTCGGTGTTGCTATTGTGAGTTAGGTAGTCCTGTATGACCTCCCCAATGCGCTGGACTACAGACTTTTTGTGTAAAAGGGTATCCCGGAGGCGCCACACCCCCCGAGAGGGGGAGGCCGCCGGCCACTGGAAAACGCCGGTGACTGGTGAATGGTCAGACAAGGTCAGGACCCCGATGTCCGCCGCCGTGGCAGCGGCATGCATCGGTCCACTCACCAGAAGGTAATCCAGCCGTGAGTAGGTTCGATGTGCGTGTGAAAAGTGAGAGTAGTCCCTATCCGTGGGGTGCATGGAGCGCCAAAGGTCGTGTAAGTCCATTTCCGCAATCCGGGCCTTCAGAGCCTGGGACAGTTCCCCCGTCTGCGGGAAGCGCTGCGCCGATCTGTCCATCACAGAATCGAAGACAATATTAAGGTCTCCCCCCAGAATGACGTGGCGGTCGGGGGAAGCAGTGACATCCACCAACACGGAGTCTAGGAAACGCTCTTGGTGGTCGTTTGGGCTATAAACGGAGCCAACCGTAAACGCTATGCCTCCTAAGCACATGCGATACGCAAGAAGCCTCCCCTTCTGTTCAGCACACTTATACAAAACCTCCCCCCTAAAGGAGCTCGCTAGAAGAATGGCTACCCCTGCCGTCTTGTTCGCTGCCGAGGAGAAGAACTGGGTAGGGAACTTAGCAGAGCGCAGCCTATGGCAATCCCGGGACAATAAGTGGGTCTCCTGTAAAAGGCAAATGTCCGCCTGCGTCCCCTCCAGCAAAGATAAGATCGCTCTGCGCTTCACGGGGTTGTTCAGACCCTGAACATTAAGGGTCACTACCTTTAGGGCCGACATTCCTCTCGGGGATCGGGAGCGCCGTGCAATGGGCAGGGGCTCAGCGGGTGGGGCGCGCGGGGCAGCCGCGCAGGACAAGCCATAACAGACCAAGCGTGGGCATGGACAACGTCGGACGGGACCTCCCCAACCCCAGAACAACCCCTACACCCACCCGAAACACAACCCTGGCAACTAGCCAAACGCAAACTCAAACACCCCATTGTCCCAGTCAAGCCCCAAAACGGGCAAGTCCGTAGAAAGGAACGAAGTGGACGTCCAGCCACTCACCTCCAGCCGCTCCCCCCCGACCCCCCCGCCCCGAACCCAGCATTTAACCTCTTCAGTGCCCATGACGAGATAGTCTCGTCATGGAGCACGGTCGCGCTGTGCCCATGACGAGACTATCTCGTCATGAACCCCACCCACTAATAAAACGCCCGGCACAGGAGGGGGAAAGGGCGTGGCACAGAAGGGGTTAAAGAAGCTAAAGGCATCTCCCCCCGGAGTGAGTGTTAGGCCGTCAAGGCCACGCCGGTGGAGCCGGCCGAGTCCCTGGCCGCCGCCCTCAAAGCGTCGGCCATGTCCGCCCTGATGGTAGGGGAATCAGGACGCCCTGCGCTGGCTGCTGATCGTCGCCTCGCCGACCTCCGCCGGCTCCGTCTCTCCGAGGCCCTCCATGACGGTGTAGCTCCTTCCTCCTCCGCCGCCGTAAGCCCCAGTACTCCACAAATGTCCTGCAAGGAGCGTAGCTGGTGTAGCACCCCGTTCCATTGGAAGATCAGGCGGAAGGGATGACCCCAAGAGTACGGCGTCTCGTGTTCGCGCAAAAAGTCAGTGGCAATCCTGAAGGACCTGCGTTTCTGCAACGTGATGGCGGAGAGGTCCTGGTAAAGCGCCACCGGCCGCTCCCGGAAAGTCAGGGGCTGTTTCCTGCGGGCCTCAGTCATGATGCGTTCCTTCAGCGGGAAATCGGGCAGGAAGGCCAGAATGTCCGGTGGAGGTGCCGATGATTGGCGCTGCCGGCCAACCCTATGTGCCCTATCAATGCTAATGGGGAAGTCCGCAGCCTCCCCCAGGATCTCTCGGAACAGGTCCCGCAGGTAGCTCCCCAGATCGGACCCCTCGTCTGCAGTCGGCACACCACGCACTCGAATGTTGTTCCTCCGTGATCTGTTCTCAAGGTCCTCAGAGTGGGCCTGGAGCTCAACACACTGCTCCCGGAGGCGGAGAACGTCCTGTTGAAGATGGACTATCTCCTCCTCCCGGCGTTGGGCCTCCGTCTCCACCGTTTCAACGCGCTCACCAAGGCCCTCCACTTCCCTGCGCACTTCCCGGACCTCGCTGGCCACCTCCCGCTTCAGTGTCTGGAAGTCCTCCCTGAGGGAGCTCAACAGTTCCTCCATAAAGGTCCTCGTGACGGGTGGCTCCCCCCCAGTCACGTCCGCCGAGGCCCGGGAGGTCCCCGGCGAAGGCTGTGTTCTGTCCCGCAGTTGCTGGGCCCTGCCAAGCATGTCCGGCAGGGTGCGGTCCCCCTTCTTCGAGCCTCCTCTTCCAGACATCGCAAGCACTGCGGTCGGGCACTGGTCCAGCCGCCCCAGGGGTGCCCAGCTGCTGGCAAGCGCTCGACGTGGGTGTCCCCCACAAGCAGGGTCGCTGCGTCACAGGTGACAAGATGGCGGTCCAGCCCGGTCACCACCAGCCGCGGGTGCCCATCCGAGACAGGAATGGAAGCTACAGTGGGGGGCTCCTCATCAGCACATCCCCCAAAAAGTCAGCCCGGCAGCAGCGGCGGTCACATACATCCACCAGCAAGGGCTCCGGTGAAGGCCAACACCACTGATCCCACGGGGACAAGATGGCGGCAGGGCGAGGCAGGGCAGAGCGACCAGGCCCGGCGACACCACCGGGGCCCCCAAAACGCACAGCAATCAAATAGGTTCCACCGCCGGTTCCAGTCTATCACACGCAGGGGCCCAGATGGTCCGACCCCAACAGAGAGTCCGCCGTACCTCGGCCAAGGGACAGGGGCCTACACAGTGCGAAGCGTCGCCGACACAGGTCTGAGTGCCAAAGCACCCGTCCGAAGTCTTCCGCACCGTCGGGTCCCCTCCCGCAGGGCTCCTTCACCCTCCGTCGAACGACAGGCCAGATTCCCTCCAGATCGCAACTTTCAGCACCAGGCCCAGCCGAGGCGCCCAGACAGCACTCCGATGCGCTCCGCCCCTCAGGCCCTCCTTCGCTCCTCGAGCTTGATCGGACTTTTTGGGGGCTTCCCCCGAGGCGATCAGAACCAAAACGGCAACAACGTGCGCACCAGGTGCTCCGCCACGCTCCTCTTCCACGCTGAGCCTCAGCGGGGGGAGAAAAGCATAAGAAAAGGGCTCAAGCTTGGCCGGGCCGGAGGAGCTACGGGAGGAAGCGTCCGCTCACCCCGCCATCTTGGCCACGCCCCACACAGGCGATTTTTAAGGAATATTTGTAATTTTCAAAAATCAACACTTAGAAGAATTTCTGGCGAAAAACAGGCAATGTTATCCTACGGAGGAAAGTTTGGTTATCAGAAAATCACAGTTGTAATTGCTTTGTAGGGTCAGTCTGGGCACAAAGATCCAGCACTGGAATCTCTCCTGGTAACAGGTGAGTAATTTCGTTTTCGTTGATCGGGTGATTTTTTGTGAATATTTTAAAGTTTCAAAACTCGACACTAAGAAGAAATTCCAAGTGAAAACCAGTCAATGTTACCCTATGGAGTAAATGTAGGTTATCGGCTTTCAGGTAAATTCTCGCCTGGCAGAGTTAAAGTTCACCCAGGAGTTGGGCACAGGGGGCCACAGGGCGCCGGGTGCAGGGGTGTCTTTTGGCGTTGGGAAATCTTACCCTTTGCTGGTCGCGGCTGAGGGGGTCCCTAGAGTTGAGGTTGCAGGCATCGTCAGGAGCGTCGAGGAGGGTCCTTGGGTTCTGGATTCGTGGTCACAGTCACCAGGGGGACATGCTAGTGGTCTTTGTTCACTCAGGCACAGGCCGGGCTCAGCGGGTGCAGCGTGTGCTGGATTCACGGTTCCTGGCTTGGCACCAGGGGTTGTTGCTGTTTGAGCAGAACCACTGCTCGTGGGAGTTTCAGTCTTTAGATGAGCACGGTAGTCAGGTCCTCCGGGGTTTTTGAGGTTGCTGACCACTGGAGATGCCGGGGTTTTGCAGAAGCAGGTTCGAGGGTCGACAGGCCTGTAGGGCTGGGGCCAAGTCAGTTGGTGTCGTCCTCTTGTTAGCAGCTGCACGGCAGGTCTTCTTTCTTCTTGTTCTTCTTCTTGTTTTGGAATCGGGATCTGAGGAAGGAAGGTTCAGGGTGCCCCTAAACTCTAAATTTAGGGGCGTTACAGGAAGAGAAAGGTCAAGGACCAATGGGTCCCTTCCCTGGGGTGGGTACACCCCCTATCCTGCCACTCTCCAGTGGGATGGGGGCAGGAGCCTAGTCCTGATTGGGTAGGGCTCCCCATCCTCAAGATGGCGAGAGCCCGGAGTTGCGATTCACCTTGCCTCCCCCATCTGAGGGGTGGGGTGGGCAGAGGCTGGCACATCCCCTTTCCTCCCTTTCCTCCCTTGGGAGTACAGCAAGTGGTCTGGGGAGGCTCACAAAGGCGGCATGCCTTTTAAGCTTCCCCTGCCCATCCTGGGGAAGGAGGCTTGGCACCTCGCCCCAGGATGTGCATTGTTGCAGGCCTACGAGAGCGGATGGCTCTCTACCCAGGGGGGCAGCAACCTGTCTGCTGGGTGGCAGCCTCTCAGTCAGGACACAGGTTGTGGGTTAGGTTTAGGGTGCAACTCTAAGTTGCCCTCTGTCGTGCATTTTACATTAAATCCCACACTGGCATCAGTGTGGGTTTAATGTGCTGAGAAGTTTGATACCAAACTTCTCAGTCTTCAGTGTAGCCATTATGGTGCTGTGGAGTTCGTAATGACGACCTCCCAGCACCCTATAATCTTAATGGCAGCACTGCACTTACAGTGCCCAGGAATGGACCTGGGTACTGTAGGGGTACAGGGCTCATGCACCTGTACCCACACCACTGGCATAGTGCACCCGGCTAGAGGGGTGACTGAGGTATGCCAGGGCAGTGTGTTTGTGGGCATGGCACACAGGAATGTGTGCCATGTCGACTCTCTGTTTTGTTCGGCACCAAGACACTCAGCCTGCAAGGGCAGTGTGTGTGTGTCAGGGTACAGGGCCTCTAAGGGTGGCACAATAAGTGCTGCAGTCCTTAGGGGCCTTCTCTGGTCACAGGGCCCTTGGTACCTAGGGTACCATTTACCAGGGGCTGACATGTGGCCAGAGATGCCAATTGAGTTTAGGCTTCAATGCAGTTTTTAGGGAACACAGGCCCTGGGCACCTGATTGGCAGGAGCCCAGGTCACACTCAGTCAAAGTACATCAGCAAATCAGCAAAAAGTGGGGGCATACCATGCAAGAAAGATGGCACTTTCTCACAAACATCATTTGATTCGCCTGTACCAATGGCTTAAAATTTTCGGCAAAAAGTCTGTTTCAAGAATCATCAGACAACTTCTTTTAAGATCTTTTCTGGTACAAGGGTCTTCATAATATCTAAATTCTCAAGGTCATTCATTAAATCGTTAACATATTTTAACCTTGGGATGTTAGAGACCCACTGTAGTTTGAGGCTGTCTTTTAAGATATCCTGGTTAAAAGGGGTTTTTGTAGTGGTCCATATCCTGTGCCACAATAGGATGGGTTGAATTTTTATAAGGCATCCCTAGCACAGAGTGGCATATATAAGTAGATGTACTGCTAGGGACTGCCAACAAGAATCTAAAAAGGGCATTCTCAACTGGCTGTAGGGGCTGGGGGTCTACGTAGCCCCAGACACCTGCAGCGTACATAGCAGTGGAGACATATTTTGCCTGATACATGGGTAATAATTCTACGAGGGTCGCCTTACCAGTTATCTAGAGAAATTGGCTAGGGCAGCAGTAGCTTTCAAAAATAGCAATTTCATAGCTTAGACTGCCTGTGTCCATGTCCCCTTCTGGTGGAAAAGAATGTTAGATTAGGCCCGTTGATGTTTACGCATTGCCATGTTTTAGTTAGCATTCCCTGCACCATTTTCTTTATAAACTCCATTTTGTGTGCTGATCGAAACTAATCTTATTTAGTTCAGAGAAATGCCCTTTGCTAAGTTTTGTTTCTGCAATCCAGACTGTTAGTGCTAGCACATAACTTTTCCACTCGATAAAGGTCCTCTCTTGTCTGTCTGGTGGTTTGATCGCAGCCCCGAAAACCTTTTTTTTTGTGTCTTTTACTGTCCAGTTACATCTGCCTGGAAAATTCCACTGTGCTAACCACGAGATGTACATCATGTATGTACATAATGTATCTCTATGCTTACTGTTCTTCAATTCCCTTTGTAGCACTCTCTTGAGACTGTGCAGACGGGGCCCCGCTCTGAGCGTATATGAATAAACAGCTATTGGTATATATTCTCCACTGTCTCTTCGACTCTTCATTTCGTACGGAAGGCCGAGAGGCGGTCAGTGTTGACCCGGGTGGCCCTAAGCGGTATACTTCCTTCAAGAATGCCTAAGTAAGAAAATCTTATAGTAAATTTGACCTTTTTATTCTTATCAATATATATATATCTGCATTTTGTACTACCTCCCCCGCATTTCATAATAAAAGTTTTTGAGGTATTAACTCTGAGACCCAGCTTGTGCATAAACGTCGAAAAACTTGTCACTACGCGTTGGAGCCCCAGTTGTGTTCGGGACATCAATACAGCGTTGTCTGTATACAGTAGGGCAGGTATGGAACGTTTATCAATTTGTGGCAGGTCCTGACACTGATCCGCCAGGATTTGACCTAACTCATTAATATAAAGTGTAAATAAAAAATACAGCCTTGTATCCCTGTATTTCGAACGTAGCCGTGCACTCCCCTATGGCCCCATAGCGGACCCTTGGCTTTGCATCACCATAAAGCTGCGCCAAGAAGTGTGTAAGTGATGTTTCCACACCCATATCGTCCAAGATCTTCCAAAATGTACTGTGTATAACACAATCCAAGGCTGCAGTTGTCTACAAACGCCAAGTATAGCCTGCCCTGTTTAGCTAATGTGAGAGTCTAACTTGCTCGCGGTCCTTCGATCTCTTACCCCTGAAATGATGGAACAAAATCTTCTTAATACTAAGTCAGGCTCACCCCTGGAATTGTGCGTACCTGCAGTTTTGCACATGGTGGCTGGTACTGTTGCATGCCCTCTTACGTCCTTGATTAATAAAGCAATCTCCTCTGGCTGCTATCCGCAGCTTTGGAAGTTGGTGGTGATCAGACCTCTTCCTAAAAAGCCCAATCTTGATAATAAAGATCTTAAAAACTACTGTCTCCCGCTTCCGGCCAAGATTTTTAAGAGACACCTAAATGGCCACTTGAAGTTTGTGGAAAATCTGGGACAGCTAGACACATCTCAGTTCATTTTCTGGAAACATCATGGAATTGAAACTGCATTAGTTTCGGCCAAGGATTGCTTTAGGCGGCTAGTGGATGAAGGGCAAGGCGCGGCTCTGTTTCTGTTACACTTGTCCGCGGCCTTCATTACCATCTCCCCTTCTCTGCTGATTGAACGCCCACAAGAAATGGGCATTACTGAGAGGACCCTGGCATTGTTCTCCTCCTTCCTTAAGGACCGCTCTCAGAGGGTGATGCTAAATAAGTACCACTCTGATGTTTTTTCATTGCCATGTGGCCCTACGTTATTTAATCTTTGGGTGTCTCCACTTGCTACCATTATTTGTTCTTATGGGCTGTATGCAATATCATACGCTTACAACCCACAGATCTTGTGTCGATTCCTAAGAACTCAGCAGCTACCCCAGATAATTTTTCACACAGTATGTCTGGGGTCAAAGTTTGGATGGAAAGGAATTCTCTCAAAACTCAATGGTGAAAAGACTGAGGTGTTGCTCTTTGAGATTCAAGATTCGATTAGGAATGACAACTGGTGGCCGGACAGTTTAGGTACTCTACCTGCTCCAGCGGAGGAGGCCCAAAACCTTGGGGTGATCCTAGATAGCGAACTTTCGCTTAATAGACAGGCAAATTGTATTGTCTCAACCTGTTTCTGGCTCATAAGGAAGTTAAAGAAAATCTTTTCCTTTATCCCGTTTTCAGTGTGGAAACAGGTGGCCCTGACACATTGTTCATTGTAACACCCTTTATTTGGAATCAAATTTTAGTACCCAGGCAAACTGCAGGTAGCACAGAATGCTTTTTCCAGGGCAATTCTTGACATTCCGAAGCTCTATTAGCTGCTGCCGGGCTGCGTGAGATGGGGGGACAGAGCCTTTTCAGTTGTTGTAGCCAGACTCTGAAATTCCCTCCCCCAGTCTCTGACTGCGATCAATAAACACCTGCCTTTTAGAAAAGCACTTAAGACCTATTTGTAAAATATTTAGGCAGTGCCCTACTAGCATGTAAATGTTTGATTTGCTGCTGGTTTGTAGCACACTGCTGGGACTATAGCACCTTGATTCCTATGGGTAATTGTTACGCTTTATACAGATCAGGTCAGACTATCAGCTAATCTTTGCTTGTCTGCTCTTAAGCTTCTCTTTGCTTCCTTGTTGGTTTTGGTGTATTCCCCTTGAGCTTTCGTTTTCTCTGCTCTTGTTTGAGTGGTGTTGACTGCAGCTTTCTTTTCTCTCTTGGATTTTGCGAAGAGTCTTGGTGGAGATCCATTCTTTCTGTTGGTGTTCCTTGGGAATCAGTACCTCCAGGTAGGTTGATGTCACTGTTTCTTTGATCTTCTCCCACTGACTTTCTTCTGGGTCTCTGTCATCCTCTAGTTCTTGCAGGACTTGAAACTTGTTACTGACTGAGTATTCACTCCATTTCTGAGCATGTTTGAGGAGGAAGGTGTTATATCGCTGGCTATGGTTTGTCAATTCCATCCATGCTCTACAACATAACAAGGAAACTCTCTGGAAGACACATCAAGCCAGAAAGAGCTGTTAAAGACAAAGCTGGGAAGACAATCATGGGTAACGAAGGCCTACAATGAAGATGGGTGTAGCACTATGAAGAACTGCTTAACCGGGCATTTAGCTAGCTGACAAACACTTGCCAATTGATTGCAGCAGACCAACCAAGGAAGAATTATGACCACCATCAAACTTCTGAGAAATGGAAAGGCAACAGGACCTGACAAAATTCCTGCAGAGGCACTGAAGGAAGACACTGCAACATCAATTGACATTTTCTACCCCATGTTTGGAAGGATTTGGGAAGAGGAAAGGGTGCCATTAGGCTGGAAGAAGGGATATCTCATCAAGATACCCAAGAAAGGTGACCTGAGTAACTGTGAAAACTACAGAGGGATAACTCTTCTATCAACCCCAGGCAAAATGTTCAACAGATTCCTCCTGAACAGAATGAAGGAGCAAGTTGACGCTCAGTTGCGAGACCAGCAACCTGGCTTCCGCACAAATAGACCATGCACAGATCAGATCGGTGGAACGGAACTCCCCTCTCTATGTCAATTCCATCAACTATAAGAAGGCATTCAACAGCGTGGACAAAGAGACCCTTTGGAAACTCCTCACCACTATGGTGTGCCAGATAACCTTGCAAGAATCACCAGGAACTCTTATGAGGGAATGACATGCAAGATAGCCCATGGAGGACAGCTCACAGAAACCTTCCAAATGAGCACTGGAGTCTGCGAGGGTTATTTCCTCTCACGGTTTCTCCTTCTGCTGGCCATAAACTAGATCATAAAGACATCTACATCAAGGAGAAGATATGGGATCCAGTGAACACCTTGGACGCAGAGCGACGACCTGGGGCCAGATGTACAACCATTTCCTTTTGCTGGTCACAAATTGCGTTTTTTTGCGACTCACAATTTGTGACTCCCAAAACAGAATGTACTAATGTGTTTCAGACACATTTAGCGATTCCCTATGGGGGACGCAAATGACCTGCCTGATCAATATTCATGAGGCTAGACACAATTTGCGACCGATTGGGAATGGGCTACAATCAAAGGGATGGTGGCCTGGTGGGGACAGCAGACCATCATGTCTATGTTTGCTTTTTAAATAAAGCAATGTTTTTACCCCCCAAATGCAGCCTGTTTCCTTAAAGGAAAACACGATGCGTTTAAAAAAAAATTATTAAAAGTTTTTTCATTTTTCAAGGGCAAGCAGTGGTCTGGTGGACTACTGTCTGCTCTTAGAAAATATTTTCACTTCCAAACACAAAGGGGAAGAGGTCCCCTGGTGACCCCTTCCCAATTGATGACCTTGGCACGCCTCTTCCTAATAGCGACTTGCATACCCTTTTTTGCGAGTCAGTAATAGGTTACCGACTCGCAAAATAGGGATTCTACATGCTACAACCCTTTTTAGCGGTCGCAATAGGCCCGATTTTCCGTTTGCGACCGCTAAAAATGATGACCAGTCCCTACTCTCCCACACCCATCTGCAGATGCAAGAGAAGGCTGACTGTGTCAACCACATCAGCACAACATGGCCTCAATATCTACAGGGGTAAACCAAGATCCTGAAGGCTAACACAACCATCACAACTGCAGGCACTCTTGGAGGCGGTGCCCTGGAAGAGGTTGAGGCCTTCACCTAACTGGGTAGTGTCATAGCAGGGCGGCACAGATGCAGACGTCAAGGCAAGAATCTGCAAAGTAAGGGCTTCCTTCAATCAGTTAAGAAGATCTGGAACTAAAAGGACCTAATGCTGCAAACCAAGATCAGACTTTTAACCAAAAATCTATCTGTCCTTCTGTTTGGAGCAGAAACTTGGAGGATAACAGTGACCACCACCACCAAAGTCCAGACCTTCATTAACACCTGTCTGAGGAAAATTCACCAAATCCACTGGCCACACACCATCAGCAATAATGACCTATGGGAGTAGGCTATCCAACTCCCTGTTCATGAAGAAATCATGAAAAGATGCTTGGGCTGGATAGGTCACACCCTCCTAGGCAAGCCCTGACCTGGAACCTTCAAGGGAACAGGAATAGAAGAAGGCCAAGAAACACCTGCTGCCAAGGCCTTAAGGCTGTCTGCAAGAAGATGGGTTACACCTGGAGTCAGATTGAAAGAAAAGCCCAGGACAAAGATGCCTGGAGAGTTCTAGTTGATGACCTATAGCACAGAAGGGGTATTAGGCATAAGTAAACATTTAAGTACACTATATCATAGTAAGAAAAAATAAACAGCATATTTAAAGAATAGGGAAGAGGACATCATACAAAAATAGATGCAATATACATAATGCACATGGAGAATATCAGAGTGGCCAAGTAGTATATAAAAATACTGAGATAGTTTGATGATCTTAGGAAAGACTGTGACTTACTAGCTGGACAGTTTATAGCCTATACTAGGCAAACCTATGCGGTGCCCAGGACATCAGAGACCAAATCTGATGAACCCCGTGACCAAGGCTCAACGATTGCTGCTCACAGTGAGTATGGGTTACAAAGCAACTCACTTAAATCGAGGAACACATGTTAGGTTTGAAAACCCCATTCCTGCTATGCACTCGTTTATTGTTATCTTAGGTTAGCAGTGTGTGGCTAAATAGACGCCATTTGTATTCACGTTATGCAACCCACTGAGCTATCCCTGTAATGTGCGAGCTTTAGTTAGCGAGTGTGACTCAATTTTGTATTTCGTAATCCCTATTAGGCTGCTTAGGCTGTGCCTGCACTAGGCCTCATTACTCGCGTTGCTTACCTCAGCAGAACACCGTATTTCATTATTATTTTCTCTTCTGTTCAAGGCTGCTTCCCGACTTACTAATGAATAGGCCATTCTGCCTTTGCATACCAACCCAAGTGTGTAGTTCTGCTCCCACGTTAGGAGATGCGGTAACCTTGAGTTACAGATAGCATGTACCCATATGGCAAGTGGCAGCCCATCCTTCTGTGCCTCCTTTGTTCATGTTCGGCCCGGGCCGGTAACTTTCCACTGTGGTTGGAGGCTTCTGGGAGGAATGATTATGGGTTGTGGGCTGTTGGGGGTCAGTCCCTCAGCAGACATCTTAGGGTGCAGGTCTGACTGGACTCCTCTGCAGAGTATTGCTAATAAAAGCTTTTTTGTATTCTCTACTGTCTGACCGACTCTTCATTCTTGGGAAGGCATAGCAGGTGGTTGTAAGTAACCCGAGTGGCCCCTAAGGACCACTTCCTTCACACAGTAAATACTGCACGCTCTAACACTAAATGGGAAGAATATTAATGAAAATTATTTATGGAGGGGGAGTGGGATAGGATTCAAATTCTTGAAATAAGTCTCTTTAAATGCTCAGTTTAAATATATGCAGTTTAATTATGTGCACCAATCAAGCCTGACCAACGGAAGACTACACTGCATGAACCACAGTGTGTTCAACAGCTGCCCCCGATGGCACACGAAGGATGCTTTCTTCTTTCGCATAGTGTGATCATGTCCCAGACTGTCAGAATATTGAAAAGCTGTTATGACAACACTGTCCCATCTGATGGGTAGGACCAACATATGTGATCCAGCAGTCTGTTTTTTAGGGGATATGTTGAAAGCTAGAAAAGCCAGAATGGAATGCACATGTATTGGTTTGTCAGTATCACTGGCTAATCACCAGATAGCCAGGTTATGGAAGTCCCCCCTGCTACAAAAATTAGAAGGTTGGGAATCAGACACAAGAAGGTGAGTGAAATCTAAAATTGGAGTGATAAGAAAAATTTCTAGAAAGATTGGTGTGGTGGGCACAGCACGTGTAGGATGCAGTAGTGATATATCTCCCTAATGGAGCTCTTCTACCCCCATGAAATGTGTCTTTGGATTTGTCGTGTAGTGAGGTTATATTGTATACTAGGTTTCAGGTTAATGAGAGGAGGTATGAAGGGTCTGTAGGCATGAAAGGTATGAAAGGTATGTCAGAAATAATAACTGATCAATAGCAATGAATATTGTTTGAGACTGCTTACTGAGTATTATCTGCCATTCTTAATATAATAATTGGCTGTACTGTGTTACTTATCAATCAAGTATTGAGTAATTTATGTTTTTTGTTAAGACATATATTTTACTGATATGTCTGTGTGATGAACCATATTCTTTCTTAATCCCGCTGCTAAATATGTGTATGTGGCATATGAATATACATTTAATTTGAAGCGTCAATAAAGCTATCTAAAAAACAAAATTACAAAAATGCATGTGGAGGAGAACAATTTTACATTTGCATAATAAATGCATTTAATAGCAAAATGTGATTCACATCTTTAAATAATGTGTGCGTATTAATAATATAATTTGCAGTAGGTGTCCGCACTTAGGCATTATGAGCAGCACCCGAGTTAACATGCTGTGTAATTTAAGGTTAGCCACATTTTTATTGTCATTTGGAATGTCGTATTTTACACTTTTAAGGCTGAGAGGCCTGCCCATTTCATTTTTGTTTGTTTTACACGTCATGTGTTTTTCCACTTCATATGCTGTGTTTTCCTAGATGCATTTTGCTTGCTAGTGAATAGTTTATTGTTATGTTTTAGACAACTGATAGTGAGGTTCTCATTGGAAGAAGAAGAAAGTGCCAAGATGGGAGAGCAAGTCATGAGAAGAGCTGACTTTACAATCTGTCCAGTGTAACAATTCAAGGACGTAGCAATGCATGGATTATTGTGAAAGGAGTCTATGACGGCAGCCTTGCCTGCCCAGACGTCAGTCTATATTACTTAGCCTCACAGCTATTGGTTGTGAATGATTGGGTCTACACAGAAGTGAGGGCACCAACCTATAGAGTAGGCAGAGATGCAATGGTAGGGGGGGAACTGTGAATCGCTCTTTTACGCCAAAAAGACACGCCTTGAGTGGCCCTGCCACACAGCGACTGTGGTGGCAGGCTGGAGGGAGGCACATACAATTCTGGGATGGCAGGATAAATTAACAAGCATGACGCCGGGAGGAGCCAAGATGGCGACCGGGACGGCAGCGTAGATTCCCGGCTCCGTGAACCTCCGCATCCCGCACGGATATCCTGCACGAGATCCTCAGTCTGCGCTATGAGATCGTGTTTGTGAATGAGAGTGGCAACCGATCGTGTAACTCCGAGGTTTCTGGCTGCCGTACCGCCGGAGAAATCTGCAGTTGAACTTTGCGGCCCGTGCAGCCCCGGAGCCGGGACCTCGAGTGGACGCCTTGGCCGGGTGGCAGTTTAACAACAGCGGCCTGTGGTGACTGGGTGGAGTCGGTCCACCGGAGCGGTGCTGCCCTCGGCCTGCATTTTGCCGTAGTCGCTCCCACTGCTAAGCGTAGCGGACCGAGGACATGCCCGGGGGTGCAATTCTCAGATTCTTCGGTGCTTCCCCCTGCCTTTGACGGTGAGCTGCCCGGACGCCGCCCCTAGCTCGCCCTGATCCTTGCGGGCTGCTCCCGGCTTTTCGCGGGAGCTGGTCCGTGGCGGGGACGACTGTTGCCCGTGACCACGCAACGGCTGGATTTGTGCCTGCCCCCGGACCCCTGTCTTCAGCGACGTGGACCTCGAGGCGCTTGTCCCTGGGTCCCGGCCCCAATACGAGTCGAGCCTTCCCGGCGGCCATCTTGTTGCTATGCAGCCTACCATCCTGTCCACTGGGTCGCAGCAGGATTGGGAGTGTGTGACTTTTGGGAGTGTGGCGGAGCGATCGCAGAGAGCTGTGCTGGGGTACGGCGACCTCTTAGAGGCCCTTGGTGCCCTTCATTTCTCCTTGGCTCGTGGCGCCGGGGTCTTGGGGAGTAAGCTCGATGGTGTGGCATCAGCGTTGGGACAGTGGCGGCATGCTGGTCCACAGGTACACAGGGGCTTCCCACACTGCCCACAGGAGGATAATGTCGCGGCCACCCCTGCGATTAGTGCACAGCCAGACACTCCGGACAGTATGCTACCGTGTGATCGGCTAACTGAGGGTTTGATCTGTTCCGGAGGTATTGGACCTGAGTGGAAGGTGGTGGCCTTGTCCCGTGCACGGCCTCCGGCGACCCAGGGACAATTCCAGCAACGTTTGTCTACTTTGGCTGATTCAGCCTTCCTGGACCTTGTGTGCAGTGCAGATCCTGGGGCAGCACTGGGAAAGACGTCCCTCCATGATGCGGACTATGTTGGTACTCAGAGACTTCCACCCCACCTGTGTGCGTCGCTTCCCGGTTGTTTTTGGACACTCCTTTACCTTGGAACATCGGACATGGTGCTGGGTCGAGGGGTAGGCATGGGCAGAATTGCAAAGAGTGGTCAAGGATGAGGCTGATCCTTCGGGGGTGGTCATCTAGTAGACGGGCGGACTCATGGTTGCATACTCTCATGGTTATTAGCATAGTTGGTGCATAATGCTCCCCATTCCCCTTTTTTGATATGGTCGATTTGGTGCTGCTTATTGTTTGCTGTGGGGAGACTTCACCGTGCGGGAGGGAGAAGCCGGGGGTATGTTTTGAAGGCCCTCCTCCAGTTTATTATACTTTCTCCACCCCCCCGTCTGGTGGGGTTCTTTCTTACTCCTTTTTCCCTGTTTCTTCTATATTTCGGGTCTAGTTCCAGGGCGACAGGCACACTGCTGGGGGGGGGGGGCATACTCATTTGCAGAGGTGCAGGGTGGGGGGTTGGGGGAGGGGACTCTTTAGTCTTTATCTCTTTTTCCATGGCCTCCTTTTTCTTCTTCGCTTTTTCTTGTTTTTTCTTTTCTGGGATCAGCGCGGTACACCTCCTTTGTTGTGAATCGTCGCCTCTTCATGTGTGCCACAGTTTCCGGGGTGTTCTCTGGGCGTTAGGTACCGGGGCCTGCAGGCGCAACTGTTTTTGATATTCTTCCCCATCCGGAATTTCCCGTGTCTGCGCCATTGATCCAATAGATTGCGGCTTATTGCTTACGTCTATTATTCTTGCCCCTTATCGCTGTTGGGAAATTGTTTGGCACCTGATCCTACTGTCTTGTTTCATTATAAAATGAAAAACCCTTTTTCTCCTGGTGTCCTACCTGCGCGGCTCACTGGCCGGACTATATTGGAATGAAGATTCTGCTCTCCGAGGTGCCGCCTGTGTTTACATTTGCTCTTATTGCTCTGATTGCTTAGCGGCCGGCCCCGGGGGGTTGTAGGCCCATACTTGTTAATGATTGAAATGTCAATAAAGGTTTAAAAAAAAAAAAAAAAAAAAAAAAAAAAAATCAAGCATGACGCCCCTGTGGGTCGGAGACCAGCTGAAGGAAGTGGTAACATTGGGAGGCTTCAGAAGCGGGCAGACAATAGGTACTGAACGGTTGGGAGAAGTGTGGAGTAACAATGCTCCTCTTCTATTCGAAGATCTACAAAAAGAATACAGTCTGTCCCTGGCTCAAAGATTCCCCTACCTACGACTCGCACACACCTTGCAGAGACGCATACAGCAGGGCTCGACCCTCCCGGGTCACTCCCCCCAGTGTTTCTAAACTGTGAACAATTTAATTGCTCTTGTTTTAATTTCCTCCAAAAGCACTGAAGATTGAAAATGGTGCTCCTGTCCTACAAATGTATATATTCCAGTAATTGTTCAGTAAGATCATGAATCACGTTTCATTACAATCGTCAACCCATCATTTTCCACTAGATCACTTTAATGTCCCTTGATCACACTATCAATCTTAAATTCTGTGTATTATGCCACCTCCTTCACCTCATATCTCTGTTATGTTTTCATCTTTTTTCTACAAAATGTGTAGAAATGTCCTTTCTTTCCAAACCCATGACAAAATACAGGAATTGCAGGACACTCTTTCCCATTGACTCTATGGCTTGGTTAACCTGATCAAAAACACTCACCTCTGGAATCTCTTTATTCACGTGCTTCCACGCTTCTTTTTACTGCCTTCATCGACCCATTTATTAAACTTTGATTTTCACGAGTCATCCCTCTTACTTTTTAAGTCCTTAACATATTTTCCTATATGTTCTACTCTTTTTAGGTCTCTCCTGCATTGCAGCGCATGCGTTGCTCGCCTTGGCGAGACCTATAGTCATTGCTTTTCTGTCTGTGTTCTTCGGAAGCGGGGTTTGTGTCCGCCCTGTCTCCTTTAGGCCCCGCCCACCGTGACTGGAGATTCTGCTCGCAGGAGCCCGAGGCAGCAGAGCAGCGGGAGGCAGCTCAGGAGGCTCATGTCAGTGGGGCTGGGGCAGTGTCAGTGCTCCCCAGTGCTGGAGGTCTCCATCCCTCCCAAGGTCCCTGAAACTAACCCTGGGGCCGTCAGAGCTCCTCCCCCTGCACGAGGCAGCAGAGCAGCGGGAGGCACCACAGGAGGCTCATGTCACTGCACCGTCTGGGGGTCCTGGATCCTCCGCTCGGACCCGCTGCAGATGAGGCTCCACGGGATGGAGAGGAGCCGGAGTGTTAACAGCAGGGTGTGAGGGCGGAGCCTCCAACTTCATAGTCTATTTTTGTGGGCGGGGACAAGTGGGATCGGCCTCCACCGAAGGCAATGGGGGCCCTGAGCGCTGCTGGTGAGTTAGCAGAGAGGCAGAGGACGGGGGTTGTGAGCGGGGGCCTCGCTGCGTGTGCTCTGTGCGCTGCCACGGGAGCTGTCAGTCAGAACTTGTGACAGACACACGGGCAACCTGACTCAATGCCTGCGGTGAGCTCTGACTCCACCCTTTGTCGCATACACGCTCCTGCCTGTCACTGTCGTCACTTAACCCGTTGTAACCTCTCGGGCTGGAGGCGGAGCCTCCTCTGCTACGGCCAATGCTGTCTGTGCACTGTTCGCACAGACTCGCCTCTTTACTGCCTGCCACAGGAGTGCGAGGCAGATCAGGCTCCAGATGTGTCCTTTGCTTTCAGTTTCACGTCACTAGTGTCCCCGGGCACTGGTGTCCCCGAGCAATGGCTGCATGCGCCCAAGTACCCCTCATGGGCGAGGTCTGATCAGAAGTCTGTCGGTCTCTTGAGTTCAGATTCCGGTTCCGCCGCCGCACATCACAACTCACGAAGCTGTGCGCTTCCTACTAACAGGGAGGGGGGCCTCTAAATCGGTGAGTCACCCAGAAGGATTGATTCTACAACAAATTAACAAGGACAGCCAAGCCAAGTGGCACAAGCTGCACCGTCAAAATGTTAATATTTGCATATGGAAGCTTTGACATTAGCACGTCACATGATAAAACTGCACTTAGACGTACTCATTAAAAGTGATAGTTTCTTACAGATGGATTTAGAACCATTCCTTCCCCGCCCCTACACTGGTGACAGTCCCATTAGTAAAATAAGAGACAGGATACTTTTTGTTTAAACGATGTCTGCGTCGCAGATCACTATCAAGCAACATTACGGTCTTTTAAATCAAACACAGTACATTTTTATGCAGCTGGTATTCAGAAATCACGTATTTGAAAATAATTGTAAAATAAAAAAATACCCAAGATCACAAAATACAAGCCGGAAAAATGTGTTTTATCCAAGCTCTCTGGTTTCACTTTGTAAAAATAAACAAACCGAGCGTCGCATAACATAACAAGCATTTGCAATGCAATACATCACGCATTTACGCAAGTTTAAGCTGTTGGCATTGTAAATGACAATGCCTTTTATTTATGTTTTAAAAACAAAACCAAAAATAGCTCAAACTCGCATAAATGCGAGACCTATTGCATTGCAAATGCTTGTTTATACACCTCCTCCAAATGAGGTTTGTCTTTCATCCACAGTTTTTTCCTGGGGTTTATCCCTTTTACATTTTAACACAAATTAATCTGAAATTCTCTCATTGATGGAAGTTCCAAATTTGCATGTGGACGCCAATATTCTTAGACTTGTTAAATAATCCTCAACAGATTTGTCTCTACCTTGTGCTGTCAATCCGAAATACAGCTCAAGTATTGCACTCACACAAGGTAAATAATTTATGTCTAGTTTATGAATGAATGCCTTATATTCATTCAAAGTTCTCATTTACTACTGGCTCAGGTCAAGCAGATTTTCTAGCACTTCCTGCTCTTCGGCACCTAAACAATGCAATAATAAAAAATATTTTCACTCTGCACTCAAATTTGTTCACATACTCGTGCACAGTTTGCAAATATATTTTTCCACTTGCCCCTCCAGGTGCTGGCAAGGTAGCGGTGTCATATTTTGCATTGTTCCTTGTTCTTACTATACAATTTTAGATTAAACTTGATCTATTATATTAAATCAGAAAAAAAACTAATTTGCTTGTGATTTCTTTTTATTTGAATATCTGTAGCTAGAAGGGCAATGTTCAAGGCACTCTACATTGACCACACAGCTTACCAAAGAAAAGGACCGCTAGAAATTCATATTAAATTCCAAGAAATACTAACCAAACATAACACCACGCTTCAGGCTTGCACCACTTATTATATCACCTTACCATAAGAAATCTATAGGAGGCACTACTTTCTCGGTACAATTGGATACTTGTTCTTGATTTGATTATTGTTCTACTGTGCACCCCACTCTCAAAACGCACATTTACTTGTATGCGAATTCGTCTTTGGGGGTGCTTCATTTGCGAATTCTGGTCATACGTGCACTCTGTTTTCCTGCACGTATTGACTACTTGTTCATAATCTGATTGTTGTTCAATTGTGCACCTCGCTCTCAAAATGCTCACTTTCTTGACAGCGTGTCAGTCATTGGGGGTGCTTCATATCCAAATTCTGGTCAGATGTGCACTCTTAGTTTTCCTGTGCATATTGACTACTTGTTCTTAATTTGATTGTTGTTCTACTGTGCACCCAGCTCGTTTGTTTTTGGGGGTGCTTCCTATGCGGATTCTGGTCATACTCACACTCTCCGTTTTCCTGTGCATATTGACTACTTGTTCATAATTTGATTGTTGTTCTATTGTGCACCCCGCTCTCAAAAGTCACACTTTCTGAGGTGCGTGTTAGTCTCTGGGGGTGCTTCACATGCAAATTCTGGTCATACGACTACTCTCTGTTTTCGTGCGCGTATTGACTACTTGTTCATAATTTGATTGTTGGTACACTGTGCGCCTGCTCTCTAGACACGCATTTCTTTGTGTGCGCATTTCTTTGGGGGTACTTCACCTGTGAATTCTAGTCATACGCGCACTCTTTGCTCTTGTTTGCATATTGACCTCATGTCCCTAATTTAATTTCATCAAACCTGCCCATCTCGGGTCTTTCAAGACGCGCACTATCCTGTGTGCATGTGATTCCTCGAGGGTTGCTTCATGCGTCCTCCTGCTGATACATGCACTCTACGTTCTCGTGTGCACACTCTTTTGTTATATCCCTCGCTTTTCTGTCATGTCACCAGCCTCTGCCAACTATCCTTACTAATATAAAGCAAAGAACGTTTTTACTGTCTTGAAATGTTCATGATTGTAAGCATGTAAAAAGTACTTTTTGATTGTCATTGTATTGCTTCAGGTTGAAAAGGGAACTGCTTTTTTTCACACAAATTTTACCTGCTAGCTCCTGAAAAGACACGCCCCAACTGACCTGTCCACTCCAAGCCTAGCCCATTCAGACTACCAGGGCACAACTGAATGCCCACGTTGTCATCAACCAGGGTCAACCCCACACCCTTCTCATGGCCCCTCAAACCACTGTGTGCATTCCTCTGGAGCACATGCAAGGAGCCTTCCCTAAAGAAAAGGCAAATATTTGTAAACATTGGCAAGAGTGGCACTTGCAAACCAAAGCACACCCATGCCCGTGGCCTAAGGAGGGAACATTCGACCCCAAAATAATTGAGCATACCAAAACACACATAATTACCAAATACTGAGGACATAAGAGGGAAAGGAGGGAGGCAACCCTTCACCTGTGGACTCTGTTAGAAGAAAGGGCACTAAAGGACACTGCAGCCCAGCCCACTGTTGAGGATTCAGCAACTCCTCCTCCATACACCAGCATGTGTGTGGTTACCCCTTAACACCAGCCTTGGGGTACCATAATCCCCCCATAGTAACAGCAGAGGAACCATTAACAAAAAGGGGATCCCGAACAAATGGAGTTGCTACAGACATAGGGGATCGCCATCACCCTCTCCCCTAGCCACTCCACATAGCCTAGGCATACCCCAGTCCAAGGCCACCCCACTTAGGAAACCAACTTGCAGTGCACCACAGAGGAGCCGGACATCAGCCCTTCCAGGGTCGGATGAGCCGGGTGGCTATCTGGGCGGTTCTTAGCCGTCTTTGACAGCGATCCTGCAAGCTCGGGTGACAAAGAAAGCTCTGGCTCCCCGAGGTCCAAAGGCAGAGCTATAGGGGGCATAAGAGTGACAGAAGAAGAGACACCCAGTGGGGAAAACACAGGAATGTCTAGGACAAAGATAGACAGATCCACATGCAGGGATATAGCTAAGAGACTTTGGGAGGAGAGGAGAACTACTTGCGCTCTGTAAGAAGAAGAGAGAACGGAGGCCAGGCGCAGAGAGCAAAGGGAGCATGAATTGAGCACAGTGATGCTACTCACCAGCCTAGGGTAACCGCACAGCGGATTACCACCCAGGTCCAAATCCCTGAGACATAGGGCAGAAAAGGAGATCAGGAGGCAAGGACATCTGATCCTCGCTGAACCTCGATGCTGCAAAAATAAGATACTAATAGCACAGAGATGTAGCTCCTCCCCAGAACCAGCAACCATTGACAAGGCACGGGGACATGGGAAGTCTAACTACCACCCCAGGTAGTTGCACTGAGGGAAGCCGAATTTTACGTGAACCCTTTCTGTAGTTTTGTAGCCCAATGGACAAGGGGAGAGGGCAAGTATGCTAGGCCCTGGCCACGAGAAGGGTCATTTGAGCGAGAAGACATGGCCATGGCACAGGATTGCATTAGGCATGAGGGATAAAATCCAGATTGGGACTTCCTCTATGTGCAGCAACGTCTTGCGAAGTGAGAAAAATACATCAAGGACAGGCCCATCACCCCTTCAGCAGCAAGGCAATTTCCCTTGCTCCTGCAGGGGGCCTGCAGCAACTGTTTATGTCCCTTGGGCCCAGATGGGCAGAGAAGGGCTTAGGACTAAGCTTCCATCCCTATTAGAAGGGGCAGGGAAGTAGATATCCTGCTTTGAAAAACCCACAGTAGGCATCGTACTCGCTATAGGGGACATTAAAAGCCTACTAAGTAGCCTGATAGGAGACCGGACTAACGCCATGTTCGCCCTAGCCCACATACCAGCAATACCTCTGATTAATACCCAACACAATGGGACAGTGTTTAACAAATATAGACATCAGATCTGGACGGCCCTGAGAGAAATGTTCCCAGACTGCCCTGGCATTGGGAGACTGATGGCAGAGACTATTAAGCCTGACAAAGGGATAAACAACTATCTCAGCAGAATGAAGGAAAGATTAGGCCAGGAGACAGGATAGCCATAGGTTAATGCAGGCCCGCAACTTACTTTTGTCTTCAATATTCTTAAAAAGGGACTACCCAACGAAGTACAAAACAGACTAGACAACATAGTTGGGTTGGACACAAAACCATGGCGAGAGATACAGGCCCATATCGTACATTATTACAAGGCGAAAATAGAAGAAGACGAAGGCAGAAGCAAGTACAGAGGGACACAGCCAAGTTGGTACAGCAGAAATTTCAAAAAAGCAAAGTTGGAGAAGTTGTAACCACAGCCACAAAGATGGTCATGATCCCAATGGGAAGACACACAGAACTTTCAGGGATTCCAAACTAATGATCGAAGGGCAAGAGGAATTTCCAGTGAAAGAGGAAGGGGAGGCCCAATGAAAGACAATAGAGAATGTTTCTACTGCCGTAAGATGGGATACCTTGAAGGAGATTGCAGGACCAGAATGTATAGCAAGCAACAGAGATTCATGTGAGAGGCAAGGAACACATACAATACCAGCCCAATAGCAACCCACAACACCTTCAGAGACAGAATACGTATGCCCCCAGTGGGCACCACCCTAAGGCGGGCATCTAGGAGCCCCCTCCTCACCACAAACACAGATGGATGGGCCACACCCATGGCAGGATCAGCAAACAGCAGGGAACCCATCCTAAACATTAGCAAAGGGCCTAGGGTTCCCCGCTGCGCAAGGAGGAGCAACTTTATGGGGATGGAACTCACTGTTCCAGCCCCAGAACCCCTATTGAGCCCAATGGAGGTGCCCAGGAACCTCATCTGTCCTGTATTGACAGTCACGCAAAGGTCGGATGAGAAATCCACTATGACGTTGGTATCAATGGCGTACCTTACACCTTCCTAGTGGACACCAGGGCCACAAGATCTTGCCTTAAGGAAAGGAATGTCCATCTATCACTGAATGCCATGGGCACGTAGGGATTTTCAGGAACTGTGAAAAGGGTTCCCTTCACTGAAATCCTTGACTTGAGGGTAGGTAGAACCCAACTCCAACGTCAAATACTTTATCATCCTTCATCCCCTAGCAACCTTCTGGGGAGAGATCTTAATAGCCAAACTAAACAGGACCATACACTTTTCAGAAGATGGAACCATGACTTGCTTAACCCCGGGATCTCCCCTTTACGACTCATGACCCTAAGACCCAACTCTGGTAAGGGCGATATAGTTCGTGCCTCAACAGTAGACCAGGCTACATTCTCCAAGGCAGTCCTGACCATCACTGCCAATGTCCCAATGCTTCTAGGGAGACAAGTACAGCTGCCCAAGGAATTCTTATTCCATCAGAAATGGCGCCAAAAGCGGGAGCCCCAGGCGAAGGAACTAGTGACAGTCAAGGCAGTGGAGATCAGACCCACTTACAGGGTCTTGATGTCCTCTAATAACAATCAAGTCACATGGGAATGCATCATTTTCTTAGACCCAGGTGTCCACGTACGGGACATATCAAGCAAACAACTGTCCGTTGACTACCCCGAACCCTCAACAAAAGTCTTTGAAGAACCCATAGACATCTACGTTGAACCGCAGCCCAGGGCCTCGTCAACTGTCACCACAGCAACATCCCTCGGAGATCAAGATTTCACACAGGTACCCACACTGCTCAGACATCCTCAGAATCCCTGCAAATCACATGCAACCAAATTGGTGACACTCATTGAGGCGCATCGGACATCATCATGGTATATTCTGACTCAACCTATGTTACAAATACTGTACATTCCAATATTAATAGATGGAAAAGAAGGGGCTTACTCAAATCTTACGGCACACCAGTAATGCACAGGGATATGTTAGAGCTCCTCATCAATGCATAGACGGTGCCAAAATAAGTAGCAGTCGTCAAGAGCACTGTACATACAGGAGGCCAGGATTTTATCTCCTGGGTCAATGCAATTGCCAACTGGGCCGCAAAGGAGGCAGCCTATGGAAACACTGGAGCAATCCACAAGTTCCCAATAGAGGAGGCTGAGAAGCAGCCTCCAGAGGACTCATCTCCACCTTCCGAACTACCGAACACCGAGACGGCTAGATTATTCCTCAGGGAAATACAGGAAGTGGCTCTCCCACATAAGCGAGAGCTCTGGGAATCTAGAGAATGCGCACAGACCCCCACGATCTCATCTACAGGGACACTTTTACAGGGAGACCCGTCATAGCCCAAAGCCTACTCTACACAGCCCTGAACCAGCTCCATCTTCCAGCACACACCCTTAAAGAGAGCATGCTCACCTACTTACAGCTAAACTGGTTTATTCCCTATACGGAAGAAATGATCTCTATGTCCCTAAATGAGTGCACAGTATGGCAGCAGCACTCACCTAAACCTACACTGAAGGTCATAGTCTCATCTAGACCGACACCCTCTGGGCTATTTCAGGCACTACACATTGATTTAATCGACATGATCGACAGGTCTGCTACTTACTGACATCTAATTGTGGTTGTCTGCCCATTCTCTAGGTGGCCCCTGCATACACTGCAACACTAAAGCCACAGCTACCTATCTGGTTTGAGAAGTCATACCCAGTTGGGGGATACCAGGGGTCATCCCATCAGACAACGGGTGATATTTTGGAAATAAAATGTTCAAAAACATTTGTACCCTGATGGGCATAACCCACAAGCTGGTCTCAACATACCACCCCCAGATAAGATCTATGTAAAATACTGTGTTATTTTCTTGAAAGTGCCAAGTCCCTAACACATCACCCATTTTGAGTGCACCTACGTACAATATCATACCCGAAGTCCTTTACATCCTGACAGAGCAGGAGGAGATCCAGTCCATGTCGGACAAACTCAAGAAAAAGGGGCAGACCCGGTATTGGAACACAGGGCCTAAAATCAGCTCCCACAAGGGTTTCTGGGAGATCACCAATCCCTCAGCCCAGTGTAAAAAAGTGTCCGCACAAGTACCAACCTGTGGACCAAGGCTAGTCCTTAGTGCAACTGGAGATATATTTATGAACAACAAGTGGAACACCAAAGTTCAGCTCACCTGCACAGCCATCAATTTGGGAACAAAAGTGACAACAGTTCCTGTGGTTGTGGGTTGAATGATATTCTACTGACGCAATGCCAAGACACCTGGATAAGGAGAAACCCATAATATTCAGGAATCCACCAGGGTTTACCTTGTGTTTTAGGGGGACAGGACTGTACCTGTCAGGGTGAACCGCATTGGCAAGAGTATAATGTATAATAATGAAATATAGCGGGGCACCTTCACCTTGATGGACTACTACTGGCAAAGCGGCGAGCACGCTGATAGCCAGCTCATCCCAGACTTGCGAGAGGGGTCTGCTCACTGGTCACCCTCTACACTACCACATGGATCACACCCGGAGAAGATCTTTCTACACTGCATCACCACTCCATGAGCAAAGTTACCATGCTTCTACACCAAGTATACAAAAGAAGGTCAGCTGAGTACTTTGTTTAGGACAGATTCAAGGACTTTCCTATAGAGTTCTGGCTCTTCACTGATGCACAAATAGGTGTAGGAAGTTCAATCCCCTTCTTCACCGTGCAAACCACAGCCAACGCTTGGTGGCTGCAGATCTCCAGGTAGGAACTGCTGAAAATGGTGCACACCACTAACAATGTCCTCAACGCAATCTAAAAAGAAATGCACACCATCCGCCTCATGGTGATGCAGCACCGGTATGTGTTGGACTTAATGACCGCAATGGGCGAGGGCATAGGTGATAAGATAGGTACAGCATGCTGTGCCTTCATCCCCATGAATGACTGGACAATGGCACACTGTCAATCGCCATTGAAGCACTGCACAACCTACAGCAGGTCATGATTAAAAAAGGTGGTGCCCAATCATAGAATGGCTCACATGTTTGTTTGCCTGGGTAATACACAAAGCAGCCCTTGTTGCACA
This sequence comes from Triturus cristatus, assembly GCF_964204655.1. Classification (NCBI taxonomy): domain Eukaryota; kingdom Metazoa; phylum Chordata; class Amphibia; order Caudata; family Salamandridae; genus Triturus; species Triturus cristatus. The sequence goes on from NC_140588.1 coordinate 567,588,621, forward strand.
TAACATATCAAGTCAATACTTTTTGGGTCCCCCACTACTCACTTTCAAGTGGAGGAAGTTCTAGTGCATACCTATGAACCCTATCATATGTATTAAAAAAAATAATAAGACAGGTCAGGTGCGTCGTGGTGAGCCCTACATGTAAGAGGAGTAAAAGTGTATATCTATAGTAAGTGCCTCACGTAAGCAACCACCAAGGAGCGATTAGCAGGTTCTTGCCAAATTGCTCACTCTTTTATCATCTGCACTTTCCTATATTAGGGAACAGAACCAATACTCAAAACATGTGTGGAAGAATATTGTAGGAGTACAACCTAAAAACTACCTTTTGTGTGTGAAGCACATCTCAAAAAAAACTCCCTATGAATCCCCTTGAAGAAAGGAGAACTTCTTCCTCACAAGCACCGAAAAAGTAAAAATGTGTTGCGAAAAAGCACTCTGCATACATCTTTAATTTGTAGTACCCGCATTCATGATTAAAAACCATACCATGTTTTAGACCATTTTAAGTCAACACCTGACATGTTTCATTGCCAATTCACTTTCTGGCAAATTCATCAAGGAATGGGGACCTCATTCCACCCTTGGAGTACACCGGACCACGCGGCTACCAGGTGAAAGCCTACCAGCAGACCGCAGGCAGGAAACAGATTTAGGGACCACACTCAGTTGCCGCCGGGCTCTGCGTTTTTGCATCTGAGCAACCAAGTTACTTTTTTGCAACTCTTTTTTAACTTTTTCAGAGTGATAATAAGCTACGTACGACACTCATGTAGCTGGGGTGGAAATAGAGCGCCTGCGGCGCCGCTGGCGGGGCCGATTTTATTCCACTGACTATTCCACATGTGCAAGAGGAACATTCATTTGGGTTTGGGCAGGGACCTCCTTTGCAACTGAAGTGGTTAAATAGACGCCAATGGGAGATAAGTCATTATAAAAGCGTGACTAAATGGAACACCACTGGTTCTGGGGCTGGTGTACGCTCCTAACGTAGAGCATATATCCAATTCTTTCACTCCCTCATGAGGGTCTTCATGGCTGATAGGAGGGGACTATAATGCTGTACACTAGACTGCTCCTTTCCCCCGCTGCCGGGTACGCAGTCCTCGAAAAAGGCTCAAGCACTGAGGGAATGGCTTCACCACTGGTCACTGATAGACCTGTGGCCAGAACGTCATCCTACCATGAGAATATACTCCTATTACTCGTCCCCACATGATCTACATGTGCGCCTGGATAGAATAATTGGCTCCCCAGTGTTTCATGCCATGCTTGAACAAACAGAATATCTCGGGCGCACACACTCTGACCATAACCCACTATTAGTTCATCTGTCATGGGCATCACCCCACCCGCCAATGCCGATATGGTGCCTCCAACCGGCGGCCCTAGAAGATGCATGATTCCGTGAAGCAGTAGGGGCAGCTATGGCTGAGTATTTTGAACTAAATGCTGTGTCGGCAGGCGGTGCACTCACAGAGTGAGAGGCGTTTAAAGTATCCATCAGGGGTAGCTGTCTAGGCATCTACTGGAGTATCCGCAGGCAACCGAAAGGGGCAGTGGCACGGATAGAAGCAGAACTGATGCAATTAGAAACAGATTGGGCAAACAAGTCTGTAGGCATAGCGGCAGTAGAAGCAAAAAGAGGGGAGATGGCAGAGCTGTTGGAGCGTCTGCGCCATGTTAATTATGTTGCACCACATTCAGCTCGTGCACATGCTCAGTCAGATAAATCAGGGTGATTACTGGCATGGCTTATCCGGCAAGATCAAACATTAAATCCTATAATGGCCCTTCGTACTGGAGAATGCCCGCTGCTACACACACCACTAGAAATACATGCAGAGCTAACACATCACTACACAGCCCTCTATGCATCAAGAACACATTCAGCCATATGGAATTCACCTCCCTGCTCGCACAGACAACGATTCCATCGCTGCATCAGGCACAGGCATTGGAGCTAGATGAGCTAATCACCCCTATGGCGATAGGAGCAGCGATAAGAGCAATGGCTACAGGAAAGACCCCGGGCACAGACGTCCTCCCCTCCGATTATTTTAAAGCCAATGCAACTACAGGAGTGCCACATCTATAGCAAGTATACAACAGTGCGCTAGATATAGGCAGCCTCCCCCCCTCCATGTGGGAGGCGTTGCTTGTATCTCTCCTCAAGCCAGACAAAGATCCGACGGAGCCTTGTTCGTACCACCCATTAGCATTACCATACTCAGACTACAAGGCCCTTGTTCCACTACTGGTGGGAACTGATCAGAATGGCTTTGTCCCAGCCCGCAATACATCGCTGAATCTCTACCGATACTTCAGGGTGGCAGCGTACTCTCCCCGAGACTGGCCCCACTCTGGCTGTCGGGTATTAGACATGGAGAAGACATTTGACTCCCTTGAGTGGGATTACCTTTTCGCGGTGCTCACTAAGCTAGGTGTCACTAGACCTTTCCTCCAGCTGGTGAAGCTACTTTATACACGGCCAACGGCAAGGGTGAAAACAGACGTATCCAACTCCGAGCCTATTACGATCGGACGTGGTTCTCGGCAGCCCCTGCAGAAGCGGTTTGCCTTGGCGGTAGAGCCTCTGGCAGCAGTGTTAAGGGAGCAGGGCGTAGACTGGCGCATCCCCTGGGTGACGGCACGCATGTAGTATCTCTGATACTGATACTTCTTAAAGATGTGCGCGTACTCCCGTCCTAGCTCATAAACTGGAGACATTTGCCACTCTCTCGGGCGTGAGAGTCAAGTGGAGCAAGTCATGCTTGCATCCTTTTGGTCAAGAACAGCCGGACCCTGAGCTAACCTGCAATGGAGTCTGCATACCCTGGCAGCCTGACCCGTTCAGATATCTTGGAATTTGTATTTACAGTACGCGGGCAGATCTCCTGAAAGGTAATCTGGGTAGAGCAATCACTGCGTTACGCTCACAAATAGCTTTCTGGTGCACTGGGGCTGTCAGTAGCAGGTCGCATTGCATTAGTAAAAATGGTGGCACTCCCTAGACTGTTGTACTACTTTGCAAAACCTGCCTGTATATGTGACCCTGTATCACTTCCGGAAACAAGATGCTGCGGGAATTTATATGGAATGGCGGCCAAAGTCGGGTTGCGTTTGCGAAGCTTTGTCTCTCGGTGAGTGGGGGATGTCTGGTGGTTCCTAATATGGAACAATACTATCTGGCATTACAATTACAATGGGTGGTGAGGTGGTTGGTGCCTCGGAGCCAGCAGGGACGGATCCCCCTTGGTTTGAGGAGGACATTCTTCACGTCTTTTGCCCGTGTGCTAGGGCCCGCCAGCCGGAACAACTGATGCTCAAGGTGGCGCATAGAGTACATCGCAGAAGCCTCTACTTGACGCGTGTGGTTACCCAATACGCATCAGCCCTCTCACTACTGGGCCCACCTAGGGGGAGAGGCTCAATACCCACGGAAGAACTGGCGCCCTGGCTGATGCGGGAGTGCTGACACTATGCAACTTATATCAAGATTGGCCACTCACTCCATTTGTGGACCTGGCAGAGACATACGGGGTGCCACTTGGCCAGTTTTTACTATACCACACAATTCTGGCAACGTACAGGTACAGCTGGGGAAACATGACCGCAGAACAGCCTACACACCTCACGGTGCAGTATCTGCATGTCATGGGTAGGGGTAGATACCAAACCAGATGATTTGCAGACTCACTCCGGACCCACACAACGACATCAATGATCCCTGGCAGACAGCAGTGGGAAGCAGACAGAAGGAGACCATTTATGGATAAGGAATGGTCGGAGGTATTGTTTAGCCCTGCACATATTCCAAGCAACTCTCGCTTTTAACTTATACAGCACTACATTATTCAAATGGCCTACCTTACCCAGGGGAGGATCAACAGGATATATGGGCGTACAGACCGGGCCTGCCCTAGATGCAACCATATCGGAGCCGATTTATTACATATGTTGTGGACCTGCATGACATTACACACTGTGTCGCATCTGTGACATCCTGATGGTGGCGACAGATCGCCATCTGGATCGCATTTGTGAGGAGTGCATTTTGCACCTCTTTGCTACAGGTAAAAAGCTGAGGGCAAAATCCCGTTTCTTGGACCTGCGCATGCTAACTTCAAAGCGCCTGATAACTAAAAGGAGGAAAAGGCTGGAGCCGCCATCATTAATAGCATGGAGTCAGTCTCTATTTGTATGAGCTAGAGCAGAAGCCTCAGCGCTCTGAATAGAAGACATCTGGGGGCTACGTAAGGTCCCAATATCGTTGCAATGGGAAGTCATGCAACAGTGATTGCGCGGGTCAATGGAGAGGGACTCTGAGGCTGCGGCTATTGACCCAAATGGGGGCCCGCATCCGGAGGGAACTCACAATTAGAACCCACCTCTGGGACATGGTAGACTGGGGGGTTTCGTCCCAGCTCACCCAGCCTCTATACTGGAGTCTCTTTAACGGTGCCGGTACCCTGAAGGGGCGGCGGGGTGGGGGACACTGATGGGATTGTCCTAACAGCAGCAATTATACTTGCATGAGTGCGCCCATGATTGCAAATTAAATTAAGTCAGTCTCAGTGCCAGACCCACCTTTATTTGCGCCAGCATAACTTCCCACATCCCACAGAAACCATGGACAGATATGTGTAGAGCCTGAAAGTATTGCACGCTACTTATGGCACTGCACATATACCGCCTGCACTCATGCTACTAGACTATGTAATCCTTAAAGGGGACAGAAAATTGGAGACGCACTACACAATGTAGAGCTGCGCAACTATATTATGCTCAGAAGTTCTTGTTAAATGTCTTTTAATCTGTTGTAGAATTACTTGATAGCCGGCCACAGCTGTGGCAGGGATTGTGAAAAGTTGGACTAGGTACTAGATATAGCAAAGCATTAAATGGTTAGTTGTAAAACTGTATAGACACACTAATTGTAAATGTGTGACTTACATCTGATCGTCATTATCACCAGGAAGCTTTGCAAATGCTATTTTTATATCATGAATAATGTGTGCAGGTGTACATAAAATACCAAAAAAAGCAATAAACACATTGTTTTAAAAAAACATAAGCTGCGTACGACACGATGTTGAAGAAGTAACGCTTGATGATATCAGGTAGGGGGCGCACATAGATATTGTATAAAGTGGGGCTCAACGCTGAGCCCTCCAGCACTCCCTGCAGAAGCAGAAAAACCTCAGATTAATCGCTCTGTCTGTATTTCTTTTTTTTTTTTTTTTTATTTTATTTATGAGTTTCTGATAAATATAAACAGGGCACAACACATTTGAAATGAAATAATATACAAAGCAGTAAACAGGAAAAATATCGTTGCCATACACAATGTCTCTATAAAATACTCTTATTACTTCAAAGCTTCAATAGGGAGTCAGATAGGATCCTCTTTCCATTTCTTCATTGGATCCCAAATTTTTCTTCCTAATTTTCTCCCTCTTTTCCCCTTTCTAGCATATATAGCGTTCTCTAAATTATATATTGCCAATAATCGAGCAAACCATTGATGGTACGATGGGGGTATAGGATCTAGCCAGGCTGAAGTTATACATAGTCTTAATACTGCCATGGCAACAAATATAAAGTATCCCCCCTTCATGTGTATGTCATTATGGTTAACCCCAAGGAGGATTATCGATGGAGACAAGATTATTTCTACAGCTAAAACTCTAGATAGAAATTCCTCGATATTCTTTTGAGTAGATTGCAAATGGATACATGTTGCAAGCATGTGAGTCAAACCAGCCTCTGAGCTTCCGCATCTCGGACATCTAATTTCCGAGATTCCTCCCCACTGAGCAATTCTCGCAGGAGTGTAATAAAGATGGTAAATAGTTTTGTAGTGCTGCGCCTGTAGGGGTGCCGAACATAAAATACTCTGTCCCAACTCTAGTGACACATGAAAACACTCTTCTACTATATCCAACTTCCTCCCCCATTTCTGCGCCATTCTATCCTTATCGTCTTGTTTAGCCTTTATCAACTCTGAGTAAAACCTCCGAATCGTGCAGTCTGACCCAGCTTGTACTAAATCCATAATTGGAATACTGCAAAACCCGGCTGGACCCCCCGCTTTGTTTCGATATAACTTCTTATTTGCAAAAACTTAAAAAATGTCTTGTCTCAAGTCCATAGTTTGCCTGTAGCTCGGAGAATTGCAAGACCCCTTGTGTGGTCCTAATGTCTCCCAGCATCCTTATCCCCTTTCTTCCCCATTCTCCAAAAACCCAACCTGCAAAAATATCTACTGGGATAGTAGGGTTCGCGCTCATTCTAGTGTATGCATTATATTTCCCTAAACCAAAACTTTTTGAGAATGCTTTCCATATATTATAAGCTGCTAAAACCGTCTTAAATCGCGTCCTTTTAAAGTAACAAAAATCGGTTTGTTTTAAAAATAAGTTCTCAGCTTCTACCCCCATGACTAAGACGTGAATTGCCAACGTGCCAAACTTATCCTGTCCTTCGACCTCTGCCCCTCCTATCAGGCCCAGCATATTTTGTAGGGCCGCTGCCCAATAGTATAGTTTTAGGTCCGGAAGGGACCAACCGCCCCTATCACGAGGCAGTGCCATGAACCTAAGAGCTCTCCTTGTCTTTCCCTTTGCCCAGATAAATCTATTATTCATATGTTCACATTCCTTAAACCATAAATACTGACGCAAATTTTTTTTCTAAAATACTAGCTACAAGGTTTGCCCAAATAATTGGCTCCCTTGTGAGTATTAACCAGCATGGATTTATTCCGGGGAGGGGTACGACTCACCATACCCGTAAGGTCATTACACTTTTTGATGCCATGGAGGTTTTAGGAGACCCGATGGCCGTAATGTTATTAGATGCAGAAAAAGCATTCGATCGGGTCTCCTGGAACTATTTGTGGTACATCTTGAGAAGAGTAGGGTTCAAAGATGGTTACATTAAGGCAATCCAAGCGCTATACAGAGCTCCAAGCGCTGTAATCCGGATTAACTCAGGCTTAACTAAGTCTTTTCAAATTAAGAGAGGCACCAGGCAGGGCTTCCCTTGCTCTCCGCTTTTATTTGCGATGTATATTGACCCCCTGGTTCGAAGACTAGAGAGCTGTGATATGATCTGCCCAGTATGCACGCCCATGGGATATAGCAAGGTCCTCGCATATGCCGATGACGTGGCAGTGATTACATCTAATCCCACAGAAGCTATAGCGCAGGTTGAAATTGAGGCCATCAGATTTGGACAAATATCGGGCTACAAAATGAATGCCAATAAGACTCAGATAATTAAGAACAAGTATGTAGACTGCCTTGACTATCGGGTGGTGCAGGATGCGGTGTATTTGGGGGTAACTATCTCTTCCGATTTAGATACGTTGGTAGAGAAAAATACGACACCAGTCTTTCTTAAGGCAAGAAAGGATCTAGATAGGCTCGAGAATCTTCATCTTTCCATTGTGGGGCGCACTAATATTATAAAGATGTTGATTTTACCTAAGTTTTTATATCTCTTCAGGGCAATACCATTATTATTTGAAACAAAATGGTTTAAGGAATGTGAACATATGATTAATAGATTTATCTGGGCAAAATGGTTTAAGGAATGTGAACATATGATTAATAGATTTATCTGGGCAAAGGGAAAGACAAGGAGAGCTCTGTCTGTATTTCAGCCCTGTCGTCCATTCTTCTGTCCATCTGTATGCACCTCCTTGTGTGTTTTCAGATTATATATGTGTTGTGTGGAATTGAATAAGGCCTCTTCACTAAGGTAAACCTACACATGAGTAAATCTACATGTGTAAGTTTACTCTTACACTTTTGAGTAAATTTGTGCTTTTGGATATGCATCATTTATGAGTGTAACGTTACGCAAACATGTAGGCTTACGTGTCTCCACTCCCTGAAACAGGAGGTTGAGCCAATTTTACAAGTATAAAGCTACTGCCAAAAAGTAGCAGTAGTAAGTCCAGCATCACACATGGCCAACCACTGGTTCTGCTACATCATGCCATAGAAAGTAATGGAATATGTACTTACAATAGAGCCCCATAGGAAATAATATTAAATAAAATTATTTAAAATAGTTAGAACTATAAATAAATATAATTGAATGTTAACAAAATCTACAAATAAAACATGTTGTTTTAGTTTTCAAAATGTAATACCCTTCTTTTTTTTAATTTAAAAATTAATTCAACATTAATTTGTATTAAAATATAATTAATTAATTTTAATTATTTCTATACATCACTATTATTAATTATTAATACATAATAAAAAGATAGTTTTAGTGTAAGTGGGATTTTTTTGTTGACAAACATAACGTTAATTTAATTTCATAATTTTAATTAATTAAATATTTAACCTAAGTTAAGTTAATAGTGTTGTAAATTTTTTTTATGTCGTTCTACATTTGAAATAATCATATAAAAATATTTTACCTTCAAATTTAATACTAACATAGTTTACTATGTTTTTAAAGTATATTAAACTTTTTTACTTTTTCCTATACTTTACCATATGTTGCTCTCCGCTCCGTAGGTGGAGATCTAGCTATGTTAAAGTATAGGGAAAAGTATTAATGTTTATTAAACTTGACAAAATATTTGTATGATAAATATTAATGTAAATAATGTTTATGAATGTATTTTAAATGAAGAACAAAATAAGAAGGTTACAGAATTAATAGCAATATTTTACATTTAAAATTTAATTATTTTGAATATATTAATTTAAATATAATATTTTTCTGAAGTTTAAATAAAAAATGTCCCACCTAAAGTAAACAATATATTTTTTATTATAGATTGATAATTACAAGTGTTTTAAAGAATAAAAGTAATGGGGTTTTTTGTAATACAAATAGTTATATTCATTTTTTAATTTAAAAAAGTTTATTAAAATATTTCTAAACTTAATAATAAATATGTTGTATTTGTAAACTATTTTTCTAATATTAAATTAAATGTATATATATTTTTGGATAGCTTCATTAGTTTAATTTAACGTTATTTCCTGTGGGCTTTTATTTAAAGTCCCTACCTCTATTGATTTCTGTGGGAGGGCACTGTAGTACAAGTGGTTGGCCATGGGTGGTGCAGGGATTACTCCAGCTCTGAACTAGAGTACATTTACTATTGTATTTTGTAATTTTTGGCTGTAGCAACTTTATAAGTGCAGTTTGTGAATAGCAAATGGATTACTTTTTTGTGAGGAATGAATGTCTCTCCCTAAACCCTTCTTAAACCTATCCTAGCCTCTCCTTACCCCTCCCTAAACCCTGCTTATTTTGTAGTGAGTGCTCATTTTTCAACCATTCCTAAGGTATACATTTACTTCTTAGGGGTCGATTACGGTCTCATTTGGAAATTGTCCCGAACTAATCGGTTCCAAAGAATCGGGTCCTGCAAGTCGGGACAACCGATTACGATGCTTCCCAACATTGTTCAGTCGGACTCGCATTGACTTCAATGGGAGCCTGTGTTCCGAACGCGGACACAGTCTCCCATTGCAAAAAGGGGTGGTTGGGGAAAACTTGCACCCAATGGTGCCTGCTATATTGTGCATAGTTGGGAACAGGGGTCCCTTGGGTACCCCCTCAGGCTACATTTGCATGCCTCCGGGGGAAGGGTGGCCCGCAACGGGCCTCCAAAGACTGATTCCAACAGCCGTTTCATCGCAGGCAAACCAAATTGGAATGGCTGTCAGAATCGCTCATCGTAATCGCTCGTCTGGAAACCGTATCCAAAGAGCCGTATGATTCGGCTTCGAAAGACTCGGACCATCCCAATGCCTTTCGGAACCAATTCGGCCTGCCCGTACAGTTTCCAGGCATCGTAATCGATCATTGGGAAAAATCTGTGTAATTCGGTTGGAAACGAGGGTTCCGAATCGGATTCTGAAATACTGAATCCCATCCGGAACCTTTCCTAACGACATCGTAATTGGCCCCTAAGTAGTAAACGTACTTGTGTGCAGAACTCCCCATTGAAGATATGAGAGTTGGAGGTTTAGTACTTTAGTAGTACTATTCTAATATTATTAAACATACTACAAAATGGAGTTTGTGAATAGGACCTCATGTGTGCATGTATATGTGTTTGGTGCGTTGAATGTTGTGTCTCAGAAGAAGAATTCCGCAAGTTCATGACCTATCTGGATAACTATAGGAATATAACACCTCTGTGGCCGCAAGCAAATGGAATGTCTCAAGCCAGCCACTGAAGATAACAGACATCAAAGGGCCCATGATAACGGCCTCGTCAGGGTCTTGCTCTATCACTGGAAACAGCTCTGACTTCTAATGATTCAGGACATCAGATGATGATGAAGGAGAGGCACTGCTAAGTGTCAAACAAAAGTCTCCCAGCGACGACACTGAGGAGTGGGTGGATGTAGCCACTCACAGCAGCTTTTTCTTTGTTTTCTTCTTTGCTCTTATTGCTTTGTTTTTCTTTTGGTTACTTCTCTTTTGTCTCTCTTACAACATACTAGTTGCATGGGGAGAGCATAACACATGGTCATTTTCACCAACTAAGGCAGGCGAGGGGAGAGTGTTTATTTTGTCAACAAAGGGGGGAGATGTCTGAGCGACGTGTGTAGGCAGGTACTAGGACCCTGAACAGAACAGATGAGGAGGAGACTGGACACCGGACATCACTTCTGGTCAGGGAGCAGAGACAGAGGACACTCTAGGAATACCCATGAGGAGGAAGTGCTGGGGCACAGGGGACACAGACAATAGACAGCAGGGGGTCTCTTTGTGTTCACTGGTCAGTACCTGGATGAGCAAGGACTGGCCCCTGAACACAAACCTCCCCGGACCACCCCAGCTCACCTAAATCACCGATAGCTTAGCTACCCCATGCAGATTATGGTTTTGTTCATGTGTAGGGAGGGCAAGGAACAGGGCTTAAGAGGTGTTAAAAAATCGCATGTATGATAGATAATGAAGGACTAAAACCACTTAAAACTGGCAAATCAGACAGAAACAAACAGGCAGGGACAAATACAAGGCTGGAGCAAGATGAGAAGAGCGCTGCTGTTGGCGTAACCTTAATGCACACAGCTCCGTGCGCCCCTCAGAATAATGGCGCCCTGGGCCTGGGCCCAGCTCCCCCATGATAAAGCCCGGCCCTGCATAGAGATATGCTTTTAATTCATATCTCCGAGGAGACGTCGTGGTTTTCATTAAGGGGTTTCCGGTCCAATCAGAGAGGCCCTCTTGAGGAGACTGCTGTTTGGACAAGTTAACATATGTTTTTATCCTGGGTGCTAGATTTGTAATTACATTTAGTCAATGCTCCCACTGGAGCGACGTCAACCCTCGGCTCTCCCCAGTCACCCTTACCGCCCTGCCGTAAGATGGAAATATACAAGACTGCATGCCATATTTTGTTACACTGTGATTTTAGTGGCGGAAAGTCCATTTACAAACAGTTTTCCTTCCATACAGTAAGTTGTTTTCGAATATTGGGCGGATAGTCTTATTTTTGTTCACTTCGGCACCCTCCCTCTTTGTATTACATCGTGCTCACATTTTGCTACTAGCAGCTTCTTGCATGTTTTTTCCCAGGATAGCTGTTTACGTGAATAGGCACACTTGTGGGAAATAGCGAGGCCTCCAGTCACCTTCCTGCGTGTAGTGGTCGCGGTGGGGTGGCTATTTTCAGCCATTGCAGAGTACACCGGAAGTGTCATCTTTCTGCCCGCACATTGCTGAACCGTGGCCTTGTCTTATAAGTTATAACTGCAAGCTCTTGCGAAAGCGCGTCGGTTGCGTAGTTTCTGTTTTCTGATGATGTCAGCTCGGCGCCCGATGCCGCGGTGACTAACGGAGGAGTAACGGCTTCAAGCCCCGTGTTGTTATAAGCCCTCGGTAATAGGAATGCAAACACGCCGTCCTCTCTGGGCAGGAAGTGCCGCTGCCTCGCTGACACATGTTTATTAAAAACACCTGCCTAGCTCCCTACATTACCCTGCTCCTCGAGTGCTCCGTCAGGCTCAAACCACAATATCCTATTAAAAGGTCGAGGACTGCAGACTCTGAAAGTCGCCTCGACTGCCAAGTGTGAGGAGGCAGTGTCATCTGAAGGATTTTGGGGGCCCTTGTTCGGAACAACCTTGAATTTTATGACTTATTTTTCGCAAATTCACGGCCTGTGGGGCCAAACATTGAATTACATGTTAAAAGTTGAAACAAAGAAATAAAAGTAAGACAGAGAAAAAGTTCGGGGCACAGGGCAATTGGCCACTTCCCCCTGCCTTAAAACTTCCCTGGTATGAGGTGGCAGGAATCAGCAGTGCGCCTCTTTTCCAAGCTGATCCAGCCCCATAACATAAGGTCTATACGAAAAGGTCTCACATTTGTATGCAATGTTTCATGATTCCACATTTAAATCACTTCCTTCAGCAGACAGCACCCTGAAGCAATTAGGCTTGTTTTATAGGGGCCCCCCAAGGAGGGGCCAGACATAGGGTGACCAGATTTTGAGACGCAAAAACTAGGGCAGGCCAGACGAAAAAGTAGGACCAAAGCCTTTAGTCTTTACTTCTATGTCTGCCCTGTCCCGTTTTTTGCGTGTCACAATTGTGTGTCTTTTGTTTTTTGCATGGCCTTGTAAATATTTGCACATATATGCATACACACACAATAGGGTAGTAAATGCACGTGTGTTTGGATATGTGTATATATTTACACACACACACACGCACGCACGCGCGCGCTAGGCTTGTAACTGTGTGAGTATATATCTCTATGGCAGAACCTGCTCCACCCTGAGTTCCCTCTGCCCTTTTCCATTCTGCTTTGCAGAATAACCTGACCTTCGTCCAAAAAGCGGGATATATACCTAAAATTAAGTAAAGTGTTGGGACAGCCCTCTGGTCACGCTAGCCAGACACCATGTTTCATAGCCAAATACACAGAACCAAACACCTTTGTCCATATACGGAAACAGGGTACAATGTAGAATCTTAGCAAAACCAAAGGGGATGATGGACGGGGTGTTGAACATTGCAAGCACTCACCCCCAGTCAACTGATCTGGGTTTAATCCATCATCATTATTTAGCTCACTCCGCCACCCCAGTTCAGACATGGCCATATGCAAATCAGTCTGACCCTGTGCCTCTTGGGAACAGTCCAGCCCAAACTGCCAAGCCATGTCTTCCCTGGACCGGAAACAAGCATCCTGGGACCAGTTTCGGGTTCATAACCCTCATCAGCCAGGCTATCTTGAATCCAGTGGCAAAGTGGGCAAGGGACCCACGTCTGGGCATACCCTGCCAACTTAGGGCGAACTTAGCAAAACCAAAGGGGATGATGGACGGAGTGTTGAACATTGCAAGCACTCACCCCCAGTCAACTGATCTGGGTTTAATCCATCATCATTCTTTAGCTCACTCCGCCACTCCAGTTCAGACATGGCCATAAGTTGGCAGGGTATGCCCAGACGTGGGTCCCTTGCTCACTTTGCCTCTGGATTCAAGCTAGCCTGGCTGATGACAGCTGATTAACCAGAAACCAGTCCCAGTCCCAGTCCGGTCCAGGGAAGACATGGCTTGGCTGTTCGGGCTGGACTGTTCCCGTGAGGTAGAGGGTCAGACTGATTTGCATATGGCCATGTCTGAACTGGGGTGGCGGAGTGAGCTAAAGAATGATGATGGATTAAACCCAGATTAGTTGACTGGGGGTGAGTGCTTGCAATGTTCAACACTCCGTCCATCATCCCCTTTGGTTTTACAATATAAAATCAACACAAAGGTTCAGTGGATCTCATCTGCACATCCCCATGAAGTTATAGTCCAATACCACAATCAAGTCTTTCTCAAGGCCAACAGCTCCTTGTATTTAGGTGTTACGTTGCTTACATTGGTGCAGATGGCACAGTGAAGTGAATAGTAAAATATGATACATATATGCAGTATGGATGTCAACCAAACTTTAAAATTACACAGTACAGTGCTAATTCTGTTTTCTGCGTGGAGTTAATTTACACCTAACCAAACTCTATTTTAGTGTTGATGTTTCAAACCACACTCTAGTTCCTGTGGGTGTCTTCAGAACAAAACATGCTATCCGGCACAACACCTGTTGGGTAAAACATATGTAGAAAAGCGTATTTACTTCATTGGTCACGCCGTAATATCTTGGAAACAAAGTATATTAATTAGCCAAACATACCTCAAAGCTGTGTACATCCTTCATATGCAGCGGTAACAATCCATACCAAAGTGCTACAAAGTAACATCCAAAACAGAACATCAAACAATTGTGCCTGACATATATACTTCTCAGCAATATGCTTACGAAGGGACAAAACATCACACACCGCGAAACATATGGCCCCACTTGTGTGGCGCCACCAGTGTCCTCATTTGCACCAGTTACAGCGTAACATGAAACATAATTACAGTAATAACTCAGACTAGCCGCAATAGCTTCAGGAATACTCTAAAAAGTTATGTCTCTTTTTGATCAAGCACCAGTCCAAACTAAATCTGGTTTGTCTGTGCAAGCATGACTTAATCAGCGCACCCAAATCAATCAATCAATCAAGGTGTTTGTTAAGTGCGACTAATCACCTGTAAGGGTCTCAAGGTGCTGGGGTGGAAAGGGTCACAGGTGCCAGTCCTACAAGGAGGGGGTCTGTTGAGCCAGGTTTTTAGGTTTCTTGCGAAGATGGGGAGCGATGTTGTCTGTCTGAGGTGGAGCGGAAGGTCGTTCCAGGCTCTGGCCGCGAGGAAGGAGAAGGGGCGGCCTCCCGATCTTGTCTTTCTGGTGCAGGGGACTACGGCGTAGGAGAGCTGGGCTGATCGTAGGGTCGTGGGGTGCGTTGAATTTGAGTCGGCTGTTCAGGTATGCTGGTCCGGTGACGTGGAGGGCCTTGTGAGCGTGGGTGATCATCTTGAAGGTGAATCTAGCTTTGATGGGGAGCCAGTGGAGTGTGTGCAGGTGCTGGGAGATGTGGCAGTGTCTTGGCAGGTTGAGGACCAGTCTTGCAGCAGCGTTTTGGATGTTCTGTAGCTTGCGGTGAGGTTTTTGTTTATTCTGGTATAGAGTGCGTTGCCGTAGTCGAGTCTGCTGGTGACCAGGGCGTGAGTGACGGTCTTTCTGTGTTTGAGGGGGATCCATTTGAAGGTCTTACGTAGGAGGCGGAGGGTGTGGAAGCAGGAGGACGAGACCGAGTTGATCTGGTGGTCCATTTTGAGCTCTGAGTCCAGGATGATTCCCAGCTTGCATTCGTGGTCTGTGGGGGTGGGCGGGCTTCTGAGGGCGGGGGGTCACCAGGTGTCGTTCCAAGCGTTGGGGTTTGGGCCCATGATGAGTACTTCCGTTTCGTTGGTGTTTAGTTGTAGGCAGCTGTTTTTCATCCATTTGCCGACTGCTTCCATGCCTTCTCGAAAGTTGTGACTGGCGGTGTTGGGTTCGTTGGGTAGGGAGAGGATGAGTTGGGTGTCGTCTGCGTATGACACAATGTTGAGCCCGCAGGTTCTGACGATGGGGGCGAGCGGAGCCATGTAGACGTTGAAGAGCGTAGGGCTGAGGGAGGATCCATGGGGGACTCCGCAGGTGGTTGGTGTGGGGTCCTAGAGAAAAGGGGGGAGTCTGACCCACTGAGTTCTGCCGGAGAGGAAGGAGTGGATCCAGTCTAGGGCCTTGTCTTGGATCCCTGCGTCATGGAGTCTGCGTATTAGGGTGTGGTGAGAGACTGTGTCGAACACCGCTGAGAAGTCGAGGAGGATGAGGGCTGCTGTTTCTTCTTTGTCTAGTAGGGTGCAGATGTCGTCTGTTGTGGCCACCTGTTGTTATGTTATTCACATTTTATTTACGCTCGCAACAACATCAGCCATTGGCTTCCTTCCTTGTGAGTGACTGCATGCTGCTCTTTCACTAGATACAGAAACAATGGAATTCTTTAATTAATCTCAGCCACTGGCAAATGCTCGGGCCACATCCCAATCCATCATTTTGTGCCCACCATGCCACCCCAGTTTGGACCAGCCATATGCAAATTGGTTCTGACGTTCTCCTCATGGGAATATAATCCAGCCAAACAGAGAGACCTAGTCCTCCCTGAACACACAAGTAGTCTAGAACCGTTTTTGCCCTAGTTAGGACTCTCCAGCCAGGTATAGCTTAGTTCCAGTGATACGGTGAGCACAAGACCCACATCTGGGCATACCCGGCGCACATAGGGCGGCAAATGCAGAAACAGCAAGGTGAAGGATTGAATGCTTGAATTAATCTCAGCCACTGGCAGTAGCTCAGGTCGCATCACAATCCATCGTTTTTGCACACCATGCCACCTGTGTATGGACCCAGCCATATGCAAATCAGACTGCTCAACCTGTGGTGGAGGTGCGATGATGGAAGCAACAGTGGTCCGACTGCCGTATTACGACTATGGTCGTCAGACCGTTTTGGAACTGCCGCAACTACCACTGATCCGAGATCCCTGGCTTTGGCGCGGCAGTCATGAGGCCGAAATATACTTCGTGGTGCCACTGCAGCACCGCCAAGCATATTACGAGTTTCCTCACCCCCACAGTTTTCATGGTCTCGTGGCCGCCATGAAAAATGGGTCAGTAAGGAAGAAAAGGGGGGCCTTCAGGTCCCTCTGCTGCCTCAGGGCCAAGGTCTGCCTGCAGGTGGGCACATATTGCGCCCCCCTGTGTGAAGTCACCCCCTTGCCTGCACCACATTGACTTTACAGTCCATGCCATGCAGGAAGAGGCTTTGTCGTTTCCACTGCAGTGCCTTTTTAATAAGCACCACCTTTGGAACAACAAAGGACTGCCCTGCCAGACCTCGAGCTGACTCGTCATCTGGCAGGCAGCTGTCGGTCAAGTTTGGCGGTCCTGGAGCGGGCACTGGTGCGGTGGCCTGCTCCAGGACCTCAAACTCATAATCAGGCCCTAAGTGTTCTGCACTTCTGCTAACAACCTGAAAATAAACAGGTTTTTTGCATAACATGCAATGTTTTCCTAAAGCAGGGCCATTTGGATAGGTTCCCACATTACTTTCCAATCCATATCCTTAACAGATACTCATGCCCTTTTTTGGCAAGTTTTTCCGGACTTTAACATGTGCATGCATAACACACATAGACTTTTTCCCAACATCTGTAGGAGACATAGCATGTACAGTGACTTCTACATTCAAGGCTCTGGATGAAACCATAGAACGTTCAAATCCTTTTGATAAGTTAATAACTTCTGTGAGAGTGGGATTTCTTCAATTAAGGAGTGAAGCCTGTACCTTCTTTGAAAAGCAGTTAAATACAGAAGGATTACACATACATATGTCTATACTGTTGCTAAATTCACAGATAGCAGTGAGCACTCAAAACACTAGTCTTCAACACATATATACATACAAGTATAATACGAGTATAATAATAGTATAACACTAGTTTCCTCTGATTAGTGTTCACCTAGCTGTGCTATAGCTTCCTGATACTGATCCCAACAACCAACCTGGCCTTGTGCTGGACGTGGGCAAACTATCATATACCTGCTGTGCCACTTGTTCAAGACTGCCAAACATCATAGCGGGCTGGTTCAAATTTTGTGGCTCTATGGCTGCCAAATAGGTCTCAAAAATCCTAAACTGCTGTCTCCGCTCAATTTGTGACTTTCCAGGATGCTGTAAAAATGGAGGCAGTTGAGAAATTTGTTGTTATAGGCCCAACTGGCCATGATAATAATACGGACAAACTTCTGGCAGTGAACATTTGTGAGGCAAAGCAAGCTTCCAGCTGACAGAGTGATAAGGAATCTAAAGTACTCAATGACACTTGATATTTTGTATTAATGTTTAGCATGAAAGAAGCGCAAATACCTGTGGCGTTGCCTTTATTCTAAAAGGTGATTTCTGTGCGTGCGGCAAGTAAACTTAAAACAAATAACTGATCATAATGACTTCCTGCATATGCGTCATATGCTAAGCTAGAACTATAACTAAACTGCTTACATTGTCTTGGCACAGTGTACATTCAATATGGTCACACGCATGTTACGTCAGATGCTTAGCGCAATGTGCATTCAATATGGCCATGAGTCTGTTATATCCACACATGCAGCCATGAAGTTGTGCGTACCAACATGCGCGTTGATCAGTGTTGCCAGATTGGGCTATTTTCCACACAAATGGGTGATATTATTCCTATTTGTGCGGGGAAAAAACACATTTTTGCACAGTTTCTGAGGCTGCAGCAGTGCCCAGTTTTCAAAACTATATTTAATTTGTGCGTTGCGTCAGCAGTGCACTCGGTGGCGGCTCCTCCGCTAAGGCCGAGGAGCATCACCCCACTGCTTTTAAGCAGTGTAAATAAAGGAATCATAAAATGATAATGACAAATTTATTATCATTTTATATTTCTGTGCTGCTTTGCTAGCGGGAGGGCGGGATGGGCTGCGCTGCTCTGCTCTCAGGGCAGGGGAGGAGTGGTTTGCCCACTCCAAGTGCACAATGACTGTTTTACCGGCCCTCTGGTGCCGGCTAAAACAGTCATGCGCACTTCACATGTTCTCCATACAGACTGCATTACAGCCTGCATGAAGATCATGCCCAAGCCCCCATCCCCTGGCTGAGCGCCAATCCACGGAGCCCAAACCAATCACAACGCTGCATTGCCACATTGTGATTGGACAGGGGAGCCTGGGTGCTTATCAATCACAACGCTGAGATGAGACGCAGCAGTGATAAGGTAAGTTGTTGTTTTTTTGTTTGTTTTTTACATGCCCCCCCTTTGCCCCTTGCCCCCGCCCAGCCACCCCGATCGATATACAGACTCTATTCCAGTCTCTAACTGTTCCCGCAGCAGAGCAAAGGAAACTATGCAGCTGCCCGCGGATCATGCAGTGGGCCACTTAAAAGGGCGGCCACCTTCGTGCCACTTAGGCACACCAACACCCCCCTCTAGTCTTGGGATCCTGGGGAGGATTCTCACAACCCGATGCATGGGCCACGTCATTTCCGGTGCACAGTGGGTTGGGGGAAGGTATTTATACCTACCCCCGCCTTTTGGGCGCCCTCTTTGCTGCCGAACACGCCGTCATCTTGTTGTCATTCGGTCGCGTCTCCTTTTGCTGGTCCGGAGTTGGTGGAGTGTGGGAGTTTGTGGTGAGTCGGCCTGTGTCCCAAGGCCCCCAGTACCCCCCTTTTATTTTGTCCCTTGCGCCATTGCAGACGGGTCGCTTGCCATCCCGGCCACATGTGCTGCGGCAGAGCAGGGCCGCTAGTGGCCTGCGCTGTGGCTCGGGGTGGGGACAACGGGGGTGTGGACGGCCCCTTGTCCGGGCTCCTGAGTTGTTCGTGGCTCGGGTGTTGGTGCCATGGGGACACAGGAGGGGGTCGCGGGTTCGGAGCTTGCCTGCCGCCTTTGTTCAGCGGTCCTAACACTCTGGATCCTGCGTGTTCATAGTGTTCATACCCCGCACTTTTGCAGGGGCCTTCCGCGTTGGTGGCTCTGCCTGGAGGCACCCCTCCCCGGGCTGCGCTTGCTCTGGTCGGCTGGGACCGGGCGTGGGACCGCAGGTGTAGTTACGGGTGGGGCAGTGCTTCAGGGCACACTCGTTTTCCGCTCTGTCCTGGGTGGAGCCGCATGCTTGGTCACGGGTGTGTCGCGCTGGCTTGGGGAGGTGGTGCTGCCTGCGGTGCCGGGTGATGGCACAGGCGGTGAGGTCTGGATGTCCTACCAGGTGGAGGTTCAGTTGGGGCAGCGGTGGTGGTTTTGCCTGGTCATCTCATTGACACTTTCTTATACAAACGACCCCTAAAAAGTATAAGCTGAAAACACAGACTTTGGCACCTTTGGCCTCGAATCCCCTTCACCCGCTGCAGTGCTTCTTGTTGTGCTAGGTGCCCTCGAGTGCCAGGCAAATGCATTAGGGAAGCTGCATTAATAAACAAGGTCACTTGCATTGAGACAGAGGGTCCCAGCGGACCCACATATGATGGGCTGCGTCTGTACTTGAAACTGGGAATCTTAGATCCTGACTTGGTAATTGAAAAATAATACACACAGCTGCCTGGCTACACTGGCAAAAAATAATAATAACAATTCTAGCCTGAATTACAAATTACTAGAAGGTAAGTCGAATCTGGCTTGATTTTGGTGGAGGGCAATCAATTCCGGGTTAAACCAAGTGAACCAGGTCTAGGGCTTTAAGCATCATGGGTCACAGCTAGTTAGAACGCAGTGTGTATCTGGGAACGGACCAGGCACACTCAGCAGTGAAGAAAGTGAAAGAGCTGCACATTGCTACCATCCGGATTGTGACGGAAACAATAATTCTATCCCGGCCAAAGCAAATCAAGGTACTAACTGTCAGATGCACAACATACAAAGGTTCACTGAACCAGTCTTGACACAAGTAAGTGTTTGCCACAGTTATCAGTATACCTAACTGGGCAAAAGTCTGGTCTCCTAGCAGGAATTGTGACCCTGTAAACCAGCACATGTTAGTGGTGCTTCAGTTAAGCTAATTTTTGCTCGCCTTACCGCCTTTGCAGCCAGACGTGTTGGTTAAGTTTGTTACTTAACAAGGATGTGGTTCCATAGCTGGGAAACACTGGGTTAGAGCACATAGGGTCACAGCTATTAAAGCATTCACATTCCCAAGAAAGGACAGGTATCTTTACATAGTGTTCTCTGCCTAGCCACCAGCCCATAAGCGTTTCCTTCTGGCTTGCATTATGGTAACCCTTAACAGAAATATGGAACAGGACAACTTGCGCCAAGGTGCGGACAGTTAGCGGACGACACAGCAGATAAAGACTGCTGTCAGACTAGGGTGCTTGCAGACAATGAGGCCATACATTGTGGCAGAACCTAACGGTACAGACCCCTTCCCCCCCCCCCGGATTGCCATATGATGTTAGGGCAGTGGGATTCACAATGTTACAGGTGTTTTATTCGCACATACAGGGGCAGAAGGGTACATTGCAGGAATCGGTATAAATAGAGTGGGGGCTAGACCATAGAAGATGTGCACAGGTAAACATGAGAGCATGGGGATAAGATCAAAATCTTGCAGCAGCCATTCAACCTGTTGGGTTGCATCAGTTGGTTATGCCAGAAAGTGTGCCGTGGCTCCAATAGCGTCAAGATATATGGGTTTGGAGCACAATTGCTGACAATTCCAGAGCACACACTGCACTCCGATCTAAGTAGGTGAGGGTAAACATGCGCATATAATTTTGCCATGTCTGCACAATCCAAAAGCATTGGTATCTTTTTGCAGCACTTGGGATACCTGCAACAAATGCTGGCAATGGGCCATATATGCTGGGTGGGGTCACCAGCATGGCGACACAGCATCTGTAGATTGCAGTCAGACGGCTGAATGGTGCAGGCAAGAAGGACATGAGATGTAGCAGAATCTTTGGAGTCCCCTTAGGGGACCTCAGGACCCACCCCTCTGTGATTAGATTCACCTTTATCTCGTTAGTTGGGGAGGTCCACCTGAAGTTCTAGGAAGGCATGACAATCTTTGCTGGGGCATCAGTTGGTTATCAATTTGAACCCTCAAGTTGGGACTTGCCAAGTAGGGGGTGGCGTGAACAATGGCTTATTCAACCCCCAAAAGGTAAATGCATACCCTTGTACACTGAGCTCAACTGATTATAGCACACAGGACTGTGGTTTCAAAGTAGAGCAGCAGTTTGTTATGCTCTTGGGGTCCCATCTCCTGTTGGCACTGCTCTCCAGTACAATTGGAGGTCATGGGTTTGGATAGGGTATTGGTTGGCCTGAACAATAACTTGCAGGGTAAAGAAGGCTGTGGTTAAAGAAGAGAACAATAGTTCCCAACTTCCGGGGAGGCCATCGGACAGTCATGCAGAAGTGTAAATATTGCCATGTGCAAGCCCACCAAGCAGGAGGGCTTGATTTTAACTCAAATTTATATGTAGAGACGGGGCACAACTATCAGAGGTGGATAGGGAAGTGGTCCAACTAGAAGGATGGTAACGGCAGGTTGCTGGAGGTTATAGAGCCTGCAATAATGTGTAGGGTAATAAAGCTGTAGTTTTGAAAAGAACAGTGGATCCCTCTCCCGGGGAGGCCATCTCATTTCGACAGAAAGGAAATTAAAGTCATGGACAAGCCCACCAAGCTGGGGGGCATGGTTCAACTCAAATTCAATAGGAAATATGAGGGCTAGGTAAATTGGTGTGGCCTTTTTCGTGTAACACACATGGTCTCCTGGTAGGGACGGGGCTCACCTGTCAAAGGTAGCTAAGGAGATGGTCTACCTAGAAGTACTAAAGATCAACAAAGAGGAGGACAGGGTGCACCTGTCGAAGGTGGCATGGATCTGTTCTTATTGGACACTAGCGAGGCACTGGAAACAGCAGGGTGCAAGTGTGGGAAACTGCAGACCTTGGTGGGGGGCTCGGGAGGCGACGGTGGCCACATAAAGAGGTTTGGCGGAGTTACAGGGCGTTCCTGAGAAGGAAGGGTACAGAAGGGTACCTCGTCATGAGCACAATAGGTGTGCCTGTGCCAAACCCCAGCAGTCCTTACGGCAGGACCCTGGAGAAACAATCGTCGACGCCCCGCTAGTCCTTCGGGCGGTTTGAAGCATGAGCAATTAGGGGCTTGCCTTGCAACGCTACGCCCTAAAAAGGGCATGAATAAAGTGGTGGACCAGTGGTTCATGGTATTTAAGGGGGGAATCCACTCATAACTGGTAGCACCAATTGGATTGGCCACGGTGCAATTTGGCCCTTCAGGCGGGCAGGGCAGCGTAGGTCAGTCACCGCTGCCTGCCCTTGGATCGCCCGTAAGTTAACCTACCATGTTGCATACCATTGTATGGAATAAACCTGCAGCAATCTTTTCCCATCAAAGAATTGTGTTGTGTATTTATTTATTACATTGTGCATGCTAACTTTGGAAAGGGTAGGGAGTATTGCCTAGACTTCCTGTCCAATACAGGCAA
The DNA here is from genome assembly GCF_964204655.1 of Triturus cristatus. NCBI lineage: Eukaryota > Metazoa > Chordata > Amphibia > Caudata > Salamandridae > Triturus > Triturus cristatus. The sequence goes on from NC_140588.1 coordinate 567,611,572, forward strand.
GTGGGAATGTAATGCCAGGTCTCCAATGCTTACTTTTACAAGACTGTCACCAACAACGTGTTAACAACAGACTTCTAACCGGCCCCTGACTGACCTGGCCGGTGAGAAAGGGCCGTGTCTGGGACTATATTAATTTAAGAGGTTAAGTCAGAGTGATTGAGTCCGGTTGGTTACTTGTAAACCGTTATTGTTACCCGATTTGCGTATTTTTAAATGGAACATTATCTGTCCAGGCCAAGTTTGTTTTCATTCTCATAGTTTGTCCTATGTTCTGTCTGTCCAGTCTCTTTAGGTCACTTTTTCCTTCTCTCTCTCCCTCTCTGTCTCAATCACTCTAGCAGCAGAACCCAGGTTCCCACTCTCATGGCCCTCCTCCCCTTCACTGAGTGCCTCGAGGCACTCACTCTCCCTGCTGCATTAATGTTCTTCCTTCCTTTGTGTTGAATGAGCAATATACAAAACAGCTGCACAATCGGAGGTGGGGGCGCTAGTGAAATGTGAAGGCGCATGCTGCTTGTCCAAATTGTCTGATTCTAAGCACATATTTGAATTGAAAGTTGTGGTTTATTAGAGGTAGGCGAACCAACAAATTGACAGGGAGCAGAGCCAAGGGTCATTGTACTAGCTGAACCTTGAAAATGTTTGCCATATATGTGACAAGCATCACATAAAAGATAATAAAGCCTCTTCTAAGTTCAAACGTTTATTTCCCTAACATGTGGAAGCTCCGACCTCAATACATTCCATCACCACACTCAGGTAGTTATTAAAAGTGATAGTTTTTAAACATGAACTTAGTACTATACCACTCCCCCCTCCCACCCCACCCTGGTGACAGTGCTATCATTGAGCTAACCAGTAAAGGCCGGCACGGCTAGCGTGTGGGGAGTGGTCACACGGGGAGGGGTGTGGTCACACAGGGAGGGGGGGATCATAATTTAATCAAATAAAAACCTACCTTTCTGCTGGGTCCCACGTCTTCACTGCTCCTGCTCTCCTTCTTTTCTGCATCCAACAGGAAGCAGGCAGCAAGGCTCCCTCCCCTAAGCCAATCACAACGCTGCGTGTTGTGATTGGTCTGGACTGCACCCAGCCAGGGGCTAATGGGGTGGCCATGTTCTCCACTCAGGTTGCAATGCAGCCTGGATGGAGAAGGCCAGAGTGCACATGACTGCTTTGGGGCGGCCCGAGAGGGCCGACCAAACAGTCTTTACGTACTCAGGAGTGGGCAAACCACTCCTCCTCTGTCCTGCTCAAAGAGCAGAGCAGCCACGCCCACCTACCCACCTGCAATGCGCTAAGCAAACATGAAATGGTAATAACTAAAAGTTATTACCATTTTATGTTTTGGCTTTCTCGCACTGCAAGAAAGTAGTGGGGCAACGCTCCTCCGCCCCGGTGGAGGAGCTGCTCCAGCAGCTAACAGACAAGTCAGTACTCGTGCATTCTTTATGTGGCTCACATTCTTAAAGATAGAGCAACATTACTATCCATTTACGTCAGACACAATATGTTTTTGTACAGCTCGTACTCTGAACTTACACATTTGAAGGTGATTTCATATCTGTTAATGAAGTAAAAGGAAGATCAGCGAATAAAATATTTGCCTAAGATCACAATATTACGTTAAGCGTGAAGCAAGGTTTAATCCCTAGTTTACTGGTTTCACTTTGTACAAATCAGTCAGTAAATGGTAATCTATGTGTCTCTCCCTTGTACCTCAAATGTTAATGTTTTGATTTTAGCTCTTTGCCACCCATGCTCTACACTGATGGACAGACAGAAGCCACATGAATGTTTGGCTCATTTTTGGTGCAAGGTTAAACAAGGACCTCAAGCTGAGCCAGGGCAAGGCATTTAGCTCGAGATTTCAGTGGCTAGTTCACCTCCATGGTACACAAGAGCACCTTCTAACATGCCAGTCTTGCTTATGGTTTTCAGGACATTATGTGTGCCTATATAAGGAACTGCTGTTCCCAGATAAAATGATAGTTATAATTACCTTTATATTAGCAAACTCGTAGGGGTTTAAAGGTCTGAAAGATGCCAAGTAGGTCCTACAAACTTTATCACCAGTCAGATGAGGTGCAACTTAGCTTTCTGAAACTGCTAAACCCATTCTTTTGGCTTGAGGATTAATATCTGATCTACTTCTAGCTCTAGTGCGTGGTCTAAGAGCGTAATTGTATTTTTTGTTTGTAGCAAACATCCTATGGTAGACTCTCTCCCGAAAACGATTTCAAAGAGTCCTTCCTGCTATTATTATAAATCTATGAGCTCCTCTGCACCTTAGACCTCGCAGGTTGCAAGGCCTATATTTTTCGCAAGCTTCGAGCTGACAGAGTTAAAGGTTTTTGCTCAAATAGAGAGGTATAAATCAAATCCATATGTTAAGAAAGCTAAGGTTGAAAGCAACTTCTTGTTTGGAATGGTACCTTCTTTTTTTGATATACATTTAGGGCCTCATTCATGAAAACTGCCGCATCGCTTTGTTAAAACAGCGATGCAACAGTTTTCACTGCGCCCTCCTTGCGACACGATGGATGCGCCGTATTTAACATATGAATGCAAAAAGAACAATTGATGGACAGAATGCAGAACAATGTCATACATTCTACACAGTACAGAGATCTGGGCCTAAATACATCGTTTTTTTGCACACCATGGCATTCCAGTTTGGACCCAGCCATATATAAAATCAGTCTTGACCATGCACCCAATGGGAGCAGTCCAGCATGAACTGCCAAGCCTAGTCCTCCCTGGACTGGAAGCAAGCATCCTAGGACCGGTTGTGTGTCTTTTGCTTTCTAGCCCTATGTGTGCCAGGTATGCCCAGAGATGGGTCCCGGGCTCACTGTGCCACTGAATTCAAGCTATCCTGGCTGATGAGGGGTGAAACCCCGAAACCGGTCCTAGGATTCTTGTTTTCCGGTCCAGAGGGGACCTGGATTGACAGTTCAGGCTGGACTGTTCCCATGAGGCACAGGGTCAAGACTGATTTGCATATGGCCTGGTCTAAACTGGGGTGGCATGGTGAGCAAAAGAAGGATGGATAAAACCCAGATCTATTGACTGGGGGTGAATGTTTTGATTTGTTCTGCATTCCATCCATCAATTGTGTGTCTTTTGTATTTAACGTACAGCGCTCCATGTCGCAAGGAGTTACAGATACTTTGGTATTTCTGACATATCTGTAGGCACAGTAATGACGCATTGCTGGAGTGTGTCGTGTAAGTGACACAACTCCAGCAATGTGTCATTACACATAGGCAAGTCCCATATTAAATGTGCCCGCGTCAGTCTGCTGTGAGGCAGGCATTAGATTTTGACGCAGTGACATCCTAGAAGTGGCACAATGAAATCTGATAGATTTCACTGTGCCACATCTACTAGGCTTTCTACACGGGAACGTCGACCCTGCATACATTATACCTGACGCAGGTATAATGTAGCACAGGGCTTTACAAAGTGACGCATCTGCTTAGATGCATCACTTTGTAAATAGGGCGCAACTTGCCGTATTTTTCACGTCGCCGTTGCGTCACAAAAAGTGAAGCAACAGCAGCGCAGAGGTGTCGCAAGGCTTCATAAATAAGGACTTAAGTTTTTACACCTACTATCAGTTCTACTTCTTACATTGCATCACAATATATATTGATGACAAACCAAAGGTTATATTTGTTATTGCTAACCTTGATAGTAGCAAATTAAAACTGGATATGTTTACCTTGCAGTTTGATATTCTTTCTAGTCAATTATTTAAAAAAAACTAGAGTTGATTTTGCTACAGATCGAGTAGATTTTCTATTCAAGTGGCAGCCTTCTGACCATGAATGGTCGCGACTGCCCTTGTTAGGGGATGTACCCCTAGCGACTGGAAATCGATCTAGGTGCGGTCAAATGTCGCTCGCCAACTGTTCTGGTGCCACACACGAGAAACAATTCTGCCACACAGCGATTGGTGGAACTTGGCTGGAGCTCTGCGTTACACGAGTAACACGGAGTCCCCAAAATGCCATCAATTCCGGGGGCAGAACAGAATATTTTGCTCACCTGTACTTGAAGCCCTGGGTGGGTAATAGTTGTAAATGAGCGGCATAATCCTTTGCCCAGGTCAGCAGCGGTGTAATGACAGGACAGCTCAAATGATGAAGGGGAATAGACTGAGATGGGACAAGAGGAGTGATGACAGTATCAGCAGAGGTGAGACAGTGTTATTGTTCAGATGTTGGGGAAGTTTGTAACCAAAAGTTCTGGGAAAATTGGTCTTTTTCCTTTCTGCTCCAACAGTCTTGCATTCATCTTGATCCCAAACAAATCCATGAGTGGCTTGCAAAGGTTGGGAGCTTTAGTCAAGTGTTCACTGCAACAAAAGGGCCTCGACAAATGTCCTCTATAGATTTTACCACCAGAGTAAGTGGTCATAGTGAATGACTTTGGAGCCAAGTCTCAGAACTGGTCACAGTAAGAGACTGTCTCTTTTCTGGCCTTTTCTGTACATTTTAACTGAAAGGGTTAGGGTAGCATGTCTTACTGCAGCAGTCCTCGCAGCAGAACACTTTTAATCTTCAAAGTTTTCACACTATCCCTTCACATTTAAGTATACTTGTTTTTTGTAGAAAATCTGCTTTTCAAATTTCCTCAATATTTATTTGTATGATTTTCCCATACTGCCATTGTAAATGAGTTTTTTTGTTTGAATGTTTAGGCAAATGGGTATGATATGAACCTTGCCAAACAAGTTGCGTTGAAATTACTTTAAGACAAGGGTTATTTCTAAATTTGTGTATCATTATGTGGTGTTAATTCAGCAAGATCAATTGACTATTATGTTTTTGGGGCCACACTGCTGAAATACATTGAGGTTTCTGTTCTCAGGCTTAATTAAGGTGGACCTTCTGCTCTTGTAGAGTTTAATTCATGGATGCCAGATTTAGATTTGGATCTGTTGTGACTGAAGTGCAAGATAGGCCGGAGTGGGGACTGGTATTGAAAATGAGTAGTTATTATTAGAATAGAGGCATGATTGAAAAAGTACACATGTGTCCAAATTGCCTCCTACAATATGAATATTTAATACAATTTAGAATTACCCTTAAAACTAGTTTAGCATAATTTGAGAGTTACAACTTTGGGCTGGTTTTTGGGCTGATACTGGTCTGCCTTGTGCTGAATTTGGGCTTGTACTTGGACAGCTTTGGGCTTGTGATTGGTTTCAAAATCTGGCAACACTGGGGCTGATTCTTCCGCTGGCAGATGCCTGGCAAACCACAGACACCTCATGCACCATTGAAAGCGAATACACTACAGGATCTGGCAACGTACTGAGCCAATACACTGGCCGACAATTGTCAATATCCGTGGCCTTCAGGTGCGATGCAGCACCAATCCTATATGAACCAAGTATAGCAGTTGCAAACAAAACACGTCTCCACAAGGGCTGTTTGAATTCAGTCAGTGGGCGTGAGAAGTGAGGCAGAGACCCGTTGCTCATCGCCCAAATAAAGGAAAACAGAGGTCACACGAGAAGTCCTGAAAAAGAAGATTTATTCCAAGGAATATTCCCAAAACCAGACCACGTCCAGTAGGCTTCAAGTCCCGTCAGCAAATAACAAATCTGTCACTGCAGAGCCTCTAAACCACTGTTCTAAATATAGAACAAGACCACAACAAAACATAACAAGGTGAGTAGTACAGTATTTAGACGTTGGTCTAAACATTAAATGTGAACGAATAATCAATTTGAATGCAACACCTCACCAGGTTCAAGAAACATTCAGCCTTCCATTCTCCATGGCCAAACATGTGAGGATCAGTCTGGGTCAGACCAGTGGCAGCTCCTCCGCTGAGGCGGAGAAGCATCGCCACACTGCTGCGCAGCAGTAAAAAAAAGGAAAAATAAAATGATAACGGTATGTTATTAGCATTTTATTCTTCCTTGTTGTGGCAGCATGAGAGCTGGGCTTCTCTGCTGACAGAGCAGGGGAGAGTAGTGGTAGGCACACTAAAGTGAGCATTACGCTTTGACCGGCCCTCTTGGCCGGCCTAACAGTCATGCGCACTTTAGCATGTTCTCCATGCAGGCTGCATTACAGCCTGCATGGAGAACATGCCCGGCCCCCAGTCCCCATCTGAGCGCCGAATCACTGTGCTCAGACCAATTACAGCACTGCCTAGATCCTCATTTACCCAGGATTTCACAAATCGTATAGAACCCTACCTGGGAAAACAAAATCTGACTCTCTTGAGAGATTTTAATTTCCAACTGGAGAATACCTCATGTAAAGCATCACAGACCTTTAAAGGAACCTTGGCATGCTGTGGTCTACCGCAACTTGTAAAATCAACTACCCATGATGCAGGACATATACTGGACGGCGTATTCTCGAATGATTCTTACCTCACAGTGATGGAGCTTCTACCCCTCTCTTGGTCAGATCATTATGCCGTTCCCTTTTCCCTCTTGTTTCCACACTACATAAAACTACCAATAAAAGTAATAATAGAGTACTTAAAAGAAACTATGGGCCCGATTCACAGAACCAACTTAAGACAAAATCCTAAACTTACTACCATTTTTGTATTCACAGAAGGCACTTACTCATTTTGGTATTCACAGAAGACACTTACTCACTTCGGTATTCACAGAAGTTAGGAGTCCTAACTTTAGGACTCCTAAATGCCTTCTGTGAATACCGAAAGTCTTAAAATTAGGATTTTTCTCAGTTTAGGAGTCCTAAAGTTAGGACTCCTAACTTTACTACTATTAAACTGAGAAAAATCCTAATTTTAAGACTTACGGTAGTCACAGAAGGCATTTAGGAGTCCTAAAGTTAGGAGTCCTAACTATACTACTACTAAACTGAGAAAAATCCTAATTTTAAGGCTTTCGGTGTTCACAGAAGGCATTTAGGAGTCCTAAAGTTAGGAGTCCTAACTTTACTACTGCTAAATTGAGAAAAATCCTAATTTTAAGACTTTCGGTATTCACAGAAGGCATTTAGGACTGTCCTAAAGTTAGGAGTCCTAACAATACTACTACTAAACTGAGAAAAATCCTAATTTTAAGACTTCCGGTATTCACAGAAGGCATTTAGGAGTCCTAAAGTTAGGACTCCTAACTTCTGTGAATACCGAAATGAGTAAGTGCCTTCTGTGAATACCAAAATGAGTAAGTGCCTTCTGTGAATACCAAAATGGTGGTAAGTTTAGGATTTTGTCTTAAGTTAGTTCTGTGAATCGGGCCCTATAACCGTGTCAGCAAGGAATCGTTCTCCAAGACACTTAGCAACTATCATTGGACAGAACAAAATGATGCCAATGTGGCAAATTGGGTGACGGCAGCGATAGATTCCCTCGCTCCCCCTTAAAGAACATTATGTAGGTAGGAAAAAGCCCACTGCCCTCTGGTTCTCAGAGAAACGGAGGAAACTCAGACAATCCTGTCGCTGCCAAGAGAGGATCTGGGGGAAACATCCTGACCCGATCGAAAGGGATAATCATAAAAGGAGGTTATCGGAATATAAAATAGCCATCAAGGAATAAAAATTATTATTTTATTTTCAGAAGACAGAATCGCCTTAGTGTCCCAGGGATCTATTTAATGTGATCAACCTTCTCTCTTCTCCGCCTGCCTCATCATATATCGACAGTTCACAGGATTTTTGTGATAAGATTGCCAAATATTTCCAATCAAACATTCTTGAAATTCATTCCTCCTTGGACAGGCTTAATTCACACCTCTCCAGTACGGCTTATATGACCAGCCCCGAGTCCTACGACCTTTCTAAAACTGATAAGAGGGAAGCAGGACTGTCTGCTTTTCCTCCTCTGTATCATGAGTAAACTGATCTACTTTTAGGGGGAAAACATCTGGGTCCCCTCTGGAACCCTTACCCCTGAGGATTATGAAATTGGGAAGGAAGATGATTGTCCCCCACCTAACCTCAACGCTTAATCTGGCCATCTCCTTGGGGCACTATCCTCTCAGCTGAAAAACAGCGGTTGTCAAGCCTCTACTGAAGAAAACCAACCTGGATCCTTCAGAACCTAAAAACTATCAGCCCATATTGTTGCTACCTGTTCCTGCTAAGATCCTGGAGAAGCATTTAAATGCCCAATTAAGCACCAACTTGGAGTAACATCACCTGCTTGACTGCTTCAGGAGTGGCCACGGCTCTGAGACTGCCTTAATATCCGCAGTAAATAACATACGAACCCAAGTAGATGCTGGGCATACTTCTCTGTTACTAAAGTTCTGGACCTATCTGTGGCCTTTGATACCATCTCGCCAACAAGGCTGATCAACCGTCTTCAGGAAATTGGTGTATCCGACTCCGCCTTGGAGCTCCTGTTCTCATTTCGGAGAGATAGGTCACAGAAAGTAAAGATGGACCAATGTTATTATGACTCCATCCCCACCTTCTGTGGAGTTCCTCAAGGTTCCTCATTGAGTACCACTTTATTCAACATATATGTTTCTCCGCTGGCCAAGGTGATTAGATCATTTGGACTGGAGGCCCTGTCCTAAGCTGAAAACACACAGATAATTGTGTCCATCACAAACAGCTTTGAGGCCGCAGCAGCAAATTAACTGCTGCATGCAGGCTGTGGCCTCCTGGATGGTAAACAACTAAATGCGACTTATTGGGGACAAAACAGAGGTCCTGGTCTTTGGCAGCCAACAATTCATATGGTCCCACACCTGGTGGCCAGAAATGCCTGGACCATGCTCTTGCCCTGCTGTTTCAGCAAAGAATCTTGGTGTCATAGTTGACAATTCACTCTCTTTTGATCCCCAGGTTAACAGAACTGTATCAACTTGTTTCTGGATTATTAGGATCCTGTGGAAAATCCTCCTAAGTCTTTCTCTCTCTTCACGAAAGCAGGCAGTTGTTGCCTTGATTTTGTCCTGGCTGGACTTTTGCAACGGTCTTTACTTGGACATTAACAAGGGATACATCCATAAACTGCAACATGTCCAGAATGCCGCAGCAAGACTTGTTATGGATCTTCCTACATTTCACTCGGTCTCGGCTGCAATTAGCAAGTTGCAATGGCTTCCTTTAGAGAAAAGAATCCTGTTTAAAGCCCTATGTATAGTTCATAGGGCACTACATAATTTTGGTCCTGAAGGAATTAAACGACTCTTCCAACGGTACGTGCCTACCAAACAGTTGCGGTCTGCCAAAAAATTGGCTGTTAGTCCCCAGGTTTAGGAGGGCTAGTTGGGGCGGCAGAGCCTTTGCCGTGGCCATCTCTAAGCTTTGGAACACTCTCCCCTTATCGATCTCCTGCCAAGAGTCACATGTTCTCTTCTGCAAATCACTAAAGGCCTGGCTTTTTGCACTTTAATATCTGAAAGTCTCACTCCTTACTTCTTGACCGCTGTTTTTCTATTCCTAGCGCCTTGACACCTTTGGCAAAGTCTGCGCTTTACAAATGACCATTCATTCATTGCAGTGTTGTGATTGTTTCACGGCAGCTAATCACAACTTCATTGCAGCGTTGTGATTGGCTTAGGGGAGCCTGGCTGCTTTCTGTTCGGCGGAGGAGGGATGACGTGGGTCAGAGCAGCGAGGAGGTAAGTGATTTTTTCTTTTTTTAACAATGATACCTCCTTACCTCCTTCCCACCTCCTTGCCCCCCCCACCCCACCCCAGTACCCCAGATTCGTGCTGGCCACCACTGGGTCAGACCAAGGTTCAATGTGACCTGGGAGGAAGATTGAAGGAGCCATTTGTCAGCTCGAAGTTGGGAGGAGAGTAGCTCCTCATTTTGCCTGCCAGTCTTTCCCCCACCTTAAATTCATAAAATAGTTTCCAATTCTTGACTTAAAGATATTGGGCAGGACCGTGACGAGGTGGAACTCCTGCCACCAATGTTGATAGTTTTCAGGGCCCTCGCCTGTCTGTAAATCTTTTGGTGAACTAGTGGATGGCACAAGGGCCTCTTGCAGCCACAATCGAATTTGAGCCCTTTGTGTTTTTTCACATGTGGATCAAACCAGGATGTGAGGTATTTCACTCCACGAAGGGCTGCATTGTTGTTTCTCAATTGATCTAATTGGAAAGAAAGTTGACATACCTAATTTCCACATATTTCTAAACACATTCATATTAGGTCATCTTGGCAGCCATGGATATTTTTCGTAGGATAATAGGTTTCACATGGACATTTTTCAGAGTTGTCCATTTCTAGGTAGAACTCAATTCTGTGTGTAGAGAGAGCTTTCAGACAAGAGAACCCAAGTGTGTCTGTAAAACTGACCTTTTGTCCGGAATGTTTCCTGTAAATTTTCCACTTTGTCGAGAATGTTTACAGTCACTGTCCAGAATTGTACACCATGTAAATAGGTGTGTTCTTCAGGATCAGGCACGGTAGCGCTAGAATGTATTGTGGTGGTCACATGATCTGGGATGGACAGGAAGACCCTGGAGCTGCTACAACTACAAAGCAGCAGGGCCTCTTTGTAGTTGAGAAAGACAGGCAGAGTGACCCCAGTACCGAATTGGCTGTGGTTCTAAGGTCATATGAAAGAAGGGGAAAGAAAAGCAGTAGGAAAAAGGAGCAAGAAAGGGACCACATTGGGTAAGATAAGCCCAATCGTAACAGATAATTAGGGGCATGATAACGAGTCTAAATATGCAAATCATAAAATCATTGGAGAAAAGAAGAAACTGCTGAGCAAGACAGCACACCACAGTGTGAGAGGGCCAAAAGCACCAAAACTGGCACACACGCAGTCAAGACACTCACACTGTCGGTGAGGGGCACCATCTCTAAGGTGCCTATCTCAATGCAGGCACTGGCTGGACTTGGATCTACAGCTGTTCAACACACAATGCGTAAAGAAGCCATTTATAAGAGCCTGTTTTGGCAAATACTGTTTAGTTCTCAGACTGTTTGTTGTATTTTGCTATACCTGAGCATATTATGGATCTATGTTTGCTTGCACTTACATGTAATTAAAAGTAAAGGGGTTGTCCCAAGACTCAAGCTTATATTTCATGAAGTTGCTTACTTTATAAGTTCCCAACACCTTTTCCCTTGGATGACATTTCCTGCAAACCCTTTTGCAGAAGGATTTTTCTCCCACGAAAATCTGCTTTTGGCTCAGATTTACATCCGCTTTTTTAGGCTTTGCAAAGATCCTCCTGTTCTATAGTGTAGCACTGGAAGAAGTTTTGGATGTCATAATTGAGCATGGGTTTAATATAAGGAAGAACCTAAGAAGGCCATTGGGTGGGAGGGACAACTCAAGTAAAGATGGTGTCATTTTTGTTAATGACAGAACTACTTTCCTGCTTTGTAAAGACTTGCACAGGAGTTTCAGAGTGTACAAAATGGGGTTTCCATAAAAGCAATAACCTTAAGTAGTTTTTTGTTTAAAGTTTGAAAAGTATTTTTTTAAATAACAGAAATAAAATTATATAAAAACAAAAAATAACAATAACTACAAAAAAAGGAGATTATCATAAAAGATAAGAAGAGTGAACTCATGTAATGTAATTATAGATATATTCTGTTTCCACAAACAAATGATTAAACAACTGAAACATATTAGAAAACCATGGAAAACCATGGAAAGAAAAAGGGAAAAAGAGAAATAAACCTTAAAACATTTCAGTTGAGGAGTAAAAGTAATTTTCATACCCATTGGAGTTAGAAAATTAAACAAATTCATTAGGTATAAATAGTAACTCAGGTAATGTAGAGAGAACAGTTACAGAACATATTTAATAAATTAAAATACATCTGCATAATGTAAATGAACAAGGTGGCTCAAGTACATCCTCTAAATTGATACAATGGGTGTTATATTTTCTCGAGTTAAAACTGAGTTCTGAACTGCCAGAGATCACGAAAAAATATTTGTAATTGCAAGTGAAACAGGTGATACATAACTCTATCAAGTCCTTGGTCATAATAAACACTGTACCACTAAGCTTGATGAAATCAAATTGCTATTAGAAGATCTATTGAACTAGTATCAAAGGACTAGGAATACCAAGCATCTGCAAGACTACCTAAATATATGTAATTTCAAAAGGAATATTTGTATCACAAATACAGTTCAGTTGAGTCCAAATCTGTCCCCAAAACGTTAGACCCATTGGACATGTAAAAGCAAATGTGTAAGATCAGCAACTTCATGTTTACAAGATCAACAGAATGTATCTGAATCACTGTTGACTTTATGAAGGAAATAAGAGATTAATACCAGTCTATTGTAAAAATAGAGCTTTATTTGTACTAGTTGTACATGAAGTTTAACACCAAATTTAATTCCAAACATCAATGGATTAACAAGATTCAAACTCAGTTTCTCGAGCTAATTTAACCTTAGCTTTCAATCTGACCTCCATGTTATTCCTATAGACTTTGTAGATATTGGAAGCCTTGAGATATAATGTCACAACTTGCACAATTTCATCATAACGTGTATGCTCTAGACTTAGATCATGGAGTGATAAATAAGTATTTTATGCAGCATTAGATAATAGTTCCTGCTTTCCTTTAAAGCTTGGCAGATTCAACTTATTTTGTTTTTCTGTAAATGAAAGAAATGAGTTATAATACAGTTGGTTAACTCATACCAAACCTTTATTTTTCCATTTATTTCAGATGGTTCTATTTTTTAACAGAGTGTGTTTATTATGCTAAATATAATAAAGATGTTTGTTTCTTTTAACATTGTGGCAATGCAATGGTTGCAGTAATATACATACATTCTTGATAATAAGGGATGTTAAAGACGTTTCGTAGAAAATAATACACATTCTTTAACAGAAAATGTGTTAATAAAAACTCTTTCAAGATCAATCCAAATATGACAAAAGGGATTATGTTCATGTTACAACCAAAATGTAGATTATTTAAGTATAAAATCATTTTGATACATACAAAACTCTGGAAAGTTTACTCTGTCTTCACATTTAGTTAATTTTCGTCTAGAAATTCAAATCTTAGACTTCCTTTTATTCCACAAAAATTAATCAGGTTCCATAAAGAAGGAAGATGAAATATTAAGCGGTGACATAGACCGCAGAAACAAAATTAGTGGGACTAACATAATTATAACATAATCTAATTGACCCTACCAGGAAAAAATAAAAGATTCCATCTGGTCGTTAGATTTATATTCTTTTTCATCAAATCCACTCAATTTAAATTAAGCATACTCTAAATGTATGGAGTAAACCATGAAGCTAATTGTTTTATTTTATTGGGATTCCAAGAGAGCTTTGTACACTCAAACATATATCTTAGTCAATTCAATTCATAAAGCTTTATTCGGAGCTTGACAAAAGTCCATAAAAGCAGATCATACATTATAAAACATCAATAATATACATAAGCAGGTAACAAAAAATAAATCATAAAACTTCATTTATACGACTAAAACAGACAAGTGATTAAAATACAGCAGAATAAAAAATTTAAAAAATAATACTAGGCCTTGCCTTGATAGCTTTGAGAAGAAATGTAGCAGTGAAAAAGCAGACATCAGGTGGGGGGTTAAATATCAGTTTCATGGCATCTTTAACAGTTCTAACACCAAATTTTTTAAAGATAGGTTTTAAAAGACCAATGCGGTAATTACCATATAGTGGGCAGAACAATAAAAAGTGCATAGTGCTTTGAGCAGTAGTGCCATCACAAGGGCAAGGACCAATTGGGTATTTTCTGATGTTGGGAAACGCCACTAAATGGTGGACAATCCCAAAGCGCAGTCTAGTTAGAACGAACCTGTGGGAGGGTCTAGTAACAAAGCTCAGATATGGTTGGTAACCTAACAACTCACAACGGCTGTCATAGAGCATACAGGTGGATAGGTTGCTACTGGCCTTCAAACGTTGCTCATACTTTAGAGACATACAAACAGATTTCAGTTCACTTTTGGTCAAACTATTGGCAGAATAACAATCCTCATATAAGTTAAGACCATATATTTCCTTGTAACTGCTCATAACAAATTTTACCCAAGGGATCTTTAAATGATTGTCTAGGGACAGACAGTCCTTGATGATGGCTCTATTCAAGGAAGTCTCCTCCTTTGCCCAGATGGCACGCCATAGCAGTAGAGGTCTATGGGCGACAGAGTCCGAAAGATAGTGTATTCCGAGTTCCCTATGCACCAGATGCGTGGATGCTGAGATAGGCAAGCAGAGTAGCCTTTTTAAAAACAGATTTTCCTCCACTTGTAGACTCCCAACCGAAACATGCCCCCAGACACCTGCTCCATAAAGGGCGATTGAAAGACACCTCATCTGGTAGATTTTTAGCATATCCCCAATCCGCCTGTCCCCTATCTTAGAGGCGAACGTGAACACCCCGTGAGCACATTTCGCCATTCTTGCTCTAACGTGGGTGACTTCGTTGGACCAGCTACCTGTCTTGGAGAAGGTGATACCCAGATAGTTAAAAGTATCAACTGTCTGGACCCTATGCCCTTCAATAAAAAAGGGATGCGGTTTTTTACGGCCCATGCCACATTCCATGACAAATGTCTTTGATTTATTAATCACCAATTTCCTTTCCCCATTGAACAGGGAAAACCTGTCCATAAGGCGTTGGAGGCCGACAGGGGTCCTGGAAAGGAGAACGGCGTCGTCCGCATATAATAGGACTGGGATATGGGACTCAAGTATATTTGGGGCATCTGCCGCCACAGTCCTTAAAACAGAGTCAACCTCATTGATAAAAAGTGTGAAAAGCAGGGGAGCAAGCACACACCCCTGCCTAATACCACGCTTAACAGAAAACTTTGGGGTACATTCCCCACCTGGGCCATATCGAACACTAGAACTAAGATTGGCATAGAGTCTGGCCAAGAAATAAACAATACCCTCCGGTGCCCCCATTTCAAGTAGTATCTCCCATAAAATCTTATGGTTAACCATATCGAAGGCACTACTTAAATCTGCAAAGCAGAGGAAAAGGGAACCTTTCTTGGCCATGGTGTATTTCCCAATAAGTAGTTCTAGGTTGAGACACTGTTCTACTGTGCCTCGACCCTTCCTGAATCCATATTGGGAATTAGCCAAGATGTTATTTGTTTCAGCCCATTCTTCTAATCTAACAAGAAGTACCCGGCTCATAATTTTCACGGAGGAATCTAAGAGGGAGATAGGGCGATAGTTCTTAGCATCCCTCTTCTCCCCCTTCTTATAAATAGGAATAATAATGGATTCCTTCCATGTAGGCGTGGCACCGTAACTAACAGCAGCGTTAAATACTTTGGTCAGTAACGGGCCCCAGATCTCCGGTTCTTTTTTATAAACATCAACCGGCACCCCGTCAGGCCCCTGAGCCTTCCCTCCTTTGCTTGCGATGATACATTTCTTGACCTCGGTTGGGGAAATATCTAAGGGGATGATTGGCCAGACCCCTCGTCCTATGTCCATATGTTTAGCTGAGTCAAAAATCAAAGAAAAGTGAAGGACCCAACTTTCCGCACTGACGTTTGCCGACAGAACAGGTGTATCCTCGTTCCTTAAAAAAGGGCTGTTGACAGTGGCCCAAAATAGAGAGGAATCAGAGGTTTCGGCGGCCTGGTCTAACTTGTCCCATGCCTCTCGCTTAAGTTCTGCCTTTCTTTCTGATACTGCTGCCCGGTAGATGGCCCTAAGGTGCCTAATAAGGGTTGTATCCCTTTGTTTAGCTGCCAATGCCTCTTTGAGGCTCTTAAGTGCGGCAGTACTGGCATGGTCAAACCACCCCCTATGCCGATTTAGATTGCCCTTAAGTTGCTTGGTAAATTTAGCTTCAATGCAATGATTGATATCAACAAATTTATACAGGATTACATCTGTCAGTTCATTACTCACTAAAATAGCATCAATTTCCTTTAAACAATTTACAATAATGGAGTTAGACAAAAAATCTGCCTTATCCCCCTTCCATCTAATTCTGATTCCATTGGATCGATGTGGTTCAATGTTATCAACAATACATGGTTTAGGGCCTAAAATGGCCTTCCAAAGCACCGTCTCCATGGTCAGGCAGTTATGGTCACTAATTAAGTTGTCTACTACCAAAGGGGCTGAACACCAAGGGTTAAGGCTGGAAGAGGTACAAATAAAGTCAATAACAGTGTTAGCATTCCTACCCTTAAAGGTGGGGAGGATTTCACCAGAAGCGCCCCTCCCGTTCCCCAAGATCTCCATGTCATATGTCATCAGGATTTTGTTTAATGAGTCCCCGTACGGATTATGGGGGAAATGGGCGACTCCCTCACCCCGACAATGTACAAATCCACAGACCCTATAGGCAGAGGATGAACAGGCAGAAGTATTAAAATCCCCCATCCAAATAAAATCAAAAGCAATATCATTACCCGTTACAATTTTTGCCAAAGCGGCCTCCAAGGCATATACTACCTGTTGCCTAGTGTTATCAAAGACATTATTATAAAAATTAATTAAAAGGATATTTCTATCCTGCTCCTTACAAAGCCATAGAATCTGGGAATGGACCCCCACCAGGACATGTTTCTTTACAGCAAGTGGAACATCAACAGAAATCAATGTCAGAAGGCCACCCTTGGCTCTTCCCAAATTTGAAGCCACAGCCGGTAATTGATATGAAACAAAGCCATTATAATTAATGGGGTCCAGACTCCAGGTTTCCTGAAAGCATATAATATTAAAAAGATTGATAAAATCAAACCAACCTAAACATTCGTCCTTATGTAATAGTCCCGCGACATTCCAACAAGCAATAAAACACGAGCCAGAATTAGCTGGGTGGATAAGGGTATTCAATGGAGACCTGACCCTTCCAGCATTTACTGGTCTATCGCGATCATGAGCCACAATAGAGTCTAGATGGCTTACACCGATACCAGTGGTAATACTAGTTAATATCCTAGGGGCCGTACTAGAGCTCTTCTTAACCAAAGCCAAGTCCTCGATCCCTACATCAACTGTGAGGGGCTCCAGTCAATCATTGCAATCAAGCCCACTTAATGGTTGGAATCTGTTAAACGTAGGGATAGCAGGGGCAGCACACAAATTCTGAACTCTAGGCCTGCGCCAGTGGTGCTCATCAGCAGGTTGAGTATCAAGGTCTCTATAGAAGTACCCAAGGGGCCGCAAAGAAATACCCTGATCACTCACAGGGAGAGAAGCGGCTTTGATTAATACTGTAGAGGCAAGATGAGGGTTGCGAAAATTAATGACTATACAGTCACCTTCACAGGTCTTACGTGATTTGCCAACCCAATTGGGTCTCCTGGTACTTAGTATATCCCTAGATAGGGCTACAGGGAAGTCACACTGTCGGTGGAGCCAATCCACAGTCTTATTCTTTAATGACGAGTGGGATTCTCCGTTTACAGGATTACCACCAAGCCTCTTAACAGGGGGGACATTCGTCAGAACGGCTACAAAGGGAGCACAAGTAGGTGGCAGGTCCGGTTGAGAGTTACTATGGCTGTAGGTATTTGCGCTATGGCCCATCTGTTTCCCTGATTCAGTATTAGGGGGTGGTTTAGAAGAGTCCAGCCGCTGAGATGACATATTGGGGACTACAGATAGGATTCCAGGAGCATTCCCTGGTCTGCAATCAGAACTTCCACTCCCAGTCAACGATACAACGGTATTAGATGAGATTAAAGGTAACACATCAGGCACCAGGGTATTAGCGATAGTATTCGTTACGGGTCTTGCCTTGAGAAAAGAGTCCAAGATGTCTCCCAATCTGGCTACTTCATCGGTAATTGTAGTGAGTTTGGTCAAAAGGGGTTTAACCAGTATGTCAAACTTGGCATCTATAGCATTAATTATAAAGTCCAATTGCTCTTTATCAAGGATGACCTTTGTTCCATCCGGTGGCACTGGTTGAGCTTGTAGATTTTTCTGCAGAGGGGGGTCGTTTTTCTTAACATGACGATTCCCTCCTCGCTTAGGCTGGGTGGTTTTGCTGGTATTCCTGCAAGTGCGTGTTAATCTTTGGCGTCTAGGTACAGGCTGGCTAGGGGTTGGTGTATCAAGGATAGTAGCTTGGCCAGATTCAGGGTCGTTAAGGGGCTCAGGGGAACCACTTTCCAAACTTAAAGTATCCGTTAACACTCCCTCAGTTGTACAGTCTATAAGATGTAAAGGTGTACTGGGATCCTGATCAAAAGAAGGCTGGGAAGCCGGACAGTTGGGCGGGGAGGAGATCGTACTTTGTGACCCCGGGCTACCTAAAGATCTCCTGCGTTCTTGGTTGATTTTATCAACCATCTTGACCAAGTAGTTGTCCATGGTTGTGGTCGAAGCTGTTGGCTTAGCTTTAGGCATGATAGCCAAGACCAGGGCCTACACCCCGCTACAGGTTTTATTGATACAAACAGCAAACCACGAGCTGTCACCGTATATACCAACCTATCCCAGATAGATTTGCACGTACGTACGGCCTCCTGGTTAGTTAATTGACACACAGCAATAGCAAGCCAGGACCACCCACAAAAGAGGGGATAACGTTACACATAAGGCGGTAAACCAGTCTGCGGCCCCCTCCTACCCCTTCCTGTCCCGGACTGTCTCAGACTGTCCGCCCTTTGTCCGGGCTTCGTCCTGGGCGTCCCGCGGCGCGTCCCGCGCTGCTGCACCCAATGATATTAGTATGATAAGAGGGCCAATGGGCGTGGAGGCGGTCCGCGGCTCAGGTGCGGGCAGTTAGGGAGGTATGCACAGGCTCTTGGGAGCCGTAGTCCGTTCCGCGGCCTCTCACCCCCCTTGATAGCAAAGATATCTCCACGAACAGCTTCTCCCAGAGTATCAGGGCTCCGAATGTCAAACGCCCCCAGCAGCGAAGCGGGACCCGCGCCAGCGGGTTCCGCGAGCAGTTTTCAAGGTTTTGGGCGTGGAGGCGGTCCGCGGCTCAGGTGCGGACAGTCAGGGAGGTATGCACAGGCTCTTGGGAGCCGTAGTCCGTTCCGCGGCCTCTCACCCCCCTTGATAGCAAAGATATCTCCACGAACAGCTTCTCCCAGAGTATCAGGGCTCCGAATGTCAAACGCCCCCAGCAGCGAATCTTAGTCAATGTTTGCTTAATGGAAGAATTTTCCATTTGTCTGTGTTGAGTTTATAACGTAAAAAAGACTGCACTTCTTGTAAAAATGTTGGAGCTCAAATGTCAGGGTCCAATATATATATAGAAGGATGACACCTGCCTATAATTGCATTTTAAGAAACAGCTCTTTATGTATAAAAGCTTGTATTTCTAGATTTTGTCAGACCTTGTATTGGATGGTTCCAATGCTAAATAAGTAACAGGTGGGTTAGGGGCAACCCTGTCTGACTTCTTTAGATAAAATAAAAGGAATAGAGATAGTACCATTAAGATATATTGAAGCTTCTGACAAAGAATAAAACAATTAAATAACACATATTTCAATCCAGAATTGATTTTTATTTCAGTGTCAAAAGTTAGCTTAATCACTAGTAGATGCTGAAATTCAAGCAAGTATAATATTGGATTATGCCCCTGTTAGCAGTACAAAAGACCTTCATGTTACCTTAAAAAGGGTGATAGAAGGAGATTACATGTGGGCATTTTGAATGATACAGACCTTTGAGGTTTTTATAGATTAACTTTTTGCTCATAAAGCAACTGAATACATATTTCCCAACAATATGGGATGCATTTAATGCTTCAGCAAAATATTTTATTATTTGTATTAATATTATTATTATTATGTCTCACATATAAGAGAAATACAAGACATTATTTAGATCAACATTAAGAAGCAGGAACATTCATATTATACAACTACCTGCGAATGTGTGTTAAAAAGTTTGATTGAAGCAAATTTTGGATTAATAGTATCCTCCACTTATTTATTGAAATCTAGTGCTAAATATTATGGTGGACAGAATTAATCTATTAAATTACTGGACATTATGTGAAAACAAATCAGGAACATACAAAGACAGAAATAACAATTTAAATACGTTAGCCTTTAAAAACTCTGATAGTTTAGATACATTAGTTCAGTTTTACAAAGAGCTATACATCCCAGAATACATATCTTACCTTTAAATAATTTTGACACAATAACTAAAGATTTCCTATCAAATATTGATTTTGATTTGATGGATGAGATTGTTCAAGCAACTGGTCTATTAAAACATAATAAATCCCCTGACCCAAGTGGATTCCCTGTGGAATTGTATGCCCATTTTTTAACACTTTCTCTTACTGTTTACCTTGTATGAATATCTTTCAGATAGTGGCTTCTCTCAAGGCTCTTTTCAGCATAGCCTAAGTTTCTTGATTTCAAGCAAAGGTAAAGATTGACACAACTATTGCTTCCCATTTAGATCCAGTTCTACATAAACTACTTAGTCAAGACAAAAACGGTTCTGTGATAGAAAGACACGCCTGACAATGCTTGAGTGTTTTTATACATCATTGGTAAATATGTCATTAGTTAATATCCTTTAGCAGTAAGTGATTTAAATGCAGAAAAATAATTTGACAGGATGAATTGGGGTTTATTTTTCATACTCTTATGTTAAGTTACAGGTATATGGTATAGCGCAGAATGGCTCACTCCTTACAGAGTATCCTGGCACTTGAGAGCAGATGAGAGAAGGCAGAACTCATCCTGTGCTAACAGGAAGGTAAGTTAAAAAGCAAGGTTTTGATAAACTTTTTAAAGAGCAAAAAAGAGCTACAAGAGCAAATGTGAATGGGTATCTTGTTCCCATAGAGAGAAGCAAGAAACAAGAAGGAACGTCTGCCACGTCAAGTGGTCTGAATTCTATAGGGATCAGTTAGAGTGCTGCCAGCTGATCTCAGGGACTTAGCTGTAATATAAAAACAAGTCAAGTCAAGTCAAAAAGTGCTTTATTCGAGTGTTACTCATAAAAGCAAACATACAAACATATAATAAAAAACAATTAAATCTGAGATGTCATATTGACATACGCACATTGCAAAAAAGAATACAAATTATTTTCAGAAAAGAAATATACATAATCACAAGAATAAAATTCATTAATATTGATAATACAATTAAGTACAGTTAGTAAAATCTTTGTACTAATAAAAGAACCATTTAGAATTTCATTTCACAGGTGTAAAGTTCATTGATGATACAATTAAGTATAATTTGTAAAGTCTTTGTACTAAAAAGAATCGTTTAAAAATATTTTCCAGATGACACGATAAATTACACTGAACAGAGAATAGACAGTACTCTAGCAGTCTCTGGACGTCTAGGCAGAGAGTAGTCACCGGACTAGCAATCTCTGCCTGATTATCCATGCCCACCCCAGATACTTAGCGGTGGCAATTATAATCCAAGTTAAACTAGTCGATCTGACTATGCGCAAAGCCACCATACTACTTTTAGTACCCAGGTTCCTACACATAGGTGCCAACCAAACACGCCTTGGAGTAGAGTATGGTTTGCAGGAGAATAAAAAATGTCCAAGTGTTTCATTACCTTCCCCACAAGCTGGGCATGTAGCAGGGCCTCCTTCCCTCCACTTAGATGTTAGGTAACGAAGAGGAAGAGAGCCCGCCCTTAGTTGAAAAAGCAATTTCCTATCCAAAGGTTTGGATATATAATCCCAATACAGTTCATACATGGGGTACAGTTTAACCTCAAGAAAACTAGCAGTCATGGACCCACAGTTAATACTGAGCAAATTTTTATTAGCAACATTTTCCCAAAAAATATTTTTTAGGGTTGTCTTATTAGGAAATGATGCCCCAGCTGGGTCGGTCCATAGTGCATTCAGGCCTAGTTCAGATAGTGCTAGTTTTAATAATTTGAACCATCTAATTCTATTAAAGCAATCTGCTTTAATAACGTCAGTGAACCCGGCCGCATAGTGAGTGAGCTCAGGTGTGGTCCATAACCTACGCCAATATAAAATTGGTCGTAGTTTGCCCATTTCCGAGATTTCTTTCCTACCAAGCTCGTATCTCAGAGGCAATAGCGGACTACTCTGTGGAGTACCCGTTAGTTTCCTAAAAAATGTATTCTCTGAGATTTGTAACTCCTGTAGGTTATCATGCCCCCATAACTCAGCCCCGTATAATGCTGACCCAATTACTTTTGCCTCATATATGATCAGGGGTGGTTTGATTGGTTTAGTCAATGATTTCCTATGCTCCTTTATAATGGTTCCAGCTAATTGCTTATGCCTTAAAATTGCAATATTTAAATGCTGGTTCCACCTATTATCATTAGAAATAAGGATCCCCAGGTATGTAAATGATGATACAACCTCAAGAGTGCGTCCACTCATGGTAATGTTAGATTTAAAATTTCGATACGGATTAAAAACCATGAGTTTTGTTTTAGACGCGTTCACCTCCAGTCCGTGATCCCCACAAAACTTATCAAAGATGTCCAATGCTTTTTGCAGTCCACTTGGAGTTTTAGATAAAATTAACGTGTCATCGGCGAACATTAAAATTGGAACTTTTACACCTGCAAGAGAGGGAGCATCCACTGCCTGTGATTGAATGCGGGGGACAATGCCATTAATAAAAAGGGTGAACAAAGTTGGTGCCATTGAGCACCCTTGCCGAACCCCACGCTCAACAGGAAATTCGGCTGTGTCTTTACCGTATCCACCCCATTGGATTTTAGCATAGGTGCCTTCATGTAATCTCATGATCATAGTCAACAAGACTCCTGGGACCCCAAAGGCCACAAGTACTTCCCACAGTTTCGCCCTTGGTACCAGGTCGAAGGCAGCCCGCAAATCGACAAAAGCCGCGTAAAGACTGCCCCCACCTAGCACCACAGTCCTCCACTGGATCAGCTGGAACCGAAAAACTTGGTCCACAGTACTAGTGGCCTTACGAAACCCAGCCGAAAGGGAGATAGAATATTAAATTCTTCCGCCCAATCGAGCAATCAATTAACAATCACTCGCCCAACGATTTTTTGCACTGTATCGATTAGGCTAATCGGGCGGTAATTACAAGGCTGGGAACGATCACCCTTTTTGTACACAGGGATAATAACAGCACCCCGCCATGATACCGGGATAGCTGCACCCCTAGCTATGTGGTTTATTAACAAGTGAATATATTTGCACCACCTTCCAGTGTCGTTTAAGAAAACGTCCGCTGGAACTCCATCAATGCCAGGAGCACGTCCACTATGTACAGTTTTGAGGGCCAACAAAATTTCACCCTTCGTGAAGACATTGTCCTCAGAAGTTGTATAGATAGGGCTGATGTTATTTACAATCTGATCCCTGGTAGCATACTGATCACTAAAAAAGTTTATCCAGGCATCCTGCGGGACATAATTATTACAAGCCTCTTCAGACCTTTCTTGCCCCCATTTGACAATATGCCAAAATAATCTAGAATCTTTTCGATCACTAGCACACTTCAACTTATCCCAATGGGCTTCGTCCCAATCTTTTTTTGCTTTGGCAATACAAATTTTGTATGACTTTCTAGCAGAGCGGATGGCCCCCAGGTTTTTGCTCTTAATTGCAACTCCCAAAGAAATTCGTGCCACCTTGCAAGCATGGTTATACCATTTAGCTGCTCTATGAACACGGGTCACCTTAGAGTTTACTGGTTTCAGAAAGTAGCTTTTAATTTCTTGGAAAAGAGACTCATGTACTTCAATAGTGTTGACTTGACCTGAAGTGATCCCTGCTTCACCGTCTAGGGCCATAATGGCCTTATCGGTCGCAACTCCTATATTTTCTATAGCTTGCTGGTCTGTCCTAACACTTGTCCATCTTAGCCTACGCATATCATTTGTTGGTACAATAAGCGGGGGTAGGCAATCATCCAGAGGAATAGAAGCATTGGATTCAGACAGCCACCATTTATGAGTAACACATAGCGGATTATGGTCACTCTCTGGCATTTCTGTTACAACCATATCTCTAACAGTTGGCCAAAGGGAAAAGCTACAGATAATATAGTCGATACGACTTTTGCTTCTCCCATTGTTAAAGGTCATAGCTGGTACTCTATCTGACTTTGTCCTTCCATTCAAAGCTCTTAACCCTTGTTCAAGGCACATTGCATTCAAACCCAGGATATCCTCTGTCCAACGAGTTACTGGGATAGTATCTAGTAAGGGGATGTCCCATTGTTTGTCTTCCTCTGCACCTAAAAAGGCTTCGCCTGTGTCTAGAGGTTCAAACGTACGGTTTAAGTCCCCTGCAATTATTATGTTTTTCCCACCAGAATGTGTCTCAAGGAGATTATACAGGGTAAGAAGAACCTCAGATTTTCCTACATTTCCACCTCTGGCATAAATGTTATAAATATCGATGGATAAAGATAAATTACTCATGAGTCTAATGAGCTGAATATCTTTTTGACCAGTCTCCACATTTTTTACAACAACCTTTAAAGATTGTTTGACCCATATGGTAAGGCCCCCCATCGGACGCCCTTTAGGGCCCTTAGAAGCTGGTACATAAAAATGATACAGGAGAGGAGATACAATGGGCCTTTTAAGCAAGACAGAGAAGCTTATAAAGGCACCTTTTCCTAATTTAGAGACAGTGTAAGGCACTGAGCACCAGACTTATTCTGGTACCAAGAAGTATGTGGCAGGCCTACTGTCCTGCTGAATTGTGGACCAACTGAAGATGAGTATTCAAGGAAGAATTCATGCCTGCCATCAAGGCGTTACTGTAATCTAGACAGCTGGTGATAAATTACCGCATCACAGTCTTCCTACAGTCTAAAGGCCACCATGAGAATGTCTTCTTAAGAATGCATAATGTGCCAAAGCAGCTACCACATGTGGTCTTGACATGACTTTCCATTGATAGCATGTCATCCATTATAAAGCCCAGATTTCTAATCACCTTCTTAGTACAGAAAGTAGCACCAAGATTTTGAGGCTACCAGTCATTTCACCAAGCCTAAATGGCTTTTATGGCTTTTCCAAAGAGCATAAGTTCAGACTTTGCTCCATTCAATTTGAGAAAACTCTGTCTCATCAAAGAAGCCATGGCACAAATCTTATTTTAGTGAGTTCTGTATCCTAGCCAAACCACAGAACCAACTAGGCGTTGCCATCCTATGGCAGATTTTCTATTCAAAATGATCTCACAACCTACTTGACATTGGTTTAGATTTGGACCCAAACCTTTCCTAGTTTAGCCCAGAAAGAAAAATGAATTATTACACTAATGCAAGTTCATTCACAGTAGGTGCAATTTTGATACAAATGAAAAGTTGCAAAACCCATAGGTCTGGCATTGGCTGCTAGCCTTCTGTTTATATCAATGCTGATTTTATCATGGTTTTGGTAAATATTTTTGTGTAGGGTGGTGCCACGCCCTCAACAACATAAAATAAAATGTGGCTAATAGCAAAAATATGTTTTAGCCTCAAAAGGCATGCATCACCATGGTAGTCTCTGGCACAGAAGGGAACTACTTTGTGGACATGCTTGTTGTGAAAGAGCAGAATGCCATCACTCACTGTCAGGAATCTCACCTTATTTTCCGCGAGAGGAGGTCAAAGCCAATCCTGACCAACGGGGAAGGGGGGAAGGGAAGAGAAAAAACAACAGAGCCTCCCCCGATGTCTTTGATGCGAGACTATTGGGGCCCGTCTATATTTCTCCCCTGTGTGTTAAAGAAAACAAACATATATGAGTGATTAATTCTAAATCTGTCTCGTATTATTTCTGACATGTCCCCCCAGGGAGAAGTAGTACTTTTATAAATCCCCTCTTGCGATTAAAGGTCAAAAATACTAGGCCCACCAATGATACCACACATTTAAGGATGAAAAAAAGAAATGCTAATGTGTAGTATCCAACATCACAATGGCACTTGTAGAGCTATCAAAATTTGCATTGCAATGTTATACCTTTGATATGGGGTATGCCTTCACAAGATAGACTTAAACAGAAAGGCTGAAAAATAATCATCAAAACAAAAACAACATATATATCTATATGCACAATTTTAGAGCATTACTTCATGTGCCTAATATATAACCATCTTGTATCATGATACAGGGAAACATTACAATGAATGAGCCTTAATAAAAACAAGCAGAACTGCTTTTGAGTTCACTGGGCAATAATGATTGATCAGTCCAAATAATTAACAATAGTGGTGTGTCTCTGTATTTTTTCTAGAGGGAATGTACACACAAGTTCCCTCAAGGATTTTAGACGTGTGCATTAAGTCTTACATGAGTGGTAGTTGGTGTCAGTTTGTGGGTCTGCTACTGTGTAAATGGAAGTATTAATAGCATTCTGCTTTTTTTTATTGAATCTTCCTGTAGGTTCTTGGGGTACCGTATTTTTTTGTTAGTCAAACAAACTCTTGCCCGTCTGATGCACAGAGGTGAATTGGTTTCCTAGGGATACCCCAGGTTACCATAGTATGACTGGTCAGGCTAAATCCGAAAAAAGTGCATGTGGTTCAGGTGTCTAACAAACTCAAAGTATAGTAACTGTAAAAAGAAATCTCAATTGTTCATACAAGTTAGCATCAGGGTAAATGTTTGCAGACAAATATGTAAAATTTGAAATTCATGGTAAAAGGTTATCAATAGTTTAAAAAAATATCAGTAGCTGAAAGCTAAATTTGTGTCCAAAGTCAATGTTGGAAAAATTGGGAATTCTTTCCTATAAGGTAAATACAAATGCAGTCTAACAAAAACTACCAAGACGTGGAGTGCCTAGTGGAAGAAACAGATTAATTAAATAGCCCACAGGATGACAGCGATGTATCAAGTCACACCTTGTAAAACAAGCATTGGCATAGCCAATAGGTCTCGCCTTTGGGACCTTATAAGTGTTTAACCAGAGCTATTGGATTTGCCAATGTCTTTAAGCTATGTTGTAGAGCAGTGTGACTGCTGTGCAGCATTTTGAAAAGTTACAGTAAAAAAGTGCTAAGTATTTTTGTTACCTTATAAATAACCAAGAAGACATTATGTACAACTGAATGACCCTATTAAAAAAAGAATTAACACAAAAAAAAATCTAGTTTTTTGCTCTTTTAATGCTGGCAACATCATTCCAGCCTGTTCTAATGCTTGTTTGTTATTGCTTTATTTGTGTTATGGGGGGGATATAAACAACAGGAGGCTGAATTTCAACACAAGCAGCGGACGGACACTACGGGAGAATCAACAGATGCTAGATTCCGAGGACAGACAGAGGTGGTGGTGTGTTGGTGTGTTGGTGTGGAGGTGATTCTGAATGATACTTAGGTGGTTCTGAGTGATGCTGAGGTGGTAATGTGCTGGTGCTGAGGTGGTGCTGTGCTAATGCTGAGATGGTGCTGTGCTGATGTTGAGGTGGTGCTTATCTGATGCTGGGGTCGTGCTGAGCTGATGCTGGGGTTGTGCACTATGATGAGGTGGCGCTGTGCTGATGCTGAGATGGCACTGTAGTGGTGCTGAGGTGGTGCTGTGGTAATGCACAGGTGGTGCTGTGCTGATGCAGAGGTGGTGCTGTGCTGATGCGAAGGTGGTGCTGTGCTGATGCTGAGATGGCACTGTAGTGGTGCTGAGGTGGTGCTGTGCTGATGCAGAGGTGGTGCTGTGCTGATGCGAAGGTGGTGCTGTGCTGATGCTGAGATGGCACTGTAGTGGTGCTGAGGTGGTGCTGTGCTGATGCAGAGTTGGTGCTGTGCTGATGCCAAGGTGGTGCTGTGCTGATGCCAAGGTGGTGCTGTGCTGATGCGGAGGTGATGCTGTTGAGTGATGCTGTGCTGGTGCTGAATCATGCTGTGCTGCACTGATGCCGAGGTAGTGCTGCAGTGGTAGTGAGGTGGTGCTGTGTTGTTGCTTGTAAATCATCGTATCTGGTCACATTTGCTGTGTATTTAAAGAAAAGGACAAATAATTGACGACATTTTGTAAGGGGGGGCCTGTTTACTTTCATTCTCTGACTTCAAAAGGAGACTTGTTTGTGCAAGCTTCACTTTTTTCTTGTTTCTCGCGTTTTTGTGGCATTTGAACAGCAGACCCTTAAAGGGCAATCATTTTTTATTGTGTTTAAAAGTTTAAATGCTATTACATGTTTATAAAAAGAAATGAAAAAATGAAAAAAATGTAATGTGCAAGATGTTGCAGTGAAGATGCCAATTAAAGCGTAACACCGCAAGCTGAAGGTCCTGTAGGCGCTTGCAGAGTCAATGGCACAGTTGTTCCCTATTGGTCCACAGATGTTTTCAAATCTGCCGCCATCCCACCTCAATATTTGGAAAGTAAGGGAATACGAGCATAGGGAACACTGACAGGCGTCTGCCTAGGATTACACCATGGAGTGGAACTTCGGATGTAAAGCAGAAATGTAATCAGAGGGTCCATGGCCATATCTTCTCCTTTGGCTCGTTCAAGCTACACGAATGCTTGGTTATGACATTTAATGTTACGGATCCAATACTCCCTATTGCCCTGTAAAGGGCACCGCGTAGGGTCCATAGGAAGAAGTGACCTGTGACATTATGCTATATAAAATGTATGGTATGTGCTCAGCTACGTGCAGAAGTTTCCACACATACATATTAATTAGTGACTTTCTAACAAGTATTCTATAGACGCTTACCATGTTACACAAAGTGTATTTGTTTCAACAATTAAAATAAAACGATAACGGTCTGGTAAGGATCCGTAACCAGTGCTATAAAAGGTATTGGCGCTGTAAACAATGGCAATTAGTGAAGGCGGGGGTGTTTTGAATTTTTTCCCTTGTGATGAAAAATGAATAGGGAAGCAGTTTTGACAGTGCATATCATAGACGGCTGGCAGGGTGTGCATGACGCTCGCTGTGTGGCAGTGCCATCATGCCAGGCAGCTCCCAAAAGGGTACTGGGGGCAGCACAGTGTGCCTCACACAGATTCACATCTTTACATGAAGGGCAAACGTTCCAGCGAAGCTGTTAGCAGCCGCAGGACTGTGGCATGCCCTGGGCACAGGTGTTGGCCCACTGGACTCTTAGAGGGGATGGGAGACAAACATGTGAGGGTAGGAGTGAGGAAACAGGGCGGCAGAGATCTTAGGTGGTGGCGGAAACCCTGGAAAGACTGGAGGAGGTGGGCCACCAACTATGCCTATTTTGAGCTACTACATTAAATTGCATTGTATTTTTCTTTGTTTTGTCGGTTGCCAGCGCAACAAGGAGGCTGCGACGCTCCCCTGCTGTAGGGTTAAGGTTGCCTCTTTGGTGCAGAGAGCCACTGTGGCCTGCTCAAGGTGTCCGTTTTGGAGTCGGAGGACCGCTACTTTGTGCTGCAACGCAACTCTGGGTGATGTGATGAGACTCCCACGGGAACTCTAGGGTGGCAATCATTGAGGAATGTATGATGTTACAACGTAAACATTTACAACGCATGCCTTTACTATGCAGTTTTTACATTGCAACATCCATTACAACGCATGTTTTTACAACGCATGCCGTTACAGTGTATACCATTACAACGCATACCATTACATCCCATAATTTTTGGGGGTAACAGTAGGGTAAGTGTTATTCCCACTCCAGTGACTGCAACAGTAGGGTAAGTGTTGGATAGTGTAGGGGTTAAAATTACTATCCCACTCCAGAGAGTGCAACAGTAGGGTAAGTGTTGGATAGTGGAGGGGTAAAAACTATGCGTTGTAATGGTATGCGTTGTAATGGCATGCGTTGTAGTGACATGCGTTGTAATGGCTGCGTTGTAATGGCATGCGATGTAAAGGATGTTGCGATGTAATGACTGCGTTGTAAAGGTAGTGCATTGTAATGACTGCGTTGTAAAGGTTGTTTCCCATCATTGAGCCATCTGCATCAGGGCTGGAGTACCTGGGGTCAGTGGAGTATTTTCCCCCCTCAGTATCAATGGGCCCAGTGCCAGATAAGCGCAGAGGGAGCACACCCTGGCACGGCCGGCAACCCTGCAGGCCCCAGTGCTATCAGCTACTGGAAAGGACACAGGAGTTTGCTGCATCCCTGGAGAGCAGGTGGAGACGCCACCAAAGCACCAGGGTGGCTGCCGCAGAGGAGGGGTCACCAACGCCAGCAGGCCAAACACACCAAGTGTGTCCGAGTCCAGAGATGCCGCCTGCTCTTGCCGAGGATATCAATACTCCTCTACGAAAGAGGAAAGAGACAGAGCAGTCATATGGACAATGAGAAGCCACGCCTGGAGGGGAGATTAAGGGACTGGGTCTGGAGGTAGCCTTGCACACCCCCGAGTGGTGAGGAGCGGCGGAAAGAAAAACAAGCATTTGCAATTCAATAGGACTCGCATTTACGCGAGACCTATTGCATTGCAAACGGGAGTGTGGGCGGGCGAGAAGGTACGAACAACAGGAGTGCGGGTCCCAAGAAGGCACGGGAACGAAATAGCGCTCACAATCTAAATAAAACATACTGTGCCACACTCGAAGTAAAGGCGCCAGTAGCCATGGAAGGATACAAATGACGACATGGCCGTCATAAGGAGGGACTAACCAGCCTAAAACCAATCGGAAGGCAGCATTTAGGAACGACAAAGACACACGCCAATAAAAAAGATGGGCGGAGAGTGGGCGGAGCTTCCACGGAACTTCCACTCCATACTGAAAACGGCATGCCTCGCAAAGCGAGCAGCGCTTGCGCGCTGCCGCTATAGGCTCGACCTAAACATAGTGAACCAAGGGCGTCACAGAGAATGGCAGGGTTAGGCTGAGGTCAATTGATTTGGAGCTGTCTCTCAGGAAGGGATACAGCTTCAGTTCTGGACCGGTTTCGGGGTTTCACCCCTCTTCAGCCAGGATAGCTTGATTCCAGTGGCATGGAGAACACGGGACTCACGTCTGAGCATACCCGTCCCACTCGGGGTGACAAATGCAAGAACAACAGTTGATGGACAGAATGCAGAACAATGGCATACATTCACCCCAGTACAGAGATCTGGGCCTAAATCCATCGTTTTTTTTGCTCACCATGCCATTCCAGTTTGAAACCCTGAAATCGGTCCTAGGATGCTTGATTCCGGTCCAGGGAAGACATGGCTTGGCAGTTCGGGCTGGACTGTTCCCATGATGCACATGGTCAAGACTGATTTGCATATGGCCATGTCTGAACTGGGGTGACCTGGTGAGCAAAATAACGATGGATTAAACCCAGATCTGTGACTGGGGATGAATGTTTTGCCAATGTGCAACATTCCGTCCATCATCTTGTGTGTTTTGCTGTTCGCCCTATGTGGGAAGGGTATGCCCAGACGTGGGTCCCGTGCTCACTACGCCACTGGAGTCAAGCTATCCTGGCTGAAGAGGGGTGAAAACCCGAAACCGGTCCTAGGATGCTTGATTCCGGTCCAGGGAAGACATGGCTTGGCAGTTCGGGCTGGACTGTTCCCATGAGGCACAGGGTCAAGACTGATTTGCATATGGCCATGTCTGAACTGGGGTGGCGTGACAAGCAAAATAACGATGGATTAAACCCAGATCTGTGACTGGGGGTGAATGTTTTGCCAATGTGCAACATGCCGTCCATCATCTTGTGTGTTTTGCTGTTCGCCCTATGTGGGAAGGGTATGCCCAGACGTGGGTCCCGTGCTCACTACGCCACTGGAGTCAAGCTATCCTGGCTGAAGAGGGGTGAAACCTCGAAACCGGTCCTATGATGCTTGATTCCGGTCCAGGGAAGACATGGCTTGGCATTTCGGGCTGGACTGTTCCCATGAGGCACAGGGTCAAGACTGATTTGCATATGGCCATGTCTGAACTGGGGTGGCGTGGTGAGCAAAATAACGATGGATTAAACCCAGATCTGTGACTGGGGGTGAATGTTTTGCCAATGTGCAACATTCCGTCCATCATCTTGTGTGTTTTGCTGTTCGCCCTATGTGGGAAGTATATGCCCAGACGTGGGTCCCGTGCTCACTACGCCACTGGAGTCAAGCTATCCTGGCTGAAGAGGGGTGAAACCCCGAAACCGGTCCTAGGATGCTTGATTCCGTCCAGGGAAGACATGGCTTGGCAGTTCGGGCTGGACTGTTCCCATGAGGCACAGGGTCAAGACTGATTTGCATATGGCCATGTCTGAACTGGGGTGGCATGGTGAGCAAAATAACGATGGATTAAACCCAGATCTGTGACTGGGGGTGAATGTTTTGCCAATGTGCAACATTCCGTCCATCATCTTGTGTGTTTTGCTATTCGCCCTATGTGGGAAGGGTATGCCCAGACGTGGGTCCTGTGCTCACCACGCCACTGGAGTCAAGCTATCCTGGCTGAAGAAGGGTGAAACCCCGAAACCGGTACTAGGATGCTTTATTTCGGTCCAGGGAAGACATGGCTTGGCAGTTCGGGCTGGACTGTTCCCATGAGGCACAGGTTCAAGACTGATTTGCATATGGCCATGTCTGAACTGGGGTGGCGTGGTGAGCAAAATAACGATGGAATAAACCCAGATCTGTGACTGGGGGTGAATGTTTTGCCAATGTGCAACATTCCGTCCATCATCTTGTGTGTTTTGCTGTTCGCCCTATGTGGGAAGGGTATGCCCAGACGTGGGTCCAGTGCCCACTACGCCACTGGAGTCAAGCTATCCTGGCTGAAGAGGGGTGAAACCCCGAAACCGGTCCTAGGATGCTTGATTCTGGTCCAGGGAAGACATGGCTTGGCAGTTCGGGCTGGACTGTTCCCATGAGGCACAGGGTCAAGACTGATTTGCATATGGCCATGTCTGTACTGGGGTGGCGTGGTGAGCAAAATAACGATGGATTAAACCCAGATCTGTGACTGGGGGTGAATGTTTTGCCAATGTGCAACATTCCGTCCATCATCTTGTGTGTTTTGCCAACTGCAGTGAATCACTGGTCTGAATCACAGACCAGGCTCATCTTCAGGAAAGTTAACTTTGGATTAAGGACCTGATTTATTATTTGGTGGATGGAGTTTACTCCTTCACGGTAATGGAGTAAATTACTTAGTCACCCTCACGGAATAACCACCTGCCAAATTTAGAATTGGCTGCCAAGCCTGTGGTCATTTCTGAAGCATGTCCTGAACCGCCATCTTGGCATTCTTGTCAAAAAAATGTTTTAAGTTTGACACACAACTCCACCAACAAGACAGAAACGTCCATCAAATGTATTTTTTTTTTTTATTTCAAAAAGTAAAACCCGAAGTGATTTTTTTGTTTAAATTTATTTTTTAAATGCCCCTCCTTGCCATGAGATTACCTCCAATGGCAATGGTGACATTAGACAGTTTTCACTGTCCCTTACCTCCAAGGTTTTCCTGGCAGTGACAAGCAGTGAAAACTGATCTGAATGTCCAACCATCTAAATTAGCTGGGCGGATATAGAGGTCAACCACTGGTGGTCCTTTCTCCATCGGGCTATCGTAGGGTAGAATCATAGCAGAGTAGCCTCCTCTGTGGTTATACCTATGGCTCACCTACATTTAAATCGGGCAGGCGGACCATTATGTTGGTGATAAGGATAAAGGCTGTTGCGCAGAGTATCCTTACTCCCAACACATAAATTAGCCATTTAAAATGATCTATGGAGGTTGAAAGTCCTCAGCAGGTCCAGACAACAGGCTGGATCCGATGAAGGGCTCGACAACAACATGGAGCTGCTGTGTGATCTCTTGGAGTTGATTGGACGCTGCTTGCCGTCGGGCTCGGTGAAGCTGTGGATGAAGGTTGTCAGGGTTGCTGGGATGCTGCTCGGGATTGAGTTCAGTGAAGCTGTGTATCGGGCATCGCTTGGTGTTGAGTCCGATAAAGCCGTTGATCGAGGGCAGGTCAGCGTGGTGTCCGGGAAGCCATCGACGAAACAGTCAGCATCCAAGCTCAGCAGCGAGTTTGATTGCAGCCAAGGGTCCACGACCTTGGGGGTCAGGCCTCACTCCTACAGGGGCCAGCAGACGGGACCAGGTCAAATCCAGTTGGGAGTGGTCAGCTGGAAAGCTGGAGAGGGCCACTGGAAGCTGCTTGTAGCTCTGTAGTTCAAACAGGAAGTCAGCCAAATGCCCGTTGGGGTCACTTCTGGTGTCCTGAGTTCAAGGCAAGGAGCTCCAATCTTCCATCAGGTTTTTCAGGCAGCCGGGCAGTCTGGGATAAGTCCAGGTATGCTCTGATGAAAATTCTGTGGATGCCACTTTTATGTCCAGTGCCAGCCTGTGGGCAGGGGCCAGTTCTGGGCAGCTCCTCCCTCCCACTGGGTTTGGAGCCAGACAAAAGGGAGGTAGGGCTAGACATGAGCTTCATCTGCGAGTGACAGGGTAGACATCCTATGAAGACCAGGAAGGGGCTTGGCACAGTTCCCAGGCCATCCTGTCAAGGAAGGAAACCCCCTCGCCATACCCAGTCCCGAATCAGGGAGCAATACACATCTCACAACAAGAGAGCCATCAGTGGTCAGGTAACAGTTGGACACTGACAAAAAGGCCTTTCGGTTTAAACAGCTATGGCGAAGGAGCATCGCCCCCGCCAGCAACAGCAACTGCAAAACTTGAGAAATGTAACTATATTAAACCATGTTTAATATCTTTTCATTTTTCTCTTACCGTGGAGTCTTGGGGGCGGGGCAAGGGATCTCAGGAACTGAGGGGGAGTGATGGGCACTGTTATCAGTACGTATGGCGGTGTGCCCGGCCGTCTCAGGCCGGCCAAACCGTCATGTGCACTGTAGCTCTCACCAACCCCAGCTACATTGCCGGGGTGGAGAGAGCAGGCACAGGCTCCCAGTCTAACCTCAGCGCTCAAGCCATTCCTGACGCTGCTTTTGGCAGCATGAAAGCAGCATCAGGATTGGCCGCAGTGCACTCTGGGAGCCTGTGCCTGCAGAAGAGAGGGGTGCGATGCGGCGATTCGGGGATGCATGTAAGTGTTTATTTTTGATTTTTTTGTTGTCTTATCCATCCGTGCTCCGCCCTCCACTATATCAATACACCGGTCGCTACTGGGTTTTGAAGCAGGAAAGAGACAACTTTCCCAAAGCGTGTTTCCTTAATAGTAATAAAAAATATGACTTTTCCATTAAATTATATTTTAAACTACTATTAAAATACGTTGTTGAATTATTTTTCTCGTTGTTCCCAAACTGAATTGAACTTATTTGGTGTAGTAGTGAAAACCAGTGTTAACCTAGGGGAGGGCCAGCCTTGCCACAGGAAAAAGGACCTTGGAGGTTTCTCACTGCCCGAACACATAAAACATTAAATATACATGTCTTACTTTTAAATACCATACACCCTGCCCTATGTGTCTACCTTAGGAGTGACTTATAAGCATTAAAAAGAAAGTTTTAAGCTGGTAAAAAGGATTATTTTGAAAGGTCGAACGGGCAGTTTAAAACTGCACACGCAGGCTGCAGTGGCAGGCCTGGAAGCAGGTTTTTACAGTGATACGTTAGAAAGTGGCACATTGAGTTCTGCTGCCCACTGGCAGTATCTAATTTACAGGCCCTGGGTACATGTAGTACCATATACTAGGGACGTACACTTAAATTAACTGTGCCAATCAGGTTTATACCAATTTTAACATTTTTGAAATGAGACCACAAGCCCTTTATCGGTGGTTAGCAGGGTAAAATGCTCAGAGTCCTATGGCCAACAAAAATAGATTAAGCAAAAGAAGGCAAAAACTTAAGGGAGTACCCCGAAAGTGATAGTAATCTCTAACAGGTAGGTTCAGCGTTTTTGACCCAACTTTTGTAACTACTTGTGCTGTTTCTAGCGATGTTGTTTGGTAAAATGTCAGTCCTCGGCTAGGTCTTATACCACTGGTATTCTAGTTGTGTTTTTTGGGCTATTTAGTCTAGGTATTTCCTCAGTTGTATGCTTTTTCCAAAGTAAAACAGCTGCCACATAGAATGTTGTGATGTGCATATTTGAATGTAGTGCACAGAAATCCTGCCTGACCCTATCTATCGTCCCATTGGATGTACAGTTTCTATTTTTACATCCAGTGGGTGATAGTTTTGTAAACACATTCTCAGGCAGGATATTTATATCAGACGGTATTCTGACAAAGATATGCTGGTACCATACCCTCTGGATGTGTGCATAATTGCTCCTTATGCAGTACCCATCCTTCACACGGACCGAGAGAACGCCCAAAATTATGGCTGGAGTGTAGATTGTCTCAGGGCCAAGACGCCTTGGGGTATTTGCACGTTTTACAAACTTCCTAATCAATCAATAAAGCGGACTTGCCTTTAGTGACAGGTCCGCACCTCTGTAATGTTTGTCTGCTTTCCAGTAAATGTCACCATTCCTCATTCTACCTCGCACTTTTAGACAGAGCGTTGTTTGTGGCGCGCGCTTTTGTGCTCTCAGGCCGCACACATTGAAGTGTGTGCTCTCTCGTTCGAACAATAACGGGTAAAGTTCACGCTGTCACTTACACTTCTCCTTAAGTATTTGCCAACGCAGCCTCGGAGCGTTGTGTGTGGGGCTTGTTTTCGCCTGTGCTTGTTTCTGTGTGAATCGAAAAACATATTATATGACCTGGATTTTACAAGCTACCGCTGACCCCCTAATTGTGGATATAAATGAAACACAGTGTACTTTCTGCTTGATGTGCTTCGAGGAGGGATGGAAGGAGCCCTGCTAAATGCTCCTGTTTCCACATTAATGCGTCTAGTTCTGGCAGGCTGATGATGGGTTTCTAGTATGTAGTTCTGAATCGAATGGCTCCAAGCGCTTACTAAGTCCTTAAATTGGTGAGAGTGACGAAGGACAACTTTTTTTGAAACACAAACAACATGGAATTGATGGATGGCTTCATTTCACAGCAATTCCGGCCAATTCATTTAGACGTAGGTAGCAAAATAATAATTTCGGCCACTAACTCTACATGCAGGTGCTTAGGGTGAATTGTATGCTTTAAACCCTGCACAATGCATGATCTGAGTGCTGTCATTTCCCAAAAGCTGCAGGAACTTTTTTTTCCCTTTGCCACTCTGAGTCACACTAAGCTGCAGGAACTTGGTGGTAAAATAATATGATAGGGTGTGATGGGAAAATCGAAAGTAAGGTTCGTGAAGTGAAGTGAGAACCTCATGCTTACATACAGATGTCAGTCTCGCGAGCCGAGTTTGAGAAGTTAGTTGGGGACACTAGTTAACTCCATGTCACGAGAACTAGGGGGCTGATTTATCAAGGATTAATGCAACGCAGCACAACATCTTTGTGCAGTGTGCTGCCCTGCGCTGTTGCTGCCCTGCGCTTTGCTTTGCAGCGTGGAAGGGAGAGGGCAGGAGTGTGCCACATTTAACATTATGTTGTGTTGAAGGAACAAGGGCCACCCTACTCATTCCTGCAGACAATGTATACGATAAATGTTAAGCTCGATTGCAATATGTATGGGTGGAAGATGTCAGAGGGAGAATCAAAATTATACACAACAAGGAGTTAAAAAAAGTTTGCTGTTTATATAAGTTGCTTAGTACAGCTAATTACACAAATAAGTGCTCAGTGTCCCAAGTGAACTCAGAACCTATATTTCAAAGTGACAGTTTGTGACATTTTTTAGGTTTCAAATTATACAAAAAAACGACCATCAAAACTGGATACATTAAATCTTAACAGACTTCTAACATGATAATAGGGGCCGGAAAGTGGTCTGTTTCAAATTCGTGTCTATGGCGTTTTGACCCCATAAACAGTAGGGTGTCTCATCAGGACCTAACAATGGGGGACACCAGAAGAGATATCAATCGACTGTCAAGGTGGTGAAGTGCACACCATTAAAATAAGTGGTTCGTACTGAACGCAATATATATAAACAGCAAACATTTTTGAACTCCTTGTTGTGTATAATTCTGATTCTCCCTCCGACATCTTCCACCCATAAATATTGCCATCAAGCTTAACGATTATCATTTATCGTATACATTGTTCTTATATACATTGAACATTATACCGCGCATTTCTGTCCTCTCCTTGCACTGGCGCACAATGTGCTGCCTTGCACCAACGCAGGCACCCTTGCAGCCTTGGTGCATGGGTGTCTGTGTTGTAGGTAGGTTTGTTTTGGTGCAGGAAGGGGCAACTAACTATTTACTTACAATGATGGGAAGAGCCATGCCTTCAGAGGCTTCTGGAATTGAATGCAATTATCAGTACCATTTATTTGTTTACTATGTTCACAACTCTAACATTTACCTCTTAATATTTGTTTACACTTAATTTAAAGTTTTAACTTTTTCTTTATTTTGTTTATAAACAGCTCACTACTTTTTAAGTACTTTTGCTTGGACAGTTGAGTTCCTTATTTTTTACTCTACGCCAGGTTTGTTGAAAACCTTTGTCGTGGGTTTAGCTTGACTTCTCAGCAATATTAAGAAAGGAAACGTGTTTGCCAAGAGGGCTACCACTTGATTCTCTCCACCAGCCATCAAAAGTATCCAAGAACACTCATGCCTCGGCAATGAATGGCACCCAAGTGGCCTCGGGTTAGTAAATGATCTGTGATTGCTATTTTATAGAAGTATAGCTCAGAACAAACACAATGTAGAATTTGTTCGGAGGCCTAAATTCTGTAGTACTGTAGGGATTCCAGTCTGCTGTAGAGGTTAGTGTGAAAATCGTGGGCAGCACTGTCGTTTACAGCCCCCTCTGGGGTGCTGATGGCAGTAGGAGTGTTGTGGTGAGAGGATGCACAATTTCCATGAGAGAACGTGATGTCACATGTTAAGTACCAGACAACTGCTGGTCACAGGGAACTGTAACTTTAGTTGTCTGTGAGAAGCCTAGAGGCACATTCCAAATGATGGAAGCCAACCTGATAGCCCTTGACAGGAGGTGCGAGAGCCAGGGAACGAGAGAGAGCGGACCGGCCTCCATTCTCGTCCTTCGGCAACATCAGGTCCTAGACACATCTGGAGACTTTTGTAAAGGGGGAGGAACTGCAGAATGGTGGAAAAAACGGGGAAGACTCTCCCAAGTGGGGTCCGAAGGGAGCACAAGGGGACAAGATGTGACCAGGTTATGGGGAAATGCCTTACCGAAAGGGTGGTGTCACACATCAGATGAGGACTTGTATAAAGAGGAGAGGGAAGGGAGCAAAGCATGACCGAAGGATGCCGAGGGGGACTGTTGCACCTCTATTCTCTGCTCCTCAGGCAAACAGGGTCACACAAGTGAGCTCAAAAAGGGGGCAGGGGAGCAGGGTCTTGCCTAAGAATGCCAAGAGTGACACACACTTTCTGTCTCTCCTCCTTAGGGTGTCACCAGGGCCCCATACGCTTGAAATTATTTGGGGATTCTGATCTGCCCTTAATATGCGGACTTCCAGACTTCAGGGCTTTTGACAGTTCAGCAGCTTCGAGAGGAAAGATCTTAATTCTGAAGTAGAGCAAGACGGCACCCTCTAATTGGCCGTGAGGACACTTCTTCTTGCACCCCGACCAGTCAAGATGGTAATGTACCTGTGCTCAACGCCTCACTGTACAGAGGCTTGTGGGTATAGACGGAGGGCCTGTGCTTATCATCCAGACTCACCACTCAGCTCACATGCACTTGTTGATGGCTCTTTGACAGCCCTCATGTCTGGTGAGGACAGGGAGGGCTTATTGACTATCTTTTCTGCCTCTCTGGGCTCCTTGGGCTGGCTGGGTCTTGTATGCCTCCTCCAGCACGACTGCGTGTATCCCTGTGGCACCTGGAGCGCACACAGATTCCCTGAGCACCTGCATTTCGAAGGTACTCATGGGCCATATTCCCGAACGCTTCAGCTTGCTTAAAGGCTTAATTTATGGCCCCATGCAGGCATTATTAACCTATGATTGCGATGGCATCCTTGTGCTTTTTAGGTCTCGCTGAGCCAGCGCATGCGCTGCTCTGCGAGACATTTAGTGTGTGGGTTTTCAAAGTGCTGCCACAGGCTTTTGGTGGCCTCAAGCTTGCGTGCATGCAAGCGTGCACGCGTGCAGCCGCCATCTGTCTTTCCTCCGTCACACAACTCCCACTTCTCCCCCTCCCCCACCACAGATCGCTTCGTTCGCCGCGCTTGATCGCGATCACTTTCACTTTCGCGGGCCGCACGGCCATGTCACTTTCACGGCCGCGGGGCCAATGCTTGTTTCTAACTTTGAACACACCGGCTTCCTTGAACTCTGGCTCCGTCGCACTGTGATGTTTTTTCTGGAGACACTCTCCGGTCTTCATTTTAGAAGAGCAGAAAGGCGAGGCTTGGCCCCTCATGAATTATGTGTTAAAGGACATTTTGAGCTGTAAGTACGAACGAGCTGTCTGTTTTTCGCTTGCAGTTTTAGGAGTCTGTGATCTGCTCAGCCAGAAAGGATTTTAATGCGCATTTGGATATCAGACATTCTTTCCAAAGTTTAAATACGCTTGATATTAACATAGTGCTTGGTATCGTAGTGTTTGTTTCTAAGCACCATAAAACGTTCACATGCTTGGCACCAGGCTGATGAAAGGTTGGTTGCTCCTGTCAGAACGCGACTGATTGAGCCGCAGGTCACAGCAGATGTCAGCGGTGAGCCGTCAACTCGTCCGAGCATTCAAGCCCGCGATCGTGACTTTTATTTCAGAAGGTTTATGTCAAGCAGGGGCACTATCGTTTCTAGTGACAACAAAACGGGACAGGCCATCTCCTACAAGCAGTTGTCTTACACATCTGCTTTCAGCTGTTTTCAATTCATTAACGCTTGTACCTTACCGTATGCAATGTACGTTCTGTCTGGCAATAATTTTCAGCGCTTGTCAGTGGCATGTGAGCGCTATAAAAACAACTTCTTCAATGAATGAATGAACCAGAGAATTTACCATTGATGGTTGGTGGGTCAGCTAAAACGGTGCTCGGATGAGTTTGGTCATCTTTTTTTAATCATTACATCAAAATGACAAAACGTGTACAGCGTTCCTCGCATTCCAGCTAGATTTCTTCCAGGGGAATACTATTACGTGCATGCTACTTACATTACTGGTGATACCTAAAGTCCTTAGAAGCCTCCACCAGCATGTGAAACACTATATTAGTGAATGCACTAAAGTTCCTGGACACCAGATCTCGGCTGTAGGTAAGGGTGAAAGGGGTTAAGCCAAGGGCAGGGTTCCCACCCACTCACTGTACCAGAGTCGTGTTGTTAATGGGGTGAAGGCATGACAGAGATGATACTGGCACATCACTCTTTAAAGGTTGATTCACTTCAGTGATGTGATGGTTTTTATTCACTCTACAATGAAATATCTGAATTTGGTTCACTTCTGATTTGATTACCCACCTGAGTGTCTCTTCCAACTTCTATCAAGAATTCCATATTAGCTGCTCTTCCAAGAGCGGTTACTGTAGCATAAACTATACCTTGGTTTTGTCATAATAGACTTTTTGTGTCATGACAGGTATAATAACAAGCATTGCCATAGCCAATAGGTCTCGTCTTTGGGACCTTCTAAGTGTTTAGGTATGCAACAGTTGATGTTGTTGAACCAAGGATATTGTGCTGGATAACTAACCACTTGTAAGGTCCCAAAGGCGAGACCCATTGGCAATGCCAATGCTTTTTTCCACTGAGACTCGCATCAGTACTCAATTCTGGGGATTATACCCTTGAACAGCCAATTGCCCGTCCTTATCAGGCCTTGAAGCACATTGCTGGACTTCCTCTACAGGGCCACATATCCAGTATATGTTTGTTTATCATTGTGTAACCAGTCCTCGGGCATGTAGTCATTAATGTCCTAATGATTACCCTATGATCTGGTAAGTATCGAATAGTCATTGACTCCTGTACTTTAACCCTACAGTAATGTTGAAAGTAATATACATAAGGGCAGTAGTACTGTTGAATGTGACCAACCCATTTTGTTATTTCTGTCACAGTCAAGTGCCTGAGTCTTTTAAGTCATTTTTGACTGTTTTTTTGTTTTGTTTATGTTTTTTTTCACCCACACATTTGTCTATCTGTGCACATAAATGATTTTAAACTGTCTATTGGACTACTTATATGGGCATCATCGTATCTCTATTATAATACGATTGTTGTATATGGTGATGAAGTAGTAGCAAGGTAGGGCAAAAGAGCTTCGTAGGGTGTCTGGCTTAATACTCGAGGAAAAATACAGCACACCGCTTCACATTCAGGAAACACTGCAATCGATTGAGATATTTCCTTTGCTCGAGTGGGCTTCCAGCTTACATTGCTATGTTATGTTATGTTCTATTCACAATCCTTGGCTGTTGGTCAGTATATCACTGTCAATTAGTTTAAGTACATTCTCTCAATTTGAACATCCAACCAGTCAAGTTGGTGCAGATATTCCTTTTTGGGGGCCTTCTGGGTAAAGCAGACCTCGCCCTTCTCCCAGAATGCTTTGTGAAGGCTGGCGCCTAGTTGACATTGGACAGGAACATTCTCCAGGAGATAACTGTGACTTGAAACTTTGGGCTCCATTCAGACGGGTCCTGTGGACAAGGGAGCAAGAGGGAGGAAGAACTAGTGGGGATGGGCTGGCCCTATTGATTCTCTGTGGGAGGCTGTGATCTTCAATCTTATCGTCACCATTTATACACAACGATTTTCTCAATCATCTAAGGCAAACCCTAGTGGCAGATCCACCAAAAGTGATTGTGGTCATTTTACTCTTTGCATTTGTTCCATTGTTATGAAGTTTCCCATTAATAAAAAATAAAAATAAAACATACACAAAGGGGTTTCTGCTACCTGTGGTCGCTGGACTTATTTCACATGGGGGCAATAAGCATCCTCCTGTGTGTTACTACTGTATCCCTAAGCCATGGCCTGGGTAAAGGGGATCAGGCAGTTCCTTCAATAAGACCAGTTTTAGCCCCCCCACCCCTGTGCTACAGTACACCAAAGGCGCCCCAAATGAGCACAAGATCTGCAGTTTTTGGTGCTTTGGTCTTAGGGGTCCCTAAAACTGGGCCCCTTCATCCTATAGTTGCTTTGAGCCTTCCCGCTTCAGACTTTGCTTGTTTCAAGTGTCTCTCACATTTTAGATCATCCCACAGAAGTAACGCACAGGTTTATCTTTAGGAGTAGTGACTGGTGACTAAGGAGACTGTGTAAGGGTCGCACACTCGGCACTTCCGCTCAAAGCCCCTGCCCTCCAACAAGTGACTGCTGACAGTGCGCAAACTCACCCCTCAGTAGGATCTGTGCCCAATTGTCAGCCTCAGCCGTCTAGCAAAGCACAACAGTTTCTTCATCTTGCACTGTCCTATGGCTTCTTTTAGGGGGGCCAGTGGGCAAGTCACACACTTTCTCTTTTCAGTCCCTGATAACTGCAAGATGCCAAGTAATTAGATGGGCAGTTACTGGGGCTGGAGTCAACCATTGCAGATGGTATGTTTCCCCCATTTACCGGGCTTGGGATGGGTAAATTATGCAGGACCCACAGCTACAGGGTCCAATTCTACATGCACTACCCAAGTCCAGGCCAACTTGTTGCACACATTTCGCTCCTGCTTCGAGCAGGACGAAGTTGCGCAAGAAAACACATTTGGTTGCACTGGGAAGGTTGCCGTATCCAATTAAACCTGTAATCGGACAGGATAGTATCCCCACAGGGAAAACCACTTCGCCCACATGTATTAGGGTCCATAATGATTTTTATTGACACGCTTTGTCACTATATTGTCCTTAGTAGTCATAACGGACCAAACTGAAGTGAATTAAATGAATACAAGATGATATGCAAACATTAACACATTTTGAATGCTCTAGTGATACCAGTCAGACGTTTACATATATGGTTACAGTAAATATTTGGTTCAACAGAGCATGTCATATTTTACAATAGTGCACTAAATAAATATAATACGAGGCAGCTGATTATTCATCAAAAAGCACGTCACACTTGGCACTTCTGGACTCATAAAGAAATATAATGCAAAGCAGCTGATATCAAGCAAATTATACATATTATTTTTTAGGAGTCCACTTTTAGAATGTGGATTGTGTTATCATGTGAATATGTCGGTCATGTTCGATGTCAAGGGACCCCTCACAGGTGGGCACCCAGCCAGAAATAGACATGCAGGGACACCAGCTGTGAATGCCTTGCTATGACTTTCTACCAAAGTAAAAAGGTATGTGCAAGTGCTTGTGGACCACTGTAGAGTCGTGGGATGTGATTGTGGGGCCAGAAAGGTCAGAGCGGTGCTGAGTCTAGGAGAGATGACTAAGTGTCTCATTGGGACGAGTGTTTGTACAACAGCGCTTAGTGGCAGTCTCGACAGTGCTTCTAGCTTGAGTCCTGGTTGGCTCCATGAGCCTACACACTGTACTGATGTTCTTGTGTCAGGAAAGCCACAAAGAATTTCTAGCAGAACAGCAACAGATGCAGGAGCTACACTTTAGAATAGAACTTCACTGACTCCATAACGCAGACTTGGAGGCACATAGTAGATTCCGACCCATTTTAAATGCTTTCAGTGCTAGACTCCAGCTTCACCTTGCCTTGGCCCGGAAGGATTGCATTCCTCAGCATCCATGTGTAGACAGGTTGGAGTTGGAAATACATTCATGCTGAAGCAGACTTCATTGTGCCCATCATAGTTACCTCGGAGATCAAATCTGTCTCTTCCTAGGTCTATGAATTCCCACACAAGAGGTAAGGAAAATAGTTAATGTCTTAGATACATTGATACACAGCAACCGGCTGCAAAAAAGTAGTATTATATTATAAA
The DNA here is from genome assembly GCF_964204655.1 of Triturus cristatus. NCBI lineage: Eukaryota > Metazoa > Chordata > Amphibia > Caudata > Salamandridae > Triturus > Triturus cristatus. The sequence goes on from NC_140588.1 coordinate 567,656,154, forward strand.
CGAGTTATACTGCCAGCCGAATAGCTGTGGAGCTTATTTAGTCTCGTTTGATCTTTGATTTAACTCTTTAAATAGCAATTCCCCTAGGCCCAGTTTTTCCAGTGCACAACGCTCAACTAAACATTTTGGCACTATACCAGTCTTTCCATCCTGATGCATAGTGGTTGCCTAGCATATGAATCCGGTGTGTGCATTTTTTGACAGTGCTACTTACGAGTCTTGTGAGGACCATACATTTCCTATGGATAGGGACCAATCAAAAGAACACTTACTCTTAATATGTGAAGGATTGTATAACCCACTTTGGCAATATATGTTCTATATTTTTTCAGTAACTTACATATTGACAAATTTGATAAACTATGCAATATGTTTATCTGTAAAATACGTTTGCTCATGAAAATATTTACGGAAGGAGCTGTGTCAGAAATTCACAAAGCCAGAAATGTACCATTGTTAATAGGAATAGAGATCAAAAAGGAACTACAGAGGTTATTTGATAAAGGAGTGAGAGAAAATCAAAGTCTCTGAATGTCTTGCGCCTTTGGTGTTCACCCAGAAACCCAACGGAAGCGAAAGACTATGTGTAGATCTGAGTGACCTTCATGACAACGTATGGGCATGGTCACCCACTGCCGAATATTGTAATCAGCAAATTGCTCTACACAAGAAATGCTAAGCACTCCTATCCTTTGTAAATCTGGAAAGAGCTTTTGGATATAAACGCATGCCATACTGGTTGGCTTCAGCTGACTACAAGGGACCATGCATAGATTATTCATGGACATTACTAATGTAACATATTAGAGTAGAAAAGAAGGAACATGACAACACATGACCCAAAGAACAGTCCTTTCTGTTTAACAGCAGGCTTATATTGCGAGACAAATGTTAACAACGGGTGGTTTTGGGCCATTGCATCAGTAAGGATGGGGAGTTACGTATTAAAAGCTTAATAAAGGGCCCTGTGGAAGCCAAAAGCTCTGTTGATAAAGACCCACTGAACTTACTCTTGGATTTAGTTAAATATCACTCTAGATTTAGTGAAAAGTTTGCTATCAAAACACAGAATTTAATAAAACTGATGGGAAAACCTACAAGATAGGACTAGAATCAGAGTTGTGCTGTATATTCTGAATATCTTATGCAAAAAATTAAAAACACCCCACCTCTCAAGCTGATACACGATGTACAGACAATTTTACTTATGCTACAAACAATGTATTATGGGTAGTTGTATTGCAAGAAAAAATGGAAAGGAAGGTGCATAGCACAGACACCTGGAACAGGGAGGAGAGCTAAACTCCATGGTGGAGATCCCTGTTCAGGCAGGGTGCATGATATAAATGTTCTGAGTGACTGAATGAAGAAAGCATTGGCCTGCGGAATCGGGAAGGCACATTTTCTTTACTATGTTTAGATTTCGCAATTTGGGGTGAGGTTCGATCACAGAACATTGACCGATATGTTCCCCACTAAGGGAGCAGGGCAAGCCACGCCAAGAATCCCCAAGTGGCAGATGAGGTTAAAATAATTTTGTTTCCAGATGGAGAATCTCCCTGGAGCAAGGCATGCTGAGACAGATTGTTGAGAGTTTTGGCACGTGCTGGTAAAATAGGAATGGGAAGACGATGGGGGTGTTGTGGGTTTGTGTGTGATATGTCACATTGAGGAGTTTCAAAATAGGAATGGGGTAGAGCATTGATACTCCAGGTATGGTCCGGCGGCCCATGTGGCCCCCTTGACCTTTACATTCGGCCCCCTGGTTAACAGCAGCACTGAGCTGCTGTTTACTCGACTCAGCATTAACAATAAAAAGATGTTAAATAGACAGGCAAGCATTTATTTCATGGTTAATTTGTGTTAACGAAAGAATGTAACTAGGGAGTCCTGCACCAAATTGCTTTGGAAATACCTTCATTTTTAAACACACTTTGCAGCAAAAGTGTAAAAACATGACAGTCTCTTCAAAATGCAAAAAGTGAAATTAATTAACATGCAGAACCTTTTCACCTCAGTACAATTGATTATATCCATGCATTAAGAGGTATGAATTTAAAAGTGATAGTTTTCAAACATTAATTTAGAAACATTAATTCTACCCCCTACGCTGACGACAACGCCAATGGTAAACTAAAGAGGCAAGTCAGTTGTTATGGCACTCTTTGGGTGGCCTATTATACATGAAAAATATTATAGTTTATTAAATCAAACACAAGAGAACATTATGTGCAGGGCACACCGTGAAATCATGTATTTCGAGGACCTCTTATATGTGATAATGAAGAAAATAGAGAGGAAGTGAAAATGCCTAGGTTCACACAATTTGGTAAAGTGGGGAAGCCGGGATTAATCCCAGGTTTTCTGATTTCACATTGTTCAATTCAGCCACTAGATGTATATTCTGTACTTCGCCTACACTGACCTTACCGCCAATCCCCCCAGCCCTCTTGCCCTACCGCCACCCTCAGGCACATCACAGGCCAAATCTTCTGGCATGGGGAAAATGTTTGTGAGTACCCATGCGGTGGAGAATCTGAGAAAATTTAGGGTGACAAGAAAGATAATGGGATTTGTAAAATTGGCATGGCCTAATAAAAGGAAGTTGGAAGAAGAAGAATTGGAGTATTAAGAGTGGCGTGTGAATGATCATAAAATGATGGAGTACCGTATCACAGTGAACTACTGTTAGAGCAAGAAAGACTGCATTAAAGAGTGTTAACCTTAGCACATAACGGACATTCATACGAGTGCCCTGAAAAGTAATATCAAGATGCAATTTTGGTGGCCAGAGTTTGAAAAATGAAGTAAAATCAATCATACCTTTGGCATGGAGCGATAAGCCACAGAAAGAAAAGTGGTGTCCTAAGGGTCTTTGCAAAAAGATCACGTTAGATATTTCAGGACAGTATAGTATACGGTGAGAGGTTTCCAAATATGCTGCAGTGATTGTAGATTACTACGCACCTGGCCTTAAGTGAAATTGGTCTCACATGTGACCACTAAGAAGGTGGTAGAGTTTCAAGAAGAGTTCTTTGCTAGATAGGGAATGGCAAAGGATTTGTGAGGGACAACCTACTGGTTTCATGTGGGATGAAAAGATTTTAGCGTATAATGAGATTGACCTCATGCATATATTTGTACATCACTCACAGAGCAAATGGTGATGTAAAACATTGGAATAGGGTTCTCAAATAATGATTGTAAGTGGCAAATTATGAAGGATTTGATTCGAGAGTTGCATTAAGAAAGCCAATGGAGGCATATTGCACTTGTGCCTTCTCATAGGTGTGGTGGGGGCTTGTTAAAAGCGATGTGGTTAGTTGATATATGAAGAGTACCTCATGAAATATATGTGCACTTAGACTGAATTTTTGCATATGTGCACCTAGACAGGCCTATTGCTGTTTACTGGGGCCTGTGTAAAAAGAAACCTTGGCAAAATGGCAAACTCTTTTATGAATATTTCCTACTAAGAACATCAAGGACAGTATAGCTCATATGCAGGATAACAAAACAGGGAATAGGTAAGTGGATCACAGGGGATGCCCCAAAGGCTATGATAGGACGATGTGTAAATGAGCCTCATCCCATTTGAATAAAGTACAAATTAATTACAGACTGAACTTGAAACTAAACTGAAAGACCTAGAAGAGCACCAAAAACGTACCCTGTCACAGAATGACTGGAGGGAGTGTGTGTTGCTCACAGACCAGTTTAGCGCACCAAAAATGGAACAGGCTGAATACTCCTTGTGTGTCAGAAAAGACATCTTGTAGTCTGGGTCCAACTGGAGCAAAGTATGTTTCCATATCTCTCCAATTCCCAGTGGTGTCTCCTTCGCTATGGCGGAGGACCCCCTCCCCCCCTGGTTTGAGTGCCAGGCAGCAGACAGAAATGGGAAAAATAAAATGATAATAAAACCATTGTATTATCATTTCATTTTTCTTTGTGCTGCAGGCAGCCAAGTCTGGACGGGGGGGGGGGGCATGAGGAGTTCTGGAGTAGTGCACACTGTAAGGTGCGCATGAGGGTTTGTCCAGCAATTTAATACTGTCCAAACCGTCATGCGCACTTTGATCTCTCTCCAGATGAGTTGTGCTGTACGGCTGGGTGGAGTAGAGGCACAGGCTCCTAGACCCTGAGCGAGTGTTAAACAAGCCCGCTCAGGCCAATCCCGGCACTGCTCTCATGAGAGCAGCGTCTTGATTGGCATCTATGAGCCTGCACAGTGTGGAGGCACCCGAGGAGAAGAATTTTGAGACAGCAGCCGGCAGCGCAGCAGCAGGTAAGTGGTTTTTAATTTATTAATTATATTCCCCTATCCCCACACCTCCTCCCTTCCCACCACTTGTTAAGAAAGCGAACCGCTACTGCCAATTCCACTACCCACCCTACACATATGTTGGTTAGAAGTAGGCCCAGAGAAAGGGAAATGGGATAAGAGATAAAACTGATACACTCGGTATCGCCGCTCTGATGTGACATTCAGCTGGGCCCTACCTTCCTTGGAGCACTGATACCTCAAAATAAGAAGAGGCCTTTGGTGTCTTATCGCTCTTGCCACACGGTCCACTTTTGAATATTGCAGCCGTGTTTCCAACCCTTTAAAGCTTGATTAAATTTGAGCCTCCCTAGAGCTGCAATACAATTACTATCAACAAAATGAATGTCAAAAGTAATCAGAGTTCTTAGGTCTTCTGATTTCGGGGAACTACCTTACTATATTATAAGAACATGCTCTGTGATTGAAATTATTTTCAGAATGACAAGTTCACTAACTAGAATATAGCAAACATACATTAGCATTATGAAGTTCACCTGACAAAAGTCACTTTCCCAACCTATATCAATACCTTAATACAATCTGTGTGTCAAAAGAAATGTTATCGAAGTCTCTGAAGGGATGAAGATCCTTCCCAATCCTCACGATGAATAACAAGATGTCAAAAAATACAATTTCATAATCCTTAAAGGATAGTCCCTGTAAGAGTACTTGGAACTGCAGTTTAAATCCTTGAACACTAACGGGTTCTTTGTATCCAGTATCTTCGTTGTGTCCAAAAGCAATCACAAATGGTTTTCAAGGTTGCTCTTAATTCTGACAACATCAACCCGTACACAGCAATAATATATCTTGATTGTCTAGCAAGGACACTCTGGGCAACGCAGAACTTAGACTTTGAAACTACAAAATGGATTCACCTATTGCAAACCTGGTGAGAGTCCTGTGGCTTCATGGGACATTTACTTTCCTTGGCTTCCTGAATAGTGTGTGAAGAGAAGACACAAAGCATCTCTCCAAGTGGTTTCAACACTGAGCACACAACCAGCCTTTCTGGTTTCTGAATGCATGCAAAGAGAAGCAGTTCCGAATATCCCACGTCTGCATTAGTCAAGCACAAAGAGGTCTATGCGGGCTGCAAATCGTGATAGTGCCCCCGGCCTTAAAGGCTGCCATCTTGGAGGTGGTGCTCTAGGTTATCCATAATACTAGACTACAACTCATGCGGCAAAAATGTGGCATAAAGGTTGGGGTCCTGTTCCCATGATCAATCAGAGCTGAGCTCCTTCCAATTTACTCAATATTGCTAACAATGTGTGCCTCTACACTCTTATGTACTTAGTATTCTTTTTCAGCACTCTCCTGAACTGGAGCAGGATGTAGAGAAAGAAATGTTTGCCAAACAGGGTTTCAACAGGGACACATGGAATACAGGAGGAATATTTTATAGACTGAGACAATTGTAATCATAGAGTAACAGGATTCCCAATGTATTCCATGACAAATAGACCAATACACTGTGTTTGTAACTTTGATGATTTCTTCAAATGTATACTTTTTTGAGTAGTCCAATTTTCTCACTCACTGTCAACCCCAGTTCGGGAGGCCATGGGACAGGCAGGACCTTTAGGCCACAGCCGTGGGACCTGAGGTATTTTGCCTCTGATGTTTTGGGGTCCACCCTGCTTTGGAGCTGCAAACTTGGCCAATTACACCCCTATAGCACCGAGTTCTCAGGATAGTGAGGGCGAAAAGTCAAGGAATCTCAGGGGAAAGTGTGGGGGTGCAGCAGAGGCTTGGAACTCAAGCAGTCAAACAATAGACTCAATAAGTGAGCACTCATCCCAGTGCTTTTCTTTCAAGAAAAGTGATTTAATCATATCAAAGCTCAATGCTATGGATGAGGAATATTCATTCTCCATCTTGTAGCCACAGCTTCTCTGTGTCCTAAGCAGCCCTGTGAGTAAACAACAGAAAAGGTGGTAAAAACATAGACTTGTACTGCGTATTCTTGATAGTTTAAAACTGTTGCAGAGATTCTGCTCATGCACGGAACTATGCGCAGGAAACCAGGACCTCAGTGAATTGTGGTGTACCAAAAACACACCTCAGTACCCAGAACCCCTATCCGACTAGCATCAGTGTCTCATTCGTTCTCCGTATCATCTCGAAGCTACCAATGATTAGACAACCCAGAACAAGCGACTTAGAGTACTCTCAGGAATGGTGGGAATCAGAAACACCTGTTTGTTGTTATTCTCATATCAGTCCACAACAAGAGTAATCAAGGACACAGTAAAGTTTAAAATGTTTATTTTATAAACTACGTGCCCTAAGATGCAGTACTTTGGCTAACATAAGCAGACAAATGATTGAAGATAAAACCATCAGCATTGTTACAATACCATAGAAAATGAAGGGAGAAATCATATTACCGATGATAGTGGAATACAACCACCCTCCCTTCACTAATAAGCTAGTATTATTAAACTAATAGAAGGTCTCTAGGTTTGAATGGGGAACCCCATACCGTAAAGATCAGCTTAGGTGAATCACATCACAGGATCAGCTCTGCTCTGTGTCTGGAAAAGGTCTTCTCCAAAGTGTCTAATTATGCATGCAAAATGCAATATTAAAGGCACTCGAGTTTCAGATATTTGCAGCTGTGTGCATGTTATGTCTAGAGCGTGGGCCGATCAACATGAATTCAAAAGCATGCATTGTTATTTGTCCCTGATGACGTCTGCACACAGTGTTCAGGCCAAGTTCGTGGTGCACGTCTAGGGATGTGAACAACAGACCGTTCTTATGTGAAGGAAAAGCAAGCAAGCATTTTTTCTTATAATAACAGCTACCTGCAGTGTCGTGTGCAAACGCAGCAAAAGTGGCAAAATGGTGTTTTAAATCTAAGACGCTTATGCTAACATAGCAATGTATGTACCTGGAACTCCGTCTCCACTACAAAACTGCTGGGTTTTTTCTTCGTGTGACTGCTTAAATTAAACTCCTAGTTTCTGTGTAATCTGTACTTTTAAAACTGCTGCTTTTTCTACCTGTGACTGTTGCGAATTTCTCTCCTACTTTATCCTGCACTGCGCTTAGACCAGCAGGGGCAACCCCCCAGTCACTTTTCCTATGTGTGTTTAAAAGTTTTTTTTAAAACAAAGACTACCTTCAGAGGTTGAGCACAGTGTGTTTAAGAGACTACTTAATCTGCTTTATGGTTTAATCTGTGTTTGGAAAGTGTATGTAGCACTTGTTTTTGGCTAGAAAAAGTGATTTGTTTAAGTGCGCAAAAAGCAGTATTTTCAGTTGATTTAAATGTAGGCCTTACCTGCTGGCTAAAACAGGACCTGAAAAGTGTGGATGGAGCCTGTCTGTATACAAAGAGATTCTGACTTCAGGAGCAGCTCTCCCTTCTCCCTAGCCATCAGCCTGTGCTTGAGGTCACACGCTCCTTATATAAATTTGCTATTTGACGTTACATCTGTGTTCTGATTGGCTGCTGTATCTGGTGCTTCTATTGGACTTAGGGTTAGTGTTCTGATTGGCTGATAGGTCCAGAGTTCTGACTGGTCCATGGGTTAGCAATTCTATTGGACGTAGGGCTTAAGGTTAGTGTTCTAATTGGCGGATAAGTCCAGGGTTTTGATTGGCTCCTGGGGCTAGTGTTTCTATCGGGCCTAGGGCTTAGGGTTTCGTTTCTGATTGGCTGATATGTCTAGGGCTGTGATTGATTGTAAGGGCCTGGTCTCCTATTGGTTTTCAGGCTAGGTTGTTTAGGGTTAGGCTAGCTTTACCATTGGCCGGAGGAGTCATCTGATCACTAGGGCTATTTAAGCAGAGGGTTCAGGGCGTCTCAGCTAAGGACAGAGAGGAGAATGGCTGTTGCCTGTTTCGGGGTGGTCAGGCCTAGGGCCAGAAATGCTGCCCATTCTCCCATTCACCCACACCCAACTGAACCCATCCACATCCAGCAACATATTAACACACTCACAGCAAATGTACTCTACTCATTTAGTACAAACTCTACACACATTTCAACGCCCACTGCAAAACCACACCTATACACTCTTCAACCCCTACTACCACACATTTGCACCTTTACTTACACACAAAACACCCCTCTAAGCTATAACACTAACCAATCCACTTATCGCCAACATAACCAAAATCCACACCATACATAACTATATCCCATCCAGACACACACTCCCTACTCTAATTACTCCTAACAGCCCCTTTCTGTCCCCAAATAACCTACACTCAGCCTTCCATCTTTTCATCCACCAACACCAAAAAAACACAATCACACAACCAGGGCTGGACTGGCGGCACCGGGCGTTTCCCCGGTGGGCCGCCAGGGTGGAGGGCCGTTTTTGTTACCGGGGCCAGCAATATTGGCCCCCTGTATCAAATTCGTCCAAAACCGGCCCTAGCAAACAGCCTGACGCACCCCCCCTGACCCCAGGGGGACCGGCCGAGCAGTTTGCCAGGGCCAGTTTTGGTTTCCAGTCCGGCCCTGCACACAACCTTTGCACTCTACTGCACCACACAAATTACCTAGTTTAGTAATCAAATCTTTTGCTCATCCCCTCTAACAAGCCACATACACTCTTTTCCCAAACACATCACCACCCCCTTTACCTTGCATCTTCCACTCGCCAGTAATACTTAAATACAAATAATTATCAGAAAACAAATACATCACCTGTTCTCACTACTCCTCAAAAACAAAATATAATAAACACACCAGCACAACAAAATCTCACACACACTCTACCGCATAATACTTTCCATACAAACTAGAAACATACACCTACTCCCATCATCCAGATTACACACCCTAAACCAACTCCACTACTAAGCTTTCTCCCTTCCCCCACACCTAGCACATATACAGCAATATAGCAGCACTCTTTTAACCGCCTCTCATCCATTGGACAATTTAGAACTTTACAACATGACCCAGATTTTGCGCCACCACCCCTAACTCATACACCTTCCACCCGAAACAGACACAAACAAAATAAGCAACATTCCACTCTTCACAACTCCGCATCTCCATGTCTACTGCACAACAAGGCCATTCTACAAAACCAAACACAGCTCATCAACTCACTCTCAACCACCATCCCCACCACCTACATACACAGGCCAATCAAAATGCCTTATTAGCCTGCTGGGTGAGGAATATGATACAGAACAGCTACTCTATTGCTATCCTCATACCGTTAATACCAGCACTAAGGACACACTTGCTGCAAGTCCATAAAATACTGCTCACTCTTCTACAAAACAATGTCACACCATCACCACATCACATTCTCTAAACTGAGCACTAATAAATGCTCGATCACTCTCAAAAAACAAGTATCACATCTACGACCTTCTCACTGACATACAAACTGACTTACTCTTCATAACTGAATCATGGTTGGGAGAGGACATGTCTCCAGTATTGCGTGAAGCCGTTCCTCTAGGCTATCAAACTTTCACACACAATCGTATAGGAAAAGTAGAAGGTGGCCTAGCTGTTGTATTCAAACAAACATTAAATATTACTAAAGCTGACTACGTCTCCATACAAGGTTGTGAGGCCCTCTTCACCAGATACAACCCTACACCATCTTCCTCCTGTAACTTCCTATTTCTTTACAGACCTCCGCTTAGCAATGCAATATCCCAAGACACACTTATAGATACAGTTTCAAACCTTATAACAATACACTCCAACTTATGCATTGTTGGTGACCTAAACATTTGGTTTGACAAACCCAATATGCACCATCCAAAAGCAATCATCAATGGCCTAGACGCACTGAGCCTATACCAGATCGTCCACAAACCATCACACATCGCTGGACACATCCTAGATGTCATTTTTGCAAATCCAGAACTAGTTACCTTTCAAACAATTACTCCAGTCACATGGCCAAACCACTATTTGCTTGCTTTCCAACATAAAACAACAGAAAGCAACACACCTAAAACCAGCTTACATGCATCCACCTATCGACCATGGAACAAACTCAATTTTGAACACTTAGAAACACAGCTAACCTCCAGTACTGGTCTGGGTACAATAAATTCCGTTCAAAAACTATACGAGTGGCTACAGGAAGCATTTAAAATCCTAATACCACAAAGAACAACAAAACAGAACAAAAGAAAACAGCCACCTTCGAGAAATACAGAGCTAAAAGAGATAAAACAGCAAATTAGAAAGCTACAATGCACCTAGCTCAGAACAAACACCGATCAAGACAAACGTCACCTACAGAAACCTAACGGATTATACAAGTCATCATTCAAAAAAGCTAATAAAAAATACTATTCAGAAACATTTGAAAATGCTAAATGTGCAAATAAAGATATCTATAAAATTCTCACAGAATTTTGGAAACCAAATTGCCTAGAAGGAGCTCATCCCATTACTCAAGGATTCACAAACTGGCAAATCATTACACAACCAAAGCAGACACATTGTACTCCTATTTCAAACAAACGAAAACCACCAGCACCAACCCTTTTCCAAAAAACCCTTCAAGAGTAGGCTAACCCAGGCTCTGCATTCCTTTCAACAAATATCACACAATTAATTTATGGACTGGGTTAAAGCAAGCAGGCCTGCCGGCAGTCCTTATGACCCATGTCCTCCACAAACATACAAGAAAATTCTTCTAACGACCTCTGCTGCCACACCAGTAATGAGGTTCCGTGTGAGACGGAATGACACTTTTTGAGTGGTGACGAATATGGATGAGTTTGGTGTCTACGAACCGTAAATGACGAGTATAGTGGGTGTACGCAGTTTCGCTATGCAACCACGTATGGTTCGTCTCATTTTTGGGTTTGTTCATCCGAACCCTCGGGTTCCATTTTAGATACGGCATCCATTTTGTTTCTTGCCCTCAAGTAGCCAGTGAACGGACTTTGTCCGCTCCGTGACCCTGGGACTCCCAAGCTTACACGAGGGACACGTGTTTCTTTGAGGGTGACTTTTACGATAAGGGAAATGACACGGCGAAGGCAGATGGCCCCGCTCGAGGCTCATCTTGCCGTGCTAGTCTATTGTTTCAGTCATGCATGCATTGGACACGAGGTCTTTGATCCTGTTATCAAGTTTCCGTTATTACTCCCAACACTCTTTTCTAACCTGTTGTGCATCCTTGTCCTTTCTTTGCATCTGTTTTTGTCCCCTCTCCTAATGTGTTTACGGTCAGAATGGAATGTGTTTTATTGCAGAGAAGATATGTTTTTACAGTTGGGAACCGGCAATGCTGCTGTAATTATGTTCCGGCCTCCTGAAACATGAACACGACTCTTTTGTATCAAATTCGTCCAAAACCGGCCCTAGCAAACAGCCTGACGCACCCCCCCTGACCCCAGGGGGACCGGCCGAGCAGTTTGCCAGGGCCAGTTTTGGTTTCCAGTCCGGCCCTGCACACAACCTTTGCACTCTACTGCACCACACAAATTACCTAGTTTAGTAATCAAATCTTTTGCTCATCCCCTCTAACAAGCCACATACACTCTTTTCCCAAACACATCACCACCCCCTTTACCTTGCATCTTCCACTCGCCAGTAATACTTAAATACAAATAATTATCAGAAAACAAATACATCACCTGTTCTCACTACTCCTCAAAAACAAAATATAATAAACACACCAGCACAACAAAATCTCACACACACTCTACCGCATAATACTTTCCATACAAACTAGAAACATACACCTACTCCCATCATCCAGATTACACACCCTAAACCAACTCCACTACTAAGCTTTCTCCCTTCCCCCACACCTAACACATATACAGCAATATAGCAGCACTCTTTTAACCGCCTCTCATCCATTGGACAATTTAGAACTTTACAACATGACCCAGATTTTGCGCCACCACCCCTAACTCATACACCTTCCACCCGAAACAGACACAAACAAAATAAGCAACATTCCACTCTTCACAACTCCGCATCTCCATGTCTACTGCACAACAAGGCCATTCTACAAAACCAAACACAGCTCATCAACTCACTCTCAACCACCATCCCCACCACCTACATACACAGGCCAATCAAAATGCCTTATTAGCCTGCTGGGTGAGGAATATGATACAGAACAGCTACTCTATTGCTATCCTCATACCGTTAATACCAGCACTAAGGACCCACTTGCTGCAAGTCCATAAAATACTGCTCACTCTTCTACAAAACAATGTCACACCATCACCACATCACATTCTCTAAACTGAGCACTAATAAATGCTCGATCACTCTCAAAAAACAAGTATCACATCTACGACCTTCTCACTGACATACAAACTGACTTACTCTTCATAACTGAATCATGGTTGGGAGAGGACATGTCTCCAGTGTTGCGTGAAGCCGTTCCTCTAGGCTATCAAACTTTCACACACAATCGTATAGGAAAAGTAGAAGGTGGCCTAGCTGTTGTATTCAAACAAACATTAAATATTACTAAAGCTGACTACGTCTCCATACAAGGTTGTGAGGCCCTCTTCACCAGATACAACCCTACACCATCTTCCTCCTGTAACTTCCTATTTCTTTACAGACCTCCGCTTAGCAATGCAATATCCCAAGACACACTTATAGATACAGTTTCAAACCTTATAACAATACACTCCAACTTATGCATTGTTGGTGACCTAAACATTTGGTTTGACAAACCCAATATGCACCATCCAAAAGCAATCATCAATGGCCTAGACGCACTGAGCCTATACCAGATCGTCCACAAACCATCACACATCGCTGGACACATCCTAGATGTCATTTTTGCAAATCCAGAACTAGTTACCTTTCAAACAATTACTCCAGTCACATGGCCAAACCACTATTTGCTTGCTTTCCAACATAAAACAACAGAAAGCAACACACCTAAAACCAGCTTACATGCATCCACCTATCGACCATGGAACAAACTCAATTTTGAACACTTAGAAACACAGCTAACCTCCAGTACTGGTCTGGGTACAATACATTCCGTTCAAAAACTATACGAGTGGCTACAGGAAGCATTTAAAATCCTAATACCACAAAGAACAACAAAACAGAACAAAAGAAAACAGCCACCTTCGAGAAATACAGAGCTAAAAGAGATAAAACAGCAAATTAGAAAGCTACAATGCACCTAGCTCAGAACAAACACCGATCAAGACAAACGTCACCTACAGAAACCTAACGGATTATACAAGTCATCATTCAAAAAAGCTAATAAAAAATACTATTCAGAAACATTTGAAAATGCTAAATGTGCAAATAAAGATATCTATAAAATTCTCACAGAATTTTGGAAACCAAATTGCCTAGAAGGAGCTCATCCCATTACTCAAGGATTCACAAACTGGCAAATCATTACACAACCAAAGCAGACACATTGTACTCCTATTTCAAACAAACGAAAACCACCAGCACCAACCCTTTTCCAAAAAACCCTTCAAGAGTAGGCTAACCCAGGCTCTGCATTCCTTTCAACAAATATCACACAATTAATTTATGGACTGGGTTAAAGCAAGCAGGCCTGCCGGCAGTCCTTATGACCCATGTCCTCCACAAACATACAAGAAAATTCTTCTAACGACCTCTGCTGCCACACCAGTAATGAGGTTCCGTGTGAGACGGAATTACACTTTTTGAGTGGTGACGAATATGGATGAGTTTGGTGTCTACGAACCGTAAATGACGAGTATAGTGGGTGTACGCAGTTTCGCTATGCAACCACGTATGGTTCGTCTCATTTTTGGGTTTGTTCATCCGAACCCTCGGGTTCCATTTTAGATACGGCATCCATTTTGTTTCTTGCCCTCAAGTAGCCAGCGAACGGACTTTGTCCGCTCCGTGACCCTGGGACTCCCAAGCTTACACGAGGGACACGTGTTTCTTTGAGGGTGACTTTTACGATAAGGGAAATGACACGGCGAAGGCAGATGGCCCCGCTCGAGGCTCATCTTGCCGTGCTAGTCTATTGTTTCAGTCATGCATGCATTGGACACGAGGTCTTTGATCCTGTTATCAAGTTTCCGTTATTACTCCCAACACTCTTTTCTAACCTGTTGTGCATCCTTGTACTTTCTTTGCATCTGTTTTTGTCCCCTCTCCTAATGTGTTTACGGTCAGAATGGAATGTGTTTTATTGCAGAGAAGATATGTTTTTACAGTTGGGAACCGGCAATGCTGCTGTAATTATGTTCCGGCCTCCTGAAACATGAACGCGACTCTTTTGAAGTTTATTGTGGGAACCGAGTTGTAACCTTTGTTCGCCATACTGTGCAATGGCAAAAACGTTTATAAAAGGAGCGATCCACTTTTGCAATTTGAAGCAGTCTCCGAGAACCTACACGTTGTGTACTTCTTGTGATTTCTGTATCCCTGCAGTAAATAAACGCTGATCTCTGACGTCGCTGGAAGTGTCCCGTGTCTCTGTGTTTTGTACGCCAGAACAGGTAACCCACGAAGGTTTCAGGTGTTGTCCCCTGGCACCGCTGGGTCTTAGAATAACCCAGTCCTTCAGTTGGCGCCCAACGTGGGGCGACATCAGCGGTACCGGTCCAAAGCCCGACGATCGTGAGGAACTTCGTGTGAAATCTCCGAGGGAAGGTGCACCCCGCTTCATCGATCCAGTTGTCGAAATAAGTGGCCCGACGTCTTTTCCCGCGAAGATCCCCGCCTCCTGACGGCTGCGACGGACTGATGCCCTGACTGTCGACCTGTTTTGGCGCCTGGTGTAGTCCTTTGTACGGCGAGACGATAGACGGGCCTTCCTGGTGACGCCATTGCTCTTTCAGTTAAGTATTTGTGGGTCGCTCCCAGTGTTCCTTTGTTGTTTGCATGGTTCCATAGCATGTGTGGTTCTTAGTTGTTGAGTTTTATTTGACGATTGCAATTGCCAAAACCGAGGGTCTTGCATTTTTGTGCGAGGACATCATAATTCGATAGCCCTTGAAGTTTGTAAACTCGGTTAGTGTGCACGATGCCTGGCCGTAGTACTTTGTTTGGGTTTCCTAAATGTTGCAGAACGGATTCCCGGCTGGAGGATTCATGTCCGATACCTCCGGTTGGAACTCCAATTTACGAGCTCTATAGTCGCCATGGCGTGGGTCCTATCGTATATAACGAATATTGGGTTCGTTACACTAAAAATGATGGTGTTCTTAGTTGGCCATCACATGGTAGTTTCGAAACTGCCGTTTTAGATAATTTGGAAGCTAAACTGTTTAAAAAGAAGGCTAGGCCAGCCATGTTTGATTCCTTCCGGTTATGGCGTAAAGAGGCCAAGCAGAAAGAAATCAAACAGAATAAGAAAAATAAAAGAGAAGGTGTCATTACGGTGATGCGAAATGCTGAACAGTATCAGCGAGACCAAGATGAGAAAGAGCAGGAAGTTAGTGCTCGACTTCATCATATGGCGGTGGATAAGTGTTATCCGGTGTTACCGTCTAATGCCGATAAGACGGGAGAAGAAGTGATAGAAGATTCGCTACTATCTTATCTGTTGAAATCACCACCTCCCTATGCTCCAGATACTGTGGTCCTATGATTCTTCCTATTCCTCAACCTGCTGTTTTGGCGGCTGCTGGTCAGCCCGTCGCTCCTCCCGCTCTCCCGAATCCTCTTGTGCCGCAAATTGTGCATCCTCCTTTACCGGCTTTTCTTCCTACAGCGCCTTTCCCAGCCCCTCCTCAGCCTGTCGTTCCCGCTACTCCTGGTGCCGCGTCCACTTCTACTGTCTCCACTCCTACTTTTGCTGCTCCTGTACCTTCTTCTTCTTCTCCTTCTGTTCGCAGCCGTCTCCTGAATGCTGTTGCTACTCTTTATTCTCCGCTTTTTGGGCCAATACTTGGATCGACTCTTTCTGATGTTGCCCAGAGGCGCAGCCAGCTTCCTGATGGTAGGGAACGTGAATCGTTGGTAAAAATGGCACGTAAATGGATTCGTAATCCTGTTAAGTACACTTCGCGTATAGTGTTTGAAACATTTTCCCAGTTTAATGCCCCCACGCAACGATTCGTGTTTGAGGAAATGTGTAAATCGTTGAAGGAAGAGTGGGATCATGATGTGGTCGATAATGTACCGTCTGAGGTTTCTGAGCTCCAGCATCAATTTACAACTGGTGTGATTGTAGGTGATAAGGTTCGAGATGCTCTAGAACGCCTGTTATCCTTTCGATGTACAGTGCAACCTCGAGCATTGTTTAAAGACGAGACTGAAGAGTGGATGGCAAAACCTGGTCAGCATCCTATGCGGGAAGTTCCCCCAGTGTGGATGCCAGGTGATCCTAATGCTAATCCTGCTGTCCCAGGACGTTTTCAGAGAGTATGGATACACCTCCCTTGGAAGCGATCGGAAGTTTTGCAGGTGAAGCAAACTTTGCCCGATCCCCGTAAAAATCCTGCAGGTTATTATAAGGAGTTGTCCCAACTAGTGGATGCTACTGTTATGAATCTTGCTGATATTGACATGTTGTTTGGCAATGTAGTGCCTCAGCCGATCTGGGCGAAAATTCGTCACGAGAATCACGCGGCTGAGTTAGGCGGTGACTGGGCTGCCCTTGCGGCGGCAGACGCCCAGCAAGTTGGTGGGGCTAAACCTGAACAGCTTATTGTGGATTTGCCCCAGAGGATAATTACTCTTATGAAAACGCTTATGCCAGCAATGCGCGTCAACTGGGACAAATTGTCCGCGTGTAAGCAAAAGAGGGATGAGAGTGTCTCCGATTTCTTTACGAGATTTGAGGAAGCATTTGTTGATCATAGTGGTCAGGACATGAGTTCGGAGGGTGGTCAGCGGTTGTTCGTTGATAAATTTGTATCGAACTTGTTGCCCGAACTCAGCAACAAGTTGAAGAATTCTGAGAGTTCGTGGGCTGTTTCTACCACTGCTCAAATATTGGCTACGGCCCAATACTACGAAAACAGAGAAAAGGAAGAAAGTGAACGTGCAGATAAGAAAACGAAGGATCTTAAAACTAAGGTCTTATTGCAGCAAGCGTATCCTCCGCGCTCAAATTTCAATGACTCGCAACAGCCAAATCGATCACAATCGCAGTTTTCCAGATCGCAGGTGCGCAATGACTCTCCCGCACCTCGCTTTGTGTTGGGATATAATCAATGTGCATATTGTCGAGGGGAGGGCCATTTGAAGTTTAATTGTCCAGTTCTACGTGATAGGAACAATGGTGTGTCGGCTCGAGGAGGTCGTAGTGGTCCTCAACAAGCTTCACGTGGTAGAGGTCGCGGTGTTACTCAGAATCAGGCCGAGCGTCTTGCCACTTCCTCAGACTC
The DNA here is from genome assembly GCF_964204655.1 of Triturus cristatus. NCBI lineage: Eukaryota > Metazoa > Chordata > Amphibia > Caudata > Salamandridae > Triturus > Triturus cristatus. The sequence continues at coordinate 567,673,750 of NC_140588.1, forward strand.
GCAGAATTGTTTCGATCGACGCGATCTCTCGTCTGGTAGATCTGCACAGTATCATGTGGACGACTATTATGTCGAGCGTGATGTTGATACGGACGGTATCTACTAGGACAGCCATAGACAAAGGAAGGGAGACGTATCAGTTCCGGTTGATCAGAGAGGGCCTTATGTCGCAGTTGCCACATTGGGCGTCGTTGAGCCTTTTCTGTTGGACACTGGTGCAGCAAAAAGTTCCATCATGCATTCGAAACTCCCTGGCGTGCCTTTGTCTGGCTTAACGAATGTTTCCGTTGGATTCTCTGGCGCCCCCGTTAGCAATCCAGTTTCTAGCCCCTTGCCCCTTACGATTGGGTCTCATGAGTTAGAAGCTCCTTTGATTTTGACTACTGGTTGTGGTGAGAATCTTTTGGGCTTGGATTTGTTGAAAAGGTTACATGCGACTTTGTACTGCTCTCCTACGGGAGTGGAGCTTACATTGGGTCAGAGTGTGATTTCCCCAATGTATCTGTCGATCGATAAGCTCCCACCGGAATTGAGTTCTCTTCCGGCTTCTTTGTGGGCGACAGGTCCCAATGATGTGGGCCTGCTGGATATACCACCTTATGTTGTTCAATTGAAAGTTGATGCGCGATTACCGCGCATACCCCAGTATCGTATCTCCCTTGATGGTGAACGGGCACTATTAGCGATCATCTATGATTTGATCGATAAAGATGTTATTGAGGAGACACGAGGTAACGTGTGTAATAGTCCTGTGTTGCCTATTCTGAAGCGAACTGATCCCTCCAAGCCTCCCGTGTACCGTCTAGTTATTGACTTACGGGAGGTAAATAAAATTGTTGTCCCGCAGTTTCCTGTGGTGCCCGACATTACAGCTTTACTGACTCTGATTCCAGCCTCTGCATCATGGTTCTCGGTAATCGATCTGAAGAATGCGTTCTTTAGCATTCCGATTGCTGAGGAAAGTCGTGATTTGTTCGGTTTTTCATTAGGCGGTCGTAGCTTCCGGTTCAAACGTGCACCTCAAGGCTACTGTGAGAGCCCATCGATCTACAGCCAAGCTCTCAAGAGCCAACTTGATGCATTCGTGCTGCCAACTGGTGCGGCCTTGATTCAGTACGTTGACGACCTGTTGGTAGCTGCAGACACTGAACAAATTTGAAAGACTGCTACTGTGTCACTGTTGCAGCATCTATGTGACTTACATCACAAGGTGTCACCTTCTAAATTGCAATATTGTTGTCAAGAAGTTACCTACCTAGGTCACTTATTGTCAAAGGCGGGAAGAAGGTTGACCCCTGAAAGAATCGCAGCAATTGCTCGAATGACTGTGCCGACGACTCAGAGAGATGTGCGTGCCTTTCTAGGTATCACGTCATACTGCAGACAGTGGATTCCAAATTTTTCACTGTTAGCGAAGCCATTGATAGCTCTCACGTGCAAGGATGTTTCGACTCCTTTGCCATGGACGGAGGAATGTCAGAAAAGTTTTTCTGAACTTCGTGATGCGTTGTGTTCGGCTCCTGTGTTAGGTACTCCTGATTACAGCAAGCCATTTACACTATACGTCCACGAGAGGGAAGGTTGTGCGTTGAGTGTTTTAACGCAACAATTTGGTGGCAAGCAGCGCCCGTGTGCATATTTTTCCTCGACCTTAGACCCGGTAGCTAGAGCGTTGCCGAGTTGCTTGAGGGCGACGGCGGCAGCTGCGGCGTCTATTCGACAATCCGCAGGTCTTGTCATGGATAATATGCTCATAGTGATGGTTCCGCATGCAGTTGACACTCTCTTGAATCGTACAAAAACTCAACATCTGACGAGTGCAAGGTTGTCTGGGTATGAGCTGACCCTTTTGGCAAGTCATATACAGATCAAGCGTTGTAATGTACTGAATCCGGCGACATTGTTGCCGATTAATATGGAATCAGATGATGTACCACCACATGATTGTTATTTACGAACTGAGGAAGAAACAAAGGGTCGTGTGGACCTGAAAAACACTCCATTGGCAGATCCCGATTGTTAGACGGCGACCTTAGAGGAGCCCGGAAAGGGGTCCTGACTACCCTGAGACCCACCCTCAAAGTATCGTAGCCGGGCACTGGCGGGAGACCCCTCAGGAGGAGGAATCTCGTATCTAGGATCGTACTTCTGGCACCACACGAAACAGGAACACCACACCGTGCGTTCTTAGAAATCAATCTTTATCAAACAGGTTAGCACTGCAAATATGTACAAGGAGAGCGCGGGCTCAATGAGTCTCGGAAGGGATAGGGGGTAGCGGGACAGTCTCTGGTAAAGGTTCAAGGCAAGGACGTACCCGGCGCACAGCTCACAATCCTCGAGCTGGGGGGTAGGCTTGTTGTCGTTGGGGTCCGGCGGGACCGGTGGAGTCTGTGGAAGCCGCGAGTCACTCAGCGGGCTCAGGTACAAGTTCGGAGGTCTTACGATCTTCAGGGAGCCGCGAGTCACTCAGCAGGGCTCAAGTACAAGTTCGGAGGTCTTACGATCTTCAGGGAGCCGCGAGTCACTCAGCAGGGCTCAGGTACAAGTTCGGAGGTCTTACGATCTTCAGGGAGCCGCGAGTCACTCAGCAGGGCTCAGGTACAAGTTTGGAGGTCTTACGATCTTCAGGGAGCCGCGAGTCACTCAGCAGGGCTCAGGTGGTTCTAAGTTCCAGGAGCCGCGACCGCGTCAGCAGGCTTTCGTTGTTCCAGCGTCGAATCTGCCGGACAGTCTCAGAGCACCCCTTGTTACAGGTCGACCCCTCTTTGATGTCCGGAGTCTGTGCAGGCAGGGGTCTTGTCACCTGGGGGTCGCTTGTCGGGGTTTCCTGCCATTGTCTTTTGATCCTCTCAGGGCCGGGTCGGGAGGAGTTCCAGACACCCAGCAGGCATGGAGCCAGCTCTCAGGGAGGCCGGAGGGCCGATCGAAACCCATCGTCCCAGGGGAGTGCAGAGGTGCGATAGAAACTGCTCCTCCCTCTCTCATCCCCTGGCAAGCGTGATGTCCTCCAGCCGGAGTGGCGCCGCTAGGCCCGGGTCGCGCTGGGGCTGGGCGGCCATCTTGGTGCATGAAGTGGGCATGCGGGCCCGGGGTAGCCGAAGGGAGAGAGGCCATGGACGAGGATGTCCGGGTCGGGTGCGTGTGTTCTGGTGGAAAGGATCGGCTAGGCCGTGTGCTTGGGGCTGCAGGTACCAGGTTAGGTGGTGTGGGGACAAGTAGAGCCATGCTACGAGGCCGGGTCCAACACGCGTCCCCCCCAGCTGAAAGCCGGAGAGAACTGCCCATCATCTTGGGGGGTTCTCTTCGCTGAGGCGGAAGAACCGGGAGAGGCCGTCAGCGTTGGCGTGGTCCGTACCAGGGCGATGTTCTACGGTGAAATCCATCCCCTGGAGGGAGATCGACCACCGCAGTAGCTTGGGGTTTTCTCCTCGCATCTGCATGAGCCATCGCAAGGGCCGATGGTCGGTTTGGACTTTGAAATGGGTGCCGAACAGGTAGGGGCGTAGTTTCTTGAGTGCCCAGACCACGGCAAAGGCTTCGCGCTCAATGGTGCTCCATCTCTGTTCTCTGGGCAACAGCCGCCGGCTGAGGAAGGCGATGGGCTGGTCTAGGCCTTGGTCATTCACCTGGGACAGGACGGCCCCAATGCCATGCTCGGAGGCATCGGTTTGGACTACAAACTCCTTGGAGTAGTCGGGAGCCTGGAGGACGGGGGCAGTACACATGACCTTCTTTAGGGCATCGAACGCTTCCTGGCAGGCAGTCGTCCACTGCACCTTCTTTGGCTGTTTTTTGGATGTGAGTTCTGTGAGGGGGCCGACAAGGCTGCCATACCCCCGGATGAATCTTCGGTAGTAGCCAGTGAGGCCCAGAAAGGCTCGGACCTCCGTTTGGGTGGTGGGGGGTTCCCAGGCCAGGATGGCGTCGATCTTCGGCTGTAGAGGGGCGACCTGGCCGCTCCCGACCTGGTGCCCCAGGTAGACTACTGATCCTTGCCCAATTTGGCACTTGCTGGCTTTTACTGTGAGGCCTGCCTGGCGCAGGGCGGTTAGCACCCTCCGGAGGTGCTGGAGGTGCTCACTCCATTCGGAACTGAAAACGGCGATGTCGTCTAGATAGGCCGCGCTGAACTGTTCCAGCCCGGCCAGGACTCTATTCACCAGTCGCTGGAAGGTGGCCGGGGCATTTTTCATTCCGAAGGGCATTACGCGGAAGCGGTAATGCCCATCTGGGGTGGAGAAGGCGGACCGCTCCTTGGCTCCCTCGGTGAGCGCAATCTGCCAGTATCCGCAGGTGAGGTCGAAAGTGCTGAGGAACCGGGCTGCCCCGAGTCGGTCAATGAGCTCGTCGGCCCGTGGAATGGGGTGGGCATCGGCTCGGGTGACGTCATTGAGCCCCCGGTAGTCCACGCAGAATCGGAGCTCGGGGGCGACACCGGGGTCCGCTGCCTTCGGGACCAGGACCACGGGGCTGGCCCAGGGACTGTCAGATGGCTCGATCACCCCCATGGTCAACATCTTCGAGACTTCAGCTTGAATGCAGGACCGGACCCGGTCAGGGACCCGGTATGCTCGGTGTCTCACCGGCGGGCTGTCCCCGGTGTCCACGTCATGGACACACCAGTCGGTGACTCGGGGGATCAGGGAGAAGAGGTCGGAAAATTGTCCTAGGAGCTGGCGGCAGTCCTCTTGTTGCTGGGCAGTGAGAGCTGGGGAGAGGTTCACTCCTTCCACGGAGCCATCCTGCTCCTTAACACACAGGAGGTCCGGGAGGGGATCGGACTCATCTTCGGCCCCGTCATCGGTGGCCAGCAGGAGGCTCAGTTCTGTCCGCACGAAGTGAGGCTTGAGGCGGTTCACGTGAAGGACCCGAAGGGGATCCCAAGGCGACTGGACGTCCACCAAGTATGTGACTTGACTCTTCCGCTCAATCACTTTGTAGGGCCCGGTCCACCTGTCCTGGAGGGCGCCTGGCTTCACGGGGGCCATGACCCATACTTGCTGGCCCGGCTGGAACTCGACCAGAGTGGCATTCTGGTCGTACCAGCGCTTCATCTCTTCTTGGCTTGCCTCTAGGTTGGCCTCGGCCAGTGCTCGGAACTTCCTGGTCTGGTTCCGGAGGGTCAGAACATATTGGAACACATCTCGTGGGGTGGTCTGGGGTGCCGCCTCCCACCCTTCCTTAACCAAACTGAGGGGACCTCGGACGGGGTGTCCATAGAGCAACTCAAACGGGCTGAACCCTAGGGACTTCTGGGGGACTTCTCGGTAAGCGAACAAGAGGCAGGGGAGCAGGACGTCCCACTTACGCCGGAGGGGCTCTTCTAGGCCGGTGATCATCCCTTTCAGAGTCCTGTTAAACCTCTCTACTAGGCCGTTCCCTTGGGGATGGTACGGGGTGGTGAACTTATAGGACACTCCACATTGTTGCCACAGGGACGTCATGTACTTCGAGATAAAATTAGTGCCGCGATCGCTCACGACCTCGCGGGGAAAACCCACCCGGGAAAAGATCCCCATCAGGGCCCGGCCCACCACGGGGGCCGTGACGGTGCGTAGGGGGATAGCCTCAGGATAGCGGGTGGCGTGATCCACTAGGACCAGGATAAACCGGTGACCTTGGAAGGTGGGGGGGTCCAGGGGCCAAACGATGTCGATCCCGACTCGTTCGAAGGGGGTACTGACGACCGGGAAGGGTTGGAGGGGAGCCTTGCGCTTCCCCCCACTCTTCCCACTAGCTTGGCACGTGGGACAGGACTTGCAGTGGGCTTCTACAGCTGCTCTCATTCTAGGCCAGTAAAAATGGGTCACGAGACGGCTGTAGGTCTTGTCTTGACACAGGTGGCCGGCGAGGGGGACGTCGTGGGCTAAGCCTAGGAGGAAGTCTCGGAAGCGGAGGGGTACCACCAGCACCCGTCCGGATCCCAGCTCCACCGACTTCTGCTCACTGTACAAAATGTTATTCTCCCAATAAACTCGGTGCGTTCCGGTTTGGTCGCCTGCGGCTTGGCCCTCGGCCTGGCGCCGCAGTCCGACCAGGGAACGACAAGTGGCTTGCTCCCGGCAAAATTCCTCCCGGGTGGGCCCGCCCTCGTGGCGCCATTGGGCCAATTCGGGTAGATCGCCTAACTCGGGGACCGGGGCGGTGTCGGACGGTGAGGGTTCGTCGCTGGCGACTGATCCTTCCGATGGGGGGACGGGAGGACCCTCGGCGGTTACTGTTCTGACTTCTTCGGTCGGGGCGTCTTCGACTTCTCCCAGGGGGGTGAGTCTAGCTGACATAGATCGGGTGGTGGCGCACACCCACTCGGGGAGTCCCATCATTCCTAGGTGGGCCTTGCGCTCGACGTGCTTCCAGGGAGAACTCTCCAGGTCGTTCCCTAAGAGGCAGTCAACCGGCTGGGAGGTTCTTACGGCAACCCTTAGTTTACCTGTCACCCCACCCCACTCAAACGGCACCAGGGCTACCTGACACATACTCTCTCTATTATCTGCGGAAATTACCGGGCAAAAGACGTTGGGGAGGATCTGCTCCTCGGGGACTAAGTGCCTGAGGACACCGGTGATGCTGGCCCCGGTGTCCCGCAGGGCCTCTATTTGGTGGCCATTGATCTTGACGAGCTGCCCGTATTTCTTCGTGTTGGAGGGCAGGAGGCTACCAGGGACCATCTCTCTATCTCCCAGGGATACTAGGGCCATAGCTGCGGGTTCCCACTCCCCGGTTTCCTCAACCTCCTCCCCCAGAGCTATGTTGGCTATCTGTCTTGCAGGGGTGATTTGGGTGGCCATGGAGCACTCTGGGTCATTGGCGTAGTGCCCGGGCTTCTGGCAACGAAAGCAAGTGACGGTTACCCGGTGTCCCCGTCTCCCGGGGGGTCCGGTTACTGGTGGGGGGGGCGCTGGGAAAGGTGGAGGTTGGGTCTTTGGGGGGCTAGGCTGGGACTCTCGCTGCCCTCCCTGGTTCCCTCCTCCTCTCTGGCGGGGTGGTCCCTGACTGGCTCGGGGGTATTCTCCTACCATGCCCCGGGGGACCCGGGTGTTGGTCCAGCGGTCTGCTTCCACCGCCAGCTTCCTGGGATCGGTGAGTTTGCTGTCAAGCAGATGCTGGCGTAGTTCCACAAAGCAGTTCGCAGCCAGGTGTTCCCACAACATGAGGTCGGTGAGTTCCTCAAGGGTGGTGACTTTGCTGCCCTTGATCCACCCATCGAAGGCCCGACTGAAAAAGTTGACATATTCCACCCAGGTGGTGCCCGGGATTTTCCTGCAGTCCCGGAATCGCTGACGGTACATCTCGGGGGTGAGACCGTACCTTGTGAGTAGAGCCTCTTTCATGTGGCTGTAGGAGGTCTGCAGAGAGATGGGTAGGTCGAGCAGGGTGTCTCTTCCTTCGCTCAGAAACCGTCCCCACAACCCTGCCCCCCAGTCCTTCTGCGGGACCCGATGGGAGGTCATGGCGACCTCGTAGGCCCTGAACCATTGTTGAATGTCATCGTTTTTATAATATTCTTTGACCACGTCCTTGGGGATGTGGACCTTCTGCTCCGCTGGGGAGGCCGCCTCTCGGTTTCCCGGGGGCCTCCCTTCCTCGCTTCTGGCCTTGAGCTCGATTTCCTTCAAGCTGCGTTCGTGCTCTAGTTGGAGCTTCCTTCCTTCGTGTTCCCGTTGGAGCTTCTTCTCTTCTAGCTCGCCTTGCACGCGCATTTGCTCTACTGCTAGCTTTTTTTCCGCTAACTTTAATTCGCCTTCGATTTTGAGTTTGGCTAACTCGAGTTCGTGATTGCGGCTTCTCTCTCTGTCCGCGAGTTCTTCCGGGGATAGGCCCCCGTCTGGTACGATGCCTCGCACCTGATTGCTGCTGCTTTCGCCTTGGGGGGGTTCGGCTTCGTCGGGGCGCTCCCCCGTGCCTTCTGGGCGGGAGGCCCCGGCCTCCACCCAAGCTTTCAGTGCTTTCTGCAAATCTTCTTTGGTGTTGAGACCGGTGGTAGCGATTTTAAGTTCTTTGCAGAATTGCTTTAGTTCTTTGTGCGTGTATTCTTCTAGTTGTTCCACCTGGAACACCCTGTTGGCGTTGGTTTCTGCAGGGCTCATGGCGTTTCCTTCTGCCATCTTTGTCGGTAGTGCGTCCGTCGTTCACGGTACGATCTCTAGGTGATGGGCCCGAATCCCGTCGCTTGCCACCAATGTTAGACGGCGACCTCAGAGGAGCCCGGAAAGGGGTCCTGACTACCCTGAGACCCACCCTCAAAGTATCGTAGCCGGGCACTGGCGGGAGACCCCTCAGGAGGAGGAATCTCGTATCTAGGATCGTACTTCTGGCACCACACGACACAGGAACACCACACCGTGCGTTCTTAGAAATCAATCTTTATCAAACAGGTTAGCACTGCAAATATGTACAAGGAGAGCGCGGGCTCAATGAGTCTCGGAAGGGATAGGGGGTAGCGGGACAGTCTCTGGTAAAGGTTCAAGGCAAGGACGTACCCGGCGCACAGCTCACAATCCTCGAGCTGGGGGGTAGGCTTGTTGTCGTTGGGGTCCGGCGGGACCGGTGGAGTCTGTGGAAGCCGCGAGTCACTCAGCGGGCTCAGGTACAAGTTCGGAGGTCTTACGATCTTCAGGGAGCCGCGAGTCACTCAGCAGGGCTCAAGTACAAGTTCGGAGGTCTTACGATCTTCAGGGAGCCGCAAGTCACTCAGCAGGGCTCAGGTGGTTCTAAGTTCCAGGAGCCGCGACCGCGTCAGCAGGCTTTCGTTGTTCCAGCGTCGAATCTGCCGGACAGTCTCAGAGCACCCCTTGTTATAGGTCGACCCCTCTTTGATGTCCGGAGTCTGTGCAGGCAGGGGTCTTGTCACCTGGGGGTCGCTTGTCGGGGTTTCCTGCCATTGTCTTTTGATCCTCTCAGGGCCGGGTCGGGAGGAGTCCCAGACACCCAGCAGGCATGGAGCCAGCTCTCAGGGAGGCCGGAGGGCCGATCGAAACCCATCGTCCCAGGGGAGTGCAGAGGTGCGATAGAAACTGCTCCTCCCTCTCTCATCCCCTGGCAAGCGTGATGTCCTCCAGCCGGAGTGGCGCCGCTAGGCCCGGGTCGCGTTGGGGCCGGGCGGCCATCTTGGTGCATGAAGTGGGCACGCGGGCCCGGGGTGGCCGAAGGGAGAGAGGCCATGGACGAGGATGTCCGGGTCGGGTGCGTGTGTTCTGGTGGAAAGGATCGGCTAGGCCGTGTGCTTGGGGCTGCAGGTACCAGGTTAGGTGGTGCGGGGACAAGTAGAGCCATGCTACGAGGCCGGGTCCAACACCGATGGTACGTTGTATGTTGATGGTTCTTGTTTCAAGTTGCCGAATGGCGATGTGACGACTGCGTATGCTGTAGTGACGTTGAGTACAGTCGTGGAAACTGCAAGATTGAATCAGAATTCAGCACAAGCGGCAGAGTTGGTTGCATTGACAAGGGCATGTGTTTTGTCTAAGGGAAAGCGAGTGAATGTGTTTACCGACAGTCAGTATGCATTCGGCGTTGCGCACAGTTTTGGAAGACTGTGGAGAGAAAGAGGATTTATGACATCGCATGGTACGAAGATCCAACACGGGCAGCTCGTGAATGATCTTTTGGATGCACTTACATTGCCTAAGCAAGTGGCGATTGTTAAATGTAGTGCACATCGGAAAGTGACGGATGATGTTGGTCGTGGTAATGCATTTGCGGATGAGATTGCTAAGGAAACGGCTAAGAATCTTACAACCCGAATGTACGTGACAAGTTCAGTGAGATGGCCGACGGAAACTGGTATGTGTGAAGACACTGTTGAGAGTGTGAAAGCAATTCAGAACGAGGCCACTGAAGCTGAAAAGATCAAGTGGAAAGAAAGTACGGGAAGGTTGGATATGCATGGATGTTGGGTTGACTTGACGGAACGTCAGAGGTGGATGTTACCAGATGCGTACGTATTAGCTGTCGTGACGATGGCTCATGGGTTGTCACATATTAGTGCAAAAGGGATATGTAAGTTCTTGTCCCCTGTATGGAAGAATGAGGGTATTACTAAGTGTGCTGAGAGAGTGGTTAAGAATTGCATGGTGTGTTTGATGCACAATCCTGGCAAGGGCACCCCCACTCCACCTGGTCATTTTGCTCCCCCTGTTTGTCCCTTCGAGGTTATCCAACTGGACTTTATCCATATGGAGAGATGCAATAACCTGAAGTATGTTTTGGTTGTGGTTTGTGCGTTCTCTAGATGGATTGAGGCCTATCCTCTTAAGGATAATACTGCCCTGTCCACAGCGAAAATCCTGCTGAAGGAATACTTTCCTCGGTATGGAATGCCACGGATCGTGTGGTCGGATAATGGAAGTGAGTTTGTGGGAAGTGTGATGCAGAGTGTGTGTAAGGGCCTTGGAATTCGTCAAAAATTCCATAGCGCTAATCATCCTCAGGCAGCGGGTTTGGTTGAAGGGTACAATGGTACCCTGAAACTGAAACTTGCAAAGATACAAGCTACGACTGGTCTATCATGGCCTGATGCCTTGCCTCTGGCTCTCCTATCAACCAGGGCGACTGTACACTCTCGAGTAGGGCTTAGCCCATATGAGATTGTGTTCGGCCGCCCTGCGAACATTTGGGGAGTCCCGAGACCTAAGGCCTTTGATAGTCTTGAGTATCCAATGCTAATTGATTACCTTCATGATTTGACCACTAAACTACGGTTAATCCATCAACAGGTCTTTGAAGCTCTACCGGCGCAGACAGAGGGTCCTGGACATCAGCTCCGGCCAGGCGATTGGGTCGTTACCCGAAATTTTGGTCGGAAACGTAACTTGGAGCCAAGATTCGTAGGACCCTTTCAAGTCTTGTTGGCAACGAGGACTGCGGTTCGATTGGAAGGCAGGAAGAACTGGGTTCACGCCGGCCACACGAAAAAGGTACCGATCCCCTCACCAACAGACGGTTGGGTGAGAACTGGGATTGCGGCAACGGAAACTGAGACTCCTTTAAACTTTGTGCCGTTTAGTGACGCTCAACCTGTAGGAGATGATTTGTCGCTGCCAAACCCACATGTGGAGTCATCAGTAGCAGAGAACCCAAGGTCCGACTCGTCGTTCACTTCATCGAACACTGTTGCGCCAGCTGAACAATTGTTTGTAGAGCAAACTCGACCTGGAAGAAGTCGATACTTTCTTCGTTCAAGGACTAATAAAAATTAGTCGTATATTTGTTTTCCCTTTTTCTGGTGCTATGAACATTATGGACAATTACATCCTTTCTTTTTGAGTTTTTATGTGCTTTTCACTGCTAAGAGATTTGTATTAAAATTGAACGTTTTGAGGAAACCCTACCATCCGGGTTACCGTAGGGCCGTGCGGGTACTCCTTTCTGTTTAGCAGGTTTCTGACGCTAGGTCGGTTACTTTTGTCGATTCCTGGGAACTCCTGGGAATTGATAATCGCTACTCAGAACGAAGTGCGTCAAGTACGTCACGGACGGTTTGTAGAGGATGGCATTCTCTAAGCTGTTGGAAGTAGAAAGGATGTCGGCGCAGAGATCAGAATTGCATAAGGTTGTACGAACAAAATGTTTTCTGTTTCAGGTGTTCCTACTGTTTCTGAGTCTATGCTATTGGTGGGCGGAGTGTATTTTGGAATACAGTTGTTATTACCTTCTGTTTCACCTACTCTTTCTCCTAAACTAAGCTCCATCACCACTGTTTCCCCACATTCTATTCATCCCTTGCCTCAACACGAACAGGTTAGACGTGCGGAATTTATGAATAACTCCTTCGTTCAACTCCTACATCAGCATCAGTTGGTGATGAATACTACCAACTGTTGGGTGTGTGGGTTAATGCCACATACCATGGATAGGGGTATTCCGTATTTGGTCCTTCCTTACAGCTCCCAGGGTTCAGCTCGAGCCTTCCAAACTATGTTTCGTAGTGCACTAGATTCCTACCCCAGTCGAGAGCCACGCTCTGTCAATTTTGGTCCCGGTCCGTACCACAAGCCTTTGGCGATAGCGGATTTAGATAGAGATGTTTTTGATGCATCGCTTATCCCAGATGAAGAGGTGCAAGCCTATAAGGATCTGAGTGAGGCTGAGTACAGTGTTTCAGTGGGTGATAGACAGCTTAAGAGCTCGTCCCCAATATGGATTGTACCACACCTCGGTAATTTCTGCTTGAAAGGTTTGGGTCGAAATCCGAGAGCACAACTTGAGAACAGTGCTTGTACTGACACGTATGTCCTACCGATGCTCTCTTCCCCTGTTTTCCTGACTGCTAAGGGCACTTATTTCGTATGTTATGAACGCGCATATACATGGTTACCCCGTGATTTTTCGGGTACCTGTTATATTGCGAATCTTTTACCACCGACTTTCACAGTTGCCTCAGACTATCACAAGACTAGAGTTGTGAGAGGCGTTATTAGCAAAGAGGATACTGCCGGTCAAGAAGCAGGAGATTTCTTTAAGGGTTTCTTGCCGTTTTGGGGACCTATGGTTAATAGTAGGAACCTAAGATAGTTGACTCGTGTAGTTGAGTCGACTGCTAATATTACCGCGAGTGCCCTTGGTAATTTAACAGCTGAATTTCAGGCGGATAGACTCATGATGTTGCAGAACCGGATGGTTCTAGATGTTGTTCTTGCAGATAGAGGTGGTGTGTGTAAAGTTATCCATTCGAGTTGTTGCATTTTCATTCCTGACAATGCTCCAACTGTCTACCAAGCCATCTCAAAGTTGCACAAGATTTCCGAGTCCATACACGTGGACGAAGGTAATTGGACACTTCTAGGATGGTTTTGGGGTCTGATGTCAACTTGGGGTTGGAAGATTCTGATGATCGTAGGGGTTGTTGTAACGTTTCTATTCACGTGTTGTCTTTGTGTACAGTGTGGTCCTGCCTTATGTGGCCTCTGTGCTACAACGTGTATAAGACGGCCATCTGTTACCAAGGAGACGTTGATGAATAGAATGATGTTCTAGCAGCAGGTGAACGATCTGATGAATATTGAAATCGATTCCGATCTTGACTAGTGCTTGCCTACATGAGGGCAAAAGGAGCGTCTGAGGTTCCGTGTGAGACGGAACGACACTTTTTGAGTGGTGACGAATATGGATGAGTTTGGTGTCTACGAACCGTAAATGACGAGTATAGTGGGTGTACGCAGTTTCGCTATGCAACCACGTATGGTTCGTCTCATTTTTGGGTTTGTTCATCCGAACCCTCGGGTTCCATTTTAGATACGGCATCCATTTTGTTTCTTGCCCTCAAGTAGCCAGCGAACGGACTTTGTCCGCTCCGTGACCCTGGGACTCCCAAGCTTACACGAGGGACACGTGTTTCTTTGAGGGTGACTTTTACGATAAGGGAAATGACAAGGCGAAGGCAGATGGCCCCGCTCGAGGCTCATCTTGCCGTGCTAGTCTATTGTTTCAGTCATGCATGCATTGGACACGAGGTCTTTGATCCTGTTATCAAGTTTCCGTTATTACTCCCAACACTCTTTTCTAACCTGTTGTGCATCCTTGTCCTTTCTTTGCATCTGTTTTTGTCCCCTCTCCTAATGTGTTTACGGTCAGAATGGAATGTGTTTTATTGCAGAGAAGATATGTTTTTACAGTTGGGAACCGGCAATGCTGCTGTAATTATGTTCCGGCCTCCTGAAACATGAACACGACTCTTTTGAAGTTTATTGTGGGAACCGAGTTGTAACCTTTGTTCGCCATACTGTGCAATGGCAAAAACGTGTATAAAAGGAGCGATCCACTTTTGCAATTTGAAGCAGTCTCCGAGAACCTACACGTTGTGTACTTCTTGTGATTTCTGTATCCCTGCAGTAAATAAACGCTGATCTCTGACGTCGCTGGAAGTGTCCCGTGTCTCTGTGTTTTGTACGCCAGAACAGGTAACCCACGAAGGTTTCAGGTGTTGTCCCCTGGCACCGCTGGGTCTTAGAATAACCCAGTCCTTCAGTAAGAAGAATCATCAACAACTCCTTAACTACAGGAATATTTCCAGATGATCTAAAAAAGTCATACATATGCCCATTACTAAAGAAATCAAACCTGGACCTGCTTAACCCCGACAACTAGAGACAAAAATACAAATGGACCTTTCCTGGGCAAACTGATGAAAGAGCAGCCTTCGCCCAGACATCACAATTCATTGAAGACAATTCCATACTTTCAGACTTCCAAACAGAATTCCGTTCAGGAAGAGGCATAGAATCTGCCCTCATTGTCATCTGGGATGACCTTAAGAACACAGTTGACCGGAACAGGGTTGCTGCACTACTTCTCTTGCACCTCTCAGCTACCTTTGACATGGTTGACCATGAAACTCTAATATAAAGACTCTACGAGGTTGGCATAGAGGAGATTGCTTTCGGGAGGGGGCGTGGGTGAGCAGCCAAGATGGCGGACGCACCTTGATCTAGCTCCGCACCCGATCCCATGGTTATCCTGCCCATCATCATGTCCAAACCACTGGGGCAGACCTGTGGGCACAGATGGCACATCCGAATGCCCGCTGAGCCCAGCGGTGAGCTTCTGTGATTGAGGGACCCCCTGACAGCCGAGGTTGAGGACCGGAGATCATGCCTGTACTTCTCGCACGCTCCAGCCCTCCTGGTAGGTGACGATTGAGGATCACACCCCCGGGGCAGTCAGTACCAAGAGCAGTGACAGAGATTACTGCTTCATATGAGCAGCAGGGGTGCCTGTGAGACGGTGGGCACCCCTACACCTAAGCGCGCATTGGCTCCATGTGATAGCGCGTGCATGGGCCTGCACTGAAGAGGCCTGAGGTACGTGCTTGCAGGCCTAGAGCACGCACGAGAGGAACACAGCGGAGCGGGCAGCCTGCGATCCCACTGCCAAGACATCAGCACCAGGAGAGGTGAGACTGCTGGAGTTTTATCGAGGCAATAGGCTGTAGTGGGGCAAGGAATTCAGTTGGGCCCAGGCCCCACGCGGCAGGCATAGCAGGTCCGCAGCGGAGGACAGCCCTCCATGCCTGGTGTATTGTGAGTCTTTTTTCTTTTTCTTATTCTGTATAGCATTCAGACAGTTCAACCTGGAAAATTAACATGTCACAATTAATGCAATTCCCATCTGACACTTATTCTATTCTTAAGGACTGTTTTTCTTTAATAAGTATTCTACCTACCCTCACTTCTGACTGCTGAGCTTCTCTTCAATCAATATATTTAACTCTTTTCCTTTCTACTATTTTAAGTTTCTTCAGCTTAATCTTCATGTAGAATTCTGAGTTTTAATTCCAAAATAATAAGCTTGTCTTCTTTGTTCTTTCTTTTTTAGGAATTGCTTATACTTAATACGAAGGTAAGTTTTTCTTAATATTTACATATGTACAGTATCGCATTTAATTTCCATAGTTAACATGTCTCTGTAACCTTAATAAGACTTTTGACTGGTTAAGGTTATGTCACTTAGCTGATATTATTCTTTCCTTTTCACAGGACGGCTGCCTGAATGCTGAAAATTCTTCACTTCTGAAGGGACTCCTTCTGAGGACTCCGAGACTCGACGGGGAGGAGCGTCATGTGAAGAAACGCCCCGACACTTTGCACTTCAGAAAACAAAGTGCGCAAACTCCAACTCTGGAACACTTGGAAAGTCCTACACCCAACGGGAATTAGGACGTCAGGAAAAACCTAGAGCAACTAACTGCTGCAACTAAGGTAAACCCTCAATAGAAGCGGAGGAACTTCACACAGGTATCGGTTCAGATAATTACCTCGGTGAAGTGCGCAATCATTAGGGATCGTGCGCTTCACTAAGGTTCTAATCGCTCATGAGGAAAAACACTAGACCGTCATGTGAATGCTGGGGTCTGCGGCCATCTTATAATTCTTCTTGTGCCACAGCATTTTTCAAGAGGAACCTTTTACTTGATTCTTTTTGTAGCGCTTCTTGGTCTGCAAAGTACATATCGTTCTAGTTAGCTGATCTGGAGGCCTGACAGTACCCCCCAACAAAGGAGGTCCTTTCAACCGTGGTTTGTCAGAAATCTCTGGTGAAAAGATCTTACCAATCTTGGGGCATGAACATCAGATTCCAGCTCCCGGGAACGCTCTTCTGGGACATAGTCCTTCCAGTCAACTACATAGTACAGTTCCCCTTTTACCATTTTAGAATCTAAAATTCCTTTTACTTCGAATTCTACTCCGGATTCTAGTTGAATAGGTTTCGGAGGTAAATTTTTCCTTAACTCAGGAGATGCTTTCTTCAACAAGGAAACATTGAAGGTCAGATGAATCTTAAGTTTGGTGGGCAATTTCGACCCGTTAAGTTACTGGATTTATATTTTTCTCAATCAGATAGGGTCCAATAAACCTAGGTTGAAATTTTCGATTTCCTTTTAGCCTAAGGTTTTTTTGTACTTAACCAAACACTATCCCCTACTTCTAAAGAAGGGCCTTCTCTTCTTCTCCTATCTGCATAAATCTTGTATTTCCTTTTTGCCTGCTATAAGTTTTTTGTCGCAGTTTGATAGACTTGGTTTAAGTGTGACACTACATCTTTGACTGCCGGAACAGAGATTTCAGTTTGTCTTACAGTCGAGTTTGGATGCCTACCATAATTTAAATAAAAGGGAGATAATCCTGTATACACATTCTTGGCATTATTATGTGCAAACTCAGCTGCCCACAAGTATTCTGGCCAATCTCCATCCTGTTTTAGAAGGAACAACCTTAAATACTGTTCTAATTCTTGGTTCACCCTCTCGGTCTCCCATCTGTCTCTGGGTGATGACTGGTTGAATATCTGGCTTCGATTCCTAAACCCTCTACAAAGGCACTCCAAAAATGGGACAAGTACTGTGAACCTCGGTCTGAAATGATGATTTTGGAAATTCCATTAATTCTCACTACCTGTGTGCTGAAATGTACAGTTAGTTGTTTAGCAGTGGGAACCCCTTTTAGTGCCAAAAAGTGTGCCATTTTCGTAAATGCATCTACATTTACCAAAAGTGTGTTGAAACCCTTGCTAGAAGATGAGTCAACTATTATATCTAGGGTGATTGTGTGCCACGGAAAGGGAGGGGTAGGCATGGGTTGTAACAACCCCTTTGGAGCCAGTCTCTCAGACTTTCCCTGAGTGAAAATTTCACAGGTTTTAACATATTTTTCAATATCTTTATTCATCTGTGGCTACCAATAACTCCTCTTCACCAGATCTTCAGTTTTCAATTCTCCCTTGTGTCCTGCCAGAGGATTATCATGACACTCGTAAATTGCTTGATTCCGTAATTCTTTGGTTGGTAGGTACAAGGCCCCTTTATAGTAAGGCAGTTGATTTTTGATTTCTCTTCCGGCCTCTTGTTTGGCCCATTCTTGCATTGCTTCTGGATTTAAGGCTTGAGTAACTTGCTCCTTTTAATCAATGGGTCTCGTTGCACATATTATTCTTGATTCAGGTATTATCGTTTGGATTTCCATTTGACTCTTTTGGTTTTCAGTATCCGCCTTTCCATTCTGAGCTCCTGGCCTATAGGTGATTACAAAATCATAGTCGGCAAAGTATAATGACCATCTGAGTTGCCGTGGTGTTATGGTCCTAGCAGATTTTAGAAATTTTTGATTTCGGTGATCAGTGAAAACAGTTACCATGTGTTTGGCCCCCATGAGATAGTATCGCCACTCTTTAAAAGCATCTTTGATGGCCAACAACTCCTTTTCAGTTATTGTGTAGTTCACTTCGGCTGAAGTTAGTTTTCTTGATCTGTAAGCAACAGGATGGAGCTGACCCATTTCCTTATGTCTTTGGGATAGCACACCCCCCACGGCTTGATCGGAGGCATCTGTCTCAACATAAAATGGTTCTAAAGGATCTGCATGTAAAAGGATTGGAGCTGAAGTAAAGTTTTCTTTTAATGATTTAAAGGTTTCTTCTGCTTCTCCTGTCCACTCGAAGCGGATTCCCTTCTTGAGTAACCTAGTAAGAGGAAGTATCTTTCGTGAGAATTCGCTGATAAATCTTCTATAGAAGTTCGCAAAACCTATGAAGCTTTGGACCTCTTTCACGCTAGTGGGGGACTTCCAGTCGATCACTGCTCTTATTTATCGTTCATCCATGTTTATTCCAGTTGGTGAAAGGACAAAGCCCAAAAACTCCAACTGAGAAACATTAAAAGCGCATTTTTCTAATTTCAAAAATAATTTGTTCTCTCGAAGTTTCTGCAACGCACTTCATACTAGTTCTTGGTGTTTGTTCTTGTCGACTGAGTAAATTAGGATATCTTCAATGTATACAATAACACATTGATCGATGAATTCACTTAGGACATCGTTAATAAAATGCTGAAAGGCAGCTGGGGCATTACATAGTCCGTACAGCATCACCTGGTATTCAAATAGCCCAAAACTCATTCTGAAAGCCGTCTTCCATTCGTCGCCTTCTCTCATTCTGGTTAGATGGTAGGCCCCTCTTAAATATAGTTTTGTATAGATTTGCATTCCTTTGACCTGATCCAACAAGACCGAAATGAGGGGAAGAGGATATGGTTTTTTCTTTGTGATTTTGTAAATTGCACGATAATTGATGCAGCCCTCAAATCTCCCTCCTTTTTGGGCACGAAGAACGGAGGCGAAGACACAGGAGATTGAGAAGGTCGGATAAAACCATTTGCCAGGTATTTGTCTAAATATTCTTTTAGATGTTGATGTTCTTTTTCTGTCATGGCATAGACACGGCTACAGGGCATATTGGAACCCGGTTCCAACTCTATCTTGCAGTCGTACACGCGATGAGGTGGTAATTGCTCAGCTTCTCTTTTGTTGAAGACATCTTCAAAATCCTGATATTCAGAAGGTATTTCTTTAGAATCGATTATACACACAGAAACTCCTGCTGCACACAATGAATGTGCAGGATTGCCTTCTGTGGTTCTTTCAGCTCCTCCAAAGCAATTTCCCTTGCAGTATTCAGAGTCCATCACTATTGTCCTGGTGCTCCAATTGATGGTTGGGTTATGCTCAGTGAGCCATGGCAACCCCAATATGAGATGAAACTGGGGGGCATCAATTAAGTTGAATTGAAGTACTCCTCTATGTCCCTCTAGAAAAATCATCTGCACTTGTCCTGTATGGCTCACGAGGCGTAACGAAACTCGAGGGGGCCCCCTTGCAAAATACATGGAGGGGGCCCTCTCTCCCCAGCCCACCACCTATCACTTTTTGTGAGGGAGGCCCGGGAGCCCTCTGCACCGCAGGGGCTGCAAGGGCTTTTGTAACTCTACTGCTGGGAACCACCGATGGTCATTAAGTATGGGTAGTTACTTCACTTTGGTACCGTGTGGGGACAGTGAGTGCAGTGAGAAGGTTGGAGAGTCTTTCATTAAATCTAGGGTTGGGCAGAATTTAAGTAGTCGCGCTACGCAAAGCACCGCGAAACGGTAAAAAATCTCTGCGAGCACGCAAAAGTTCCGCCAACATGCAGAATTGCTTATTCCGCCTGTTCGCGGTGCTTTTTTCTTGTTCGAAAACGCTGTTTGCATGCTCGGGGAGAAATATCTCGCGAACACCCATTTTGAAAGCGCAAACAAGCAACAAATTCCGCGAGCCCGCGGATCGCAGAATTTTTGGCAATTCCGCGTTCTCTGCGGAACGCGAAATTACCCAAATTCCGCTAGCTGAACGGAATTTACTGCCCAAGCCTAATTAAATCACACGAGGGAGCAGTGGCGGGTCCTCCGCTATGGCGGAGGAGCGTCGCCCCACTGCCAGGAGCAGCAAAGAAAGCAAAAAATAAAATGACTCTAACGGAATGTTATTATCATTTTATTTTTTCCTCATACTGCGGCAGTGCGTGAGGAGGTGGGGCGGAGCTGCAGGGGAGGAGTGATCGAAAATTTCCTGTGCAAAATGACTGTTTTATTGGCCCTGTCTGACCACCCAAAACAGTCATGCACACTCCCTTGTTCTCCATTCAGGCTGTATTACAGCCTGCAAACAGAAGATGCCCACCCCTACAGCCACTGGCTGAGTGACGTGTCACGGCGCTCAGACCAATCAAAATGCTGCATTGCAGCATTGTGATTGTGTTAGATCTGGGGGTCTCTAGTTGGCAGAGGTATACACCTTAGACCAAATAGGGACCCTTGCTTCTAGTCAGGGTACAGGGACACAAACGGTAGATAACCCCTGCTCACCCTCTAGGTAGCTTGGCTCGAGCAGACAGGCTTATCCCCAAGGCAATGTGTAAGGTATTTGCACGTAGACACCACAATGATCCCCCCTCCGTACACCACAAACTTAGACCACACAGGTGAGTTATATCAAAAATAATATATCTTTATCTAGTTTCCGCAGTTGAAATCAAGCATCACAGGTTTACACAATATTCGCTTTCTTGGTTGGTCGGGATCGTAAGATGATAGTCTCTAGTCTCTTGAGTGATTCGATACTCACTGAGAATGAATCAATTTGTAGGCTCTCGATGTTTAGGCAGCTACGTTGCTCCGGCAGTGTCGCTGCGCTCGTTGTACAAGCGCTCCTCGGGCTGTTCGGTGCAAGGATTCCACAACTCCCTCGACGAGCCCCCAGTGACGATGTCGACGTCACCGGAGTCAGCCACTCACAGCGCGGCTTCGTAGAGCAGGGAAATACGACTCTCGATCTGCTTCAGGCCTCCGGGTCGCGGCAAAGCACGTGCCAATGAGCACGTCGATCTTCTTGATGCGGCAACCGGTGTCAGGCCTGGCTCGGTGCGGTACTCTCCAGCAAGACAGAGAGCAGCCCGCCCACCTCACAGGCAGATGTTGAGAAGCTTGGTAGAACAGTCCACGGTCCCTGCGGCACACAGCAGCGCAGGTGGGACACAGCAGAGTCTTGAGTTCTTGGCAACCTTTCTATCCCTGGGTTGCGAAACAGGAGGCCAGCTCTTCTCAGGCCCTTGGAGATTCAGTTGAAGACACAGCACACAGCAAAGTCTTGTTTGGTCAAGTGGATAGGGTCAGCACACAGCAAGACCCCTTCTTCTCCTCAGCTTCAGTTGTACAGCAGAACAGGTCAGCCTTTAGAGCACACAGCACGGCAATCTTCCTTTAGTTCTTCAGCGGTCCGTCTTTCAGCAGAGGTTCCTCTCGATGGTCGAATCTAAAAATCTGTTGTCAGGGGTCTTGTACTTATACCCCTAGAAGTCTTTGAAGTCTTTGTGCAAGTGGGTCCTGAGCCCGGTCTGATCCAGTTCTGGGTGTTGCTGGAGCACTTTGTTTTCCTGGCCTCTACATTCTTTTCAGAGCGAGGGGCAAGGTCGTCAGCCGCCCAGCAGGAGGTGGAGCCAGCAGAGTGACAGGCAGGCACAGCCCTATTCAATCCCAGGTGCTATCTCCTCCCTCCACTCTCCTTGCGATTGTCGCCATTCAGCAGAGGGCTGACTCAGCCAACCTCCCGGGGGATCCCCAGTCCCTGTCACTCTCAAACCAGACAGTCAATCCACAAGCGCGCCCAGGCACACAGAAGGGTCAGACAAGAGAACAGCTACTCTCTAAAAAGTACTGTTCTCCAACTCAGTATTTAAAAACAACCTCTCCTAAAAGATGTGTTATTAAATGCTGAGCTCAGGGATATCAAACACTCATGTCTTATCTTGTTCTTATGAGAAGATAGGCGGATAGCCATTGGCACCCGCCTCCCCCATGTTAGCCTATGGAACAAGATAACCTTGCAGTAGTGAACACACAAAATGGCCGGTGTTCACTACCAGAACATGTTACCTGCACTAGTACATGCTCTGCCTTCTACATACACTGCACCCTGCCCAGGGGGGTACCTTGGGCCTTCCATAGGGATGACTGACGTGTACGAAAAGGGAAGGGTTAGGCCCGGTCAGTGTGGACACTGGCCAGGAGGACATGGCAGTCCGGGGACTGCAGGCAGGCCTGCGGCGGCAGGCCTGAGACACTGTTTTAGGGCTACACAGGTGGGTGGCGCAATCAGCGCTGCAGACCCACTAGTAGCATCTGTCATCACCAGCCCTGGCACCCACAGTGCACTTTACTAGGGACTTCATGGTGATACAGATATGCCAATCAGGTATATCCAATCAATACGATATTTTACACAGGGAGCACTTACACTCTGGCACTGATTAGCAGTGGCAGAGTGTCCAAAGCATCTAAACCAGCAAAACGAAATCCAGCACAGCATCAAAAATCCATGTAGCAGAGGCAAAAGATAGGGGAAAAACCCACGCCAAGGATGTCAGGTCTAACAGATTGGCTTAGGGGTGGGAGCCTAGCTCCCTGCTTGATGTTCCGACCTGGAGCTGGACACAGGCAGGAAGGAGAGGAGATGCGGGACCCGGCGGCGGCAAGGTAAGTTTTTTTTTGTTTTTTTTGTTAAAGAAGCCTACGCCCCCCCACCTACAGACTGTGCTGGCTGCCCCTGCGAATGGGCTAAGTTGGACCTTGCCGACAGACAGTCTTACGCCTCTGAAACATCCATCATTCTAGTCGAGAGTGGGAGACCTGGGGACTGAGGGGAGGTATTTTCCGGTTGATACCAAGTGGCCACTTTAGGAATTCTGACTCACTAACTGAAGACAGAAGGAGCAGAATTCTAGGAAACAATTAAACAGATCATGACTTGCTGGGTGCTGTGTGGTGGTGGTGAGTAAGCCAACAAATTACCAAGGAGAGGCAAGCCAGATTCAAGCCAAGAGTCTTGCTCGGCTCTAAGAGCCCATGCATGAGCCGATCCCTGAAAATGTTTGGCATGTGAACTGTGCAACAAATACAATGTAACACCGTGCATTGCAGAAGTTTTTTTTTTAATTTAGTACTTCAGATCATATCACTGCATTAAAACACCTATTAAAAATAAACGTGGAGAGGGAGGAGCCTAGCGCGCAACCAAGATGGCCGCGTAGGTGCGAGGCTCCCGAGGACCTCCGTGACCTCCTACATAAATCCTGAAAATATCCTGTCCTAGATGAGGGGACTGTGTTGGTGAGCCCGAGCTGAGGTGTCACCCGTTTTCCGCTTCCAAATTGGACCTCGGACACCGGCGGGAGCACCGATTGAGGTTTGCGGCCTTCTCCACGCCGGCCCCCCGGATTGGAGTTACGGGGCGATCCGGAGACAAAGTGATCAACAGCGGCGGGCAGGGCTGGGCGACTCGCGTGCCCCGCACTTTCACTTTCGCTTTTGCACCCTCCTTGCTGTGTAGGCGAGGTTGGGTTGCGGGGCGGTGTGCGGTGGTGTGGCCTCGTTGGGGTGCCCTGCTGGCCCGCCGGCTGTGATCCGTCCTGCGGACCTGTGGTTGCCCCCCCCCCGGAGCCCGTGAACTGGTTTGTCGGCCTTTTCCGAGGTGATTGGCACGATTTGGGACGATTTGGGGACTGAAACCATGTCCACAAAGCAAGATGGTGACCGGGCAAAGGTGAAATCGACCCGCCGTGGCGCAGCCCATCAGTCCAACAGCATGGACCGTTACACCCTCCAGAAGGGATCTCCCGAGGTGCCGCGTAGGTCCCCTGAGCACCCGACTGATGCTCCTGCGCTGCCCGCGGATTTGACCCTGCGAGATGTCATGGGCGCTATCGCCGAGATGAAGGCCTCGGTGGACCAGCGCTTTGACACACTGGCGCAAAAGATTGACTCGGTCCACGTGGATGTTGGCCTGGTGAGGGCTGATTTATCCAAGACCAATGACCGGGTCGATTCTTTGGCCCACACCACCTCGGGCCTTACAGCGGACGTGGCGGCCCTCCAAAAGGAGGTGCGCCGGCTTGGCCAGGCGAGCGCCCTAATGGATCGTCGACTGGAGGATTCCGAGGGTCGGGCCCGGAGGAACAATGTCCGCATTGTCGGGGTGCCGGAGGGACGTGAGGAGGCGGCGGCGGACCTGTTTGTGGAGGACCTGATTCTCACCCATCTCCAGCCCCGGGGGCTGAGTAAATTCTTTGCGGTGGAACGTGCCCACAGGGTTCCCGGAGGAAGACCTAAGGCCGGAGCCCCTCCAAGGCCTCTCATTGCCCGGATTTTCAACTTTCGGGACAGAGACGCTATCCTTCAGACTTCTAGGCAACAAGGACCAGTCAGACTTGACAATATGGACGTAAACTTCTATCCTGATTTCACCCCAGCGGTCCAGAAGCAGAGACTGAGCTTTCTCGGAGTCAAACGTCGTCTACGGGACTTGAACCTCAAGTATGCGATGCTTTTTCCAGCTAAGTTGCGGGTGGAGGTGGATGGCCGCACGCACTTTTTTGATCGTCCCGAGGCGGCCGGGGACTGGTTGGATTCCTTGCCCGGGGATCGGGGCCGGGGGGGTGGGGGGGGCGCGGTTGGAGGGGAGGGCTCGCCGGATCAGGACTGAGGGATTAATAGTAGGCCTCGCTCTGGACAACATTGTCGTCATTTTTGACTGTTCGTTAAGTCTCCCTCCTGTGGAGGTGGTACGGGGTCTCTTGGGGGCTCTCCCTCCTCCTCTGGGGGACTAGTTAGTTTAATCATTCATGGGGCGACAGGCACACTGCACTTTGGGGGGGCTGTTTGGGCTCATGCAGGGGTGCAGGGAGGGGGGAGTTCTGTTGGGATGGGTGGGTTGGGGTGGGGTGTTGTTCGTTTTTACCGCAAGGCAAACCCTTTATTGTATTGGTGTTTTTAAGGTGCTCTCCGGGGGACGAATGATGGCTTCTGTATGTGATGGGGGGTAGGGACCTGACTTTATTGTCCTGGAACGTTAACGGACTGGGGGATAGGATTAAGCGAGGTGTGGTCCTGCAGTATTTGAAACGACTTTCGCCAGATGTGGTCTTTCTGCAGGAGACACACCTTATTGGTAATTCCTTTTGTGCCATGAATCGACGTGGCTATCGCTTGGTGGCCCACTCGGGCTTCACGTCGGGGACGCTACACTGTCTTAGTGGGGAGAATGGAGGGTAAAGTAGTTGTCTTTGTATCAGTGTATGTCCCACCGGGGTTACAGTCTACGACTTTTGCAGACTTAGGGCGCCTCCTCCTTGACCTTCCGGGGGGGCTTCTGGTGGTTGGGGGGGACTTCAATGCGGTGGTTTCTGGGACCGTGGATTGTCACCCCCCTAGGGACCTCCCCCGGGCGCAGGCGTGGCTGTCCGGCTTCTTAGATACACTGGGATTGGTGGACTGCTGGCGCTTAAAACATCCCACGCAGCTGCAGTACACTTTCCACTCGGGTGCCCATGGTAGCCTCTCACGGCTTGATTATGTCCTTGTCCCTGCGGCCTATGTTGGGAGGGTAGGAGAGGTGCGCCATTTGGCGCGGGGTATTTCAGATCACTCCCCGCTCCTGTTGCACGTTGATGTCTTCCCGAGGGGGGAGGGCAGGGTAGCTCCAATCAATGCCTGGTATCTGCGCGACCCCACTATTCGCGCTGATTTGATTAAATCCTTGCAGCGGTATTTCGATGAGAATGTGGGGTCCCTCCCTTCGGCTATCTCCCTGTGGGAAGCCTTCAAAACAGTTCTTAGAGGGGAGGCCCTCTCCTTTATTTCCCATGCCCGGAGGCGCGAGCAGGAGGAGGTGACCCGGGTGGAGGCCGAAATCGCTGAATTGGAGGGTGATCTAGAGGGTGGGGTGACGGACGCTGCACTACATGTCCTACAACTTAAGCAGGCGGCCTACAGGGCCCTCGTCACGGAGGCGGCCAGGGGCCTCTATAGAGAGCAACAGGGGCGACTGTATGATGTGGGTGATAAGGCTGGTAAACTGCTTGCATGGTTGGATAAAAAGGAGAGAGCGAGTCGTGTGGTCCCGCTGATTGAGAGGATGGATGGTGTGCGTGTCACCGAGCTAGAAGACATTGTCTCTTGTTTCGCGGATTATTTCCGCGAGGTGTATTCCCCGGTTTCTCCCTGCTCGGAGGAGGATTCCCATGCCCTGCTTAGGGATATCGCGCTGCCTTCCCTTTCGGTGGAGGACAGGGTGTCGTTAGATGCCGCTCCTACCTCCGACGAAATTGCCCTCGCCATACGCTCGGTCGCATCCGGCAAGGCCATGGGCCCGAACGGCATCCCTATCGAGTTGTATAAGCTGCGACCGGATGTACTGGCACCCCACCTCCGTGCGATGTTCCTGGCGGCCCACTCGCTGGGCTCCCTCCCGCCGGACCAACGTCTGGCTACAATCGTGGTGATCCACAAGGAAGGGAGACCTCGAGACCGGGTTACATCCTACCGGCCTATCTCGCTCTTGAATGCGGAGCCCAAAATCCTCGCCAAGGTGCTAGCCAACCGGCTGGTCGGCGTGGTGGGCGATTTGGTCCACCAAGACCAGTCCGGCTTTATTCCCCATCGCAACACGGCCCTTAATCTGCGGCGCTTGCACGGGGTGCTCGCGCGTGTCCCGTTTGTGCGGGAGCCGGCCATATTGGCGTCCTTAGACGCCACCATGGCGTTTGACACGCTCGAGTGGCCATACATCTGGGCTATGCTGGCTAAGTTTGGATTTGGCCCGGGGTTCATCAGCTGGGTCAAATTGTTGTATTCGGGCCCATTGGCGCAGGTGGTGGTGAATGGAAGAGTATCGGTCCCATTCGAGCTGGGACGGGGCACGCGACAGGGCTGTCCCTTGTCGCCGCTCCTGTTCGCGCTGGCCTTGGAACCCCTGGCGGAGTGGCTGCGGTGGCACCCTTCCATCCGTGGTCTCCGTTGGACCCCCGAGTATGAGGACCGCGTGTCCCTATACGCTGACGATATCCTTTTGTACCTAGCCTCCCCGCGTAAATCACTGATTGTCCTGGTTGATGTTTTGCGCTCATTCGGCCGCAACTCAGGCCTTGTCATCAACTGGGCTAAATCATGCGTGTATGTGCTTTCCGGGGAGGCTCCCGTCCTCCCGCGGGGCTGTCCGATCCAGATTGCCTCGCAGGGGTTTCGGTACCTGGGGGTTTACATTACTCTGGACCCGGAGGCCCGCTACGAGCGGAATTTGCTTCCCCCCCTCCAGCGCTTGAAGGAGGACGTCGCGCGCTGGCGGCGCCTGCCGCTTTCGCCGCTCGGCCGGGCGGCATTGTTTAAGATGATGTCGTTGCCACGCTTCCTGTACGCTCTCCAGAATACTATGGATTTAGTCCCGGCGCACTACTTCCGTGAGGTGGAGAGTCTACAGCGCCGCCTGTTCTGGGACGGGAGGCCGCGTATTGCCCTGGCGAAGTTGACGCTCCCATGGTACGACGGGGGGATTGCCCTCCCGGATATTAAACGGTATTACTGGGCCTCCCAGCTAGCTGCAATTAATCATGGCCTTTACGGGCCCGCCTTAAACCCGGCATTTGAAATGGACAAGATGCTCCTGCCTGGTGGCGACTATAATCGAGCGCTCTACTCTGGCGCGCCCGGACCCCGCCTGACGGGACCTACGCGTGTCATGGTACGAGTATGGCACGCGGCTAACGCAGCTATGGGGTGGAAGGACCGTTTGACCCGGGCATCACCGTTGTACGCGTCTGAGAGGTTGGGCTCCCTGTGGACCTCGAAGGGCTTCGAGAAGTGGGACACGATCGGCATCAGTAAAGTGGGGGACCTCTGGACGAGGGGGGGATTTAAAACATTCGAGACGCTGCAGACGGAGTTTCAGCTGCAGGGCAGTGAATACTTTCGGTACTTGCAGGTCCGTCACGCGCTGGGCTCAGTCTTCCCAGACGTCGCCTCCATCCCGGAGTCTTCCCCCCTGGAGGATAGAGTGCTGGATGGCCACGTTCCGGACAGCACGATCTCCCTCATTTACAAAAAATTGATTAATGATCGCTCGGGCTTGCTGACTGGCCTCCGCGAGGCTTGGGTTGCCGACGGGCTGGAGTTGGACGACGAAGACTGGACTTCCGCGGTGGCCTCTCCGAAGGAGGTGGCCATACCGGCTCGCCTTCGCTTCGTCCAGCTTAAGATACTCCATCGGGTTTACATGACGGGGCCAAGGCTTCTGCGTATGGGCTATGCTGAGGATGGGTTGTGTAAGCGTGGGTGTGGTGCTTTGGCGACTTTTTTGCATATTTTGTGGGAATGCCCGAAGGTGGAGCGATTCTGGCGTGGTGTGCATGAGGTCCTGCGAGTGGTTACGCATGTCGCGCTGCTGCCTGAAGCGAGGAGATGCCTGCTGAATGTGTGGGAACCAACTGACTACTCGGTTCCGCAGACGCGATGGGTGACTCTGGGATATATGATAGCTAAGCGTGACATTGCTCAACTGTGGGGATCCCAGAGGCCCCCGGCGGTGTCGGCCTGGAAAGAACACATGGATTGGTGCATGTTCCGAGAAAAGGTGGTGTATGTGGCGAGAGGTAAGCCTGGGGCATGGGTGAAAGTATGGGGCCCCTGGAACGCCTACCGCGGGGGTATCTGCGCGCCACCATTGCTGCCTGCGGCCTCACCAGCCCCGTCCCCTTAGTTGACTCCTTTCCATAGCCCCGAGCACGGAGTTCCCCCAGTCCTCGATCTGTTCCCCTTCCCCTCTTTAGACTCCTGTGGATGGCTGGGGTCCCCCATTCGGGGAGCACGTGCTGTTGCTTTCGATTGCGGGTTGCCTTGCGGGTGTGGTTTTTGTGTTGTGTGTATAAAATGAAACCGTATTGTGGGGTCAGAGTGATGTGGCCCACGACGCTGGTACCTCCTGATTCTGCTTCTCTGCACCGCCCAGTGTTTTTGTATGTATGTCATATGCTCCTATCATTCTAGCGGCCGGCCGGAAGGTTGTAGGCCCATACTTGTATATTCTTGAGATTGCAATAAACGGTTTCAAAAAAAAAAAAAAAAAAAAAAAAACGTGTTTTTATTTTTTTTTTAAACTTTATTGTGCAGAAAACCAGCAATACAAACATGGGCCTACAACCACCAGGGCCGGCCGCTGGCACATGCATGCCGATTACGTGACGACACAAAGCAGCGACTTATCCCCAGAGGCGCAGCTGAAAATACAAAAGTTATGCTCGGCAACTCAGAAGTTAGACAGAATACCGATATTTAAAATTTTAAAGATAAGAAAACGAACAAAAAAGGAAAAACAAAAAACTCAAGGCGAGAAACAGTCTAGACAGTGTCAAGCGCCGACGGGGGGACCCCACCCGGCCAGGTAAAGAAACAGGAGGTCAATAAAGATGACCGGGGGGGGAGGGGGAGGCAGCGGGGAAGCCAGAACAATCAGCGTAAAGAGTGCAGTATTCAAGGCACCCCAGGATCAGGGGGACAGGGAAATATCAGAAGTGTCTTCAAAAGGGGGCGTACAAATGTTACCTCGGTAGGCGTTCCACTGACCCCAAATTCTACCCCACGCCCCAGGCTTG
Organism: Triturus cristatus; assembly: GCF_964204655.1. Lineage (NCBI taxonomy): Eukaryota > Metazoa > Chordata > Amphibia > Caudata > Salamandridae > Triturus > Triturus cristatus. Next base: position 567,703,030 of record NC_140588.1, read on the forward strand.
CCCCGAACCAGATATACCGTCTTCTCCCTGAACATACACCAGTCCATGTTCTCCTTCCACACTGACACGGCGGGCGGCCGCCGGGAGCCCCAAAGCTGCGCAATATCCCTCTTTGCAATCATGTTCCCAAGTGCCGCCCACCGGGCCTGGGCAACGTTGTAATCATTCGGCTCCCATACATTCAGCAAACATCGACGAGCCTCAGGCAACAGAGCAACCCCAGTGACACACTCCATTACCTCATGCACACGGCGCCAATAAGCCGCAACCTCGCGACACTCCCAAAGGATATGCAGGAAGGTGGCACTCATACCACAGCCGCGCTTACACAGCCCATCCGAAGAAAAACCCATCGCAACCAAACGAGGACCCGTCACGTACACACGGTGAAGAATTTTAAGCTGGACAAGATGGAGTCGGGCCGGAATGGCGACCTCTTTCGGGGAAGACAATGCAGACTGCCAGTCCTCGTCATCCAACTCCAACCCGTCTCCAGTCCAGGCCTCCCGAAGATGCACAAGGAGGTCCGCCCGACTGTTGATTAACTTCTTGTAAATCAAAGAAATCGTACTATCGGGCAGATGACCATCAAGTATACGGTCCTCGAGTGGCGAAGCTGCGGGGATCGTGGCACCAGCCTTGAAAACCGACAGCAAAGCGTGGCGAACCTGTGCGTACCTGAAGAACTTCCTCTCACTCAGCTCATACTCACTCTGAAGCGCCGCAAAGGACTTGACAGAACCTTTCACCCAGAGATCACCCACTCTGCTAATGCTAATCATATCCCAGTTCTCAAAACCTTTCGTCGTCCAGAGGCATTCCAATCTGTCCGACGCAGACAGGGGGGTCGCTCGTGTCAGGCGATCATTCCAACGCATGGCCACATTGGCATCCTTCCACGCACGCACTGCAATCTTAGTGGGTCCCGTTAGGTTCCTCCCCGCCGTCCGAGAATAGAGCGCTCTATTGAAGTTGCCACCCGGCAACTGATATTTATCCATCTCGAAAGCCGGATTTGGGCCGGGTGCATACGTAGCATGGTTGACGGCGGACAGCTGGGAGGCCCAATAGTACCTCCTGATGTCCGGGAGCGCAATGCCCCCGTCATACCAGGGGAGAGTCAGCTTTGCAAGCGCGATACGAGCGCGACCATCCCAAATAAGTTCCCTCTGTAGACCCTCCACCTCCCGAAAGTAGGCCGCCGGAATACTATCAAAGGAGTTCTGGAGTGCTTAGAGAAATCGGGGCAGGGACATCATTTTAAAAAGTGCCGCCGAGTGGCGACAACGGCAACCTACGCCAGCGAGCCACGTCCAACTTCAATCGCCGAAGAGGAGGAAGGAGATTATGTTCATGGCGAACCGCCGGGTCCAGCGATACATAGATCCCAAAGTACTTGAAGCCGGATTGCGAAATTTGAATGGGAAACCTATTCGGCAAGGGATGAAGGTCACCGGAAATAACATACACACAGGATTTGGACCAGTTAATGATCATCCCGGAGTTTTTCCCGAAAGAAGTGAGGACGTCAAAAAGGACATTAAGGGATTCACGCGGGGAGGTGAGGTACAAAAGAATATCGTCGGCGTACAACGAGACTCGGTCCTCAAAGCCAGGGGCCCACTGAATGCCTTTTATCGACGGTTCCAATCGGAGCCAGGCTGCAAGCGGTTCTAAAGCAAGAGCAAAGAGCAGGGGGGACAGCGGACACCCCTGCCTAGTACCCCTCCCGAGAGCGAAGGGCTGGGACACCCTTCCATTGACAACAACCTGAGCCAACGGATCCGTATATAAAAGTCTGACCCAACTAATAAATCCCGGCCCGAAACCGAACTTCGCCAGTGTGGCCCAGAGATATGGCCATTCTATAGTATCAAAGGCCATCGTGGCGTCCAAGGAAGCCAAGATGGCCGGCTCGGAAAGAAACTCCGCCCTGGCGAGAACGCCATGCAAATGCCGCAGATTGAGAGCGGTGTTCCGGTGCGGGATGAAACCAGATTGATCTGGATGAATCAGATCACAGATAACAGCGAGTAGGCGAGTAGCGAGGACCTTGGCGAGGATCTTTGGCTCAGCATTCAGTAGGGAGATGGGTCTGTATGAGGCACAACGATCACGAGGCTTGCCCTCCTTGGGAATCACAACTATGGTGGCCAGACGCTGGTCACTAGGGAGGGAACCAAGCTCACGTGACTCCAAAAACATATCACGGAGAAAGGGTGCGACTTTATCCGGACACAATTTGTACAATTCAATGGGCAATCCATTGGGGCCCAGAGCCTTACCAGTACGAAGGGAACGAATCGCGATAGCAATCTCGTCGGCTGACAACGATGCCTCCATGCACTCTCGATCCTCTTCAGACAGGCAAGGTAGCGCGATATCCCTCAACAAGGAACGAGAGTCAACCTCATCTCTGTCGGACACCGGGGAGTAAACCACACGAAAATAATCAGCAAAGCACTCCACAATCTCACCAGGGTCAGTCACACGCACACCGCCAGGACCCTGAAGCACAGAGACCACGCGGTTCACTCTTTCCTTCTTATCGAGCCACGCAATCAGTTTACCCGCCTTATCCCCAACATCATACAGTCTACCTTGCTGTTCCCTGTACAGTGACTTGGCAGCCTCAGTAACAAGGGATTTGTATTCGAACAGTTTCAAGCCAAGGGCGTGGAGCCTGTCCTGGGTGACACCCGAGTCTAGCTCAGCCTCCAACTCCAGTATTTCAGCCTCCAGCCTCACGACCTCCCCATTCTTAGCTTTCTTGGTAGCAGCTATTAAAGAGAGGGCCTGTCCACGAATAACAGTTTTGAAAGCTTCCCACAGGGACACTGAGGACAGGACAGACCCCTCCTTCTCCAGGAAGTAGTGGTCGAGCGACTTAATGAGGCTGTCGCGAGTACTGGGGTTGCGCAGATACCAAGGGTTAATAGGGGCGATCCGCCCCGCAGCTTGCGTCCCTGTGTCAAAAAGCAGCTACACAGGGGAGTGGTCTGAAATGCCCCGGGCCAAGTGCCGAACCTCCCCAACGTGGGTGGACTGGGCCGCGGGCATGAGGAAGTAATCAAGCCTAGAGAGACTCCCATGAGCCCCGGAGTGGAAGGTGTATTGACATTGCGTCGGGTGCATTAACCTCCAGCAGTCCACCAGACCGAAGGTGTCTAAGAACCCACCGAGCCATGATTGGGAAACGGGAAGGGCCCTGGGGGGGTGACGATCGAGATCGCCGGATAGCACCGAGTTAAAGTCCCCACCCAGGAGGAGAAGACTCTCGGGGAGTTCCAACAACATCCGGCCAACATCAGAGAAAGTAGAGGGCTGGAGGCCTGGGGGAACATATATCGTAACCAAGGAAAGGGCCCTGCCCTCCCACCTCCCAGTTAGGGCAGCATAGCGCCCTCTGTCGTCAAGGATGACATTATCAATCTCCAGTGGGAGGGAAGACCGGACAAGAATACCAACCCCTCTGGAACCAGTGGTGAACCCAGAGTGTGCAACCAATCGGTATCCCCACCTGTTCATAGCATGACACACATTGCCAACCAAATGCGTCTCCTGCAGGAGTACGACATCAGGAGTCAAACGACGCAAATATTGCAATACAACACCCCGTTTGATACGATCCCCCAATCCATTGACGTTCCAAGATATCAACCTCAACCCACTACCCCCCATCCCCACAAAAGTAGCAGGAGTCTCCCCACAGCGAGCAGGACACCAGAAGCAAAGAAAGAACAAATATGCCGCCTTGAGAAAAGAAAACACAAACACAAACCCCCCAACCAGAACCCATTACAACTCCCCCCTCCCTGCACCCCTGCAAACAACAAAACCACCCCAAAATGCAGTGTGCCTGTCGCCCTAACAATCCCATTCTACAAAAAGACCCCGGAGGAGGAGAGGGGCCCGTCTCCACCCGCCACCCAGACGCGAACTACTTATCAGACAAAATATACAAAAGAGGTAGAACCCAACTGAGCAATGTCCGATTATCAAGGGTAGGGACCGAAAAGTCACTTCTATGGAGGCTCACCACCCTCGGCACCGCCAGGATGCCCCGTTCGATCGCCTCGGCCAGGCAGGGAATCCAACCAGTCACTCACATTGTCCGGTCGGTCAAAAAAGAAGGTCCGTTCCTCATGTTCCACTCGGAGCCTGGTAGGGAAAAGCATGGCATACTTCAAGCCCAGGTCCCGAAGACGTCGCTTAACCCCCTGAAAGCCCATCCTCTGTCTCTGCACAAGTTGAGTGAAGTCCGGGAAAAAAGCGACAGAGGAGTTTTCAAATTTCACCGGGCCGTGCACCCTCGAGGCCTGCAAAATCGCATCACGGTCCCTGAAATGAAAAAGTTTAGCAATGATGGGCCTCGGGGGAGCGCCAGGCTTGGGCCTGCCGCCCGGAACACGATGTGCACGCTCCACAGCGAAGAACTTGCTGAGTCCAGAAGGGGCAAGATGAGTAAGAATTAGATCTTCAACCAGGAGGTCAACAGAACGAGTCTCGGGATTCTCCGGAACACCTATGACACGGATGTTGTTGCGTCTTGCCCTGTTCTCAAAATCGTCCAGCCGATGGGACATCAAGTCGTTGTCTGATTTCAGGGCGCCAAGGTCTGTTAGAAGTCCCGACACATCGGCCGTGAGGCTGGAGGTCTTCAAATCCAACGACTTCAACTTCCCGTTAGTTTTGGACAGGTCAGCCCTGATTAGAGTGACGTCAATGGCGACCGTGTCAATTTTACGAGCCAGGGCCTCATACTGCTGGCCGATGATCTACTTCATGCCGGTGATGGCGCCCATAATGTACTGCAGGGACAAGTCAGCAGGGGCAGATAGGTCGTCTCTGGCGTCCTCCGGGGTACTGCTGGAAGGCCCGGGGGATCCTTTGGAGTGAGTATAGCGGTCCATAACATTTGTCTGGAACTGTCCCCCACGGAGAGACGTCTTGGTCTTCCGCTTCTCGCGTTCACCCCTGCCCGTCATGGTGGAAGATGCACCCCGGAGGGGCCCACAAGACCGAGTGAAAATGGCCGCCGGCAGGTCGGGCACCAGCCGGCCAAGAAGCTGGCTCGTGGGGTCCGGAGAGAGGCGCGACTTGACCCAGTACGCTGTGATGAGAAGGCAGCGATGACAACAGAAGAAGGCTGGATTGGTCCCCGGCCGAGCGAAACAGGCCCTCAATCAGACCACGCCAGAAACCAAAAGCGAAACCGAAAGTGGGGACACGGCCACTGAGGAGGTCCCAATGCCGTTGTTGTTCAACTACGCCCCGGCTCCACAGATCACCAAGTCCCCGGCACTGCCTCAAGGTGGGCCTCAAAAGTTCAAAATGCCGTAATTTCGGTCGCCCAAGTCCGATTCAAATTCTGGAAAGAGTTATGGACTCAGTCTAGGTTCGCCTTCGAAAGCCTGTCCAAGAAATCAGGATATCATCAGGATAATTTGCGAGGAGCGGCGAGGGTCCGGGGAGCCCTGTGCTCACGCGACCATCTTGGATGCGCGCTAAGCTCCTCCTCAATAAACGTTTTTAAACATGAAATTAAAAACATTCATACCCCTCCCACCACTTGCCATGACAAAAATGCCTTTAGTGAATTAAAAGGCAAGTCAGTTGTCATGTGCACCTTGTATGTTTCCTAGATTTTCACACGGAGCAACCTTATAGTCTATTTAAATCAGACAGAAGAAAGGTGGTTGTAAGTGTGCATCCCAAAATCCCATATTTTAAAGTGTTCAAACGCAAAAAGGAAGCACAGTGATTACATAAAATATTTGCCTAAGAACACACAGTTTGGTCAAGAAGGGAGCCGGGAAAAATCCTGAGCTTTCTGATTTACATTGTGACATTTAACCTCTAAATGGTTATTTTTTCCCTCTCATGTTTCACATAAAATGTTAATAATTTTTCTTAATTCTTGGTGGATTAGTTTACAGCATGGGTAGCTGGCAGAAGCCACATGAAAGCTTGGCTCGTCTTGGGCGTGAGGTTCCAAGAGGATCTCGACTTTTCCAGAGCCAGGCTAAAGCATTCAGTGGCTCTCCCACCTCTACCGTGTAGACCCATAGGTCGGTTCTGTTTGGAGACCCTTGAACCGACTTCGAGAGTGCCCATCAGGAGCATGTCCCTTTACTAATTTCACTCTGGTTGCAGCAAGTGAGAGTTGTCTGGTTTATGTACTATAAGACCTGGGTGAATGTATGAATTTGGCAGCCATAATTAAACTATTTCCAAATTGTGTTTTGTGTAAAAGTTCTCAAAAGTTGTCAGTATACAATTTTTTGTACTTTTTTGCACACAGCAGGGTCATTTGTGCAAGAAATGCCTCACCGGTGAGCACGTTCTGATTACACCAATCTCATGCCGATATGTTTAAAGACTGCGCTCTCGTGCGAAAAAAGAAATCTGTGTGATACCTGCAAACCACTTTTTTTTTAAAGTGCAGTTTCACAAAACTAATGATTTAATTACATGACATTTTGCAATTAAACGGCACAAATTTTAACACTCCTCGTTATTACTATAAGTTCCTCTTTTGTGTGTTACAATATTTCCCTGATAGCTGTAGGATTTGTATAAGTGACAGCTGTACTCGCAAATTCCTCTGGCCCCACGAAAAGCCCATTAATATTAGTCACAAACTGAAGCTTCATTCAGGGGCAGCCATCAGCCAGTGGCGTAAGGAAACTTGAGGGGCCTCCTTCCTGACTTACTCGGGATCTCTTAGGTCAGGGTCCTGCGCTGAGGGGGCCCACTGGATCTCAGGCCCCCCCCCCCGCACTGCGGGGGCTGCGGGGGCCTTTGTTACACCCCTGGGCCTACACAAAAGATTTGTCCCATCCACCGTGTGCACAGGCTCATTTTTGAATTTCTGTATGGCTCTCAACCGGATGTATGACGTTACAACGCATACTATTACAACGCATACCATTACAACGCATTTTTTACAACGCAAGTACTACTACAACGCATTACTTTACAACGAATACTTTTACAACGCAAAACCTATTAAAATACTGAAAAGTGCTGTTACAACGAAATCTATTACAACGCATACCATTACAACGCGAATTGTTTTTATTTTATTTAAAAGTACAATAAAATCTGGCACGGGATGCAGGGAAATTAGGGGTTTTAGGGTGGGGAAGTGTATTAAAATGTGGAGAAAAACTGAGCGTAAATCTACTGAAATGCATTACCAAATTAATACTCGAGTATTAAAATTAATACTCGGGTATTAAAATTAATACTCAAAATCCCCCATAAAATTCCGTTTTCACACATTTCAAAGTTTTACAAAAAGAACGATAGATTTAACAACAGTACTTACACATTTTTATCATGATTACATCGGAAAGTAAGTAAACAGAGTAAAACAGAAGACACATAGACATAGGCGCCATTTTAACCATCTCACTTGTAAAACTTGTCCTACAACACTTTCTATGAAAACAATACCAAAAGACATGTTCCAAAATGGATGCCAAAACGGAGCAAATGAATGAAAACAATACATTTTAAAATGCATTTTTAAATTATCATTTTCCACAGTAAAATAAAGTATAAAAAAAAACACAACGAACGCAGTTTTAAAAAAAATTAATAGTGACACAGAGTAAAACTTATAAATACCAGGAAGACACCATTTTGCAATCAGTTGATTATCAACTACCAGAGAGACCAGACGTCAAAACCTGACCCTCTGTCACCTCCACTGCGACCTCCTCAGAGAGAGCACTGAATTCCTTCGGAAAAGCATTATTAGTAGACAACTACTAGTAAGTCAGTAAAATATTTTTATACCATGGTTTTGCGTAAAATATGTTTGCTTTCCATACAAAATATATTTTAAAATTTTTAATATTAACTTTTAAAATGTACTGTTTCTAATTTGTTATCACTAAAAATATATACCAACTTAAAACAACTACTTTCTTTTCCAAAAACAGAAACTTGCTAAATATTGAGAATCAAGAATTGGTGTACCTATTTTTGCATCACCTCAAAGGAATCGACTCACCTTTACGATTGTGAAGGTAAATGTAATTTAATTTAAATTATTTTACTTTAAAAATATATTTTTTGCATTAGCTAAAGTGTTGTATTGCAAAGGTAACTTTTTTTTCCCCTCAAACACACTACATCATAAACGAAATTATACCATGGTGCAGGGGTAACAATTACTAATAGGACTTCAGTTAGGTACTACATGTGAAAAAGCGTTTCAAGTTACTGAGGTAACTATTAGTTTTCTAAGTCCCAGAATGTTCAGCGGTAGAGTAATTGAGTGATAGTGTAGGTGTATCCATTATTACTCTTATTTTAAAATGCATTCAATGTGTATTATGTTTTGCTTAACCAATTGTTACTCATACTCATTTGACAAATATCATAATTTTCAAAAATGGTTTTTTTTTTAACCAACGTTGGCAAAGTAACATTAATTTTTTTAACTTTTTTTTTTTCCAGAGTAAATCGGTTACAAAAAAATAACTATATCCTGCAGCAAGCATTACCTTAAAGGCACGAGAACAAACAACAACTGAAAAAGGTATTTTACATTATGAGTATTATAATTTCCACAATTTAATAGTCATTCCTTTTGCTATTGTTACTCGACTAAAGTGCAGAAATAGGATAACTGATGGATAGTGTAGGGGTACAATTTACTATTCCAACTCCAGGAAGGTGCAGCAGTAGGGAAAGTGTTGGATGGTGTAGGGGTAAATTTCTCTATTTTAACTCCAGGAAGATGCAGTACTTAGGAAAGTGTTATGTAGTATTAGTTATATTCTATGTCAAAATTTCGAAAAGATAATCTGAATTTACATTTTAAAACAACGTTAAGTTTTTTTTTCCTCTTTTTTTTCCAAAGACAATTGTTTTTTTCGTTCCTGAAAGATTCTTTCCATCACATACGTTACAACTGCAGCCAACAGGCCAATTCAACTTTACAAGCCTCACCAAGAAAAGCAATTTAAAAAAAACAAGGTATTGTTATACAGCATTGTTTTTTAACCTTTCAATATGTTAGACTAACCATTTAATTGTTAATGTAAATAAAATCCCAAAATAATTAAAAAAACAGTTGCAGTTTGAAGAATTTCTTTTCAGAACTCCAGGAAGGTGCATCAGTAGGGAAGGTGTTGGATGGTGTAGGGGTGTAATTTACTATTCCAACTCCAGGAAGGTGCAGCAGTAGGGAAAGTGTTGGATGGTGTAGGGGTGCAATTTACTATTCCAACTCCAGGAAGGTGCAGCAGTAGGGAAAGTGTTGGATGGTGTAGGGGTGCAATTTACTATTCCAACTCCAGGAAGGTGCAGCAGTAGGGAAAGTGTTGGATGGTGTAGGGGTGCAATTTACTATTCCAACTCCAGGAAGGTGCAACAGTAGGGAAAGTGTTATGTACTATATATTAAAATGGATTTAATTTTTGCAAAAAGTTATTGTAAATTTGCATATCTCTACAACGTTCAGTTTTCTCATTTTTTCCTTTTATCACTTTTGCAGACAATTGTTTTTGTTTTACGATTGAAATCAACACATAAGTGTCTACTCCAGCCTACAGGCCATCCCCACTTAAGAAGACTCACCAAGAAAACCAATTTCAAAAAAACAAGGTATTTTTACACAACATTATAAGGTGCAGCAGTAGGGAAAGTGTTGGATGGTGTAGGGGTGCAATTTACTATTCCAACTCCAGGAAGGTGCATCAGTAGGGAAAGTGTTGGATGGTGTAGGGGTGCAATTTACTATTCCAACTCCAGGAAGGTGCAGCAGTAGGGAAAGTGTTGGATGGTGTAGGGGTGCAATTTACTATTCCAACTCCAGGAAGGTGCAGCAGTAGGGAAAGTGTTGGATGGTGTAGGGGTGCAATTTATTATTCCAACTCCAGGAAGGTGCAGCAGTAGGGAAAGTGTTGGATGGTGTAGGGGTGCAATTTACTATTCCAACTCCAGGAAGGTGCATCAGTAGGGAAAGTGTTGGATGGTGTAGGGGTGCAATTTACTATTCCAACTCCAGGAAGGTGCAGCAGTAGGGAAAGTGTTGGATGGTGTAGGGGTGCAATTTACTATTCCAACTCCAGGAAGGTGCAGCAGTAGGGAAAGTGTTGGATGGTGTAGGGGTGCAATTTACTATTCCAACTCCAGGAAGGTGCAGCAGTAGGGAAAGTGTTGGATGATGTAGGGGTACAATTTACTATTCCAACTCCAGGAAGGTGCAGCAGTAGGGAAAGTGTTGGATGGTGTAGGGGTGCAATTTACTATTCCAACTCCAGGAAGGTGCATCAGTAGGGAAAGTGTTGGATGGTGTAGGGGTGCAATTTACTATTCCAACTCCAGGAAGGTGCAGCAGTAGGGAAAGTGTTGGATGGTGTAGGGGTGCAATTTACTATTCCAACTCCAGGAAGGTGCAGCAGTAGGGAAAGTGTTGGATGGTGTAGGGGTGCAATTTACTATTCCAACTCCAGGAAGGTGCAGCAGTAGGGAAAGTGTTGGATGGTGTAGGGGTGCAATTTACTATTCCAACTCCAGGAAGGTGCAGCAGTAGGGAAAGTGTTGGATGGTGTAGGGATGCAATTTACTATTCCAACTCCAGGAAGGTGCATCAGTAGGGAAAGTGTTGGATGGTGTAGGGGTGCAATTTACTATTCTAACTCCAGGAAGGTGCATCAGTAGGGAAAGTGTTGGATGGTGTAGGGGTGCAATTTACTATTCCAACTCCAGGAAGGTGCAGCAGTAGGGAAAGTGTTGGATGGTGTAGGGGTGCAATTTACTATTCCAACTCCAGGAAGGTGCAGCAGTAGGGAAAGTGTTGGATGGTGTAGGGATGCAATTTACTATTCCAACTCCAGGAAGGTGCATCAGTAGGGAAAGTGTTGGATGGTGTAGGGGTGCAATTTACTATTCTAACTCCAGGAAGGTGCACAGTAGGGAAAGTGTTGGATGGTATAGGGGTGCAATTTACTATTCTAACTCCAGGAAGGTGCAGCAGTAGGGAAAGTGTTGGATGGTGTAACTGTTATATTTTAGGTATTTCATTTAATTTTTCAGACTAATTTGTTTTTCTTCTCTTCTCTTTTCAGATAATGTCTAGTCTGGAAGCTGCAAAGTATATTAAATCCAGGAAGGGCAAAAATTTATTAAACCATGGAGGATACATATATAGTAAGGAAAGAATAAGTTTAACTAGAAATCATTGGAGGTGTGTGCAATACTACACTACCCATTGCAGTGGCAGAGCGGTTACTGTTGATAATTTAGTTGTGAAAACCACAGAACATAACCACTCTGCCTCTGCAATGGAGGTAGAAATTAGAGAAACTGTGAACGAAATGAAAGCTATTGCAAGCACCTCCAATGATTCTACAGGATCCATTTTAAGAGAGGTTGCACAGCATGTCCCCAGTCATGTTGCTAGTAACATGCCTATAATTCCTAATTTGAGAAGAATTATTCAAAGACAAAAGCAGGCAAGTAACATTCAATTATCTGTACCACATTCTTTCTCTGACATTAGAATTCCACATGATCTTTCTATTTCTTTTTCTGATGAACCTTTCCTTCTGCATGACAACGAAAACCCTCGGAAACGAATTCTCATTTTTAGTACCCCACGTAACCTTGCTAAGTTAGAAAGTAGTGAAATTTGGATGATGGATGGGACGTTTAAAAGTACACCCCATCCTTTCACTCAAATTTACACTATACATGCCAAAATTAACAATAGTGTAATTCCCTTAGTATACAGTTTGCTACCTGATAAGACTTCTGCAACATACACTGAACTTTTATCAGTGATTAAAAGTAAAACATCTCAAAGTCCTCGGAAAATAATTATTGATTTTGAATTGAGCATGATCAATGTGATCACTAAAACGTACACGGATACCCAAATTCAGGGATGTTTTTTTCATTTTTCCCAGGCATTTTGGCGTAAATTACAAAAAACATCCCTAGTTGCAGAATATTCTCGTGATAGCAAACTGCAATTTGAACTAAAAAAATTAACTGCACTTTGTTTTGTTGCTCCCGATAGTGTGGACGAGTACTACACTGCAATTATAGAATCTGTTTATTACACGAGTAACGAAGAAAAATTGGCACCCATTCTAAATTATTTCGAGGACACATGGATTGGACACCTAAGCAGATCGGGTCGCAGGAGGAAGCCACGATTCCATGTGGAGTGGTGGAACTGCTACACGAGTTGTTTAGAGGGAGAAGCAAAAACAAACAATGCCATTGAGGGATGGCATAACTCCTTCAACCACACAATTGGCAAACCTCATCCAAACTTCTACTCTTTTTTGGAAACTTTGAAGAAGGAGCAAAGTTTTCAAGAAATGAGAATAGCCCAAACACTCGCAGGTAGTCTAAACCCACGAGTAACAGTCAAAACAAGGGAAATGTCTGAGAGACTATTGGCTATTGTACAACAATTTTCGTTGTGTGTGGCTATAGACTACCTGGAAAATCTTTCTAACATTCTTTCTTTCTAAATTTTTTTTTTTACTTACTTTCCTGCTTTGCCTCAAATTTAAAAAAAATTCAAATTACAATTGGCATACAATGTATTTTCTAAAATTTTTTTCAAACAAACAAGTCGGGTTTTCTTTTTTTTTTCAAAATCTTCATTTCTAGCACAACTACCAATGTCAACAAATTTACTTTACCATAGTATTTGACCAATTTTTCTACATCCGTACGCCATTAATATAATTACAGAAAACTTCGTTTTTTATTTCCGACCTAAAAAATCACCAAAACTCAAACCAATCTAAATTGTACATGTCAAGCCATAATCCAAAATGCACATTGCTGCATAAACACCAATTTTTATTCAATCATTATTTCCCAAAATTTACGAGTATGCTATTTTTTTTCACTTAGAAATGAAGATCAAAATCACTTTTTTTAGTTCCGAAGTAAAGAAATTAACTTTGTGAACAGTAACTTTTAATTTTTAAACAGTTACATACATTTTTTAAATAAACAAATAACTTTTCGCGACCCGACATAGGCATGCATTAATGACATTATTGTGGACATGTTTAAAAACATTTAAAACATCAATTAGTTTTCCCGCAACCTCTCCTTATTCTTTCCTCACTATATATGTATCACTATTAAAGGTTTAATATATATTTTAAAGTGAAAATATTTCCTACCTGGACGCAGATCAGCTTCCTGCTGCTTCCTCCTCCGATGCTCTTCAAAATGGCGCATTACGTCGACGCTCACGTCATTACGTCATCGCGTGCATCAATATTTATAACGGACTACTTTATTTAACTAATCTGTAAATAAATGTTTAAAAATGTTAATAAAATATTTATATGTTTTATAAAAATTGTTACTTGCTTTGCAAAATTAAATAAAAATATGGTTTATTTTTTAAGGATTTTTCAATAAATAAATATTTTGAAAACATTATTTGTTTACTGTCATTATTTTTTAAATTGTAATTTATTCATTAAAAATGTAACTTTTTTATTGTAAATTTACTAAATGTGTTCCTTACCTCGACTCTATTGTCTTTTTCCTTCAAAACTTGCTCTTTCTTCTCTTTCTGATTCTTCTTTTCTTGTTCCGCGGGTTGTATATTCTGAAGCTGCCAAAATAAATGAAGGACAAATTATCTCATAGACTTCAATGCAAAAGCGTGGGAATTTTTTTTTAAAGTAAGTTATTTTTTTCCTGGGATTTTTTCTTAAGGTATTATTATTTCTGAAATTCATTTCTTATTACTCTTTTAATATTAAAAATATATATTTTTTTTTTTACATTTCTCTAATTTTTTAATATAATACTCCAAAAGTACTCTTCCTTTTTTTAGACAAACATTAAACTTTATATAAGTAACTTAAAAATACTCTAGTATTAATCTTTCTTAATACTAATTTTTTCTTTAATTAACTGTTATTAATTTTAAATAATTGGTCTAGTATTAATATTTAATAATAATCCTTTTTTTAATTTTATTTACATATTTAATTTTAAATAAAATTACTCATTTATTAATTCCTCAAAATACAATTCTTTTATTATTAATATTAATACTCTTTTATATTTGAAAAAAACTCAAGTACTAATATTTTGTTAAACTACTCACACTTATATTTTTAATTTTATAATAAAATATACTCTTTGTATTTTGAAAAATACTCAAGTATTAATTTTACTTAAAAAATACTCTTTTAAATTAGAAAAATACTCAAGTATTAATATTTAGTTAAACTACTCACACTTATATTTTTAAATTTAAATTAAAATATACTCTTTCTTTTTTGAAAAAAACTCAAGTATTAAATTAACTTAAAAAATACTCTTTTATATTAGAAAAATACTCAAGTATTAATATTTTGTAAAACTACTCACTTGTTTTAAATTTATATTTTTATAAAAAACATTTAATTATACGATATATATTTATTAAAGTTAAAATCCCAAAATTAAAAAATGCGTTGTAATAGTATATGCGTTGTAAAAGTACTTACCATATAATATCATGCGTTGTAAATGCATGCGTTGTAAATGCATGCGTTGTAAAGGCATTTTCAAAGAATGCGTTGTAATGGTATATGCGTTGTAAAAGTACTTACCATATAATAGCATGCGTTGTAAAAGCATGCGTTGTAAAAGCTTTTGCGTTGTAAAAAATGCGTTGTATTAGCATAGCGTTGTAAAAGTTGCGTTGTAAAGGTAGTTCCCCCTCTCAACCCCACCTTAGCTGCAATTTTTAGGTCGCAAAAATTTCCGGTGGCTCCCGAGTCTATCATTACAGAAACTTCTGTCAGGGTGACTTGTCGAAATTTTATAATCATTGACAATATCAGGTGTGGTGAAGACGACTGCAGGGTATTCGCCACTCGATGTTCGTTTGGAGTTGTTTCCTGATTAGCATCCACCGGTTCAACTCCTCCTACAGGTGGTGCTGCAAGTTTTCCTTCGGCTTCAGTGCAATCTTTGACCTCTTCAGACAACCTCTCACGAAGTGACCACTTGATCCACAATACAAGCACAAGTTGCCTGCTCTTCTTTTGTCTTTTTCTTCTTTAGTTAAAGGACTCTTTATGGTTCTTATTTGCATAGGGACAGTGCCTGATGGTCCTTCTGTAGTTTTGCTGGTTTCAGTTCTGATTCTATCAAATCTTGGAACAGTTGGCTTGAAGTCTCTTCTCCGTTCCCCTTTTCTTTCGCCTTGACGGAAATCGAGCTCTAGGACCAGGCCCACTGGAGCCGAGATCTCTGTGGGACGATTTGGAATCTGAGCTACGACGTCCTTCAGCTCGTCTTTTAGCCTTTGATAAAAAAACGCTGCTCTTTTACTCTCCGGCCAGTTTGTTTACACAACTAATTTGTTAAATTAAGCCAAGTATGCTACAAGATCTCTGTTCCCTTGTCATAATTTGAGCAATTCATTATCAACGGCTTGAGAGATTCTTCGTCTGTCAAATATTCAAAGAAATTCTTGTTTAAATTCTTCATAGTTGTGTAATATTGCATCATCGCGGGAAACTAGTGGCATGGACCATGACGTCGCATCACCACTTAGATAGGATCAAATAAACGCCACTCTGGATTGCACGTCAGGGAAATTTGAAGGACTGCACATGAAATGTAATGAGCATTGAGTGAGGAACACTTGTGCCTTTAGAGGATCCCCACTAAAGCGTTCCGGAGGGACTAACGGAATAACTGGGGACAATGAGTGCACCCCTTGTGTAGTTAACCTAGTGGAACTTTCAGTGGGAGAGCCTAAAGTTTCTCTTCCTGAACTAAATTGCTGTCCAATTCTTGAAGCTAACTCTGCTGTTTCTTTCCTTGAGCTTATAATCTCCTGTCTTAGGCTTTGTTTTTCTTCTCTAACAGCTACTAGCTCTTTTTGAATAGCTTCTAGAACTGTTCCTAAGGTTTGTAAATTAAGTCATTAGGCCATTCTGTATGGGTGCAAGTAAAATACGTGGGCACTTCACTCTGTCAAGATCATTCTGCAAACCAACAGAGCAGCGGGACTCACCAGGCGAGATCCACTAGACCACCAGGCTGTAACGGGACGCTGATGCTGTGTGTTCCCCTCGCCGCCACCCTCCATCGCTGGCCGCAGTGGGGGGGAACTACAGCTCCCGGCATCCTTTGCTGCCGCCAGGACCTCCTTCCAGCCAGTTCCGCGCCCGGAGGCGCTACATAAGCAGAGGCTCCCTCGGTGGAGCGGGGGGATCATTCTGCAAACCAACAGAGCAGCGGGACTCACCAGGCGAGATCCACTAGACCACCAGGCTGTAACGGGACGCTGACGCTGTGTGTTCCCCTCGCCGCCACCCTCCATCGCTGGCCGCAGTGGGGGGGAACTACAGCTCCCGGCATCCTTTGCTGCCGCCAGGACCTCCTTCCAGCCAGTTCCGCGCCCGGAGGCGCTACATAAGCAGAGGCTCC
The DNA here is from genome assembly GCF_964204655.1 of Triturus cristatus. Classification (NCBI taxonomy): domain Eukaryota; kingdom Metazoa; phylum Chordata; class Amphibia; order Caudata; family Salamandridae; genus Triturus; species Triturus cristatus. Next base: position 567,719,473 of record NC_140588.1, read on the forward strand.
CTCCGCGTCACGGGACGCGCGCGGGCATCGCCGGGCTGAGCCCGGGCAGAGGGCGGGCCGTCTGTGGCCGTCAGGGGCAGACAGAGGCAGGGCTGGTCCACCCCCCCTTGCATCCTCAGGCTGTACAGGCTGTACAGGTAACTATTCAAAACATGGGGAAACGTACGATGATGACCACATCTGTAACCACTGTTGTCCCTATTGAGCTGCCCACATCGATCGATACATTGTTGGCCAACGCCCTTACTATGGTCACCAACGAGATTGCCGACACCGAACGTAGATTGTCCTTCGGATTTCCTACCACCACCTCGCCATGTTCCCAGTCTCCAAAGGCTTTACCTAATCTGGGTCTCCCTCTCTCCCCTACAGTAACGGTCATTAAACCATCAGCTCAAGTTGACATTGCAACCCCTATTCTTGACATAACTAGTCTGGTGACTGTACCTGCAACTGACCGATTAGTGGAGCCCGAACCAGATAAAACACCACGCTCCAACAAAACAACAAGGGAGAAACGTAAGAGAGGCCCAGTGAAATGTATCATAAATAAAAGGAAACAATTAAGCCATTGCAGGAATCAACCTACCCCACAGAGTATGTGGAACAAAGACAAAGAGAAAGATTGTGAAATAGTGATGTCAGGTACCACTGAGGATTTACCACCTCTACTCTTACCATCGGATGAAGGAACCGGAAGACCCACTGCCTTTACCTGTAGATCAGAGTCTCCAGTCCTGGATAAAGGCACTTGTGGGGCCTCTATGTTACATGACGAGAGCATCGACAATTCTGTCAGTACTCAGACTGAGTTCATTGACCGAAATATCCAACCTAAAGTTAATGGCAATCTGATAGAAACTATTGTTGATACCATTTTTAAACAAGTTGAAATTCAAATAGCTAAACAATTTAATACTGTTTTTAAGAGACTGGACAAAATTGAAAACCTTGTTAAAAAAGAGGAAACCAAAAGGAAAGGCATTATTAGTTTGGATGCCGTTCGGGGCGAAAGAATCATGAACAAATTAGAATCATTATGTAATGGTCTGAGGGAGGGGGGTTTGGCCGCTGCTGCTGATCTTGGCCATAGTAACATCAAAGGCCCAACTGTTGCCAAAATTGTTTCATCCTGCAGTACTTCAGCCAATACCCCACCCGTATCGACCATGGGCCCAAATCACGACCCTTCTGGAGTAGCAGGAAGAGCAACGACTAGTACTGTGAGCTCGAATGCTAAGGCTACTATCACCCCATTAGCTACCCTATCAGATAGGATAGGCAACACCTCGGACAGTGCAAGCATAAGCAGATGTGCGTTAGTAAGAAACAGAACCACTAATAATCTAGGGCCGCCACTCCACTTACCCCCAGAAGCCTGCCCATATGTTTTAGTGTTAGCAGGCATACCAGCCCTCAAGGAAAGCCAAAGCGAGTCATGGTCACAATTACATAATAAATGTATCGATTGGCTGACTAAACACAAAGGGGCAAGATGGAATATCTCAAATGAGATCATATCAACTCGTCGGGTAAGCTGGGTGGGCCCACAACATAAAAATATTAGTGGGGACTGCATAGTGATTAACTTTAGACATCCGAGCTCTGTAAGATTCTTTATAGATACACATAACACCCATGCCAGTCCATCTACTGCAATAACTCTCCACCCATTGGGCCCCCTTATAGAATATTTCAAACGGCCCCTAATACCATTCCTTTATCCAACAGATTTTCCGCCCTATCTGATTTAGGAAGCCTAGATTGACCACTACTAACATTTCCTATTACACCGGACAAGGTCATCAGTACAACGCCTCTGGAAATGGCAAACCCTATATGTACCCATAAACCCTGTCCAGACAGACCAGTTCCACCCCATGTAGTATGCCCCGACCCTCCCATTGCCCTTCCTTCTTCCACCACTATTCCACCGACTGATACTTTAAGTGTCATTAGTTGGAATATTGCTGGGCTTCCAGGTAAGATGAAAATCAAAGAATGGGTTACCTGGATAAGTAATTTTGATGTGATAATGTTGCAAGAAACATGGTGCACATGCGCTCAACTATTGGAGGGTTTCTTCTGTCATAATCTTATTGCTTCATCTTCTGCTTCGGGGCGACCAAGTGGTGGTCTATCTATCTGGGCAAAAATTTCTAAGGACGTGAAAATTGAACCTCTACATGTGGTCATTAAACACCTGATAGCTGTGAAATATGTCGCAAGGTTAAAAATGTGTCTTATAAATTTTTATAACAATGATTTTATTAACCACCCAAATCCCACTTTTTTAGAATTGTTCAACTTTATTGATGAAGTTGCGAATGGAGAAAAGTTTGGCCAATTTGATGGCATTTGTGTTGGCGGAGATTTTAATGCCCATATTCACTCTACATCTCCGCCTTGTAGACGAGGTTCTGAATTATTGGACTTATTATGTAGCAGGGACCTAGACGATGTAATGGGCTATGGTGGAACCTTTGAGGGAAAGGAGCCGGCCCCTACTTATATTGGCCGTGGTAGTTCAACCACGATTGATTATATGTTTACCTCCTCCCTCCTTAGTGAAGTGCTACTTAAGTCCGAGGTTGTTAGCAGTTCATATAGTGATCATCTGCCCATAGTAATCCAACTTAAATCTATTAAAAAACCCGTAGGCCCACATGAGACAGGAGCCCAAAATATTACTGTATCTACAGACAGGCTTAGGATTGTTTGGAGAGGGATCGACAACCAAGAGATCCTATCTAATGTGATTAGGAATAATCCTTTGCTGATTTCTAACTGCTTAACACCTGGTGGCCCCGATATAACTAAGTCTTTCTGTGATCTATGCACAATTATAAAAAGGGCAATCTCCAGACCATCAAAAGAACATAATGCAAATAATCAAAGATGGTTTGATACCAATTGTTCGAGGGCTAATAGAGAACTTAGAAAGGCCTTGGAAGCCAAACCCTGAGATGTGTCCCTTGTCAGTTCACTACGCTCCAAATATAAACATGCACTAAAAGTTAGAACTGAGGAGCTTTTAATAAGCCATTGGGACAATCTCACCAAATCTGCTGCCCTAAAAGATTCAACTGGGTTCTGGAGAGACGTAAAGAACTTGAGAGCCCTGGGAACTAACATCACCCCGATAAATTGCAATATCACAGGAGACTCATGGGTCACCCATTTCTCAAAGCTTTATGCTGCAGTTGGAGATCCTACTGAGGATAATTTCCCCGACAGTACCATAGCCATAACATTAGAGGAGGTGGAGGAAGCCATTGCCAATAGTGCTGGCAATAAGGCACCCGGCCCGGATGGCTTGTCCATCGACCAGATAAAATCGAATACAAGCTTTTGGGCCCCCTTGCTCTGTAACCTTTTTAACAATTTGAGCAAGAAATCCATCCCCTCGACATGGTCTTGTAGTACTATCGTACCCATTTTTAAAAAGGGAAATAGGTTGGACCCGGGGTGTTATCGACCAATATCTTTGATCGATAATACCCTGAAGGTCCTTGGTAGGGTTCTATTTGATAAAATTAGCACCTGGGCAGATGAAAACTCTATTATCCACCGTTGCCAGCTAGGCTTTAGGAGCAAGCTTGGCACGGTGGAACAATGTTTGAACCTTAACCTTATAATGGCCAAATACACGAGAGCCAAACAATCCCCTCTGTATTTTGGCTTTATGGACTTAAGCTCAGCATTTGATTTTGTCAACCGCTCTCGCTTATGGTCCATTCTTTTAAATTATGGTCTAGATGAACCCTTAGTCCATTTTTTGGCCAACCTCCATCGCAATTTGAAAGCCCGCGTTCGAATAAATAACGAAGGCGAGGTTTCAAATGAGATTTTAATAGGCAAGGGGGTGAGACAGGGCTGCGTCTTGGCCCCCTTGCTTTTTATACTATACATCAACGAATTAACTCATTCCTTATGTAACTTGACAAACGACGTCCCTATTATTAATAAGAAACCTATCCCGGCGTTACTCTACGCAGATGATGCGGTACTCATGGGCCGCACCCCGAATGCCCTGCGTACTTTAATATCGGGATTTGTTGATTATATGTCTGACCTAGGTTTGTGCACTAATTTCAGCAAATCCTTTATAATGACTTGCGGCCCTAAAAATTATAAAATCTCAAAGATTACGATAGGTCAAAACACTTTAAAAAGCACTTGCACTTTCCCATATTTGGGTCTGCTATTTTCTAATAGCGGCTCGTGGCAACCTCATGTTGCAATGGGGAGAAATAAACTCTCCAAATCGATTAACTCTGTTACCTCTCTCCGTCAACCACGTCAGGCCGATGTGGTTTCCAGCTTATTACAAATCTACCGGACCCAATGTCTTCCAACTGGAACATACGGTGCAGAAGTTTGGGGGTTCTCGAACTGCTCCGAACTACAGAGAGAAGAGAATAGATTTTGTCAGAAAATCTTGGGGGGAGTTATTAGTGCACCGACCTATGTATGCCATAATGAATTAAAACTGCACTATGTTGAGGATTTTATAAGAGCTAGACCAGCACTGTTTTGGTTAAGGGTCTGGAAAAACCCGGCAGCTTCCCTGTCCCGTGAGATTATTATAGATTGTTTGAAAAGTGAGAACGTCGGTTCAATCCCATGGATAAATGCGGTAGAAAGGAGCCTCGTGAGTGTCAACTATGGTCATCTCTTTTTACACCCCGACCAGATCAATGGCACCCACAAAAACCTGGTGAGAAGGGCACTCTATCAGCATTTTCATAAAGAGAGGGAAAGAGTAGACTCCGTGAAACAATCCACAATTAACTACTCACTAATCCAGGAACCATATACCGAATTTCCGATGTCACCTCAGTCCTATCTATGTAAAAAATTGGGCAGGTGGAATAGGACCTTACTATTTAGATTCAGGGACAGGAGTATTGTAAATCTCATCTGCTTTCCACTGGGTTACATTAAAAATCTGGAAAAATTAAACTGCCCTTGTGACCATGGTGGAACCCAGAGTATGCAACATTTTATTTTTGGCTGTGGTTTCTATATGAAATTTACAAGGCATTACCTAATTCCCTATTGTAGGAAATATGACTTGACTGACCACAACTATGCTTATAGACATTTTTTAATGTTGGGATCAGATGAATTAATTTTTAGAGTCAGTAATTTTCTTAACGCCATCGTACGCTCACGCAGGTCTCTGAAATTCGATTAACTCTGTCGAGACATGCATTCTGCACTTTAAAGCATGATTTGCACAGCCTAATGTATTGCATTTGTCTTGTTTTCATAATATTCATAGCTATCCTTTATGCATACCGCTATATACTGTATGTATGATGGTTTTATGCACAGTATAGCAAGAAGGTCATCTGAGTTTTCATTGTTGCTTTTATAAATTATATTTTATATGTAACAAGCTGTGGCCCAAAATTGTAGTATCATATGTGTATCTTAAAAATTTTGTTTTGTGCTTTTATGGATGGTTTTTGAAATCCGAATAAAGTCTATTTAAATTGAATTGAATTGTCAAGATGTAGAGGACTCTTAACATGAACTTGCACAGGATAAAAGTTGCTATTTCCCAACTCCCTCTGAGAAATACCTCGGAGACGGATGAGAAACCTTGTCTCCAAGAATACTCCCAAGGGGGAAGGGGGAGTGGATCAAATAACAAACAACAGAAGAGGCTGATTCTGGACTTCCGATTTTGCAACTTCTCCCTCTAGTACTGGTCTGCTTTGGGTTGAGTAGCACTGAGAAAACCTGGGAAACTAAGCATAAACAATTACTGCAACTCCTATTCTACTCTATTTCTTCTTTAGTCATTTGTTTTCTTATAGGTCTAAAACCTACCCTGGATCCAGAAAACTGAGCTTCGCTTGTTATAATTTTACTCAATTCCTTCTATTGGTGTATTGTGAGTCTTTTTTCTTTTTCTTACTCTGTATAGCATTCAGACAGTTCAACCTGGAAAATTAACATGTCACAATTAATGCAATTCTTATCTAACACTTATTCTATTCTTAAGGACTATTTTTCTTCAATGAATATTCTACCTACCCTCACTTCTGACTGCTGAGCTTCTCTTCAATCAATATATTTAACTCTTTTCCTTTCTACTATTTTAAGTTTCTTCAGCTTGATCTTCGTGTAGAATTCCGAGTATTAATTCCAAAATAATAGGCTTGTCTTCTTTGTTCCCTCTTTTTTAGGAATTGCTTATACTTAACACTAAGGTAAGTTTTTCTTTATATTTACATATGTACATTATCACATTTAATTTCCACACTTAACATGTCTCTGTAACCTTAATATGACTTTTAAATGGTTAACGTCATGTCACTTAGCTGATATTAATCTTTCCTTTTCACAGGACGGCTGCCAGAATGCCGAAAATTCTTCACTCCTGAAGAGACTCCTTAAGAGGACTCCAAAACTCGACTGGGAGGAGAGTCATCTGAAGAAATGGCCCGACACTTTGCACTTCAGAAAACGAAGTGCGCAAACTCCAACTCCGGAACACTTGGAAAGTCCTACACCCGATGGGAATTAGGACGTCAGGAAAACCGAGAGCAACTAACCGCCGCAACTAAGGAAAACCCTCAATAGAAGCAGAGGAACTTCAAACAGGTACCGGTTCAGATAATTACCTTGGTGATGTGTGCAATTATTAGGGAGCACACGCTTCACTAGGGTTCCAATCGCTCGTGAGGAAAAACACTAGACCGTCATGTGGGTGCGGGGGTCGGCGGCCATCTTATAATTCTTCTTGTGCCACAGCATTTTTCAAGAGGAACCTTTTACTTGATTCTTTTTGTAGCGCTTCTTGGTCTTCAAAGTACATATCGTTCTGGTTAGCTGATCTGGAGGCTTGACAGTCGTTCCCGAAGTAACAATGTGCGTGTGATCAGCTAACCAGAGTGGGCAGAAGGGCAAGACCCGGTCAGTTACACGGAGAACTGGTTAAAGGAGTTGCTCCCTACAGGATCGCTCTCATCCCAATTTGTGGTGGAACAGGCGCACAGGCTTCCGGCCTGCAAACCACCTCCCGGGGCAACTCCTCGACCCTTCCTGTTTCGTCTATTACATTTTAGAGACAGGTATGTCATACTGAGAGAAGAGGGAAAACATCCAGGACCCAAGGTTCAGAATGCCACTGTATCATTTTTCCCTGACTATACTGCCCAAGTACAGAAGAGAAGAGCGACATTTAGGGCAGTAAAACGCAGGTGAAAGACCCTGACCTGAGATACTCATCGCTTCTTCCAGCTCGCCTACGTGTGATCCGAAATAGTACAGCCCATTTTGTCGACTACCCTTCCGATGCCTGGGACTGGCTAGAGGAAACTGGGCTGGCAACCTCTTCGAGACCCCATGAGGACCCTCCTGTGAACAGATGGAACAGGTGAAGTCATTACAGAGGGAGGGCTGGTGGATAGCGTCAACGCGCCTCACCAATAAGCGGCCCAGATCTAGAGCAGATAAAGTCGGAACATCTAGAAGTACTCCAAGTAGCATCCACCCTCCAGTCCACAAGATCGTTATCAGCCTCGACAGCTTCTCCCCCCTGAACTGGGGAAGACGCAGATTTCCTACCTACATGGTCCGCTGACTCTGACTCACCGCATCTTCCGGAAGTTACGCCTCAATCCTCAGACGATATCATTTGACTCATCTGTTCACACTAATTAATCAAATCAAACATGCTACACAATACTGTGACACATTACACTAATAACCTCGGCCCACCTTTTGCCATCCTGCACTGAATACTGGTTACCATGGTTGGGCACATCTGTTTGGGTCAGCCCGCATTTAAAGCTCGCTCTTATGTTGTTTTCCATAGTAGATATAGCACTTCTGTTTTCCCCTCACAAGTTACTGCCGCGTATAGTGATCTGATACCATACTGCACATGCTTACACTGCACATCTGCTCAGCTGACCAAACTCTACCAAACTAATCCATGCTCATGACGAGCATCAATATTATCACTTGGAACGTGAGAGGTATACACACTCCCTCACGTAGGTATTCCATATATGCCTATCTACAATGCAGGTCTGCCGATATTGCTCTCCCACAGGAGACGCATCTAACAAATACAGAGGCTGCTCGACTGCGGCGTTGCTGGTGTGGAAATGTATACAGTACAAACTTCTCCTCCATGACTAGGTAGAAGGAAGGAGAGGTGGTGATCAACCCTGCAGGACAGTATGTTTTCCTCAATGGCAAACCCAGCGGGTAACCCCTTCTGCTGAACTCAATATACGTCCCAAATGTGGAGCAGGGCGCCTACCATTATGGCCTTACTCCCTTGATGGCCAGATGGAGGAATATCCCATGGCTCTTGGGCGGCGACTTCAATTCAGTCCTGGATGTCTCATTAGACCGCTCCTTCCCTCCTCTCACGCGCACCACAGCTTCCTCGAATACACAGTAGCTGCGCAGCTGGTTGGGTCATTGGGCCTTGACGGACGTCTGGCACGCACTCAATCCTGACCCAAAGATATACTCCTTTTATTCTCCAGTCCATGGCCTACATGTGCGGCTGGACCGCATGCAGGCCTCATTCGCGCTGCTCCACTTAATTCATGACACTGGATACCTGGGCCGCACACATTTGGACCACAACCCACAGTTCCTGCAGCTCAGATGAGTGAAGAGAAAACCACCGATCCCTACCTGGTGGCTTCAAACAGCAGCATTGGAGGATGGGGCCTTTCGCCGTTTCCTGGGAGCTGCGTTGATCGAATAGTTTGATCACAATGCCAACACTACAGACCCCCCCTGGCCTTCAAGGTCACGAATCAAGGTCAATGCTTAGGCCTCACCTGGAGCATCCGTAGGCAAATGGATGCCTCTTTGGCCGCTATCGAGAGGAAACTCCTCCACTGGAATCCTTGTCAATCAAATGCCAGGAGTCCAAAACAACATGGGATACCATGCAGACAGACAGACTAGAGCTCCTCGATAAGCTGCGGGTACGCTGCTGGCATAGCTAATAAGACAGGAACACCTACACCATCTCATTCAATCGCTCAGAGACGAGCTGGAGCATATGGCATGCACACAACTAGACATTCATACAGTCATGACCAGGCACTACTCTGTGCTCTACACATCCAGCCCACATGGGGACTCCCAGTAAATAACCTACTTCCTAGAGTCTGTAGAGCTGCCAACACTATCCCTAGACCAACACCTAGCACTAGAATCCCCCATAACACTAGATGAGGTCAGGGAGGCACTCTCGGCATTGGCTACAGGGAAAACGCCAGGACCAGACGGGCACCCTACCAAGTTTTTTAAGACATATGCAGAGGTTCTCGTTCTGAGCTTGCACACGCTCTTCACCTCTGCGATTGACAGCTCTGCCCTGCCACCTTCCCTATGCATGGCTAATGTTGTATCGTTGTTAAAGCCAGGTAGAGACCCCATGGCCGTAGGCTCCTGCAGGGTCCTTACAATCTTAAACTCGGACTATAAAATACCAGCGAAGATTCTCGCCAGCAGACTTGCGCCTTGCATTTCCTCATTGGTACACTCGGACCAGAACGGGTTCGACCCTACCCGAAACACATCTCTCAACATCTGTCGCTACTTTAGAGTGGCAGAGTATGCACTGTTGAGCTGGCTCTGCTCAGGTTGCCTGATGCTAGCCCTTGAGAGGGCTTTCGACTCTCTTGAATGGGACTACCTGTTCGCAGTGTTACCCAGGTTTGGTTTGGGCTCTTTCTTTATTAGCATGGTTAAGTTGCTGTATAAAAACCCGACAGTTCGTGTGAAAATTGGGCCCTATATATCAGACTCCATCAAAGTGGGCAGCGGGACCCATCAAGGCTGCCCATTATCACCCCTCCTCTTCTCCTTAGCAGTATAACCGTTGACTACATATATACGTTCACATGTGGACATGGGCATCCCCCTGGGGGATGGTATGCACATTATCTCATTATTCACTGACAACATTTTGCTCTATGTGAGAGACCTTCACTCCATTCCTCCCTCTTTAGATTTAGTGCCTACATTATTTGCCACAGCATCACGATTGGATGTCAATGCGGCGAAGTCCATCCTCTTCCCCTTCTCCATGGACAAACTCACTGTGCGCGTTCAGGTGACTTGGTACATTGGCACTTTTCGTTACTTGGGAGTCCGTATATATGGGAGCAAAGCTGACCTCGTCGATGGCAACATCGTCAGAGCCTCCACCGCTATTCGGTCACAGATGACCTTCTGGGGAACGCTTCTATTGTCCGTCTCAGGCAGAGTAGTTCTCACGGAGATGGTGGTTCTTCTACGCCTTCTTTACTAATTCTCTACTTTGCCCCTCTACATCTAACCTTCCTTCTTTTGTAAATTCGAAAAGGTAATCAGAGACTTCATCTGGGGGATGTCTAGGCATAGGGTTTCCATTGAGAAGCTGTATCTACCGGCAGGGCAGGGTGGACTCTCGTTGCCCAACATCGAGCATTATTACCGAGCAGCTCAATTGCACTGAGTAGCCAGATGGCTAGCTTTCCGTCATATATCTGACACAGCCACACTACATTCTCCCACACCATGTCACACACTGCTTCACATGTTACATCCCTGGGCAAAGCCTCAACGCATGGATTCTTTATTGCTCTCCATAGCCTATGGATGCTACCGTAGAAGCCTCTTTCTCACCCGCGATATCACGCCATATGCCCCTACTGTTCCCCTTCTCGGTACACCTAGGGGACGTTACCCTATTACCGCATCCGAGTTACGCAACTTGGATGTGTCAGGAATCCATGAGGTAGGGGACCTCATATCATGCACTGAGCTCATTTCAGAGGAAGGACTCCACCCAGGGAGTTTCTTGCTACATTATGCGCTCTCATCAAAATGGGGTAACCTTACTACAGAACCTCCCAAGCATTGCGTGATCCAATACTTACATTTAATGGGGACGGGGACACCTGATCCGTTGGTTTGCATCGTCTCTCCGTCAACATACAGCAATCTCATTGGCCCCCTTAAGACAACATTGGGAAGATGATCTTGGGAGGGCCCTCTCAGACAAAGAATGGTCCATTGTGCTAGAGGGTCCAACACGCATTCCCTGTAATCAGCGCTTTCGCCAGATTCAGTTCTTTCTCTTACACCAGGCGTCTCACCCCGGCCCAGGTTAATAAATACTTTCACCACACAGACTCAATCTGCCCTAGGTGTTGTTTACCCAACGCTGATCTGCTACACATGCTGTGGCAGTGCCCCACACTGGGGGAGTACTGGGCTGGAGTTGCGACTACCTTGGCCCGTTGCACGGCCTCTTCAAAAGGGGCAGGAATAACAGGGTCACTTCCCGCTTTCTGGACCAGGGCTTAGTCACAGCAAAGCGCCTGATCACCAAATGCTGTAACTTGGCTGAAGTCGTCAGAAGCCCCACATGTAAAGGCCTGGCACCAGTCTCTACTTAATTGGGCCAAGGCGGAAAGTGTTGCCTTACAAAGGGAGGACCTCCTGGGGCTTAGCAAATTTCCCCTAGCTGATAGTTGTGGCTGATCTGTTGGGTTTGGTCAAGCAATCTGGGGTTTCTGGGGAGAGGGAGGGAGATTAGTTGGGTCACACATTGCAACATGGGTTTATACATGTGGTGATACACACATGTATAATCACAATACCTGGTCAGCTAGTCAACACATTGATATCCAGCATCTCAGTAAAGCACACAAGTTGTTATTGTAGTTCCTCACAGCAGCAGGTCACAGGCAGTTTTCCCTACCCTTCCTTATATTAATTTGTCCTCCTTTGGTTGAACCCTCTTCCCATTGCTCAAATGTATGACATGCCACACAGAGATCAACCGCGATGCATGTAGCACAAGAGCGCACCTAGCTGTGATTATTGTAGATGTATTTCATCTATTGTATACTCTCCATTTTCTCTCTCAATTGCGTATAACTCTGTAGATTTATGGATGTGCAAGTGTCATCGTCAATAGATGGCTAATGCAACCAAGACTTGTCCTGATCTTGTAAGTATGTAACTGTGTAATACAAAATGTCAATAAAAAGATTCAAACAAAAAAAAATAGAGGGGACTGCTCTCAAACGGTACACATCCTACCTTCAAAACAGAACCAATGTCATCCATACCCCCCTTTTCTCATCTAAACCGTACTTCACAAAAACAGGGGTCCCTCCAAGGTCTATCATCGCACCCATGATTTTTAACATCTATATGAAGCCTTTACTGGCACTGATCAATGAATTTCACCTCTACTGCTATACCTATGCAGATGGCACACAAATACTCCTTAAACTGGAAAGCCACAAAGACAGTGGAATCGTACAAATTTTCAGTTGCACCAGAGCCGTTGATTAGTGGATGTCCTGGAGCCATCTCAAATTGAATGCTTCCAAAACTGAAATACTCACATGTGGTGTTTGGAAAAATTATGACCCACTTTCCGCTTGGCCTGACGATCTGGGAGCACCATCTGAAGTATCTAAGGAAGTAAGAAACCTCTGAATTACCATGGACTCCAAGCCATCAATAAGTGCCCAAGTGGACAAACTACTAAGATCGAGCTTCATTACTATAAAACCTTTAGGACGCATCTTCTACCACCTAGGATTTCCACACAAAGTCCAGGCTACTATCTCTCTTGTTCTGTCTAAACTCAATTACGCCACTAGCCTCTACCCTAGATCATCTTTAACAACTATGAAAAGACTACAACAGATTCAGAACTCTGCTGTCAGACTACTCTTGCATATAAAGAGTAAAGCCCACATCTCCCCTGCCATGAAGGCCCTACATTTGTTACCGGTTGTCAGAAGATCGATGTTCAAGCTGCTTTGTATCACCCACCAAGCGATACATGGAACAGGGCCGCTCTTCGTCAGGAATAAAATCACTAAATACATTCAACAAAGGAACCACGGCTCTAGATTGGCACCTCACTTCAAATTTCCACCATTCAAGAAAAAAAATCATAGGTGGCTCATCCTTCTCTGTTCAAGCAGCAAAACTATGGAACTCTTTATCCTCAAACATAAGATCCACGGATAACTACCTCATCTTCCGAAGACTACTCAAGAGTTGGCTCTTCCCCCATAACCACCATACTCAAAAATAAATATATAGCATATCCCTGTGTATAGAACATAATAATTATGCTTATAAATATATAGATATTCTTAGATCTGCTTAGGAAATGTACATAATACTTATGTTTTTATTAGTCTATGTTTAACATATATATGGGTCACTGTATAAATAAGTACATTTTTATCTTAACTATTTATCTACAATTGCTTTACTACTGAATAAAAAATAATTATATTACTATAAATAATAAAAACAAATAAATTAGCTTAAAGTACAGCAACACTTGAAAGTCTGAGTTTATTAAATAAAACTTAAATCTACATATATTACCTTCCTTATACCTATATACCTTAAATGTACTTATGTATCTTTGTACTTATTACTTTACTTCTAATTCAGCAACTCCAATGTACTACCCTATATCTCATCCTCTCTCAATATATCCTCTACCTCCACTCTCTGACTCATCCCAAACCTCATTCTACTACTCTCTCCAATGCACTACCCTACTTCTCATCCCATACCTCTCTCAATATATCCTCTACCTTCTCCATCTGACTCATTCCAAATCCCAGTCTACTACTATGATCCCCAACATAACCCTTTCTAGACTCTTCCCTCCTTTACCCCTCCTTGCATCATCTCAAACCTCTTTTACTATTCAGATCTCCCAAACAAGCCTTTCTTTACCTTTCCCTCTGACTCTTCCCCCTCCACCTCCCCTTTACGCATTCCAAAGCTCCTCCTACTGCTATGATCTCCAAAAACGTGTTTCTAGACCCTTCCCTCTTCTCTCCCTCCACTATCCTTTTCAATCCAACTCACATGTCCACCGCTCAAATTAATTACATATTTCCCTATACTAATACCCCACTAAACCTGTTTGGGTTCTGGAGTAACGTGCTACTCCCCCAAAAGTCAGGTCTAGCAAGCGCTAAATAAATTCAATTACAATTATAATCACTACAGGGAAGGTATTCTTTAGATTTTACAGGGGTTACGACACAGACCAGCAGAAGCTTTATGTTTAAACACCTGCGCAGGCTCAGAGTGGTGAAATGAAGCAGCTTTACTGAGATCTGTGACCTGAAGGTCAGCAATTATGCTTTGATTAGGCAGCTCTCAAAAGCGGGTTTCAATAATTTCAAAAAAGTACAACCCAAATCTGCTAGTTAAGTTAGAAACACTTGTTGGCTGTTTTCTAAGTGACTGTCATTGAATACTTTTATGCCAATCTATAGCAGTCAAGAACTATTAAATATCCCAAATATAAACCACTTTTTGCATATAATAGACTTTTATGAAAGCCTCTATCAATATATGCTGCTTGTTGGATATAATGCAGGTATGTCAGCGCAGGTTATGGGCATGACGCGTAAAGGGAATTTTAAACGAGTAGGCCAAAAGGCATCGCACTCTCACCTTGGATCAGGTAAAAAGGTATGTCCAGTACTATGGATTCCAAAATGCTGTGCAACCACAATACCTCAGAGCATGTCCCAAATGAAAATGTCCATTAGCGAACATGCTTTTGGCAATCCTTACCAGACAGGAACAGATTTACTATGGACTCCTGTTTTTCATCATTGACTTAGATCTTTTTACTTTTTTGATATTCCTTTTTGGTTATCTCTGGATTTAGGGATTGCATGTTTTACTATTCTATAACTATTAATGACTATTTACTACGGCCGTCTGAACATACCAGTGACTACTTACTTCTTTCGATCATCTGAGCAGCCTGCCATGGCTGATTTTATTATTACGTTGTTGCGATATTACAAAGGTGTGGATATACTTTCTCAGAAGCGCTGCATCAGATACACCCTAACCAAACATACCATTTGGATGCTGACCTTCGTCTTAGACACCTAAGTCGTGAAAAAGTCACTGTGTGATGAAACACATGTTGGCTGTTTCTGAAATAAAAAGAATTTGTACCTTTGACTGTACCATCTACAATCTATTACAAGAATAATAAAATATGTTTTGCTTTGAAATAACAAGTCCTTAATGTGTGGACCATATATTGAGTAACGAAACCACTACTACTCTCTGTCTGGGCCGTTTCTGGGTGTTTTGCCACCCTAGGCGAGAATTGAAAAATGCCCCCACCCCACTCTTTTACTACAATCACTCTCTCCCCCTGTCATCCAGGCTAGAAGAACGAATGCATTAGATATAAAAGAACTTGTATTTAACATTAAAAAATAAAACACATCAAACATTAAATAACTAAATAAGCACCTTCATGATATTTTAACTTCAATGGTGTTTTGGGTTCTTTCTCTTAATCCAATGGTACCTTCCTTGCCTTTATTTTAGCAAAGTCTTTAAGAAGATCTCTAGTGTCAAGCTGGTAAGCAATGTCTTTTCTACTGCAATTGTAGCTAGTCCCATGAGTCTCTCTTGGCTCATGGAACTGAGCAGATAGGTTTTCATTAATTTGAGTTTTGAGAAACTCCTCTCTGCACTTGTCACTGATATCAGTAAAGTGAAAAGGATACGAAGAGCTACGAACAAATTAGCAAAACCATTTTAAATGAAATAGTAAATAAATATAATTCCTATTAAAGGGGGGGCGGAGCTTGCCGGCATTGATGGCGGACGTGTGAGCGCAGCGCTCCCTGCCTCGTTCCTCACAAAATCCGTTTAATTATCCTCTGCTGCCGAGCTACACGGCGCTGTGACTTTGGGAACCCCTACGATGCTGGCGACTGAAGTAGCGGATCCCGGCTGACCTCGGAGACGACGACAGGAGCGCACGAAGGAGGTGGAGAGCGGCGCGCTGGGCTGGGCCTCAGTCCTCGGCCTGTAGTGTGCGGAAGCCCGTACTGCGTGCTCTGGCGTGCGGCAGTGCTGTGGGACGCGGACCCGGTCTCTCGGAGGGCCTTGCGGAGGGGCGGCTGCTGGGATCGGCGGAAGTGGAGACGACATCGAGGAGCCCCCACACGCTCTGGAGAGTAAGCGTGGCCCCCTGCCCCTGGCCTTGTGGAGATTGGCGCTAGCGGTGCCGTCCGCGCCGGACTGGGAGCCCGGGAGACATCGGTGACGTGCGGCCCTTGAGGCGCGGACGACATTGAGCGGCGGGGCTCTCTGCGGGGGACCTTGTGAGCGGCGACTGGGCTCCGGAGGAGCGGAGTGGACCCCCACGGCCGCGCGGGTGGTTCCCGTCGGTGAGTCCCCCAAGTACCTGAAGCGATCTGGAGGGGGAGACAGGGTGAGCGGAACCACGCCGTGTGCAGGGTGGGGTGTCACCAGCTTGATTGCCCCCAGGGGCGGGATGCCCTAGAGTTAATAGCGGAGCCGGGGAGCCCTGAACAGCGGAGTGTGGTGATTCTGGTGGCCGCTTGGAGTGACCCGCGGCGAGACCGCGCTCCTGAGTGGGATCTCTGTGGCGGCGTGAACCTATTCGCAGGAGTGCCTTGTGCAGTTGGCCTAGACGAGGGATTGGTGGCCCTCCCCGGGAGTTTCCTTACATACCTGATCCATTTGAAGATCCTGGATTCTGCAGCGTCGCCCTGACTGAGGATTGCAGGCTTGGTGGTGTGGAGACTAAGAGACATAGCCATGGTGAAAGGCGATAAAACGCAGCCCAAACTCTCGTTTGACCCGCGCAAGCCAAAGGGAGCCACAGGCTCTGGCGCGGGGCAGGAGGCACCTGCGGGCGGGGCAGGAGCGGAGACCTCGGCGGGCACGGACATCAGGGAGATGCTGGTGGTGATGGAGAAGGGCCTGCAGGGCAGCCTGACCGCTATTGACGCAAAATTGGATGCGCTCACCTATCGCATGGACCGTATGTCGGAGCGCGTTGACAAGAATGCGGAGAGGTTGGACACGGCCGAGAGCAGAATCATGAAGGTGGAAGAGGCCCAAACAGAGTGGGACGCGGACCGCAAACAGCTCAGCAAGCTCCTACAGGTTATCCAGGACAAGTCCGAGGACTTGGAGGCCAGGTCAAGACGGTCGAACATTCGCATAACGGGAGTAGCGGAGTCGACCCCGACTGGTAAGATGGAGCTTTTCGTCGAAAAACTGTTGCACGCATTGCTGGGAGACGATGTGTTCTCGCCCATGTTTGTGGTCGAGCGGGCTCACAGATCGTTGGGCCAGCGCCCCCGGCCGGGAGCACCGGCGCGGCCGATCATCGCAAAGCTCCTGAATTACAGAGACAGGGATGTGGCTCTCCGGGTGGCCAGGGAAAAAGGCAAGCTGCAGTATGAGGGCATGGACATCTCGATTTTCCCAGACTTCACGGCGAAAGTTCAGGAGGAGAGACGACAGTTTGCACCGTATAAACAACAGCTTCGGGATCTTGGCCTGGACTATGCCATGCTCTATCCGGCCAGGCTTCGGATTAACAGGCAAGGTCATTCCCACTTCTTTACGGACCCGAGAGAACTCCAGAAATCCCTGAAGGTATGGTCTAGAGAGCGGCAGAACAGCCCCAGAGCTCAAGGGGACGCTTTGGAGGGGGCCTCTGGCCTGGACGGGCAGGACTAGGTGCGGATGGGAGGCCTGACGCGGTTTGCAAATGGTCTGCTTTGCCGCGCATGCCGCTTTGGGGTGGCACGATGTCCAGGGATACCCGAGTCCGGCTCTCTAATTGCCGTTTGACGCACTGGCACTTAAGTACTACGGGGCACCCCTCCTGATGACTCTTTTGTTATTGCCACAAAAACGATGATGTTCCCATAAATCACACAGGTCACTGATACATAGGGGACTAGACGCTGGGTGGTGGCAGGCTGCCGGCTGGCCTACACGTTGGGCGTGGAATAGAGGGAGCCCTCATTGGGCCTGAGTGGGAGGGGTGGCTGTTGGGATCTGTCGTTGGGTGAAGACGGTGGGGGGTCCACCGATATCTTGGAGAGAGGTTGGGAAGTAGCTCAACACGCAGCTAGGTTATCCGAGGGCGGGGCGGCGGAGGCACGCTTAGGGCTGACCTGTCGCCTGATTGCGACTTTCGAAGCGCCTGACGACCTTGGCCCCAGCGCAGTTGGCTAGTAGGAAGAGGCGGAGTGTGATTGGCGGGATGTTTGTGAGGAGTGCTTGTTTTGGGGGAGGGGGAGGGAGTTTAGGGGAACTGTCTGGCCAGGTTGGGGGAGGTCGGCTGTGGGTGGGGGGGCGGGTTGGAGTTGAGGGTTGGGGGATCGCACGTGCTGTGGAATGGCAGGCCGTTTGTTTCTTGGCTTTGTCTTTGGATCGTTGTGTCTGGTTATTATTGATGGGTGGCGCGTCTCCCTGGATCGATTGGGATAAGTTTGTTGAAGCGCGAGGTTCCTGCAATGGAAGACCCTAGGGATTTGACTGGTGACAATGACAATGCTTCACTGAGGGCGCTGACATGGAATGTGAGGGGACTGAATGATTTCCGCAAATTGAGGAAAGTGCTGAGTTACTTGCATAGACATCATATAGATCTGGCGCTCTTGCAGGAGACGCACCTCCCACTAGCGAGCCATATACTTAATGCGAGGGGCTTGGCGGGAACCAGCGTGGCGGCCGGCTTTACCGCGCACTCCAGAGGGGTGGTCACCTGGGTGAACCCCCGTTCCAGGTTGGTGTTGACAGTACTGGAGGCTGACTCGGACGGGCGTTATTTGATCGCCCGATGCGCTGGGAAAGGTCATGACCTCATAGTAGTGAACGTGTACGGTCCCAACTACGACAACCCCGAGTTCTATGCAGCATTGGCCGTCAGTTGTCGCCGCTACGCTAACGCCCGCATGGTGTGGGGGGGTGACTTTAACTTTACGTTTGACCCAGCTTTGGATCGCTCCTCCGGTCCGACGCGTCGTCCGGCGGCAGCGGCTTTACTCATGCAGGCGGAGCTCACCAGACTAGACTTGGTGGACGTCTGGAGGCAGGGACACCCGGGTAAAGGGGGGTATACGCACTACTCTGCTTACCACGATGTCCACACCAGAATTGATTATTGGCTAACGTCACAGTCGATATTTGAGTTGGTTAAGAGTTGTGCGGTCCTCCCGCGTACGCTTTCGGATCACTCCCCGCTGCTCCTCATACTGGACACCCCGGTTAAACGTATCCCTACATTTACTTGGAGATTTCCGCCGTATTCGCTATTAGATGAGGTCTTCCGGGGTGAACTGGCGGAAGACATAGAGACCTTCTTCGCCACCAATTTGGGCTCGGTTCAAAGTTTCCACACGATCTGGGACTCATTTAAAGCATACATCAGAGGAATGGCCATGGCCAAGCATTCCGGTGTTCTCAAATCTATACGGGGGAGACTTAAGGAGATAGAGGCCCAGCTGGTGCAGCTGGAAGAGAGACGACAGTCGTCTGTCGATACTGCGGTGGAGGCCCAGATTCAAGCGCTAGTCTCGGAATATCACGAGGAGGCGGACAGGGAGGTAAGGCATATGGGCAAGTACACTACGGCCCGTGCATATGGGGAGAGCGAGCGTCCGGAATCGCTGCTAGCCAGAATACTGAGAAACAGCAGGAAGCCCCTGGTCATCGACGAGTTGATTACTGTGGATGGTACAGTGGTCTCCGGGGTGGAGGCGATTAACGCCGAGTTTAAGAACTACTACGCGAGGCTATACGCAGCCAGGTCTACCCGGATGGAGGAGGAAATTGAGGATTACCTCAGTTACATCAAAATGCCCTTCTTATCCGACTCCCAGAGGGAATTCCTGTCGCTCCCCATTCAGCAGGACGAGATCTTGGAAGCACTAGAGGGAATGAGGGCGGGCAGCGCCCCTGGGGCTGATGGGCTGACTGTGGCATTTTATAAAGCCTACAAAGATAAGCTCCTCCCCCATCTGATCACCTTGTTTGATGCAATATGCCAGGAGGGCTATACGCCGGACACTATGCGTGAGGCGCTGCTAGTTACTATCCTGAAGCCAGGGAAGCCCCCTAACGAGTGCGGGTCATACCGGCCGCTCTCACTTCTAAATGTGGACGTGAAGTTATACGCCAAGGTGCTAGCCACGCGTTTGGCATTGCTGGTGCCGGAACTTGTTGCGCCGGAACAGGCGGGATTTATACCGGCCAGGAACCTTACGTATAACATCCGCACAGTACTGGGGACAATGCAACATGTGCGTCCGGACACCAAGGCCTTGGCCATTTTCCTTGATATGGAAAAAGCCTTCGACTCGGTGGAGTGGCCCTTTATGGTACGTGTGCTGCGCAAGATTGGATTGGGTGAGCCATTCCTGCAGATGCTTGGAGCACTATACCACCAGCCTACAGCCAGGCTTCGCATGGGCGATCGGGTAACAGAGGCCTTTGGGATCAGCAGAGGGACACGGCAAGGCTGCCCTCTCTCCCCTCTCCTTTATGCCCTGGTGGCGGAACCATTAGCGTGCGCGATCAGGGAGTACCACCGGTACGAGGGCATTAATTTCCCTACATACCAAATTGGTATTTCTGGCGTTTCCCCATGCTGAGAGATTGGGGCGGGGGAGGGGGGCGGCTTTAGTACCCTGGAGACAGATCAAGGGTCAGGGATCCCCCTGGTTCGGGCTCGGGCTAATGTTGATGATGGATTGGTAGATGGGGTCTTGTTGTCGGTTGCAATGATGATGTGGTATTGTTCATGTAAGGACCGGAAGTGTCACAATGTTGCTACTGATTTGCTTTTTGTTGATCACACAGCCGTAAACTCTGTATTATTTGATTTGTCTAATTTCAATAAAACTTTAAAAAAAAAAAATTGGTATTTCTGCATACGCAGACGATACGCTGCTTTATGTCCGCGACCCGGAGGAGAACCTTTCGTCAATCTTACGAGAAGTGGTCAGGTTCGGGGAGCTGTCTGGCCTTAGAGTGAATTGGAACAAGTCGCTGGCGTTCCCGCTGACGCCGGTAACGACCCAATTCCCGATGGAATTCCCACTGCAATGGACAACGGACTCGGTCAGATACTTAGGGATACAGTTACATAAAGACCCTGAGGTACTTCTCAGAGAAAACTATGGCGTAGCCTATGCTAAATTGGTAGACGATGTCGAGTCGTGGATTCGACTGCCGTTGTCCCTGCTGGGCAGAATAGCCATCATGAAGATGGTCATCTTACCGAGATTTTTGTTCCTCTTTACCAACATACCCATAGTACTATCTAGGGCCTTTTTTAAGCAGCTGACTCACACCCTGATTAAATTGGCCTGGGGGGGCAAACAGCCTAGAGTACAGTGGAAGGTGTTAACCCTTCCGTATGACATGGGGGGGCTGGGTGCTCCGGACATGGAAAGATATTACAGGGTCGCGCAGGCGGTGCACCTCCACACGTGGATACATGCCAGCGCGGATGTCCCTCATGTTATTCTGGAACGTCTGTTTGCGGACCCGCTCCCACTACCTGCGGTCGCCTTCCAGACTGCGGGCCGATCGGTTGGGTGCCTGGACTCCCTCAAAGCCACGACACATGCATGGCAGGAGTTGAGGAGGGCGCACGGCTGTACATTGCTGTACTCACCTCTGCTACCGGTGGAATGGGCAACTTGGCTCCCACCACTGAGGGAGAGGGGAGTGATCCAGGCATTGAGTGCGCTGGGCATCGTGCGGATGGAAGATTTATTTTTGGATGGGGTTGCCAGGACGTGGGACCAGCTTGAGCTGGCTCAGTCCACCCCCACGCTCCTGCAGCGTTTTCAGTTCCATAGGGTCCGTCGGGCGCTGTCGGTTGCGCTGAGTCCGGGCATGGTGGAGCCCTCGGTGGTTCCGGAACTCACCTATGTTATCAAAACGGTGGCTCCGCCAAAATTGATTTTGAATCTTAAAAGAATAGGAGACCGGCAGTTGGCGCGTCAGTACGATGTGGCGCGGCTAGCCTGGCAAGAGGACCTACAACTGGAACTCACGGACGAGATGTGGAGATATTGCTGTGTTAGCACCAAGAAGATATCGCTCAACGGCCGGCACAGGTTGGTGCACTTTAAGTTTCTGCAGAGGGTGTACTATACCCCGGAACGGCTGCATAGGTATGGGCTCAGGCCGTCGGCGGAGTGTGAGCGCTGCCATTATCTCGTGGCGGACTTTATGCACATGGCTTGGCTCTGCCCGGGAACGGCAAAGTTCTGGACGGAGGTCTTTGCAGAGTTAAGCCGGATCTTGGGCACTGAGGTTTCCCCCGACCCCGCTCTGGCATTGCTGGGGTACTCAAGGCCTCTTCCGGTGGCTCAGCGACGCTTGGTTGACATGGCGTTGCTTATTGCTAGAAGAGTTGTCGCAATTTGTTGGATGAGAGGGCCCCTCCCCACCATGAAACGGTGGGCTAGGGACATGCTGTACTGCAGCACACAGGCTGAGATATACAGTGAGTTGCTGCCGCTGAGGAGTCGCCCTAAGAATTCTGGGAATTATACAAAACGTACCTCACCACTGAAGCTCCAGCGCCAACTGATGGTGGTGACTCGCGGGGGGAGGTGTAACGCCCTGAACGTCTCGGGATCGTTTAACAGACACGATAATGAGGACGCAACCACTTGTGAAGGGTTAGTTATTTTAATGAAGGCAAAAATAATACAAAGAACAAACAAAAGTTATAGTCACTGGAATCCTCCAGGCTAAGTACGTTACCAGCCCACCGCACGGATGGTCCTAACCGTCCTCTGCATATACGCCGATCCCGGCGTATGCCAACAGAGGGCAGAAATGAAATGGCCGACAATGCCAATCGGTAGGCTGTGAGGGGCACGAAGAGTGTTGGGGAGAATCGAGGAGTCAGGGAAACACCCAGCCGGGGTCTCTACCTGAAGGGAGCAGCCGCTCAACCTCTTCCTCAGACTGCACCGGGACGCGGAGTCACCTCCTGGTGATGCGTCACCGATACCCCAATCAAAAAGCAAGAAGACTGAACCGAGAGCAGCCGCTCGATCGATCCTGTGGACTTCCGAGTCTGTAACGCGGCAAACACCTCCTGGTGTGCGTTACAGCTGGCAGTCCCTGTATCTCTGGTCTGGCTGGGAGTTACGACTCCAACCAGCAAAAGCGCCACTGCGCTTTGACTCAGCCGAGTCAAAAAGCGAAGCTCAATGGTTGACCGGTAGAGCTTCCGGGTCCTTCACAGGTGACGATGGGGCAAGACACGGCCCAGGGAGTAACGACTCGACCTACCTCCGTTCTTGCCTTACTGGAGCACCACTCCGGAACACTGCTCTTCACGAAGCAGGTACGTTGGTGTAAACACAATATCCGACAGCGTTGTACCTCCCGGTTCCTCCCTTTATAGGGCGTGTTTTCCTTGAGTTATGTAACAGCTCTCCTGTTTACATAAGGGCGTGTTTTCCTTGAGTTATGTAACAGCTCTCCTGTTTACATAAGGGCGTGTTTTCCTTGAGTTATGTAACAGCTCTCCTGTTTACATAAGGGCGTGTTTTCCTTGAGTTATGTAACAGCTCTCCTGTTTACCTAACCTCTCAACCGCTAAGCATCCTGGAAGATGTAGTCCGTTTTCGCTGGTTACCGTTTTCTTCCCCTCGCATGACAGGAATTCTTGACAGTACATCCTCCCTCTCAGCGGCTCCCCACGGGTCCAGCGCTGGCAGGAAAACGCCAATGGAACAAGGAGACCAAGCGCGGAGCATGAACCCCTTCAGCCGGTTCCCATGATTGCTCCTCCGGGCCATAGCCTTTCCACGCAACCAGGTACCACAGCTTCCCCCTGCGCCATTTGGACACCCGTATGCCCGATACTTCATACTCCACCTCCGACTCCACGCATACCGGCCTAGGTGTCCCAGACGGCTTGGAGGGTGCAGGTTTGAGCAATGATACATGAAAGACAGGGTGTATCCGCAATGACTGGGGCAAGCACACCTTCACGTTCACGGGACCCATACACTTGGCAATTCGATAGGGGCCCATGTACTTGGGATGGAACACACTGTTCTTTCGAAACCTCATGTTTCTTGTGGATATCCAGACGTAGTCTCCAGTGCGGTACAGTGGCCCGGGCCTTCTCTTCCTGTCTGCCGCAGCCTTGTATTTTCTCTTGGCCTCTATTAGGACAGCCCTTGAGCGCATCAACGTGTCTTTTATGTGTGCCACCCTGTCCACCGTGGCGGGAATCCTGTCCTCTCTGAACGGATGTAGAAATGGCAAGAACCTGGGATGTTGGCCATAGTTGCTATAGAACGGAGATGACTGTGTGGAGCTGTGAGTGGCGTTGTTATAGGCTATCTCTGCAACCCATAGCAAGTCGACCCATTCTTCCCTGCCCTGGTCCACAAAACATCGCAGATACTGTTTGAGCGTTTGGTTCAGGCGCTCGGTTTGGCCGTCCGTTTGAGGGTGGTAGCTGGTGGACAGGGCGGTCTTAACATGCAGCGCAGTGCACCAAGTCTTCCAGAATTGCGCAGTAAACTGCGACCCCCGGTCCGACACGATCACCCCAGGTAATCCATGCAGTCGTACCACATTCTTTAGAAGTAGTGACGCCAATTCCCCGGCCGTAGGGACTCTCTTGCAGGGGATGAAGTGCCCCATTTTCGTCAAGTAATCCACCACCACCAGTATTGCCGTCATCCCCTGGTCTACCGGTAGGCCCACCACGAAGTCCAGTGATATGCTATCCCATGGTCTATCCGGGGTCGGAAGTGGATGTAAGAGCCCTTGGGTTCGGCCATGGTCGGCCTTCATGGTAGCACACGTAGGACACTCCTGTCCCCACCTCCTGACATCCACTCTCATGGTTGGCCACCAGAAATGCCGTCCCATGCTAGCCACCGTTTTTTCAAAGCCCAAATGACCTGCGCATGGAGAGTCATGGCACCAGATGAATGCTTGTTTCCTTAGCCTAGGCGTGGGTATCAATAGGCACCTGCCCTTCAGGGGTATCCCGTCCTTCAGCTGCCATTCTCTGTGACTGAGGAGCCACCTCTGCCATGCGAACGACCTGATCCCTCTCTTTATTCCCCTCAGGAAAGTATCCGGTTGGATAACCCCCAATACCATCCTCGGGGAAATGATGGAACGCTCGGTCGCAGGCAATGGTTCCTTAACTGCAGATTGACGGGACAGGGCGGCCGCCTTCCGGTTTTCCGTCCCCGGCCGATATGTGATGCGGAAGTTGAACCCCGCAAAGAAGATCATCCACCGCAGCTGCCTGGGAGAAAGGTGTCTTGTGGCCGTCATGAACTGTAGATTCTGATGGTCCGTGTACACCGATACCACATGTCTTGCCCCCATCAACCAATGCCTCCATTCGGTGAAGGCGTCCTTGATTGCGAGAAGCTCCTTCTCCGCAATATGGTAGTTGCGTTCGGCGTCGTTGAGTTTGCGGGACATGTACGCAACGGGATGAAGCACCCCTGTGTCGTGGTTGCGTTGGGACAAGATAGCCCCCAGCGCCACATCCGAAGCGTCCGCTTCCACCACGTAGGGGAGATCCGGATCGGGGTGAGCCAACACCGGCGCCTTACCAAAGGCGCTTTTCAGGGCCTCAAAGGCTGTGTTCGCTTCAGGGGACCAGACAAACTCCTTGAACTTCCTCAGTAGCTGTGTGATGGGGGCCACCACTCCTGAAAATCCATCTATAAACCGCCTGTAAAAGTTGGCGAAGCCAATGAAACTTTGGACGTCCTTCACGCTTTGGGGCACCGGCCATTCTTTCACAGCCTTGATCTTTCGTTCTGCCATCTCCTGTCCCTCTGGACTCAGCATCACTCCGAGGAATTCCACGGACGTGACGTGGAAGTCACACTTGCTGAGTTTACAAAACAGCTTGTTTACCCTCAGCTTTTGGAGCACAGCTTTGACGTGGTGTACGTGCTCCTCCACACTGGACGAGTAGATGAGGATGTCGTCGATATATACGACCACGTAGATATCCAACTCCTCTCTGAATACCTCATTCAAAAAGTACTGAAAGGCTGCCGGGGCGTTGCACAGACCGAACGGCATGACGAGGTACTCAAAAAGGCCGAACCTGGTCTTAAAGGCGGTCTTCCACTCGTCTCCGTACCTCATGCGCACCAGATGGTATGCCCCTTTCAAATCCAACTTGGTGTAGATACGAGCTTTCTTGACCTGTTCCAGAAGTACACTGATGAGAGGCAAGGGGTACCGATTCTTTATGGTTATCGCATTCAATGCCCTAAAGTCCACACAGGCTCTCAGCTCCCCATTAGCTTTCGGGATGAAGAAGAGTGGCGAGGCGGCCGGAGACTTGGACGGGCGGATGAATCCTAGCTTGAGGAGTTTATCCAGGTACCCCCGGAGATGCACGTTTTCAGGCTCCGTCAGGGCATACAGCCTGCCGCTGGGAACGCTGGCCCCTGGCACCAGGTCGATCTGGCAGTCAAACTGTCTATGTGGTGGTAGCACTTCCGCCTTTACCTCATCAAATACATCCTCAAAACTGTGATAAGCCTGGGGGAGAGCCACATCTTTTTCTGCCGCTGTAGCCACCGTCTGACTCCCGCTCTCATCTGCGTCAAGGGATTCCGTTCTTTTTCCACAATGCAGGATGCAATACGGTGACGTCATTTCGACGCGATGTGTTGGCCAATCCACAGAGGGGTTGGGTTTCTGTAGCCACGGCAATCCCAATATGACGCCATATTGGGGTGCTCGGATGATGTTAAAATCTATTTGTTCCAAATGGTTCCTCCCATATCTCATCGGAAGGACCCTCGTGTGCTGCCCGATGGGCCCCGTCACCAATCGCCTTCCGTCTACAGCATAGACGTCTTCGGGTACAGCTTTGGGAAGAAGCACTAGCCCTAGCCTGCATGCCTCGTTGTGGTCCATAAACATGCCAGTGGCCCCTGAATCCACCATGGCCACAACGGGCATCCACTGGTCATGCACTCCCACGTGCACCGTGAGAAACAGGTGTCGGTGTCCCTTAGTGACCGAGTTGGAAAGTGAAGGGATGGATGAGTGACTCCGAGATGCCCCTTCTTTGGTCTGGGAGTCCTCTAGTTTTCCGCCGGTATGTCCACCACGGCTGTTACCGGCCGGTTGGCCCGATAACGTGACGTCTTCGGTTTGGCAGGGCATTCACGTACGTAGTGGCCTTTTTTGCCACAATATAGGCACAATCCTTGTTTACGGCGTGACTCTTTCTCCGTGGCTGTGAGGCTCGCTCGTATTGCGCCGATGTCCATGGGTTCTCCCTTGGATGCGGTGGAAGTTTCAGGACTTCCCACCGTCACATAGGATGGAAGGGATTTTCCTTTTCTCCCATGATCCCCTTTTCTTTCACTTAGCCTATGTTCCAGCCGTAATACCAGGTTGATAAGGCCCTCACATGTCTTGGGTTGAGGGTCAATATGAGCCACGGCGTCTTTGAGCTCATCGCACAGCCCGTGATGGAAGAGCGCCGTCTGTTTAGCAACAGGCCACTTGGTTTCCGCAACCAGCCGTCGGAACGCGTTGAGATACTGCACCAGGTCGTTGGATCCCTGTCTCAACTCAAGCATTTCACGGTCCGCCGTGTACGAGTCAGCCCTTCTGTCGAATACCTTCAGGAATTCCTCGCGAAAAGCACCCCAATCACATAAGATGGGGTCGTCCCTGCTCACCAGAGGTACGGCCCATTGTGCCGCGTTTCCAGCCAAATAGGAAATAAGGAAAGCCACACGAGCCTGACTCGTGGGGAACGCCTTTGGTTTGCACGATAAATGTAGCGCCACTTTTGTGAGGAATACCTGCACTGTGTTAGGATCCCCACTGTACCTCTCTGGTGTTGCCAAGGGAATGGCTACCGGCATTTCCACTACTACAGCAGGGGTCTGGTCCGTGAGGGAGGTGCTGGGCGTGAGCGGGTCCAAGTGGATAGCATCCAGTCTGGCTTTTACATCGGCTGTTTCTTGCCTAGAGGCAGCCAATTCAACTTGCACGGTCGCTAAAGCAGTCAGCACATCATCAAGTGTTGCCATGCCTGTTATCGACCGGGAGACAGTTAGTGTATTAAGGTCGGATATTTTGTAACGCCCTGAACGTCTCGGGATCGTTTAACAGACACGATAATGAGGACGCAACCACTTGTGAAGGGTTAGTTATTTTAATGAAGGCAAAAATAATACAAAGAACAAACAAAAGTTATAGTCACTGGAATCCTCCAGGCTAAGTACGTTACCAGCCCACCGCACGGATGGTCCTAACCGTCCTCTGCATATACGCCGATCGCGGCGTATGCCAACAGAGGGCAGAAATGAAATGGCCGACAATGCCAATCGGTAGGCTGTGAGGGGCACGAAGAGTGTTGGGGAGAATCGAGGAGTCAGGGAAACACCCAGCCGGGGTCTCTACCTGAAGGGAGCAGCCGCTCAACCTCTTCCTCAGACTGCACCGGGACGCGGAGTCACCTCCTGGTGATGCGTCACCGATACCCCAATCAAAAAGCAAGAAGACTGAACCGAGAGCAGCCGCTCGATCGATCCTGTGGACTTCCGAGTCTGTAACGCGGCAAACACCTCCTGGTGTGCGTTACAGCTGGCAGTCCCTGTATCTCTGGTCTGGCTGGGAGTTACGACTCCAACCAGCAAAAGCGCCACTGCGCTTTGACTCAGCCGAGTCAAAAAGCGAAGCTCAATGGTTGACCGGTAGAGCTTCCGGGTCCTTCACAGGTGACGATGGGGCAAGACACGGCCCAGGGAGTAACGACTCGACCTACCTCCGTTCTTGCCTTACTGGAGCACCACTCCGGAACACTGCTCTTCACGAAGCAGGTACGTCGGTGTAAACACAATATCCGACAGCGTTGTACCTCCCGGTTCCTCCCTTTATAGGGCGTGTTTTCCTTGAGTTATGTAACAGCTCTCCTGTTTACATAAGGGCGTGTTTTCCTTGAGTTATGTAACAGCTCTCCTGTTTACATAAGGGCGTGTTTTCCTTGAGTTATGTAACAGCTCTCCTGTTTACCTAACCTCTCAACCGCTAAGCATCCTGGGAGATGTAGTCCGTTTTCGCTGGTTACCGTTTTCTTCCCCTCGCATGACAGGAATTCTTGACAGGAGGTCATTGATGCGCGTGCTCTTGATGAGTGCGCAGCTGCTTCTGATACGCTCTCAGGGTGAAGGTGTGGTTGTGCGGTGCGGTATGGTGAATTGGAGGGGCCGATTGTCTAGGGAGTATGCGGGAGGGCCTACAGTTTGTCCCGGGAGGTCTGGGGAGCGGGAGTCCTGTGAGAGTGGTGGCGCGGGGCAGTGAGGCGGACGGTCTGATAGTGGTGGAGTGCTGCGCCTGGCTGACGTGGGCTGCAGTGACAGCGGACATACTTAGGCAAGGACGCCTGACCAGACAAGCCGATGTGCGTGCGTGGGGTGGGAGGGAGAGTAGGGGGTTGGGGTTATGTTTGGAGTTCCTGGGAGTGTGGTTGGGTTCGCCGATGCAGACCGACGGCCTACGACGGCCTGAGTCATGGGCAGACTATCGCGTAGGCTAGATGTAGCGCAGCTGCAGTACGCTGTCAGGCGCATGGTCGCGCATTTGTCATGGGTTGGGTATTCAAGACGCCGCCTGAATGGCTGTGTTATTGCTCTTGAGGGGACCCGCCCGTTTGGCAACACTTGGCTTTTGTATAGTGTACGGCGGACTACTGCCCTATATTTCTCCTATATTGTAAATAAAGGTTTTTGAAACTTAAAAAAAATATATATATATATTAGTTCCTATTAAAACTTTTTAATCGGAGCCCGGAGCGGAGCAAGGAGCGGAGCTGGAGCAAGTATTTTGTTGTGGAGCGGAGCAAGTCAAAAAAATGTTGCTCCGAACCTCTGCTAAATATGCTTACACTTTACACTTTACAGACACAGTCATACATATGTATGAACACAATGTGCTTTTGAAAGTCGGGGTTTTCCCGTTTTACATCTTGCTACACAGAATTTTTCAAATCGGCTTACTGTTCACAAATTAATTATTTTTCGCCGTTTATTTTCTCCCAGGCATCACAAAATCTAAATTATTAAGCCGGTGCCATTTTGTTTCTCGCAGCCCTCACACTTATTCACAACTATATAAGTAGGTTGGTAGGAAATAATATAACATAATAGTACTTATCTCTTTTATATGAAACATGAATTGCACTTACCTTTTAGTTATGTTGAAAGAGAAGTATAAAACCTAGCTCTAGCACAACGACCGTGCCTCAGGCACGGTCGTTGTGTGGCTTGATCCCGGGACTTCTGGCGCTGTCTCATGCGGCGGCTCTCGAACTGTCGATGCTTCATCCTAGAGGCTCTTCCCGTGTGATGATCCGGTGGAAGGCAGCGATTCAGCGAGCGTTGTATGATGTCGTCACAGAAGGGTGATCGGGTCGAGAGCGAAATCGGAAGTCGGTATCTGAAGTCAAAAGTCCATTTCAGAAGTCCTTTCTGCCCAAAGTCCTCCTCATAAGCGAGACTCTCATATTTATAGCGGTGCACACGGCCCCCGCCCATGGCGCTGAACGTGACATTGAATTGTAGAAGGCACTACCCAATGCGCTTTCGAGGTAGAAGGCTGTTCAAGGCGGGGATTCCCAAACTCATGTTTGTTTACGTTTCGTACTCAGTAACGGCTCTTTACTTTCTTACTTTTAAGGTAGGTAGAGGCAATGTTTACATTAGTCAAAGTAAACACATATGAAGTAATTGTTCCGTATGCTTCTGAAAACAATTTGATGTTTTAATTTTTCCTCTATTTTATTTTTTTCTCCTAATTTGCTCAATTGTTTTGCTGTTTGATTTCAAATTAAAAAATGTTGCTGCCCTACCCTTTTGCCGCCTTAGGCGGCCGCCTAGTCTTGCCTAATGGTAGAAACGGCCCTGCTCTCTGTTCTTTTGTGTTCAATATATTGACTTAATATTTCTGTCTATCAGACTGAGAATAGTACCTAGTAGACAGATGGATTTCCATATCTATGTCTTTCTACAAAGAAGACCAACTTTTAGTGGTTGTTAGATCTGGGGGTCTCTAGTTGGCAGAGGTAAGTACCTTAGACCAAATAGGGACCCTTGCTTCTAGTCAGGGTACAGGGACACACACTGTAGATAACCCCTGCTCACCCTCTAGGTAGCTTGGCTCGAGCAGACAGGCTTATCCCCAAGGCAATGTGTTAAGTATTTGCAAGTAACCACAACAATGACCCCCCAGTACACCACAAATGCAGACCACACAGGTGAGTATATTAAAAATATATCTTTATCTAGTTTCAGCAATAAAAATCAACTACCATAGCATTGCACATTAGTTTCTGGTTCTCTCCAGCTTTCTCTGGTTGTTAGGAAAATAAAAAGATAGTCTCTAGTCTCTTGTGTGACTTAGTATTCAAAAAGAATAAGTTCGTAGGCTCTCAGTATTTAAATAAACATGTTTCTCCAGCGGTGCCCCTGCGCTTATAACCGAAGCGCTCCTCTCAGGCTGCTCGGTGCAGGGTTTCTGCAGCTCTCGAGCGATGGACCAATCAGGTCGCGGCCCCCAGTGACGATGTCAGATGTCACCGGAGTCAGCCACTCGCAGCGCGGCTCCTCCGGCCAAGCCTCCACCAGCAACCAATCAGGTCGCGGCCTCCTCGCTTCTTTCTCCGCGGCTTTGCGGAGCGGGGAAAAGCAGCTACTGATCAATTTCGGGCCCTGGGCCGTGGCGGTGAATTGCGGGCAGGGTATTTTAAGGCGCCCAGTGTCAGCGGGTCGATCGAGACGCCGCCAAGCCTCACAGCAGCTCAGTTAGCACTGGGGACGCCCACAATCTTTTGGCCACAGCAATACACGTGCCGATGAGCACGTCGGTCTTCTCAACGCGGCAGCCGGTTTCAGGCAAAGATTAGCGCGTCGCTCTCAAGCAAAGCAGAGAGCAGCCAGCGCACTTCACAGGGCAGATGTTTCAGGAACTTGATAAACAGCCCACGATCTCTGCAGTACACAGCAGCCCAGGGGGGGACACAGCAGAGTCTTGAAGTCTTGGCAACCTTTCTGTCCCTGGGTTGCAAAACAGGAGGCCAGCTCTTCTCAGGCCCTTGGAGATTCAAAGTTGAAGACACAGCACACAGCAAAGTCTCGTTAGGTCAAGTAGGTAGGGTCACAGCACACAGCAAGACCCCTTCTCCTCCTCAGCTTCAGTTGCACAGCAGAACAGGTCAGCCCTTAGAGCATACAGCAAGGCAATCTTCCTTCAGTCCTTTAGCGGTCCGTCTTTCAGCAGAGGTTCCTCTTGATTGTAGAATCTAAAAATCTGTTGTCAGGGGTCCTGTACTTATACCCCTAAAAGTCTTTGAAGTCTTTGTGCAAGTGGGTCCTGAGCCCGGTCTGATTCAGTTCTGGGTGTTGCTGGAGCACTTTGTTTTCCTGGCTTCTGCTTTCCTTTCAGAGTGAGGGGCAGAGTCGTCAGCCGCCCAGCAGGAGGTGGAGCCAGCAGTGTGGCAGGCAGGCACAGCCCTATTCACTCCCAGGTGCTATCTCCTCCTTCCACTCTACTTGCAAATGCAGTCATTCAGCAAAGGGCTGACTCATCCAATCTCCTGGGGGCTCCCCAGCCCCTGTCACTCTCAAACCAGACAGTCAATCCACAAGCATGCCCAGGCACACAGAAGGGTCAGACAAGAGAACAGCTACTCTCTAAAAAGTACTGTTCTCCAGCTCAGGATTTAAAAACAACCTCTCCTAAAAGATGTGTTATTAAATGCTGAGCTCAGGGATATCAAACACTCATGTCTTATCTTGTTCCTATGAGAAGATAGGCTGATGGCCATTGGCACCAGCCTCCCCCATGTTAGCCTATGGAGCAAGATAACCTTGCAGCAGTGAACACACAAAATGGCCGCTGTTCACTACCAGAGCATGATACCTGCACTAGTACATGCTCTACCTTTTAAATACACTGCACCCTGCCCAGGGGGGTACCTTGGGCCTTCCATAGGGATGACTGATGTGCACAAAAAGGGAAGGGTCAGGCCCGGCCAGTGTGGACACTGGCCAGGAGGACATGGCAGTCCAGGGACTGCAGGCAGGCCTGCGGTGGCAGGCCTGAGACACCATTTTAGGGCTACTCGTGTGGGTGGCGCAATCAGCGCTGCAGGCCCACTAGTAGTATCTGTCATCACCAGCCCTGGCACACACAGTGCACTTTACTAGGGACTTCATGGTGATACAGATATGCCAATCAGGTATATCCAATCAATATGATATTTTACACAGGGAGCACTTACACTCTGGCACTGATTAGCAGTGACAGAGTGTCCAAAGCATCTAAACCAGCAAAAACGAAATTCAGCACAGCATCAAAAATCCAGGTAGCAGAGGCAAAAGATAGGGGAAAAACCCACGCCAAGGATGTCAGGTCTAACAGTGGTTAATTGAAAAGCCTGGTTGTAGGGAAGTGGAGTATTATGCAGTGAGGTTGGTTAGACTTCACCATGCAATACTCTCACAATACCCCAAAATAGGTCATTTGGATTCACGCTAATAAATCCCTAGCTCAGTCCTGGTAGTATGGCACAGAGCAGTCAGGCTTTGCTAGAGGAACATGTGTTAAGCATTTCAGAGTACTAACATGGACGATAAGTAATTGACACGACTCAAAAGAAATCTGATACCAATTTTATACAAATAAAGCAGATTTCTATATAAATTTAGACACCAAAAGGAAGACAATTGGAGGAGTATAACTGGAGTTATGGATTGTAAAAGGAAAAATAAATCAGCGGAATTCACTACTGCAAAACTTTAACGTTGTGGTCAATGGGAAAAAGCACTAGTGACAATTGGTCACTTGCAGGTTGAGTTGCGTGGAACTCACTGGGGGTTAAGGTGATGCGAGTCCCAGGACCAGGTCGCGACAGTCAGTTGATTTTTAGCTGGCTCGTAGGGAATGGGTGCAGAGTTGTCCTGGCTGTCACTGGTGCTGAAGAAGGAGCCATAGGGGAGACGGCTTTACTGCTTAGACTGTGCTGTTGAGGAAATGGACGCAAAAGCTTGACAATGGAGCCACTGAGGTGGTAGGTTGATGGTTCTGCGGAGTTTCCTCGAGGCACAGCGTCGAACAAAGGTAGTGGTAGCTTGACTGGCCACCAACAATCCTTGGCATCTCCGCCCTACCCCAGGGTCAGACCATTATTGGAGGTGACTTCAATGCAGTTATGCAACCGTCATTCGACACAACGGGTGATCCGTCTTCATTGCGTCTCACTGGTTCCAAGCGGCTATCCGATTGGTCAGCTGCCCTTGGTCTCTGTGATGCTTGGAGGGTTTGGAACCCCCGTACGAAACAGTACACTCACACTTCAGCGGCCCATCGTACCCACTCCTGAATCGATTTGGTCCTCCTGCCTGGCACTGACTGCCAACAGGTCTCTAGCATCTCTATTCTCCCCCGTGGTATCTCGGACTACTCTGCCATCTCCCTCCGCTTGGGAGGCACATTGATGAGGTACGAGCGGTTTGGCAACTGAACGCATGGTTTTTGCAGGTCGCGGACATTAAGGACGCGCTTGCAGTAGAGTTGCGGCACTACTTTCTTGCTGACCAGGGTTCGGTCCCTTCCTCGGGCACACTATGGGAGGCCGGTAAGGCTACCCTACATGGAGTAGCCAGAGGTCAGGTACACACAAAACGGGCGACACAGACTGAGCGCCTGACCCAGCTTGAGGCACAGGCTCTGCTGCTGGAATTGACGACGCTCAACCCGCCAGACAGCTGGTGGCAATCCGGGATGAGATCCGTTAGATCTCCCTGGAGTCAGCCAAGATACTATGGCGCTCCTCTGTGGCCTGTACGGTTGGGGCAACAATAACAGAAAGTTGCTTCATAACTTCATAACTTGGTCTCCTACCCTAAGGCTAACAGAATCATCCCTGAAATCCGAGACGCTGATGGGACTCACCAGTGCACCTCGCGGGTCATTGCCCATGCTTTCGCGGGTTACTACACACAGCTCTATTCCGCCCAGCCCCCCGAGGCCTCTCTGGTTGGCTTGCTGGAACGAGCAGGGGTCCAATTACCCCAACTTACCCAGGCGGAATCAACAGACCTGGATCTCCCCCTTACCCCGGAGGAAATCCATGGGGCTATTTCCCTACTGCACTCTGGGAAGACGCCAGGGCTGGATGGCTTCCCACAAGAGTACTATGCGACTTACCGAGACTTATTGGTGCCCCATCTGGTCAACCTCTTTCATCACGTCGCAGAGAGAGGTGCCTTTCCCTCCGAGACCGATGTCAACACTATAGTGGTCATCCCCAAGACCCAACCACCTTCTACTTCCTGTGCGGACTATCGTCCGATTTCTTTAATTAACACAGAAATGAAAATCTTTGCCACAGCTCTGGCCCAGCATCTCTGTCCATTGTTACACAATTGATTCATCCGGACCAATGTGGCTTCATGCTCGTGCGCGGTACTCGGCATTGTATACGACACCTTCACCTTGACTTGTCCCACCGTCATCTCCTCACGCCATACCTGCTCATTGATTTCGAGAAGGCCTTTGACATGGTTGACTGGGGCTACTTGGAGGATGTTCTCACCATGATGGGATTTGGCCCCCATTTCAGACGCCTCATCCTTGCCCTGTACTCCGATCCCAGAGTCAGAGTTCTGACCAACGGTGCCCTCTCGGAGGCATTCCCAATCTGAAGAGGCAGGCGTCAGCGGTGTCCTCTCTCACTGCTACTGTTTGTGTTGGCGATGGAGCCCCTGGCCTGCCTCATATGCAACGACCCCCAAATCCGAGGATGGTCCTGGAACCCCATCAGGTGAATAAAATCGCCCTCTACGCGGATGACGTCATGCTTTTCTTAGCTGATTCGGAGAGCTTAGGCCCGCGTTGCCTGGAGGTGCTTCAGGCCTTCGAGAACGCCTAGGGCCTATGACTTAACCCGCAGAAGTCCACTTTGGTCCCCCTCCATCCCTCGAGGGCATGCTTTGACTGGCAGTCTAGCATCCTTCTACGGAGGCTATTGTTCAAATATCTCAGGATCTGGGTGGCTCTGCTCCCGGAGTTGGAATGGACCCTCAACATTACACCCCTGATCACGAAAGCTAAACATGACCTTAAGCGATGGTAATCCCTCCATCTCAATCCCCTTGGAAGAGGGGCACTCTTTAAAATGATGATTCTCCCCCGCTTTCTATACATTTTACAGAACATCACCTTTCACCTTCCAGGTAGTTAGTTCCGAGACTTTGATGGGGTAATTACTAGGTTCCTGTGGGGAGGTGGGAGACCACGTATAGCCCTGGCCCGATGCCGGATTTCTCCCTTCGATAGGGGCATGGGCATGACAAATCTCCACCTCTACTACTTGGCCACCAGACTTATTGTCGTCCATGACTGGTTTACTGGCGGCTGGTCTGACCTGGCCTATCGGATCGAGCTCCACACTATGGACTTTCCGCAAATCCAAGCCTACTTATACAGGGCCCCTATCCCACAAACGATTCCACCTACTAGGGCGGTTCTAGTGGCCTGGCGCCCCGCCCTGCATTACAAGATATGGGACAAGAGACTTACCCAACATACACCTCTGTGGCATGGCACGTGGCTTAGTGCAACATCGCTCCTCGAGGGCTTTCGGCAGTGGGACCGGGTCGGGATCTCGTTACTTGGAGATGTCTGGGTGGGCAATCACGTTAGGGCCTTCTCAGACCTGCAACAGTGTCACTCTCTTCACACCACCCAATTTTACAGGTATCTACACTCCGCCACGCCCTCATTGCACACATACACAGACTCTGGGGTGGCAGACCCCTCACGATCCTATAGGCCTTCTGGGAGTTTTCGATGGCCTGGGCGGCTCCAGAGCCGACAAACGCTTCCTGGGCCCAGCAGTGGCGGTGGCTAAGCGAGACATCGCAGCGGCCTGCGCTCAGGCCAAACCTCTTACCTTACGAAAGTGCCAACGGGGGGTGGATTAGTGTGCGGCTCAAGAAGAAGCCCTCTTTGAGGCCTGGGGATATCCTGAGAAATGTCATAAGATATGGGGCAAATGGCTGAATCTACTGTCTTGAGTTATGTGCCTCTTCTTTCTCCTACACTGTTATATTGCTTTCCCAATGATGGGACAGGCTTGAAAGGTGTAAATTATGGTTGGGTTTTTTGCTGTCGGCCGAAGATGGACTTTGACTTACTGTGTAATCACCTACTGTCTATTGTTTGTATGTTTCTTACAAATGCAAATACATTTGATTATCCAAATAAAACAAGCCTTGGCAGTGGCAAGCACAGCCTTGAGTTATTTCAATGACCTAGAGTCCAGGGGAAAACGGTGGCCACCTGAAACTTGCTGGAGGTCAGGACTACATTTCGCACAATGCACTAGACCATTTCATTTTGGGTGATCCCTCAACGGGCCTGATGGCCAGTGATTCTTTGGTTCCGGGAGCGTGTTTTACCTGTGGACTGCAGGGGATTAGTGCCACTAGTCCAAGAGACTTCTGGCATTGCCTTTGGCTCTCAAAGGGGTCCCTCTGTCTGGGGGAAACAGTCGTTGATCCAGGACGAGCTGCAGTTGTGCAGCTGCAGGGTGGTTGCTACAGGTGCAAGCTATTGCTCTTTTTTTTTTTTTGCAGGTCGGGAAGTCGGAGACTCGGGTCTCTTCTTTGTTCTTCATGCAAGTCGAATCAGATCTGAGGTCCTGGTGCCAGGGGTGCCCCTAAATCCTAGATTTAGGGAAGTTATGGGTGTGGGTGCAAGTAGCCAATGGGCTACTGGCTCCAGTGGCTAATCTGCCCCTGAGGGAACCACATCTGGGTGTGTGTGCCACCTTTGCTACCCAGAACCCTCTATTCTGCCACTTTAAAAACTACCAGAAACCTTCCTTGGCTGCACAGACCGGTTAGCCCATCTGAAGGGTGTGGCTAGCCTTCTGGGGGTTAAACCTCCTGACTACCTAATTTGCCTGCCTACCAAGGTGCAAATGTGCCTGGGCAGGGGCATGGCTGTTTCCTCCTTTAGGAGGCAGCCTGAAAGCATATAAGAGGCAGGGTCCCTTTTAAGCTCACCGCCTTGATGTGCCACTTCACGAGCCATTGTGTTAGGGAGGGAGGTGTCACCTCCTTCCCAGCCAGGTCTTTGCTTCCGACTCCTGGGAGTATTCACACCTCCTGGCTGGGAGACAGATTCTTGTCTTGGTGGCAGCAGCTGCAGGCTGTCAGTCAGGGCAAAGGAAAGGCTGGGGCAACCAAGTGGGCAGCCTCTAAGTTAGTCACCTGGGTGCATTCCGCATTAAATCTTACTCTGTGAAGAAGTGGGATTTGATAAGACAAGTTGTTTGATACTAAACATGACACTTTTCAGTGGGACCATAATAGAGCTGGCAACCTTGGGCCCATGTTAGCCTATGCCCCCTGAATACTTACAGTAGCCCTTAATCGGAAGAGTCTACTAATGGGACATATACACTTGCATTTATATGTCCACACCTTTAATATAATGCACCCTACTTCCTGAGCTCAGGAGGCCTACCCTAGGGGTGACTGACATATATTAAAAATTGTGCAGGTCCAATGTTTTTTTGGGAGAGAGAACCCCCTTACTATTTAACTGTCACCGCCATGTGACTAAGTCCTCTGTTTAACTAATTGGCATCCGCATTCCCAATTGTGGAGTGATATACTTTGTTGATGAATCGTGCCTCGGCAATTAGGTGTCCTCGTTGCAGGTTATGCTGTATGTACTGCATACCAAGTTGTAAAAGATTGTTGCTTACCAAATGTGAGATTCACCCAAGTGATTGAGATTGTTGCACTCACCCATGCATAGATCCTGGCTGAAGAAAAGATTGTAACTGTGTACAAATTCAAAGTACACTTTTGGAGTAATGTATCACTTAGGCTCCTTTCCATGCAAAGGGGGTTCCCAATATCCGCCGGAAACCCCAACAACAAAAAACCCAGCAAATATGTACATAATCCTCTTAATGCTGTAATGATGCTGAAGCAGTTATCAATGATCAAGTGTGCAGCCCATCAATACTTGCCTGATTAAGTATTTTAAATGAAATGCCCTGGTGAACCAGCAGCTAGCAAAGCTGTGTTGTCTGAAAATGCAGATGTTGCATTGTATGTTGTACAAACTGATTTATAATGAGCCTCTGAAAGCGAGAAACAATATTGGTGCAAGCAGAAATGTCAAAGGAGCCCTAAGGAGGTGTGAAGAGACAGCATTGGATGCATGTTTGCACTGAGATTTCTACACCTCAACCTTGAACGGTTGTACCACGGAGAAGCTCATGTCAGTTGGTTTGCCCTGTTACATGCCACAGCAACCCAAAGGTTTGCATCTGTTTTTCATTCCATTGCCAAAAACCATTGTCCTCCTGTGTCACTTATCAGCCCAATAATGCTGGTAAAATGATTGAGACCACCTCACTGCTCACCCATCCTCCATGGGGCCCATTCATGCATCTGTAGATGCCAAGGTGTGCCTTATAATCTTATTTCCTGGTGACAGTTTATATGTTTTCAGGGTGGATGGAAGCTTACCTCTGCACAAGAGCAGATGCCATCACAGTTACAAAGCAAAGCACTTACTTAGGGATTTTATTTTCTGTTTCGGAATTCTAAACCAATTATCGAGTGACCAGGGAATGGACTTCATCTCAACCATTGTGCAGGAGCTTTGCAAAGTCTTTGGGATAGATCAGCAATCCCATTGCGCATACCACCAAGATTTCGCTGGCAAAGTAGAGAGGATTAATGTCCCCTTCATGAGATAGCAAAGGCATGTTCAGAAATGCATTTAAACTGGCCCAAAGACTTGCCCTTAGCTTTGTGGTCTCTCAGAGCCGTACCTACATAGAAAGCGAAGCTATTCCCTTATGAAATCGTGATGTTGACCTATGTTACCTTCAAACCCTCCTGTCTCTGCTGCCAAGGTATACTTAACACTGAATAATGATGTAGTTCTACAGTATTTCAGAAAATGTATATACTGTTTCTATGGTTTCCATTCTCAGGTCCAAGCTGCCTTACTTGAGTGTCCGACAGAGGCCTGCCTATCCTTCCAGCCTGGGGATTGGATCTCTATTAGAATGCATCAGAGAAAGGCTGCTCTGAAAACTCATGGGTGTGGACCCTACAGCTGCTCATAACCAACACAGCCAGTAGGAGTTGTGGTCTGACGACGTAGATTCACTCCTCAGTGCAAATGTGCAACACCTCCTAAAGACAACACCCCACCATCATCTGCCTCCAGCCCTTGCCTCCAACCAGTGGGCCAAGTCCCTATGCACACCCCCCTCATCCGCCCACCACAGCCCTCCATGTTGTACCCATCATCTCTCATCATTACCATCTCTCCTTGAGGTAAGCAGCTGCCTCCTGAAAATCAGATCCTTTTGTTGGTCTGGCCAGCAGTCTTTACCAGCTGCTTTGAGTATCTGGCTCTTGGTGGGATACATCACCACCGTGGAATGAGGAGTTATCAAAAGGCCTCACTGTACTCAACCTGTCCATAAACGGTGTTGCTGTCCTCTGTGTGAATAACTCCTACGTGCTGTTGCTTGAGAAATGCTGACCAACTCATCTTGCTGGATCTTAACTCAGTTGCTTGTTGATGTAGGGTGTAATGTGCCTTTGATCAGTGTGCCCCTCAATAAAAAATAAACCCTAAGATGACTTGCTCTGCCATGAGCACAGGCTGCAGGTATGTGCTAGTACCTTCCACCAGTCTTTCCAAGGTCTTGAAAAGAACAACAGTCTCTTTGACCATTACAAATCTAATGTTACTCATCTAGCTATGTCAGAACGGGGAATGATTTGCGAGCGCTGCAACCCAAGAAACCAAAGTGACTTTGTGGGCTGAAGCAAGTGTAACATTGTTGTAGAGACCATAAAACCTAACCTTGGCTGCCCCAAGTGCAGGCTGGAGTCTGGTATTCTGGCTATGAGACATTCTGTCATTCACCCTCTCCAGAGATGGTGAGGCTGTCGTAAGATTTCTGAAACATACATCTTCTTTTCCATTTTCTTTGTCTTTTTTGGTGTAGTGCAGGCTACTTGAGAAACTAGATGAAATGCTAAATGTTAGGAGTAGCAGCAGACACAACCACCATTACCTTGGGATTGATTACTGATCAGTTAGATGCCCAGAAAATCATGCTCTTACAGAATAGAATAGCTTTAGATCATCTCCACGAATCAGAGGGGAGCGTCTGTGCCATGGTAGGTACCAAGTACTACATAACACCTCACTTACCATACATGAAAAAAGTATCCACATTAAGGGTAGTGTTAAGAAGCTACATGAAACCCAGAATGGATTAGATTTCAACCTAAGTAGCACCTGATCTTGGTTGTCAGGGATATCCGGGAATTAGGAGATGAAAATCTTTGAACTAGTGGTTGCTGTAATTTTGATTGTGGTAACTTTATGTTTACTAAAACTATTAATGTGCATCATCCAATAACCTTGCACTAATAAAGGCTCTGTCTACATTTATACACTTGCTACATGTGAGAAGAATGAAGATAGCCGTGATAGACATAGTGATGAAATTAATAATGAAAAAATGAGAGTGTACAAAATTGAATTGTAAGAAGTTTTGCCTCGTGGGGAAAACGGTACTGAGAAAGCAGAATAATTTTCTGGTTAAATCTCCTGGAATAAGGTGTCCTCCTTACCATTGCTGGGACCTGGTTTACAGATAATCACAAAATCATAATCAGAAAATGAACAATGTCCACCTAAGCAGACTGAGAGTCACTACTCTTGCTGATTTCTTTTTTTTTTATTACTTTCTATTATCAGGATATACATGCATGCTATGCTTGACGCCTCTTAATTGATACATCCCTCCCTTCCTTAAAGGTTTTTTGCCAATGATGGTAAATTTTAATTCTCCTAGGTATCACTTTTGTTAAAAATAGGCCAATGGATGTACTGGTCCAGTCAAACAAAACACCTCCTATAGCACAATATGAAGCATCTGTTGTGAAAATAACAAGGATGCTCAACATTTGGGTGTCGCAAAATATAGGCACAGGAAAAGCATTTCACAATGTCTGGTCGGCCTCTTTCAACCATACGAAAGCAGCTTCTTTACACAGACGTTTGGTAATGGGCTTTAATATTTAAGGAAATTAATGAATCTTCTATACAAGTCAACAATGCCTGAGAAACTTTGTACAGCTTTTTGCAAAGGGTGTTGTCCACTATTGCTTACAAAGACTTGTCTATATTAATACATGTAGGAATAATCATGTAACCTAGAAAATATACCATAGTGGTATGAAAGATTATTGTTTTCTAGTTTATCAAATTGATGATGGTCTTTCACTTTTTCTATTATTGCTGTGACATGTTGTGCCTGTCTCTTAAAAGAAACTGACTAAATCAGAATATCAACTATGTAAACTATTCAGAACATAGCCAAAAAAACTCAAAAATCAATTGATGAAATGTAAAAGGTAGCTAGGGCATTACACAGTCCAAATGGCATGATCCAATATTCAAATAATCAAAACTTAGTGTGAAACTCAGTTTTTAGCTCACCGTTGTTTTGGACGATACACTCAAAGCTCAAGTTGTTTTTTTCATAATATATTTTATTGAGTTTTCATACCATATGGGCCGGCTTGAACCGGAAACGTAATGATACACATAATTGTTAAAAATGACATCAACTGTTCCGGTTTCCTCACCATGAATGGATTTTACACATTTGAAAATGTA
The DNA here is from genome assembly GCF_964204655.1 of Triturus cristatus. Classification (NCBI taxonomy): domain Eukaryota; kingdom Metazoa; phylum Chordata; class Amphibia; order Caudata; family Salamandridae; genus Triturus; species Triturus cristatus. Next base: position 567,762,124 of record NC_140588.1, read on the forward strand.
AAGACAGACAAAAGTCCAACGGAATATAACATTTCGTATCGAAAACAATTGTTCTTGGTCCCATTCCCATCCCTTTTATTAAGGGCCCTGATCTAAAATGTGTAACTTTGATTGTGTGCAAATGACCTGCTTTCATCCTCCAATCGCTGTTCTGATGAATTATGGGGTTCCAGTGTTAAACCCCGATAATCTGCCCATCTCTGCCATATTTTACTATGTTTTTGTGGGCAGTCGCATGCCTTAAATAGGGGGAATTCTAGGCTCATATTAAAGTCCTCTGCCTTCCAGAGTCTTGCTATGACTCTTTTTGCTAAGGTTAGGCCAAGGAAGAGTAGATGTCACTTGTATCTATTCCTCCCTATGCCCTCGGTGCAGTGTAGTAGTGCAAGCTTGGGGGAGATCTAGGGAATTCCCAAGCCAGCACTTATGTTAAGCAAGGCTTACAGTGCAGGGTGAGGCGGTGCTCGATGTGGTGCTGGCAGGTTGTGGTAAAAGCGACCGAGCCGATTAGCGGGAGCTGGCGTCGGTCGGCCCAGACAACTGCGTGGGACGAGGCGTGCATCGTGAAACTTATGAGTGATGCCCCCAACCACGATGTGGTCACGGGTGTCGAAGTCAGCAGCGATGGCGTCGTGAGACCAGGATGGCGAAGTGAAGCGAGGCGGTGCGGAGTGCTGTGCCCACAAGTCACGGTGCAAGCAGCTGCTCGGTGGCGGCAGCAGCGTTTGTCATCGTAGGTGAGACCAGGATTGCGGTGCGAGATGCGGACAGTGCCTTTTGAGGAGCTGTCAGGACACATAGCCAGCAACGGAGTCGGTTGCGTTTCCCTTCTCTGTGGCAACAGAAACAGCGTTTCCAGAAGCAGTACCCAGAGATTGGTGAAGTCTTTGTAGTCCCAGAGACTTCAGAACAGGAGGCAAGCTCTACTTCAGGCCCTTGGAGATAATCAGCACAAGTAAAGAAAGTTCAGTCAAGTCCTTTCACTGCCCAAAGCAGAAGCAGCAACTGCAGGCCAACCCAACAAAGCAACAAGATAGCAAAGGGGCAGTACTCCTCCTGGCAGCTCTTCTTCTTGGCAAGTCTCCTTCACTCCAGCGAGTTCTAAAGTTCTGGGGTCTGGGCCCCAGTATTTATACACAAAATCACTTTGTTCTCTCAGGCAGAGAGTATCTGTGCTTAGTCCAAGCCATTTCTGTCCTCTATGGCCCAGCTTCCTGGCAGGTGGTGGAGACAGCATTGTTCAAGGTGCTCCAGCGGAAAATGGCAAATTTACATATCCTCCCTGCGTCACAGACCCGTCATCACACTTACTCATTCACACACGCAATCATTGGTGGGGCCCATAACACCAACACTCACACGTCTCACTCTAGTCTGCACACAGGAGGAAAAGAAGCGCTGGACATGTGGGGGTACCTTGTTACCTATCGGGAGAAATTTCTTTACATTATATACATTATATACATCAGTACATTTAGAATCCTAACTTTAACATCAAGGCGGGGGCGTGGCCAAGCCGCGAGCTAAGATGGCCGCACGGCGTTGAAGCTCCGCCATCGACCCGGCGCAAACCCTGCTTTCCTCGCCCTCCTGATGCGGGTGCGGGACGCCAGACACCGCCGCTGACCCTACTACGGCCCCGGAGTGCGCTGGGATGCAGAACGGACCTCCCGGGCCACGGGGGTGCCCGGCGACGACCACATTATCCTGAGGCCTAAGATGGTGGGCTGATCCGGGGATGGGGGACGCGAGTGCGAGGAAGGCGGCCGGCCGAGAGACAGGTACCCGGGGGGTTCAGGGGGGGGGGGGGGGCATTGAGCACCGTGGTGCTGTCTGGCGGGGACCCGCTTCTCTCCCTGTGCCGTTGCGGACCGGAGGACGACCGGGCGCTCGGCTCTTGCCTTGCGCTCCGGGCGCGGCCTCGCTCGTTATCTCCTCCCTGGGGCCCCGGGCTAATTCGGTCGGGGGGCCTGGGAGGGGTGGCGAGACGGCCTGCTAGCGGTGGGGGGGGGGGCGGTTGGGGCCCTTCGCTGGGCCTGGCACCCGGGCTGTCTCTGCCTCGATCCCTGGGCCCTCTCTGGGTTGGCCATGTGCTCCGCGGCCGGTTTGTGCGTTCCTCCCTTGCCCCTTCCGGCGGCCTCGAGTCGCGGCTGCTGACTACATCGCGCTGGTGCACTTGATGTTCCTTTGTGACCCTGCTGGCTCCATGGAGTTGTGACCCTTGCCTGCTGCACAGTGAGGTCGAGATCTGTCCGGTGCCGGTGGGCCCAACAACGCCCGTGGTCCAGAACAGCTTGGCTAAGGATTGGCCTGCGCCATTGGACTGACGCTCCATCGCACCGGCGCCTCCCCTGCTCTACACACGACTGGCTGGTGGCCGTCTGGCGGTTGTGGGCATGGGTCGCAAATACCCCAAACAGAAAACGCTGCAGTTTGAGAGACTGTCTGAGCAGCCCGCGGGAAACCACCCTGACATGCCGGACCCGGCCGGTGGAGCGACCGGCGGCTCGACGGCCCGTGCCCCGTCCCCGGACTGGCTACAGGAGATGCGCGCCGGCTTCAGGGCCCTGGATGGTCGCTTTGACGCCCTAGATAAGACTCTGGAAACTATGGGGGCCAAAATCCAGGCCCACGACAAGCGTTTGGGAGAGGCTGAGGCCCGGATCTCTGCAGTGGAGGATAAATCGGTGCAGGAGATCAAAAGGGTGGACAGATTGGAGCGCATATTGAAGGAAGTGGCCAGCAAAAACGAAGATTTGGAATAGCGCAGTCGGCGCAACAATGTGCGCATTATTGGGGTTCCGGAGTCCACGGCCACGGGCAGGCTTGATGTTTTTGTTGAACAACTGTTGGCTGATATCTTTGGGAGAGACTCCTTCACTCCTGGCTTCGTGGTGGAGCGTGCTCATCGCTCCCTGGGGCCGAGACCTAACCCGGGGCTTCCGCCTCGCCCGCTGATTGCCCGCATTATGAACTTCCGAGACCGCGACACTGCCTTGCGGCTTGCCAGAGAGAAGGGCGAGATTACCTGGCAGGGCTCAAGACTCTCATTCTACCAAGACTTCACCGCCATGGTCCAGGAGGCCAGGCGTAAGTATGCGGGGGTGAAGGCGGCGCTCCGGAACCTGGGCCTTAAATATGGCATGCTCTATCCGGCCCGGCTCCGGGTCGAGGTTGATGGCCGAGCTCGGCTATTTGACAATCCCGCTACGGTGCAGGATTTTTGCCGTACCTACAAGCCGCGCAGAGGCCCGCCGGGGGGGGATGAGGGTGGACGGTCTCCCCCTGGTAGTGGGTCTGCGGGCAGCCAGGACCTGTTCTCGACCTCCGGTGTCGGCTGAGACGGCGCCCGTCACCGAACTTTGCACTGTTAGACTTTGGTTATTGAGGGACGTATTAACATTTGGAGTATATTTGTGCTGCAGCGCTGGGTGGATTGCGGATCGTTGTCACCCCCCTTTGGTTGAAACCGATGGGACCGTTTTTTGTTGCGATGCTCTGCTTTCTACTGTTTGGTTACACTTGGTATTACTGTCTAGAGCTATGTTCTTTTTTTCCAGGATTGGGGTTGCCTCACGTTTGCGTGGTTTGGCTGGGTGGGGGGAGGGGGGTAGGGGTAAGCATTTTTGATTCTTCTAATATGGCTATGTGTGAACGAACTTTATTGATACACGGTGACATCCCGGTTTTGTTGCTCCCATTACTTGCTGACTGGCATCAATGGCCCACTTAGGTTTGAATGAAGCTCCTCTCAATCTATCGTTAATGACTTGGAATGTCCGGGGCCTGAACAACCGGAGTAAATGCAAACAAATACTGCACTACTTAAATCGGCACCGGGTGGACATTGCTTTTCTTCAAGAGACTCATCTGCACGCTCCAACGACCTCCCGCTTTGCAGCTTCCTGGGGCGCTCACCGATACTTTGCCAATTTCAGTAATTACGCCAGAGGCACTGCGGTGCTGATCCATAAGAGAGTCCCGTTTCAGTGCCAGACGTTTCTGGGAGACAGGGAGGGGCGCTACTGTATTGTAAAGGGGGTTTTGATGGGCCATGTTGTCACTCTTGTCTGTGTGTATGCCCCCAACACTGATTCCCCTGACTTTTTCCATGCGCTTGCGGCCCAACTGGTAACCCTAGCGCCGGCTGGCGTCCTGCTGGGCGGCGACCTAAACATGTTACTGGATGTGGGGCTGGATAGCACCTCTGGGGCCACAGATTCTAAGCCTAGGGCAAGGTGCGCATTCCAGGACCTTTGCCGTCGGTTCTCACTGACGGATATATGGCGCAGGCGAAACCCGAACACTACTGACTACACACACTTTTCAGGACAACACAACACTTGGACCAGAATTGACTACTGGCTCCTCTCCCCGGGCCTGTCCCCTTGGTTCCGCGCGTTGAGGACGTTCCCGAGAACGTACTCGGACCACTCCCCAGTCCTACTTGGCTTAGACGTTCCTCGTCCTGAGGGTTTTGAGCGGCAGTGGCGTTTCCCTGGGAGGGCGCTATTGGATGACCTTTTTGTACATGAGGTTTCCGAGGCGATAGAGGACTACTTCACCATAAATACTGGCTCAGTGGACTCGTGGGCAGTGCTCTGGGATGGGTTCAAGGCATATATCAGAGGGGTTTGCATAGCTAAGCACGCGGGGGTCCTGAAGGTATTGCGTGCAACAATAACACAACTGGAGACACAGCTAGACGCGCTAGACACTGAGGCGCAGCAGGCACCCTCTGACGAGGTATTTACCAGGCGCTTACGCCTGTTGTCCGACTTCTGGGAGGCCGCGGACAGGGAGATCCTTTATTTGGGGAAATACCAGGTTGCACGTAGGTATGGAGAGGGGGACAGGCCAGGGCGCACGCTAGCGCAGGCCTTACGACCACCATACAGCAAGTCCCTGATCGCCGAGGTGCGGGGCACGGATGGTGAGCTCCGCACAACGCCCGCTGAGATCCGGGACGAATTCCTGGCCTACTACACAGATCTATACACCACCAAGTTGGGTGACTCCGCGGCCGCTCGTGCGGCCTATCTATCGGAAATCGCTCTTGTGTTCCTGGATAGGGGCATGCAGGAGTTCATGGCGGAACCTATAACGGTGGCGGAAGTGCGGGGGGCGATCAAAGTGCTTCGGGGCTCTTCAGCCCCGGGCCTTGATGGCTTCTCCGCTGACTTTTACAAGGCCTTTTCTGATCTGCTGGCGCCCAAGTTAATAGAGGTGTATGCGGCGGCCTTGGAGCGTGGCTCCCTCCCGTCTACTCTGAGTGAGGCAGTCATTGTGCTGCTCCCGAAGCCGAATAAGGACCCGACGTTGTGTGGGTCGTACAGGCCCCTCTCCCTCTTAAACACTGCCTATAAGATCTTGGCCAAGATAGTAGCCAACAGGCTTTCCCAGCTGATGGAATTCATTATATCGCCCGCACAGTCTGGCTTTGTCCCCCGCCGCTCGACGTCGCTGAATTTGCGTACGCTGTTCACGGTTCTGCACAGAATTAACCCGACCACACCGGCTGCAGCGATCCTCCTAGACACCGAAAAAGCGTTCGATTCTTTAGAATGGCCTTTCTTTCTTTCCGTCATGGAGCGCATGGGCATGCCTGCGAACTTCCTGGCGACTGTCAGACTTCTCTATAGTCGCCCTACGGCCCGTTTGCGTCTCAACGGCATGCTATCTCGCCCATTCTCGCTCACGCGCGGTACGCGGCAGGGTTGCCCGCTTTCACCGCTCTTGTTTATTTTGGCTATGGACCCCCTGATTCGGCATTTCCAGGAGCGGCACCTCCACAGGGGTCTCCAGTTTCGGACGGGCCCATTGCTGGCCTCTCTCTATGCCGATGACACAATCCTGTATGTCAGGGAGCCGCAGGCCAACCTTGCCCCCTTGATACATGAAATCCTTCGTTTCGGTAGCCACTCGGGTCTGGGCATAAACTGGCATAAGTCCATCATCTTTCCATTGACTAGTGGCACCTCCCCATGGCAGTGTGAGTTCCCTCTGGAGTGGTGCCCGGACTCGGTGCGGTACCTGGGCATACAAATACATCTGAGCACGGACAAAATCATCCGCCTCAACTATGGCCGCGCGATTGCGCGACTGGAGACTCAGGTGGATGGGTGGCTGCGGCTCCCGCTCTCTATGTCCGCTAGGATAGCTATTCTTAAAATGATAGTGCTCCCCAAATTTTTGTATCTTTTCAACAATATCCCTATCCCTCTGACCCGGACCTTTTTCCGCACCCTGCGGTCCCTCATGATTAGACTGGTCTGGGGCGGGAAACACCCCCGGATCCGCTGGGCGACTCTCACACTCCCACAGGATCGAGGTGGCCTTGGAGTGCCTGATTTATATTTATACTACCTAGTCGCTCAGTGTGCACATGCCTATGCCTGGTATCACCCTGATGCTCGGATCCCATTCCTTCGCCCAGAGGCGGACTTTGTCCTCCCGGGTCGCTTGTCGGCGGTGTTGCCCAGAGGTGTCCCCAGAGACCCAATGGACATTCAAACGGTATCTACCACCAGCTGGGCGTGGAGCAGGCTCTCGCGCTATTTGGCTCAGCCTCTGCTGTATTCTTCTTCCCTCCCGATACCCAACCCTGGGCTGTTACCGGGCACGGATGAAGCACTGGTGCAACGAACGTTGACGAAATTTGACCTCACCAGGATCGGGGACTTATACCCGGGTGGGCACATTTTCTCAGCATCGGAGGACGCGCGATTCAGTGATGCTACATTCATGGACCGGTTCGTTCTTCGCCGGCTCTATTGCGCCGCCCGGGCGGAGATTAAGGGATTTCCCCTCGAGCCGACCTCCTTGGAACCCCTCACCACCCTGATTGACGCCGATACGGGGGCACATATTGTTTCCAAGCTGTGCAGGGCGTGCGCAGCACGGGTCCCCTGTACGGACGATCGTGCGCGGGAGGAATGGGGAACAGACCTGGGTAGGCCTATCACGGACGAACAATGGACGGCATGTTGCAAGGTCACCGACACGGTGTCACTGAACAGTCGTCACAAACTCCTACACTATAAATTCCTACGCCGTTGGTATATGACCCCTGTTAGACTCCATGCCATTGATCCCGCGCGGCCACACACCTGCTGGAAATGCGCTACACCGCATGCCGATTTTGCACACATGTCTTGGACGTGTCCGAGACTACAGACATTCTGGACACAGGTTCACAAGATCCTAGAAGAGATGCTAGAGCTTACACTGGTTCCCACTCCTGAGGTCGCACTGTTGGGGTATAGCGTCAATTTCCCAAAGAATGTCCGTAAATTGGCCTCTCTGGGGCTTCTCCTGGCCAAGAGGGAGATAGCAAGGCACTGGGGGAGGAAGACAGCTCCCACGTCCAAGACGTGGCTTACGGCCATGGCTTTCTGTAGCACGAATAGCGAGATCTACTCCAGTCTCCTCCCCACGATAGCGCGTCCTAGGGACATCTGGGGCCCTTATAAAACGTACATTGCAGGCTTACCTGGCTCGACCCCGCCATCCCCGAATCCCGGAATAGCTCCCACTGGAGTGGGGTAGGTTGTAACAACCAATGTTACGCAGATGTAGTGGTCCTGGGAGGGTGCGGACGCAGGGATATTTAACTCCTGGGGTCAGGTACGGTGCGCCACATGGCGTTTTCCCATGTTCGAGATATGAGCAGGGGTGGAGGGTGGCTTTAGTGCCCTAGAGACAGAGCACGGGTCAGAGATCCCCCTGGTTCAGGTTCGGGCAGGTGTCGATGATGGATTGGTAGATGGGGTCTTGTTGTCAGTTGCATTGATGATGTGGTATTGTTTATCTAAGAACCGGAAGTGTCACACAGTGGCTACTGATTTGCTTTTTGTTGCTTGCACAGCCGTAAACTTTGTATTATTGGATTTGCCTAATTTCAATAAAAAAATTCAAAAAAAAAAAAAAAAAAAAACTTTAACATCAAGGCACTCCACCACTTGGTCGATGGACCAATTAGTTGGACTGGTTGATGGTGATTTAGAACCAGCTAAAACATATTTAAAGCTTCGGAACCTTTCAATTAACTCTCAATACCTTATTAAAGAATCACAAACTCATTTCTTATTAATCAAAGTTTAGTTTATCTAAATTAGTTCACTCTGTGTTGGCGTATTCAGGATTACAGTCCATATCATATTTCTATTGAGCGATTTCCAATCTTTGATCTTGAACATAAATTGACATAACACTTATATTTACCTAAATTTGAATATTGGCGACCACCTCCAGAAGAACCCGTCAACCCACAGCAATAATCAAAATCCCTTCAGATGGAGTCGTCCTTTTATAATGAAAGAAAACTCAGGTAAGTCCAGGAAATCTCCTTCAGCACGATGCAGTCCCCACGATTTAGCTAAGGGACCAGGCGATCGCGCCAACGAACCAACAATCCAGCAAATCGACTCTCCACACCAACAGCCGCCGACAGCGAAAATCATAATACCACCCCCTCTTCCATATCCCTCTCTTTTATACTCGTTTCCTCCTTACTTTTAGGATAATGCTCAACAATTTAGGGGTATAAAGTGTTCGGATTGGCTAAACCCTCTGAAAATTGCAAGTCTCTTCAATATTCCCATGTTTGCCTGTTTCCCATGAGACCGGGTATGACATTTCTCAATTGTATTCTTTTTGGTAGTTTCACAGGCAAATGTTCTGAAGTAACAACATGTAAGCTTTCTTGTACAGGTCTCTCATTGTCCATCGGTCAATCACACTAGTTCTTATCTTGGCAGTCTTCCATGTTCCTATCCTTGACAAGGAACATCTCGTTTCTCGTCGGAGGTCGCTTGGAGATCTTCAGAGCCATCCGAGTCTGCACAGTAGACATTGCGCTCACATGATGGTGGCCACTTCCGAACTCCATTTTAAGTACTGCGGCCTAGTAGGCCTGAATGCCAACTTAAGCAAAAACAAACATAACAGTAATTAAGATGTAGAAAGGAAGATTCTAGTGTTAAACCCACTCTAATCCCAATATATATTAGTATTTGCCTAGCTTGCAGCATTATTTAAAGCAATAATACTCACCATTCTGCAGCAGTGTAAGCACAAACCATCAGAAAAGCAACATGAATCATGCAATTCTCTATTTCAACACATCTTAAGGTTAGTTTGCGTACCACAGTTCATCATTTAATTAGTTGCCATGCAATTAGCATTTTAGTCCCACGTGTATCTCGTGTTTATTAAGGTGCACTTGTAGATTAATTATACCACTCCACACAATTAGTACAAGTTAATATTTAGAATGATTACGTAATTAATATTTCATGCAAAAATAGAGGAGGTATACAAAATTTTGATTCACCTGCTCCATCAATCCCCCCTTTGGTGATTTTTAACATCACCACAAATCCCAATAAATGTCAAAAATGTTCGCGGAAATGATTACTCAGTTCCCTTACATTTTGTTACGTTACATCATAGTATCTCCCATCTCATCTTCTCTTGTTTTCTTGTACATGTTCTCTTTCCATTCGTCTAGCTCTATATCTCCTACTTCTCTTTCACTTATTTCCTTCTCTTTTCTTTTCCCAATTTCTCTTTTTAGTCTACTTTGTAATTTTCTTCTTTTTACACATACACACCCTAATCTTAAGATCAGTATCAGTATTACCACACAAGTCACTGGCATCAGTATTTTACCTACAAATGAACTACCTAATTTTGTTAATAAACCCTTTATAGTAGAAAACCCTTTACGAAGCTTCTCCCAAACACTTTCAACCTCCAATGGAACAATTTCCTCATGCAAATCAATTATATTCTTAATGTATTTCTTTAAATTTTGGCTCTCGTCAGGAATGTAAGTACAGCAATGTTGTACCTTCAGCATTCCACAGACTCCTCCCTCTTTGGCTAATATAATATCAAGGGCAAGTCGATTTTGCATTATCATGGCTCTCATGGCAACCATTTCGGTATTTACCATTAAGAACCCTCCAGCTGTGCTTGTCGATAAGCGATCCACAACTGTAGACAATTTTCTAATTTTATGTGCATTCAGAGATATTCCAACGGCTGGTATCAGTGCTTAAAAAATATCCCCTACGGGGGCGTGGCTTGCGGCCGTGAGCAATGGCCGCCACCTAGAGAAGCTCCGGGGACACAGTACTCTCCCCGATCGATCCGGGCATTAATCCGGCATCAAAATCAACCTAAAGGGCATACATCGGCATCCGGAAGGCGCTGGGGATCCGGTCACGGCCTCGGCGCGGCAATATTTAAATCCAAAAAAACGATTCGGCGGCGGCGCGAGGCGGGGCCTGGCTGTACGTGAGGAGCCGGGGACTCGCCTGGCCTCTGAGTCCGGCGAAGCGGCACTCTGCCTCCCCACGGCGCCCGGAAGCGCGCTACGAAAATCAGGTAACTGAGCTCGGCTGGGGCGGCGGGGAGTGGCACAAGCGGCGGACGCTCTCCCCCCCCCCCTGCTCTGGTGACTCGGGTGGTGCTGCACCGCCCGCCCTGGACCGGCTGAGGGCGAGGCAGGGGCGGAGAGGAGAGAAATAGGTGCACATGGTGGGGGGAAAGTAAACCCCAGCACAGAAGACCGGAAGGATCGCCGGATAACAGGGCCGCGGGGCCCCAGTGGAGAGGTGCCCCGAGGCAGGGGTGGGGGCCCGGCGACGACCAGATCAGTGGAACGGAAAACGGGGGCAGAGGAGCCAAAGGAGGCGTGGGCAGTCGGAGAGGGCCCTTGATTGCCGTCTCGAAGACCCTGCTGTGACGCTCCGCCGCCTGGGCATGCTGAACGGTGAGGAGCTGGACGGCGGCGCTGACTCAGGGAAGAGAGCCCCCTGGGGTGGTTGTGCAGAGACCCACAGCCTCGGAACCATAGCGGGTGCTGGGGCAGCGGGAAAACCGACAAGCCGCACACGGAAACCCTACCCCGTGGCAGGCGGCGGCGATTACCGTCTGCGACAGAGCTTCTCGCGGAAACATGGGAGGCAGGGGCCCGCGCGCGAACGCCCAGGGCAAGCTGGAGAAATACACCTACGCGAAAGAAACGCCGGCTTCCATGTCCAACAAAGAGATGCAGGAAAAAGCACCGAACCAAGGAGAGGCGAGTAAGGTGACACTTGAGGACATCATGACCGCGCTTTCTCAGGTCCAGTCTACGGTGGGCACCATATCAACCGATGTTTCCTTCCTGAGAGCCGACTTTCAAAAGAAGGCGGCACGAGTTGCGGAGGTGGAGCAAACGACGATAAATCCTTGGTTGGTGACACCACAGCGCTGCTTCGGAGGGTGACACACCTTGAAGCTGAGAACAAAACTATGGCGACTAAGCTCGATGATCAGGAGGGACGCTCCCGCCGCAATAACGTCCGCATTACGGGCCTTCCCGAGAGTGAAGGGGGTCAGGCCATGGATCTATACGTTGAAGACCTTATTAAGACACGACTCCAGCCGAGGGGATTATCATCCTTCTTCTCGGTCGAGCGGGCACATAGGGTGCCGGGTGGTCGGCCTAAACCAGGGGCACCCCCCAGGCCGGTGCTGGCACGCATCTTTAACTTTCGTGGCAGAGATGCAATTTTACAAACTGCAAGAGTGGCCCCACCAATTGGGGTGCAAAACTCACTCATCTCCTTTTTTCCGGACTTCACAGATGCAGTAACAAAGCGCCGCAGAAGCTTCCTTGAGATAAAAAAGGATCTCCGAAAAAAGGGCATTCCCTACTCAATGATAATTCCGGCGAAACTGAGAGTGGTAGCTGACGGAAAAACGTGATTTTTTGATCGCCCGGAGGAAGCCCGAGAGTGGCTTGAGGGGTGGCGACAAGTGGAAGGACGTCAGAGACCAAACAAACATCAGCAACGGCGACGAGTGGAAGAGACCTCCGAGGGTCACAAGCAAGCACGAGAAAGAAGCACGACGCGGGAGGCAGAGACGGAGAAATGAGAGGAGGCACCGTGGAACTTGCATACCTAAGCACGCAGAGACAAACACTGGGGGTGGAGGGGGGCTGCCCGGATTGTTGGCCGGTGGGGGTCGCAAAAGATCTTCTATGCATGAGGAACGGGCGGGCGAGGACAAGCCGATGCAGGGACTCATGGCGGCTTCAGACCAGTCTCGATTAACACTGGCCCTAAGGAAGGGGATGAACTGTGGTGAACACCGGACTTCTCACCCCCGACACACAAGTACTGTTACTGGGAGCGGGTGTAAAGCGCTCTGCAAACTTGGGGTGGCGGGTAGTTGTAAGTCCGTCTAGCAGGAAGGCAAGGTGGGGGGTGGAGGGTTTGGTTGTAGTGTTTTGGTTTGGTTCTATGTGTTCACGTTTTGTATGCAGGCACTTGAAAATAATATGTCCTCACGTAAGAATGGTAGAGTCTCCTTACACAAATATCCGTCCCAATGACTATGCGTCCTAATGATTAAGACAATGTCACAAGCGCAGTCTACAGAACCAGGGCAGAGATCAGATACAGGGGATAGATCCCTCACACTAATGACGTGGAATGTACGTGGTCTAGGAGATAAAATTAAGCGGGGTCTTGTGTTGCAGTGTCTTAAGCGAAGCTCCCCAGATGTGGTCCTACTGCAAGAAACGCATCTCACTGGGAGTGCATGTCAAGCGTTAGATAGATGGGGGTTCAGGATGGTGGCACACTCTGAGTTCACGTCGGGATCTAGAGGGGTATATTGGTACGTAAACAATCGCCACTTAAAATACATAAAACAAAGACAGACACGAGTGGCCGCTTCGCGGCGCTGATGGGTCAATGGGAGGGGCACTCTATCAATATAGTGTCGGTGTATATTCCCCCGGCGCTACAGGCAGTGGCGTTTCTGGCCCTGAGTGAATTCCTCCTTGATCTCCCGGAGGGGGGGCTACTGATTGGGGGGACTTTAATGACAGGGTGGACGGAGATAGGGATCGGCACCCTGTGAGGGAGCGGGTGGTGGGGGGGTCCCGACTCGGCGGATTTCTGGAGGCAATGGGGCTAGTGGACACCTGGCGACATCAACATCCCATGGCGCGTCAGTACACTTTCCACTCTGCGGTGCATAATAGCTTATCACGAATTGACCACTTTATGGCCTCCTCGGAGAGTCTCAGACAGGTAGACTCAGTGGACATCCGGCCCAGAGGCATATCAGATCACTCGCCCGTGGTCTTAACATACAAGTATCACCAAGGGGGAAGGCGGCGAATATTCCCCATATTTCCGGGTTACTTGAGAGTTCCCAAGATTATGAAATCCATACACAAAGCTACAAAGCAATACTTCGGGGATAATGTCGGGACGGTCCAATCCCCGTCCACCCTCTGGGAGGCCTATAAAACAGTGCTCCGGGGGCAAGCTATCTCGGATATCCCAGGCTATAAGAAAGAACAGCGTAGAGAACTCACTGCCCTAGAATCTGAGCTACAAAAGGCGGATACACAACATTCGCGGGACCCGACTCCTGATACGGCCCACGCCCTACGCCTACAACAACACTTATATAGGGAACATCTGAGGGAGGTGACTGAACGTGGGCTGGCAACAACAAGACACAAAATATATGAGACCGGAGATAAAGCAGGGAAACTGTTGGCGTGGCTCGATAAGAAGGAAAGGGATAGATAATGGATAACACAGCTCAAAATGACAGATAATGCAATGAACGCCGACCCACGAGCCATAGTACACAGGCTGGTGCAACACTTTCAGCAGGTGTAGACGACACAGTCAAAGATGACAATGGAAGAGGCATTGACATAAATCCGGGATATAGAGATGCCCAAGCTCGTCCCAGAGACAGCCCTCGCGTTGGAGGCGGACTTGACAACGGAGGAGCTACAGGTAGCAATTGGCTCCTTACAGACGGGAAAAGCGCTGGGACCTAATGGAATCCCCGTAGAGCTCCATAAAAATTTGGCAGAGACGGTGGCCCCGCACCTACTGAATATGTACCGGGATAGCTTGATAAAGGGAGAACTCCCGCGGGATCAACGTGTGGCCACAATAGTGGCGATCCCCAAGCCGGGGAAGCCCCCAGAAGACTGTACATCATATCGCCCCATTTCCTTAATTAATGCAGAGGCTAAAATATTAACGAAGGTCCTGGCGTTGCGGCTCACTCCGATTCTCACGACCCTGGTTCACCCGGATCAATCGGGGTTTATGCCTAATAGGAACACGGCGCTAAATCTGAGGCGACTACATGGAGTGATGGCCCGTGTACCTTATCTTCAGGAACCAGCGGTTATCCTGTCATTGGACACCCGTATGGCGTTCGATATGGTGGAGTGGCCCTTCCTATTTGCGGTCTTGACACACTTAGGGTTTGGCCCACGGTTTTGTGCGTGGGTAAGCCTACTCTATACAAAGCCGATGGCCCATGTAACGGCTAATGGACACATATCCGAGGACTTCCCACTGTCCCGAGGCACGAGGCAGGGCTGTCCGCTGTCACCATTACTGTTTGCACTGGTGTTGGAGCCACTGGCGGCATGGATCAGGTGGGAGCCTTAAATACGTGGACTGAGATGGACGGCAGACTGGGAAGATCGCATTTCGCTATATGCGGATGACGTTCTGCTTTACCTGGCCTCCCCTAGGCGCTCCATCCTGGTGCTTCTCAATTTGTGTGACCAATTTGGCCGCGCATCAGGCTACACTATCAACTGGTCCAAGTCAATACTTTTCATACTCCGAGGCCCGCCGCCACAGCTCCCGGAGGATTGCCCATTGCATTACTCGGTAGTGGGATTCCGATATTTGGGAATCTACATCACTCCGGATCCCGAAGAATTTTTTAAGCAAAATCTTTTGCCTCCCCTGGACCGTCTAAAAAGAGATGTCACCCATTGGGGGACTCTCCCCCTAACGCTGCTTGGGAAGGCAGCGCTTTTTAAGATGATGGCGCTGCCTCGATTTTTGTACGCCCTCGAAAATACGCCATACTCAGTGCCGCCTGCGTATTTCAAGTACATCGCGGCACAAGTCGCGGGGCTAATGTGGGGGAGCAAACCGGCGCGCATCGCACAACGCAAGATTAACAAAGGGTGGTTTGATGGGGGCATTGCGCTTCCGGACATCCAGCTATATTATTGGGCGGCGCACATGAAAGTCATTAATCAATGGGTACACGCTACACAGGCGAATCCCGCCTATAAGGCAGACAGAAGTGGGTTTGGGGCGGAAGGCATGATGTGCGCACTATATAACAGAAAGCGCACACCGATGCTATTCGGACCCACTAGGTTGACGGTTGACATCTGGCACATAGCGCATGCTAAAATGGGATGGGCAGGAAGGATAACACAGCTCACCCCTCTGTGGGTGACACAGCGGTTGGGCGGCTTGGGACACTGCAAGGGCTTTGACAAGTGAGATGCAATTGGAATATCTACAGTGGGTGACATGTGGCATAAGGGAGGGGTAGCCACGTTCGAGCATCTTAGGGCGCATTATGACCTGGCGCCCTCTGAACGCTTTAGGTACCTGCAGATTAGACATGCGCTGCGGGCGGCCATTCCGCCGGGCACAGAGGTCCCTGAAGCCACCCCCCTGGAGGATAGGCTTTTGACAGATTGCATGTATAAACGAGCCCTTTCCTTCACATATAGAAAGATAGTGAACAACCTCCCGGACCCTCACAGGGCACTCAGGGAAAAATGGACACGAGAGGTGGGCGATTTCGACGAATATGAATGGCAAGAGACACTAGCATCACCGCGGGAGGTGAGGATACCGTCCAGACTTAAACTGGTACAATTAAAAATCCTGCATAGAGCTTACTACACTAGATGTGTCCTACACACAATAGGGTCGGCACCACATCCGTATTGCCTGAGAAGTTGTGGGGAGGAGGGCACTCTCCTCCATATCCTGTGGGAATGTCCCAGGATAGCAGAATATTGGGTAAAAGTGATGAGGACTATCTCACAAGTGGTGGAAATATCACTGTTGCCCGAGCCTAGAAGATGCATTCTAAATGTGTGGGAGCCAAATGACCTCACCCGCCCTGCGCAGGAGTGGGCAACAATGGGGATAATGGTGGCAAAGCGCAACATCGCACAAAAGTGGGGAGCGAAAGAGACACCGTCATTGGCAGTCTGGTGTAGGGATCTTGATTTGGCTATGGTGGCAGAGAAAGCAGTATTTGTAAATAGGGGTTGCCCCCGGGAAATGGATTAAGATATGGGGGGTATGGAATAAATACAGGGGAAACATTTGTGAACCCCCTGAGATTGAAGTAGAGGAGGACTCAGACAATGAAAACGGAGGAGAGTTGGAAATGTAATATGAGGACACTTGCCAGTTTAAAGAAATGTTTGCGATTTTATAGTAACAAGTGCCACAATGTTCATCAATGCAAAGGTAATGATTACATGTATTTGCTCAATTATGTCCGAAATGTATATGCCTTGAGCAAGAAAATAATAAAAACAGTTTACAAAAAAAAAAAATATCCCCTACAATTTATGACCAACTTTCCCTCCTTCTACGTGTTAGTTGTCTATCTATTTTGTGCGAACTGTCCTCTCCCCTTCCCACATGAAATATTTTTGGGAAGACCAGGCCTAGGTAGCATGTACCATACCAGTGGTCCGGTAACCTATAATAAGCCCTGTTCCCACAGATGTAATATATTCCAGGGAATACCGGATCATTTCCTCCTTTAAATCCCCATCCTCCCATGATTTTATATACATCATGGCATTCACTTGCACCTACAAAATAATTACCATAAACAGTGTTATGTCTACTGATGCACAATTTCCCTCTCTGAAGCCAATCCAAGGCCATTGCAGGATTTGTTTCTCCCTTCAAATGGTTTTCCTTTTCAGCATCCCAAAATGTTGTTTCCATCTTTTCACCAGACACCTTTCTTTGCATCTTAATTTTCCTCTCTTCTACCATGTTCAAGACATTTTTTTCTTCTTTTCTCAAACTACAAGTAAGATTATTCTTAAACACTTCTTCTAACGTTAATTCTCTAGTTTCTAAGAAAAATTCACCTAAAATTCTGCCAGGAATCACCTTATTTAGTTCAGGGACTACAGGTATCTGTGAGAAAACATTATCTACATCAGTATAATAATACTCTAATTTCCCTGTTCCATAAAACAAGCTTGCTAATACACTACAAGTTATCCCATATGTCAAAGGAAGGTGATGATAGGTGACACCTTCTGACACCGATGCAGGTAACTGCATACAAACATAGCAATCTCTAACTTCCATAGTCTTTACATATTCATACAGCAACTTTGAAAAAACATTATTAGAAAAATCATTTATAGACCTATCCTTGTGGAAATCTGTTCTACCTACCAGTTTAGTAACATGGATATCATAAACCTCTTCTCTATTAGTCCTGTTTTCAGTGTGGTTTTCTACCCTTTAAAACGTCACCTTAAATGAAATCGTTATTGCTAATATAATCCATAGAAGCATTAGTAATCCTGTACAACAACAACACACTTTGCACCATCTTCGGAAAAACCCACATGTAAGTTTTCTACCTTCTATGTTTGCCATTTCGGAAATGATCAGTGTCTTTTGACTTAGCCTCTTTTCATTCACAACTTAATTTTCTCTAAACCTAAGGCTTTGGGGTCTACTTGGTTCTTTCAGTTACTTGTCTTCCAGTGTTTTAAATTCTCTGCGTCTTTCTTTGTCACTTCAATCCGTGCATGGATCGTCTTTGTCTCCGTTTTCACAATCTTGGTTCAGAACTTCCTGATCATCCGTCTCTTCTCTGATATCAGATAAGATAACTCTCAGGATTTCCGAATCTTCTTCTTCTTCAACCACTTCCGGTATAGTCACTCCTAGACTTCCTTGGCTGTCTGCTTCCTCTTGTATATCAGGAAGTGCCACATTCGTCCACTCTGGTGACTTGTACTTCTGGTTGGGTTTCTTTATTCTCCTCTCTCTTTTCAAGTGTGCCTGAAAAGTGTCTTCTGATTTCTCTTGACTAGACACTTCATTCACTTGTTCAGCGTTAGGAAATCTTACTCTCGTTAGTCTGTATCTTAATCTTTTAAGTTTATTAGGCCAAATTTCCTCTTTCAACGGTCTTTTCAATCTGTTCCCCTTCTCACCTCGCTCTGTTTCCAAGCCCTTTTCCTAAAGATTCGTCCTCCTTGGCCTTTTCCTTCACCTTCTTCAGATTATGTATCGGTTTGACTTTTACTTTCTTTCGATTTTATTCTCAGGGCCTCAGGTTCACTATCTACGTTTTTCCCTCCTCGTGTTTGTTCCATGCAATCTTCCTGCTGACTAACTGTCCCTTTTTCTACCTGGATGTGTGTTGTCCCTCCACCTCCTCGGGGGTCTTCCGCAATAATCTTACCCTCACTCTCTGTATCTAATTCCTCACCTTCTGTTTCAATGATTTCAGGCGGAATTTCTCTCGTGCTTGCACTTGGTACTTCTTTATCAATAATTTCTTGCTCAGTTTCTTCAATATTCTCTTTTATCCTTTCTTGTATTCCCACCTGTTCAGTCTCTGATTCAGAGCTAGTGTCAGAAATTTCCAGTCGTCTCCTCAGTGGTATGTTCTCTGGCTCCGCAACTTGGCTCAACTACGCTTCTTCAGTTCTTGGAGTTTGTCTTGTTCTTGATTCCTCTGATTCCGACTCAGAACTGGTATCAGACTCTTCCAAATACACTTCCTCAGATCGATTTATAGGACCAGGGATTCGAAGAGTATGACTAGCATGAATCCAATTCTTTACCTTGGCACACTTTACAGCAGGCGTCGTTGTCATAATCACTTGACGTGCTCTCCCCCAGCGTGGGACCAGACAATTTCTCCTTCTATGCACTTTGATTCGCACCCAGTCTCCAGGACACAAATCATGAGCTGGCTTCTTTTCAAGGGTGGTTGCATCCGGTCCAACCTGATGAAACACAGAATGAACGGAATCAGCCAACCCCTTGCAATAATCCAAAACGAAGTCATCAGATATAGGCAGTAGTTTGTTGACAGGAATGAAAACATATCTCATCGCTCTACCCATAATAATTTCATGGGGGCTCAGGCCAGTGTTCCTACCAGGAATCGACCTAATAGTCATGAGCACCAGAGGCAAGACATCTGGCCATTTTAGACCTGTGGCCAAACACATTTTTCCCAATCTGTTTTTAATGATGCCATTCATTTGTTCCACTACTCCAGAAGCCTCTGGACGTTAGGCACAATGCAGTTTCTGTTTTACATTCAATGCTTCACAAATCAATTTTATAATTTCGTTCTGAAAATGCTTAACTCTATCTGATTCAATCGTCACTGGGAAACCAAATCTAGGAATGTACTCTCTCAATAGGAGTTTCGCTACAGTAACTCCATCGCTCCTTTTAGTCGGGTAAGCTTCCACCCAACCTGAAAACAAGCAGACAACTACCAGAACATATCTTAGCCAATTACATGGGGGCATTTCAATGAACTCAATCTGCATTCTAGTGAAAGGACCTCACTCCCGTCCTATAGTTCCCAAACTCACCACTGTTTTCCTTCCTGGATTATATTGCTGACATATAAGACATCTTTGACACAGGCTCTCAGCTACAAGCCAAGACTTGGCGTTATACCAGGTCTGTTTGAAAAGTCTAATCATGGCATCCCTACCTATATGTGCCTGTCCATGGTACATCCGTGCCATGGTAGAGATCATGCTATCAGGAATTACTGGTCTTCCATCACGATAAACCCAAACCATGCCTACCTCGCGTGGTGCACATCCTGACTTTATCCACTATTTCTTTTCTTCCTCTCCTGCCTCTTCCGGTAACTGCCTCACCTCCTCCCAGGTATTCACAGTATTAGTAAAAAGCAAGGGACATGAGTTCATTTCCTTTTCCCGATTCCGATTCAAGGAGTTTTGGTTTCGCGCACAATACTGCGCTATGTCATTCGCAAATTCGTTGCCCGCAGACACATAGTCTGCACCCTTTGAATGGGCTGCGTATTTTACAACTGCAATTTGCTTAGGCAGCTGTGTCGCCTCAAGCAATTTTCCAACCACTTCAGCATTCCTGATCGGAGTTCCACTCGATGTCAAGAACCCTCTTTGAGACCAAATCTGTCCAAAATCATGCACCACTCCAAACCCATACTGAGTATCAGTAACCACAGTGACTCGCAGATTCTTTCCCAACTTGCATGCTCGGGTCAGTGCAAACAATTCAGCAGCCTGAGCTGATTTTACTCCTTTCAGGCAAGACGATCCCAACACAGCCGCTACAGTACATACTGCATATGCAGAACTCAGAATTCCTTCTTCAGTTCTTAAACATGACCCATCCACAAACATCACATAGTCACTTTCTTTCAGAGGCACATCTTTTATGTCCGGACACAGCTTAGTGCAAAAATCAAGCACTTCCAAACAGTCAGGATCCACATCATCCTTCACTTCCACATTCACAGCATCAGATAGCAATGTTGATGGATTTACATTAAGACACCTTACAAGGCTCACATTTGTAGCACCCAGAATGACCTTCTCATATTTAGTTAGACGACTATGCATCATAAATTGTGTGCGGCTTCTTGTCAAAAGGATTGCGACATCACAATTCCTTCACTCTGCTCCAAACTCTTACAGGTAGCAGCCACTGCTTTCAAACAACCAGGCAAAGCTACAGCTACAGGATCTAGTACAGCTGAAAAGTATGCAACCGGTCGTCTTAATTTTCCATGCCTCTGTACTAACACAGAGAGTACACATCCATCGCTCTCACTGCAATAAAGCTCGAATTCCTTTTCGTAATCAGGCATTCCAAGAGCGGGTGCTTCACACAAGCTGTCTCTCCGTTGTCTAAAAGCCTTCATCTCCTCTTTATTCAGTTCAAGGGGGTCTTTCACATCACTTTTTGTCAAGCGTACCAAAGGTTTCGCAATCAGTGAAAAGTTGCTGATCCACTGGCGACAATATCCCACCATTCCAAGAAACATTCTCACTTCTCTCTGAGTCATTGGTGCTCTCATTCCTTTTATTATCCTGATCCTATCTGCAGTCACTTTCCTCAGGCCTTTCTCAATCTTATGACCTAAGTATTGTACTTCCTTCTTACAAAACTGTAATTTTGATGGGGATACCTTAAGTCCGCCATCCGCCAAATGATTCAACAATGCAACTGTGTCCACCAAACATGCCTCTCGCGACTTCGATGCCACCAATAGGTCCTCGATGTATTGCACTAGTACTGAACTTTCGGGCATATTCAGATCTTCTAAGGACTTCTTTAGAATCTGATTAAATATCGATGGACTTTCTGTATACCCCTGT
This sequence comes from Triturus cristatus, assembly GCF_964204655.1. Lineage (NCBI taxonomy): Eukaryota > Metazoa > Chordata > Amphibia > Caudata > Salamandridae > Triturus > Triturus cristatus. The sequence continues at coordinate 567,783,392 of NC_140588.1, forward strand.
GGGATACGACACCATGCCAAAGTACGTTCGCCGAACCGGAACACAAAATTTTGTTGGCTATCGGGGTGCAATGGGATCGAAAAGAAAGCATGACACAGGTCGATGACTGTGTACCATTCCGCATCATGGGGAATCTGATACAGGATTACCGAAGGGTTCGGTACAATGGGACAGCAAGGTACAACAATTTTATTCACTTTTCTCAAATCTTGTACTATCCTGAAAGTTCCGTTAGGTTTCTTTAAACCCATGATCGGAGAATTACATGGACTGCTCATTATTTCTCTCATAATTCCCTGTTCAATCATCTTGTCTATTACAGGCGTCACTCCTGCAATTATTTCTGGTGTCAATTTATACTGGGGAATATATGGGTAGCTTACTCCTTCTTTTACAGTTATTTTCACAGGATCTACTCTTTCCATCAATACCATATCTTCTCCCGTGAAATCGGATACCTCGGGTTTCACTGTCTTCTTCAATTCCTGAGGCAATTCCTCTGGATCAAATACAACAAATGCCTCAGTAGTTTCAAGTTCCGAATTTGCCATTGTCATTCTATACAGTACATCTTCATCAGGAGTTTCAAAAGATATGCCATCTGGCGTACAGAAGATAGTGCAATTCATTTTGCATAACAAATCTCTCCCTAGCAAATTCACGGGGCTAGTGTCACACACGACAAATCGATGCATTTCGAAGAATTTCCCTATTTTAACTTTAACAGGATCAGTAAGATAAGTCTTTATCTGTCTATTTGAGACTCCTACTACTTGGATTGTGTCACCAGAGAGAGGAAGATTTTTAACGTCAGCTGATCTAACAGTTGAACGAGTAGTCCAGTATCTACTAGGAAAGTAATATTTTCATCATTTACCTTTCCATCCACAAATGGTCCTGTCTAGTCTACCTCTAGAGTTGCGCCAAGTACGCACTCCTCTTCCTCTCCTAGGCACCGTCAATAACTCTCTTCTGACTCACTCTCATCACGCTGCAGCCAATACTGCGAAATAGCACTAGCGTGCGGTAGCTTTGTTACCTGTTCCTCGGTGTAGAATCCTGTCTCATTACTGTAGCTCTGACGATTTACGGTCTGTGGAAAAGGTGGCTTTGGCACCTGACACTGTTGGGTAACAACATGCTGCTGTCGCGGCGGTTGACTTCTCACCTCATTCTGTACCTGTGGATTCAATGATGCATTATAACTATTAGCACTCGGGGGCAATTTACACTCGGATTTCCAATGCCCTAATTTTCCGCAATTATGACATGGCCATTTCTTTTTTGCTTCCTCTAAGCTGATTTGTCCCTTTCCGTTTCCAATATTAGGTTTTTGTCTAACTTGGCCCATGCCATTAGCTTGTTCAATCAGCTGGGCTTCTTGTCTCTCCGCTACCTTAACTTGTGCCCACATCGCCTTCTCTTTCAGTTTGCGTTGTTTGGCTTCGATTTCATCACTAAAATATTTTGCATGTCGTAACACTTCATCTATCTTTTTATTCTGCCAATCCACTGTATGCTGTCTGATCATTTCGCTTACCTCATGTCTTAAACCATAAACAAATCGATATACAAAATGACTTAAATCCTTCTCGCTAAATTTCTCATCACCACTGTATTGCTTAAAAGCTAACAGTAACCTTTCATAATAGGCGTGAACAGATTCTTTAACCTATTGGTGAGTTCAATCAATTTTTACCCAATCGGTTTCCTTGGCGGCACTTTGTTTTTCAAAAAAGTAATTACCTGTTCATATTTCCTCATTACCTTTGGATCAGGGGCTTCCGTCTTAGGATTCCTAGGGTACTCTTGAGTTGGCCAACCTATTGTAATTTTACATTCTGCCCATAAATCTGCAGGTACAATTATATCAAAAAGACCATTCAGATCTATCCACAATACTTTCGATAATTTAACAAACCTTTCCACCTGTACCATTCAACTGGTTTTTCTCTTAACCTCGGGAAATCATTGGTAAATGACAAAATATCCTGCCTAGTCCAGGGAACATGTACATAGCCCCCTCCTGGGATCTCCCTCATGGGACATTCAGTTACTACTGGCTCCTTTTCTCTTACCGGAAATGCCGAAAAGGTCTTATCTGTTGTATCCTCTCTCTTTCGGAACCACCTACTTTTCCACCTATCTACATCACCCCATTTCCTTAACAAGGCAATCAGTTCTTTAATTTGAGTCAGTCTCCCTGCAGTATTCAGATTTTCAATATATTTCTCAGAAAAATCTACTCTATATGGTTTCTGTAATGACCTTATTTTCTCAAAGTCAATACCCATTTCACTCGCTGTCTCTTCAAGTTTCTCATGCAAACTCCTCGCTCTCCAAGTTATACTTTTGCAGAGAAACATTAGCTCCTCATCCTGATATGCTTTTAATTTTTCAGTTGGAATAGTCCCTGCTATTAATTCTTCCAAGGCTACTTTTAATTTTGCCACATCTAAAGATTGAGGTTCTGTATCTTTCCGCTGTAAACTTCTTAGCCAATCACTTAATTCTTCAGAAGTGGGACCTACAGGGATTGTTTCACTTCTTATTCTCTCCGCATTTCTCTCTGGGGTTTCTGGTGCCGATTCTGTTGTCATCAGCGTCTTACTTGCTGGACTTTGATTTATAGTCAGATTTTTAGCAGTACTTAAACCTGATGTTCCTGCCATTTTTCCCCATGCATTTCCTCCAGCTCCACTTCTTTCTGTCTCGATTTGTTTACTACAATTGTAGGGAACTGTAAAACAATGCTCACTATATTTCTGTTTATCAAAGACAGGCATCACCAGCCCTAAAGTTACAGGTACAGTCACTGCTTCCATATTTTTGGTTACTTCTCTAATTTTCTCAGTTAATTCCGGAGTAGTTCTAGCTAGTTCAACCGAATTTTCATTTCCACTCCTAACAGGTTGTGACATTTCAGAGTCTCTAAATGGATTAATTTTCCCTAAATCAGGTGTCGTTTGCTCAAGATTTTTATTTAGCATGGTTTCTTTCACCGGCGCACTCGGCATCAGCAACGTAGAATTTGGTTGATACGGGGGAGGATTTTTATAAAACATGTCCTCTAGCACTTCATCCTCCGATTCACTCACACCATATTTATAACCTTCTGACCCTGTATTGTTTCTCTTTTCTGTACACTTTCTTCCACTTGTCTCTTCAGTATTTCTCAAAGGAAACATCCCATCAGTCATGTTTGCATTCCGCCATCTTCGGTCCTCATGACTTTCCTGCCCACATTGTCTACCAAACATGTAATTATACCTTCTTCCACTCCGATGCCGTTCCCTTTCATACATCTCTTCTTCCCACTCCGTCAAAGCCTTGAACTGAGTAGGTCTAGGTCTCGGTTCTAACCTCATCATTCTTTCTCTTAAGTTTCTTAATACAGCTAAACTAAACAAATCACTTTCTGGAAACGCTAGAACTCCAACCTCTTTTGTATACTTTGCCCAATTCTCTAGCCAAATACATGTATGGTACCCATATTTCACTACCATAAAAGATGCCGAAGATTTCGGTGGAGGAAGTATCTGTCCTTCCCTAGTCACAATCGGCTTATCCCTTTTAAATAGACTTTTAATTTTCCCAAACCATGATTTTTTCTGTTTTTCTCAGGTGGATCATAGTACATCATTTTTATTTTCCCTAGTTCTGAATCACTAGACTTTTCAAATCACCTCTCTTGCGACTATCCCGTATTCTCTCCAATCCCAGCGTGACTCACACTAACGCACCAATCCTATGCATCTAAGTCACTCCTGAAGTTCTCCAATCCCTGTGTGACTCACACTAACGCACCAATCCGGGGCGTCTACGTCACACTGGCAAATTCTCCACTCCTAGCGCGGCTCACACCAATCCGTGAAAGCTTCGTCTCTCTACGGCTGGCCAATCCCAGCGCGGTGTTTCTGACGTCAGCGTTTCTCTCTACTCCTGCTTCTGCTGATCCCTCCTTTACAAATTTTATCGGAAAACTTTTCTTACCTTTTCTTTCATCACAATCTGTTAGTAACAACATAAAAACACCACCATTGCCTGTTTCGCTAAGCCAAAGAGATAGTTTTGTTCATTTACACAAGAATTCTGTATTTCCGATCTTGAGGCAAGATGGCGGCCGGTGTTACGGCCGAGTGAGCTGGACCTATGCACTCCCCACGGTGACTTCCTTCGCTGATATGCCACGAATATGACTTGGTTCTAAAAAGCTCAAGGTTGACGTTGTGATCCTCCGGGGCAAAGAGGAGATAATGAGAAGTGGTGTTTGCGTAAGCGGCTGAAAAGTTACCAGTGATGAGCATACTCACCGCGGCGTCCGCTTTGATCTGGGCGCGTAGAGGCGTTTGGCGGTTTTACCTTCAACAGTGTGGGAATTGGTGCTCGCTCACTGTTTTAGCGGTTGGCAGGTCCTTTCGATCTGCTAGTGAAATGCCGCCGAAAGCAGCTCCCAAGATCTTGACAAAAAACCACAAGCCTCGCAGCGGTAAACCACCAACGAATGCAGAGTCTGCAGCCGGGGGACAGGTGAAGGCAACAACGGCTGATACTGGGTCTAACGATTCCATCGGCTCTGCCTCCAGTTCGCTGCCTCGCTCCAAGACCCCTCTGGGTAAGACTTCTGTATCCTCTTCTGTTGCTATTACGCCTGCAGTAAAACCCATGGCCCCGCTGTTTGTTAAACGGGCAGCCAAAGTCTTGACACAATCCGTAAACAAATCGACTGATAGCAGGATACTGCAACCTTCAGACGCTATCCTGGGTTCTCAACAGGAGGGATATAAATTAGCTGATATGACGGGTGAAACAGCGGTGATTCATGGTGATCGTCAATCAGAGATAGGAAACGCTTTGGATCCATCTGCAAACCTAGATTTGGATGTCGAGCCCCCAACTGTATCGGCTGGTCTATCAAGATGCATGCTGGGACTTGCAGTTCTCCCTCTCAAACCAGCAGTAGTTCCTATTGACTCTCTTGGAATGAGTTTGATACAAGATGGTTCAGGTCCTGGTCTAACCTAGATAATGACCCATTAGATAATTTTTTTTCCCTATCTGATGGGTCTACAACATCTGATGATGATGCGACCAGTAGGGATTGGGCGGAGTATGAACAAGGAGAGATTGATGATTGTATAACGGGAGGATATATGAATGTGGCCCCTCCGGGTGGTACAGTTCGGAAAAGCAAGATCTCGAGTGGAGAGGTGAACTATCTAGGAGCCACCTTACCTAATAACATCCCTGATGCCCCAGGGGAGAACTTGGCTTGGGATTATTCATTCTCTACCACAAAGCCATCCGCCTCAGGTCATGAAGTGGGCCTAGGGAATTCTGCCACATCTAACTCACTTGATCCTCCCAAATCTATTACGCTGGAGATGATTTACGACACGATGCTGTCGCATAGAGCGGAGACTAGGCTTGAGAACGCTAGAACACAGGGGGCCTGCCGTAAACTACAAAATGCCATAAGACGCATAAATAAGACAAGTGCTGAGATTGGCACTAGGGTAAATGAGACAGAAAGTCGCATCTCAGTTTTGGAGGATGAACTATCGGCTCAGAAAGGAGTGGTCACTGCGCTAAAGAAGCAAAAAGACGACTCCACCTGGAAACTATCTGAACTTGAAAATCAGATGCGGCGGAATAACTTACGAGTGTTGGGTATTCCGGAGGGGGCAGAGCGGGATGATGTGAGGCAATTTATCATCCAATTGTTTACAGAGGCTTTCCCGGAGCTTTCCCAATGGGATTGGGAGATAGAGATACAGAGAGCCCATCGATTCCCTTTTCATAAAAAACAACAAGCTACTCGCTTAGGACATGAATCTGCCTATCCTCGTGCCATCTTGATTTCAATTAATAATTTTTTAGCGAGAGAAGCTGTTTATGACCTGGCCAGGCCAAACCGTAAGAGATTGGCCAAAGGGGTTCATTTTTTTGTTAGACCTGATTTTTCTCATGAAACAGTGTCTCGTAGATGGCAGCTTCGTCAATTAATACCTATGTTTCAAGCTAAGGGTGGGCAGGCGTTCTTAATGAATCCTGCAAAGCTAAAGGTTGTGGTTCAGGGCCAGAATAGTTTTTTTTTCTCAGAAGTGTTGGCTAAGGAATATTTGCAACAGCTGGGCCCTGTGGGCTGAAGATAATGTGGCATAAGGTGATATATGGTGTTATAGTTATGGCTGTTTTTTTTCTTGTAAGGGGTACCGTGGGTGAGTGCTCCCAGTTCCCCATCACTAAGGACCGCGGTCCTATTGCCTCATTATTGGGAGGGTGTGGTGGGAAGGGGGAAGGTAGCTGGTGGGGTGGGGGTTTTTTTGGGTGGAGGGAAGGGTGGGATCCGGCGGGGTATGGGGGGAAAAAAAGGAAAATGATGTTCCACAAAAGGATTTTAGATTTACTCTGTTTGGTTTTCTTTTTTGATGCACTTATGATCGTGTTTACTAAAGGGCTTTCAAATTATGAACTCAATGGCTAATTTGAACTTAAAGATTGTAACATATAATGTTTGTGGTCTTAATAACTATGAGAAACGAAGGAAGATGCAAACTGAATTGAAATGTATTAATCCTGATATTGTGTGTATTTAGGAAGCGCACATTTCTTGGTCCTTAAGGCAATAGTTAGATGATTTGGGGTATGTTACTTTGGTGGCTTCTAAACAATCGGATACGACACGGGGAGTGGCCATTCTGGCACGCCCCTCTTTAGTCAAAACTGAACGTTTTTTGGCAGATATACATGGCCGATGGGCTATTCTTGATTGTTTAGTGGGAGATATGCGGTTTACCCTTTGCACTGTATATGGATCCAACCTTGATGAAGCAAATGTTTTTGATTTTTTAAATGGTGAGCTTGCTTTATGGCCTTCACCAGTAGTGTGTTGCGGGGATCTTAATATCCATTTGGATAGTGACTGGGCAAGCCCTTCTGCCCGGTTATACAGGGGTCGTAAACCTAAGGTTTTCCAGGCATTAAAGAACCTGATGGCTGACCACGGCTTGGTTGATGGTTGGAATTTCTTATACCCACAAGCTTCTGGCTATACGTTTTTTTCCTCACCTCACACTAAATTATTTCGGTTGGATTATTTTATTATTCCTGCTGCTTGGGCCTCCTGTAGTCAAATTCAAGTCTATCCTAGACTCTTATCTGATCATGCTCCTGTAGTTATTTCTTTATCAAATGTGGCTATTATAAGATATATTAAGACCTTTTCCTTTGATAGGAAACTTTTGCTTGATACTCTTTTTTTGAAGCATATGAAAAAATGGATCCCAGACTTTTTTCAACTCAACCGTGGTACAGCTGATCCCGCGGTAGTCTGGGATTCCTTTAAGGCATGTTTTAGAGGTGAGGTTCTCAGTTATGGCCTACATGCTCAAAGACTGCGCAAACAGAATATGATACAGCTATTTACCCAATTGCGGAATGCTGAGTTAGATCTTATAGCTCAACTTCAGGTAGCTGATGATCCTAAGGATAGCCTTGATAGATTAGCTCACTGTAAGGCAAAGATTAATCTTGTATGGGCCCAAGAGATTTCGCTTAAATATCATCTTTATAGGAAACAATTGTGTATGAGTTTGGGGAATCTTCAGGGAGATACTTAGCTCAAAGAATCCGTGCGAAAAATCAAATATCAAAAATTAACTCTATTTACAATGACCAAAATGTATTAGTTCACGAACCCCAAGCTATTATGAAAGTATTCCATCAATTTTATTCTGATTTGTATAGCCAGCCGGATGTTGGAGATCTCCCGCCTGACTTCGGGCTACCAGTACTAGAATGGGATAAGCTCGACCCTGTAGAGGCATTAAGACTGGATTTGCCATTTTCTACCGAAGAGATTGAGCATGCACTGCTTAAATTGCCCTCGGGTAAGGCGGCTGGACCTGACTCTCTTCCATCAGAGATTTATAAGACCTTTTTTCCAGAACTTCGAGAGGATTTGTTGAACACTTTTCAGGCAGCTAGACTAGGATTCCCTCCCCAGTCATGGGATGCAGCTCATTTAGTTATATTCCCGAAGAAGGGGAAACCTCCTGATCAACCAGGATCATACCACCCGATATCTCTGGTCAATTGCGATGGCAAATTATACGCTAAATTGCTGGCAAACCATATGGCCCCGCTTGTTGCTGGTTTGGTATCGCCGCAGCAGCATGGTTTTGTGCCAGGTCGGGGGACGGTTGATCACATTAATAGGGTCATTGCACTTCTCGACGTCGCGCAGGCTGATTCCAGATTTCTGGGTCTTGTCCTGCTCGACGCCGAGAAGGCATTTGACCGTGTGTCTTGGGGCTTTTTATGGGAGGTCATGGCACGCTTAGGGTTTAATCCAGGTTTTCTTCATGCCCTTCAGATCTTTTATCGGTCCCCTACGGCAAAGATATGTGCTATGGGTCTTAAATCAGAGGAGGTTCAGATTAGCCGAGGGACCCGTCAAGGCTGCCCCTGTTCCCCAATTCTTTTTGCTTTCTACATCAATCCTTTCATTAAAATGCTTGATCTTAATTTACAAATCCCTCCCTTTATAGTTCAAGATACGCAGTATAGCGTTCTCGCTTACGCGGACGATATAGCTGTCGTCACGTCTAATTTAAATATTGCTCTACCCGTTATAGAACAACTAGCGTAATGTTTTGGTAAATACTCCGGGTATAAGCTCAATAAAGCCAAGACACAATGTTTGTGTACGGATCAAACGACAGTTTCTGACAGTAGGATTGTGGAAGAAGTGGTTTATTTGGGTATTAAGATCAGACCTAATTTGGATGATTTGATTAGCGTCAATTGGATGGACATTTTGGATAAAACCAAACATGCCCTGGATTCATGGCAGAGTCTTCACCTTACTTCTACTTCTTTCGTGCTGTTCCTCTTTTGATTCCTAGATGTCAGATTCGCCAGCTACAGTCGGTTTGTGAAAAATATCTTTGGGCTCCAGGAAAAATCCGTAGAGCTTCACGTTTTATGACGCTTCCGCCTGCTCGCGGGGGGTGGGGAATTCCGGATTTTTCTCTTTATCAGACTTCTTGCTTACTTCTAAGGATGCGTATCCTCCTGACTGGTGAGGAAATGCCCAATGTGGCAGAAGCACCTTCGATCTATCAAATTATTCTTGGTTCTATTGCAAAAAAATGTTTGATTTCTAATATCGATGGCAGCTATTACAAACGCACTCGGTTTAAAATTATTATGTCCGCTTTTAATGTCTGGAAATCTGTTAGGAAAATTTGTAATATACCTAAATTTGCAATATATACTCCTCTTAGTGCACCATATCTCTTACCCCCTATTTTTGGTGATTCAGTTATGCGATGTTGGTATTTTAAAGGTATTACATGTTTGGGTGATTTTGTTTCTGCGGAGGGTGTTTTTCTTTCTTTTGATGCATTTAGACAGAAATTTGATTTATCTAATAACCAATTTTTTTAATTCTTACAGATCCGTGACTTTCTCTATAAACGTACTACGCAGCTGTTATCAATCCGCATTATTGACGCTATTAGATCTCAATCACGTATTAGAACTATCTATAAGGAGCTTTTAGAACGGCTTATAGATGATATTGATAAAACAAATGAGAAGGGGTCATGCCGGCTTTTATCTTCGTCCATTAGCATTCAAGAATCTATTAAGATGGCCCACATGGTTCTTTATTCGGCGTCACTAAAGGCCCAACTTTATAAAACTACTTTTAATCTATATCGTACTCCGGCGGTGATGATGAAATGGGGTAGCTCTTCTCAATACTCTAATTCGGGTGAATGTTTTCGTTGCAGAGCTTGTAATGCTGATATAGTACATGTTTTTTATACTTGTCCTTCCTTAATATTTTTTTTAAAATCAAATTTCAAGCTTTTTGTCTGATGTTCTTGGTAAATCTATCTCACTATCATCGAACTTAATTTTATTGGGTATTGGGGATGAAGCTACCCAAGGGCATCCTCTTTTTGAGTACCGTTTTTTTCTCTTTATTATAGCAGCTGTGATACGTTTGTCAATTGCCACGGCATGGCTGCAGCCACAGACGCCGAGTTTTGATATATGGCGTACTAAGTTATTTAATTTGTATAATCTTGAAATTAGTATGTATCTGTTGAAAAAACCACGCAAGAGGCGATTTGGTCTCACTATCTGGCGTCCGTTAAAAGATTATTTCGATGAGTAAATAACTGTGTTTAGCCCTGCTATATACGACAAGCATATGATGACTAATTATTATGGTTTTTTTTTATTTCTTTTGTTTTCTGTATTATATTAATTTTGTTGGTTAATTTGTAATTGAATGTTTGTTGTGCAACATCAATAAAAAATAAAAAAAATAAAAAGAATTCTGTATTTCCAGTAGGCAGCGCTTACCTCTACCCTACCACAGAATTATTCCGTTTTGCGGATAAAGTAGCACTTCCCTCTACCTTACCCTTCTAACATGCAAAAAGGCTAACCGTTTCTCTGGGGATAAAACACATCCGGAGACTACACTGCTCCTGAGAATTAAGGCCAGAGTTTCACGAGAGAACGTGTGCTAACGCACTCTTGCACGTTCACACAGTAAATGTCCCTAGCGATAACACACAACGATGTTACCAACTCGAAACCAGACAATGCGTTGTGCGACTTCAATTGCCACACATTTCCCCGTGTACATACAGGGCAACCAGACAATACCCCGTGCGACTTCACTTGTCACACGTTTCCCCGTCTACATACAGGGCAACCAACTTCCTACGTCCCGGAAGTTTTCAAACCAATTGACAACATAAAACGCAACACGACTCAACATAGAATGTTAGAACATAAATCAATAATCACCAAACCAATGCAATAAAACCATAACTCTGCTACCAGAAAACTGCTACAGCGGAAAAGGGCAAATTTACATATCCTCCCTGCATCACAGACCCGTCATCACACTTACTTATTCACACAAGCAATCATTGGTGGGGCCCATAACACCAACACTCACACGTCTCACTCTAGTCTGCACACAGGAGGAAAAGGAGTGCTGGACATGTGGGGGTACCTTGTTACCTATCGGGAGAAATTTCTTTACATTATATACATTATATACATCAGTACCTATAGAATCCTAACTTTAACATCAAGGTACTCCACCACTTGGTCGATGGACCAATTAGTTGGACTGGTTGATGGTGATTTAGAACCAGCTAAAACACATTTAAAGCTTCGGAACCTTTGTTAACTCTCAATACCTTATTAAAGAATCACAAACTCATTTCTTATTAATCAAAGTTTAGTTTAACTAAATTAGTTCACTCTGTGTTGACATATTCAGGATTACAGTTCAAATCATATTTCTATTGAGCGATTTCCAATCTTTGATCTTGAACATAAATTGACATAACACTTATATTTACCTAAATTTGAATATTGGCGACCACCTCCAGAAGAACCCGTCAACCCACAGCAATAATCAAAATCCCTTCAGATGGAATTGTCCTTTTATTTTTTTATATATAAAGTTTTTTTATTATTTTGCTTTTCAATCATCATCATAACATCTTCATACTTTGCATAGAGTACATGCCTATTAACTGCCCTCTACCCCTTATGTACAAAGTTGTTATCCTTTCCAAACATAGGATTAGATATTATCATCTAGGCAATTCTTTACGGTATCTCCTGGTACAGCGACAGTTATTGCATACTAATATCAATATCGCTCAGCCCTCCCCAACAACATAACTACTACCCCCTTCCCACCCCTACCCCTATCCCCCCTCCAGTGTGCCCTCGCTTCTGTGTACAATTTCCAATGTGAACTGGTCTATGGGGTTTGCCTGAAATGTGCCTTCTCTGTGGTATGACCTCCCTCCCCATGTTACCTGGTACTCTCCCTGTCTACAGCCCTTCCAATCCTCGCGTTCCCCCCACTGCTCCCAATGGTCCACAGTCTAGTGGAGGGTCAGGTTCATCTTCCAGGTCCCTGTCGGGCCTGCGCAGCGCCTCAACTAGCGCTTCCCAGGCACGCGCCACTTCCAGCATCGTCTCTTTCTGCGATCTATGCGCCAGCCGTAGCTTAATCACACTTTCGCTCGCTGCCCACTTAAGAAATTCGTGTTTCCATCTCTGCACCCTAGGTCCCTGACTGTGCTTCCAATGGCTGTTTATCTCCCTTTTAGCTATTATCAGTCCCAAATCTATAAATTTGCTGGTCACTTTGTTGTGTTTTGTATGCGGGAACCAATGCAATAAACTCACCCCCATATCCTTGTTAAGTGTTCGCTCCGTTGTCAACTCCAGTGCCGTAATTACTTATCCCCAATATACTATCAGATTCGGGCAGGACCACAGCATATGCCGAAAGTCTGCATCTTCTGTCCCACATCTAGGGCAGCTAGCTTTCTCCACCTTGAAGATCTGCTTAATATGCTTCGGGGTCATATATGCCCTATGTAACACGTAAAATTGTATTAGCTGGAACCTAGCATTCCGTGTAATCTTCCATGCTCTTTCCACTAGTTAAGGCCAAGTAGCTTCCGGGAAGTACCTCTCTAGGTCCTGCTCCCACTTCACCTTTAGCCGGTCCAGCTGTTGCCTTCCCTCCTGTTCCATTCTCCTATTAAGGCACGTGACGGCCTTGAACGTGCCAGCCGCCATAGCTACATATTGGCAAACCAACGACGTCTCTGGTTCTGTCAGCCCCGTCTTCCACCTGCGTTGGATCCCCGCCACCAGCGCCGCATGCAATAAGTAGTGTCCCCGCGGCAGGTCATATCTATCTCGTAAGCTCGAGAACGGCAGTAAGGCACCGTCTTCATAGAGGTCGCCCACCATAAATACTCCCCTCTCCTCCCAATCTCCCAGAGCAGACCAATCTCCTCCGTGGGGTAACGCTGTACACGCCCCTATTGGGAGCTCGGGCGCATAGGGGCGCTCCACTCCGTGCTTTTTATGACTCCTGACCCAGCAACGTTGCAGTGTTCTCTCCTCATTAGTAATGGTATCTCTACGCAATCTCTGCCCCAGCAAGATGTAGGAAAGCACATGCCGCGGTATCCAGCAGTTATTGCCTAGGTAGGGCCCTCAAAACGTCGCTGCCACTGCCTGTATGACCCACTGGAGCTGGGCTGCCAGATAGTATCGTTCAAAGTCCGGTACTGCCCAACCCCTCGCCGCTCTTGGGCGCATCATTATATCCAGGGCAACCCGTCTCCTGCCGTTCCCCCATTAGAAATCTCCCACCATCGCTTTCAACTGCCTGAACATCGCACCAGGTATCCATATTGGGAGGGTCCTAAAATAATATAACTGTCTCGGTAACACTACCATTTTTAACAAGGCCACCCTCCCTGCCACCGACATCTTCAAGGTAGTCCAGAACTCCATACTCCCCTTGACTCCTCGGATTGCCCGACTAATGTTGCCTTCCAGGAGCCCGTCCTGCGTATGATAAATGAGGACTCCCAAATAGGGCACTGTGCCTCCCATCGGACCCCTTGCTTCCAGGCGCAGCGCCGGCTGGTTCGGTCGCACTGGGAATAGAAAAGTCGTCAGCCAATTGACCTGCAGCCCTGACCTACTCCCATACCCTGTCAGCAATTGTTTCGCCGCTGTCAGAGCCTCTCCGGTGTCCTCCAAAAACAGTAAGAGATCGTCTGCATATAGCAAGATGTATTGCACATCTCCCTGCAGTGCTAGGCCCCGGTACTGCTCCCCCGCTCGCGCCAGCATAGCTAATGGTTCTATCGCTATTGCAAATAGCAGCGGGGAGAGAGAGCAGCCCTGTCTCGTCCGCTCTACTTTATACGCCCGAGGAATTGTCGTACCCGTTCTTACTCTAGCTGTGGCCCCATTATAAAGAATCCGAGTCCATCTCGTGTAGTCGTCCCCTATTCTCATTTTCCCCATCACATAATGTAAAAAAGACCATTCTAGGCTGTCAAAGGCCTTTTCGATATCTACAGCCAGCACCGCTGCTCCCGGCATAGTGTCTCGTTGTTCCTCTAAGATACGCAGGAGATGTCTAATATTGCCGGCCGTATTCCTTTTGGGGATAAACCCCCCCGATCACTGTGGACCAGGGAGGCCATATAAGGGAGCAGTCGCGTCGCCAGTATCCTGCTCAATATTTTATAATCCACCGTTAACATTTATAGCAGCCTATATGCTGCTAGCTCAGCAGAGTCTTTGCCTGGTTTTAAAAGGGGAATTATAATAGCCTCCCGAGTAGTGGTTGGCAGCGTTCCTGCCTTCCAGGCCTGCTTATACAACGCTTGCAGCCGGGGCGCCAGTATGTCCACAAATGTGGCGTAGAACTCGATTGGTAGCCCATCAACTCCCGGGGTCTTATTTCGGGTCATGTGCTTGATTGCTGACCGGATTTCCCCTAACGATATCTCTTGTCCCAGTGCTAATGACTGTTCCTCCTCCAACTGGGGCCAAACCAACCCAGCAAAATAACTCTCCATATCTGCGACATCTGCCGCCCCCAGGCTACTATACAGCGTTGCATAATAGCTCGCGAACAGATCGTTTATTCCCTGTTGGGTATATTCCATCGTAGCTGCCGTAGTTCGGAGCCCCAGGATTGGCGTTCCTCTGATATCAGGAGAATCAAGCCGCGCTAAGAGCTTACCCGTTTTGTCCCCCTCGTCATGCATTCGTGCAGTATATGCTTTACAATCAAACGCCCTGAGCCTTTAAACTTGTCACGCTACCTCTTCCCTCGCTCCCGACACCTCATCGTGGTCCCTCTCCTCTGTGTGACTACACTTCTCTGCTTCTCGCAACCGCTCATCTGCCTCTGAATATCATCTAGCAAGGTTTTCCGTACCCCCACCTTCTGAGAAATACATATCCCTCGGACTACTGACTTGAATGCCTCCCATTCTGTCGCTATTGTTGTCGCTGTATTTTAATTTTCATTAAAATAATGGGTGATCCCCTGCTGGAGCTCGACCCGGAATACCGGGTCTTCTAGTGTTTCAGGGCACAATCGCCAAGTTGGTATCAACGCCCGTTCTTTGCGCCATCCCAGGTGGATCAGCAGGGGGTTATGATCTGACAATGTTTTGCCCAAATATTCACTGTGTTGCACTTTAATACATACATCAGACGTTCCCAGCATCGCATCTAGCCTAACATGCAAATCATGCAGACCCGAATAATATGAGTAATCTCGCTCTTGCTGGTGCTGCTCCTGCCATATATCTATCAAGTTCCAATTTGACTGCCATCTCCGCCTCTTATCCGCAAGTCTCACACTCGCCGACTCAAGCAGCGGCGGGTGAGATCTGTCTATGGTTACATCCAACCCTGAGTTGAAATCACCCCCCAGAAGCAACGAGCCCGGCGCGTGCGCGGCCATGACTCCAGACAGGCGGTCAAAGAAACTTCCTTGTTCAACATTTGGGGCATATATACTCCCTATCATGACGTCTACCCCGTTTAAGCGCCCCGCCAGCAGGACATAGCGCCCCTCAGGATCAATCATCTTGTGCAGCAGTTGGAATGGTACTCTCGCCCTGATCCACACCAGCGTACCTCTCACGTATGCCGAATAGGTAGTATAATACACCTGCCCTCGCCATCTGCGCTGGAGCACCCTTCCCTCTGCCATTGTGAGGTGCGTCTCTTGTAAGAGAGCAACATGTACTACCCGGCGCACCAGATAAGCATGCACCTGATGGCGCCTGGTCATAGTGTGGAGTCCCCGGACATTCCAGGTTATGCACTTAAAGGCAGGGATGGAGGCCGTTATCTTATCATCTATCCCCATCAGTCTGCCGTGTCATCTGGAGCACACTGGTTCCCCCCCGATACCCGTAAACGTAACTAAACACACCCCAACTCCTCCTCCCCAGGACAGATGCCCCACACTGAACACCCATCCAAACTAAGAAAGTAACCAGAGTGCTCAGACCCCGGAGGAATCTCAAACACCCTATGACAATGGGGGTAGGCGCAAAGGTCCAAAGAAGCCCAGTTCGCCCCGCACCCGCCGAACCCCAGCTTTTAGTAAGCTATGTCCTCCCCATCCAGCAATATACAGACCAGTTCGGCAGGAGTCAGCCTCAAATGTTCAGGAGTAGCTAATCATAAGTCCACCAGCTCATCCGCCGTCCTCGCCGTCACATGTGGCAGCCGCACACTGTCCGCCCTTGAAGCATCCGAGTCCGAGCCGTCTGTGCCCCGCTCCGAGTCCCCTTTGCGGCTCTGCGAATCCATCCCTGTCTTGGATAGTGCCACTACCGCCTCCACCGCTGCCGATCTCTCCTTTTCTGCTTGTCGCAACGTTGGCCGTGGGGATCCCGTTCGTCGTTTCCGAACCTTTGGAGTGCGTCTGGGTTTAGGCTGTGCCAGGACCCCCCTTCCTTCATGAGTTGGTTGCGCGACTCCTGCTCTGTAACGCTCCAGCCAGTCCCAGGCATCCTACGGTCTGCTGTGAAAGTAGGACTTGTCGTCAACCAAGATTTTTAAGTTCGCCGGATACATTAGGGCATACTGCAGTCCCTCTTCACGCAGCACCTTTTTGACCGCCAGGTAGGATGCCCGTTTACGCTGTACTTCCCATGTGTAATCCGGGAATATTGTTACAGAAGCATTGTCTACTTTATACGGCCCCTTCCTGCGCGCCTGGGCCAATAGCCAGTCTCTGTCTTTATAATGCAGCAACTTAGCGATCACCGGTCTGGGTGGGCGCCCCGGCGCTAGCGGTCTCGCCGGCACTCTATGCGCTCTTTCCAGCGTGTAGAAAGGGGTCAGACCTTCCGGTGCTACTACAGTTTTCAGCCAGGTTTCCAAGTATTCCAGCATGCTCTTTCCCTCTATTCCTTCCGGCAAACCCACCACGCGAATGTTACTTCGCCGGTTTCTCCCTTCTGCATCCTCCGCTCTTTGTTCCAGTGCATGTATCCGATTCTGCACTTCTTTCATTTGGGCCGTTAATGTCTTAGTAGTCGGTTCCATGCCTTCCAGGGCTGTTTCAGTCATTTTCACTCTGTCTACCAGCTTGCTGTGTTCCGTTCTCAGTAATCCCAAACTCTGTGTTACTTGTGCTATATCCGCCTGCAGCGTTTCTCGCGTGGTTGTTATGGCTTGCAAGATCTGGTCGACTTGCTGCTGCGGTAGGCAATCAGTTGGTGTCGGCTATGTTACCTGCTCAGCCGATGAGCTCGCCTCTTTGTCCCGGGCCGACTGCCCCCCGCCCTATTTGTGTCGGGTTTTCCCCATCATGCCCGTAGGACCCCCGTCTCTTTACACCGTCTCCGTAGATATCGTGGTCCTGCAGATATCAGGTCCAATCGCGATGGTCTATCCCGCCCACTCCGGGCGCTAGTCGTGGTCTCCAACGAGGCAGTACGTTCCACCGCAGCAACCCTTCCCGGGGCTCCTTCCCACCACCGGTACACTCCCTGCTCGCTTCCCTTCCTATCGCCGTCCAGCCCCACTCATCGCCGTCCAGTCCGTAGGGGAACCACGCTCCGGCCCATACACTCCGCGGGACTCAATGTTCCAGGTCTAGCTCCTCTCTCTGCGCTTGTTCGCAATAAATTTGCCACTCTGGGCTGCCGGGCTGTCGAGGCTCAAGTAGCAGCTCGTTACCGCACTCCGGCGAGCGCCTCTGAGTCCCTCAGCGCCTCGCCAGACTGCCAGCGCTAGTTTCTTGCGCTCCGGGCCGGGCACTGTTCAGGGCCCCCGGCGCAGCAGAGGGTCGTTCTCGCTCTTCAGTGCGATGCGATCCGAGCCGGGGCTCCCCTCCTCGCTCTCTGTAATTGCGGTCTCCTCCGCACTGCTGCCACTCTCCTGTTAGCCTCCACTCCGGCTCCCCCCCTGTCAACTTTTGCGCCTTCTTCCTGGGCCAGGAGGGGAGAGAAAGTGTTCCGCAGTGGGCCGTCGTACGCCGCAGCTCCGTCTGCAGGATATGCCGAGCTGACGCCTCTCAGAGCAAGCTCCCCGCACACCTCATCGACCTCCTCGAGCCACTCAATCGTCCTGCGCCTGTGCCCAAGCCGCCGCCTCCACCAGCCTCTCGGTCGTCGCCGTCGGTTCACGTCCCACGCCCGATGGAATTGTCCTTTTATAATCAAAGAAAACCCAGGTAAGTCCAGGAAATCTCCTTCAGCACGACACAGTCCCCACGATTTAGCTAAGGGACCAGGCGATCGTGCCAACGAACCAACAATCCAGCAAATCGACTCTCCACACCAACAGCCGCCGACAGCGAAAATTATAATACCACCCCCTCTTCCAAATCCCTCTCTTTTATACTGGTTTCCTCCTTACTTTTAGGATAATGCGCAACAATTTAGGGGTAGAAAGTGTTCTGATTGGCTAAACCCTCTGAAAATTGCAAGTCTCTTCAATATTCCCATGTTTGCCTGTTTCCCATGAGACAGGGCATGACATTTCTCAATTGTATTCTTTTTGGTAGTTTCACAGGCAAAAGTTCTGAAGTAACAACATGTAAGCTTTCTTGTATAGGTCTCTCATTGTCCATCGGTCATTCACACGAGTTCTTATCTTGGCAGTCCTCCATTTTCCTATCCTTGACAAGGAACATCTCGGTTCTCGTCGGAGGTCGCTTGGAGATCTTCAGAGCCATCCGAGTCTGCGCAGTAGACATTTCGCTCACATGATGGTGGCCAATTCCGAACTCCATTTTAAGTACTGCAGCTTAGTAGGCCAGAATGCCAACTTAAGCAAAAACATGCCTCTCTATAACTGAATAATGTTTTTCTGCATCTCTCAAAGCTCTTGAGGCGTAAGCTACAACCCATTCTTTGCCATTATCTCTTTGCAAAAGGACACCACCTAATCCCATACTGCTGGCATCCACCATGATAATGCATTGTTTACCACACATAAAAGGTTTAAGACATGGGGCTTTTACTATGAAATCCTTTAAATCTTGGAACGCTTTAGACATATCTGTGGTCCAATTAAATTTTGCATTTTTCTTCAATAAACACCTAAATGGATCTACTTTGGAGGCAAAATTAGGTATAAAATTGGCATAGAATTCAATGAGACCCAAAAAAGCAACAAGTTGTTCTTTAGATATAGGTGTGGGGGCATTTATAATACTTTCAATATGATTGCGTTTAGGTTTGATTCCATCTCCGCTAATTGTATGTCCTAAATATTCTACTTCTTTTTGTTTGATCTTACATTTATCCAGACGAAGAGTAAGACCTTTTTGAGCTAAGGCATCAATTACACCTATTAAGTTTGAATCATGTTCCTCATTGTTTTTACCATAAACAAGGATGTCATCCTGAAATGCTATCGCCCCATTTAGGCCCTCCAAAGTGTCCCTCATAAGCCTCTGAAACACTGAAGCTGCGCTAGCAAGACCAAAGGTAATGCGGCAATACCTGTAAAGCCCTTCAGGTGTGATGAAAGCAGTGATATTTTTAGATTCTTCAGAGAGAACAACTTGGTGATAAGCACTAGCCAAGTCAATACAGGAAAACACCTGAGCCCCCGCCAGAGTGGAGACCATCTCATGAAGATTAGGCAAAGGATGAGCATCCACCCAAATTGCATTATTTACACTGCGCAAGTCCACACATAATCTAAGCTCACCAGAAGACTTAACAGAAATCACAATGGGGGAAACCCAGGGTGATGACTCAATTGGCTCAATAATGTTCTTACTGCATAACTCCTTAAGCATATCCTTCAATTTGCCCCTGTAAGTGAGAGGAACATTTCTTACTCTGTGGCGCACAGGAACTGCATTATCTTGTAACCTGATGACATGTTCGAACCCTTTGTATCTTCCTAACTCACCACTAAAAACGTCGGGAAAGGATTGTTTCAATCTATTTACAAACTGAAGATCTTGATTGTGAGTGATACCACAAGAATCTACTACGTAGACAGGGGGATCAGCTCTAGGATCAATTTTAATCCCATCCTCGTCGCCAGTGTAGGAAGAACTGCATTCACAGAGAAAGGAATTACGGACCAGAAACGTGTGAGAAGACGTGGCGTTTAATATGCGTCCACATGCAATCCCGTTCAGGCTCAGAATGCCGTCTCCAACCTCCACCCGCAAATACCCAACCTTCTACCATGTCTTTCAAATACAAACATTCCTTCCACAACACGAGATAGTCACGAGCTGGCATGCATGGCTCCGCTCGTGACTACTCATGACAGTAACACGTTCCCAACAATAACAGTAATTAATATGTAGAAAGGAAGATTCTAATGTTAAACCCACACTAATCCCAATATATATTATTATTTGCCTAGCTTGTAGCAACATTTAAAGCAATAATACTCACCATTCTGCAGCACTGTAAGCACAAACCCTCACAAAAGCAACATGAATCAGGCAATTCTCTATTTCAATACATCCTAAGGTTAGTTTGCGTTCCACAGTTAATCATTTAATTAGTTGCCATGCAATTAGCATTTTAGTCCCACGTGTATCTTGTGTTTATTAAGGTGCACTTGTTGATTAATTATACCACTCCACACAATTAGTACAAATCAATATTTAGAATGATTACGTAATTAATATTTCATGCAAAAATAGAGGAAGTATACAAAATGTTGCTTTACCTGCTCCATCAAAGGCAACCAGGCCCATTCAGGTGCAAGGAAATTTCCTTTCACTACTCTAAATGCAGCCCAGGTCTATTCAGTCCAGCCCTGACTCATCCAGGAAAAGCAGGACACACCTCGACCCCCCCAGTGGCTGTCTGAAGAGAATGCACATCCCTAGCCCCTGTCACTCCACAGCCAGACAGTCAATCCACAAACCCAGCAGAGGCCCACACACACACACACACACTGAAGAAACAAAGGGTAAAGTAACATTATAGTTTGGTGAAATATTCACCTTTAAAGTCTAAAAACCACTGATATTCACCATTATCTCAAGTAACTATAACTCATGCCCTATGGTAACTATAACTCGCGTCCCACTATGCACAGTGATATTATCAATAATGTCAAAGAAGATGTCAGGAGTGATGTAATATATCAGGTAATTAGCAGTGCATTGCGAGGGTGCAAGTTATAGTTACCTTACTGCAAGAGTGATGGGTTCCCCAGGGGGATGGAGTCCTCAGGGCCATTTATGCTCAGGGAGGGGGTTGCACTTCCCCCTCCCTTTTGCAGATGCGCCTGGGCACCGGGGATGGGGTCCCCGAGCTGAAATTGGGCGGGGGAAGCGGGAGCCATGCGGCACCCCTCCTCTTTGGCATATTTGGCCAGGCCCGGGGGATGGGGCCTCCAAGGACAAAACTGGCCCAGGGTAGGAGGGCCGCCTGGTGACCCTCTGCATATTGGGCTGGGCCCTGGGTCTCCAGGGCTAAAATCGGCACCGGGTCGCATGTCCCACTTAACAACGTGGCCTGGCCTTGGGGGATCGGGTCCCCGGGGCTCAAAATGGCCCCTCCCCAAAATATAAATATTTGTTCGCATAGGGACCTAGCCCAGCTGGGGGGCTTTTTTAAAAGAAGCACAAGAGATTGCGCTGGCTTTTTTATATTTATTTTGCCGCTGCTTTGCGGATTCTCCTTGAATTTGTGGCATTTTTTTTTTACGTGTTTGGCCCCAGGATGGGTCCCTCTAGACCAGAGGTCTTCAAACTTTAAGGTGCCGAGACCCGCCTGTCAACATTTTCAGTCGTAAGGACCCCCTCCTGACAAACATTTCTAAACCTGTAGGCAGGGCTACTGGAATTATGAGACAGGTGAGGACCAAGTTACGCGACAAGCTTGACTAAATTGTGTGGGAAGAAAATGTAAATAATGTTATGTGATGCCGCGTTATTTTGGGATAGAATTGCTTCATTATTTGGACATTTTTTGCAATCTAACACTGATGAAAGATTTCACCCCATCAGTACCAGTTTATAACCAAAATACAGCAATTAACATCAGAAAGATGTCTAGTCAACCTTTATGATGGGTCTTCCACTCCACAGGAATACCTGCTGCCACATTAGAAGCTCCCCTGGCCCTGGCCGGAAGCAGCAGGGGTCCCTTAAAACCCTGGCGGTCTTGTGCAGAGCTAAGCAGTTTACTCATGCTGCTTTCCTCTCTCACTTTGCAGGCCATTTTCTTCCACCTCTTTTTACAACTTCTGAACTCTCCCCATTCAACTTCTCACTTCACCCTTCATCACCTCCTGCCATTCTTTCTTTTCACTGCCCTCATCTCTTAACAGTCTCTCTGGCCCCGTCACCTCCTGTGCCCATCTGCACTTCTCATTCACCTCAAGTCTCTCCATTCAAATTGTTGTCTATTTGTATCTTACACCTCTCCAGTCCCCCCATTCATCTTTCACATCTCTCCTTTGTTCTTCCACACCTTCTTGAACCAATGTCCCTCTCCTGTGTTACCTCAGCACCAGTGCTTAATTTGAGCAGGTGGTTTCCGGTGGTCTGCACTGGCACCTAATTGTGCATACTGGCACGATGACCGTCTGCCACATGGTGGCTCTGTCTGTGTAATTTAGAGATGAGTAGAACAGCTGTTTATTAATTCAATATATATTAAAAACGATGAACTCCAACACCCATGCCATTCTTATAGCTTTGGGGGCTTGAAATAGTCACACTTGAACAAGTGTTATGGTTGGTAGTTGCGTAGGTATGGTCATTGGCTGCACAGGCAAGGCAATGGGTGGGTGGTTAAAGTTGCAGTGGCCTAGTGGTGAGGTCCCTGGCACATGTTTTATTACAAATTAATCACTGCTCAGCACCCACCCCAGTACTCCCTCTCATCCCCCATTGCTGTTGTCCCTCACCCATGTTGCATCAAATTACTTTTTAGGTCACAGATCATCTCTCAGCTATCTTCTCTCATAGTTTAACAGTAGCCCTCCTCTGGGCCCTCAACTTTAGCTCACACTCACTTCTTGCGTGTCCGTACTTCCCTTTGGCACTTCACATTTCTCCTCATCCCTGACCTCTTCAATCGAATTCTCTCACTCCCTTGCTGTCCTTTCCCATCCTCTCATCTCTCCTCACCAAGCACACGGGTTGGACCCGTATGCTCCTCTCGACCTGTGCCACTCTGCTTATTATTCCCTAATTCAGGAAGGTACAAATTGTCGGTCTCACTGCTTTAGTGCACGCCGCACAGTTATGGAACGTGCACCCTCCTTTGCTTCGCTCCACCAAGAATCTTTTATCCTTTAAGAAGATATAAAAACCTGGCTCTATGCTCTGTAGGTCACCCCATTTGGCTGGTTCTCCTTCCTCTTCTGTGTGTTTCTCATTTGCCTTCAGGCAGCAGATGGCTATAAGCCCCAGGGCACCTTTTGGTAACAGTAGTGCACTACAAATGTAAATAATAATAATAGTCAGAAGCAGGGGAGCCACTAGACCCAAACTTCACGGGGGGCCTACACTCCCAGGCAGGGCTGGCCCTAGCACTGGTCGCATACAGTGCAACAGTCTTTTTTGGTGCCCTCTCCCCCGTTTCTTCCTTTTCCATAAATTCCCTCAGTACCACTCACCAACAATGCACCTCATCTCTCTGTAGCACCTTTCTGACAAACATTTAATTTTTTTATAGCACTACTCATAGTTTACTCACACTCAGTCCTGTGCTCTGCATAGTACATGTTCTTTGTAGCAAGCACATTAACCCTCTGCACTGTGTGGATGACAAGAGTGCCCATGTGAGTGCACGGCGAGCGATGCAACAGTGTGAGAGTAAGGAATGAGGAGTGACTGCAGGGTGAGTGAGGTGCCCATATGAATTTGGGTGCGGATGTAAGTGCAGAGTGGGACGAATGAATGCATGGTTAATGAGGGGCTTGTTTGAGTGAGTTGCAAATTGAGCAGTGAGGGGGGACAGGTGAATGAGGTGTCACATGAGTGCAGGTGAGTAGTGGGACTGCAGGGTGAGGTACAGGATGAATAGCGTACGTGCACTGTGAGTGCAGAGTGATCACTGTGAGTGCAGGGTGAGCGTGAAAGTGAAGTGCGAGAATGAGAAGTGAGTTCTCTGAATGCAGGGTGCATTCCCAGACACTTGAAGTAACTCATCATATTATTGACGGCGGCGTAGGGTTTAAGATACAAGTTAAACTATTGGTATTATGGCATTAATCAGGAATCGAGGGTGAAGGAAATAAATAATATGCTGATCCTGCTACACACTTCCAGTCCTATGGTTAGGGTTGCCTGCTCATTATTTTGATGTACCAGATGGTACAAAAATAAGCAGTCACCTAAAGCTTTATATTTCAGCACTATCTGTGCGTACTTGGAACAGCAAATATAAATAGAAAGCCCTTTTAATTGTGTTCTAGGGCTGCCTCAATGACCCGTGACTGATAATTAAAGGGAACAAAGACAGAAAAGTCACATTACAAATGAATGCATATGATTTTATTTACAATCCTAAATGTCCAAATGGAACAACGGCGGACCTCCAATGCCACACCTCACACCATTTATTTATTTATTTTATTGTTTTATAGAGCACGAACGTGACCCGTGAGGGTATCAGAGCGCTTTACATGGTATACAGAGGTGAACAAACAAAAAGTCTAAAGTACAGAAATATACAAAAATATACAAAAAAGGTTGGCGAGGGGCAGGGGTGCTGGGAACATAGGGGGGAAAAGGGGATACAAGTGTATGGGTATAGTCATAGTTGGAATCAGTAAAAACAAAAGCCCCACATATTCTCGGCGGGGTGAATTGGTGATCTGAGGAAGAAGCGATAGTCTTAGATTCGACAGGCACACTGTGGTGGTTGAGGGCAGGCCTTAGACGAGGAATTTACCTATGAGGAAAGTTTTGGCCTCCTTCTTGAAACGTGCTAGAGAAGGGATTCTTCTGATGGCGGGTGGGAAAGAGTTCCAAATTCTTGGTGCAGCCCCGGTGAACGCCCTATTTAAGGTTTTTTTTTCTGAAAAAAAGGCAGGTTGGAGCAAGAGGTTTTTAGCGGACCGGGAGTTCCTACTTCCTCCAGATACCACTAGTTTCTGTGCCAGATAAGCAGGGGAGTTTGCGTATAGAGCCTTGTGTGTAATGCATGCCAGTTTCAACTGAATTCCGGCCTCTAGAGGGAGCCAGTTCAGCGCTTTCATATGTGGAGAGATGTGGTCGAATTTCCTGGTGCCGGTGAGTAGTCTGGCGGCTGCGTTGAGGCATGCTTTTAGAGGTGCCAAGGAGATCTTGGGTAATCCTATAAGGGTGGAACATCCATATTCCAGTTTGGAGATGACTAGTGCTTGAACTGCTATTTTTAAGTCAGGAGCATCGATGAAAGGTTTCAGCTTCCATAGGTAGCTCAGGTGGAATCTGGCTGATTTAGCCATTGAGTTAATGTGGTCTTGCATGTTCAGGTTACAGTCGAGGATTATGCCCAGGTATTTGGCAGAGTCCACAATGGTCGGCGGGCAGTTTAAGGCTGTGATGGCCTTGATCCACATCTGAATCTCTGGGTTGGCTTTTGACGGGGAGATTAGGAGAAATTCAGTTTTCTTTGCGTTGCGTTTGAGTTGGTTAGTGGCTAGCCATTGGCCAGTCAGTTTCAGGGTCTCATTCAGGGAGAGGATCTCCTCGAGCAATGAAATATTGATGTATATTTGTGTATCGTCCGCGTGCATACGGTAGGAGATGTTGGTGGTACGAACAACTTTGGTGAGTGGCTCTAAGTAAAGATTAAAGAGGGTGGGGGGCAGGGTTGAACCTTGTGGGACTCCAACCGTGACCACCACTTCCAGTTATGCATTTCGCTGTGCAATCAACCCAAACGCAAGCCGTTGATTAGCGTCACTGTGTTCCAGATCAAACAATATTTAATTGAGTGGGGGTGCGCAGCTCAAAGAGTCCAATAAACAGATATTAGTAGAAAAGTGACTTCTTTATTCCAATTTTAACATGATCATCTGTTATAAAACCGTCCGGCCAACGCACTTCATTCTCATATCGGGAACTTCATCAGGGCAAGAAACATGTACGTAGTGGCAGTGTCCAAAAGTGCTACACAATTTCTGTAATCTACGCTAATAAGTTAGCGTAACTTCTCCAAAAAGACAAAGTATTTCTTCATGTCCACTTTGTGTCTCTTTCAAATTTCCAATGATTCAAAGAGTTAAGTGTATTGCACTTAAACCCCTGTATCCTAGATCGTACATCCAAAGATTCCTTTCTTTACTTTTCTGTCCGTCCCTACTTTATATTTCTTTTTTTTTTTTTGTTTTTTTTTTTTGAAACCGTTTATTGCAGTTTGAAAAAGTTACAGGTATGGGCCTACAACCACTCGGCCGGCCGCTAGAGTGACAAAAGCATTTTGCATACATACAGTAAGAGTCTCTTGGCAGTGCAGATTAGCAAAACAGGAGAAATCAATGTTGCAGGCCGCATAGCTCCATGCCCACAGTACGGTTCCCTTTTATCAAAACAAAACAACACAAAAAACCACACCCGCAAGGCAACCCGCGATCCAAAGTGACAGCACGTGCTCCATAAGTGGGGGATCCCAACCAGCAGCAGAATTCTGGAGAGGGGAATGGGAATGGATCAGGGACTGGGGGACCGCGTGCCCAAGGCCGAGGGAGGGGGCCCATCTAGGGAGACGGAGCAGGCGAGGCAGCCGGTAGCAGTGGCGGCTCACAAATACCCCCGCGGTAGGCGTTCCAGGGGCCCCAGATTTTCACCCACGCCCCAGGCTTACCCCTCGCCACATACACCACCTTTTCACGAAACATACACCAATCCATATGTTCTTTCCAGGCCAACACCGCAGGGGGCCTCTGGGATCCCCACAATTGAGCAATGTCACGCTTAGCTATCATGTATCCCAGAGTCACCCACCGCGTCTGCGGGACCGAATAGTCATTTGGTTCCCACACATTCAGCAAGCATCTCCTCGCTTCAGGCAACAGCGCGACACGTGTAACCACACGCAGGACCTCATGCACACCACGCCAGAATCGCTCCACCTTTGGGCACTCCCACAGTATATGCATGAAAGTTGCCAACGCGCCACAGCCACGCTTACACATTCCGTCACCAGCAAAGCCCATACGTAGAAGCCTTGGCCCCGTCACGTAAACCCGGTGAAGGATCTTAAGCTGGACGAAACGAAGGCGAGCCGGGATGGCCACCTCTTTTGGAGAGGCCACCGCGGAAATCCAATCCTCGTCGTCCAGCTCTAGCCCGTCGGCAACCCAGGCCTCGCGGAGACTAGTCAGCAGGCACGATCTGTCGTTGATCAGTTTTTTATATATGAGGGAGATCGTGCTGTCTGGGACATGGCCATCCAGCACTCTGTCCTCCAGGGGGGAAGACTCCGGAATGGACGCGACATCCGGGAAGACGGAGCCCAGCGCATGGCGGACTTGCAGGTACCGAAAGTACTCACTGCCCTGCAGCTGAAACTCCGTCTGCAGCGTCGCAAAAGTCTTGAATCCCCCCCTCGTCCAGAGATCTCCCACAGTGCTGATTCCGATCGTGTCCCACTTCTCAAAGCCCTTCGATGTCCACAGGGAGCCCAACCTCTCAGACGCATATAGCGGTGACGCCCGGGTCAAACGGTCCTTCCACCCCATAGCTGCATTAGCCGCGTGCCAGACACGCACCATGACACGCGTCGGTCCCGTCAGACGGGGGTCGGGCGCGGCAGAGTAAAGCGCTCGATTGTAGTCGCCACCGGGCAGGAGCATCTTGTCCATCTCAAACGCCGGGTTCAAGGCGGGCCCGTAAAGGCCATGATTAATTGCAGCCAGTTGGGTGGCCCAGTAATACCGTTTAATGTCCGGGAGGGCGACCCCCCCATCGTACCACGGGAGCGTCAATTTAGCCAGAGCAATGCGCGGCCTCCCGTCCCAGAACAGGCGCCGCTGGAGGCCCTCCACCTCACGGAAGTAGCGTGCCGGAACCAAGTCCATAGTATTCTGGAGGGCGTAGAGGAAGCGCGGCAAGGACATCATTTTAAACAAGGCCGCTCGGCCGAGCGGCGAAAGCGGCAGACGCCGCCAGCGCACCACGTCCTCCTTCAAGCGCTGGAGGGGGGGCAGCAAATTCCGCTCATAGCGGGCCTCCGGGTCAAGAGTGATATATATACCCAGGTACCGAAACCCCTGGGAGGCAATCTGGATCGGACAGTCCCGTGGTAGGACCGGAGCCTCCCCGGAAAGCACATATACACAGGATTTCGCCCAGTTGATGACCAGGCCTGAGTTGCGACCGAAGGAGCGCAAAACATCAACCAGGACGATCAGTGATTTACGCGGGGAGGCGAGATACAGGAGGATATCATCAGCATAGAGGGACACACGGTCCTCATGCTCGGGGGTCCAGCGGAGACCACGGATGGAAGGGTGCCACCGCAGCCACTCCGCCAGGGGCTCCAGGGCCAGTGCAAACAGGAGAGGCGACAAGGGGCAACCCTGTCGCGTGCCCCGCCCCAGCGCGAATGGGACCGAGACTCGCCCATTCACCACCACCTGCGCCAAGGGGCCCGAGTACAACAATTTGACCCAGCTAATAAAGCCCGGTCCAAATCCAAATTTCGCCAGCATCGCCCAGATGTATGGCCACTCAAGCGTGTCAAACGCCATGGTGGCGTCCAAGGACGCCAAGATGGCCGGCTCCCGCACAAATGGGACACGCGCGAGCACACCGTGCAAGCGCCGCAGATTGAGCGCCGTGTTGCGGTGTGGTATAAAGCCAGATTGGTCTTGGTGGACCAAATCGCCCACCACGCCAACCAACCGGTTGGCCAACACCTTGGCGAGGATTTTGGGCTCCGCGTTCAAGAGCGAGATCGGCCTATAGGATGCGACCCGTTCACGGGGCTTCCCCTCCTTGTGGATCACCACGATTGTGGCCAGACGCTGGTCCGGCGGGAGGGAACCCTGCGAGTGTGCCGCCAGGAACATCGCGCGCAGGTGGGGCGCCAACACATCCGGGCGTAGCTTGTATAGTTCGATGGGGATACCGTTGGGGCCCATGGCCTTGCCGGATGCAACCGAGCGAATAGCCAAGGCAATTTCGTCCGAGGTGGGAGGAGCGTCCAGCGAATCCCTGTCCTCCACCGTAAGGGAGGGCAGTGTAATGTCCCGAAGCAGGGCATGGGAATCTTCCTCCGAGCAGGGGGAAACCGGGGAGTAGACTTCGCGGAAATAATCCGCAAAGCAGGAGACAATGGCTTCAGGCTCGGTGACACACGCACCATCCGCACTCTCAATCAAAGGAACCACGCGACTCGCTCTCTCCCTCTTATCCAACCACGCAATCAATTTGCCAGCCTTATCACCCACATCATACAATCGCCCCTGCTGCTCTCGACTGAGGCCCCTGGCCGCCTCCGTGACGAGGGCCCGATAGGCCGCCTGCTTTAGGTGTAGAACATGCAGCTTGGCATCTGTTACCCCGCTCCCCAGGTCACCCTCCAGTTCTGCAATCTCGGCCTCTGCCCGGGTCACCTCCTCCCGCTCGCGCTGCCGGGCATGGGAGATAAAGGAGAGGGCCTCCCCTCTAAGAACTACCTTAAAAGCCTCCCACAGGGAGATGGCCGAAGGGACCGACCCCACATTCTCGTCGAAATAACGCTGTAAGGATTTGATCAAATCGGCACGAATGGTGGGGTCGCGCAAATACCATGCATTGATTGGAGCCACCCTGCCATCCCCCCTCGGGAAGACATCGAAATGTAACAGCAATGGGGAGTGGTCTGAGATACCCCGCGCCAGGTAGCGCACCTCCCCCACCCTCCCTGCATGGGCCGCCGGGACCAGGATGTAATCAAGCCGCGACAGGCTACCATGGGCACCCGAGTGGAAGGTGTATTGCCGCTGTGCGGGATGCTTTAGTCGCCAGCAATCCACCAGGCCCAGTGTGTCTAAAAGGCCGGGCAGCCACGCCTGTGCCCGGGGGAGGTCCCTGGGGGGATGGCGATCCATAGACCCAGAAGCTACCGCATTAAAGTCCCCTCCAACCACCAGCAGGCCACTCGGAAGGTCCAGGAGGAGGCGACCCAGGTCCGCAAATGTGGTGGCTTGTAACCCAGGCGGGACGTACACTGATATCAAAATAAACACTCTACCCTCCATTCTTCCCACCAGGACAGTGTAGCGTCCCCTCTCATCATGGCGCACCTCATCGATCTCCAACGGGAGCGAGTTCTTGATCATGATACCCACCCCCCGCGAGCCCGAAGTGAAGCCAGAATGGGCCGCCAAACGATAGCCCCGCCGATTCATTGCCTGAAAGGAGTTACCTATAAGGTGTGTCTCCTGCAGGAAGACAACATCTGGTGAAATACGTTTCAAGTACTGCAGGACCACACCACGCTTAATCCTGTCCCCCAGGCCGTTAACATTCCATGACAACACAGTCAAATCCCTACCCCCCATCATACGTCGAAACAATCGGTCGTCCCCCACAGAGCATCTTAAAAACAACAATACAGTAGCGGGTTTGCCTTGCGGTGCAAACAAACAACACACCCCCCCCACCCCCCCATCCCAACAGAACTCCCCCCTCCCTGCACCCCTGCATGAGCCCAGACAGCCCCCCCAAAGTGCAGTGTGCCTGTCGCCCCATAGCTAAAAACTAACTAGTCCCCCAGAGGAGGAGGGAAGCCCCCAACAGATCCCGCACGACCTCCATAGGAGGGGAACATATGCAATCAATAAATGGGGAAGGAACATCGTCCAGAGCAAGGCCTATTCAGTCACCCCTCAATTCTGATCCGGCGGGCCCTCCTCGCCAGCCGCGCCCCCCCCCCGCCCCCCCGGCCCCGATCTCCGGGCAGAGTGTCCAACCAGTCCCCAGCCGCCTCGGGCCGGTCAAAGAAGTGCGTGCGACCATCCACCTCCACCCTCAGCTTAGCTGGAAAAAGCATTGAGTACTTAAGGTTCAGGTCCCGTAGGCGACGTTTAACACCAAGAAAGCTCTGTCTCTGCTTCTGAACCGCCGGAGTAAAGTCTGGGTAGAAATGCACATCCATGTTGTCAAGCTTGACCGGTCCCTGTTGCCTGGAGGTCTGGAGGATAGCATCTCTGTCCCGAAAGTTAAAAATCCGGGCAATGAGAGGCCGCGGCGGGGCACCGGTCTTAGGTCTGCCCCCAGGGACCCGGTGAGCACGCTCCACCGCAAAAAGCTTACTCAGCCCCCGGGGCTGGAGATGGGTAAGGATCAATTCTTCCACAAAAAGATCTGCCGCCTCCGCCTCTCGTCCCTCCGGCACCCCCACAATACGGACATTATTCCTCCGGGCCCGACCCTCGGAATCCTCCAGTCGCCGGTCCATCAGGGCGCTCGCCTGGCCAAGCCGGCGCACCTCCTTTTGGAGGGCCACCACGTCCGTCGTGAGGCTCGTTGCGGTGTGGGCCAGGGAATCGACCCGGTCATTCGTTTTGGACAAGTCTGCCCTCACAAGGCTCACATCCACCAGGACCGAGTCTATTTTTTGCGCTAGGGTGTCGAAACGCTGGCCCACCGAGGCCTTCATCTCTGCGATGGCGCCCATGACGTCCCGGAGGGTCAGATCCACAGGCTGAGCAGATGCCTCCGTCGGGCCCGCCGGGGATGTGCGCGATGTCTCCGGAGAACCCTTCTGGAGAGTGTAGCGGTCCATACTGTTAGCTTGGTGCGCCGTGCCACGGCGGGTCGTCTTCACCTTCGCCCGGTCGCCATCTTGTTTGGTGGACATGCTTGCTCTCCCACCGTCGTGCCAAGCTCCTCGAACGGGCCGCTATACCAATTCACGGGCTCCGGGGGGGGGTGGGGGCGACCACCGAACCGCAGGTCAACCCACAGCCGGCGGGTCAGCCGGGCACTTGGACAAGACCACTCCACCGCACCCCGCTCCGCAACCCTACCTCGCTTGAGGGCAAGGAGGGCGCAAAAGCGAAAGTGAAAGTGCGGGGTACGCAAGTCGCCCAGCCTTGCCCGCCGCTGTTGTTCACTTTGTCCCCGGATCGCCCCACTACTCCAATCCGGGGGGCCGGCGAGGAGAAGGCCGCAACCTTCGATCGGTGCTCCCACCGGTGTCCGGGGTCCGATTCGAGCCCGAAAAACGGGTGGCGCCTCAGCTCGGGTTCCCCGACACAGTCCCCTCAACAAGGACAGGATATCGCCAGGATTAATTTACTTTATATTTCTTATCATGAAATGCATTCTCACACTACTACAGTAAATGTAAAATACAAATGTAAAGAATAGGCAGAGTGAGGGCCCAGGGGGGTACTTGAACTAGAAAAAAAATTAAGCCTCGGTAACCAGTTTTTCAAAAGGTATGTAAAGATGCAAATGGTCTTTAAAGACCAGTGAAACACTCAGGCGTGCTGGAGATAAGACGGCAGACACACCCCAGCGGAGCCCACAGCAGCTGGAGATGAGACACACGACGGGGAGGAGGGCGGCTGAATCCCTTGTAGTCCTATGGGCCTGGGCAGAAGTGTGACTGGGAATGCGCGACCCCCTATCCATCACACCACGGCCCCCCTGGGAGTCGCGCCCTACACTTTGAAGACCCCTGCTCCAGACCTCATTACCAGGCTTAGGGGATCAGGGTATTCCTACCCTGCCCTCTTATGTCTTTTCTTTTGCATTTTTCTTTTTGAATCAGGAGAGTCCCAAGTCCTAGGACAGCTGCCACTACTTCCTGGTTGAGGTGGTGGCAGTCAATCAGATCTCACTTTGAAATCTATCGGGATCAATGGAGCCTCCGCGTCCCTAGATATACGAAGTTGTGAGCACTAATTGAACAAAAACTACTAAACGAATTCACACTAAAATACAAAAAGCACTCTTTCTGGAACTAGATCTAGCTTTCTGCCAAAATGTGGTGTAAATCAGTTCAGCTGTTTCGGCTGTAGCTGTGTTTAAAGTTCCTATGGGAAAATGAATGGGGAAAATGCGTTTTGAGAGCACCCTCATTTCTCGACCCCCGCTTGGTGGATCACCCCGAAACGTTTCATGCGCAAACTTGGCAAAACAGGAGAACTTTTTTTCAAAGTTTTGTGGAGATTTGTCAAATAGAACTAAAGTTATTAGCAACACAAAAAATGCATTTCCTAAGGAAACAAGGTCCTAACTATAACTACCCCATGGCAACCACCACTGGGTAACATATCCTGCATTTTATACATGCAGTTCCCTTTTCCCAAACTAACATGGGCTACTTTTATTTCCTCCTTGCAACTTCCTGTTCCTGGGTCAATAATTTTAAGACACTATATAGAGAAACCTGGAATTGTTGACTAGTGCGTCAAAATGTGGGTTTTTCCATAGTTGACACCCAAAAAAATCTTGCCTCTTGTGTTTCATCTGCCTGTGAGTTTTAAGGCTTTTTCTGATTCTATCAGTTTTTCTCTTCAAAAGTTATGACGTTTTCTTCAGTCTGCCATCTGCCTTTCTTCCTCTATGAATTAATCTTGAGCCGAAGGGGGAGGGTGAAGGCTGCCGACCATTTAGTCGACTCAGGAAAAGTAACTGTTGCCTGCAGAACCAGCTATTGATGGTTGCTTCATTGATCATGTATGGAGTAATAACCTCTTAACCGACCTATATTTCTTTTGGTGTCACAGAGAGGAAAACCTTGGATGGAAGGTGCAGCCACAGAGGATCCGCGCGACTACAGCTCGAGGCATAGCATCACCAAAGAAATAGACGAGCAACTCCTAGCTCACCCGTGTCTCCCTGGGACACACAAAATTATAACAAACGAAAGAAATCATTAATGTGACCTACTACAGATATCAAGGATTATACTAATTGTGGACACTTTTATGGTATAATATTCGTTTGATTGGAAGCCATAGGGCGATGAGAATATGAAGACCTCTGATGTCTCGCCTACAATATTCCCCTTTGTAGCACTGAAATAAAAAACTGTTTGTTTATTGGTCCTGAAGAAGGTGATACCAAAATACAGTTCACCGAAACGTACGTAGACCAGCTACAACATAACTGGACGCCAAACCCGACAAGGATCGACTAAATCAGAATAAAGGAGGAAACACATTTTGATTTGCTATTTGTTATACTTGATTCTGGGAAACAAACAAAAATAATTATATCCCAGTTTAATTATTTTATTATACACACAACTGCTTAACAGTTAAGGTTTTTTGCTTTTTTCTTTTCTTTTCTCTCTCTTTATTGTGCGGTATGACTGTTAGAATGTAAGTACGTCTGTGAGGTGAGAATGGAGAACTTATGGTGCTAATTGGGGTTTTCTTATTTGTCTAAATAACTATGACTTGATATCTATGAATATTATGTTTACATCAATGATTGTATGTACATATATGTTTTAGGATTTACTGCAAACTACAAGAGAAATTATAGAAATGAAATAATAATGTATTTTGATATTTTTGATAAATAAAAACAAAAAACTAAAAGTAAAATGATCTTGTAGACAACGAGTCTTTCGGTTATGGGGAACTATTGATGTATTTGCATTAAGATTTTCTGCTCAGCATTTATTGACACCAAAGAAATATAGGTCGGTTAAGAGGTTATTACACCATACATTTCTTTCCCCCCCCCTCTTGGACCTAAAAGTAAGCTGGGATAACCTTCCTTTCAATAGTTGCTTCATTGATCATACAATCACAGATCGCCCATTACCGATTGCCCTCTTGCTGGACAGGCAGTTGCGGATCATTGGGATGCACTCCTGATCTTCACTAGGGCTACATTGAGGGTGTGAGATATAGTCGGTGTTTTTAAAGGGCTACACCCTTTCCCTCCCTGCTCTAATACTGATTTTACACCTCAACTCCATCCATGATAGAGGGTTTCCACTGGGGAACGATAAAAAGTTTGTAAAAACAAGTGATCTGTACACAGAGGTGGTAATTAAATCCTCTGAGCAGATGAAGGACGAATTAGCTGAGGTGAAGTTCAGATACAGAAGAAAGCATCTGTGAGTGTGACACTACTATTAAAGCGAGGGTCACAAGACCACTTTGAAAAACGGTACATGAGCAAACTAAATTTCAGAGAGCTATAAATTCCTCTGATCGAGGCTAAGGGGCAGTGGAATTAGGTTCCCTGATTGGCCTTTGTTGGGGTTCTCCCCGACAGCTCACTTGGCCTAGTTTTACAAAAAACAAAATCATTACAACAGGTAACCCATAAAGGTGGTGCTATCTTTAGCAAGGGCAACACCTGAAAGCAGGGTAAAATATCCTGCCCTGCTGCCACATTCCGCTTCAAGGAGAGGTGGGATTGTCCATGCTAAATGTATGTGCTTCTTTATTTAGCAGGGCCATGACCCTCAAAATGGTGGCAGAGCACGCCAGAGAGAGTTTGCAAATATCACATACGTTGCAGTCTACCAAAAGTATCAAATACAGCGCCTACAATGAATCCAGTGCGACTCTTTTAATGGGGGTGGAGAGGTGCAGTATCTAGTGTTTGAAGAGAGGCCTACCATATTCAACCCTTACTTGCGAACATCGGGGGAGCCTCATGTTGTGGCAACATCGACTATAGTATATGTGATGCGTGCCGCTTTAGGTTCGTTGCAAACATTTTGGTGAGCAGGCTAAGCGAAGGCGGGCTGGCAGAGAGTTCCTAATCTTTGTGGCTTGTCCAGCTAAAGCACGCTTCCATGATGATATTTTCTTGAAGGTGGGGGTGTCGAGTCCGGGGATTTAATCTGCTTCTTGGTGATCTTTTTCCACCTGAGATGATCAGTTTAGGCGCCAAGTACTCCGGGGTGTATGTAAGTGCCTTGAATCTGTGGTTGTATATGTGCTACTGACCTCAGGGCAGCCGGGAGAGAGGAACTGGTTGGACAGATACCAAGTGTGCGCCCATTTCAGGGAGCAGGCAGACCCAGGGGGCACAGATGGAGGTGAGCTCGGAGACACCGCTCCATTGGACTGGCAGATGTGTTATGAGGTGGATAAGCTAGTGCTCATCTGGGTCGGATTGGGAAGGTGGGCAGTCGGGCATTGGGCGATCGGCCGGTGCTTTAAGGGCACCAGTGGGCCCGTTTTTTGGGCCCCTGTAAACCTGCCCAAGAGACTTACTGTCTTCCCCAGGCCTCTGTAACATGGCGCCAGCATCCTGGGCACTCTCTTGACCTGCTGTAAATTGAGGCGGAGGGCCTGGTGTTGCTCTGGCCTTACAGGCATTCTAGCCTTGGTCCCCTGCCTTGTGGGGTCTGCCTGGCCAGGAGCAGTGTCACCCACTGCCGGGCCATGATCTTCAGGTTAGGGGGGAGGGTGTGACTATGTAGGGGCCTCCATGGGGGGGGGGGGCAAGGGAGGAGTTGATTTTGTGGCAGTACTGCCATTCTCACCTCAGGCTATGGTGGGCTGGGTGGGGGTAAGAGAAGCGGCCAGTTGTTGTCACCTCAGCCCCAGTGTCTTTTAGGCCTTGTTAGGAGGGGTGCTGAGCTTAAATAATTGGATATGGCTTTACCGTCAATTCTTAAGCGCTGCACACAACTGTGCCTACAAAAGTACAGAAATTACAGAGTGGAACAATGTCAGTGCTGTAAACGAGCATTTACAACAAAACTTAAATGAACAGTACAGAGTAAGAAGATGTCAGCGAGGCTTAAAGTAAGTGCACTCGTGTGGCAACACCAGATGGGCCCCTGACTGGAGGTAACTGAGTAAAGCTGAATTAAGTAGTGCATTATATCATGAACTGAACGTAACCTGTAAACTGTGAGCAGAAAGACGAGCTTCCTAGGTCTAATGATCAGAGGCTCCTATGCTGTCAGACAGAAAAGATGTTATGCAGCCATAGAAAGGGGTTCCTGAACCAGTGTGCCACTAGAAGATTTAAAATATTTAATTTAGCAAACTTTTCTCTAAAAAAGTAGTCTAATGAGACTAACCAGATGGTGATCCATGAAAGGGACGATCCGGGAATGTGGGCCACTTTTTTGGTGAGCGCCCTGGCCGAACTATTATCCCAATCCGACCCTGGCACACATTGATGCCTATTGTAAGGGTACTGCCAAGATCTGGATGGAAGAGGAGGACATTCACCTGGGAGGCTGGACAATTTCAGTGTGCAACGGCCAGAGATGGATTTAATTAAACGAATGCACTCCCCTGTATTCGATCATACATGACGCAGTGATTGCCCACAAACACGAATAAAACGCACAGCTTGCCTGACAAATTAACAATGCTCTGCAGGGCTCAGACCTTTTGCATGCGTGCGCCTCCTAAAAAGACGCATCAGGTGTGCCCGGCTCACGGCCTCTTCCTCTTTGGAGTCAGTCCTTCTTGGGATGGTTTACTTCTTTGGAGCTTAACGTTGGCCGGTCTTTTAACTCGTATTGCTGCGCGCCCTTCTGTGTCCCTCTCTTCACACCTCCATTGGTCTTAACGGGATGCATATCCCTGCGGAGGGGGTCACCAGCTTGTCTAGCTGCCACTTGTGTGAGGCAAATATACGTATCGGGGAAAGAAAAGAGCCGTCCGTAGCCCTAGCTGGGCTCAGCCCGCCCCGCGGGCTCTCTGGGGACAGTTGTTTTGCCTCTCATATATTTTCTGGGAGCCTCTCCCACCTCCCCGGGGCTCTCTGTGGACAATTGATATGTATGATCCTCTCGGGAGCCTCTCCCACCGCCCGGGCGGGGTGGTTTCTGTAGAGAGTGTGTCTGATCTTTCCTGAGGGGGGCGTATTCCCCTCGGGGGGGCTCCTTGCGGACAGTGTTCATCCTGGAACCTCCCCCAGTGCCGCGAGGCCCTCTGCGGAATAAGCCAGGCCCTTTCTAGGAATCTCCCACCTCCCGGACTTCTCTGTGGACAGTGGCTCTCCCTTCGGACAGCATCTGGTCCTCTCTAGGAATCTCTCCCGTCCCGCGTCCGCCCGGTCTGCGGGCAGTACACTCTTCGCCCTCCAAGGAGCCTCTCCCACCTCCGGGGTTCTCTGCGGACAGTGGCTGATCACCCCTCAGAGCCTCTCGCTGGATCTCTCTACAGACAGTATATGGTCCTCTCGAAGAGTCTCTTCCACCTCTCGGACATCCCAGTACACCCTCCAGGGAGCCCCTTTCAGTTCCCGCGATTCTCTGCGGCAGTACGTAGTTCATCACCCCCGGGAGCCTGTCCCAGCTCCCGCGGGCTCGTTCGGAGAGTATCTCAGCCTTGGGACTTCTCCCTGGTCCTGTCCGTGGACAGCGTGCGCCAAACCTTCCCTGGCCTCTGCGGACACTGGTATCTGATGCTCGCGGGGAGCCCCTCCCAGCTCCCGGAAACCCCCTGCGTGCAGTGCGCGCGCCCTGCTCTCCCCCTCCGCGGGAGACGCCCCCACCCCTGCCCCCCGTAGGGGCGCCTCGCCTCACCTGCTCCCGCAGGCCCGGCCCGCGCAGGGGGTGGCGCTCGGCGCCGTGGGAGGAGGACCTCACCCTGAAACGGCTGACTCGCCTTCTGAGTCACGCACGGCGCTGCTGGGAGTTGCACTTCTGCTTTTCGGACTCAGCCTGTTTCTTCTGTTTGGAAAGTGGAACATTCGGAGGCGGCGGTGGCTGACTGACTGACCCTTCTCGGAACCCCCTGGTCGCAAGGAGTGATACGTCTTCCTAGGTTTTGCGCGCTCCAAGAGCAGCGGTTCTCACTCTCCGCTGGATGCTCCCTGTGCACCTGGACGTGGCCCTGGAGGCGAGAGCCGGGCCCCCCTGAGGTATGTGGCTGCCAGCGGGTGGGGGCCCCGTGTGTGCGCGCTGCTGTGGGAAGCCAGGCTTTCAGGCGCTGAAGAACTGTCAGAACTCTTTATCAGATATGGAACAGTCTATTTTTGTTTGAAACGTAAGTTGTTCTGGTGTTCTGTGCTGGGAGGGGGGAGGGGGGGGCGGTATATCACATTATCCCCAGCTTTCAGGGGATCTTCCACTCTCACGTTTTACTTCGCCAGGCATCTGCCACGCTGCATTTGACATCTACAGGTATGATACCTGGCTTAAAGTTACTGTACTTTGTTTGTGCATTTAATTTCTGTAAGGGCGGGGGCATATAGCCCTACATGCAATGCCCAGGAAGAGGCCATGCGTATTTACCTTTCACCTCGCCTATCCTTTCCAAAACGTGCTTGGAGGAGGTCGGGCAGGCGGTCTATCGTCACTAGACCTCTTTGTCTACCGCTCTCCATATAAGATGTGTACAGTCGTCCAAACACCCCTTTGTTGTGTTGCACAGTGTGTTTTATGCAGCTGTCTTGTGATCGTATCTGAGTTTAGCTGGGGGTCGAGGCAGGCATCTTCCATGTAGCCCGGGGCTGCCTGCAGCCGGTGGTGCGCTCGTCTCCCGGCTGCATCGCCTGTCCCTGTTAATAAGCAACAGTTTATGGCCCTTGGTTGTTGTCAGTGAACCTATCGTTAACCCCAGACCTGTGCATGTGTCACCCTGCCCGGGGCTGGTGGGAGCCGAGGGTCCGGTGACCTCACAGCCCCAGAAGTAGCCTCTTGACGGAGTCTGAGCCTCACTTCACCAATTTTTAGTTAAAAGGTAACCTTTCTCCTCTGTACTCACAACCCCCCCCCCCCTCACGCCTCTAATTTCAAAGGAGCCAACATTGCCATGTCCAAGGTCTTTCGACCTACTGGTTACCAGGAACGAGCTTTGCTTTCTGCAGAGACCTGATGTACAGGGTTATGGGGTCACTTCACGTCATCAGGGATGCCATGGCCAGTTCCTGATGTTTACAGATGACTGCTTTCCGCTTCTGTTGTTCTAGATAATTCAATAGAAGTGAACAAAGACGACAACTCCCAGAATGCATTAGATTGTTAAATTAAATCCCTGGGCGGACAACTGGTGTATCTGGTGACATGGAGTCATCTGGCATTCGAGTGATGTGAGAGCGAGGGTGTGATGCTGCCATATTGCTTTACACAGATCTCTTGAGTTTTTCAAATTCAGTGCATGAGAGGCCCATGCAGTGTTTTTTTATTGTGGTATTTGTAGTTCTGTTTATCTAATTTTACAATCAGAATGCAAATGCTGGGAGGTTGAATTTGATTCATGTCTGGTAGCCAGTGCTGGGATTTCAACCCTCAATGGGTTGGGGGGGGAGGGGAATTGGCGTTATGGCACTTGTTATTGGATTATTGCACATTTTAGCATTTTCCCAGCTGCATGTTTTTAAACAAAATCTAAAAAACACTTGTTATTGAGGGCTTGATATGTGTGCTTGTACATTTTCAAGAAATATCTCTTCTCTCTCTCTCTCTCTACACACATGTATACATCTGTTGCTACTTCGCTGATATCACATGCATTTTTAAGTTTCCCTTTTGTTAAAGCCCAAAGTTAGCAGGGAACCCTTCTCTGAGCTGCGTGGGTGTGAGTATAGAGGGAAAGGAGCCCTGATGCCCGACCTGCATGCTCTGTGCATCCCAACTGGTTACTCCGGTCTCTCTGCCTTGCAGCGACTGGCGTAACCAGTTGCCGGATCAGGGCTCGGCCTCGCCTGGGTTGGGCCTGCTGTGAAGTCATTGCTCGTGACCTCTGCGAGAAGGATTACTGGGCCCTGCTTTTGTTGCCACACCTGTCGGGCAGGCGGAGATTAGCACAGGTCAGGAGTTATGGCGGTCAAAGTCTACACACCTGACGAGAGGTGTGTTGGTTAGGCATCAAGATTATAGCCAGACTGTTTGGAGGCCTCTGAAATCAATCCGCAGGCCCCACACAACAACGTCTTTATTGAAACCTGCAGGCTCAGAGGTATGAGCTGTCAGCAGAGACGCGTTTCAGCCTGGCTCCTCCCTCGTCTGGGCCTCCTGCAGGTAAATTGGTAAAGAAAGGCTGCACTTGCAGTACAGGAGAGCAGCGTAGGCGCACTCCAAAGTACCCATCACGAGGCCTAAGCACTAGAGCATCGGGCCCACTGATGTAAATATAGTCGTCATGGTCTGATGCAGGATAGCCATAGAGAACCAGCACACCTGGCTCACTTTTTACCATGTTACTCTACAGTGTAACAGTCTCTTTTCCATGATCATGGCTTTTGTACAGACGCTCCTGCCCTAGCACCATAGAAAATGTTACGGTGGCATCATTTAGTTATCAGGAAAAGATGCAACCTCAGTAAGGTGAGTTCCGGTAGTAAGACGTTTTAGGTTAGTAATTGGATTGTCAACAGTGGGAAAAGTGAAAATGGAGATTTCATCAAAATGCAGTAG
Organism: Triturus cristatus; assembly: GCF_964204655.1. Taxonomy (NCBI): domain Eukaryota; kingdom Metazoa; phylum Chordata; class Amphibia; order Caudata; family Salamandridae; genus Triturus; species Triturus cristatus. The sequence continues at coordinate 567,824,479 of NC_140588.1, forward strand.
CTCCATTTTGCTTGTTGTAATAGAAACCTGGTCTTCAAATGACCCCAAACCGATGTGCGTCTTATTGAATAATTTTGAGACGCATAACGTTTTACAAAACCTCAGCAAAAGTGTAGCGGAAAGCCTTTAGCAACCAACTGCGGCACACATCCGCCCGGCAATATTGCATGTGAAGCGCTAATCCATAGCTGCATAATCCTCAGGCCCACGCCGTCTCGCGCGTAAAATGTTTTGTTGATCCATCACCCACCTGGTCCTGAAGTCTGATTTGCTGACCGCTAGGAAGCCCAGTTGGCATGCATGATGATGATCAATACAGACCCAATGCGATATGAGTATCTGTTCTGATCATCCTGACCATCTTGCTATCTAGCAGTTTCTTTCCAATCCAAGAGAGGTACATCCAATTTGTTCACAAATATCCAATTAAACCACTCTTAACTGTTTGCTGTATTCTAGGTTTAAAAAATGAGCTGGCCTATCCAACCGTCAGGTTTCGCAAGCCAGCTGGAGAGGAAGTACCAATGAAACTGTTGGCACAAACTTTTTATGAGGAAGGCACTTTCTTAGTGCTCTTAAATTCAAAAATATACTAAGACGACCTTAGTTTTTCAATTAAAGAATCCAATGCCTTCTAATGTTTCTTTCTCCATCCAGTCAAAAAAGTATTCCAACCCCTTCTTAATTATATTTCAAACCCTGTCACTACAATAGCATATCCAACATGTTTCAGAAATCTTGGTTTCTTTCTCATGGTGCAATTTAATAATGTAACTTCGTACAGAATTTGCTGAAGATAATCTTAAAAGGGTCTTTAGTGTCTATAAAAGGTTGAGAAACTACATCGGTACCCCGTAGAAGAAAGGGGTGTGTAGGAAGAGCACTATGTGTCAGGGTGCCAGACAGCATCAACGCTCCTTCTAAAAACCATCCAATGTAGGAATTGTAACATTGAAACAGTGACCTGCAGGCAAATATTAGAAGAATTAATGACATATATGAAGATATGTCTTGTGGAGAGTAGAGTGTGGTTGCCAGTGCTTAAAAGGGAAATATAAAAACTGCAGGTATTCACTATTTAGAGTGCCTATTTTCTCCTGAAAAGTGTAGGTACTGCATTAAATGTACTGCAAAAGTGCTGAGATGTGCAGGTACTCTCCCTTTCAAATGAAAGAAGAGCAGGTACTCTGTACCGGACAGCACCTGCCCATTTAAAGCCCTGGTGATCTCCCATGGCAGGAACCCGAGTTACTAGTTTTGGCCATGAAGGCCCCTTACACTAAACCTGGGCCTGTTTTCTCAGACTTCCAGCTTCTAACATTGGCGTATTTTATGACGTTTGTTCCTTCTTTCAAAGTGTGAGGACAGCCCTTGATGGCATTATGCAAAACATTGTTTGGAACCCAAAGAATACCATCTGTTGTGCTCGATCGGGGGAACAATTCTGTGCGAACGGGTATTCTTCAATTGCATCTGCAAAAAAAGGATAAAAAAACGAATTTGGACCCAGAACACCCAAGCAGTTTTCCACACATTTCCAGTCTCCCATTCCAGATTGCTGAAAAATGAGTTGTAGTTCAAGCAAACCAATTCTTTGAATCCAACAACAGTTTCAAGTATCTGAAGAAAGCTTCTTATTCTGGAAGGGGCACATCATTGCCAAGGATGAGTCAGATGTATGGCTCATTAGAACACTGTTGGGGACCTAGATATTTTTGACCTTTTGGTGACCTTTGACGCCGTCAAACACCACGGCCTACTCCATGAGGTCACTGAATGGTCAGAGACCTTTCTGCTGAGAGGGTCCAATCATTTTTACGTTGTCTGATTTTGAAAAACCAGGGCTCAAGATACCCACAGTAACCGGCATTCTTACCTTTGTTTTTCAATGCATACCTTCTACTGCTAATTACATTTACATGTGGACAACACCCAGATTATTGTGCAAGTTCGGCTCACGATGGAACAGGATGCAGATTGTCTGTCTGACTGGTCGCCTCCTGTCAGTGCACAGATGCCTCGGCTGGCTAAAATTACAAGCAGCAAAAATGAGGTTGAGATGGTTGGCCGAGACTCAGCAAATCTGGTTAGGCTGGTTAAAACCATATGGGCAATGCCCACCATAACCGATGATGTAAGCAGAACCGAGGGATTTGCACTTAGGCAAGGGTCTTTCCATAGATGCGTCTTACCCATTGTGGACTGCGTGCACTGAGTCCAGCTAGTGCTGCATGAGTCGTCGGACAGATGTTATGTTGGCCTTGGGAGACGCAGTCTAAACAGATTCCGGCAACTTGAGAAAACAACTGCGAGTCTATCCACAGAGAACATATATTATGCTAAAAATCTAAGTTCCAATAGGCAGTTTAAGGCTCTGCTTAGTTCACTGCTACTGTTTGAAACCAACCCAGAATTCCTGTCTAAAAGCTTTTAAAAACATGTCCTTAAACTGGTTTTCCTTGCAAGTAAAACTTTGTTCTTTTGAGATTCCAAAATTTCGCAACCGAATGCCAGGTTTTTCCAGTGCACGTGCTTGCACTGGTTCTCACACACCTGTAATCTGGAAAAGACAGAGACATAAATAGCTCTTTTGTTAGAGTTCAGATAACGTGCACCTATTTATAAACTGTACATGTCATTCTTATAGCGCCAAAAGGCCATTAATGCTTAATCATGCACTTCGCAAGAAAAGTAGCCGTCTACTCCACACACTCTGCTTGCTCGTGACACACACCCCATGCATGGCCTCCAGCTTTACTCAGGCCCCGTCTGAGTCATTAAATGTTTTCCCGTTTAAGCACTGCCTTGTCTGCACGCCCGTTATCTGTCCCGAAAGATTATCAATTGGTTATTGGTCCAGGACGCAGCAAATTGCAACAGCCCTGACTTTAAAAAAACAGGGAACCATTTATTTGTAGAAAAACACATCTCGGGTCATATTTTTTTACACTTTCATTAAGGATTAAAGCCTACTTCCAAAACTGCAGTATTCAGAAACCCCGGCGACATATAATTTACTACATTCCTGTGTCCCAAGGTTAGAATTGCACTGCCTTTGGGACAACAGTTCTTTGTGCTTACATACTTACCACTCCATGACTGGTGAGCGTACCAACAGTTTTACAAGTGATAACTGTGCCAAGAGCTCAAACCCGCCTTTGCCTTCGGGCATCCTTTGTGAAGACAGTCCTGGGAAATCCTTCTAAATCCTGAACCTCTGGCCCAGACCCATCTCCTTCACCCTACAGAAGATAAAGCCAGCCACAGAAGCCACCTGCACCCTACAGACAAACACCCCTGGAAACAGGAGGATGAAAAAACAGAAGAGGTGAGAGCCGCTGGCATCCTCCGGGGCGAGCTGGAGCCCGGGGCCTGAAAATGCCCAGGTAGGCTTGGGGTTAAAACAGGACAAAATTGCCAAGCGCGACCATCCGGAAGCGCGCCCTTAGGACCCGGCTCCCCCCGCCCGTGCGACACACCCCCCTTCTCGGTGGCGTGGCCAGCAGCCGATTGGCTGCCGGGCAGCGGTTGTTCTTCCGGGGCAAAGCGACGTTGGGCGAGCGCACGCTTCCGGTCAGGATGGGTGGAGGTGGGGCGTAGGGGCTATTTAGGCCCGGTTCTCGCCTCCACTCATCCTCTCTTACTGCGAAGACGACGACGACTCCGAATCTCGTGGCGTGGACTATCGTGGGGGCGTAGGCGCTGGTTGGCGAATCGTTGGGGCCTCCTGTTGGTCGTGGATCTTGTCGGCGGGTCGGCGGACTGCGGATTGCGCGGTTGTTGTGCTACTCGGTGCATGCTGGTGGGGTCTCGAGGTGGCAACGGAGCTTGGTGTCGGGTCCGGTGAAAAGGTCAGGTAAGGTGCTGGGAGGGGTGAGGATTCGGGTCCATCGTCCGGGGTTCTGCGGGCGGCAGTGTTAATTTTATGTACTGCTCCCACGGGGCTCAGGGCGAGTTGGTGGGTCCTGCTCCCCTAGCATCTGGGCTGCGGGCGAGGCGTGTGGGTTGGTTCTCCGGGGGGCAAAGCAAGTGTTAGTCGGGGATTGGGTAGCGTGGTGTGCTGCTTTCGTTCTACACGGGACCGGGGTCCGGGAGTAGTCCGCGGCGTGGTGTTGTGGTTCGCATCGGTGCGAGCGTTTGAGCGGGAAACAGATCCCGTTGCAGCTCACAATCGGTGCCGGGGAGGGCTCGGGTACGATCCGATCGGTCGCAGCAGAGAAAAATAGCGTGCCTGCGTGAGCCAGTGCTTGCATTTTGTATTTAAGCGCCCATAGGCGGGGTCAGTGGGGTGAAGCAATTCAGAATCCGTTCATTGCAGCGTTGCTACGTTGAGAACTGCTTGTAGGGTGCGTCTCGTTTTTTCCCCTCGTAATTTGGGTAGAAGGGGGAGCGTCGTGGGGCCGCCCAGGATACCTAATCGCCTGATCCAGCCGGGGCAGGATGCCTCCCAAGAGGAATCAGAAGAGAAAAGGGGGGGATTCCGAGATAGCACAGCTATTAAAATTGGTGCTAGCGAAGTTGAGTAGGGATGAGGACAGTGAGGAGGACGCGGGGGGGGAGGCTCCCGAGTCAGACAGTGAGGGGGTTACAGAGCCGGTGGTGCCGGAACGCCCGCGAAGGGCGATAGTACCGCCGAAGGCGGCCTTTCCGCCGTTGGTTAAGAAGGCAAAAAGGGTCAAGAGGAGGAAAGAGTCGAAAGGGGGTGATGAGGCCGTTCCAGGGGGGCAGGAGTGTCAGCCGGCCGTACCTCAGCAGGTGATAGAACCTGCGCCAGCAATGCCCCTTGCTCCTGTGCCTCCTTTGCCCACACCTGTGCTTCCTGCCCCTGTAGTACCATTACTAGCACCTATGCCACCGCCTATGCTTCCTCCTGTAATTCCAGAACCCATAGTGACCCCACAAGAGGGACCAGGGTGCAGAATGCAGAATGATCAAATCCGGGGACGGAAGTCCCTCGCGTTTCTGAGTCTCCACAACCAGATGGCGCAACTGCCGGATCTTCAAGCCACCGACGCCTCGCCACAAAAAGGATGCCCTCTTCAAACCGGCTGGTTTCACCACTCGTCTCTGCCGCAGCCGAACCGTGGCGCGCCGCACAAATGAATGCCCCAGCACCCAGATCACCTTTGTCGACATACTAAAAATTGATGGAAAAGAAAGCATGTCAGCATACGAGAAACCTGCCTCCCATTTCTGTCACAGCAACTCTGGTCGCACATAGCGTTTGAAGCATGATGATGTCCAGCGCCCCACTTTCTTTACAGCCTCAGCCGGCAGCCCAGCTCCCGCTGCGAGGGTTGCTGCCCCTATCCTAAAGGAATGTGATGAATACCCCGTGCAGTCCAGCCCCAGAGCGCCCAAAGCCTGCTTAAAGACGGCATTGAACTGGAATTTTGACAAACAGGCGCCCTGTTCATGAAGAAACAGCGCCTGCCCCCTCCCGCTGGGGCGTATGGCCAAATAGGCCTCCATATTGGCTACAGGACAGGCCAAGTCGCCGGGGGCCGGTGATAAGCAAATAATGGATCCCTTACCCAGTGGGTCAGTCTTAGAACGCCTCAAGACCACCTCCAACCTCCCTGGGACTATCCTAGTGTCCTGCCATTGCAGTCCCCCTGTCTGATCCTCCCTAGACGCCCCTACCAATTCCCCTACTCGAAAGGCCCCGTAAAAAGCTAATGAAAAAACTGCCCTGAACAGAAAGCACTCGTACCGTGATGTGCAGACAGCCTGCAACACTGCCAGGATGTCCCGTAACAATTGCACGTTAAGGGGCCTTCTCGTATCCTTCCTCAGCCCTTCTAGTCTGGCCCACCCAGACAGAGCCCTCCTCACCATAAAGTTAGCCCCAGGATCCTGAACCCCTGCCACCTTCGCAAAGAAACCAATTGCTGTTACGCGCGCCCTGGCATAAGAAGCTGCCCTGCCCTGGTTTCTCAATATCATTAAATATTCGCACAGCGTCCGCGCTGAAAAGAGAGACGAGCAGCTTGGGCTTGCTCGCCCCGCAAAAATCCTGTAATCCCTGAAATGCTGCTGGTAGGTTCGTCTCGTGTTGTTGCTCAAAGATGCTCCCACTAGCCCTGCTAATCCGGCACTCCAATCCTCCATAGAGAAGCTGGGAAAGCCGTCATCTGCTCGTCCGCCAGCGGATGGTATTTCCTGAAATCCTGCAACTTGAGGCGAGACAAACAGGGTTAAAACAGGACAAAATTTGTGAGATGGGTTTTTAAACCTATTTGTGCAGGCGTCTCAATTCTGCGCGCCAGGCTGAGACAGTGCCAGAAGCAGGCTGCCACCCGCCAGTCACAAAATGCCCACCCAAAATCGACAGTGGTGTTGTGCCAGCGCCATTGACCTCATCAGCCTGAACTAAACCAGTGGTGTATCATAAAGTGATGGCCCCCTGCAGAATGTGTTGCGGGGTCTGTGTCTCCCTTATCTCACAGATCTGCATTGGCTTTGGTCTGAATGGTGGCCTCAGGAGGGACTGGGGGCACCCTGATTGGTTAGGGCCCCCTGCATGACGTCCCTGACCTAAGCGTGCCTCTCCACATGTTGGGTGGCGGGCTCTGCAATTGTTTTTGTCGCTGCCACTTTTGCTGAGAAATTGCTCGAGAGTTTTTCTAAACAATATCCGTAAACATGTTTTCTGATGTTATGTCAGAGACTTCCCCCTCCCTTCAGTTCCATCTGATGGTCTCTGCGACTCTTTTACTGAACAAAAAGGTTTCATTGTGTTTGTTCCCTTTAGGATTAGGATGTCTGTCATACCTCTTTGCTCCTTTAATATGAGCATCAGAGTTAGATATCAGGTATTACTATTAACCAACTGCAAAGCATTTTGAGTCCCGACCAAAACATTTTAAAAAGTGGCTACAGTGGAAAAGGCTTGCTTTCTGAATAAAATGCATCGATGAGAAAAATAATGTTGTGTATAATGAATGATGTGGTGTACTTTTACGATGTAAAACACCCTTATTCCTTGCAGTGCTCGTGGGGGGCAAAATGATACCCTAGGCAAGCAGGTAAAAGCATATAATAATAATAATAAAACAATGTATGAAGCGCATGGCTACTTCGGCAGAAGTGTCCCAACTCTGAGAAGGTCTGGCTACCGAAAGAAGACACAGAAAGCCTGAAGGAAACCCGGGAACTGTTTAAAAAAAAAAAAACACGTTTTGGGTTTTTTCCGGAATAAAAACTCTTGTTTTAGATAATCTGAGGTGCAGCAAGAGTGAAATACTCCTCGTGTGGAACGTAAGACCACTTACTTTCTACATATTTTAAAGAATTGGTAACAACAGGTTAGCAGGCGGCTGTCCTGTCAAGCCAGACCTAAAAACTAGGAGGCGTCACGCTGCGTGGTGTTGGCAATTCTCCGAGACGCCGCTGTGGGTAAAATGGAAAAGCCGTGGTTGGGACCAGGATGTTCTCTCCGGTTGGGTCCGGTGTTGGCATCTCTCCTGCCTGGTGTTCGAAGGGAGGCCGCCGGAGCTCGGGACGGTGGTATGTCCCGAGTCTCAGGGTGAAATGAAGAAGTGGATTTTCAGGCCTCTCCGGAATAACCGAAAGTCTTACTCCGATCTTCAGAGTTTAGGGGGGCCGATCCGGGGCCAAGGAGCCCGTGCATGGCGCGATCTGACTGGCTGGTAAGACCGGCCTCTGGAGGGCTGATATGGCTGGGGGAGCTACCAGGGGTGCGGCCAGGCCTCGCGGATTAGGCACCGTGTTTAGAAATGGGATCATTCTTGGACAGTGAGGATGAAAGGCCGGGTCACGTAATAATTATTCAACAGTGTCCTGCCAGGTTACTGCATCGGATGCATCATCCCAGCGAGCGATCTTATTGACACTTGGTAGACGGGTACTTGTGCCCATCTTTTTAGGTCTCGCCTGGCGAACGCAGCGCGAAGCGCTGCTGTCCACCAGCGAGATCGATTGTTGCTGACTTGCCTCGGAAGTGGCAGTGGCGTCACTAGGGTTGGTGTCACCCGGTGCGGGTAACTTATGGTGTCACCCCCTCACGACTTACTGCATGGACCTCCTCCGCTCCGAGTCCGCCAGTGGACACAGTTGGCAAATAACGGGACCATACAGAATCCTTAGTAACGTTTGTAAATGTGGGTCCTATATTTACAAAATGTGCGTGTTAACAACAGTGTGATAATGATTCATTAATCAGGTTGTACAGTGGGCTACCTGCTAGTCAACAGTTTATTGGAATTTATAATATCATAGGTATGGTACTTTTTACTGGTGTGGTGTTCCCACTATCCAGCAACACGATATAGCAGTGGTCGAAGTGGGGGAAAAAAAGTAGGGGAACTGTGGGCGGAGAATCAGAGGGCGGGAATAACCCAAGGATTGGATCAGTGGGCAGCAGAATCCTTAGTAACGTTTGTAAATGTAGGTCCTATATTTACAAAATGGGCGTGTTAAAACAGTGTGATAATGATTAATTAATCAGGTTGTACAGTGGGCTACCTGCTAGTTAAGTTTATTGGAATTTATAATATCATAGGTATGGTACGTTTTACTGGTGTGATGTTCCCACTATCCAGCAACACGATATATCAGTGGTCGAAGTGGGGGAAAAAGTCGGGGAACTGTGGGCGGAGAATCAGAGGGCGGGAATAACCCAAGGATTGGATCAGTGGGCAGAGCCAGAGGCGTGGCCAGAATGCGCAAACATCCCAATTTTTTGTATTTGTTTGGTTTCACTGCCCAGTTTTATCAACCAATGGATACACATGATTATTTAAGGTTATAATGAGTTATTGACAGTAAAATGTGTTCACAAAGTGGGATATGCTTCTAATCGCAGAATGTCCCCAAATACGATAAAATGTGGAAGCACAAGCCATTTGTCTCCGAGCCATGGAGTTTCTGTCATCAGCACTTCTCCCTTTTCCAAAACAGCAGTTCAAACATGAATGGCTAAAAATCCTAGTTTCCAAATGTTTTAAAATAATAATGGCTCTGCCATATTTGCCTCATGATGCAAGATGTGCATCATGATCTGACCATTTAAACTAATAAATTGTTTGTAGCTCAAACGTATCAAAAGTTAATAAAAAATGTGACTTGTGTTGCTGCGGAGTAGATGACAGTTAATAGCTCACTGATCTATGTTAGGATTTTAACTTATAAACTGCAAGTAACAAAAGGATCTCTGTGACAAAAGCAGTAGCCCACTGGCCTCTTTACATTATGTGCACTTTGTGATCTGCATGGTACATGTTCTTTGCAGCAGGTACATTAACCCTCTGAGCTACCTTTGCATGAGTCAAATCTTCCATTAGACAAAATTCCGATCTCTCTCTAGGAAGAACATTAATCAACTGAATCATCATGACATTTTTATTGTTACCGAAAATTACTGGAGGCCAGGAAGGAGGCAGCAAGTGCTTTTAGAACCATAATATACTTGCAAAAATGATGCCTCCACCTAAAGTGAGCACCTGGTGCGGTCACACCGGTTGCACCGCCCTAGAGCTGGCCCTTCTCAAGGGTCCTGTGATCTCAGTGACAGGGTCACTGTTCTAGGGTGTACTGCTTCATAGACCTGCCCGCAAGACTGGAGGTGAACTTCAGTATGAATAGTGGTGGACAAGCCTTGAAGGTTAACCTACACTTGTCATGCTAGGGTCCACCTGCTGGTGCTACGACACCGGGGCTTCTAATGTCTTGCGAAGCCTTCTAAGGTCTAGCATGAGATAGTGCTCTCTCATGAGAGTGGTCTGGTGGACTGGTTATTAAGGCTGAACCTGGTTCCCCAGTTCCAAATTCAGCAGCTCTGGCCATAGTGCCAAATCCCCCCCCCCCCCCCCCCCCCCCACTGAACACCATACTGCCCCACTGAGAAAAACTCAGACTGCCTTTAACTTCAACCCAATTGTTGCCGGCTATAAACACCTGGATGCGGCTCAATTTAAATTACGCACTGGGCAAGAGCAATATGTGGCCAAAAAAAAAAGTGACAGCATCCTGGAAAAAGCAAACAATCATAGGGAATGCAAAATTTTGCAAACCATGTGAAATGTAAGCAGGAACAACATGGTTACCTTAACGCTTTTACACTCACTGTTCAGAAATCAGTGAGTGCTTTTGCCTGAAAAGTTAAGGACATGACAACAGAGCCCTGAATGGACCCATTTCAATGTCCATTGCTTATATCCTTACAAAACGTAAGCAGTATGGTAAAAAAAGACAACATCCCTAGATACAGAGCAGCAGTACAAATTTTGTTTTTCAATCCTCACATTGCAGTACCTCCAGGATTGGTGCACCAGTTCCAAGCCCAGGGAAAACAAAGCCAAGACAACAAAAATAGCACTTCACTGGCAAACTCTGTAAAAGTGGCGCTAATGTGTTTGGGTGTGAATAAAATCAATCTGGACAGTTTGCTACCACTCTGTCTTACTTTATTTAGTTATTTATTTTTCATATTTTTAAACTATTATTCCCGATGCTGAATTTTTGAATTAAATGTCAGAAAAATACGACATTGATTTCCAGCAAAAGTGATTTTCTTTTTTGGATCCATTTCACCTGGAAGTAAATAAAAGAAAGGAGAGGAGACAGTGCGCACAGGCACCTCCTCCTCCTAAAAGGTTAGGTTGCTCTGCGCCCACCGGCCCTGTTGGTGTCACCCCATGTGAGGGTGTCACCCGGTGCGGTCCACACCCCCCGCACCCCGATAGTGATGCCGCTGGGAAGTGTGACAGGAGATGGGCACGCGCAGGCTTTTGGCGGATCTGAGTTGGTGTACGCGCTTACAGCCACGCAGCGTGCACATCTCCTGTCCCCCTTCCCTCGCAAGCCAGCATGCAGTTTCACTTTTTTTTTTTTTTTAAACTCTCCCTTTCATTGGAGCGGCCCGCAACGGCGGGTCCGCTCAGGAAACAAACATTGACACTGTGCCTTGGAGAATCCCCCACTCACCCGGTCTGCGGGGAGAATCCTCCTGAATGGCGGCTGGCTGCGCTGGTTCCGGAGCACTCCAGCTCCACTACTGCCAGCACGACGCGAGGCTCTCTCCTTAGGCATGGGAGCCCCGCACAGCTATCTGCCGCTCTTCACCCGGGCCCCCTCCTGGGACCCGGGACTTCAGCTCCCGCACTTCCTCTCGGGCGCCGGGGCTCTCTCTTCACCACGGGAGCCCTGGAAGGGGACAGGCGCTGTCTGCACCGGCCACACGCGCCACCACTGGGCATGCAAAACTTACTGGTACCGCGCATGCGCGGGCAGCCCTCGCCCTCCCGGCCTGGATGTGGAGCTGCTTTCTGTTTTGCTTGTTAGATTGGTTCGTGAAACGCCTTCACGGGATCCCTCAGATTCTCAGCAGATTGTTCTGTACACGTGGGCCCTGCCTCAGGCGGTGTGAATCCGGTTCAGGTGCCGGGAACGATAATATAGTGTTTGTAACTGGCAGGGTGTGTAGGTGTGAGTGCACACGTCCGCCATAGGCTACTTGCTGTCCGGTTGCCTAGGGCTGACACTGTCCGGCTTTGACCGTTGCCCAGAGCCACAAGACTGCTCAGCTGGCGTCCTCTTCATCGGAGGCTGTGCGGAGTCGGACGGTCCGTGCTACATCCTATGCGTGACGTCCCCTGGAGCTACAAGCCTGTTTCTATTGGCCGGATAGATGAGCTCACCAACGCCGCGGGACGGCTGGCCTGCTTAGAAAGGGCCGTAAGTGGTTCATCCAAGGGCTGCTGGCTTTTTAGTGAGACCTGTGAAATGCTACTGCCTGCTCCTAAGCCCGAAGATCCGGCGGCTTGCTGCCTTGCCTAATGAGAGGTGTACATTATGGGCAGAGGCATCCATGCTAGGGACTCATGGCCTGCTTAGCAAGGCTTGATAACTGGCGACTGTGTGCCGAGGTACAAGGCCGCTGGTCAATATTGTATTCTTTTGTAATCTATATGCATTTAAATAGCGCATTCGCGGACAGGTGGCACGCCACTAAATAGGGGAATGCTTTGTTGGAAGGTGCTGTCTTACAATGTGGCCTGTGCTATATGGGTAGCATTGTGGTTATTTTGTTTGGTTGTTCATGGTGATGCTCGTTTTTATTGTCGATTACATTTTGTTATGGTAGCCTCGGCTGCAGGACATATTTCTCTTTATAAATCTATTCACTGTGTCATTTTAGATCGGAAATGCTACAACAACTAAATCGGCAGCAAATGTGTTTCTTGGGCTGGCAATCGATCAGCAAAGTTGTATGCCAGTGACCAAATACCCTATCTAGCAGTTTAAGAGAATTACGGCTGATAAGCTGGTTCTTGGTATTTCTATGGACACAGAGGTACGGGGCTCCATCCAATTTAAAACAAGCATTTGCAATGCAATAGGTCTCGCATTTGCGAGAGTTGGAGCTATTGGCATTGTAAATGACAATGCCTTTTATTTATGCATTTGAAAACCTGCAAGCTGTGCCTAAACAAGCACTTTGTACTTATAGTCCTTGCTTATGAGAAGCAAGGCTGGCAGTCACCTTTACTGCAAGCCTTGCTTCTCGTAAGCAAGGACTATGCATACAAAGTGCATGTTTATGCGCCGCTTGCAGGTTTTCAAAACAAATGAATAAAAGGCATTGTCATTTACAATGCCAATAGCTCCAACTCTCGCAAATGCGAGACCTATTGCATTGCAAATGCTTGTTTTACACATACTATCATAGGTAAGAGAGACCAGTGACCTAAAGAAATATGCCCAGGATCACAGAATTGTGTGAAAGATTGGTGCCCGAGTCTAGTATTTGCAGAGCCCAGTATAACCCAGCGTGTCGCGTTGAACAGCAGTCGAGGCCCGTCTAGTCAGAATGGACCAATGAAGGGAGAGGTGCAGTGGAAGGTACTGAGTCCTTTCAACAGCTGCTACCAAACCTTTCTGTAGCTCGTTATCAGACCTGTGCCGCGCTCTCAAATTTGCCAGGTCCATGCGCGAGTAGAACCTCCAGACCAGGATTTTTCTTTGCGTTCTGGGGCATTTAATACTGCTTTTTCTTATAAATTCGTCTTATTGCATATTAACCGCTTTCACATGCCTGTTAGCTCTTCACAAAAACAAAAAGTGCCGATTTGAGTGTAGGCTTACAGATATGTCGCAATTTCCTGTGACGTTTGCATTCACCTCATACATTTACCACCACAGTAGGTCGTTGGGTGCCTTCTACTGTGCATGCAGCCGGATGCCCTACCTTCAAACTGCTTCAAGTTTATCACGCAGGTCTCCCCAGGTACCCAAACCGTCGACGTATCTAGGGCCAGTTTGTACCATTTCTACCCCTGACTTTCTAATGAGATGTTATTCACATCCGAGAACGCAAAGCGAAAGCTGTACTAGACGAGTCACTCACCCTGGGAAGGGAGAACTTCCGAGCTCTGCCTGAGTAAATAAACCAGTTATGCTTCTTTCTTTTGCTTTCTGTACTTGAAGTTCTGCAACCATTATGGAAAGAAAGAGAAACTGCAACAATCTTTATGCACAAAAAGCAAACACAGGGGAGCGGGGGGGGGGGGGGTGAAGGTGTCAGCTTTTCACCTCTGTGTACCGCAAGTGTTGGAGAATCATACTTGTCAGCTCACTTGGAGTGACACCCTCGGCGAGGCCTGTCTTTCTGCCTACGTGACTGCATTATGAGCAGGGCCACCGGAATTATGCGGCAGGGGAGGCCATTATTATGCTGCTACACTGACTAAATTATGTGACAAGAAAAGGCAAAATATGCGGCACAATGCAGCAAATTTTGTGATAGTATTAACTTTATTTTGTCATTTTTACACTTTCTAACACGGTCTGTGCATAAATTGCACCTCATTAGTACCAATTAAACACCCAAATATTGTAAAAAGCAACAGAGAGGTGACAAGGCAACATTTGCCAAGGGCCTTCCACTACATAGCAACCCATGTCGCTGTGTTTTAGTAATCATTGAACCGTTTGAGCTAGAAACTATTTTTTTGTATTAGAATCTACATATTATGTAGCGGATGATGGATTATCTGGCAAATGCGGCTTATCCAAAATCACGCAAAAAACGCAGTGGCCTCACAATCGCATAATTCTAGTGGTCCTGGTTTATAGGACATGTAGTTTACCCTTTCCGGTTCAAAGTACGGGCTGAAGTCCCAGCATGCAAAGTGCGGTTAGCTACAGAGCTAGGGCTGACTGTGAGTGTGGTACATAACATTGGCCTTCTGCTCAGCTGTGACGATGCTAAAGCTTGTGACAAAACATGAGCAAGCCAGTGTTACTGTGCTGGGAATCCGACTCGCACAAAGCCAGGGATTGCAGTACTTCCTGAAAACCGCAGGTTCAATCTGTCCTGGGTGAGTTTTCCTCGTGGTTGCAGCCGCAGCCTTTGTGCGCCGAGGGAGTGGCCTGCCAGCAGCTATGCATGGCATGTAAGGGAGTTCCTCTGTTTGCTTGAAGGGTTGGTTAATTACTGCCCACCCCTTTAACAGTTTCAATGCCTTGTTCTCACCGGGCCAGCTGGAATGGAGCAGTCTGTGCCCAGGGCCAGAACTCCACCCCTTCCCCCAGCAGCGCTTTAAGAGGCACAGAGCACAGGTTACTAGGCACTACATCACGGTGCAGTAACTTTCCACAAACCAGCTACCTCTTAATCACTTGTTACAGCCCACAGACCATCTACCTCTCAGTCACTTGTAACAGTCCACAGACCAGCTACATCTCAGTGACTTGTAACAGCCCACAGGCCATCTACCTCTCAGTCACTTGTAACAGTCCACAGACCAGCTACATCTCAGTCACTTGTAACAGTCCACAGACCAGCTACCTCTCAGTGACTTGTAACAGCCCTCAGACATGCTACATCTCAGTGACTTGTAACAGCCCTCAGACCAGCTACATCTCAGTCACTTGTAACAGTCCACAGACCAGCTACATCTCAGTCACTTGTAACAGCCCTCAGACCATCTACATCTCAGTGTCTTGTAACAACCCTCAGACCAGCTACCTGTTGTAGATAAGGATGACACAAAGGCACGTAACGTTATCAGTAGGTTTATTCCTCACAAACACATAGAGTCGCAGTGTCCCTTGCGCCTCAGCCAGCAGCAACCGCCAAACTGACTAAGTCGCGAGGAACACCGCATCACAGTGGAACACTCGTACAGTGAGATTCCACGGAGGCACGCGGCCTCAAACACCAGTGGAATCATAACACTGCCTCTCAGTCACTTGTAACAGCCCTCAGACATGCTACATCTCAGTGACTTGTAACAGCCCTCAGACCAGCTACCTCTCAGTCACTTGTAACAGCCCTCAGACCAGCTACATCTCAGTGACTTGTAACAGCCCTCAGACCAGCTACCTCTCAGTCACTTGTAACAGTCCACAGACCAGCTACATCTCGGTGACTTGTAACAACCCACAGGCCATCTACCTCTCAGTCACTTGTAACAGTCCACAGACCAGCTACATCTCAGTGACTTGTAACAGCCCTCAGACCAGCTACATCTCAGTGACTTGTAACAGCCCTCAGACCAGCTACCTCACAGTCACTTGTAACAGTCCACAGACCAGCTACATCTCAGTGATTTGTAACAGCCCTCAGACCAGCTACATCTCAGTCACTTGTAACAGTCCACAGACCAGCTACCTCTCAGTGACTTGTAACAGCCCTCAGACATGCTACATCTCAGTGACTTGTAACAGCCCTCAGACATGCTACCTCTGTCACTTGTAACAGTCCACAGACCAGCTACATCTCAGTCACTTGTAACAGCCCTCAGACATGCTACCTCTCAGTCACTTGTAACAGCCCTCAGACCAGCTACATCTCAGTCACTTGTAACAGTCCACAGACCAGCTACATCTCGGTGACTTGTAACAGCCCACAGGCCATCTACCTCTCAGTCACTTGTAACAGTCCACAGACCAGCTACATCTCAGTGACTTGTAACAGCCCTCAGACCAGCTACCTCTCAGTCACTTGTAACAGCCCTCAGACCAGCTACATCTCAGTGACTTGTAACAGCCCTCAGACCAGCTACCTCACAGTCACTTGTAACAGTCCACAGACCAGCTACATCTCAGTGATTTGTAACAGCCCTCAGACCAGCTACATCTCAGTCACTTGTAACAGTCCACAGACCAGCTACCTCTCAGTGACTTGTAACAGCCCTCAGACATGCTACATCTCAGTGACTTGTAACAGCCCTCAGACATGCTACCTCTGTCACTTGTAACAGTCCACAGACCAGCTACATCTCAGTCACTTGTAACAGCCCTCAGACCAGCTACCTCTCAGTCACTTGTAACAGTCCACAGACCAGCTACCTCTCAGTCACTTGTAACAGCCCTCAGACATGCTACCTCTCAGTCACTTGTAACAGTCCACAGACCAGCTACCTCTCAGTCACTTGTAACAGCCCTCAGACATGCTACCTCTCAGTCACTTGTAACAGCCCTCAGACCAGCTACATCTCAGTCACTTGTAACAGTCCACAGACCAGCTACATCTCGGTGACTTGTAACAGCCCACAGGCCATCTACCTCTCAGTCACTTGTAACAGTCCACAGACCAGCTACATCTCAGTGACTTGTAACAGCCCTCAGACCAGCTACCTCTCAGTCACTTGTAACAGCCCTCAGACCAGCTACATCTCAGTCACTTGTAACAGCCCTCAGACCAGCTACATCTCAGTGACTTGTAACAGCCCTCAGACCAGCTACCTCTCAGTCACTTGTAACAGCCCTCAGACCAGCTACATCTCAGTGACTTGTAACAGCCCTCAGACCAGCTACCTCACAGTCACTTGTAACAGTCCACAGACCAGCTACATCTCAGTGATTTGTAACAGCCCTCAGACCAGCTACATCTCAGTCACTTGTAACAGTCCACAGACCAGCTACCTCTCAGTGACTTGTAACAGCCCTCAGACATGCTACATCTCGGTGACTTGTAACAGCCCACAGGCCATCTACCTCTCAGTCACTTGTAACAGTCCACAGACCAGCTACATCTCAGTGACTTGTAACAGCCCTCAGACCAGCTACCTCACAGTCACTTGTAACAGTCCACAGACCAGCTACATCTCAGTGATTTGTAACAGCCCTCAGACCAGCTACATCTCAGTCACTTGTAACAGTCCACAGACCAGCTACCTCTCAGTGACTTGTAACAGCCCTCAGACATGCTACATCTCAGTGACTTGTAACAGCCCTCAGACATGCTACCTCTGTCACTTGTAACAGTCCACAGACCAGCTACATCTCAGTCACTTGTAACAGCCCTCAGACCAGCTACCTCTCAGTCACTTGTAACAGTCCACAGACCAGCTACCTCTCAGTCACTTGTAACAGCCCTCAGACATGCTACCTCTCAGTCACTTGTAACAGCCCTCAGACCAGCTACATCTCAGTCACTTGTAACAGTCCACAGACCAGCTACATCTCGGTGACTTGTAACAGCCCACAGGCCATCTACCTCTCAGTCACTTGTAACAGTCCACAGACCAGCTACATCTCAGTGACTTGTAACAGCCCTCAGACCAGCTACCTCTCAGTCACTTGTAACAGCCCACAGGCCAGCTACCTCTCAGTCACTTGTAACAGCCCACAAGCCAGAAACTCTTCAGCGCCTTATAACAGTCCACAGACCAGCTACCTCTCAATCCTTTGTTTGCCCGTATCCTTGCCTGTGACCTTGAACAGCTCTAAGCTGCCCTTGGCTAGGTTTGCACTCTACAAATCCCGCAGACATACGCCTGGTTGTTTCTGCTCTGAGGTTATTCCAGGTAGCGCTGCCCTGGTCACAGAAAGCCTCAGAGCACTTTGCAAATACAATTGTTATTGTATCTGGAGCCCCTCAAACACCAGGTGCTTTGCGTATGAACATGTTGAATGAGGTGTGCTGCTGGCACCAGATGACTGCTGCTGCTTGTGACTGGAAGAGTGCTTGGTGGCACTGGTGGCACTGGTGTGATCCGCAGCCAGCTCTGTGGTGTTAGCCAAGACCGCAAGACGCTGCGACTTGAAGTGCCAACGCCGACTGAAGCCATCCTCGTGACATGAGGGCCACCTGACGGCTGTGATTTCCTGGGTTCTTTACAGTCCGCTGATAAACCACATGCAAAATAAGGTGATTGGCGCAGGACGGGGCGTTTGTTGGGTCAAACGCCAGTGCCCTCTTAGAAACTGCCTCAGGGTGCCACGGTCGACCCAGTGCAGTAACGTTAAATGATGCCCCCCCATCCAGAATGTGATGAGGGGCCCCTGAGTCTCCCATATCCCACAGATATACATTGATTGTGAGAAATGGGGCCCCTCTGAGGGGCATGGGCCCCTTGCGCCACGCCCTGTGGGCGCGGAGAGGGGGGAGGGGCTGCTTGGACGCCAGCTCGCATCTCTTCATTTTGAAGTGTCTGATTCTTGGAGGTTGGAGCGTGCCCGTCTCGCCCCTTATCCAGCCAGCACCGAGGACTACCGTCGACCTTGGGCAGAGACGGGCTGTCTGTGCTCTACAGGCCGGAGTGTGCACGCCTCCCTGGTTTCGTCCGAGGACAGGGAAAAGACTGCAGGGCTGAGCCCCGGACCTGAAAAGGCGTCCTTTATCAGACGAAAAAGCCTTGAGTGATACGGGTTTATTGTGCCTTTTGGCAGAACCTGGGTCGACGGAACAGCCTTTCTATTTATAAGTCCGTTTCTAAACAAAATATACCAGTGTTATCTTAAAGTTCTTTTTGACCTCAGCCCTACTAATTTTTGACATTAATGTATACATTATACGACGTGTTATTAATGAAGCCAACAGTTTCACAGAAAACGCTGATAAAGAGAAGTTATCAATAGCGCCTTAAAGCCCGTCCTGTGGTCACCCACGGAGTCCACGTTCTACAAACCATTATTTTGTAGTACTTACTCCATTCCCACGTCGAGCACTGATTTACTCCAGACCTTGACCAGGAGTCGATGTTTGAGTGTTTCTTTCCTGGAGTTTGGAGAAAGGAAATCTTGTGAAAGCCACAAATGTACTGGTATGTCGATGGAACCGCCTTTCCAGGCCATAGCTGCCCCAAAACACCCGCTCCCCACCCACTGGGAGAGGTCTTGAAACTTAATGGCAACAGGTTTAACTACCTAATTTCAGAGTAAATATGTCAATTTGTATGTACTCCTGTGGCAACTTTTTCTCGCGATCCATGGCAGACAGGGGTTACCGAGTCAATGTCAAGTCCGTGCTTTCTTTTTAAAAGCAAAAGTAATTTACTTTCAAAACACAACAAAATAGTGTGCATACAAACTCGGAAGCTCACGCAGTGTGAGTGACGGAGTCCCCCGGTACTAACTTTGGCTGCCACCCAATAGTAAGGAATCAAAAATAGACAGTACAAGTGGAGGTGGGCGAGCCGAGCCAAGGGTATGGCTTGGCACTTCGAGCCCTACACGAGCCGAGCCCTGAATGCCTAAATCATGCAACAAACCTCACATAAACTATGATAAGCCTTTTCTAAATTTAAAAAAAAGTGCATTTCCTAAACACGTGATAGCTTTGAAATCCCGTCACATTGTAGCACTGCAGTGAGAAGTACTTAACAAAAGTGATAGTTTTTAAACATGAATTCCTTTCGCGGCCCACCTCCGCCCTGGCGACAGTGCCTTAGTAAATTAACAGGCAACACAGTTGTCACGTGAATCCTGTGTGTGGCCCAGACTCGTATGGGCGGAGTAACATTCCTGTCTTTTACATCAAACACCAGGTTTTTGTACAGATGGTATTCTGAACTCGTGTATTTGCAGATGCCTTCGGATGTGAAAGTGAAGTAAAAGGAGGATCGATGAAATACAATCAATATTTGCCTACAATTACTCAATTTGGTTAAACGGGGAAGCCGCTTTTAATCCAGATTTTCTGGTTTCACTTTGTACAAATTAAACACTAAATGAGTATCTGGTTGTCTCTCATGTTTTCCTGGAATGTTAATGCTTTGACACACATTGTAGCACACAAGTTGCACACGAAGAGCAGCAACAGGACCACTTTTGTTCCAAGTTTTGTTGCTGCGGCTGACCCTTTCACCTGACCTGACGCTTGGGCGTTGCCAGCAGGGGTGCCCGAGTTCCCCTACCAGCAGCATGTGTCTTCTCGTTGCTTGTAGTGCAGCCGGAGCCCCAGCTCGGCCTACCGGCGGCTGCTGTGATATCATTGTGATCAAACTCTCCTGGCAGTAGAACGCATGCGATTGTAGCCCAGTAAACTCCCAGAAGGTTTTATATGGCAGCCTCTGTAGTGAAAGGAGATTTTCATGCATTAAGTCCCAGCCTGGCAGGCACAGATGCTCACAATCTATCTGTATTTATGTGGTAGAGCATGCCACACACGGCAATAGCTTCGGGTGTGTTATAATAAGTCCCGTTATTATTATTCCTAGTATATTATGGCCACCGGAAGTTATATCAAACGGTGTATATGACCTTCAGATGGCCAATGATAAAAAAACTCAGGGGTTGATAGAGGACAGTGAGTGAGACATGACCAAAGCATTAGAAGTGTTAAAAAGAATATTGCACACTATAGTTGGGATGTGCGTGCCTCGGTCTGTTCTTGGATCCTGTGTACCTTTTGACCCCTCTCACAACGAGTGTAGCACTCAACCCCCTCAGACCACACGATCAACTCACATTAAGAAATACACGAAAACAAGACCGCGCTCGCCTATCTGCAGTGGGACTCCGGGATGTGTGAGGGTCTGGTTACGCCTCTGAAGGGGGAGGCGGCGGGACAGCGGTGCTGTCTGGCCCTCTGGGGCATGACCATCCCTCCCCGACGCCCTCGCAAAGACCGCGCTTGTTTTACCTGCCCAGGAGGCACATTCTTCGCCGCCTCACCCCATGAATGCCAGAGGTCCGTAGAATCCGGCCCCCTCCTCGCTGCATCTCGTGGACGGCGTCTAGGCAGTGTGTCACCGCAGTGGGGGCGTGTCCAGGGATCGTGGAAAAACCCTAGACGAAAACAGCCAACTTAATGATGACATACCAGGGATTCTGCAGAGCCATCTGGCGCTGCGCGACATCTCGTCTCTTCTGAAATTTAAGGCAAGACTTTCAGATTGTGTCAGTGGCGTAACGCAAAATGAGGGCGGCCCCTTGCAGAATGTGACGGGGGCCCCCAGAGTCCCCCACATCTCAGAGCTATTCATTGACCTTTGGGCTGAATGGGACCCCTTGAAGGGTTGGGTTCCTTGGAAGGTTGGGCCCTCCCGCGCTGCAGGAGTCTACGTAACACCCCTGGAGGGTTTAAGAGACAAACTGCTTTGTTTTGAGGCGTGGGGCCATAAGGAGCATTCTAAACCTTGTCCGATTCACCAGCGCTCACTAGTTCATTCATTCACATATTTGGCTTTTGGCATAGCTCCAAGCAATCTGTAGATTGATGCTTCAGAGCGCAGGTTAGCGCACAATGCATGTTGTCATGCAGTGCTGACGTTCAGCGTTCTCCGAGACATACTTTATGTGAGTTATAGGAGGTAGAAGGGCCGTCACCAGGGAATTATAACTTAGTGACATTGTTTGTACGTGCTTTTTGTTATGTGCTTTTATTTAGTGCTTTACTTCCACTTGTTGTTAGGTCTTGCCTGCCAACAGTGCAAGTGTTGTCGCTGCAAGATGTATTGTTCACTATAAGGGGCTTTGATCCCTCCCATTGCTTACCATTCATAGGCTCGATTTTCACTCTTATTTGCTGTCTCCTAACTGGCTAGCGCTTGCTGATGTCACTTCCTGTTCTTACATTTGGAGCATGGACCAAGTAATACTGATTTAGTTTAATCAGTGTCCTTCCGCTGTCCATCCACTGCTTGCTGTGATTCGGGTACTATTTGCTTTATTCTTCCTGTCCATGTTGCTGCTTTCGGTCTCACCCCCAACTTGTCAGTGTCACGTTTTCCCCTCTCTCATCTTTGTATTGCTTCTTACCCTCCCACCGCTATCCATTTTGCTTCTTTCCTGCCCCCCCACCTTCCTATTGTTCTGTAATTCTTCTTCCTTACCACACCCCGTTGCTTGTGTTACCTCCCTGTCATAAGAAAAAAAAACTATGACGTGGCCAGTGCTGGCTTTCTCACAGCACTTTTTTCACTCATCCATTGACGTTCTCACCCCCCTCTCATTGCCCATGTTGCCTGTTTCCACCCCTACCCGCCAGTTGTCTGAGTTGCCCACTCACCACAAGAAAAAAAAGCGCTTCAATACTGTATGTTTGGGACACAATCGTAATCCATTAGGAACTGTATGTGGTGTAGCAGTCTCTAAAGATTATAGGACATTATGTATTTTATCAGTACTACCGCTCCATATTTAGTAATGGGAGGGCGCGTAGCTGGAGGAACACTTAGTTTGTCTGATTCAAAAAAGATGAACCCACAATGAAGCCAAGTCAGCCCTTAACCATAATAATCTTTTCGAAGAATTGTGCAGGATGGAACGTGAATGCCTATCCAGTCTTTGAGACATGGTTGAATAGAGGAGTGACTTAGTGGAAAATACCTTACTTAGCTTTATGTGCTGGGTAAAGAGGGAAGCCCAGCAGTCTCCAGGAACAGTGATCCATTATAGCTTCAATTTTCATTGCAAGAGACAGAATGTTAACTTTTCGGTCCTGATAATGGTTCAAGGCATCTCGTCTTCTAGAGCCAAAATGACCCTAACTGGAAATGATCCTAAAACACAAAGGTTATTTTAACTTCTGTTCAGCGCTCCAAGTTGTATTGAGAAGGACAGTCTATTTAAAGTGTTTTTGTGCACTTTGTTTTTTGTCTCCCACAATTTTTACTAATTCATGTGTCCTGTGTGATCAGAATACATCGGATGTATGTCATTTGTAATACAACTGCACCATTCCATCACTCACCATGTAAACCAGCCAGAGTATTAAGATGGTTGATCATTTCCCCACACTGTATTCTGTGGAGGGTGGAAGCAAAATATGAATGCCACTTGAACTGACCAATGAAGGAAGAGGGCTGACCAAAAGTTCTTGTATATAGATGTGCCTCTTTGGCATGCATTTTTGGGAAAATATGTGGCTGACAAAATGGCTAAAGTGGTTTCTTGCCCAAGACCTAAAAAAAGGATGTTAGACCAAGTCAGGTGATGGGTGAAAGCAAGGATGCGAGCAAATGCCAAAATTGAGTTCTAGGTGTTAGAGAACCATAGTTGACTCCTGAAAGAACAGTCCCACTAAAGCTGATTTGATTGGCTCTGCACTCCGAAGCTCCACAGTCCTTTCTTCTGAGACAGAGAGTAAATTCCTGGAAAAATGATCTGTAGATCATGAAATGTTGTTGTTCCTTTTTTGAGTCTACCTAAACTAACCTTTTAGCCAGGTATGGCATTTCCTTCCATAAATGCCACATGTTCATGAATCCTTATCCAGTCTCACAATTAACCCCCTTGCTGCATGTTTTCTTAAGTTTCACCTTGACATTTAACAGCTGAGTAGTGTCTTGCAGAGATCTGCAAGTACATCCCCTGGGTAGGCACTCCAATGGGTAATCAAACTAAGTTGATTCATGCGAAAGCGAATCCTTTTAAGATGCGTGTTTTTAAATGCTTTTATTCAGCAAATTAGTTCAATTCGATATTGTTTGGCATATCAAATGTTCATTTGTAATCCATACTAGCAGATCTATGAATCTTGATCTCCTATGCATTTCGGGCTGGGACGCCCTTGGTCACGGAGCACTGTTGAGGAAGGGAGGGAGGGATGAGTCAGTGAGGGTATACCGCCTGGATTTACACGTGCTTAATGTGACTAAGTGCAACAATAACTAAAACGGGTGTGTTTGCTAACGTTTTAGTGACTGAGTGAAGGTACTGGGTAGTGCAATGGAAATTACTGCGTGTGTCGGTTGAATGCGCGCTGCGCAATGACATGCTGGGTTCTGTAGCGCTGTGGGCGAAGAACACTTACTTCGTAGATACCGGTGGCAAAGCGTGCCGTCCATCGCTTAGTCGATGGGTCTGCGTGTGGTGCGGGCGGGTGCTCGTTATGTTTAAACACTCGGTGATGTGACGTGAAGAAACGTAAACATAAACAAAGGACTACTCGGAAGTATGCACGGTGGCGGCCATCTTAGAATGTGGGGAGATAGAGTACAGGTAATGCAAACTGGGGAGAATGCAGAGAGACAATGTCAAAAAACAGAAGTAGTATTACATGAATAAACAGTAACATAATAAGCAATGCATCATATTAGTATTACAGGTAACAACTATACTCAATACGGTCATTAAGACCATGCGGCTTCAGAGTCTGTAACAGATAAATCCATTCAAGTTCTCTTTTTAACAAGAGTTTATGATTGTCAATCCCTTCTCGTTTGGTGAGGGTTTCAAGTACTATGAATTTTAATTGGGCGATGGAATGCCGAGCCTCAGCAAAATGCATGGCGATGTTGGATTTCTCAACTTTCAGCCTGATGTTAGATTTATGCTCGTTGAGGCGAGTTTTAATTTTCCGTTCGGTTTTACCGATGTACAGCTTTCCACAGGGACATTTCAAAGCATATATCAAATTCATCGAGTCACAGGTAGCATCAACTTGAAGTTTAATGTTGTGACCTTTCATTGGGTGCTGAATACTGTTGCCTTTGATGACACTATTGCAGTGATTGCAATTGAAGCAAGGTATGGTGCCACGGTGTTGTGTGTGGGTTTCAATGGGTTTAGACAAAATTTCCTTGAAATTTCTGCTTCTTGTGTGTGCAAAAATTGGTGGTTTCTCAAAAATGCCCTTGAAGTCGGGTTCACTTTGTAAGATGGGCCAGTGCTTCCGTATGATCTTCTTGTATTTAGGGCTGGCTGTGGAGTATTTGGATACTATCACCATACGTTGTTCTTGCACTCTATTGCTTTTTAAAAAGCTATCTTCTCTGGTGATGAGAGCAACTCTAGATTGTGCTTCATTCAGAGTATGTTCAGGATATCCTCTAGCACGGAATTGTTCACGCATCTCATTAATGCGCATGATGTATGTCTGTTCGTCTGAAACGATGCGTTTAACACGCAACATTTGCGAATATGGCAGGTGTTGCTTCAGGGACCCTTGGTGGAAGCTGGAAAAATGTAAGGTATTGTTTCTGTCTGTGTTTTTTCTGTGTAAGTCGGTAATGAATCCCTCCGGTGTGATCTTGATATTGACGTCAAGGAAGGAGATATCTGTGTCACTTATGTGCCATGTTAGTTTTATTCTTGGATCTTTGCTGTTGATTTCTGTTAACAGATCCTGAAGAGACTCTTTGGTGTTGGACCACATGAAAAACAGGTCATCTATATATCTGACGTACATTTTGGCATGATCTTTGAACTTAGAGTTGGTATATATGTACTGTTTTTCAAAGTTCTCCATGTACACATTTGCATACGTTGGGGCAGCACAATTTCCCATCGCCATTCCGGATAGCTGTAAAAACCATTGATTGTCTAGCTTGAAGTAACTGTGATAGAGAATAAATATCATCAGTTCCATGAGGAAGGCCTGCATGTATGTCTTTATCTCACTGTTAAGCAAAATTAGTTCGATGGCTTCAATGCCTCCAAGGTGAGGTATAGATGTATAGAGAGAACTCACGTCTGCAGTGCATAAGATCAGTGGTGGCATATTGTTGACTTGGATGGATGATAGTTTCACAAGGAAGTCTGTAGTGTCTTTGATATAACTAGGTGTGTTAACAATGAGAGGTTGGAGGTACTTGTCGAGAAATTTGCCTGTATTCTCATGTATGGATCCTTTTGTTGACACTATTGGTCTACGGGATGGGTCTGTAAGATTCTTGTGTATTTTGGGACACATGTGGATCGTTGGACTTCTTGGATGTTCTGTTATCAAGTAATTTTTAGTTCGGTCTTCAATTGTACCAGCTTCATGGGCTCGATTAATGATTTCTTTAAGTAGATTCTGGAACTCAATGGTGGGATTATTGTCCAGTGCCTGATAGGTCTCCGTATCTTGTATATGTTCCCATAGTTTTTGTGTGTACATACTTGAGTTCATAATTACTAATGCACCTCCCTTGTCAGCTTTGGTACATTTTATTTTGGGGTTGTTGGCCAGTGCTTTAAGTGTGTCACGATCCTTGTTGGTAAGGTTGAATGCTCTCCTTGGTGCTTTGTAATTGATCGTCTGTAGATCGTTGCGTACTAGTGTTTCAAATAAATCAATACATTTATGACTACATGGAGCCTGGTAGGTGCTGGGGGGTCTTAAGCCTTTAAGCTCATCCTCTCTTGTGCTAGTTGTGGTGTTTGTTACTGGTAAGACATTGTCAAAGAAATGTCTAAGTCTTAATTTCCTTGTGAACTTAAAGGTACTGACCTCTAGTTCAAGCAAATTAGTCACAGTGGTTGGAATGAACGAGGTACCTCGTTCAAGCAGGTTCATTTCATGGCTCGAGATTTGTATGTCAGAGATGTTAATCACTAGACTGTCTTTTTTGGTTTCAAGTCCTTTTTGGCTACCATGCTTCGGGTGTTGGGTGGGCTTTTTTCTTTGTCTTTTGGCCTGGCTGCGCCTGAGTCTTCGAGTTCGGTGGTGTCCACCTCTAAAAAATGACTCATCGATGTTTGCTCATGACTAGTGGTTGAGGTGCTAGCTCTTTCAGAACTTGGTGCTGGTCTTGGGCCAGTGGTGGATTTTCTTGAAGTGCGGCTAGTGGTGTCGGAGTCAGAGGATGATGTGTCAGTTTGAGCATTAAAGGGTTTGTTGCGTCGCCTTTGGGCGTACACGTCGGCCCAGGAGTAAACCTCATCAAGCTTGTAATCAAGCGTGTCCCGTCGGAACTTTCTAATTTTGCGTTCATTGATGTCTTTTTGGTGTTTGTCCAGAATACCTTTGATGTCTTCTAAGGTAGACGATAGTTCCTCGGATGTGAGAAGATTTTTCATTTCATTGTCAATTTCTTTCATCTCTATTTCCAACTCTTTTAGAATGCCGGCTAGTTCCTCCACTATCGAGTATTAAGTCCAGGCTGCACTTATTCAATATTCCATTCCATTTTTCTAGGAAAGGTTTCGAATTTTTGCAAAGGGAAGGCTTCAATGCTATGCGCAATCCACGTGGGATTCTGAGTGCCCGGTGGTATCTCAGTAATGTGCTCGCGTGCAGCTTTTGGTTGATATGATGCTTGGATAGGTATAACAACTGTTTAATGCATTGTTCCTTGTTACGACTGGTAGGAGCAGGGGTGATGTCTTCCTCAATCAGTGAATATATTCGTTGTCTCGCAGTTTCATCATATGCTAATGTATGGGCTCTCGCTTCGGTGCTTTTACTAATTTCCTCGAATTGCATTGTGCTTGAAGTGCGTGCTAAACCACCTCGGGGCGGACAAACGTCGGGGTATCTACGAAGCAAGTGTTCTTCGCCCACAGCGCTACAGAACCCAGCATGTCATTGCGCAGCGCGCATTCAACCGACACACGCAGTAATTTCCATTGCACTACCCAGTACCTTCACTCAGTCACTAAAACGTTAGCAAACACACCCGTTTTAGTTATTGTTGCACTTAGTCACATTAAGCACGTGTAAATCCAGGCGGTATACCCTCACTGACTCATCCTCCCTCCCTTCCTCAACAGTGCTCCGTGACCAAGGGCGTCCCAGCCCGAAATGCATAGGAGATCAAGATTCATAGATCTGCTAGTATGGATTACAAATGAACATTTGATATGCCAAACAATATCGAATTGAACTAATTTGCTGAATAAAAGCATTTAAAAACACGCATCTTAAAAGGATTCGCTTTCGCATGAATCAACTTAGTTTGATTACCCATTGGAGTGCCTACCCAGGGGATGTACTTGCAGATCTCTGCAAGACACTACTCAGCTGTTCATTGATGGTGTTAGGACGGATAACACCACCCTGATTGCGCACCCAGACCTTATTGAACGAAAATACCTTTCACCTAGCTTATGCAGTGCACCACCCACGCCTCTTTCTGTACCTTGACATTTAAAACATCCTAGAGGTTCCAATCAACACACCACTCGTATTCTATGATACATTTCATATCCTACAGCTATCCAGCTCAAAAACAAAGAATGGATCTTTTTGAAGATCTCATTTTTACCTACACGCTAAAAACTGTCACATCCTGTGTGGGGATTCAGCTTGCAGGCCCACTCACTCACAAACTGCACAGCCTGCATCATCAAACTATTAAGCACTGTAAAGAGATCATAGGTTAAGAAGGATCCTTAGGCCCAACAGGCTTAGTGGTGGTTCAAGTAAGAGCCGCATCCTCTTCGTATGAACCTTCCAACCCTTCCCTGCAGCAAGCAAGGCTGCCTGTCAAATGACAAGGGAAGCCAGTCTGTTAGGCTATCTGAAGTAAAAAATAAAGTGATTAATGGGGTGCTTGAATTATTCTTAGCCACTGGTAATTACTCGAGGCTGCATCCCAGTCCATCGTTTATATGCCCACAAAGCAACCTTGGATTAGATCCAGCCTCAATCAAATCAGTCTTGATCCTGCTCCAGTAGGTTTGATGGAGCCCAAATAAGTGGTTCTCAGTTACTCTGTGTTGGCAAAGGTCATTTGTGTGTATGTGGCATATCCAAGTGGATTGTGCCCCAGCTAGGGTGAGTTTAGGTGCTCATGTGAGATACTGCCTGTTGAATATTTATGCAGCAGGCCCAGTGCATTTTATATATGGGCCTCTTGCATAAATATTCAAGAGTGCTATTTATCCTCTAGGGCTTTAGTAGCCAGAGGATTTTCTCACCTGATCAAGTCTCCCACCCACAGTGCAAGACACACCCTCAGCCTAATATTCAGGAAACCGTACATTCACTACAAAGCTATCCCATTTGTGATTGCCCTGAAAAACAGATATCGAAGAGTACAACGGAGAGGTGCAAACAGTCATATCACAAAAACAACTCTTTACCACACTCGCTTGACCCCATCTTTTCCAACAGCAACCACGTCCCCTTCAGCCACACCACCGAACTCCACTGGACTGACCACCGCTGTATCCACTTCTCCTTCGAGAAACATACCACGCACAACCACCCTCAACGCATCCCCCACCGCAGCTGGAACAAGGTCACCGAAGATCAGCTAATCACCACCCTCACCCGAGACCCACCTACCAATCCCACGACACAGCTGCCCGCAACCTCAGGCAATGGATTGACGACTGCGCCAACACTCTTGCCCCGATCAATAAACCCTCAAACAGACGTACCGACAGAAGGGCCAACTGGTTCACCACCGACCTCCAGGTATCCAAGCAGACCTGCAGTAGACTTGAGAAGAAGTGGTGCCACGAACAGACACAGGACAACCACGCCACCCTCAAGAACGCCAGCCGCAAGCACCAACAACTCATACGAACCGCCAAAAGGACCTCCATCAAGGAACACATCAACAACAATGCGCACAACAGCAAATAGCTCTTCAACGTCATGAAGGAACTCGCCAACCCCAGCTCCAGCCCCAACGACATCCCACCGTCGCAAGACCTCTGCGACACCCTAGCCAACTTCTTTCACTGCAAGATCAGACATCCACGACCGCTTCAACATCCAAACCCCCTCCTACAGCCGCCGAC
The DNA here is from genome assembly GCF_964204655.1 of Triturus cristatus. NCBI lineage: Eukaryota > Metazoa > Chordata > Amphibia > Caudata > Salamandridae > Triturus > Triturus cristatus. The sequence goes on from NC_140588.1 coordinate 567,854,074, forward strand.
ACCCCAAACCCACGGCCCCCAGCCATACCGGCCTCCTACTCTCCTGGAACCACGTCAACGACGACTACACCATCAAAATCATGAACACCATCCACTCCGGCTCGCCATCCGACCCTTGTTCCCACCACATCTTCAACAAAGCAAGCTCCATCATCGCACCCCAACTCCGGAAGATCCTCAACCGCTCCTTCGAGACAGCCACCTTCCCAGAGAGCTGGAAACACGCTGAGATCAATGCCCTACTCAAGAAAACCAAGGCAGACCCAAAGGACCTCAAGAACGTCCGGCCCATCTCCCTGCTCCCGTTCCCGGCAAAAGTCATTGAGAAGATTAACAGGCAACTGACCCACTTCCTCAAGGAGAATAACACCCTGGACTCGTCCCAATCCAAATTCTGCAGCAACCACAGCACCGAAACCGCCCTCATCGCCGCCACCAACGACATCAGGACCCAGCTGGACAACGGTGAAACCGTGGCCCTCATCCTCCTGGACCTCTCGGCCGCCTTCGACACCGTCTGCCACCACACCCTTCACACACGCCTCCATGACACGGGGATCTGCGACAAAGCCCTGGACTGGATCACCTCCTTCCTCACCGGCAGAACCCAGAGAGTCCGCCTCCCTCCATTCCGATCCGAAGCCACCAAGATCACCTGCGGCGTGCCCCAAGGATCATCCTTCAGCCAGACCCTTTTTAACGTCTACATGGCACCGCTCGCCAACATCGTCCGATCACATGACCTCCACATCGTCTCATACGCCGACAACACCCAGCTCTCCCTCACCAAGGACCCCGCCACCACCAAAACCAACCTCCGCGAAGGAATGAAGGCCGTCACCGAAAGGGTGAAGAACAGTCGCCTGAAACTGAACTCAGACAAGACTGAGGTCCTCATCCTCGGCTCCACCTCCTCCGCCTGGGGCGACTCCTGGTGGCCGGCCACGCTGGGAGCTGCACCGACACCCACTGACCATGCACGCAACCTGGGGTTCATCCTGGACTCATCCCTATCAATGACCCAGCAAGTCAACGCCGTCCCCTCCTCCTGCTTCAACACCTTACGCATGCTTCGCAAGATCTACAGATGGATCCCCACTGGAACTAGAAGGACAGTCACCCAGGCCCTCGTCAGCAGCAGACTGGACTACGGCAACGCCCTCTATGCAGGAACCACGGGCAAACTCCAGAAAAGACTTCAATGCATACAGAACGCCTCCGCACGCCTCATCCTCGACATCCACAGCCACATCACTGCCCACCTGAGAGACCTGCACCGGCTCCCCGTCAACAAGAGGATCACCTTCAAGCTCCTCACCCACGCTCACAAAGCACTCCACAACGCCAGACCAGCATACCTCAACAACAAACGACTCCCCTTCTACACCCTGAACCGCCAGCTTCGCTCCGCTGACCTCGCCGTCGCCACCGTTCCACACATCCACCGAACGACCACCGGCGGCAGATCACTCTCCCACCTTACGGCCAAGACATGGAACACCCTCCCCATCCACCTGCGACAGGACCTGCTGACCTTGAGAAGACTTCTCAAGACCTGGTTGTTCGAGCAGTAGTAGCACTACGACCCCCCCCCCCCCCCCCCCCCCCATAGCGCCTTGAGACCCTCACAGGTGAGTAGTGTGCTCTACAAATGCATTGATAGATTGATTGACTCCTGCAAAATAACCTCGCCAGAAGCAACCCAAAAATGCTTTGCACATATTTGCCTGAGCGTGCATTCGCATGCTTAACCTTGCTGTACTTTCAGTGACATTTTATTCTACAAAAGAACTAGTCAGCTAAGAAACTCAACTTGGCTCACCAATGCTTTTACCTGAATATAGTAGAGGCAGAAGGGTAAAATCAACATTGTACGGAAATGTCTCTTTTTTGCATGGTCATCCCCAAAGATTTGGACTGATGCTGCTGTTTGTTGGACTCTGAGTGCACCGAGGCCTGCTAACCAAACCACAGTTCCAGTGTTCTAACCCCTTCCAAAGTGTATCTTAAATTGGCTATGTCCAATTCGCATTAGCTGACTTAATTATAAGTCCCTAGTATATGGTACCAAGGGTACCTGAGGCATGTAAGTTTTGGTGTCCACCCAGGGATGCAGCACTGATTGTGCCACCCTGTGTGTGACAAAGTACAAAATGGCTCCTAGCCTGCCAAGGCAGCCTGGAAGAGCAGTTTTAAAACTGCTAGTTCGACTTTGCCATTTAAATCAATGGGAAAGCCCCCACTTCCCTTAACAATAGATAAAAGTCTCCACTAAGTAAGGGCTATATAACCCTAAGGCATGTAGCTGTATATTGTTATGTAGAATATATCATTTTTAATATATCCTAACAACAGCACAGATTCAAAATTGTTGTTTTTGGGGTGGGTAAGTTAGTTGCTTATTGGCCAACACAGAGTTACCTGCTAATCTCTCATTCCGGCTAACTTCTGAATGGGATTACTAAAATGGGTACTTCAAGGTATCCAATTAATCATGGTATTAAAGCAGACATGATACCCAATTCAAATTCTTCACTTTTAAAGAAAGGCAACTTTTAGAAAGTTGCCTTTTTAGGTGGATTCTCCCAGTTGCTGGCCACCAGACAACCTTCTGCCCTCCTGGGCAGTAGTGTGAATAATTCTGAGGCTGAGGAACAATAGTAGCCTGCTACATGGGAAGGTGTTACCACCTCCTTGCAGGAGGCTACACAGGACGTTGGCCCAAATGGCGAGCTTTAAAGATGAAGCCACCTTTGGTGGGCAAATGGCGATCACACTCATGTAGGGTTACCCTTTGTTCAGGTGGACAGGCTGGCGGTGGGAACAAAGAGGGAAAACCAGTGGCCAAACCATTTTCTCACATGGCTTGTACACCTCTAGTGTAGGCTACCAAGCTCCTAACATCCAAGGAATTGTTCAGACATCTTGAGAGTGGGCACAGTAGTGTACTATGGGATTGCTAAATACTACACATAGACAAGTCATCAGAGGGCGGGAGGGATCCAGGCTAGTGACTGCAACCTCCCCCCAGGGCACTCTCTGGACATAAATATGGCACTCCCAGCACCCTGCACCTCCAATCATGACGGAACTGGAGAAATGACTGAAGGAGAACTGCCCTCCTGGTCCCTGGACTTGGCAAGAAAGGCTACACGGACTGCACCTGCTGCACCTTGGACTAGCATAGAGAAGACTGTGCCTGTGGCTCCTGGAATATTCACTCATGAGCCCCAGACCAAAGAAGTGACTACAAGGGACAGTCAGCTGACCCCATGCAACCAGCACCATGGTCATCAAAGCTGAAGTAGCCCCTTCCGCAAGTCAGTAGCCACATTCTTCGAATCACCGCTAGCTCCCAATGGGCAACCAAGATACCAAAGGCTGAAAGTTGCACCGTGTCTGCTGGACCTGTGAGTGTCATCTGAGTCCAGATCCGTCACCAAAGATGGACACTAGCCTTCACCAAAGAATACTGGTGAATCTGCTATGTACAGAGATAAGTAACCCAGCAGCTGGCCTTCTACTGGCTCCAAGAGGACTTCGAGGGACATCAACCCTATGGCCAGAGTCTCCTCACCTTACCCATGAGCCGAGGAATAACTGCAAGGACACCCCCGCTGTCTGCACAGCACCCAGAGCATCTTTCATCATCCTCTGCATTCTGCATCCCTAGGACTACTACATTGAAGTTTATAACAACCTTGTTGTAAAGTGTGTAACTGGCCTTGAGACTGCTTTATTGACCAGTTAGCTCTCCAAATACTCCTTTTTGGATTCCCTGACATTCCCCCTCTAGGAATTGGTCACCCCACTAGGGACAGAGTAGCCAAATACAACTCCTTCAAACTTTTCAAAAGTTTCTAAACTTTACGGTTACCAATGCTTGTTTCCAGTGTTTGCTAAAAAACTGAAATTTATGTTTTACTTAAAAATGTATATCTCCGGAACCCTACGCTGGATTTTGCTCATCTTGATGTCTAAAAATTCATAATGTGTGGCTGTTTTATTTTGTTGTTTGGTGCTTTTTAAATGCTTTACACTAGTTCATTTTTTCTAAGCCTTGCTGCTCGAAATCATAGATTTCAGTGCTTAAAAATTGATTAGCTTACGCAAAATCCTATGTTATATCTGTACTCTCCTGGACCATCACTGATATGTAACAAAACTCACGCTTTACTGTATCGCCTACTGATTGTTCTGTGCCAAATGTTCAATAAAAATAATTTAAAAAAAAAAATGTGATTAGCAAAAATCTCTGAGAACCGACAGTTTCCAAGACACTTAAAATCAACACGCCCAAACTCTGCCTCCAAGTAACATCAGACGTTCTGTAACTTACTCTCCCATTTCTTCATTAAAAAGATAACCAAATCTGAGGTGACATCCTCCTAAGTAAGACAAATGCCCAACCTACAACTCAGACAACCCTATCAACACCAAACCACCACCAGTGACATTTGAAGTTACCCTCGGCGACATTGCATTTGTCAAGAACCGTGAGAGTACAACAGCCACAACATAATTCCTACTGAATACTAAAAAAAGTATGAACTCCATTGCTCACAGTATTGTGTCCCCTACCAACAAATCTCATCAGCCATGTACTCCATGAAACAATCTGTTATTACACTTGTGCTAAAAAGGCATTCTTCAGTGCAGGAAACCTCCCACAATACACCAAATCTAGAAAAAAACATAATATAACTTTGAGGCATCTAAACAATGTCCATCTCTTTTCTTCAGTCCACGCCGGTCTATCTTCTGCCTCAACCATGGAACTGCAAACCGCACTCCTCAAAATATTGGACTTTATTCTCTACATTGCCACAAAAGGAGATCATGCCTGCTGGCCTTAATGTAGCTGAGGTCTGCCTATGACATGACAGTGTATGGCTATTGTGTTCGCTATTGACTGCCTCCTGTGTACTGCCTCAGGGATCCCTGCCCCAACCACACATTCTGGTAAATATTTACCTGCTTTCACTAAACGATAATAAAACACCGAGGCTGTCTTTACCATTCCTATTCTGAAGACAACTGAGTGTACCTGCATGTTGCAGGCATTCACACCCAACTCCTTGCCAGAGCACTGCCTCCAGGTCATCACATTCTTGAAGGTCAGGAACTTCTTCTCGAGGTCACAGGTACAAAAAACGATCTAAAATTCCTAAACTCAAAGTAACACATGAACACACGCGTCACACACTCAGCAATCCGCCTACCTTTCTTTGACCCTCATAAAAGCTCCCCAGAAACAATAGTATTTGAGTTGTCCCAAAGTTGTGATGACTCCTGGTGCCTACATCGGAATAACAGTAGTTGGTTCATTCCACCACTAGTTTACCATTTATCCCTGCAGATGAAAGACTAGTGGTCCTACAGTGATATATGCACTGACTACTTGAACTTGGGATGGGCCACATTTTTTGAGTGTATAATTAGTAGCAGCAAAATACCTCGCTATCATGAGGTCCACTGGCTCTCGTGAGTTCCTGGGCAACCTTTCAATTTGCTACCTCACGCAGAAGTGTGGTCACAGAGAAACAGCCAGTGGCGGCTCCTCTGCTATGGCGGAGGAGCGTCGCCCCACTGCTTTCAAGCAATGCGAGAAGAGGAAACATAACATGATAATAACTTTGTTATTATCATGTTATGTTTCCTTTGCAGGCGGAAGGGTGGGCAGGGCTGCACTCCTCACATAGCAGGGCAGGGGCAGAGTGGTTTGCCCACTCAAGTCCGCAATGAATGTTTGGTCTGCCCTCCCGGGCCGCCCAAAACAGTTATGCGCACTTCCCTGTTATCCATGCAGGCTACATTACAGCTTGCATGGAGAACATGCCCACCCCTACAGCTCCTGAATGAGCGCCGTGTCACGGTGCTCAGACCAATCACAATGCTGCATTGCAGCATTGTGATTGGCTTAGGGGAGGGAGCCTGGCTGCCTGCTTCCTGTTCCTGGAAGCAGACTCAGGAGAGCAGGAGCACAGAACACGCAGTACCCGGCTTCGAGGTAATTTATTATTAATTTCTAAAGCCCCGCTCCTCCTCCCCGCGTGACATCCCCCGCTGCCTCGGCACCCACGAGCCATGGAGCCTGCCCCTGGAAACAGCCAAGTACCTCAGCAATCCTTCCAAGGATGACCCACAGCTCTGCAAATACAAACTAGGGTGCGCTCATTTTTGTGTCATTAAGCAAAATGACACATGCTGCAAGCCCGGCATTTTATGGGGGGGCAGGCGGGGGGGCGAAAATCACACATGACAGTTATGGCAGTTTATCACATTTTGTTCATTGGTCTTGTTTTCTTGCTCTTGTGATAGGATTTTTCCATGACTGGACTGAAAATAACATCCGGCGTAACATTGGGCATTTTGCGTAAAAAGCTTCACTTATAATAATGCTGGACAGTTCCGGCAATGTAAGATGGTCTACGATTGGACCATTGAAGACACCTCAGCCAATCCTGGTGCGCCGTGCAGAATTCCGAAGTTGAACTGATTGGCAGCGTCTTCCGCGTGGGCCATTCATTCTCGTGGTGGGCAGGGCTTGGGTGGATCTACGCAAGACAAGAGTTAGTCAGGGGGCTCGGCGGTGACGGGTGTCCTTATCCGGGCAGGCTAGGCTGCTGCCTTATGCGGCTCTGGATGGGACAGAAGAAGGGAAGGAAGAGTGTGGTGGCCGAGCAAGGCCGGCCACAGATGTTCAGAGTGAGCGATGACTGGCCCTGGTCAAAGGGCAGTCTGTTGACTAGTGACAGGGCCTGGTTGGTGCCCATATCCTTGGGTTTCTGCCTGGTCGGTGACTACCATATGGGTCTCGACAGGATACTAGAGGTTGTTCTAGAAGGCGTGTCTGCCTTATCTAGCATTTACACTTTTCCCATTACTGTTGCATTAACTCATCAGGGTGTAGAACTGCATGGGAGGCTTTTGGGCATGAATGGCTGGGCAGGTCACGTTCCCCATGGTTCCCTTGTAGTTGACATGCTCCATGGCATCTACATACAGATCCTGTTCTGCATTGGTCTTGTGCAAGTGACAGCTACAGTGACCAGGCGAGCAGGAGGAGGTATTTTCCCAGCACTGTCAGTGACTGTGTTGAGAGTCAAAGAGCACGTGTTTTTTAATGTTCTTGCTGGAGAGAGATCGGAGTTTTGTCTAGTGCAAGTTTTGACTCACCAGTAGCGCAGAGGGTTAATTGTACCTGCTGCAAAGAGCGTGTATCATGCATATTACTGAACCTAATGTTGCTAAAAGGAGATAGGGTACAAAAGCATTCTTATTAGTAAAGCTAACCCCAATCACTGTGGTACGTTTTAAACCGGAGTTTCTACTTCTCCATACCAAAAACCCTTAAAATATACTGCCTCCTAGTACATCTGACATGTGACCGCTACACCTTGTAATCCTCATTGTTTTATTTAGCGTTTCCTAGACTGATTTGCACATGAATGATTCATTGTCTCTGTGTAATGCGTCTGTGATAAGTGCTCTGACACCCTATACTGGTATGAGCAGCGCTATAAAACACAAAGTATTTGTGACAGAGGGACTATGGAGAGATGAGAGTGTGAGGGAAGCCGTGGAGAACGAGGTCATGGGGCCCCAAAAAAGATTGTTGCACTGGGCGCCATCTGCTGGTCATGAGAGAATAAGTTATGTCTGTCACTGTGCTGTTTGAGATTGATAGTTTTCTGCAGTTGGGAAGGTGTTATCAGTCTTGACTGTATGTATGTATGAAATTTAATAGCACTTTGCTTATTTTATAATGCAAGCAACAGTATTTTAAGTAGGTGGAGTTGAATTATACTAATTATGTGGGTTGGGTGGAGCTTTGGGGCTGTGGGTGTGGTCAATTTTCAAGTAAGTAATTGATAGCTGCGCTGCAAAGTCTCCCTGGAATTTTTTCTCAAATGTTGGCAACTGTACACGAGATAATGCCAGTGTAACAAAATGTCCCCGGGGCCTACATTTACAATATTGCTGAGCAAGAAACACTGCTCCACTTGGGTTACATTCTCCACTACCTTTGCCGAAGACTCCCTTGTAGTGACTAATTGTAATGTTTTTTTTAACGTTTAGTTTGGCAGTGCTGCAGCAGAATTATTTACTATCCCGCGTTGTAAAACTGAGCATTCTATCCATGCAAATACACTTAGGCTTTGAGGTAAACACCCTGGAAACCTGTTTTATGTACCCACTTCAGTTCTGGATCCAGGCCTTGAAGGGCAGGAGTGATACAGCTGGCTTCAGGGAGTGACCAGGACATGGTTCTGATGAGGTGAAGGCAGAGTGAGTCTGATGGTTGCGATCGTGCGCCTGCGCCTTCCTTCACTTCACTGTGCTCCAGTATGTATCCACTTACACAGGAGCAGCCTCCTGCATACTAACGGGCAGTTACCACCAGCTTGTAGTTAACAGCAGCTTGGCTTTATAGAGCACACCCTATTGCCCCTCTAACCTTTCTGACCAGAACAGAAGGTAACGTAACTCAATTTAATGACTTGCGAAGGATGGCCAAGTCTGCCCTGCTGGGATTTGAACTCGTGACCTTCAGAAGACTGAAGGTGACGGTGGGAAGTGTTAATTCTTTAAACCACCTTGCCGACATAATCTTAATGGTTCGTGTAAAACAGTGTGCAAGCCAGCATATGGTGCAAAACACATTCGTGAACTCACACTGATAATAGTCGCTAACATAATCTGCACTGAGGCACAACAAGACTCCCATGTTAATGTTATTTGCACCAAGGTGTCGTTTTATTTTTTTCACTTTATTACCCCATCGATCTCATTGACCCCTTTTGTATGCAAATAATGTATTTGCATCTCAAATGTAATTGTCTTCAAATGTTCCTTAGTTACATCTCAGGGGGATAGAGGGGGTTGGGTGACTTCAGGTATCCACCCGCTGGATGTTCTAGATCAGTGGTTATTAACCTGAGCAGGGGCAGCTCCTCCTCAAGATGGGAGGAGCAGAGCCCCTCCTGCTGTGAGCGCAGCAGGCAAACACAAATATTTTATTTATTCGCCACTGCATCATGTCCAGCATGTGGGTAGGGTCGAATCCTGCACATGCAGGAGAATGCACTGGTCTACAGTGCGCATGTCGGATTGGCTGGCCGTCTTGCAACGGCCAACCCGACATGCGCACTGTAGACCCAGCAATCCAAAGGCTGTGAAACAGCCTGAAGATTGCTGGCACAGGCCCCCAGCCTCAAAATGAGTGCTGGGTAGCCTGCTCCAACCAATCCTGGAACTACTCCTATGCTGATGATTAGCTCCAGGATTGGTTGGATCATGTTCCACTGAGCAGGAAGGAACTCCTTCCCTTTCCTGCTCGTGGACAACCAGAGAAGTGCCGCACCAGTCGTGCTCCCGCTGTGTATTATGGTGAGTTGTGCGCCATCATGCCCCACCATAATTTATAAATGATAGCCGCATCTGAACCAGCGCTCCGTGACACCTACTGAGGGAGCCCAAAACAGTTTACAAAATTAAACAGCATCAGCTGATTAATAAAGTACATATATATATATATATATAAAAAAGCAGAACATACATTTGAACCTTTTAAAATGCTCTGTAAATGTGTAGGAATTTGAAAATTGGAGCCTAAAATTAAGTTGACATCCTGGGCTTGATTTGTGGAAGCAGCTCAAGTACAGTGAACGAAACTTAGTGTGGATTATTGGTGGCCTCCAATTGAAGCAGCAGTGGTATGGCCAACAAAAGGAGCGCATGCATTATGAGCAAAAAAGACATGGTGGTATGCGACAATGTAGCGTATCGCTGCATCTTTTAGAGTGAACACTGATCTGAAAAGCTTCAACCCTCAGTGTAAACTGGCATTTCAATTGAGGTTCAAATCATGGAGACTTATTAGGCTGACATCTCTGGCGTTCAGTAGTGATTCAATGAGGGTTCACACAACTCAAAGTTAAGAAACACTGGCCTAGAATACTGTTGACACTTTTGCTTTAGCGAAGAGTCCATTAAAGGGGGTGTTCTAAAAGGGGGTTTATACAATTAAAAAGCAATTATTCATGTGCTACTGCAATTAATGGTTACAATTAATTATTTTAAAATGATTTCCCACCTGGGCATCCAAAGACATACGGCGTGAGGAACATCATCACTATTTGTGCACGTGGATAAGCAGAATCCTGGGATGTCAGCACCATATCTGTATCCAGAAAAGGATGCAGTGTAGGGCCGATAGCTCTGGAGGATTCAGATGTCTCTTGGTTGCAACATAGGTGCCCCCCTGAACTAGCATTCGTAGTTGGCAAGTAAGGGCAAAATGTGGCATGTATTTGTCTTTTTGGGAAGTGTATAATAAATCAGCCTGTAGAATTGAGGCTTAAAAAGAGGATGAGCTTTCTAAGGCATTGGCTTATAACCTGTGGTCTGAGGGTGTCTACTTGGGGGGTTCTATGACAGTTTTGAAAATTAAATAATATTACCAGAATAATAAAGTGTGTATATATACATAAAAAGCAAAAGTGAAAATGTCAAGTTCTAAAACATTCTTTAGAGGTGAAGGAACTTGAAACTGGAAGCTAGCAATTAGGTTGTTATGCTTATCTTCATTCCTTGGAACAGAACAAGTGCAGCAAATGGAATCTAGTAAGAATTGGTGGCCTCAATTGAAGCAGCACTGGTTTGCGCTTACAAAAAGAGAGCACGTATTAGAAGCAAAAAAGAAAAAGTGATATGCTAGAGTCTAGCATTTTGCTCCATTTTGTAAAATTAAAATTTTAGATTTTCACATTTTTATCTGTTTGTGAATTTAAATTAAGTATTGCATGTTTTGAGACTTTATATGAAGTATACCTATTATTATTTTTGTGTATTGTTTTAAGGTTCAAATTGTAGACCTTGCTTTTGCAAGGTTTCCAGCTTCTAGTAGTGGTTCACTGGGGATTCACATAAGTTAAACGTTTATTAACTACTGTTCTAAAAATATTTGTGCCAGTTTAGGCCTTTTAAGATAAGGCTGCTGCGACACAGCAAGGTTAAGGGGCACTTGGTTGGTTACACGTGGACATGAATGTGCACACGTGTGCAGGCTACACATGTGAGAATACCGTTGTGAGCAGCACAGTCACTGTGCACAGGTAGCCTGGCACAGAGGGGACTCTACAGGATGTGTTATGGTTCTGGGGTAGGCCTTATAATGTTAGTGTACACTAATAGGGAAAGTCAATGTGATTTACTGTTTTGTCCGTAGTGACACTTAATTCTACACCTGGAGGAAAACTGCCTTGGAGTACCTCAAGCGCTTCCCTTTGGCCTACAGAGACCAGTGATGTATCAAAATGGGGCATAACGTGCGAGAAAATCAAATCTGCAAGTTCCACAAATGAATCTTTCCAACTTATGGGTCATCTAAAATGGTCAAATTTTTCAGGCTCAACTTGGGATCAGAGTCCAGGCCTTTTGTCACCCTGCTGTGCCAAGTTAACTACATTTCTCACCTGCAGCAGGAACAAAGACCTCCACATACAAAGGGAGTAATTAACAGTGCTTCACTCCACTCCTGAGGATGAAATGGGTAGGGTGATATAATCTGCATCAATCAACCAATCAGCTGCCATACTGTACCAGGGATGGGCCGGACAAAGTCCACTGAACAAAGTAGGGAACCCAGACATCTGGAGCCAACACAAGAGGGTATTTCTCTTTGAAATGTTGGTAAGAAAGGCCCTGATAGTGATTTTTCACCTTTGGCAAAGATAACCGACTTACTATACATGTTTTTGTGACCCCTTTAGGGGGTCAAAGGTGATTATGGGATGTCATCTATGGTATTTTCCATCTTCCTATGAACATATTTTTAAATTACCACATAGTATTTAGTAGAGTGTGTGTATGTGTGTGTAATAATAAATGTACTTTTCATTTTTCTAAAGAAAAAGCACTGACTGGACAGTCAAATCAAATCAAATCAATCTTTATTCGGGAGCCAAAAAGGCAACCATAAAAGTACATAGAAAAACAGTTGACAAAAGCTTCAAGGTTTTCAGCGTAAAAGAAGCAGACATATTAAAACCAAAGAAAATATTTAAAAAGTAATTTAACAAGTCACAAATTCTGCCTATGTCTCACTACCAATTTCAAAAAAATAACTGTTTGTTTAGCAAACAACTCGGTGTCCAGTAGTTGCAAGACAAGGAAGGCGGGACGACATCTGCGTAAACCCCAAATTTTAAAAATCGGGGTTAACCACTGCTTTCTCAAGTCGTTGTAAAAATTACAAAACATTACTGTATGCATTGTGGATTGAGAAGAACTCCTATCGCAGGGACATGGTTGAAGATGTCTTTCCCAAGATTTAGAAATAGGAAAGGTAACCGAATGGTGAAAAACATTCAGTCTAAGCCTTGTTAAAAGAGATTTCTCATAATCAGTAATGTTAAAAGTCAGGTAGGGCTGAATTGAAAGAGTCGTTTGGGTCAGTAAGGAGTATTGAACTGTGGGTTTGTGGGCTTCGCTAGTTAACCTCAGGGATTCAAGCTGAGCGAGGCACAACTTTTTAAATTGCTTCCTAGGAATTTCAGCAATTTTCGAGGGGGAAAGATAATACTGGATCATGCCCAGATCACCTAAGAATCTCTTTACATAAGCAATCCATCTTATGTACTCTATCCAAGGCCATACAGTCTTTTATGAACCCTTGGGTAAAGGTAGTGTCTATAGAGGTCCAAATGCGGTGCCATAGTAACAAAGGTTGGATCCTTATTAGATCTGCTACAAAGGGCAATCCTACTTCTAAATGGCATACATAGGTTGAGGTAGACCGCGGGACTGCAAGAAGAAATCTTAGGAATCTGTTTTCCACCCTTTGGACCTCGTCAATCATAGCGTAGCCCCACACACCCGCCCCATAAATTACGCTACCGATGCATTTTGCCTTGTAAATTTCCAGGAGTTCAACAGTGGGTCGTCTACCTAATTTGCCGGCGAAATTGACCAAAGCGGCAGTTGTTCTTGCAAAAATGAGTTTTCTAGACTCGATGGCACTCTTCCAGGAGCATGTTTGATTGAAAACAATACCCAAGTATGGGTACGTGTTAGTACTCTCTATTTTTTGGTGATCTACAGAAATAGACATTTTGTTCTTTTTCGATGACCCGAGGGACATTATAAATGTTTTTTTAATGTTAATCCTCAGGTCCAAGTTCTCCATAAATGAATCGTATTTTGTGAGGGAACGCTGCAGTTCAAGCGGGGTACGCGCCAGAACTACAGCGTCATCCGCGTAGAGTAGGGCCGGTATGGGACGATTGTTTATGGTGGGGAGGTCCTTTGCCCCGGATAACATGGCTTTCTCCAAGCCGTTTGTGTATAAGTTGAATAAAAATGGGGCCAGGATGCATCCCTGTCTAACACCGCGCTCTACTCTAAACGGTTTTGTCACCTCACCCCCCAAGCCATATCTCACGCGGGCTGTAGCATCTGAGTACAGTCCGCGCAGGAAAAGTATTAGGGGCTCCTCTATTCCCATATTCTCCAGGATGATCCACAGTTTGGTGTGGTTGACACAGTCAAATGCTGCGGAGAGGTCCACATATGCCAAGTAGAGGGCCCCTCCTTTAGCACTAACATATTTGTCTATCATCAAGGAGAGGTTAAGGGCTTGCTCTGTAGTACCCAAGCCCTCGCGAAAGCCATACTGAAGATCAGAAAGAACTTTATTATCCAGTGCCCATTGCTGCAAGCGCTCTAGGATAATACGACCGGCCACTTTCCCGAGTGAGTCTAATAAAGAAATAGGTCGGTAGCAGGATGGCAAGTGACGGTCCCCCTTTTTAAAGATGGGGACAAGAATTGATTTAGTCCAGGAATCAATGGGGCCTACTGCACAAGAAGCTTGTAAAACCCTTGTTAAAATTGGAAGCCATAAGTCCATCATGAATTTAAAAAAGTCAATTGGGACCCCGTCGGTGCCCGGGGCTTTACCATTTTTGCTAGCTTTTAAGGCTTGTTCCACCTCCTCATATCGAATATTAATTGACAGAGGGAAATTCGGGGTACATGATCTGGAAAGTGTTAAAGGGCCAGCAGTTGAGGGAAGGCTGAATATCCGCTCAAAATATCCAAGCCAAGTTTGTTCGTCTATTGCAACCTCAACTGTTGGTTTTGGCGCAGAATCAGTTAGAAAAGGGGATTTCACAACCTTCCAGAAGGCAGCGGTGTCCCCAAGAATTTATGTTTTATGTAATTGATCCAGGAGTTCTTTCTTTAGGTTATTTTCCCTATGCCTTAAAGCTGGTTTATATTTAATTCTGGAGGCTGCAATTTCCTTACTGTACCTTGCCTTATTTTGGCGGACAGTTTTTAAATTCTTGTGCGCCTTGGAACAGCAAGAATCGAACCATCCCTTAGGTTTTCCATTTTATTTCTTTACTAATAGGGCATCCTTTATTGCAATCAATAGAGTTGCAAAGTTATCCATGATTCCCTCGTTAGAAATGTCTGGATCAAGACATTTGTTGATCACTGGACCCAGTTTTTTGACTAAAGATATTGTAATAGACATGGGTTCAACCTTTTCCCATCTTAGTGAGTATCCGTTCAGTCTATCTAAGGTTAGATTATTTTGGGCTAAAGTTCCCTCAATATTAAACCTCTCTCGAGTATTAGGATTTTTTAAAACAAGACTAATAGGATAATGATCGCTAATGGCGATATCGTGTGTTTTGCAGTTAACCTCTTCAGTGCCCATGACGAGCTGGACTCGTCATGGGCCGCGGTAGCGCTGTGCCCATGACGAGTCCAGCTCGTCATAGACCCCGCCCGCTAATGCAACGGCCGGCACAGGGCGGGGAAAGGGGCGGGCACTGAAGGGGTTAAAGAGATCTTTACCTGCTGCCATCGAGAGAAATATAAAATCAATGGTGGATGGCCTGCCTCTTCCATTAAAAGTTGGTAACACGGGTGTGGGTGGATTCAACAAATTATTAGCTAGTGTAAGATCTGTTCCACTCAATATCTCATTCAAGAGATATCCAGTAGAGGTGTGCGCGAAGTGAGGTATTGGATCATCATTCTCATCCACTATGCCGCACACTATATTATCACTATGAGTACAAAGATTTTGATTAAAATCCCCACCCCATATTAGAACTAACTCCTTGTGGGTTTTTAAAAGTATTTCTTGAAAGTGACCATGTAATTCCTTAGTTACATTCGCCAAATCGGAAGCAGAAAGATTATTATAAAAATTCACTAGAACTAAGGCTTTACAGGTATTCCAATGAAGAAGAAGAATTTGGAAATTTGCTTTCAGCGCTATTGGGACTATTGATGTAAAACGGAGGGTGTTAGAAACAAAAATAGTCAGGCCCCCCTTGGCCCTGCCAGAGGGAGAAGGTAAAGCTGGGGAAAAATATGTTTTGAAGCCCTGGAGATGTATTTCAGTGGAAGCCCAAGTTTCCTGAAAGCAGAGGATATCAAAATCCTGAATGAAAGTAAGCCAGAGGTCGTTCAAAACCTTTGAACGGAGGCCAGCAACGTTCCAAAATAAAATATTAAGCAGTGAGATATCTTTATGGGTCACTCCGTCAGGAAGCAGTCTTGACGAATCAACCTGATTAAGAGACTGAACAATGGGTGAAGAAAGGGACCCAGATGTTTCAAAGCCCTCAAGAAGATGGTCCGACTCTACACTAACGGGAAGTGGATTACACATTGGCATAGCTGACAAGCCATCTGATTTAAGTCAATCCACTCTCTGCAGATCAGAAAGTTGATCATAATGATTGAAAGTCGGAATATTATAACATAGTCTGGGGGCCTCATTTCTAGCCAGAGCTGTTAAATCACGAAAGTGTATGTCTGATAGGTGGGAAAAAGGTTGGGGATAGAAGAAAGTCAGATCCCTAACTTGAATCTTGGATTTGGCACTAGATGGAAAAAAATTACAGATATGGTGGATCACTCGCCTATCCCTGAAGTTTATTACGATACAATCTCCTGAGATATCCTTTGGCCTGTGGCCCACCCAACTTAACCTTCTTGCGAATAGAATCTCTCCGGACATAGAAATGGGTAATGGTCTATTCGTATTCAACCAATGAGCAACTTTATTTCTTAGCTCAGAAAAAGTTTCTAATTTGCCCTGTAATAGCTCTGGTACCCCAACTAGGACAACAGTGTAAGGAGTTGATTGTGGGGGTAAATCAATATGTGAGAGAGACTGCAACGGGGTTGGTTGTGTGGAACGGTCCCTAGAGGGACCTAGGGTATGAGTGGTATTTGTTACACGGCTTACGGGCTCAGCGTCCCTGTATGGGGCAGCTGCCCCTGTTGTCCTGGGTTCGGAAATCCCCAAGGGAGCTGATAAAATGTTAGTGGGCGGGATGGACAATACCGGAGTGGTAGAGCGAGTTGGTGTTTTTTACCAGAATGTGAATCAATTTTTTGTTTATCCTTGGGGTGTAGGTTAGTTTCCGCTTGGCCAGAACTAATATTAGAAGTGTGCATTATTTTTTCCATATTGTCCATTTTTTCCCCTAAACATTTTACCCTTTCCATGAGTGGAGACATTAAGGACTTCATAAGATGTTCAATTCTTTCCAATAAATTCTCATTTGAAAAGTGGGAAGGAACTGGGATAGGTAACTGATCAGGAATATTTACGTGCAAGCCATTATCCTGGGACGGTTTAGCTGCACTCAAGGTTACATTTTTGGTTGCTTTTTTCCCTCTCGTGGCGGGGGATTTCGGGGTTACCTTTTTATATTTGTTATCGCCAGTGGCGCTTTTCCGAATTGTAGCAGGCTTTGCCTTTTTTATATTAAGCCCATCCCTAGTGGGATTTTTTAGAATGGACCTGTTTTTTTGCCCTCTTGTTATCACCCTTGGAGTATGAGGTAATGGAGTTACCGGGGGGGTTGACCCCGAGGAAGAATTTATGGGTAAATCACAAAATGAAGTTAGGGAAACAGCTCCTGAATGGGGAAGAAAGTCCGTAGGCAAGTCATTGGAAAAAATGGTAGGGGACTGAGATAATCTGGGTAGATCTGGGGTTACGGCTGGGGGGTCAATAGCAGTGATAGATAAAGCAGGCTGGGTGGTGGAGATGGGGTGGGGTCCCGGTAAAGCCACAAACGACGGAGCTAGGATCGAATCTTGAGAATTAACAGTTACAAACGAAATGTTGGCAGCTTGTGGGGGAAGAAAACTACCAGCAGGTAAGGAAAGGCGGCGTTCAGTGTTTTCGATTGCATTGGCCACCACCCCTATTGTCTTCTGTAGCATGCGATCAATAGCGGTCAGACTAGGTAAGGGTTTAGTTGCAGGCCCAGTATGATTTTTTACGAGTGTTGTGCCAGAATGGTTTCTCCTACTCATGTTTTCACTGTTACAAACAGACAGAGCACGGGAAACAGTAAGCGGCAAAATAAACTAGCCAATATGGGTGGCCCAACCCGACCAGTCCGGCCACTAACGGCCACACACGGTCCCACCCTTGTCCCGGGCTTCTCCCGGTGCGCGACCGCGCGCGACCGCGCAGCGGGAGTGGCAGTCAGTTAAATGTCTGGGGCGGGAAGAGGATGCAGCTGATTCAGGTTACGGGGCTGCTGGTCCTCGCAGTCCCGACCTCAGCGTCAAACCGCCAGCAGCTTTCAGAAGGGTCCTTGAGTCACACACAGTAAAACTGGAGATTCAATGAAAAAGGCAGGCTTCCAAAGAGTGCACAAGACTCCTACGGCGAACGGCTCCCGCGAAGCGGGGGCCGTGAGCAGTTATGTAGTGGCTGGCAGCGGGGGCGGGAAGAGGATGCAGCTGATTCAGGTTACGGGGCTGCTGGTCCTCGCAGTCCCGACCTCAGCGTCAAACCGCCAGCAGCTTTCAGAAGGGTCCTTGAGTCACACACAGTAAAACTGGAGATTCAATAAAAAAGGCAGGCTTCCAAAGAGTGCACAAGACTCCCACGGCGAACGGCACCCATCAACAATCACCCTGAAGCACCCCGAAGCAAAGGAGGACGCACGCAGGAGGACGCCGCAGCAGCAGTCCTGCAATCCTGCAGCTCCACAGCTCCACCGCAGCATGTGAAGCATGAAGAGCGTCTCCCTCGCGATGCACCTGGAAGTGCTGGGGCGCTTGGGCACTGGGCGCCAGCCACGAAGAAAAGACAGGCAGCTCCTGCAGCGATGGGCAGGCTTTTCTAGGCAGGTTCTCCACAGCACATCGCTCCCCGCGGCCTTCCGCGGCTCCTGCCTGCCGTCGTACAGCTTTTCGCGGCACCCCCTGCGGCTCCAGCCGCATTCACACTTCGTTTTCAGTTCTTCCCTGCTGGGCACTGAGACCGGAGCCGGCGAGAGAGGCCCTCAGGTGAGGCGTGCGAGCCCGTCAGCTGGTCACTCACCTCGCTCACCTCCGGCTGGACAGTCATTTATTGAGTGTTCATTTTTGTGTGCCAGCTAACTGTGATTATTAGCCCGCACCACCTCCCCTGAGAAGGCCTTGGACTGCTCTGCTTCAGTACGCTGAGAAAGTCAAGTGCTCTAATTGGGTGCTTTGTTCCCAGTAAGGGGGATTATAGTCTCTATTACTTGTGCAGGCCACACAACTAATAACCCAGTTTCCTACAATATGTCACTGGGAAGAAACCTTCAGGACTTGGAGGCCTGGGAAGGGGGGCACAGTGGTTGTACCACTACTTCCTCAGAACTGTCATACTCCTCTGGCATCCTTTCTCCATAGCGCCAAAAACCTACAGGGCTCTAAGGGCTGGGAAGAGGGATACTAGAGCTCTACCACCACCTCCTAGCTGTCAAACTACTCTGGAGGCATCCTCTCTCCATAGCTCAAAGAAACCTACAGGGCTCTGAGGCCTGAGAAAAGGGGCACAGTGGTTGTACAACTATCTCCTCAGAGCTCTCAAACTCCACTGGCATGCTCGGTCCATAAAACCAAGAACCCAACAGGAATATAGGGCTGGGAAGATGGATACTGGAGCTCCACACACCTCCACCTCATAGCTGTCAAACTCCTCTGGCATCCTCTCTCCATAGTGCCAAGAAACATACAAGGCTCTGAAGCCGGGGAAGAGAGGCACAGTGGCTATACCACCACATCAGAGTTGTTGGACTCCACTGGCATTCTTTCTCCTTAGCTCCAAGAAACCTACAGGACTCTGAGGCCTGAGAAGAGGGGCACAGAGGTTGTACCACGACCATCTTAGAACTGTCAGGCTCACTGCCAGGCAGCATGTACTGATGCTTGATCTTGATGAAGACTGGGACATGGCAGCCGCTATGTGTTTCAAAACAGAACGTAAAGAGGAGAGTAAATATGTTTTTACATTGGCGGACAAACATTGCATGCTTAGGTGTGATCACGCCCACATAATTAAATGTACTTAAACCGTAATGTTACTAAATTGACAAAATGCATGTCCAGGGTTTTAAGTGGGATATAAAGACTGGATGGGGCGGTATGCGGGGGGACTCTAAAAGGGGGTGGCCAGTGTAATTAAGGGCGTGGCTTAAAAACACGTAAGCTAAAAATCTGTGCTTAGCATAGTGTGCCGTCCGGCTGGTATTTTGCTGCTTCTGTCATTGCATCCAGATATATCATACAAGTTACATTACACCTACAGCAAGCCAGGACTATTGACTTTATCAATGATTGTTAGTTGCATAAGATAAATAAGCAACAACTACGGCTTTGTTGTATAAAATATGAAAATGCTCCAGTTCTGAAATGAGACTGTGAAAGAACTATAAGGAGTCTCTTTCAAGTTACCTCAAAGACAATGAAGGGTGGTACTGCTGCAGAGTTAAGATTTGTTTGTCACCCTGAGAGCGAGGGCAAAAATGGGTCAGTCTCACCACCTGCTTTTTTCAGAACTGCCGGTGCCTAGCACCGGCGGGACCCGGTCCACTTACAGCCCTATGCATGTCTAAACCATATTTAGTATGTATGGTACGGTAAAACAGACTCTGTGACTTTTGACCTCCGTGCCTTGTGAGTGACTTCAAAGAGCTTGCTGAGAAAGTGTCTTCTGATATGTAAGCAACCTGCTCTTTACTTTAAAACGGTGCACGTGCAACGACGCTACTGCTAAACAAGTGTATGGAAACTGTATCAACCCTCTGCCGAGCCGCTGAGTGCAACCCTTAGACGTACCTTGTCGACTGTAAAAATGTTGCTTAAAAGAAATATTTGAGTCATAGTAAAATTGTTGCATAAAAAGTACTCTAAAAGTTCAGACTGATGTATACATTCATACAGAATTGATAGCTAAGAGCCAGATACCTCACAAAAATGTTTTGCGATTCCCTTATTGCCAATCTTTGCGATTCGCAATTAGGGAATCTCAAAACGACATGCATGAAAGTGTGCAGTACACTTTCTGTGATTCCTAAGGTGTCGCAAATGACCTACCTCATGAATATTAATGAGGTAGGTCGCAATTTGCGACCCCCTAGGAATCTCAAAAATCACAGGGATGGTGGGAGAGCAACAGACATGGGGAGATTAAAGTAAAAAAATTGAAAAGCCAAGGTGGGGTAGAGGGGAGCAACACGAAGCGTGTAGGTTGTGGGGCAACTAAATAAATCTTTTGTCGTAAATCGTTACCAAGAATAGGCATCAAACTATGAAACTGTGAGGTTGCAAAATCCTCAATCCACGCCCAGAACAGGAAAAATGTCAATGATTCATGGTATGTATGTTTGTATATGGTATTTCTACAGTACAAACCTAGCCAAAAGGCAATGGTGAGCAGAACATGGTCAATGGCAAGCGTAAAGTCCATGAGTAGTAGGAGATGAAACTTGGTTGTTGATGGTTAATGCATTGTGATATAGTGTTCTTTAAAGAGGTGAGTTTTCAACTCTTTCATAAATTGGCATCGTCTGGGCAGTCCTGATGGATATGGGAATGTTGTTCCAGATCCTGGGTGCATAAATGGAAAAGGCCTGCTGGCTTGTTTTTTTCTTTATTACACTTCTTAGTCTGCAGTCTGATGGTGTCCTGGCTGCGCATGGGGAAAGGCCACCATAGATGGTGATCTTCTCTGCAAGTTGAGCCAGAGTGTTGGTCCAGATGGCTTTGTAAATGCTGCAGCTAGTTTTGAAAATGATGCGGGCCTGCAAGGGGAGTCACTGGAGTTCCACCAGGGTAGTGATGATGTAATCATACTTCTTCAGGCCCTGGGTGAGCCGTTGGATGTCTGACATGGATGAGACTTTCAAACTGAGTTGTATATCACCGGCATGTTTGTGAATTTTGATGCTGTCAGTAGAGCACCAAGTGGCTCCATGTAAAGATTCAAGATGAACGGAGACAGAATGGAACTCCCCTGGGGGACTCCACAGGTGATAAATATCTTTTGCAACCTGAAAAGTGCTTATGTGAACAAACTGGTGTCAGTTGGAAAGGTATGACGAAAGAGAGAAAGCACTACCATGCCGCCCCTCCCTGTGATCAATTCACGTGGCCTCCAAGTGGAGGATGCACATAGAAATTGGCACAATGTCACAGAAACCATTGTTTCAGGGCAGTGTTGTGGAAAGTTCATGATAATAAGAGGAATCGAATCATACCTATGCACCATGATGCAACAGAAAGTGACGGGGTGTATTTTAACAGGTGTCTTGCAGTGTGAGGCACTTAGCGTGTGAAAACAACATTTAACATTTGAAACCATAGTTTCTTACACATGCTTACATCTAAGCAGTAGATGTGTGTGATCTTGTACACTAGCCTTTTTGTGCTCCTTTTGTTCGCCCAACAACTCCTATCACAGCCTATAATCAACATGGGTGTTTCGCACTGGTGCAGCTACAAACTTTATTTCTAGCTTTCCAGTTGAAGAAATAGTCGGCAGCGTATTGTGTTTGCGATTTGCTCAGACTGGAATGTTTTCTCTTCTAGGGCACCAACGTTATGCAATGATGCTAAATGCTACATGCCAATGACGTTAGATATGTTGATACTAGAGTGGCCAGACTAACTGGTTTTTGCTTTCCGTCTTCTCTGAGTTGGGGCCCATCTTGGCCTTTCCTGTCCTTGTTGCTGCTGTGCAACCACTCCCTATAGCATATGCTTGCTCCTTACAAAGCTTTACAAAGACTAAAACAAAAACATGGGCTTTCACTGGTAAGCCAAAGGTTACCTAGTGTTCTATCAGTGCCTGTCATAGGACTCAGCAATAACCTGTATGTTTCTCTCCATGTCCACGTGATCTGCTTGTAGATACAGATTTATCTACGTGGCCACCAAAAAGCACACGGCTTGAGGGCTTCAGATGGTTAAGGTGGAAATGCTGGAAACCCAGCTACTGGTTCATAGCCCTGTCATCTGCTGCCCCCATCTAAAGTTCCCTGGAAGGCCACCTGTCAGGGACAGCCTCACGCTGAAGCGACTTCTGTCGTTAACAGTAGTAGTATTCTCAAAGGTGTTGCAATTAATACCACTTAATAATCATCAAAGGAGATGTTGTGTTGATTCTGTAGAAAAACAGACAATAAAAGGCAGAACTTTAAGAATTCTCTCTCTCTCTCTCTCTCTATCTATCTATCTATCTATCTATAATAAATAAACAACTCCTCACTCAGAAAAGGAATGACGACGCCACGTCTTGACAATCTATATCGGATTTTAATCTTCGGCAGTGTCGGACGCGTTTCGCCTGAACCAGCAGGCTTGTTCACCAACAAAGGTTTGTAAAAAAAACACCATTTTAAAGCTGTGCACATGACCAGTCACATGATAAACTACAAATGAAGTGCAACGAAGAACAGACTCGTAGTTCATTTAAAATTCACCATCAAAGCAAGAACAAGCATAACGGAATTAGTGTGAGTAAAAAATCCAAATAGTTCATATACTTTTAAGTTACCCTACGTAAATACGCAATGAATACTAAACTCCTTATTATTTAATTCGACACACAAAACCGCAAACGTTGCCCTTGTGGGCATGCACAATGGTTCTTGCTACCGTCTGTCAGATTTAGCCCTAGTGGGCATGCACTACACATAATTCTGCAACCTCTTGTAGCGAATATGAACTCATCTTGTTCTGTATGATACAGTGCCACCCAGTGTAAAACTAACAAAACATTACAATTACACAAACATGTTTAAAAAAAGAGATTACGGAAAGATAGCAGTAATAGCATCATACTAATGGCCTAATTGGTAACTTGTCTCAGTCCCTTATAGATGTGTATACAGGTCCTCCTCCATGTTAAGGCCTGACGGGGCTCTGCTGTTTAGTTCCAAAATATAGCGGGATTCCAGTTTTCTTAGGTTTTTTTCCCTATCACCCCCTCTAATATTTGGAGCAATCGCATCAATGACAAAATATGTGAGGCCTAGAACATTATTCTCATGGTGTTTTGCAAAATGCCGAGCAACAGGGTACGCCTTATCCCCGTTTTTAATAGCTCGAAGATGCTGCAGGATTCTTTTATGGACTGGTAGAATTGTGCTGCCCACGTATGATGAATTACATGGACAGTTAAGTACATATACAGCAAACTCAGTTTTGCAATCATATTGCCCTTTGATGTTTTTTTCAATTTTAGAGCAACCCGTTACATACTTTGTAGTATTTTTACCATGATGACACGCTTTGCACTTAGTGCATTTGATAAAACCATTCTTGCGTTGCAACCAAGAAGCTTTGGGACGTGCAGCTATGGGTTTGGGTGCCATATTACTCACAAGCATTTGTTTGAAGGATCTAGCTCTTCGAAAAGTTATTAAAGGTCTAGCTGAAACTAACTTGTTTAACACAGGGTCGTTACGGATCAGGTGCCAATGTCTTGCCAGAATATTTCTTACTTGGCCATGTTGTTCACTATAGGTTGTTATCATTCTACACTCATTTGATCCCTCTTCCCTGCTCTTGACTTTCTTACTAGACCCAGTTTTTTTTAATAGAACATCTTCTTTTGTTTTATCCTTAACTTTATGGACAGCTGTTTGAATACATTCATCCCCATAGCCTCGGGATTTGAAGCGGGAATATAGATTTGCCAATTCAGTCTCCCTGACTTCATGCTCACTACAATTACGCATAGTTCTCAAGCATTCCCCATAGGGGATGCTTCTGATCAAATTATGCGGATG
Organism: Triturus cristatus; assembly: GCF_964204655.1. NCBI lineage: Eukaryota > Metazoa > Chordata > Amphibia > Caudata > Salamandridae > Triturus > Triturus cristatus. The sequence continues at coordinate 567,878,178 of NC_140588.1, forward strand.
AAAACTTGTTGCATGAAGCAACGTGTTTCCTGCCGTCGGTTTCCGATAGATTTTAGTATGTAGCTTAGCATCTTTTACATACACTGTAAGATCAAGGAAATTGACTTCTACATCACTGATAGTACTTGTGAATTATATATATATTCACTGAAAAAACCATAGGTTTCACACACGTTATAGTTAGGAATTAGCATTTAAAAAACCTTGCAAATTCACTGAAAAAACCATAGGTTTCACACATGTTATAGTTAGCTGGACATTTTACTGATAAAAAACCAATGAAATTCCCCCGTTATAGTTAGTGCAGGCAACTATAACTCACGCGACCGCAATCCTCTGCTGATGCTAATACTGTATTTAGACACTTATTTGCCCATGTCTTCTTGCATTAATTTTTAGCTATACATATATTACAAATATTTTTTTTTCATAAAGACACATATGTCATCAGCAGAAGATTGCGGTCGCGTGAGTTATAGTTGCCTGCACTAACTATAACGGGGGAATTTCATTGTTTTTTTATCAGTAAAATGTCCAGCTAACTATAACATGTGTGAAACCTATGGTTTTTTCAGTGAATTTGCAAGGTTTTTTTAAATGCTAATTCCTAACTATAACGTGTGTGAAACCTATGGTTTTTTCAGTGAATTTGTACGTTTTTTTAAATGCTAAGTTACTTTACGCCATTCGTGGCGTTGCGCGCCCAGTTAACGCAGTTCGTTCCGTGCGCGCACAGTGAGCACGCGGTGCGCTTCGCGCACCGTGCGCCCACTTTACGCAGTTAGTGCCGTGCACACACGGTGGTCACGCGGTGCGCTGCGTGCACCGCGTGCCCACATTATGCGGGATGGGCCATGTACGCACGATGCGCTTCGCGCACCGTGCGCACATGGGGGACATATTATGCGCATCTTTTTGAAATGTATTCTTTGTTAATTTTATTGTTGTTATATGCCATGCACAAATGGTGCCCTTCGGGCACCATTTGCACACGGGGTGGAGAGCATGTGGATAATTTTTTTTTTTTTATAATTTTTACCGTACGCGTACGGTAAGCGTAATCGGCGAATTTCCGAAAAAATTTTTTTTTGGTTTTTTGGGCTTGAGGGTTGTTTGGGGACCCCTATATCAATGCTGGGTGGTTAGGATGTGACGAAACTGCCTCTTTAGCCATTTTTTGGCTTCATTTTTGCTGCCCAACTCAGAGAGCGAGAGAGAAAATGGCGGCCGCCGCTTCCTGGTTTCGACCGATTCGAATGTTTACTAAGATCTAAGAGCCAATCAGAATCGCGCTCGCGCACGCCACCGTACGCGTACGGTAAGCGCACCGTAAGCGCACCGTAAGCTGGCTCAGATATATATATTGATTTAAAGGCTATTTTCTCAGAATCTACTGAACAGATTTACACCAAACCTACAAAAGGCACTTCCTTGACCTGAGGACTAGCTCTCTGCCAAATTTCAAGTAATTCTGTTCAGCCGTTCGGGCTGTAGCTGTGTCTAAAGGTCCTATGGAAAAATGCATGGGAAAAACGCGTTTTGGGACCCCCTTTTATCTCAGCCCCCGCTTGACGAATCCCCCCGAGACTTTCAGGGTAGGAGCGGAGCGTAGCGCCCCACCTATTTTGAAAAATTTGCGAGGATTCGTCGACCGGCGCCAAAGTTATTCAAAATAGAATGTTGCGGATTTCCTATGGAAACAGGGTCCTAACTATAACTACCTACTGGCGACCGCCAGTAGGTAATATATATATATATATATATATAAGTTTCCAAGACGCTCCCTCTGACTGCCTTGGGACCCGTGGGAGTTGGCGTACTCGCCGACGGTGCACGCCGGAAAATTCCTAAATCCGTAATTGCCAATAGTCATACGCTCTCAGTACCAAAAGATTCCACAGTGCAGATGGTGCGGCAATGAGGGTGTTTATTCACAACGCGTTTCAACTTCAGAAAAGTCTTGATCAAGTTAATAAAGTGCTCGTGTTACTACCTTGCTAAGT